>NC_066631.1:20065576-21265576 GCF_025201925.1 Gopherus flavomarginatus | reverse complement strand
TTGGTACTGATCTTAAATAATTCCTCTCCTTCCCTGGTATTTATTCCTCTGATATATTTATAGAGAGCGATCATATCTCCCCTCAGCCTTCTTTTGGTTAGGCTAAACAAGCCCAGCTCTTTGAGTCTCCTTTCATAAGACAGGTTTTCCATTCCTCGAATCATCCTAGTAGCCT
This sequence comes from Gopherus flavomarginatus, assembly GCF_025201925.1. Taxonomy (NCBI): domain Eukaryota; kingdom Metazoa; phylum Chordata; order Testudines; family Testudinidae; genus Gopherus; species Gopherus flavomarginatus. Next base: position 21,265,401 of record NC_066631.1, on the reverse strand, counting down.
TTCTCTGTACCTGTTCCAGTTTGAATTCATGCTTCTTAAACGTGGGAGACCAGATCTGCGCACAGTATTCCAGATGAGGTCTCACCAGTGCCTTGTATAATGGTACTAACACCTCCTTATCTTTGCTGGAAATATCTCACCTGATGCATCCTAAAACTGCATTAGCTTTTTTCACAGCCATATCACATTGGCGGCTCATAGTCATCGTGTGATCAACCAATACTCCGAGGTCCTTTTCCTCCTCTGTTACTTCCAACTGATGTCCCCAATTTATAACTAAAATTCTTGTTATGAATCCCTAAATACATGACCTTGCAGTTTTCACTATTAAATTTCATCCTATTACTATTACTCCAGTTTACAAGGTCATCCAGATCTTCCTGTATGATATCCCGGTCCTTCTCTGTATTGGCAATACCTCCCAGCTTTGTGTCATCTGCAAACTTTATTAGCACATTCCCACTTTTTGTGCCAAGGTCAGTAATAAAAAGATTAAATAAGATTGGTCCTAAAACCGATCCTTGAGGAACTCCACTAGTAACCTCCCTCCAGCCTGACAGTTCACCTTTCAGTATGACCCGTTGTAGTCTCCCTTTTAATCAGTTCCTTATCCACCTTTCAATTTTCATATTGATCCCCATCTTTTCCAATTTAGCTAATAATTCCCCATGTGGAACCATAACAATTGCCTTACTGAAATCGAAGTAAATTAGATCCACTGCGTTTCCTTTGGCTTAAAAAATCTGTTGACATCTCAAAGAAGGAGATCAGGTTGGTTTGGCATGGTCTACCTTGTGTAAAACCATGTTGTCTTTTGTCCCAATTACCATTGACCTCAATGTCCTTGACTACTTTTTTCCAAGATCTTGCATACTACAGATGTCAAACTAACAGGCCTGTAGTTACCCGGATCACCTTTTTCCCCTTTCTTAAAAATCACCTTTTTCCCCTTTCTTAAAAATAAGAACTATGTTAACAATTCTCCAGTCGTACGGTACAACCCCTGAGTTTACAGATTTATTAAAAATTCTTGCTAATGGGCTTGCAATTTCATGTGCCAGTTCCTTTAATATTCTTGGATGAAGATTATCTGAGCCTCCCGATTTAGTCGCATTAAACTGGTTGAGTTTGGCTTCTACCTCAGATGTGGGTAACATCTACCTCCATATCCTCATTCTCATTTGTCATCCTACCATTATCCCTAAGCTCCTCATTAGCCTCATTAAAGACTGAGGCAAAGTATTTGTTTAGATATTGAGCCATGCCTAGATTATCCTTAATCTCCACTCCATCCACAGTGTTTAGCAGGCCCACTTCTTCTTTCTTGGTTTTCTTCTTATTCCTATGGCTATAGAACCTCTTACTATTGGTTTTAATTCCCTTTGCAAGGTCCAACTCTACATGGCTTTTGGCCTTTCTCACTTTATTCCTACGAGTTCTGACCTCAATAAGGTAGCTTTCCTTGCTGATCACTCCCATATTTCACTCTTTGTAGGCTTTCTGCTTTTTCTTAATCACCTCTCTGAGATGCTTTCTCATTCAGCTTGGTCTACAATTCCTGCCTATGAATTTTTTCCCCTTTCTTGGGATGCAGGCTTCTGATAGTTTCTGCAACTTTGACTTGAAGTAATTCCAGGCCTCCTCCACCTTTAGATCCACAAGTTCTTCAGTCCAATCCACTTCCCTAACTAATTTCCTTAATTTTTTTAAGTTAGCCCTTTTGAAATAAAAAATCCTAGTCACAGATTTTTTTTGTTTATTCTTCCATTTAGTTTAAACTGAATTAGCTCATGATCACTCGGACCAAGGTTGTGCCTTATAACCATTTCTTCTATGAGGTCCTCACTGTTCACCAAGACCAAATCTAAAATGGCATCCCCTCTTGTTGGTTCAGCAACTACTTGGTGAACAGAATCCATCAACTATCGCATCCAGGAAATCTGAGCCCTATTATTATTATTTAGCACTTAGTCTCCCATGACCATACAATTCCCATTAGTATTTACTTCATTAAAAACATTAGCAGTCTCTATTCAAATCAGATCCCGGCAGTCTATAGTACACCCCAAGCACTATCCCAAGGGAGGCTCTAGTAGCTTTCTTCCTCCATGTGATTTTTGCCCAGACAGACTCTGTCTTATCCATTCCATCCCTTCTTATTTCTTTACAGTTAACCTCATCATTGATATACAATGCTACTCCACCACCTTTGCCTTTGTTTCTGTCTTTCCTAAACAGCACATCCCCTTCAATACCTGTACTCCCGTCATGACTACTATTCTACCATGTTTCTGTTATCCCTATAATATCTGGTTTCACTTCCTGCACCAGTAACTCTAGTTCCTCCATATATACTGCTTTGTCTGCCTAGATTGGGCATTCTGAATATGCTGGGCAGATATTAACTAATTAATCTTGACAACAACCCTGGAAGTTCAGTAAATACTACCAGCCCCCTTCTAAGCAATTTGTCCAAAGCCACACAGCAAGTCAGTAACAAAGCTAAGATCTCAGGAATTCCTGGCTTTGTAACTCCTTGCTCAGTCTAGGAGACTGTACTCTGTTGCAGGCTTGGGTCCTGATCCAAGACTCATTGAAGCCAGTGGGAGTCTTTCCATTGACTTCAGTGGGCTTTGGATCAGGCTCATAATGGCGACTATCCTACCTTTCAGGGAGAGAGCAGGACATCAATTCAGTGATGACAGCCAAAGAGATCTTCCACCTAGTTAAAGAGAATTAAAGGTTAGGTTTACCTTGACTTCAGTTTGCATTTGCTAGCATAAACCAGAGTGCAAGGCACCCACAGAGGCATGCCCCCCGGGTGTGATTGCAGTAATGAATTATGGTGGCAATCCTTCCTATTGCCTGGAGAGAGTGAGCACTGCCTGAAAGGTGGGTAGCAGTGCATGTTGAGGTATTTGTGTTGATGTGGGGAAGCATTTTCTCAGCGCCTCTCCTCAGCAGCCTCCATTGGCAGCACTCCTATTGAAACTCCGTATGAAGACAAGTGGTGGTGGACTTCCCCGCCCCAATCCACCACCAGGACACAACAGTCCTTGCCAGTTAAAGCAAATCCAGCCCAAAATAATCTGACAGCTTCAAGCACAGAGTAAGAATGAGGAGCATAAAATATGCATATGGTGGAAAGGAGGAGTTAAATTGGAGCCTGATAAATCTAATGCTGAAAGAAATTCCCGCTGAGGGGCAGCATGTCTGTCACAAGGGGCTTCGCAGGCAGCAGAAATAAAAAATAATGAGCAAGCCACGGTCCAAAGAAAGCTAAGGGACAATTGTTTTATTTTGGGCAGCTCCACTTAGCCTTATCAGCCAGCGGTGCCCTCTGTCTGGTGCCAAGGAACATGCTAGCTGTCTGGCAGTTTTTATTTTTACAATGATCCAACAAATGCACATCATGCCAGGCTATTTGTACCATCTGTCACATAAATGTCATCTTAGCAAATGAGGGTGGACACCTGGGGATATCAGTGCTCAGACACCATTTGAAAGGGAATTGCTGGCTTCTGCAGCAAAACAGGAGCCTTGATGGCCAGGAGGTTGGCACAAGTGTGACATAACAGTACTCTTGTGAGTCCTAGAGCATTCATCTGAATTTTCTCCCAAGTGGTACCTCTCCTTTCACATTCTCTCTGGCATTACTGAGAATCCAAAAGGCATGGGAGATGAATGTTAAAACACCAGGGCTTTGTGCTGAGTAAATGCTAGTTGATGGTTGAAAGGAAATGGTGCCACGTGACATGGTGACTCTAAAAAGTGAGTTGACAGAGATTCCTCCATCTGTGCAGAAGTAAAAATGACTCACTTGAAGTTCACATGTGGATTGACATTTCTAGTTCAATAGTCCAATGTACCTATCGTTGGTACTGGCATGGGTGACCCCAGTCCCACCCCAAACTGAAAGACCCCTTCCCCAACTGAGGGAGGTGGAACCACTGAGCCTAATCAGCAAATGAATATGAGGGACAAACAATGAGAAAACAGGGACTGGAGTGAAGGTCCCAGGGCCAGCATGAGGGATCCAGCAGCGAACACAGAACAGAGAACCCTGTACAGCACCACTAGCACATCATGAGGTCATTGCTTGCAAATAACCACAGACCCACACATGTACAGTATACTACAAAATTAATTGCATTTAAACATTCTTTCATTTTTAATAATTCTTGATGATAGAGATTACATCCAAATAAAACATTAGAAATCTTCCTTGTAGAAATTCGTTGTAATACCCCTGGAGGAAGGAATTTGCCACAGGAGTAAAATATCAAGGAAAGTTACACAAAACAGAGCAAAATCCTTTTGTTATTCAGACATAAAGCAGGCGTAATCCAGCTCATCAACTCCACTGAAGTCCGTGGTAAACCAGATGAATTTAGCCTAGTCTGCTTCTATAGATCCTTTTTAGGTAACCCATAGCTGTGAGAAATTGCTTGGTACTTAGTCAAAGTAAAAATGTTAAAATCCCCAGTAGAAATAGTGTTCAGATTATTAAAGAAGCTTTTTGCATTTCTGTAACTAACAAATGACTTTGTTTTTCAACCTGACAGTCTGCAGTGCTTGTTCCATAATTCAGAAGGGAAATCAATCAGTGTGGTTCAGACTATCTGTCAGGAACCACAAAAGCGTGTATGAAGGGGAAAAAATATTAAGCTCCAGATCCTGCAGTTGGAACTATGTTGTGTCTATAGGACACCTGGGGCTCTAAAGGGGCACAGAGGCCTGGCTGTAGGGATCCAACTGCAAAATCAGAGCCATAACATTCTCTTTTTGAAGGTAAGTAGATGATTTTATTTTTTTACTGTTACAGGTCAATATAGGTGACACCACAGTCACGTTTAAATAAAGTGTGTATGTGTAAATGCCTGGGTTTGGAACATTATTTCCTGAAAGCAGATACTGCAGTTGTTACTAATTAAATGCCACACTCAAAGAACCTTAACAATTGCAGTCTAACATTATAGCCTTTCTTCTCAAACTTTGTAGTAAACTGAAATTCAGATTATGTGCTGTTACGGGACAATAAGTAATGGGACAATAAAATGGAACTGTAATGACTTTCTCTCTGATCCCTGGTGTGTTGCAATTATACTTTTCAGCCAGTGTCTCATTGCTGGGGATGTGAAAATGTCCTAGCTCAGTCATTTTTCTTTTGTCTTGCATATTTGAAAATTAGGTAAGCACTGACATATTTTTTGTCCCCTTTTTATGACAGGTGACAGTAGTAGCCAAACAGGTCTTTTCAGTTTGGATAAGCCTTACCCATCCAGTGAACAAAGACAAATCTGCCATCTCCCTTGTAGTCATTCCAGAATTCCTCTATAAACAGATTCCCCCCCCCCACTTTAAATGTTATCATTGGAGATAAAATGACCCTTGGATTAAAACAAACCCTTTTCTGAAAATGGCATTGGTCCTTAGAGGTGTCTTATGCAATTTTTTATTTTAGCTGGGATTTCTGTGTATCATGTTTATTAGATACCAGTTTTTTCCCCCTACAAGTTGAATGTATTAATTTTTTTTTAATCTCGGGCATTATTCCTCTACCACGCTATTGCAGTTCTGCGCCAGCGTAACTCCATTCATTTTAATGGGGGCCACTTGCCCATGCTCCATAAATACCTCATGATCCGTTCTCCTGTATTCTCTGCTTGCCATCATGATTTCCATGGAGAAATATAGGGACAAAACTAGAATAATGCATTGGTGAACTAAGGTTATTTCTCCTTAGAACATATTTGTTGATACTCAGATGACAGAGTAATTGCTATTTCACTAGGAAGGTGGTGAAGCACAGGAATGGGTTACCTAGGGAGGTGGTGGAAACTCCATCCTTAGAGTTTTTTAAGGCCCGGCTTGACAAAGCCCTGGCTGGGATGATTTAGTTGGGGTTGGTCCTGCTTTGAGACCTCCTGAGGTCTCTTCCAACCCTAATCTTCTATGATTCTATGATTCTTGGCGAGTACTGAATTTCGAATGGCAGAGGAGAAAGCTCACTGATTTTTGTCTTTAATTTTTGGAAGGGCAGAAAAACCTAAAAGAACTCTAATGTAGTTTAAGTAAACTCTTCTGAATTATGAATATTGACTAAAAAATGTCATTTTAATCTGCATATTGAGCAAAATAATGTGGGCATCCTCCACAACAAGGGTGGGTGGTCCAAATCAATGCACTCTATCATTTGGACAATTGTTCTTTTTGCAGACTAAGTTGTCTTCTTCTGGGTCTTCTTCCCAAAAACATTTGTAATATGGCACTTGGATTCCAAATGACTTGAATCACATCATAGGACACTTAATGGGTGATTCCACCCTACCTCTGGCCCTTACATGTATAATGGTATACAGAGACAATGAATAAACAGCAAGGGATCTGGGGAAAATTTCCCTGGTGCAGGAGCAGTATATGTACAGCCTAAACGACTGTGTGCTGCTTTCCTCTGCTCTCACCCATAAGCCCTGGTGTATGGGCATGCTTGGGTCAGGGCCCTAGTACCAAGTGCCACAGGATTCTGGGTTGCAGTGCAATCCATAAGCAGCTGTGGGCAGGCTGCCATAAGTTAGAGCAGCTTTGAGGCTTCTGTAAATTATGTCAGGTGACGATTTGGTCTCTGGAGCAGTTAAGAATCCAGAGGACTCAAAGATGACCTAAAGGTATCATTATCCTGACCCCCAAATCTGTGACTTCTGTGCTGTCTCTCACAGAGGCCATAGGACAGAATCTGCCCTTCAAACTACAATGCACTGCTTGGTGTAAAGGGCACCATGAGAACATCTGTATCTGTGGCTCTCTCTGTGTGGCTGGGTGTGCAGTCACAGGCATAGGCACAAATTACAAAGCAGGAGCATACCACTACAGAGACACTCATGTCCTGAAACGATTTTTTGCTGTCTTAGAGCAGATACTGTGGAATTACAATGAAGATATAAACAGTCTTTGCTACTTTGAACTAGCACAACTATTGGTTTAGCTTGGTTTTCACTTGTCCTAGAAGCCCAAGGAGCCAAGGTTTTGTATTTCTTCTGGCAAACTATATTGTTAATTGGCACAGATGCCTGCTCCTCTAGAGATGTACCCAGCAGTGACCACATCTGCTTGTGGTATAGGAACCTGTTGCTCTAGCAACAGAATGGAGCTTACTTTTACCCCATGACCCAAGCTGGGAAAAATAAAGTTGCTACTTTCCATGTTGATAGTGCTACATTTTTATTGCTTTCTCCTCCCACAAAAGACTTAAACAGTGAGTGTTCACAGAGATACACACCACAATTCTGTCTTCTGGGTTTTTTTTATAGGGCTGGCAGAGCTTGGAAAAGGCTAGATTTCTTTCTTTCTTTCTTTGGGATCTGGGTACCTAATTCCATTGTCCTCCTTTGAAAACTCAGCCTAGGAATTTTGTGAAAGACACAGCCCTTCTTTCCCCAACCGAATGGTCCCTCACTGAGTTTTCTTCCCCTTGTGGGCCTCTCCCATGGACTTCCATGATCAGACCCTTAATTGTGAAGAAGAAGAAGAAGAAGAGGTATCAAGTCTATTCTGCTAGAAGTAGAAAGGGAAGAAGCGATCAGATATGTAGCTTCCAGGTCTGTGGGCAAAAGTAGCTTCTTCAGTTTAACAGAGGGTAAATATTACTGTAAATATTGTGCTAGATTTACTAGTAAAACCAGATTGGCTGAAAACATTGTAAGCCCTAGGCCTGAAAGAAATAAAGAGAAAAACAAAGAAAGAAGCAAAATAATATGTGCTATATAACCAGACTTACAAGGATGGACTTATAAATATCTGCCTCAGTGTTCTCCAAACACTATAATAATCTGATAATAGTTTTTCTTTGCAACTTGGCTCCGTCCTCCCTACTGCTCTTCCTTATAGCTTCATTTAAATGAAAACCTCACTGTGTGAAAAGTTTAATGAGCAGATTACCTACTGTTTGATGACATCTTGCCCAAAACTCTTTTAAAAGACTACAAGGTCTCTTAAAAATGCTAATTAATAACGCGGCAGAAACCTTTGGAGACTTTAAGATTTGACATGTCACAGTGAAAACTTTTTTAATAAGCAGCTGGGCTGTTGTGAAGAGAATGCTCCTTTAAAACGTGACAAGTCCCCTCGGTAGCACTTTATGTTGATCACTGCGAGACAGCGAGCTAATGGAGAACATGAATTCAAAAGTAGGGCTGCTGGAAACAGCTGCTGTTGTGTCCTTCTGCATAGTGTGACTCTCAGATGCCATAGTGGCTCCTTCACTTTACTCTTTTGGTATCTGATAAATTGTGGTTTCATTAAAAAAGAGTCTGTTGACTCTGTGTGGTGGACTTTTTCTTCTTTAAGTAGAAATTGTACAATGCCAGTAAATTATGTGCTTACTCCTCCCAACAAATTCTCACCCTAGATTTCATTTTGTGCATGTCAAAGACATACTTATGGTCTCAGCAGGTCTATTTCCAAAGTGAGCCTTATAAAGTAAGCTCAGAATGTTAATTTGAAAACTGTGGTGCAAGGTCCCTAAGCAAAGTGCTCTGGCAAGCTGAAGGAAATCAACAATTTGTATTAGTATTGGTGGTATTTTGTTACTGTATAAATAAAGGCCCCTCTGGATTGAAATTCAATTTTAGCAACTTTTCTGGAGGCAATCTGAAACATTTGCCTCATCAGCCAGGGCCAGCATTGCAATGTCTCTGAAATACTCTTGCCACCAAAGTTAATTATTCATCGCTTTCTTAATTTGATTAAGATTGCATTTGAAAGGTGCAGTTGCAATAGGGCAGTTGGTTCCTAGTTTGTAACCCAACAGGGGGGAAAAATGGTTTCACATGAAATTTATTTTGGTTGGCAGCTATTTAGAGTCAATTTACATCTCGGATGCAGTAGCCAGATTGTCTCGTGGTAGATCACAGTTCAGTTGTACAAATAGGGTCACAAAATATGTAATTATAGGTGACTTCATGATATTAATGCTTCTTTTGAGAAGGAAGGTTTTTATAAAGGCTGACGAGAGGGGGCAATGAAATATAACCTGCTACTGTGGCCGCATTCAGAGCAAGACTATAATTACCATGCCCCTCATTTCTACCAGCCAGTCAAGGGAAAAAACCAGCCTCATATTTTTATGTATGTACCATATAAAAGCAAAATAAACCCAACCCCAAATCCAACACAGATCTTCCCATTCTTAAATAATTTGGCTCACCACACAAGTCAAAACACAGGATGTATTTCATACCAGTAAGTAACATTATAAAATGTAAACCCTAGTTTGGGGTAAAATTCTCTACAGATTGCATTGTGCTCAGGGATCTTTTCTTAAGATCTTTAAAATCACTATTTTTTTTTTGGGCCTTTTTCTTTTTTAAAGTCAGCAACTTGTCTTTTAAAAAAAAGACACTGATAATTGGAAAGAAAAAGGACAAAATAGTTTAACAAATCAGCAAATGCCATTGCTTTTGGTGGCTATACTTGTAAAACTGTCAGCTGTAGTCTATAGTGTTACAGATGTCTTCAGGATCAAAGCTGACAAAACATGACACAAGTCTATAAGGTTTGGAAACTCAGCCCTCTGGCACTTTGACGGTCTCTAAAGAGAAATATTTTATATTATGATATTTTTTAAAAAACAATTGTTTTAATTTAGTGCTTGTGAAAAATTCTGGCCTGTTTGGTCCCAGTGTACAAAACCAATAAATATCTGGGGAAAAGTCCAAAGAAAACATGGGGATCAACTAATTGTTGATGAGAAAAAAGGGACAGGAGTACAGATTAAGGCCCAAAACAAGGGATCCAGAAAGGGGCATAGAACAGAGAGTCCTGAACAATGCCCACTGCCCTGAGACTCTAGAGCTGTGGTTCTCAAACTTATTTGATTGTACCCCCCTTCTTTGTGTCTGTCGTCGTTTACGCCCCTGCTCACCACCCAAGCACATATGCTGATTTAAAAACAAAACAAAACAAAACATGCAACTCTCACTAAATATTAAAAACAGTAAGGCATTGATTCAGACAGAGCCAATGATCCATTGTAATAAGAGCAAATCTACACTGTGATTGTGGTTGATGCTTACAAATAAATGTGCACGCTGCGTCATGGCGAAAACAACTTTGTATAATGCTGGGCAAGCTTAACAAATCCGTCAAAACACACAGCATCCTTAGAGTCAAATGCACAGCACCATCTGAGGACCTGATATGTCTGGAGGAATCGGTTTTCCTAGTTTAATTCATTGCTCTGGGTAAAATTTGCTGTGTGCAGTAAGATTATTTTCCCCTAAAGCCGCCGCCTCCCCACCCCCCAAAATACATTCTTCCCCCCCACTCCTATTGAGAACCTCTGATTTAGGGAATCAGTGAATGCTAGTTTGACGGCCCAGGAGACTGAATCTTTTGTTTAAACACAGAATAGATACAGCCTGGGTAAGCACAGTGTAATGTGCCCCAGCTCTCACCTGGAGGGGCCAGAGAGAATACTTCATAATTCCACAGTCCATTCAGTCTTTCAACAATCTGAAGGGATCCCCAACATGATTGCCAGTTAGTGCCATATATGCCGGTGGTTTCTGTGATCTGGCACGTCTCTGTTGGGAACTGGATTTATATCAACAAATTAATTTTGTAACAATTTTCAGCTACTGTTGACCTTAGCTGGATTTGAACCGGTGACACAGATGTGAAAGGCACTTTCTCTCCCATCATAGAATTATAGGGCTGGAAGGCACCTCAAGAGGTCATTTAGTCTATTCCCCTTATGCTCAGGCAGGGTTAAATATACATCCCTTACAGATGTTTGTCTATCCTGTTCTTTAAAATCTCTAATGATAGGAATTCCACAACCTTGCTAGGTAACCAGTACCAGGTTTAACTATCCTTATAGCTAGAAAGTTTTTTTTTCCCCTAATAGCCAAACTAAATCTCCCTTGCTACAAGCTAAGCTGAATACTTATTTTCCTACCTCAGTGGACCTGGAGAATAATTGATCCTTCTCATCTTTAGAACAATTTTTTATATATTTTTGTCCCATGCCCATTAAGCTTCTCCTCTGTGACTTGAGATGCCAATTCTTTCAACCTTTTCCCAGAGGTCATGTTTTCTAAATAAATAATTTTTAATATTAACAACAATTATAACTTGCATTGGGTAATATTTTTGATTAGTGAGTAAAATTGTATTTGTTTTTTCATTATCATCATCATGATAAAGAGAAGAGAATAAATGTTGTGCCTGAGGATTTCCAGGTTAGTTTTGTTTCAGGAGTCATCTAGTCCCACGAAACTTAGAGATAAAATTTTTACAGCCATGCACTGACTTTTCTTTCTTATGATTAAATAACTGGGAAAAATATTAACAGAAAATAATACTCTAGATGGATACAACTATGAAACTGTTGGGTGTTTTCTCTATAGAGTTATGGACATTTTCAGGGTGAAAGCTGTCAACATGGGGAAAAGATGGGAGATCATCTGGACAATGAGCTTTTGTTTTGGCGTTTTGAGCATCTGTAAAGACTGACATTAGGAAATGTTTGTATTTTATGTATTTATGATGACTAACACTCAAGGCTGTATCAACTTGTCTCTTAGTAATTCAACTTTCTACAGAATGTTACGCAGTATGAAAATGACCCATACAGTCAGAGAAGTCATGAAGAAAAATCAGTCAAAAGCAAGGAAAAATTCTTTGGTGAAATGGAACAATCCTGAGCCTTGGTCTCGTCAGAATTCTTTGCAGATTGCTCAGTGTTGCCTTTGATGCTTTTTAATCTTCTTTTCTTTAGTTAGCTTCTTTGAAATGAAAAATAAAGCCTTATAGCACAGTACAATCTAGCTGCATCATTAATGGAACAGATGGTCATTTTTGTCTTGGACTACAAAATTGTATCGCTAGGTATCTGTCCTTTTTGGCAAGGTTACCTGCTTGAATTTAATATCATGCAATAAGCGATATTAAAGATCTGAAAAATCCACAAAAATATGATGAGGGGAAAAATTAAAATGAAATCAGTGCATGAGGAATGATACACTGTTTTTCCCTCACCCTCAGGAAACTGTTTCTTTGTAACTCATGGTGCATGGTCATTTGTGGTTCCAGGTCCCCTTTTAAAAAAATAAGTATGTTATATTTCATAATGAGATCTATGTCTGGTTGGTACGTGTCATTGAGATAACAACAGGTGTGTGTGAGAAGAAAGTAAAGAGCTGATGCTTGAAATATGGTCTATCCATTCTCCCACACCATTTTCCATAGTTATTCCAGTCTTCTGGAATAAGGCCTTGAGCCCTAGAGATCATCCGATGCCTTCCTGTAGCATCGCATCCCACTCCCAGGAATTCATCTGGTAAAGAGCTTTTCTGTGTAATACCCAGGCCCATTGATCAGTATCGTTACTAGTTGGCATGTAAACTTCCCCTTGTCTGTCTCTGAGCTGATGGTTTAGTTTGTGTGTTTGAACACATGTTTTTTCCAGCATATCTATGAGGCTGAAGGAGTATTTTACTCAGCATATCTATGAGGCTGAAGGAGTATTTTAATGGAAGATTGAGTACCAGAGCTTTGCCACAAGCATGTCATTCAAAAATGGAGCTGGGGATTTATTACGGGCCTGAGATGCTGAATACTTTCAAATCTCCATAGCTTCAGTGAGTTGAGGGTTCTGCCACCTCACAGAACTGGAACCATTTTAGGTTTTAATGTATTCCTCACATCAACTGTTGTTGTGGACAGTAGTTTTCTTTTCATTCCTTGTTCTGAAGAATACAGGTTCAAGCTTGGAAATCCTAGATGCATGGAGCTCTCTTTGCCTTTAATAGGAGTGAGAGGTGTTTGGTGATTTGGAGTGTATATGTCGTCTTAATTCATTACTGTGGATAATTTCTGAGACTCAAAAATTAGAGATGGAAAAGGCCTGTTAGGTAATTCATGTTTATCTTTATCTTAACAAGAGTGAAGAAACAGAAAGCTTTACCTTTATAAAAAAAAATCAAATCAAATCTATGTTTATTTACTTCCACTAGGTGGATCCTCTGTCTCTCACATATTCTCTCTCCAGACATGATAATAAGAGGTTACCTTACAGCCCTTATCTGCATTCCTGAATGCAAACAGTATCCCATGGTAGTGTAAATTTCAATCACTGATGAGCAGCTGTGACCTCTGGATTGGGCATTTTCTGGCAGTTGATGTCTGGCTGGAGGTATGGACAGCCCAAGGCAGAGCTGTTAACCACTAGGAAATGCTGAGCCCCGTGGTCTTGTTTATCCAGTTGAAACTTATACTGTAAAATCCTGGCTCCCTCAAAGCCTATGGTCCTACAGGTCACCCATAACAAGAGACATGAATGTCCTAGCAATCAGTTGATATGGTCTGTATGTTTTGAGCATGCACATCCCTGATCCAGAAACATCTCCTAAACTCTGCCAGCCTCCCACACAAACTATTTGTATTACAGGAGTAATCTGCGGGGGGGCAGCACACAGGGGGCACAGTTGGGATGTTTTTGCAGGATTAATGTGCACCCCTCTCTGTGGTCCAGCATTTTGGCTCCATATTTGGTGCTAACCAAGTCAGTGGCAAGAAATGTGTCTTGTCTCTGGCTGAAAGAGAAAATATGAAGAGGCCATATCACATTTCCTAGGGACTGTCGTATCATAGCAACAGTTATCTGTCTCACTGCTGTGCCACTGCATCATTTAATGTTCCACCGCTTTTTCTCAAGGGTGGAATCCATGCCAGTGTAAAAATTACTGCACATGAATTGGTAGTGTTGTTGGGTAATTACAGTACAAAAATATATAGCTACAAAATACATCGTTATTGACTCTGTTTAGAATGAACTGTTGCTTCTGCATAAGAATATGGGATTTTATTCCTCCCCTTTCAAAGGACTTTTAATGGAAAGCTGAATATTAAAGCTGGTGAGAAATTTTTTTGTCAAAATGCTTTTTGTTGGAAAATGCTAATTTGTTGAAACTGAAACCCTTCATGGTGAAAGATCAGTTTCAACAAATTTCCCACGTCGAAAAAATTATGCCAAAAAAGTTTCAAGATTATTAAAACATCCCTATTTTTATATTTTTCAAGTGACACATTTCATTTTTTGGTTTAAAATAACTTTTTGTTTAGAAATATAAATTAATTTATAGGTTAGTTTTAAAAAAAGTGAAAAGGCCATAATTGAAATGAAATGTTTCGAATTATCTAAACAAAACATTTTGTTTGACCTGTTCTAGATGATGATGATGATTGATTATTTATTTATTTTGCCTTTTTGGCTTGTGAAAAATTTTTGAGTTAATGACTTTTTAACTGACTTAAGATCAGAATTTTTTTTTGTTTCTTTTAAGTTCTTGCAGGATGGGAAAACTGTCCTCTCTCCAGCTATCCTTTACTATGTGTTAATAGTGCCTGGTTCCCTTAACTAGATGTGGCTTTTCTTGTCACTTTTCCCCCAAACTGAGGACTTTACATGGAAAATGAAAACACTGTTCCTGAATAATTTATGATCAACAGCAGAAACAGAGACTTTGTTCTACACTAGCACTTTTGTTGGCAAAACTTTTGTTGGTCAGTGGGTGTGAAAAAACATCCCTGACCTATGTAAATTTCATCGACTAAAGCACTGGTGTGGACAGCACTATGTCAGCGGGAGATTCTCTTCCACTGACATAGCTACTGCCGCTCATTGGGGGTGGTTTAATTATCCCAATGAGAGAGCTCTCTCCTGCTGGCATAGAACGGCTACATAGGAGAACGTTCTGACCTGTGCCGCTGTAAGATCCATAATGTAGGTATAGCCAGAGTCCCTGCCATGAGGACCTAGAAAATATCCATGTCAAGAAATGCATCACCTTACTGATCACCCTGATTAACATGGAGAGGCCAAAGATTCAGTGCTTATGGGAACTGAATTCCTTCTTTGCCCCTACAGAAGGTCTCTCCAGGTCAGAGTTGAGGATGATGTGAGAGGTTCACATTTCTGCTGCCCATGCTTTTGCTTGTTCTGTAATTCTATGGAGGACGTCATATCACTAGTGTCAGTCTGGCTTCTTTAATGGGCACTAAAAATATCATTCATAAAAAGATTGCAATATTGTTTGGAAACCACCCAGAAGCAACCATGATTTACTGACTACCTTGGCTTGTCAGGTCTCACTATTGTGGAGCACTGACAGCATTTACACAGTGATGTAAGTTACTGCACTGTGAAAGCAATTGCCAAAGTGTCATAAAAGCTTTAAAAAAAGCTAAACAACCCTTGCCTTTGTGCAGCCTGGATAAACTGCTTTCTGTTGTGTTATCTAATCTCAAGGTTGACACTATCACAGCAATGTAGATTGAACCTAACCTCTTTTGAGGAAATACAGTCTTTGAAATACAAGAGAGGAACCAAAATGACACAGAAATCTGAGAGCCCTTGGTGTTTGACTTTAGGTTCAGAAAGTTCAATACATTTCTCTTGCTAGAAATTGCTGATATAGGGATGTGTGGATTGGGGTGGAGCTGCAGTCTAAGGGTATGTCTATACTGCGGGATTATTCTGATTTTACAGAAACCGATATTTGGAAACAGATGTATAAAGTTAAGGGCACGCAGCCACAATAAGCACATTAATTCGGTGGTGTGCGTCCATGTCCCGAGGCTAGCGTCGACTTCCAGAGCGTTGCACTGTGGGTAGCTATACCATAGTTGCCGCAGTCTTCCCCACCCATTGGCATTCTCCCCATACAGAGATTAGATTCAGTATCTCCCATACAGTCCATGCTGGAGCTCTTTTTTGATTCTGGGACAGTATGGTCACCTGTGCTGATCAGCGCTCCATGCTGAGCAAACAAGAAAAAAATTCAAACGTTCGTGGGGCTTTTCCTGTCTACCTGGCCAATGCATCCGAGTTCAGATTGCTGTCTAGAGCGGTCACAATGGTGCACTGTGGGATAGCTCCCGGAGGCCAATACCATCGAATTGGGGCCACACTAACCCTAATTCGAAATGGCACCTCTTCGGGGTGGAGTACAGATATCTATATTAAGAGCCCTTTATATGGAAATAAAGGGCTTCATTGTGTGGATGGTGCAGGGTTAATTCAGTTTAACGCTGCTAAATTCCAGATAAACTCGTAGTGTAGACCAGGCCTAAGGAAGAACAAAGTCACATTACCTGAATTACCACATATGGGCAGACCTTCACCAGGATATTGGTTCTCTATACTAAATCAATTAATATATTACATTTTTGTTTTCCCTTTTTGCACAGCTGACGACTCAACACAAGATGGTGCTGTCATCCATTACTTACATCGGCTGCTCCCTATCCATCTTCTGTTTGACTATCACTCTGGTCACGTTTGCTATACTGTCGTGAGTAATTTTAACTGTATACCTGGCTGAGCAAATATAACCCCGAAAGTTTGGCAGTTTAATGCCAACATTTTCATTTCAGACCACCAAACTGGATATTTTCAGGTGTTCAAAGGTTATTAATTCCCTAAGCCCCTTTAATTAGATTCTGCACATATATTTGTAACAGTTGGCTGGTTGTTCCTCAATTTAATTTCCCAGGATGGGAAGGTCTTTAAATAGCAAGTTACATCCTTGTAATATATATCCTTGTTTTGCCCTGGTTTTAGAATTTGAAAAGAGGGTTTGCGGCTGGTATCAGGGCTGATCCTGAGGCTGATGGGAGTTTAGCTTGAGCAAGGACTGCAGGATTGGGACTTCACATTTGCCTTTATGTTCATCTGAAGCAAGGCTGTATAGAGAGGCATGACAGATGCAGGGGCAATTCTTCCTTCTTGTCTCCCATCCTCTTGTGCTGCATGCATTTGGGAAGGGGTTATTAGAACAGCCACTGAAAGCCTAGAGAGAAGAGAAAGCTGTGGCAAAACCTCCGCACCAGCACCACTTGAACTCTCAGGGTGAAACACTGCACCTTTTGAGGTCAATTTGAGTTTTGCAGTTGCCTTCAATGGGGCTGGGGTCAGGAATGGCGGATGTTCCCTAAAAGGGAGAGGGGCGGCACTGGCACCTGAACCATGGCCCTACCCCTCGTGCATCCCTTCTCCCTGAGCCCCCACCCTTGCGCTGCCTCTTTCCCAGAGGCCCCACTCATGTGCCACCTCTTTCCCCCAAGATTCTGCCCCCACCCCCTACTTGGCCTTTTGGTCCCTCTCCCCTGTCGCTCACCCTTACAGCTGGTAAAAAGTGATGGGGCCATGGACCTCCCTCTTCTGGCACCCCTGGCCAGAATTTCGCCCTCGGGGATTAAGTGGGTGAAGTGCTGCATAGGACTTGTGCTGGCCCCTCTGCTTTGGGATGAATTTCACACCAGGCTGGGAAGAGTTTTTATTTTTTGGTTACCCTGTTTTTTGCTTTTAATCTGCTGAGAATACATCATTGCTTGCTGCTGTCTTATCTCTGTGAAGACACTTCCCCAATCTTACTAAAAGCAACTTTATGAGGGTAACGGTGTAATTGCTAATCAGCTTCTCTCTAGGGAGCTAATACAGCTCACTAGTGACCTATCTGGGGACTGATGCAGGGCAGTAGTCTTGCATGGTCTTTTGCACAGGAGTGAATTCCACCCACTATTTTTTCAGAGAGGTTTGTCAACTAGATATAGGAAAATGCTTAGTCGTTCTTCTAGCTGGATTTCCCTGCACACTATTTTTCTTTCATATTTTAAGTGGCTGACACTAAATTGTACCTAAAATTAAGATTGAGTAAATCTTATAGTGAGCCTGAGCAATTTCTGAGTTGTGTTACTTGACCCTTGACTTAGACACTGAACAAAATACATTGGGCAGCACACTGTAGTATAGAGGCCAAAAACCAAGGTCATGCAAATGAGAATAGGATGCACTCAGAAAGGACCCATATAATGCCAGCCAATTTTGTTTACCACAGTGAGAATTCAGATAAAGAGTGAAACTCCCAAGGTTGGATTCATAATATAATTTGAGGCTGTAGCAATTACTGCTGCATTTCCATATTCATAGACAAGTCATTCACCTGTAGATACTAGCACAATGCAGCATTATAAAAATATGGAAATGATGGGCTTGATTCTCCGCTCAGTCACTCTGATGTAACTTCTTTGACTTCACTGGAGTTACTCCTGGTTTAATCTGTGTCAGTGAGATGAAAAGCAAGTCCAGTGTAGTTAATTGTGAAGAGCTGTAAGATGATTTGGCTATGAAAGATACCAGGTACAACTACATTAACACAGAAACTAATTGTTAAAAATGAAAATGGGTTAAAATGTCATTTACATAGTTAAAGAAAACCCCAACATCCCCAAATTGCCTGTTACTCTTCTGAAGAATCTATAGCCTAGACTCTGATCTCAAGTTTTATTGTCTAAAAGATGCTTTATACTACTTAGTCCTGCCATGAGTGCAGGGGCCTGGACTAGACCTCTTGAGGTCCCTTCCAGTCCTACTATTCTATGTATAACTTTAGAATTGACGCTGAAATATAAAATACTCAATAGACTATAATCCTACATTGGCAGATAGGAATGGGCAAGATGATGGAATAAATCTTTCCTGTCTCTAATTTATATGAATTTGGCATATATTTTTCACACAGAACTGAAACAATTATATCACATCCTACCTTTTGTTTTCAAGCAGTTACTCTACCTCTGCTGGCCTTGTTTTCCAACGGTCCCTTAGTGGAACAAACAAATCCAACAAACCAAGTGAAATTCACTCCAGTGCTTGTGTTAAAGCTCTCTGCACAACTTCAGCCTCCTGTTAGTAATGTGAAAGTCCTTTAGTGGTCTCTCTGTACTGGAAGACTTTTGCCGTTGAGCATTTGAGACAGTTAGGAGGATGAAATCGTTTCATTGTTCAATGAAATGTATCATTGTTTGTTTTTTATTTGTATAACAGTAGTATCAACTGAACTCAGGGCCCAATGTGCTAGGTTCTGTACAAATACACAGTAAGCTACAGTCTTTGCCCCAAAGAGCTTACAATCTACATACATAAGGCAAAGGGCGGGAAGGGAAACAGAGGCACAGAGAGAGGAAGTGGCTTGCCCAAGGTCACACAGCAAATCAGTGGCAGAGCTGGGAACAGTATCCTTGTCCGTTGAGCCCAGTCCAGGGCCTTAGCCACTAGACCAACTGCCTCCTAATCATTTAAGGGATGATTTGACCACCCAAGTGTAATTTCTGAGCATCCTGTTAAGAGGACCAGGTTCAGAAGCTGGATTATATGGGGCGTTTACTGCCCTACACCAACAACAAACCATTAGTTGTCATGTTTATTTAGTTTGTGATATTCCTTCTAAGTCTCACGGTCTGACCGGGTCATGCATGGACGCACTGTGCAAGGCTGGGGTTCGAAGGCACTATGATAATATAACACATGGAAACGCCAGTTCCCAAAGGGCTCCAAAGCCTACATATGTGTTCTTGGGCAGTCAGCGCCTTTGCTAGTGGGAGATCTACTCCATGGATCCCTCACTGCTTCTGACTGTGAGAGCCAACAGCGGACGGGAGAAGGTTTGGGAAGGAAAGGAGGTCTGTTACTTCATACAGCTCCCAGGAAGACACCTGGGCTATGGAACCCATAGGGAAATGGGAGACATCAGAAGGCTTAAAAGAAGAGCTTGGACACAGGTTATAGTCACAAGGCTGAGTTACACCATTCACACATAGCATTTCTTTGAAACCATGCCATGCCACTTAAAATAATGTTATTAGTTTTTTGCTGGAGGACAGAGTCTCATTAGACAACTGAAGGGAAATGTTGCAAACTAGTTTTAAATGGCTGTGAGCTAAGCAGAGTAGAATCTGTCAAATTCTTCGCTTCTGTACACACTGGCAACAGATAATCAGTTTCGAAGAGTGTTGCAGCCTTACTTACTTTCTGGATTGGTGATGCTTCAGTTTATATCTATATGAAGTTCATTACTAGAGAGAGACTTGCACTGTGCAACACTAAGGGGGGAGAGATAGCTCAGAGATTTGGCATTGGCCTGCTTAAACCCAGGGTTGCAAGTTCAATCCTTGAGGGAGCCACTTAGGGATCTGGGGCAAAAATCTGTCTGGGGATTGGCCCTGCTTTGAGCAGGGAGTGGACTAGATGATCTCCTGAGGTCCCTTTCCACCCTGATATTCTATGATTCTAAGTTGTCTCTTTGAATTACTTGTAGGACATAGACAGACCTCTATCTCTCTTCAATAACTGGGTGTTGGCTAAAATGATGACAAAAAAAGCCAACATGACAAAAAGCTATACTTGTTTTCCACCTAGTCTGTGTCATTGTGTCATCTGGTGGTGGGCATTATACGACATATCATCATGAGCAGTTGGCAGTGCGGTGAGATGAGTAGGAAAGATGGAAATACCTATCTTTGTATACAGACAGTACTATTACTCATGATGCCAAACATCCAGCCCAGTTACTGAAATGGTTAAAACTGATAGATAGGGACTGACAGGCATTGGATTAAATAAGAAAATTTGCTGTCCCTAAATCTTCTTCTCTTTTTAGAATCAAATTATGTTGAGGATCTGAAATATTCAGGCAAGTGGAGGTTTTTCACTTCCTGGTTCTGGTGGGGAAACAAAGCAAAAGTGCAGAAAGCTTTTAAGAAAGTGTGTTCTCTTAGGATTTTCAGTCTGCTTTTCTAGAGCTGAGAGAGAGAGGTTCCGACTTTTTGTATTGTGTTAATGCCCAGGTGGCATAATCAGGGTCAGGGCCCCACTGAGCTGGGTATTGCACAGATACACACAAAGATACAGTGCCTGCCCCCGTGAGGCTGGCAATCTTACCCAAGTCAAACCTGAATTTGAGCCTTTTTAGGTTCACTCATTCCTACTGAAATAGGCATAAAATGTTTGTGTTGAATACAAGATAAAATCAAGCTGTGATGTCATTTAGGCTGGATTCTGCAAGATGTGGAGGGTCTTCCGCAAGGTGCTGATCTGTGCCCACTGACATCCTTCGGAGCTCAGCACCTTGCAGGATTGGGCCCTTTATTAATACTCTTCCAACCGATACTAATAGAGCTACTTAACGTGCAACTCAATCCTTTTGGTTTTTTCAGTGTTGTGTCAGCATATGGGGGAACCTGATTAAACATAGCTCAATCTTGAAGGAAGAAAGAACTCAAAACCACATAATAAAAAACAACCCCATGCAAATAAATCATAAATGTATTACTGCTTCTTGGAATATTGTTCTACTCATGAGCCTTTCCTGCTTCACCCAGCTCTGTCAGCACCATGCGTAACCAGCGCTACCACATCCATGCCAACCTGTCATTTGCCATCCTGGTGGCTCAGATCCTGCTTCTCATCAGCTTTCAATTCAGCCCTGGAATGGTAAGTATTGAAAAGACCTTTTCTGTTTGTTTGTTTTTGGCAAGTCACCTCCATGGAAGTAAATACAGCATGCCGAGCGCAAGGTAGTGTGTATTACAACCTTTCTCTTGTTTTAAACACACATCAATGCCAAAAATCCCAACCCACAGCACAAGACAAAGCAAGTTAAAGGCCAGACTGTTTCATCGCTGCATCCATCCATGCTTGGCATTTGCAAAATAAAAACAGAGATGCTGATGGTCAAATGTATGAATCTATTTCTATTCTGTTCCATTCTACCTAGATTCTCATACTGCCCTCATCACCATAATGTCCAAACACCTTATGCATTAAGTGATCTAACATCTGTCATGTTTGGTTCATCCTTTCTCTCCTCTCCTCCCCAGGGAGGAAATAGCATATGCTGTAGTATTTTGTGTCAGTAGGATCTTCCCCCAGTATGTCCATGTTGCACTTTGTTCACATTAGATAAGGAAAATTGAAGAAGTGGAAGGAGGTGAGGTTTCTGGTGGTCCTAGTTCCTGTGGCAGTTAAGTTCTTCAGTCTTGGACTAGCTCCTGAGAAAGCTCTGTCTCCTGCAAAGATGAACTTTACTTGTGTCACAGAAAGTTCTGTTGTGCTGAGGAACAGAATTGTTGACCACAGTCCTTATCCTGGAGTTTTAGATGATTTTTTTGGCTGTCATGGCCTTAGGCAATTGAGCGAATTGAAGATAATGACCAAGACCTTAAACTTGATTCAGTATTCAATGGGAAGCCAGTGTAGAGAGAGAGGATGTGTTTGATGTGGTTGAGATAGCCATGCTGCTGAAGAGACATGCTGCAGGGTTTTGCACTGGCTGGAGTTTCCTAAGGACTGGTGGCTCTGTGCCCCAGGTATAAGTATTGTTGTCGTTCAGGTGGATGGTGATGAAGGTGTGCATGTCCAAAGCCAGGTCATCATCCACCAATATGAGACAGAGTTTCTTAGCTAGGCAGAGACGGTAGGGAGCATTACTTGAGGGTGCTGCTCTGTGAGAGCACTCCTAGACTATGGACTGAATTGACCAATTGTAGGTGTGTACCTGTTTGCAGGAAGGGATCCCTCCCACCATCCAGTTCTTACAAGACTTTGAAAGCAATATACGAACTTATCATTTAAAACTATGGGTCATATTGAACCCTGAGATGCACTAGTCTTCAGTTTATGGACACAATCCTGCAGATGACAAGTTCCTTGCTACAAGCAGCTGCAGGATCAGGACTGATACCATTTGGTACACCAGAAGAATAGAGATGTGCCAAGTTACCCACAACAGATGTAATGAGCAAATAGCTCTGGCTTCCCACCAGAGGAAGAACATGTAGTTTGTTACCACTGATGTACTGCTGTTTGTGTGGGGTTTTTGTTTGTTTGTTTGTTTAAAAGCTATTTAAAATTAATGCAGGATTCTAAGATGTAAATTCCCTCCTGCATCAGGAGAAAACAATCATATTTTCAGATAATATTCCACAGTACTTCAGTTTTTTAATAGAACAAAACTTGGCTGCTTTAGAGATCAGCTGCTGTACCATACTGCTTCTGACAACCAACCTGCAGGGTCTTATTCATCTGTCCTTCTTTCTGTTCTCACTGCAAGCAAATATGAAAGTTGTGTGCTTTTAATTTGGGCAACAAAAACATAGATAAATTTGTATTCATATCAATTGGCATCCTGTGGGCTTCTGGTAAGTTAATAATAATATCTGGCATTTACCTAGCAGTTTTCATCTGAGGATCTAAAAGCACCTTGTAAAACTAGGTACCCTAATTTTCATTTTACAGAAGAGTCATCTGAAACACAGAGCGGGCAAAAGACTAGTAGAAGATCACCCAGTGAAACAACAGCAGAGCCAAGAATAGCGTATAGGGAATCCTGATTTCTAATATTCCACCATCTGGAGGCCAGGGCCTATACTTTTCTCACTAGTGGTCCATGCTGCCCTGCTCCTCACACTAAATATGCCAATATGGCCCTGTGTCTCATGTCTTGGCATCCCTGCATTGGATGATGGTGATTTTCAGCAGCAGTGTCATTTGTGGGGCCATGGCATTTGTCTCTCCACCCATGTGTCAGCCCCTGACATGTACAGCTCAGGGAGAAAGGTTGGCATAAAAACATGAAGGAAAAGTGAACAATTCAACCCCAAACTTCCTATCAGCTGAAACCTCAGCAGTTCCTGAATGAGCAAGATAAGGTGTGGGAGAGAAAATGACAGTGAATGGTTTAGATGGAAAATAAAATGCAGACAGCAGAAAACAGCAACAGTGATACAATCTGAAATAGAAAACAAGGGAAGCTTCACATTAAAATAATGCTCAATAAATCAGGAAGGATGCTAAAACTCCACGAGAGGACAGTCTTGGAGAAATAAAATACATATAGGAGTAACACAACATTGACAAAAAAGACTCTCTCTTCATGATCTCTCTCTTGCAGTTTCTACTGATATGGGGTTTTGAACAAAAGCCCTTTGGCTCCTTGTTCTCATCTGCTCTCCCCACCTACTCTTCTAAAATGCTAAGAATTCTCAATTGCCTTTCTGGTGAAAGCTCCTTTTTTGGATGGCTCTTGCGAAAGCTGACTATGTTTACCAAGCTCTGGCCTCTTATGGTCCTGTCTGCAAGCCTACATAGATGGTTTAATTAAACTTGTTTAGTTAAGCTGATTCAGTTAAACTGATGCAAACTCCTGTGTAGATACTAATTTCATTTTAAGAGTTCTGTATTTCGATTTAGCTTAAACCTTCTCCAAGCTAAATCGAACTAAGCCTACTTCTAAACCAGAATTAGAACAGCAATGGTTTAACTGAAATGCTTTAATATCACACCTTAAGTAAACTGGAGCAATTTTCCCTGCAGATAGTCCCTAAGCCAATGCATGTAACCTCTCTGTGTTTGCTTCCCCACCAGTAAAATAAGGATGATTATATGTACATATAATTATAAAGGTCTTTAAGAGCTATGGAGGAAAAACTCTTCATAAGTATTAACTACATGATTATTATTGTTTTTGTTTGTTTCTGTGTTCGGATAGACTATCCTTGGTGTTACAATTCATCCTTCTTATTATTCATGTGTCCTTGAAAGCTTTTACTTACTGAGTATTCTGCTGTTACTAATTTAAAAACTGATTACCCTTAATTGCTATTTTAATTGCATGGGCTGGAAGATACTGCACAAAAGAAAGAATTTACTCTAGGTGGTTTGTTTCATCTTCTCTTTGTGCTAGAGATGACCCTATCTCGTCAAGGCAAAAAAAAATTCTATAAACCCTATACACAACACCATGCTCCAGGTGTTTCTCACCCTTCAAATCCCAGAAGCTTGGACAGGATATCAGGGGAATCACTCAAAATTGCCCTGTTCTGTTCATTCCTTCTGAAACATCTGGCACTGGCCACTGTCAGAAGACAGGATACAGGCATAGATGGACCATTGGTTTGACCCAGTCTTATGTTCTTATATTTTCAAATAAAGTGTAGTAACAATTAGGTCGATGTAGCCAAACTAAGTACAGCAAAGGCCAAGGAAGGGCATTATTTCAACAGATCATAGAATATCAGGGTTGGAAGGGACCTCAGGAGGTCATCTAGTCCAAGCCCTCATCTAGTCCAAGCCCCAGATGATGCAGCAATACCTGAAATTACCACTGCCCTTGGATTTTACTCAGGATCTCTCTAAACCACCATGGAATCTGGGTGCTTCAGCCTGGATACCAAAGAGAGCTGCATGTAGCCCAGTGTTTGTGCCAATCGAGCAGATCTCAGTTACATTAGCTGTTCATTTGCCATTTCTACTACATTCATTTTGTAGAGTGAGCACAAGTGTAGTCAATTCCATTATAACCGTAAAACAGAGGAACTTTTTCCCTTAAACGTATTTAGCTCCTTATAGAAAATTTAATCTCTAAAACTTAAACAATAGGGATAAGCTGCATTATATGTTCTACAGCTCTCAGTACAGAATTAATCCTGAAGTCACCTGGGCCATTTTCTTAGAGTAGCTTCTGCACAAACTGTATTTTCTCCTCCTGACAGGAACATCAAGCATCTTTGCCATCCAAACAGTGGCAGCCAGAGTGGATTTTTTTAAAAAAGTAAAAAAATTGTTTTCACATGCTACAAAAAAAAAAAAAGAAAAAAAAGCCAGCGGCATCCAGAGATCTGTATATTTGTGGGGGGGTGGGCAGCACAAGTATTTACACAAAATAAAATAACGTCTACAGTGACCTAGAGGCAGTAAATAACCTTATGTTTCATTGGCAAAACCCAGTGTGCATCAACAATTGTTTGAAGTTCTGCAGTTGGCATACTGAGCTGTTTTTCACTCTGTGATCCTCTGAGCAGTATTGAACCACAGACACAGGAAAGAAAGGATAAAGTGACTCCACAAGATGAGAAAACAGCTACCTTTACTTAGGCTGCAGTCCTACAGGTATCTACCTAAACTGAAGATCAAATGCTGAGTGCAGCAGTAGATAAACAGCACATTTTCATATTTTTCTTTCTTTCCTTTTTTTTTTTTTTTTTTGGTACTGTAACAAAACTGCCAGTCCAGCTAGGGGCACCATGATAAGCTGGATTCAGACAATTTGCCCAAAAGAACCTGTATTCATACTGCATCCATGGATTGCATCAATCTTAATTTCTTTTGCTTCGCTCAGCCACTTTCTGTTTCTGATACATCTGGTTGGCTGGGCAGCAAATGGATAGCTCACATTTTACAGATCTAGCCTCTATTGCAGGTTGGTTTTCTGTTGCATTTATTTATTTATTGGGGGGGCAGCTTTCTTATGTAAATCAGATAACATTTAAATGGACTCCATGTTATTGTTTGGCCGCTGATATTATGACGAATTTAACCAGGATACTTTTTTTTTTTAGGTTTCACTAATGAAGAAATCCAGTTGTGGTCCAATGTCACCAAAACATTTCAAAATTCCTTATATATTAGTGTTGTTTGTACACTGATTTGGGTGTTGTGAAGGAATAGTGGGTCAGCCCCTGATCTCACATCAGTTAAATTCAGAGTTATTTTGTTGCAGTCAGTGGAGTTTTTATGGATTTGTTACTGGTATATCAGAAAAACAGGAACTATGTCCCTGCTCCAGTTTAGAACCTCTAGAATGCAGCTCAGATAGGACTGGGAGAGTTCAACTCTCATTACATTATCAAGTCTCTAAACACCCCCAAAAAGTGTGAAATGCCAGGACATGGCAGCTAAGCTAGTACAATAAAGGGAGCTGCTGATTTACATTTGAAAGTAGTGGAGGCAACAGACTGGTTCCCATTGGCAACATTATTCCCACACGTAGGCATCCAGGGAATTGAAGCATTACTGTGGGCTTTCCCCAGGTGAAGGAAGGACTCTAGGAAAGAAAATAACTGCTCTTTTGTCTTCTCACTTAAATGGGTTGTAAACTAGCAAAGACCCCTGTGAAATGCAGTAGGTGTCTAAAAAGCTTTTTGAGTAATATTGTCAAAGCAAAGCAATCCAGACTTTATCAGTATTCTGGAAAAGATGCAATATTGAGATGTATCTGGGATTCATTCCAAGGAGGCCTAAATTATACCTTAAGCTAAAGGGGACTAAACAAGTGTGTCTTGCAGTAAATCATCTGCAACCACTTCTATCAGATGGCTATGTAATGAGAGAAACTAGGTATGGTGAGACAGCCTTGCAAAGCAAAGCAACTAGCAGTGGAAGAGCTGTGTGCATACATGAGGAGCGGGGAAGAGCATAGGATTAGGTTTTGCTGTTTTTATACAGGCAGTTATGGGATTTGGCAGAAAATGTATCTCTTTGAGGAATAATCAAGTGATAACAGTTACGGTGTCAGCCCCTTAGGGGAAGTTGACAATTAAAGCCCATGCTTATATTTCCTGTATTCTGTATGAAGCTTCTGAACATTGTATAACTGAGCTGAATATGACCTAAGAAGAGCGTTTCTAGTTCAGCTACAAAGTCCTAGCGGGCATTTCTCTCTTTATCAAGAATTCATTTGTTAATCTTCAAAGCATTTTATAGATAAAACTGGAATTACTATTTCTCCTTACCTAAATTGGACTCCGCTACTTTCTGGATGCCATGTTGGCCAGTGAGACTATTACTGTGTTCACCTGGGTTCTTAATATATTATTCACAAAAATGCCACCTCCCCTGGATCCTTCTCTAAGGTCATCACTTTTCCTTTTCCCAGAATTTCTCTGGCTCACTGTGCTACAAACACCATCAAGGAGTATTTGAGATGTCTGAAAGAACTCAGTAGACATGACTCCTAGTCCTCTGCTCTAACCCCTAGACCCATCTCTGGCAAATATGGCTTTGTACACTGCGCACTGTAACTTACACTGGGAAATTGATGCTATTGGACAGGCAAGTGTGTAATACAAGCTAGATGGCTACCATAAGGCAATTATAACTCATGACCTAACTATGGCTCATTATAAGCCAATTTGGACACTTTTTAACATGTAATGTAGTGAATGGAGAGTCTTGTGAGACTTGCTGAGTCGCTAATGGGAAAGACACAATTGGAAATACAATACGTTTGAGTCCAAATGTCCTATTTTAAAAATGAGGCGCAGCAGACTAAGGAGGGACTCACTGGCAATATAAAGTTAGAAACTAAGGCCCAGAGTTTTAAAGGTATTTAGGCTTTGCTGTGCTTAGCACAGTTAGTGGGATTTGGGCTCCTAAGTGTCTAAGTCACTTTTGAAAATAAAACTTGGTTCCTAAACCAATTAAGTGTTGCAATGCTGAGCACAGCAAAACACCTAAATAGCTTTTAAAAACATGGGCCTGAGTTAAATGTGTCACTTTATTGAGGTTTCTCCTGAAAGCCACATGCACTGACTTTCACTAAACCCTGGAAAAATTCAGCTTCTCCTCCTCCTACCACAAGTCATGTCACCCCCTTGCTTCCAAATCTCCTATTTATCTCATATTCAGTTGTCTTTAGAACTACCTCACCAGAGAGGTTGATACTGCACTCTTGAGTGCCTCTGACTCTCATTGACCTCAGTGAGCATGGTTGGTATGTGGCAGGGAGGGGGTAAGAAAGAGGCATCTGATTTGATTCTCTTCAGCCCATCTCATACAAATGGGTTTGTCAGCTAGTTTTTCTAATTAGAGCCTGCGCTCCTGAGACATGTCACTTTGAAGCTGTCTCTCTTGTGTTTTATTATTTTTCTTTACTATCCTTTTACTCTAGTGTGGTTTCTTGCATAGTGTGAAAACATAAAAAACCCAAACTGATTATGGAACAAATTCAGTAAGAATTTTGACAAACTATTTTTTTTTGCTTCATATGGTAGGTGCCTTGCAAAATCTTGGCCATTCTCCTTCATTTCTTCTTCTTGAGTGCTTTTGCTTGGATGCTGGTGGAAGGATTTCATCTCTACAGCATGGTGATCAAAGTGTTTGGGTCAGAAGAGAGCAAACATTTATACTACTATGGGATTGGATGGGGTAAGTGTTTAATAATCTCTTCCTCATCTCTTTAAACTTGCAATAAGAGCTCATGTATGGATCCTGGCCACCAAATTTATATAGTGTAGAAAAAACTAAACTTTGGGAAAGCATTAAATAACATGGTACAATGTGATTTTTATGTGATGTGCCATCTCTCGTATTAAAAGTGTCTCTAAATAGACAAAAGAAGGAAGCAGCTGTAACAGTGATCACAGTCTGTTTTGCATATAGCAGGTCTGTTAGGTAGGAAGATGCATCACTTTTCTGACCATACTTTGAAGTACATAGATCCTAATCCAAATCCCATAGAAGCAAATGGAATCAACTGCTTCGACTTCTCTGTGAGCTGGATCTGATCCTTAGTCATAAAGCCAATAACAGACTAAGTGGGGCTCTTGCAATACCCACGTGTTCTATTTCTGGTTCTGCCACTTACTCATTCTGTGACATTGGGAACATCACCCTGTACTCCCCTATTTCCCCACCTGTGAAATGGATATAACAGTTCAGGAGATTTCATTAGCTGTTGATTGTAATACACTTTGACAACCTTATGTGAAAGGTGCTACATAAGAACTCAGATTTAAGAATAAAAATGTGATTGTAGGATTCAGGAATACTGAACAGGGCAATTCACTACTTTTCAAATGCAGGATCCAAAATATGAGCTGCGTGCATGGCAAAGTGAATAAAAACAGCCCACTACGCCTATCTTATTCAAAACTCTTTACACAAGACAAAAGATATCTTGCTCTCATTGTTTTGGAGACATGTGAATGATGCTTGGCAAAGCTCCACAATTAGAAGAAGAAAAGAAAGTGATATACTGGGACAAAAGGAGGCGTGAGAAAAGATAACAAAGAACAGAATACCTATATCATTATGGATAATTTCAAAAATATTTTAAAACAGGCATTATCTTTTCTCCACTGATTCATTTGGAAGCTGACTCAAAACCAATTATAACAATAATACAAACCTGCTACAGTCATAATTGGAATATTTAATACCTGTTCCACGCTGCAGGCCTTGGCAGTAGCAATGCCATTCATTTACATGTTTCAGCTGCTCCTACTTTACATTTTTTCAGCATGACCTTTTTATTCTGATCCTCGCTTTCTTTTCCTTTTAAAAAACCTTTTTCTAATGAATTTTCTTCAAAGTGCCTCTGGATACACAGTCTTGGGTAACATGGTCTCTCTCCATCATATTGGGGGAGAAACTCTAGATTAATTAGTTAAGATTTCCTCTCCCTCTGCCCACCCCCCCGTTTTGCCTTGGTGAGAAAGGTTAGATATATCAAATCCATTTATAGCTTTGTCAGTTGCCAATCAGTGACTTTGTTAGGTAAGGGAAGTCCTTGGAGAAAACAAACACTCTTACTGGTTGTTGGGGCAGTTAACTCTCTTCTTATCATTCTCCAAATGATCTTTAATTGGCTGCACGAGCCATGACTCCCACCACCACTTGGTTCCACTGCCAGTGGCCAATGAATGTTCCTCACTGGCCAGTTTTTATGGTTGGGTGAAAAAAGAAGGCAATTAAAAATTCCAAGCAAAGCTGTCAAACTTCTAGTCAATCTTTTGAAAATTGCTTCATTTCGCAAATGTTCTCAGTGGTGCTACATTGTCTCTTCCCTCCTCTCCCCATGGTTCTATAGATTCACATAATGATAAAGAAACATGGAATCAGTCACCCCAACTGGAACATTGGTTAAAAACAGAACTTTGCTGCATGTTGGACACTGGATCTAAGCTGAATTTTTCTAGGAGAAATAAACAAGAAAAGAGACAGAAAGGGAGAAATCTTATTCTTTTCCCTTTTCCTAACTGATCTAAAATGAATTCAACAATCAGGAAAACAAATTCAGAGAAGGTTCTTTTTGAGTTTGACTCTGCAGGTGAAATATGAACCCTTGGGATAAGAGCTCTGAGAGAGAGGAGGGTCTGGTTGAATGCAGTACTGCATTAAGCCATTGACCCTGAATTTCCATTTTCATTCATGTTTGACCTGCTTGTCTAAAGACTGTTTATTGCTGTTACCTTTTC
Organism: Gopherus flavomarginatus; assembly: GCF_025201925.1. Lineage (NCBI taxonomy): Eukaryota > Metazoa > Chordata > Testudines > Testudinidae > Gopherus > Gopherus flavomarginatus. The sequence goes on along the minus strand of NC_066631.1, from coordinate 21,234,525 downwards.
CACTTTATAAATTATAAACATACAAGCCTTTTGCATCTTGAAATTAAACTCACTTTGCTACTTGATCTGGCTGTTAGTGGACTGCCCATATTGTAACTGATTTGAGGGGAAAGTCTGCACTCCTCACAGCAGACGTGTTAAACTTGTTGAATTTAATTTAACTTAGGGCTGGGAAGATATCCCCCACTGTACCTTCCTCCTACCTCCTCTGGAGATGGTGAGATGAATGTGAATGAACAGGACTGTATTGACTAATGACAACTGTGCAAATCACCATCTCTCCATGCCAGCATTCTATGAATTAATGTCATGTGCAGACTTATGGAATGCATCCTTCAATCTGATTGGTTTAAATTAGTTGTGTTCCTTAAAGAGTGACAAATTTACATGCCTACAATGCCACTCGTGCATCTTACAGCTGCTTTTTTCCAAAAAAGTTTTAAAGCTGTCTTACAGTGCTGTCAGCAAAGTCCTGTGAAATATTTTCAGAGAAACCAAAGAACCACCAAGAAAAACTCCCCCATTTCAGAGTGGTAGCCGTGTTAGTCTGTATCAGCAAAAACAACGAGGAGTACTTGTGGCACCTTAGAGACTAACACATTTATTTGGGCATAAGCTTTCATGGGCTCGAACCCACTTCATTGGATGCATGCAGTAGAAAATACAGTAGGAAGATACATATATACAGTATGTGAAAAGATGGGAGTTGCCTTAGCAAGTGGGGGGTCAGTTCTAATGAGACAATTCAATTAAAGTGGGCTATTATCAACAGAAGAAAAAATCACTTTTCTAGTGGTAATCAGGGTGGCCCATTTCAAACAGTTGACAAGAAGGTGTGAGTAACAGGAGGGGGAAATTAGCATGGGGAAGTTAGTTTTTCGTTTTTTGTAGTGACCCATCCACTCTTGAGTCTTTATTCAGGCCTAATTTGATGGTGTCCAGTTTGCAAATTAATTCCAGTTCTGCAGTTTCTCATTGGAGTCTATTTTTGAAGGGTTTTTTGTTGAAGAATTGCAACTTTTTAGTCTGTTGTTGAGTGTCCAGGGAGCTTGAAGTATTCTCTGACTGGTTTTTGAATAATTCTTGACATCTGATTTGTGTCCATTTATTCTTTTGCGTAGAGACTGTCTGGTTTGGCCAATGTACATGGCAGAGGAACATTGCTGGCACATGATGGCATATATCACATTGGCAGATGTGCAGGTGGACGAGCTCCTGATGTGGTTAGGTCCTGTGATGGTGTTCCTTGAATAGATATGTGGACAGAGTTGGCAATGCGGTTTGTTGCAGGGATAGGTTCCTGGGTTAGTGTTTTTGTTGTGTGGTGTGTATTTACTGGTGAGTATTTGCTTCAGGTCGGGGGGCTGTCTGTAAGCAAGGACTGGCCTGTCTCCCAAGATCTGCGAGAGTGAGAGATCGTCCTTCAGGATAGGTCGTAGATTCTTGATGATGCGCTGGAGACGTTTTAGTTGGGGGCTGAAGGTGATGGCTAGTGACGTTCCGTTACTTTCTTTGTTGGGCCTGTCCTGCAGTAGGTGACTTCTGGGTACACCTTCTGGCTCTGTCAATCTGTTTCTTGACTTCAGCAGGTGGGTATTGTAGTTTTAAGAATGCTTGATAGAGATTCTGTAGGTGTTTGTCTCTGACTGAGGGTTTGGAGCAAATGCGGTTGTATCTTAGAGCTTGAATGTAGACAATGGATCGTGTGATGTGGTCTGGATGAAAGCTGGAGGCATGCAGGTAAGTATAGCGGTCAGTAGGTTTCCGGTGGTGGTGTTTATGTGACCATTGCTTATTTGCACTGTAGTGTCCAGGAAGTGGATCTCTTACGTGGACTTGTCCAGGCTGAGGTTGGTGTGGAATGAAAATTGTTGAAATCCTGGTGGAATTCCTCAAGGGCCTCTTCTCCATGAGTCCAGATGAAGATGTCATCAATGTAGTGCAGGGATGTTAGGGGAGGAGAGCTGAGGGGTGTGTGTGTGTGTGTGTGTGTGTGTGTGTGTCTCTGTCTGTCTGTCTTCCCACTGTATTTTCCACTCCATGCATCTAATGAAATGGGTTTTAGCCCACGAAAGCTTATGCCCAAATAAATGTATTAGTCTCTAAGGTGCCACAAGTACTCCCTGTTGTTTTCCCCCAGTTCAGGTTTTACTACAAACTTATACCAGGTTTACTGGGGTTCATAGCTCATTTGTGTGAATTTAGGCCTAATCACAAGAAAGCCTGAGCTAATTTGTGGTTTGGGTTTGAAATCACATGAGATTTGCAGGTTCATATTCTTTCTGTGTAGAAAGGAAGTTTTGGACTGAGATTTGATTTGAGATGAGATTTTTGAACCCCTAATGTCAGAAATGCAAATCCAAATGGATCAAAATGTAAGAAAATGTTCTTACAAACTGTTCGGAAGTGAAACAGGCAAGTGTCACATGGTTCTTGTTTGAAGAGGCTTTTAAAAACATCTATTGCTATGAAGTATAAGGATATGAATCTCATTCATCGGGGAATTGGCTTACAGCATAAGCTTTGATACATTAATTAACAAACAATTCATCAATAACTATTGCTTGAAGATATATTTGTCTGTGATTTGTATGCATAAGACTAAAAGTTTAGCCTTTTTTTTTCCTGCTCCCCTATGCTTAATATTAGCATTTATTTTTTATAAAGTGGCAGTGGTCTGCCCAGTAGTGTACCTAACACAAGGAAAACCATGGTGTCCAAGTCTGCAAACACTTATCGTTGCTTGACAATAACTCACATGAGTGTACCACTGGCTTTAAATATTGCATTGTGCCCTAGGCTATTGCAGTGTGACCTGAAATACTGCAGTATGAGTGCAATAATTAGCATTTATTTAGTAATAGCAATGTGGCCTAACCTATTGCAGTGCATACACAATGACTTCTAAATAAATGCCTTGAGTGGTATTTTGAATAGAGGTTTGTAGGATTAGGCCCTGGGCCTAGGAGCTTGCAGCATAACTAGACATCCAACACAAAATTCACTAGGGAACAAATAGTAGAAGGTTCTATATAAGAACAGGGCCTTTGTGCCTTTTTTCTAGTGGTGGTGTTCTTGGCAGCTAGAGTGTACGTCAGACGTGTTGGCATGCATTGACTGTCCACAAATCCCACTGAAGTGTAGCTAAGACTCAGGCAGACAGCAGATAAGAGCGCATCCAACAATGATAAATTCCCTCACGAAAATTTGCACTGAACATTTTTTTTACAGGTAGCTCAGTTTCAAAAATGGGTAGATTTTGACTGCCAATCCTAGAGTGTTCTGAGACAAGTGAAATCTTCCCAAGGAATGTAAATGTCATTACAAATCAGGCTGCTAGGAAACTGTTTTGTATTGCTTTACAGAAACCTGAATTTGAATTGGCAGTTGGGTTTTCTTAGTCACATATGACATCATGTCATTGCTGAAAATGTGTCAAAACAGTGCTGAAATAATTTAACTAGTCAGGTGTATCCCAGGTTATTTATCACTTGATGAATACCAGTGGGTACTTTCGTAGTATGTGCTACTACCATTTACTCCCTGTAATCTGGCTCTGCTATCCACTGAGTTGATAATGAATGCTGCTGGTTAATGGATCTCAGCACATTAATAAAATTTAAAACTGTGTGTGGGTAGTGTGTCAGAACTACAGAAACTACAGTAGACTGTAGGAACAGATAGGGAGGTTTAATGCCAAAGAAGAAAGGGAATCCTATTGAAGTAACTGCTACTTGAATTAAGGTGGGCATGCTGCGGGAGATAATAGCTTTTATTGGACCAACTGTGTGTGTGTGTGTGTGTGTGTGTGTGTGTGTACTATTCACATTGTAGTCTCTCACTTCCATACTAAACATATAGGGCCATCAAAGGGACAGGAGTGATGCAAATGACACCTGGGTCTATCAGTTGCTAACCCATATTATTGGCATCTTTACTTTGTATGTGGCTGGAAACGTTTAATTACACATCAAGCCAGTCAATACTGCCTTCATTTGCAATGTGGTAATGGTTCTGTACGCTCATGTATTAATGCACATAGAGCTTCAGTATGAGCTGTTAGTTCATGAACATGATGGAGGTACAGTGGGAGGAAATATATAATTGATGAGGGGTTTACACTTCTTAATCAAACCCTCTCAGCTCTGGGAAAAGACACTGGGCTCTGAAATAAGTGTTTGATGAACTGAACTCTGGTCATACTTGTACTGGAAACATAAAAGCAGAGTCTCAAATGGATCTCTATTAGTCAAAAGAATCACATTGTGTTATTTCTCCCTCTCTCCCCACAGCAGCTGCCCTTTCTTTTGCTGGGTGATATTTGCTTCCTTGACTTCCATTTGGGAGCTTCTTAGTGAGCAGGATAACTTAATACCAGAAAACGTTTCTAAATATTGCAACAGGATTCAAACAAAATACTCATCTCCATGAATATTTACTATAGAAGCCATAAAGGTTTATCTCTTCATACAAATCTGTGTTCAACTGTAGAAGCATAGCAAATGAGTCAGTGAACCTCTTTTGACCACTGCAATGGAAACTAGCTTGTTGCCCTGAGACATTTGTGTATATGAATTTCCTGATGCTTGATAGCTCTGGCCAGTTTTTCACCAACTGGAGCATGATACTGACCCAAAATGAATTAAAGCTATTGAAGAGGATGTCTCATCTCAGACTAGTCAAAGCAGGTTGCCCCTGTCGTCTTCATTCAGAACAACAAACCTTGATGCCAACTCTGCCCACATATTTACACCAGCGACATCACAGAACCTAACCAGATCAGCCACATCACTGGTTCATTCACCAATATGTCCACAATGTAATATACGCCATCATGTGCCAGCAGTGCCCCTCTGCTATGTACATCGGCCAAACTGGACAATCCTTCCATAAAAGGATAAATGGACACAAGTCAGATATTAGGAATGGCAATATACAAAAACCTGTAGGAGAACACTTCAACCTCCCTGGACACACAGTAGCAGATTTAAAGGTAGCCATCCTGCAGCAAAAAAACTTCAGGACCAGACTCCAAAGAGCTTCAGTTCATTTGCAAATTTGACACCATCGGCTCAGGATTAAACAAAGACTGTGAATGGCTAGCCAACTACAAAACCAGTTTCTCCTTCCTTGGTGTCACACCTCAACTGCTAGAAGAGGGCCTCATCCTCCCTGACTGAACTAACCTCCTTATCTCTATCTGATTCTTGCCTGCATATTTATACCTGCTTCTGGAAATTTCCACCACATGCATCTGACAAAGTGGGTATTCACCCACGAAAGCTTATGCGCCAATACGTCTGTTAGTCTATAAGGTGCCATAAGACTCTTTGTTGCTTTTTTTCAGTAAAATGAATTCAGCAAAGAGACAAGTTACCAAATGTTCTGAATCATCTGAAGTCTGTGTGTATTATCATCAGTCCAAAAAGTGCTAGAATTACTTTGATACCTACAGTTGTCAGTAATTCACAAGATGATGGATTCTAAGAAGATACTACCTTTAAAAATAGCTAGAGACTGGTTAGAAAAATGCTCTGTTGCCTTGGTGATTCAGGATAACATACAGAGATCAATATATCAAAACTTTCAAAACACCTTCCCCCTCCCACCCATTTGTCAGACATTGATGATATCGGTTGTTGTGTGGGAAGTTACTGCAGTGGAATGTTGTACTTAACCCGTTCCCAGCATTGCAGGCAATTTCCTTTCCCTTCAATTACTATTTAGAATTGGGCATTTAGTTTCCATCCATTTGAAGGTTGATTATTTGCTGTCACTTGGTTGAGTTAGACCCAGAGCCTCCTCTAGGGCTGGGATAACCCAATGGGAAAAAAAAAAAATCAGATTAAATTAACTCTACTCCTGCTAAACAAATTAAAGAATATACTTTCCCCAGCCAGGCAGTAACTCGGTCTTTCCAGGAGCTTGAAATAAATATGCTGCTTCTTTGAGTAGTGTCCCTATGTGCACCCCTGTGCCTCTAATTGGAGATTTTTGGTAGCAGTGTCCATTGAGCCTGCGCATGTCCTCTCCCTCCCTTGTGGCTATCTAGCACTGCACAGATGAATCCCCCTCACAACCGCCCTCCCAATTAATGAGGTGATTCTAGATTCTACCAAAGTCATCTAGCAGACACCAGCCTCCATTGCATCAACCAGCAACAGAGCCAAAAATAAAAATAATAATAATAAAATATTACATCCCTCCCAAAGAGGCAGACTTTGTTTCAGCATCAGCAACACAAATCCATCGTAGGGGATGTGGTTAATGCATGAAGCAAGCAACATAATGCCAAATTGACCCCATACGATCGGGCTTGGCAAGATGGTGTATTTCTCGGCAATATTACAGTTTAGCATCACGAATTACCAAATTGTCATGGTCAAATACAATTTCATTACTTATGGGAAACTCAGTGCATTTCTGGAACATTTACTGGAGACACAAAAGGAACAGTTTCAGACTATTCTTAGGGAGGGTCAGTTAATAGCAGACTGATGCTAGAGACAGCACTGGATGTAGCTGACACAGCTGCCCGCCTGGTCTCCATGACAGTGGTGCTGAGGCAGGCTTCTTGGCTACACCTTTAAGGATTGCCCAAAGAGCTGCAAAAGACTTCTAGTTTGAAGGGCCCAAACTCTTTGTGGAGAAGACAGATTCTTTTCTCCACATCCTGGAGAATTCCTGGACCACATTACGCTCCCTGGGAATCTACACTGAGGAACAGGAGAGAAGATATACCTCTCAGCCACAGCACAAGTTACCATCTCAGCACTGTTACGAGCCACAGTGTAAGAGGACCATGGCTCAAAAGCAGAAGCAGTCCGCACCCCAGTCCAAGACCTCTCAAACCACCTCTGCTAAGCACTTTTTACAGGTTGGTTGAGGGCCTGAACAATTATACCTTGCAACATCAGCTGCCACCTACCTTCAGAAGTCACCTTGCCCTACTTCACAGCAGTTGGGAGAATATCACCTCTGACAGATGGGTCCTGAAGATAATTTTGAAGAGTTACACCATTCAGTTAATGTCCTTTCTCCGTCCCCCTTCCAGGAACCTACCTCATCAGGAAATATATCATTTGTTATGCCTAGGGGCCATTGAACCAGTCTGGTGCAACTCAGGAGCAAAGGGTTTTACTATCATTATTTCCTGATCCCCAAGGCGAAGGGAGGTTGGAGGCCCATTCTAGATCCAGGGGCATTAAACAAATACAGGAAGGCACAGACATTCAAGATGGTCATGCTAGCAGCCATTATTCCAGCTCTAGAGCAAGGAGATTGATTTCCAGCCCTCAACCTACAAGAAGTCTACTTACATATCTCAATATAACCATCGTACAGGAGATTTCCTATTGTTTACCTTTGGGGCAGGACCATTATCAGTACAGACTGCTCCAGCCAGGGTATTCTCCAAGGTTCTCTTTATTGCAGCGGTGCACTAACCCTGGTACAGCGATTGTAGTTTATCAGCACCAACCTTGATGCAGTACAAGTGAGCGCATTCCTCCCACTACACAGACTCATCGCCCTGGGATGGATGCCTCCCTAATAGGCTGGGGAGCTCATCTACACAATCACAAGGTTCAGGGCAAATGGCCTTCCACAGAAGGCATTACTGAAACTTGGTGGGATAATACACACGACTGGAATGTTGGTGTGGATGGGTATAGTTTGCTCAGGAAGGATAGACAGGGGAAAAAGGGAGGAGGTGTTGCCTTATATATTAAAAATGTACACACTTGGACTGAGGTGGAGATGGACATAGGAGACGGAAGGGTGGAGAGTCTCTGGGTTAGGCTAAAAGGGGTAAAAAACACAGGTGATGTCGTGCTGGGAGTCTACTACAGGCCACCTAATCAGGCGGAAGAGGTGGATGAGGCTTTTTTCAAACAACTAACAAAATCATCCAAAGCCCAAGATTTGGTGGTGATGGGGGACTTCTACTATCCAGATATATGTTGGGAAAATAACACCGCGGGCACAGACTATCCAATAAGTTCCTGGACTGCATTGCAGACAACTTTTTATTTTAGAAAGTTGAAAAAGCTACTAAGGGGGAAGCTATTCTAGACTTGATCTTAACAAATAGGGAGGAACTCGTTGAGAATTTGAAAGTAGAAGGAAGCTTGGGTGAAAGTGATCATGAAATCATAGAATTTGCAATTCTAAGGAAGGGTAGAAGGGAGTACAGCAGAATAGAGACAATGGATTTCAGGAAGGCAGATTTTGGTAAGCTCAGAGAGCTGATAGGCAAGGTCCCATGGGAATTAAGACTGAGGGGAAAAACAACTGAGGAAAGTTGGCAGTTTTTCAAAGGGACGCTATTAAGGGCCCAAAAGCAAGTTATTCCGATGGTTAGGAAAGATAGAAAATGTGGCAAAAAGACCACCTTGGCTTACCCTTGAGATCTTGCGTGACCTACAAAATAAAAAGGCGTCATATAAAAAATGGAAACTAGGTCAGATCACGAAGGATGAATATAGGCAAATAACACAGGAATGCAGAGGCAAGATTAGAAAAGCAAAGGCACAAAATGAACTCAAACTAGCTATGGGAATAAAGGGAAACAAGAAGACTTTTTATCAATACATTAGAAGCAAGAGGAAGACTAAGGACAGGGTAGGCCCACTGCTCAATGAGGAGGGGGAAACAGTAACGGGAGACTTGGAAATGGCAGAGATGCTTAATGACTTCTTTGTTTCGGTCTTCACTGAGAAGTCTGAAGGAATGTCTAGTATAGTGAATGCTTACGGGAAGAGGGTAGGTTTAGAAGAGAAAATAAGGAAAGAGCAAGTAAAAAATCACTTAGAAAAGTTAGATGCCTGCAAGTCACCAGGGCCTGATGAAATGCATCCTAGAATACTCAAGGAGTTAATAGAAGAGGTATCTGAGCCTCTAGCTATTATCTTTGGGAAATCATGGGAGATGGGGGAGATTCCAGAAGACTGGAAGGGGGCAAATATAGTGCCCATCTATAAAAAGGGAAATAAAAACAACCTAGGAAACTACAGACCAGTTAGTTTAACTTCTGTGCCAGGGAAGATAATGGAGCAGGTAATCAAAGAAATCATCTGCAAACACTTGGAAGGTGGTAAGGTGATAGGGAATAGCCAGCATGGATTTGTAAAGAACAAATCGTGTCAAACTAATCTGATAGCGTTCTTTGATAGGATAAAGAGCCTTGTGGATAAGGGAGAAGCGGTGGATGTGATATACCTAGACTTTAGTAAGGCATTTGATACAGTCTCGCATGATATTCTTATAGATAAGCTAGGAAAGTACAATTTAGATGGGGCTACTATAAGGTGGGTGCATAACTGGCTGGATAACCATACTCAGAGAGTAGTTGTTAATAGCTCCCAATCCTGCTGGAAAGGTATAACAAGTGGGGTTCCACAGGGGTCTGTTTTGGGACCGGTTCTGTTCAATATCTTCATCAACGATTTAGATGTTGGCATAGAAAGTATGCTTAAGTTTGCGGACGACACCAAACTGGGAGGGATTGCAACTGCTTTGGAGGACAGGGTCAAAATTCAAAATGATCTGGACAAATTGGAGAAATGGTCTGAGGTAAACAGGATGAAGTTCAATAAAGATAAATGCAAAGTGCTCCGCTTAGGAAGGAACAATCAGTTTCACACATACAGAATGGGAAGAGACTGTCTAGGAAGGAGTATGGCAGAAAGAGATCTAGGGGTCATAGTAGACCACAAGCTTAATATGAGTCAACAGTGTGATACTGTTGCAAAAAAAGCAAACATGATTCTGGGATGCATTAACAGGTGTGTTGTAAACAAGACACGAGAAGTCATTCTTCCGCTTTACTCTGCGCTGGTTAGGCCTCAACTGGAGTATTGTGTCCAGTTCTGGGCACCGCATTTCAAGAAAGATGTGGAGAAATTGGAGAGGGTCCAGAGAAGAGCAACAAGAATGATTAAAGGTCTTGAGAACATGACCTATGAAGGAAGGCTGAAGGAATTGGGTTTGTTTAGTTTGGAAAAGAGAAGACTGAGAGGGGACATGATAGCAGTTTTCAGGTATCTAAAAGGGTGTCATCAGGAGGAGGGAGAAAACTTGTTCACCTTAGCCTCCAATGATAGAACAAGAAGCAATGGGCTTAAACTGCAGCAAGGGAGATTTAGATTGGACATTAGGAAAAAGTTCCTAACTGTCAGGGTAGTTAAACACTGGAATAGATTGCCTAGGGAAGTTGTGGAATCTCCATCTCTGGAGATATTTAAGAGTAGGTTAGATAAATGTCTATTAGGGATGGTCTAGACCGTATTTGGTCCTGCCATGAGGGCAGGGGACTGGACTCGATGACCTCTCGAGGTCCCTTCCAGTCCTACAGTCTATGAGTCTATGAGAAGTGACCTTCCATATTAGTCTTTTGGAGCTAAGGACTGTCAGGAGTGCCTGTGCACACTTTCTGCCTTTCATCAAGAACACCCACACAAAAGTCATGATGGACTTAATATGACCTTGATGGTTTTCAGAAATCACCAAGAGGTGCCAGATCTCTCTCCCTCTGCGCAGAAGCACTCAAACTTTGGAACCGGTGCATCCATCACAATGTTCTCATCTCAGTTTGCTATCTACTAGAGATACAGAATGTGACAGCTGACAGTCTCAGTCGAAATTTTTGTCACAACCATGAGTGGGTACTGAACTCAGACGTCCTTCAAGATATATTCACCCTTTGGGGAACCCTTACTATGGATCTCTTCGTTACTTACTGGAACAAGAAATGTCCTCATTACTGCTCCAGAGCTGGCCTAGGGAAACATTCACTGGGAGATGCCTTCATCCTCCAATGGGATAGGGCCCTCTTTTACGCCTTTTCCCAGTTTCCACTTCTATCCAAGGCCCGGTTGAAAATTCAATAAGATAATGTGAGAGTTATTCTGATTGCCCCTCCTGGCCATGACAAGTCTGGCTCCCTTACCTGAAACAAACAAAGTAATTCTAAGGCCATATCCCAAGTTTCTCCCTATCTTCTCTGCACTTTTCATATGAATCAACAGATCCATCTCCCTGTTTTTTAACCCTGACCACATTGTGACAACAGGGAGACAATTCTGCATATGCTAGACATTAGAAGGACACTAGCATTCTACTTGGACAGGAATGAGGATTTTACAAAATCCCCTAAACTCTTCATTTCATCCACAGAAAGATCCAAAAGCTCTGTGATATCTGCTCAGAGACTATCCAAATGGGTTTCTGGTTGCATTAATCACTGTTATCAAGGGCACTACCTGCTTCTGTCCAGAGTCCATACACACTCCACGAGGTCAGTTTCTACCTCGGTCACATTCCTTAAAGATATCCCTGTCTCAGTAATCTGTAGAGCAACGACTTGGGCCTCTGCCCATACTTTCGCAGAATATTATGCGATCACAGAAGATTTGCCTCCCGACGCCATCTTTGACTCCACAGTACTCTGTGCAGTAACAGACTCCACTCAGAAGTCCCAGCCTCCAGTGGTGGGTACTTCTCGAGAGTCATCTACAGTGGAGCACCCATAGGGACACTACTCGAAGAAGAGGAGGAAGTTACTTACTTTGCAATAACGATGGTTCTTCAAGATGTGTCCCCCTATGGGTGCTCCGCAACCCACCCTCCTCCCACTCTACTTTGTAGTTCTCTATAGAGCTCTGTGGTGGAAAATGAATTGAGGGGGGTTCGCCCGCACAGTGCTAGATAGCCTAAAGGGAGGGCACATGCAGGGGCTCAATGGACACTGCTACCAAAAATCTCTGATTAGAGGCACACCACAGGGGTGCACATACGTCTATAGTAGAGCACCCATAGGGTGACATCTTGAAGAACCATCGTTACTACACAAGGTGAGTAACTTCCTCTTTCACTTTTGGCTGATGCTGCTTCTTTCTCTGTAAAGGTCATATTTAGCCCTTTAGAATGAAAGAGCAAAAATCTGCCTTACGTTTTCTACAGGACAGCCTCATTTCTACCTGTTGCTTTTTTCCTCTACATAGAAGAAAGTCCAAAAAAGTGGCTTGAAGTTTTATAAGTAGTTTTTCCATTTTAAATTGTATTAGGCCTGGTCTACACTATGAGTTTATACTGAATTTAGCAGTGTTAAACCAAATTAACCCTGCACCCGTCCACACAATGAAGCCCTTTATATCAATATAAAGGGCTCTTAAAACCGATTTCTGTACTTCTTCCCGATGAGGGGAGTAGCGCTGAAATCGGTATCGCCATGTCAGATTAGAGTTAGAGTGGCCGCAATTCGACAGTATTGGCCTCCGGGCGGTATCCCACAGTGCACCATTGTGACCGCTCTGGAAAGCCATCTGAACTCGGATGCACTGGCCAGGTAGACAGGAAAAGTTTTGCGAACTTTTGAATTTCATTTCCTGTTTGCCCAGCGTGGAGCGCTGATCAGCACAGACTGTATGGGAGATACTGGATCTGATCGCTTTATGGGGAGACAAATCTGTTCTATCAGAGCTCCATTCCAGAAGATGAAATGCCAAAGCATTTGAAAAAATCTCCAGACAGAGGCCACAGCAGGGACTCAACACAGTGCTACGTGATAAGCGTAACAGAAAGCCAAAGAATCAAATGGACACTCATGGAGGGAGGGAGGGGGGACTGAGGACTCCAACTATCCCACAGTTCCCGCAGTCTCCGAAAAGCATTTGCATTCTTGGCTGAGCTCCCAATGCCTGAAGGGTCAAAAACATTGTCCCGGGTGGCTCAGGGTATATCTCATCAATTTACCCCCTCTACCCCCGGTGAAAGAAAAGGGGAAAAAATCATTTCTTGCCTTTTTTCAATGTCACCATATGTCTACTGCATGCTGCTGGTAGACGTGGTGCTGCGGTGCTGAACAGCAGCATCCCCTCCCCTTCTTTTCCTGATGGCAGACGTGCAAAATGGTGGAAAACCGTCCTCATCATCCCATGAGTGCTCCTGGCTGGCCTCGGTGAGGTCGGCTGGGGGCGCCTGGGCAACAATGGGAATGACTCCTGGTCATTCCCGGCAGACGGTGCAAAAGGATTGAAAACCCTCCTCATCATAGCAACTGGGGGCTGAGCTCCATCAGCCCCCCTGTTTCATGTCTAATGAAGATTCTGTACTCCCTGGACTATCATAGCAACAGGAGGCTGCGTTCTTATCCCCCCCCCCCCCCTTATTGTCCTGCCTGGACTATCATAGCAGCAGGAGGCTGCCTCCCTCTCATTTTATCTCACTAAAAAATCAGTGTTTCTTATTCCTACATTCTTTATTACTTCATCGCACAAATGGGGGGGGGCACTGCCACGGTAGCCCAGAAGGGTTGAGGAAGGAGGGAAGCAATGGGTGGAGTTGTGGCAGGGGCACCCCCTAGAATGGCATCATCATTTCTGTGGGATCTCTGGGGCTCTGACCCGAAGCGGCTGTGCTCCCTGGTTCTCTAGTACACTTGCCCCATATTCTAGGCAAGACTGACTCTATTTTTAGACAAAACATAAAGAAGGGAATGACCTGGGGTGTCATTCCCACTTTTGTCCATGTGCCCCCAGCCAACCTCAATGAGGCCAGCCAGGAGCACCCATGACAGCAGCAGATGGTACAAAAGAACTGATAACCGTCATCTCATCGCCAATTTCCAATTGCAAACAGTGCAAAATGACTGGTAAATGTCATCGCCAATTTCCAATTGCAGATGGTGCTATAGCTGGTAACCGTCTCTGCTACCTTGCAAAAGCAAATGAATGCTGCTGTGTAGCACTGCAGCACTGCGTCTGTCAGCAGCATCCAGTACACATACGGTGACAGTGACAAAAGGCTAAATGGGCTGCATGGTTGCCATGTTATGGCGTCTGCCAGGGCAATCCAGGGGAAAAGAGTGCAAAATGATTGTCTGCCGTTGCTTTCATTGAAGAAGGATTGAGTGACGACATTTATGCAGAATCACCCGTGACACTGTTTTTGCATTGGGAGCTTAACCCAGAATTCCAATGGGCGGGGGAGACTGCAGGAATTATGGGATAGCTACCCACAGTGCAACGCTCCAGAAATCGACGCTAACCTCAGTACATGGACGCACACTGCCGAAATAATGTGCTTCGTGTGGCTGCATGCACTCGACTTTATACAATCTGTTTTTAAAAAACGGTTTATGTAAAATCAGAATAATCCTGTAGTGTAGACATACTCTTAGTGTGTCAGAATCATAAAGTGCATAGAAACTAAAGTATACTGTAGGAACAGATAGGAGGTTTAATGCCAAAGAAGAAAAGGGACGCTATTGAAGTAACTGATGCTTGAATTAAGGTGGACATGGTAGAAGAGGTAATATCTTTTACTGGAGAAAGAGACAAGCTTTCAAGCTTCCACCAAACTTTTTGTTGGGTCCTTGACTTAAGGGTTGATCCTATAATCCCTATTTAGGCAAAACTCCTATTGACTTCAATGTGAGTTTTGCCTGAGTAATGATTGGAGGATTGTCTGTGCACAGATACCATACGAATAGGTTGTGACTTGATGAAGTGATTTAGATTAATCACTGACCCAAACTGAAAATGAACTTAAATTGAACCTTGGGATTCCAACATTTGGGATAACCTTTTTTCTCTCTAGCAATTTCCTTGTCCCAGCTGAGAGTGGAAACAGAAGTGCCAGAATACTATGAGACAGATAGTTCACACTAGATTTTCAGCCCAAGAAGTTCAGATACCATTTGGGTGACATCTGGGTGCTTATCTGAACTGAACCAAATGTCCTGAGGCTGACCCATCCTTGCTTATTCCCCAGAAGTCCAGAGCTTGAAGCTATGTTGCCGTGTGGGCCCATACTCACTTATTAATATGCAGTGCTGCATAGCATGCACTGATATTACAGAGGTGTGCATGTTGCGAATGCCATAGCTTAGGTGACTGACTCGTGTAGTACAACATCCTGTATCTGATGCTGCACTTCCTAATGTAAAGCTCATCACGTCACATCATACATTTGAAAGGTTGGGGTAAGGCTGGTGAACATGTTTATAACACCTCAACTGAGAAAACAGTCAAATACTGTATAAAAAAGCATAACTGGCATTTTTATATGGATGATAAATAGTACTAGCACTGCATTAGCACTTCTGCTATTGTGTTCCTAGAATTAACTATTATGAGATGTTGTCTAAGTCCTACAGCTCATCTGCAGTTTTTACTCATAAGCCAAGGATTGAGCAAATACCTTTAATATCTTTGTGTACTATATTATCCATAGGAGTGTTCCAGTCCAGATCAAATCTTGTGACCTCATCAGGCTAAATATGTTTGATTCCTGCCTTTATAGAATGTCTCAAATGGTTGGTTCTTCAGAGAACAATGTTTCTTTCATGGTGGTAAATTTCTAATTTATTTTAGATGCTAACCTCCACCCCCATCTATCTTTTAATAGCCTGTTACTGCAGAGTAAAGACACATGCTGCACTGTAGGCTGTAGACCATTTTACATTCATTGAATTAACTGTTCTTGTTATCCAAATGACTGCACTACACTTCATCTGTATAAGTTTTATTATCTTGCTAGGGAACTCTGTATTTAATTTTCTTCTTCACTTCAGATTAAAATTGATAAATAATCAAGTTAAATCCTGTGACTCTCTGAAATTTGCCTTGGAAAACAGGCAGGCTAGCATCCTGAGGGATAGGAAGCACAAATACGTCTTGTGTACCAGACAGAGTATTGACATGTGAAGGCTGTTAGCCCTGGGAAGAAAACTCATGCCACAGGATTATTAGCCAGTGGCAAGCAACTTACTGTTATTTTTATTACCATAGCACCCAGGAGCTCCATTCCTGGACCAGGACTTCATAGTGCTAAGTGCAGTGCAAACACAGAAAAGAAAGACTGTCCCTGCCCCCTTAGGCTGTGTATACATTCAGTTAACTGGGTTTATTGAGTTTGACCACCGCGCCTAGCCTAGGTGTGAGCAGTCACACTACAAAGCCATACCCATTACTGGGCTCTCAATGTTTCTACTCTTGCCTGTGTGTGTGTCTATGAGCATATCCCATGGTTCTCTGTGTTGAGATGCTCTATGGTTCTTTTGTGGTCAGTTGTGGGAGAATTTGTCCTTTTCTTCTGGGGGAAGTGTGGGAAGGGCATTGGAGGACCATCAGCAGTCAAGTGATCTACCACACCTCCCCGCTACAAAGTGGGTGGGTTTCAGTCCAAGTTAAAGTGGACCTCAGATTCTACCTGAGTCCCGAGCCAGGTCAGTTAGCCTGGTCTTCAGGCACTTCCAAACCCAGGTCAGTGATTTTTCTCTGTAGATGGTGGGGCTAGGGCGGCCACTTAGGACTAAAATCTGGGTAAGTGGACAGCTTAATTGTGCAGTGTAGACATGCCCTTAGCAGGGCTGGCTCCAGGCCCCAGTGCGCCAAGCGCGTACTTGGGGCGGCATGCCGTGGGATGCGCTCTGCCGGTTGCCAGGAGGGCGGCAGGCGGCTCTGGTGGACCTTC
Source organism: Gopherus flavomarginatus (assembly GCF_025201925.1). NCBI lineage: Eukaryota > Metazoa > Chordata > Testudines > Testudinidae > Gopherus > Gopherus flavomarginatus. The sequence goes on along the minus strand of NC_066631.1, from coordinate 21,218,049 downwards.
CGCAGGCGTGCCTGCAGAGGGTCTGCTGGTCCTGCGGGAACAGCAAGCGGCAGAGTGCCCCCCGCGGCCTGCCGCCGTGCTTGGGGCAGCGAAATGGCTAGAGCCGGCCCTGGCCCTTAGTTAGTTGTATTTGAAACAGTAAAAACCTGGGATTTTGTCTTTGGGGGGGTTGTCAAGAACATGACTTAGGTAAGATGATAGGGGCCTCAATTCAGCAGATCACTCAAACATGATGGATCAGGGCCATGTACAATTGATTGTTCTGGGTATCACACATTAGTAAACAGGGTTTTCCATTGTTTAAAAATATGACTGTCTACAACAATATTTTAGACTTTAGAATTCACATTATAATATGCCACTTAGTAGTTCATGGGCCTAATTCTGCTCTCATGTGCACTGATGTAAGTCAGGAGTCACTCCACCCTGAAGTTATTCTAGTATAACTCTGAAGCAAGCACGGTTACTTGCTGACTGTTGAATATTTTTGTCATTGATAAATATGTATTGTTCCTGGCAATGAACACTTAAGAATTGAAACACCTCTGCCTAAAACTGCATGTTTGCCTTCTGGAAATGTCCTATGGAATTTAATTGGGATGAAACCAATAAGGTTCTACGGAAAATAATTTTAAAAGGTTTTGTAGAAGTTACTGCAAAACTCCATAGGTTTTATTACTGAATTATTTCCCTTCCATAGATTTTTTTTTAAAAAACATCTTATACATCCTGTTCTTTAGTAAGTATATGGTTATTAAATCAATAAAATAATTTTTAAAGCCACCCTATTTTCACATCATTTTCTATTTGCTAGATGGGACATTTATAGGGGCCTGACAGACAATCATTTGCTAGGTAAAGCGTTCCTGCTTTACCGTGTTCAAAACCGTTGGCAGCAGAAACCTTGCTTCCTTTCTAACTACTAGCTTGCAAAACTATTAAAGTGGCACAACAAGACATCATTATGCTCTAGGCTAGCTGCATGCAGTTACCATTGAAGGTAGAAGGACCGTTGTCTGAATCTGTGTATTTCTTATGTAGTGTTGTCAAGCATTCCCTGCCTCCCAGCAGTAATGATAGGAAATGTAATTTATTTACTTTAAGCAAATATATCTCTCACGAGAAATCTTTCAGTGCTATCTCATACATTCATATTAGGAAACATACCCTCTTGGGTTTCAGAGTGGTAGCCATGTTAGTCTGTATCAGCAAAAACAACCAGGAGTCCCCTTATGGCACCTTAGAGATGAACACATTTATTTGGGCATAAGCTTTTGTGGACTAAAACCCACTTCATCAGATGCATGGAGTGAAAAATACAGTAAGCAGAATATATATTATAGCACATAAAAAGATGAGTGTTGCCTTATCAAATGGGGGGTCAGTGCTAACGAGCCAGTTCAGTTAAGGTGGAAGTGGCCTATTCTCAACAGTTGACAAGAAGGTGCGAGTATCAGCAGAAGGGAAATGACTTTTTGTAGTGACCCATCCACTCCCCCCCAAAAAATTTGATAGCGTCCAGTTTTCAAATTAATTCCACCCCACACTTGGTAAGGCAACTCCCATCTTTTCATGTGCTGTAATATATATTCTGCTTACTGTATTTTTCATCCATGCATCTGATGAAGTGGGTTTTAGCCCACAAAAGCTTATACCCAAATAAATTTGTTAGTGTCTAAGGTGCCACAAGGATTCCTAGTTTTTTATACCCTCTCAGGGCATCTGAATGGGATCGTAACTTGGTTCAATTTATTCAAGACTCTCTCTCACCCTACCCATTTCTGAGGCTCAAAAGAGCCTAGAAATGTCAACATCCAGTTACTATCTCCATGCTAATTGTGAACCTCCTGGGAGATTTGACTGTTTTCTAGGACTATTTTTGGAGGCTTGGATTAGGATCATTGACTCGGTATGTAGAAAAGCCTGAAGAAGAGCTCTGTGTATGCTCGAAAGCTTCTCTGTCTCGCCAATAGAAGTTGGTCCAATAAAAGATATTATCTTACCCCCTCCCTTGTCTATGTAATGTAGCTGCACAAAGGGCTCTGAGCCACATGTAACTCTGAAACACATTTGAGCTGTTTTGCTGGCCGTGAAGATTGCTCCTGGACACATTGACTGAATTTACCTGGTTTTCTGAAGGGAAGCATCGGGTGCAGTTTTGACACTGTCACCATCTCTGAATTTTGCAGGGTGCCCACTGGTGATCTGCATCATCTCTGCAGCTTCAGCCCTGGACTGTTATGGAGAAATTGGCAAGTGAGTACAGAAAGATCTACCTCTGGTTCAAATATGAAAACAAGTAAGATATGGGGGAAGGGCAGGACTAATACTAAATATCTTCCCACAGGGCCTGATTCTGGGCACCAACAACTCCCATTGACTTCTAGCACTATTTATCACTTGTGCATTGCATGTTAGGTTTATATATTGAGGCTATTTGCACATTTACTATGGATGGGCCCAACTTTGAAAGTTCAGATCCATAATCAGAGTTGAGTATGAAATTCCTCAGAGTTTGGAGATGAGATGATGGAAGAAATTCTTAGATCTAGTATTCTGGTTTGGATTCATCTCTTTGGGCACTACTGTAATATGACCAATAGTAGTAATAAATACACATGCATATGTAAGGGTATTTATATGTTAACTTTTGTTTTGAGCATATTTATTTTACTAATAAAACTGAATTGCTCAAGGATTCTTTGTTTGGACTGAAACAGCTAACCAGCTCTCCTTTTCTTAGTCTTCGTTGTACTTTTTCCCCTGTTTAAAATGTGTTAGGAAACAGCCACCCACAAACAGTTCCCAATGAGACTGCTCAATATTATAGTATTCTATTCCATAAAGAGATACTGCCTCCAGCAACACTGATGGTGGAAGTTCATGCTAGGTGATCTTCATTGTTTTTAACATGTATGTTACATGTAAACTCCAGTTTTGACTAAATACAAGGATCAGAAAGCAACAAAACTAACCAAAATACTTGATGTAAGCAATGTAGTTGTAGCCTATGATTGCAGATGTGTTAACGGGCCACTCTAGCTTTAATTTTCCCTTACAATATGTGCTAACTACTTAAGTTAAACAATCTGTTCCATCTTGCATTTTGCTATGACATTGAGGGGTCCCTTCCCAGACCTGAAGAGGAGCTCTGTGAAAGCTCCCAAGCTGGTCTCTCTGACCAGCAGAAGCTGGTCCAATAAAATATATAACCTCTCTCACCCTGTCTCTCAAAATAGTTAGTGAACTCCCAGTTGACTTGACACCTTTTGTTTAGATCTAATGTGGAGGTTCAGGAGGAGGAGGAGTGAGGCAGGATTGGAGGACTGAAGGCCCCCGGATGGGCGTAAAAGATCTTTATAAATACTTGCTTATTGGGGAACAGGATTTTGAGAAGGAAGCACAATCTACCTCCAGGAATCACAGGGCTTGGAGTGAGGGAGGAATAGAGGGTTACTACCTCTGAATTAGATCCATATCTTTCCCGAAAAGCCACTGAGGAAGTATTGGGGCCATTGCTGGAGTTGATGATGATGCATCCTTTTAAAAGTGTAGTAAATGCTGATTCTGAACCCTGTCCACTTCTAAATCACAGCCGCTCAGCATAACACTCTGCCCCCCTCTACTGTGGGCCGAACCACAGATAAAGGTTGATTAGCCAGGTACAGCCTTGGCTAACATAGGTGGGTTTTATATCTCAGGCAGTTGAGATTCATAGGTTTAGAAAAAAAGATCACAGGTCCCCATTGCTGACAACCTATCCAAGGGCATGATATTACACATCCAGCAGTCTCCTAGGCAGTATGCCTTTCTCTATGTGGACATAAATGTTTCCAGCCAACAGTGTTACACATGCTCTGAGCACCCCTCTGGCTGTGCTTTGTCAGAAGGATCCAATAATGCAGAGGCTGAGAATGTCTGTAGTAAGAGAAGAGATGATTGACTGATTAAACAAGTTTAATCTTAATTAGTAAACCAGATTTAGAGATGGTTTAGGGATTAAAATTCTGAACATTGAGTATGGAGCATTGTAAGCAGAAAAAGCAAACCCTAATCTAGGGTGACCAGACAGGAAGTGTGAAAAATCGGGACAGGAGTGGTGGGTAATAGGGGCCTATATAAGAAAAAGACCCCAAAATTGGGACTGTCCCTATAAAATCGGGACATCTGGTCACCCTAAACTAATCTGAGAGAATACCAAAGGGCCTAATCCTGCAACAATTTACGCACGTGAGAAAACTTTATTTTGATAGGTAAGGTAATTCATGTGCTTAAGTCATTACAGGATGATGCAGGTTGTTTGTTCAGTTTTTGTCCTTTCCAAACGGAAGATGTAAGAACTAAGCCAAAAGTTGTCATCCCCTTCCTCATCCCCCAGCAGCCTGAAGAACAAGAGAGGAAGTCTTAGATTTTATTCTTGCTGCAAAGACAATTGAAATCCTCTCTTCTGATGAACACCATATTACACGGTGCAGCTGCCAGAAAGGACAGCTTCGGTATTCTCTCTCTGTGTCTCCTGCATACTGAAGCAGATAATTGCAGGTAGACTTCCCTAGGCAATATACAAATCCAAAAGAGACCTTGCTGGAGACTCCTTGAGTAGGAGGAGTGGGGGGAAGCAAGAGGATGGAATTAGCTCTATCCATGTTTCCTGTTTCAGAATTTCTCAGCCATTCTGTACCATAGTTTCTTCTCTTTTTAAATAGCAATGCACTTAATGAGATGACCTCATGTTTGATCTTGCAGCAGTGAATAGATAGTAACCATTCAGCTTTCTCCCTGCAGTTGCTGGCTTTCACTGAAGAACGGAGCAATCTGGGCTTTTGTGGCCCCAGCATTGTTTGTAATTGTGGTATGTATACTGGCTGCTACCAGCCTCTCATTGCACGTACGGTTTTACTTGAAGGCACAGGCCTAAATTCCATCCTCGGTAACACTGGGCAGCCCCACAGAACTCGATGGTATTGCATGGTGTCTGTCTGAGCTATTTTCTTTCTGTTCATTCAAAGGCCCTCATTTTACTTTGATTGACATGTTAGTATTTGTTTAGGTGAGCTGATTTCTACACTGTTAATTTTACTAGTCCACAGTGCATGTCTTCTTGCTGATAGGCCTTAAGCTGCAACAGCCACTGAAATTCTAATGGGGAAAAACGACATGAAAACCTACTAGTAAAGCCTGCTGTATTCTAAATGTATCTATGTCCCTCCAATTGAATGCTATAGGCTAGATTCACAAAGGGACTGAGGCACCTAACTGCCACTTTAGGTGCCTGTATCCTAGAACCAGACACGCTGATATTCACAAAGCCACTCCTCAGCTGCTACTGAACCATAAATTCACTGTGCACCTAAGTTTTTGCAGTATGTGCATTGCAGCTCCACTTCTGGCATCTAGATGCCTAAACTCCAGTGTGATTCAGAAACCAGGGGAAAAGAGCTCTTCCTCCACTAAATCCCCTGCAGGGCCCAAGCTGGGAAATACGCTCTGGTCATGCTTATTGGATTGGTCCCCTCACCTGTGCTCACAAAAATGGCTGGGGGTGGGGAAGGAGGCGGAGCAGGAGGCACACGCCTGGGAATTGAACAGGCTCTCCCATCGCTGCTATAACCCCTGAGTTATGGGATATCTGATGTGAGGGCTCTCTCAGCCTCTCCCATTGAAGCTGTGCCACCATGAGAGAGACTCGATAGCCTGGTGGTTAGAGCACTCGCCCAGGATCCAGTCCCCTTGCGACAATGACTCTTATCCAAAATGGAGCAGAGACTGAGGGGAGCCTCACATCACAATATCCCATAAGCCCAACACTTAGGGCACTCACCTGAGAGGTGGCAAATCCCTTACCCCCCTCAAGCAGAAGGGAGACTTGAAACAGGCTCCCCCATCCCAAGTGCTCTAACCACTGGGTTAAAAGTTATGAGGGAGGTCTACTGTCACCTTGCTAGCTACCTCCTGCCTCCAGGAGAGGTTTCACAGCTGAGACTCCCAAGCAGAGGAAGGTGTCCCTCCAGCTGAGATTTAGGCACCAAACTTCCTGATAGCCATGAGGCTTAGGACATGTGCCCTAGGCAGAATTCAGGGGGCGGCATTTTGTGCGCTCCCCATGGGAGCTTCCAGTTCCACTCCCATCGTGCTGCTGGAGAAGGACCCTCTGCCAAAATGCCGCAGGCGACAGCGGCAGTCATGGAGCTGCTCAATTGCCTGCTGCTGTTTTCCGCGGCACGTCGGCAGAAGGTCCTTCTTCAGGGCGCGACAGGAGCGGAACTGGAAGCTCCCGTGCCCCTCAGGGGGAGCGCACAAAATGCCACCCCCAGAATCCTGGTGCCCTAGGCGATCGCCTAGGGTCACCTAATGGAAGCGCTGGCCCTGGCCCCCTCTCCTTGGCATCTTCCCTGGGCTGGCTTTTGTGAAACTCATTCTTCCTCACCTATTTCCCTCCATCCATTGCATAGGAAGCCTGAGAGCTGAATTCAGAAAATGATGGCTTCGCATATCCTAAGTGCCTAAAAATTAGGCATGTCTCCAGATGGGCCTGATCCTAGAACACTGACTCTGATCCCATTCAAACTTTGAGGCTGGTCAGGTTTGGATCCAAACTTCTCAGCTTAAGTTCATCTCTGTAAGATGAATCCAAAGCTTCTCCTCCTCTGGGGAAACTTGGGTCCAAATTCAAACTACATGGTTCATTTCTATGTATGAAGATCCATAGCCAGAGCTTCAAAGTTATTTAGGTGCCTACCTTCAAAACAATGGGATTGTTACTATGTTATTAAATTGTCCTTAGTGTTTATGGGACCAGGGATCTCACCCTTACTCATACAAATTACCCACATGAATAATGATTTTCAATGTGAGTAAGGGATGCATAGTTAGGTCCTATGTTATTAAAATAGCAATAATATATCTTTTAAATACATGTTAGCAAAATATTTTAAAAAATGAAAACTTCCATATTAGTAAAGTATCTTTTTCCCCCTCTGGTTTATTTATACACAGCATAATATGCAGTATTTCAAATAAGAGCATAGCTACAGTACTTTTAATAAAACTATTTATTATGAAGCTATGACTAATCAAGTTATAGGAAAATCACAGATACTACTGTTTGCCGCTATTAAAGCAATAAAGTTTATTAATTTAAAACCAGAAACTTGAGAGTTACTATAGTAACTCTCAAATCAAACTATGGTGGCTTCCATTAAAATCTTTATAACCTTGCCTTTGCACGTACATAACATTATTGCAGTGTTCCATATTTGTAATTTTGTGACTACCCAGGGAATAATGCAAATACCATGGTAACAGTAACTACTTGCAAGAGTTTATAGCATCTCAGATAATAGCTGTAGTACCGGAATACAGTCTTGTGATAATTTATAGTCCCTGTAGAAATTAATGCCTAAGAAACATATAGTAATATGAGAGAGAGATTTAGACCAATGCCTGGTGGTGAAAAGTTCTATATGGCATTATTATTCACAATTGCTTCTTCAGCCACTAAGCAAGTATCAGAAACAAGCCTTAGTCACTCCATAAGTTGGGCTAGATTTGAACTAACACTCTAAAGGCGCATGGATCCGTGTTTCTCTCCTGAGCCATCCAGTGTTTTAAAACACATATTCAAAGTAAATATTTATGATCAATAAACAGAACAAAATCTTTGCCAAAATAATTGCCTGCTGAGTACTGATTTCTAGTGCATTTGCTGGAGGAAAGAGTAATATTGTAAATATAAAAGTTAATTAAAAACATTCAAAGCAGAGGTTATTAATGTGCATCATTTATTATGAATGCTATGGTTGGCAAGAGCAACTGCAATCCTCCTTGGTCAATGGATTTTGACGTCCAAGGAGAGAGAGAGGCAGGTCTAGAAAGAAAATACCTGCAGACCACTTATAAAGTGGATGCCTTATATTATATTTCATAGGCCAGATTCTCTGCCCTGCTCTACTCCCTTTGTACCACTCTGGCAGTGCAAAGGGATCAGAGACTGGCCATGTCCCTCCAGCCAGGGATACCCCCAGCTAATGTAGCTGGATCCTAACCAACCCTCTGTAATATAGGGGAGAGTTATTGGTGTGGCCAGAGCCCCAGCTGTTGGATGGTTCTTTGGGGACACTGGAGATCAGAGCAGCCCCCACATTGCTCTTAATTCTGAAAGGGTCAATGGTGGGGAAATTTGGCCAAAGATACTAGAGCAAGTCTCTGTTCTTATAAACAAGTGTATTGGGATCATTAACGAGTGTGCAGAACAGACCGCTCTTGGGTTTTTAAATGCCTCATCAAAAAGATTCCCCACACCAAGCAAACTACAGGCATTGAGTTCATGCAGCTCAGAGGGCCCAGTCCCTTCACTAGTATTCAAATCTATTGTTCTTAGCAGGCCTGGGTGTTCAAACGTGGGGCTGCGCGCCCTCAAATCCCATTGCAGTCAGTGGAGCTTGGGGGCACTCAACACATTGCAGAAATAGGTAACAAAATGACTAGATCCCCACCAGCGGAGTTCTGCGGAAGGTACCATATGGCCTGCACATTCCCCTTCCCTGTAACCATGTGTTAGGGCTCTACAATGATATGAGATTCAGGCTGTTCCTTCCACTTTGGAATGGAACACCAGGCACTACAGTTGAAACGCTTGGTGAAGGAATGGCTTGTTAAACCAGGCCCGTTACATTCAGATGGCTGCTTTGGGTACACCTGTCGGTTGTAATGATTTTAATCGTTCCAGAGAAGAATGCAGGTTCATGACTCAGTTACTGATACGTGAATGTATTACAACGGTTTAATTATGCCCACACATTAAATTACAGTGAACTAGTGTTTAATCGCTTTCATTATTTAAGGAGTCAGGGTTGTTTTCCAGGATTAAGGAGAGCATTACTCCCCTGAAAACCTCTCTATAGCATCATCCTCTGATACTGTAATCAATGAGGCCCCTACGACTCCTGTAGTAGGGCTGTAGGATCAGGACAATAATGCAAATGAGAAGTAGATAAACATATTGATTAGAGTAACCACATGTCTGTGTTAAAGGCCTTACCTTGATTTTTAAGTGACGAGTCCAGATTCTGGGACATCTTTGCGGTTTTAGACAGAGGCTGAGTGGCACCCTGGTCCACGAGCTCTATGCCACTTTCCTGCATGGACACCAGCAAGGGGTCTGCGGAGGGGACCTGCAGGAGAAAGCAGAATGGGGAGTGACTGGAGCATACTGGCAATGCCAAACTACACCTGTCCCCCACAAACTGTGCATTCTGTGCTCTCTAAGGGGATACGGCACAAAAAGCACGCCCTGATTATTTCCCTGGTAGAGCAGCAGAATGGGGGCCTCGACTTTACCATAGCGGGCTAGACTAGCAAAGGAAAGTTCCAGTGAGATGCCCCCAAATGTTCCTGGACCTACAGAACCTCCCAGCCATTGTGTTTGCAAATGAGCACTGACACAAGCGAAGAGGAGAGCTCCGCATACAGCAGGTGCGGAGAGTCACCATGTTCACCACATCACAGCATTTTACAAGCATTTAAATTCCTACAACAGGCTTGATTCAGTCCTGGTAAACTGGACATTGCAGCTACTCCCAAAGGGGGTTGACAGTTGGTGATTCCACTGCTTCCCTCTAGTGGGGCTACAGCCAGGGATCTGCTGGAGTGTTGTCAGGAGATCTGCTGAATCAGGACATTTCATGGGCAGTGTAGCCCAGCCTGTCTCCCACTCATTCTAGGTGCTGTGAAAAGTCCTAGGGAAGTTAATGGTGATGGAAGTAATTGCTAGGACTCTATAGACATTTAACAGGCAAGGTGAAAAAGCTCATGTCTCAGTTTTACAAGCGTGGTATGTTGACTCGGCAGAAACTGCCTCATGCCAGCAGCTGATGATGAGATGAATGGCATAGCTGAAGAATCCCATGTGATAGGCAGAGAATTTCTCTCTCCTGTAAAAGGAAAGCACAGTTGTGCAAGTGACATGTAGGTGGGTGGCTACGGGTGGGGCAGAGTTGATGGAAGAGCCCTGGGCTTTGTTTTCATAACATGATCATTTTTTTCTTGTGTGCTGTAATTAAAGCTGACCTAAGTCCAGGTGTGGACATCACATGTTAATAGAATTAATCTCTTGACCTAGCTTCTGCCTCTTGGAGAGGTGGATTTACTACAGCGACAGAAGAACCCCTTCTGTGTCTACAGTACAGTGCTGCAGTTGTGCCGCTGTAGCGTTTCTAGGGTACAGAAACCTGTAAAAAATGGTGAACGACTGAAATAATTCACTATTCAAATTGTTTCCTCATTGACTCAGCACTTGTTGTCTTGCTGTGTAGGAAATCGGAGTCAATCAGCATAATCAAGTCCTCCTAAGCTAATGCCCAGTATTAAATACAGTATTAAAGCCAGTATTAAATACAAAAGGGAAGATGATGAAGAACTTACTTCTGGGTGAACTTTGACATCAGTGGCACTATTCGTCTGAGTAATTGCTCACCAGTGTAAATTAGGGCTAAACTACCTGGCCCTAACTTTGTATTTGTTACACAGTATTCTTGGCAGGACAAGTTATAGTCTTATGTGGATTCAAATATTTGGAGAAAGAAAGAGGGAGCCAAATGGAGGGAGGACAAATGAACCGGGGTAGTGTTCTTATAATAATTTGCAAAATATTCCAAATCCAGCTCAGCCCAAACGAGCAGCAAATTGTGCCAACTGAATATTCTACTTGAAAAATGGATTAATATCCTAGGGATAACAGCAAGGTTTTAACTTGTGGTTTAAGTGTGTGCGTGTGTCTATATATTTGTATTTAGTCTTCCTGTTATTTAGCAGCAAAAGCTCTTTAAGTAGCAAACTAGTCATTAGCTGCCTGAAATGTTGTTTTGCTAGGAAAGCATGGCTTAAAAGGCAGTACTTAAAAGCAGGACTGCTCCCACTCACAGGGTTTCCATGGCAGGGGGCCTCGGCAGAGGAAAATGGCATATAGGCAATCATTCCATGGGAGGAGCAGGCATTGCAGCCCCCTCCCCCATGGACTGGAAAGAGGTGCCTCTCTCCAGATCTGTGCAGCTCCTGTGCGTCTGCCTGCCCCAACTTCTGGATCATGAGCAATGCAGAGGCAGTGGAGCCATGCTACTAAAGCTCCTTCCACCAGGAGCTGCCCCCTTAAAAGGGAGTTATGGAGTGATGAGGAGCTGTGTCTGTGGAAAAAGTTAACAAAGCCTCCAGTAGTTTCCCCAAAGGGCAACAAATCAACCACCACCTCCCACACTTTGACCATGTATGGAATCGCAGACCCCAAAAGTGCTCGCTTTAGGATTTGAGGCAAGGGACACAAGAGGATGGTGCCGTGAAGAGCTGTAGGGCAAACTTCTAATCCCTTATGTTAGGCCTTTAAGAACATGAAGAAACCTCCATGTAATATCCTGAAAATATCGAGCTTTGCTATTAGCTCTTTCTGATGATTTGAAAAGCAAATTAATCTTACACTGTGCCCAAGGAAACATCTCTCCAAAAGAATCGGTATATTTGGAACAAGGTAGTAAAGACTTCTGGCAGACGGCTTTGTTCGTTATCAGCCATCTGTCTCCTTCCTGTGTTTTCATACATATGATAGAATTAAGGCAATTCTAGTGAAAATCCAAACTCCTGTGCATACTGTGTGATGGGTAGTAGCAAAGACATTGAACAGACCAAGAAGGTAGCAATCATGCTGGGGAAAAATTTGGACAGTAGTTTGCTGGTCCTTTATGTTGCTTTGCCATAAATCATTACTTTCCTAGGCTGATCCCATCCCATTGCAAGAATTTCTCTTCAACAGCAATTTTGTAAAAGAGTGTGCACATCTGAGTGAAATCACCACAACAAAGAATTCTGTACCATGTTGACATGGGCTAATTGCTTTTTCATTAGTGTCTTGGAGATGACATTCCTTTGGGAATCGGGGCTCGTCTCACCATGCAATCCATGCCTATGAATGGTCCTTCTTTGTAAATACTAAACACTGAAAGCAACTTGCTGACACACTCATACTGAATAGTACCTAGAACCCAATTCTGTAAGAACAAGAGCTAGCTCTTACACAACACTTTTCATCAGTAGGTCTCAAAGCAATTTACAAAGGAGGTAAATATCATTATCTCCATTTTACTGATGGGAAAATAAATGAGGTGAAGTGATTTTCCCAAGGTCACCCAGCAGGTCAGAGGCAGAGCTGAGAACAGAACCCAACACTCCTAAGTCCCAGTACAGTGCTCTATGCTGCAATGCTTCCCTCCACTGACTTCAAAGTACTTTTTATTATGAGTAAGGGAGCACCTAGGAGCCAGAGTCTGCTAATCATGGATCACCCTGGGGGCCCAATGTTCCACTCCTGTTCTCATTACGTAGTGCCTTGCTCTGCAAGTAGCCCCACTGATTTAAGTCAGTCTGCTTGTGGAGTGGGACAGCGGCAGAACTTGGCCCCTAACGCTTAGAGACCCTGAAGCAAGAAGGCACTTAAGCATATGCTTAACTTTAAGCAGGCAAATAGTTTCACTGAACTAAGCACATGCTTAGGTGCTTTGCTGGAGAGGGGCACAACTGAACAACTCTCAGGAGCTGAGCTTCCTTAATTTTAATCCCTATCAGTGCCTGAGCCCTAGCACTTTTTCTTGTTTAAAATAAAGTTCCTTATTCATTTTTTCTACTAAAAAACATGCAGCATTTTTGAAAGAATTAAACTGATGATAAGAAATCAAATGTGAAAGACTAAAGCTAGGAAAGATGACAAGTAAGGGTCTGGTTAGAACTTTCCATCAGTGCCTGCTTTACTGTATATCTCCTTCATTCCCAAGTCTTCTGCCATGCCCTGACCTGTGATGCAGAACTCCCATGTATGAATTCTTCTAAGCTACACTCATGAAAATCCACAGGAACTCCCTTTAAATCAATACGATGACCCCACAATTGGTCTGGTGTAGCTGAGAGCTAAATTAGGCCCCTTGTTCTTCCAACTTTGAACATCCATCTGCTTTAACTGATTAGCAGCATATGGAAATGCAGAACACCCACTACAGATTTCCCATGTAATTTAGCAGTGCTGCCAGAATAACTTGAGATGTTAGTGTTGCTATTAATGATATTGCGATGGCAAAAAAATTAACTCATCCCCAGAAAATTAAGGATGGGTGAATCTGTTCAGTTAACCCCCTGAAATTTTGCTTGAAACTCATGTGGAATCTAAAAGAGTTTGTGTTTTAATGAAGCTTGGTCAATGAACTTCATGTATTGGAAACTCTTTTTTGAATGTGTCTGCACCTTCCAGGGTCTGTCCTAGAGTGACTGCAAAAGTCCCAAAATGCCAGGCATAAAGCTTTGTTCATGGAGTTTCTGGACTGCACAAGAGAAGCAACAAAAATCTAATGAGATTTGGAGGGAAACTGGATGAAGCACAAATAAATTCAGATTAAAAATTTAGCTAAATAAAGGAAAGAGCCTGTTTCTGCCACATTTCCAGCCCAGTGTCGTAGGCCTGTATTTCAGATGAACAATCATTGGATCATTACCCACCTCTAACTGTAACCGAAGCCCCATTCCTGCTCCCACTGTAGTCAATGGCAAAACTCCCACTGACTTATTTTAGAGGCAGATCCTGCAGTTAAGCCACCCCTAGATACCTGTGAGAGATTTGACAAAAGGTTGCAGGATCAGGTCCTGCAACAGCAGACATTCCACTGCAATTCCAGTTATGGGGTCAAGCCTTGCTTGCCTGTTGGGCACCCCCTTCCCTTAAACAGAACTACTTGCATGAGTAAGGAATGCAGGATGTTGCCCATATACTTCAACTTTTCAGAAACTGGTTCATAAAGTTCATAAAGAGAGAAGAGTGATGCTGAAAGGACAGCCTCGGTTGCCGTTGTAACTGTGGTCCCCGTCGTAACTGTGGTCCCCGTCCTGCAGTTTTCACTTAGGTGAAATGTTCTTCAGCCTTATCCAAAGCTCACTGAAGTCAATGGGAGATTTGCCATGGACTTTGGATCACCTGTCACTCCTATTTCTTAAGCTACGTCTTCACTACCGGCCATATTGGTGGGTAGCAATCGATTTCTCAGGGATCGATATATCGCGTCTCATCTAGACACGATATATCAATCCCCAAACGAGCTCTGTTGACTCCAGAACTCCACCAACTCGAACGGCGGTGGTGGAGTCGACAGGGGGAGCCATGGATGTCGATCCCGCGCCGTGAGGACGGTAGGTAACTTGATCTAAGATACTTTGACTTCAGCTACACTATTCACGTAGCTGAAGTTGCGTATCTTAGATCGATTTCCCCCCTAGTGTAGACTAGCCCTTAGACTAGCAGCTGCTCATCACCTCCTAGGATTTGGCCCATTAACTTTAATGGGAGTTTTGCCCAAATATAAGCCCTGGAAATCAGGAGAGCTGGCTATTGTTATTAGCTATGTTTTTTAAAAAGAAGTATAAGCAAGTTCCTGAGAATAATAAGGCAGAATAACTGCAACCGTGAAGGCAATTCTGGCCTTTCAGAAAAATAAGAAATAGGAGCAGCATTCAATTCCCGTATCTAAACGTTTATCCTTCTAGCTTGAATATTTTAATATGTGAGGTCTCTGTATGTGTGTCTCCCCCATTATATTGGGTTGTAAATCTGCAGCAGTTTTAAGGTTGTGTTATTTTGTAAGGTAAAATACAATGGTGTTTCATCAACCCAACATTCTTCTATTCATATTGTTGACAAGGTATTTACTCCAGATGTCAAAAAAAATCATTGGTGGAACATTTCAGTGGCTGTATTTCAGTTATAACGAGTGCAATTGCTTCCATACGTTACTTGCTAGCACATTAGCTATGAACTTCTTACTTTATTAATCTGTTTATTCAGGCTAGATGTGAACACTAATTTCCCAGAATACCTTATCTGCTCTAAAACTACTTCTTAACCTTCTTGCACAAAACTCATTTCCTGATTTAACCCAGTGTTTTGAGAGAGCTTTCGTCCCCTGAGTATTGTAAGCAAATCCAAACTGGAGTGCAATTAGACTTTGGGAATATTGGGCATTTCAGTAGATGCAGGGTACAAGGCACTAAAATATGGAACTGTGGAAATTTAAGAATTTCTTTGCTTATTTTATGAAGAGTCTTTATTTTTTGTAGTAAGATCAGTGTTCTCTTGCTATGTGATATCAAGCTCACTGACATACAGCAAAGGGGACGTGGTGACAGTGACTTCACAGGAGATCAAAGAATTTATAAAGAACTAGCATTTCAGAAGTCCCAAAATATCAGGCTTCAAATAGTTTCTCATTTATATATAATTCTGAAACTGAAATTCAGCTACAAATGCTAAACCTTCCATGTTTTAGAAAACAGGTTTTGTTTGCATTTGCTTTGAAGTCTACTGGACTTACTCACACCAGTAGTTCTGATAACTGGATGGTATGGTCCATATTCAGTGTAGGCTCAATTCTGCCAGGTGTGAAGAATTTTCTGATTGATCCCACAACTTCCATTGAAGCAAACAGAAGTTGAGGAGACTCTGCTCTTCTCAAGGAACAGTCAAGCACCACAGGGGGAACAGAAACTTTTCACTGAGCCTTGCATTGGCTACAATGGGAATTTTGCCTGAGTAAAATCTGAATAAAGATCTTAGCCATTGGCTTATGCCTTCAGTTAGGCTCCCACCTGAGTAAGATCAGTACGATTTGATCCTGTGCTTGTGTGCAACTACATGAAATAGAGATGCGGGACCAAAACAATGAAATCCTTAACGCATGCTGAAAATGTCATCCACAATTAAAAGTAATGGGTATAGAATGCAAAGGGTTTCAGAACAGATGGAAACAACTTACATTAAATGGAAGCTAGAACTGCTTCAGTGAGTGGTATACATGTCACATCAAAAGTAAGCTGCTCATGGCTGCCCCTTATAGCCTGGTAAATAAAAGAAAATTGTATTTCCAAATGATGGGAGAGGAGACAGGGAATGCCAAAATTCCTATTCAATAATATTCAGACTATTATCCAAGTCCAGAGAGCTGGACCAGGACATTTGTTTACGAATGAAAATGGTACCAGCTTTCACAAGGAATTATTCATGTGGCTCTAGATCCAGTCCAGAGTGGGATTCTTGATTTCCTACTACCTGTTGTCCTGCAGTAATGATGGGCCAGATCCTCAGCTGCTGAGAGTAATCATAGCTATGACTGGACACACAAGCTGAGGATCTGCACCTATCGTCCAAAATCGACAAGAAACAGGGATTGGGTGCAATGAAGGAAAATATCTTGAGAAGACTCAGTGGTTATTAAACTTAAAAAATCCTAAATATTTTCTCATTCTAAAAATCATAATCGAAGCACGTATGTACAAATAACTACTTCTGCTCATTTTGGGGTGAAAAATAATTAGTAGCAGCCACTACAATCTGCATCCTCCTCCTTCTCCTGTTCAGATCTATTCTATTCTTCTTCCTGCATGGTACTTACTCCATAGTAAACACCACACACTGTAGTTAGGGTTGCCACCTTTCTAATGGCAGAAACTTGACCCCCAAGGCTTGGCCCTGCCCCTTCCCCCAAAGCCCCATCTCTGCTCCGCCTCTTTCCCAAGGCCCCGCCCCACCCCTTTCCCCAAAGCGCCATCCCTGCTCTGCCTCTTTCCCCAGGCCCTGCCCCACCCCACCTCTTCCCCCACAGCTCTGCCCTTGCACAACACATGCCTTGTGAGTAGCCTGGCCCCAGAGGTGGTGGTGGCAGCTGCCGCTGTGCTGCCTCCTTTCTCCTCCTTAGAGTTGCCACAGATTTTTAAAAAAAAAGTACATCAGGGATTGTCACATGGCACCGGACACACAAGCTGAAACCTGGACTGTCCGGGTGAAAACTGGACAGGCAGCAACACTAACTGTAGTTGGTGTATGACTTTAGACTAGAAGGGAGTGTACTTTCCCTGCCTCCCAGCTCTCTCAACAAGCTAAGGTATTTTGACAGCAAGACTGTCCCTCCAATAGCAAAGCTTCCTCCTCCTTTTCTTCACCTATGACTCTAGCAGGGATGACAAAGAATTCTTTGTTCTGTCTTTCAATGTCGATCTTTTCAAGATTCCCTGAATTTCTGGTGGGAATTCTTTTCATTACATGGATGTTTTTCTTCTGGGCCTGACATCCAGTGCAGCATGCCTTTTGTATAAAGCAGAGCTCAGGCTTAACATTTCAAAATGTTCTCATGTCAACACTGCAAGCAAATTTTGGTAAGTGGCAAGAATTCAGCACTGAAAGGTCTAAAGGAAGATGCTTTCTAAAACACAAACATACACACATTACAGTTTTCATGGCCAGTTTGTCAGCTATTGGTAGGTACCTAAGATATTCACATATAGAATAAGGTTTTTTGGCCTTGCAATGGTGGTCAAATCCATACTTCTGATGATGGGATGCAAAGTTTCTAACTAACTAATGGTCAATTCTCATTCAGCACATCTAACCCAAATCTCAATTTGCAGATAGTGAACATCCATTATAAAAAAACAAACAAAAAAACCCTGATAAGATGCTTTAAAAAAAAGTAGTCCAAATCCTAGCACCCCACTTTTCTACTGCTTTGTGCTAACTGCCAGAGAACCAGTGGGTTTAGGTTTCTTAGAACTTCCCCTGCACAGACCAAAATTATAGCCCTATGGTCGGAAAATTAATATAAAAAGCAAAAGTTACCCTTTTCTTCTGTATTTGTAGAATACAATTCAATGCACTTTGCATCTCTGACATATTCCATGCTCATTTCCCTGACTGAGTCCTGTTTTTTCTTATTTAGGTCAATGTTGGCATTCTCATTGCTGTCACCAGAGTCATCTCAAGAATCAGTGCAGACAACTATAAGGTGCATGGAGATGCCAATGCATTCAAGTAAGTCATTCTCATTCATATTACTTTGCAATAGAGAATCACCTAGAACTATGTTATGTCATAGATGATGGATATAGCATGTGCTCATCTCCGAACATTGGTAGAATGACTTGATAAGAAAAAAAAAAACAAGCGATCACAGTCAGCAAGTTAACCCCCCATTTTAATGCAGCCACTGAGCAACTGTGCTATGGAAGGAGGAGCGGAGCTGGAGTTAACCCCTTGTTCGCCAGGAACTAGGTAGCTTTCTTTACCCTTCCATCACAATCCCCTTCACATAGTGACTCATGACTGTGCCTTCTATTAACACTTTGGTTTCTTTCCCCTTAGAGAATAACTACATTCAAAAGTACATTGCACAGAATGCAACAATCATTTAATTAGTTTACACTGGAATATTTCAATATCTCCAGGTTTTCTGAGGATTATCCTTGATTTTGCCCCTCCTCAGCAAAATATTTAAGGGTGTGTTTACCTCAAAGTCCATCCCTATTCAGAAAAGCACATAGGCCCATGCTTAACTTTAAGTTTGAGCTGAAGTCCTAATACTCATATATCAAAGCAGTTTACACACTATGGTAGTGGCCTTTTTGATGGCCTAGCCAAAACACTGCCTTGACCATGTGCTATATTAAAGTACCGTCCCATCTAAGTGACACTTTAAATTAGATATGTCTCTGATATCTGAACACATGGACCCAATCCTAAATTCTAACTTCAATCCAAGCCCATAGGGTTGCACAAGTGTAACTGACAGCAGAATTTAGCCCACTGAATTTAAGTGAAACACAGTATTGTACAGCCCATAGAGACATTCTTGTATCTTTTAAACATGCTTCCTTCCAAATATAAAGAGGGCAGACTGAAAGATTTAATGTGTCTATTACTGAGTCACTCTAAAAATGTGTTGACAATTTGCTTTTTATGTTTCTGAGCCATGATGCACAGTACGCTTAGGATTTGGCGTGGCTATCCTGAAATTGAGACACGAAGAGTCATTTTATGATTAAATTACTCACCTAATTTTTAAAATGCCAGCAACTTTCCAATATTGGTGGCACTGATCTAATTAAAGTGAGTTTAGTTATTGTATATCTTCTGGAGTGAAGAGAAAAACAGTAAATATGTCTACACAAAAATCTATAAGAATTATTCTGTAATGAATTCAAAACACTGGAAATTAAAATGACTGGTGATTCTAGCCTGGCTGAGTCCCTGTGACCTTCAGAAACATGAAGGAATTACAGTACCTAAGGAGAGAAATGGCCATCTCTGCCAATGACTATTTGTATTTTCCATTAGTGCTATGAAAATAAAGGAACAGTCTCCATAAATTAATACAAGCTATATAGATACCATTGAGTACCTAGATACTTTGGTGACTGGTAAATATATACTGAGAGATTATGAATCAATACACACCATAGAAAGATGTATAAATCAATACATACCATTGGTATCTTTATGACACTTGTGAGCAGTGCAGGCGGGAGCACAGTGAAGTGCAAATGAGTGGAGCTTAAAGTCCGTAGTTTAAATAACACTAGGGACAGAGTTAGAATGCCTGACACACAGACCGAACATGTGATTTTTTCTTCTTTGTCCTGCTCTAGGCCATTTTGGGGTTTATCCAACCTAAGTCTGCCTCTGCCATTGTCCTTACTGTTAATAGTATGCTGATGATATAGATAATTATTTTTTATTAATTTTTCAGTGTCCCATACTGTGCTAGGCACCTGGCAGCACAGACAATATAAAATAGATGGGTCATTGTTGGCTAATTTCCTGTGAGTGTTATTCCAGAAGTGGGTCTTCAGGAGGGATTTGAATAAGGAGAAGATAAGTGGCTTTCAGGACCAGGTCCTGGAGTCCCTAATTCAGCAAAATAGTTAATCATATACTTAACTCTCAGTTAAGGCACAAGTTTGTGTGTGTTATTGCTTTGCTGAATCAGGGCTTCCATCCTTAGAGGGTGTCATGGAAAAGGGCACTGATGTGGATTGTTGGAGAAACGAGGTGTTGAACCTGATACTAATAGTAAAATCCAATTTCTTGCATTTGCAGTTAGCATTCCTTGCATGCTTAGGAGAGATTATACATTTTGTGTTAAAGGAGAGATGACCCCTTTCTTATTGCAGTTTTTCCAAGAAGAAGAAAACAAATCCCACCAAACTAAACAGGATTCTCTGGTGTTTTCACAGCTGCATGGGAGACTCTTTTCAGTATAAATTAAGAACCTAATACACCTCTACCCCGATATAACGTGATCCAGTATAACATGAATTCGGACATAACGTGGTAAAGCAGTGCTCGAGGGGGGCAGGGCCACGCACTCTGGCAGATCAAAGCAAGTCCAATATAAAGTGGTTTTAAGCTTGAAACAAAGCTACTGGGTGTAGCTATATCATTGTGCTTTCCAGCATGCTCAATTTTGCACCACATTTATCCCACAGATAGAGTTTCATTAGCTTGCTCTCAAATAAACTGCCAAATCAAACTCTTACTGAATGCTTCCCCACTGTCTTCTCTGAAATGGTCCAATGAGTTGGAACAATCAGTATCATTTATATAAAATGTAGACTTGATAAGCTAGTGAACCAGAAATGATAGTAATCACAATCAGCCAAGGAGAAAGCCATTACCACATACCAGTAATTAGAAAATTTCCTTAGTGTTTTACTTTGTTTCACTATACACATTCTCTTTGTTCTGCGAAGCTCAATGAAATGATCAGAACAGTCCCTTGAGAGGGAGAAGTTTTGGCCCCCGGTTTTGTTAAATTAAGGATTGAAATCAGGAATAGTTCGTTTTCCCATGATAGCTTGCAGCATAGTCCCAATTCCACTCCCATTGAAGCCAATATGGATTTTGCCATCAACTTCAGTGAGAACAACCCCTATGTTCCCTTTCCCAGAAAACTCTTGGAAGGATTTAGGATACACGTGTCCATTTGGACATGTTTGACACAGGAGTTACATATGTCCTGTTATGTGTTGTGATACACATGATCTTGATCCAACTTTTTGGAGGAATCTTCAACTCCTAAATTAGGCGCCATCGCATTAGCAACCATTCAGAAATGTTATTTGTTGTTGTTTTTTTTAAATGAAAGAGAGACTTGCTAAATTCTAAAAATCTAAACAGGCATAAAGGCACAGAAAACAAATGCCAAGATATCTGATATTGTTAAATCCTCCAGCTAAAAGGAGGTCACTGGCTTAATTGAATAAGAGCTTTATTTCTTCTACTTACCTAAACAATTAAAAAACAAAAGGAAGCCTTGCATTTTCTAATTTAGAATAGCTGCTCTATTATCTAGTTACATTAGCTAAATCTTTACAGCTAAATCACTCACACGCTTTTCGTTTCCTTGAACCAGGCATTCTTATTTTATGATAGGGGACACCCACACATAGTCTGCACACAAACACCCTCATTGATGGCATAGCTATTTGAGAGGGTTTTGCCAAACGTGCTGAGCTGCTCTTGTTCAAAGGCCTCCCAAATGTTTGTAAGGGAGCTTTTGTTAGTACATAGATATGTTTCCGTTTACTGTGGACGGGGCAGTGGATAAGGGCGTCTCTAGTGGTCTGCGTGCCAACAAAGAGAGGCAAGCAGACTGTGCCATTTACCATTTGCTAAATTAGTTGCACATTCCTGTACACAATAGAATCCATTTCAGAGACATTTAATTTCTGTTAGAAGGAAAACAAGAAATGGATCCCCTCAGCTCATTCAAACCTTATGTTTCTGTGTTTTGGATTGAGGCTGCAGTTCCTGATGGGATGCGATGCCGCGGGAACCAGTTAATGTAACTCCTTTCCTGGAGTGGGAACATTTACCTCTCCCCTGTCCTAAATGTAGTGCTGTAGAAGGTGCCACATTGTTATCTGAGGAAGCCTCCTGTGCATCACTGAATCAGATTACCACAGCTGTCATATGCCTCATGCTGATTTGGTGTCACTATTGAGACTTCCAGCATAGCTTCCTATGGCAGCAGTGGAGACATGTAGACCTCTATCCATTAGGAACTGCTCTGAAATCCACTAACTCAGTGGTGCCCAAACGTATTACACAGGAGGGCCACAAAAACATAAGCACAACCTCGTGTGGGCCAAACAGATTTAACGTCACCTGTATCAATTTATATTTTAAGTTCAGTTTTTTTATCTAAATACATATGAAACGTGCTATGTACAGTATTGCCCATTTACACGCTTGCGTAAACTAAAATGATGTAAACATAACAAAATGCTAAAGAATCAGCTGTTAGCATAGTGTGTTGAAGCAGGTCATGGGGCCTTATGAAATGCTCTGGTGGGCTGAGTATGGTCCATGGGCTGGGCATCCCTGCACTAACTCATTGAGATCCTAGTTTTAATGCCTAGGCCATTGAAGAATCACAGAGGTCACAGGGAAGACATTCATTTTCATAGCTTTTAAATGTAATTTAACCTACTTTTTGGTTGTTTCAAAGAATCAGCAGACACAGGGCTTGAGCCAGTGCCCAGAGAAGGTGGTGGGAGACCTTCCTTTGACTCAAATGGGAGTTGGATCGGGCACCCAACAAGCCATGCTGACTAAAAGTCCAAAAAACTCTTAGAAGGCGGAGAAACCAGTAGGCATTAGAAATATAGTGCAGCCAGCATTTGCTGCAAAAACTGTTCACCCAAGCTGAAAACATATTCAAAGAGGTGCACAAGACCTGGAAATGGTAGTTTGCTCTTATTTCACCAGGTACAAGGACTTAATGTACTAGGAACTATGGAAGTAGGAACTGTGCAACAGGATACATGAGTTCATACACACGCAAGCTATTCCCCTCTCATGTCAGTTTTTAATTGTGTTCTACATTTTTACTTTTGGTGTAGCAGCCAGCTTTGCATTTGCTTTGGCTTTTCCCTGCATCTGTCCGTATTCATTGCTAAAGTGTTTCTTGCATGATCAGCTTTGGTATGTTTCACACAAAGTTTTTCTAACTAGATAGATAGATATAGATATAGCTATCATTAAAGTTATCTTCTAACAGATGCAACTAAAAGTGGGCTCTGCTCCAGCAGCTCTCTGCTGCACACATATGTAGGGTTCATCCATGGACTCGAACCTTCCAAAGCACTTTGCAAAGCCATAAATTATATCCCATAAGCATAATGATTGCATTAAGGCAAATTGCACATCCATTTAGTCAATGGTATACTGCCCGTCATGGTTCTTCATGCCAGCCTCCAGCATTCCACATCTTCCTTTCAGCACAGACACCTTTTGTCTCAGATCAGTGTGGTGTATGCCAAGTCACATGATTATTTTTGCCAGCTTTGGTTTTCTCTCTAAGCAGGCATCAATCAATGAGATACTGCTCTGTATATTTGTCTCCTTTTTGTAAATGCTCCCATAAATAAGATGAAACAGGAGCTGGAACACTTCTTTAAAATTATCTCAATTCATCCTTTTGCCCAGTGTCCACTGGTCAATCACAGCACCTCTTAGAAGCAGTAGATTGACCCAGGGCCGGTGCAAGGATGTTTCGTGCCCCAGGTGAAACTTCCACCTTGCACCCTCCCCCAAGCCCCCGCCCTGAGCCTCCCCCTCCATGGCAGCTCCCCCACTCTGCCCTGAGGCACCCCCCCGTGGCAGCTCCTCACCCCCCGCCCTGAGGCACCTCCTCCACCCCAGCTCACCCCTGCTTCGCCTCCACCCCAAGCACGCCGTCGCTGCTTCACTTCTCCCGCCTCCCAGGCTTGCAGTGCCAATCAGTGTAGACGCTGCAAGCCTGGGAGGCGGGAGAAGTGAAGCAGCCACAGCGTGCTCGGGGAGGAGGCAGGGCAGGGGTGAGCTGGGGCAGGGAGTTCCTCTGCGTGCCGCCCCCCCACGCTCCCCTGCCCCAGCTCCCTCCGCCTAAATGCCGGTGGCAACCGGGCTGGCTGAAGATCCAGCTGCTGTGGTCGCTGCTGAAGAAAATGCTGCCCCCCAAATCCTAGCTCCCTAGGCGACTGCCTAGGTAGCCTAAATGGTTGCACCGGCCCTGGACTGACCAACATCAGCGTCTTTACCAAAGGACTCTCAGCCAGAAGGTGCTGAGACACCACACTGTGATTGAATCTTGCCCCTCTGTGAAATGCCTCTTCTGTAAGAAGATCAGCAGTGAGTCTGGATCTGGATCCAAACTTTCTCATAGGGTTCAAGCTGGTTAAAAGTGATCTGTGCCTCACTGGGTGATGAAAACTACAGATTAGTGCACTTAGTGCATTAAAAAAAAATTATCAGAGTTCCTGCTTACATTTGTTCTGTTAAAAATGAAAAAGGAGCTTTTCCTATTTGCTGAAGGAAATCTAGCCACTGGAAAGAGCTATCTGGCAAGTCAAAACTGCTTACAGCAATTATTTTTCTTGACAATTTCTAATGGCATGTAAGGAATCTCATTCCCTGCACATGACTTCGAAGGGCATGAGGAATGTATCTCATTGAAACTCTCTGAAGGGAGAGTAGTGGGGAGGGCTATAAAGGAAATACGTTACTATGAGAGTATTACGATGTTAATTACTGACCTGAAGTCCTACTGCTGATGATAATGTCGTAAATCTAATTAAATCTTTGGCTCATTGGATATGACAAAATAAAAATGCTGTTTGGGTCATATTTGATTAAACACATGTGGAAGAATCCAGAGATAAGTAAAAATACATGGGTTTAAACATGAGCAATGGAAGAACTACTAGTGCAATACTAATATGCAAGCGATAGATTGAATTTATAAATGTTTCCAGTTGTCTGTTTCCATAAGCCAAAGTATTAAGTTATTACCATTCTAAAGCTCCAGTTCAGCAAAATATTTAAGTATGGATTTAAGTTCATCTCTCTTCAGCACTTGAGTTAGGTTTATGTTGAGAGAGCAAAAAATTTTCCCAACCTAAATCAGGGCAAAAAATATCAATTTTGAATTTTTTTGCTAATAAAAAATTTAAAATAATTCAATTTGGATCAACTGAAAGGTTTCATTTCTGATAATTTTGAAATGTTTTTTCTAGATTTTGACTATTTAAAAATATGAACTTAGATTTCAAAACGCAAAGTTACTTTGTACTGTAAAGCTAGAATTTTTTATTTAAAAAAGTGAAAATATTTTGAAAATTCCATATCTTTTTTCTGAAACTATTTTCAAATAGAAAAATTGGTCTAAACTGATCTGTTCCTGCAAAAAGTTTGTTTCAATGAATCAGCATTTTCCTACAAAGGAAGTGTTTAGTCAAAAAATTCCCAACCAGCTCTGTTTAGCTCAGCACTTCAGAACATGCTTAAGTGATGTGCCAAATGGAGGATGGATTGAAACTTAAGTGTGACTTAGCTGGAATTCAAGCTGCTGACTTCCCCATCCTTTGAGTCATCCAGTCCCCTGCAATAAGCGTGACAGAGTGATAGTTCTTACTTTAATCCAAAAGGCTGGGATTTTCAAAGGAGACTGGTTAGGTGCCCAACTCTCATAAAAACTGAATAGGTGTTGGTACCTAATATGAGGCCTGGGATTTTCAAAGGAATCATCTAATGAAGTTATTTTAAAATCCAAGTTTTTAGGGTCTGATCATATTGACTTAAATGGGTGTTGGCTCTGGCCCTTTATTTCTAAATCCCATGTGAACTATACATTTTTGTAGGTAATGCAACATAGCAACAAAAACTAAGTAAGTACAGTGGATCTAGCTGAAAAATTTTGCTCTGCACAATACAATTTAAGAGACACTATAGGAAATCTCCATTGTAATACACTGGGTACCATTCACCACGGGGATGACTGGCAGATGTTTTTTTTTGGTGTTTCGTAGTTTAATGACTCCTATTCATCAGAGCTTAATGTAGATGAATAACAAGGAGGGCCACTGATGGAGAGAGAGTTGTTTTGTATGACTTTAGTACTGACAGACACCTGTATGTACAGAATGTACCAGCATGATTCAATATTCATGAAGCACTGGATTGTCTGAATAGAGAACTGTTGTAATTTTCATCAGGACTGCTTAATGTGTGTCTGCTTTCATATTTTAATGCCTAGAAAGAGCAGATTTTGTTAAAATTTGGTTCATTACATCCCTTTTATGAACCCCACAACTGCTTTTGGCAAGGAGACAGAAACGGATGAGGAGACACACAAATTTAGAATCAAAGTGGTCAAATGACTGCAACTAGACGATTTGTTCTTGCAAGATACTCAGCACTTGTTGTAGGTGCTGAACAAGCTAAACTCCCCCTAAAGTCAGTGGGAGATAAAAGGGGCTCAGAAGCTCAAAGGTGCGTGCAGGACCATGCCAGATCAATATCTTATTGAGCTGAATCTGATGACCTAATCAGTGGGGATAGATAGAGGGCAAAGATAGAGAGGGAGCTTTCACCTAGCCCCACTTTATATGGGTACGGCTGAGCCACCTGGCAGCTAGCCCTCACCTTTAAGAGCTGGAGAGCACTGCACTACCATTCATGGGTGGAGTCAGTCCTTTGATACAGGCCCAACAATCAATAAGCTGTTGGTAACTCTGATATTACACCCCTGAGAGGAAAACAGACTCTCTGCAATTAGTCAACACAAAGTCTATGTACCTCTTAAGACAACAAAGAGTTTACGTGGCATTTAAATGGTGAGTGACCTTTCTGCTGGCCTCTTGCATGAAGCTGAATTGCATCCTGTGAGATTTGCTAAACTCCAGATTATTCAGCAAAGGAAGGAATCCATATTAAATTCCAAGGTACACATGACAGCAATGACTGTTAAGGTTTTGCCAGAAATCTGAATTGTAATATTGGAACAAAAAACCAACATTTTTTGAAAAAAAAATTATGAATAATTTAATATAATTGAAGTTGGTTGGAAAAGAGTGAGTGACTTTTTTTGCTTCTCTCTTATGATTTGACGTATTCAGAGCTTGTGTAGTTTCTCCGGATTAACTGCTAGCATTATGATTTTTCCCCCTCCTTGGTGGAAGGCGCTCATCCTGGTTTTGCTGGCAAGTCTCCCTTCCGTTTCACAGATAGGAAATATTATTTTTGTTGCAGTTGAAAGAATCAAAGGCTTGAGTTGGTCTGATTTATAAATAGTTCACTGCTTGATAAGAACAAATGCATTAATGCAAATTTGCCCCTTCTACAACATAGATTACATCTACACTGGAGCTGGAGTGTACTTTCCAGCTCAGATAGACGTACATGCACTAGCTTTGGTTGAGCTAGCACACTCAAAAGAGAAGTGTAGCCTTGGCAGCATGGGTGGCAGAATGGGTAAGAATTTAAGGTCCTAAGTGGGATTGTACTTGTAGTGGCTAGTCCACCCTGCCCCCTGCACCACTATGGCTTCATTTCCTTTTAATTATGGGCCTGATCTAAAGCCCATTGACTTCTATAGGTTCTGAATTAGGCTCTCTTGGTTTATAGAGCATCCAACTGAATATGATCTCAATCTTGACTGGGGTCTCTAGGCACCACTGTAATATAAATAACATTTTAGATTTTGAAATCTAAGATGCATAGCGAAGGCCTATGCAGCTCACATTCCTTTTTCACTCTAACTGGCTTCAGTTTTCAGTCTTGAATTATCTGGTTTATGTTTTTGTTTATTGCTCAAGAACTCTGATTTTGAGCTATGGAGATTTCAGTAGGAGAAGGACAATGTTATTTGAGGTGTATAGCTACGCATGGCACCACAGTCACACTTAAACACTCATCATTCATCATGAAATGGTGCAACTCACTGTGAATAGCAATAACACAACACTTTGCTTGGAGTGTTACATTTACATCCTTGGCCCCATTCATAATCCTAGAACTCGATGTCAGCTTTATGCAGAATAATAAGACAAATATTAAAGTTATGCCATCACACAAAGTAAACACTTATTCAAACAAGCACCTTGTGCAGCACTGTAGACAACTACATAAATCACCCCAGAAGTCTGAAAAAGCTCTTAGCTACACTGTCTGATTTGCATATTTTCCCCACAATGCTCTCTCAAAATAAAGTAAATGAAAAATATAGGGATATTATGGCAGATGAAAGTTCATATTTTAGCATGAAAGTCCTTTCAAAGTTTTATGCCTTATTTTTGGATAAGTAATACAACTCCATAACGGTAACTGTTTTAAGTGGGTTTCAGAAAAAGAAAGTCATGTCTACATTGAAAATAAAAGCCCCAACCCCTGCAAACTAAAAGAATAAAAGCAGCAACATTTATTTTACTGAAATATTGAATGAAAGCATTTTTCATTAAAGCCCATATTAATATAATTCAATTAAAAAGGCAATTAATCAGAACATATGGATGCCTGATATGTTGGGATTTTCAAAATGGCATGAGGAAATGAATCTGTGAAGAACCATGTTACTTAACCCTACAGTGGTTTTTCAAAGGAGTGTGTCTTTATGGTTTCACTCAGTATATTTTCTACTTGAACCTTAGGGTCTGTCTACACAGCAAAGAAAAACCTGCAGCTGGCCCATGCCAGCTGACTCAAGCTCATGGGACTCGGGCTGTGGGGCTGTTTCATTGCTGTGTAGACTCAGGCCCAGGCTCTAGGACCCTGCAGGGTGGGAGAGTCTCAAAGAGCCCATGCCTGGAAGTCTATGCACCAATGAAACAGCCCCACCGCCTGAGTCATCTGGCACGAGCCAGTGGTGGGTTTTTCTTTGCTGTATAGACATTCTCGTAGTTTCTTTGGAATTTCAGTTCTGGAAAGCTGTGTAGAGAGCCAAAGTTTGCAAAATTGAGCATGAGAACCAGCCTTGCCTGCAGTACTTCTGCATTTTTCCTGCAAGTTGGGAATTAAAAATGCAGTGGCCCCTGAAAATCACAATAATGTTTAAGTTTTCTAACATCTTTTGAACCTCATAACAGATTTCTGTCTGCTTGGACATCAGGTCGGATGAGAGTTGTGCAATTAGGGTTTATGGTTGACTCTTGTTTTGTCTGAACTGGTTCATCAGTCCCTAGGACCTACCTCCAAGAGCTAACGACTGGTCACTGCTATTTAAACATAGCTTGCCAGGTTATTTTAGCAAATACAGAAGTGTTTTGAGGTCGAGATAGGAGACAATGAATAGATCCAGTTTGACATGAATAAACTCAGCATGAGATACCCTCCTGGGTTCCACGCAGGGTCTGATCCAACTTCCACTGACGTCAATGGAAAGATTCCCACTGCCCTAAAGAGCAGTAGGAGAAATCCTGATTTGTAAGCAAACTCCCTTTAAAAACAGAAGGCAAGTACCTCAAGACTCAAACGTACCACCCTCTTTTTTTCCCCTCTGCCTAGGGATAATATCTGACAGATCTCTCTTTTGTTCCCACTCTGCAACTATTTGGTGAATATTCACAGCTTCTCCTAGGGATCATTGTTGCTTCACATTGATTGCAACTGACTCTGAGACCACCTAGAGTACACTGAAGATGTTAGCAGCAACAGTCTCTCTGAGTAGTACTGGCAATAGACCAGCCTGATCCTCTACTGCATATGCTGCAAAGTTCCCAGATTGGCCACCTCATCTCAGTAAAAATCCTGCTGAAATCAGGGACATCCAAATTGAGGTAACAGAACTAAGCAAACATCTTGAGAGCTTCTATATGAGCAGAGATTATAACAACTAGAATTATTTATTCAGAAAAGTAAGAGTGACCAGTAATGAGACACTGATAAATAAATAGTGAATGGTACAGAGAAGGCTGGTAAGGAACTGTTTTTGACTTTCTTTATAGAATAAGAGAATCAGTAGATCCTCTTTAGACTTAAAAGGCAAGACATTAAAAATGAATGTTCAGGAAAGCTTTTTTGTTTTGTTTTTGCAATATGTAAGAAAACCTGTGGGACTCACTGCTGTGGGATTTTATTGAAGTAAATAACTAATAAAAGTTCAAAATCTTTAGACATTTCTATGAATAACTTAGCATCTGCAGTTACACCAGTTAAGATAAATAATAAAAGCGATAAATCCCCATTTTTGTAATGTTTTTTTTAAGAACTGGGAGTTAAGAAAACCCCCTCCTTACATGCTATACAATATTGCTCAGTTAGATGTATTTCTTTGGGTATGTCACCCTCTGAAGCACTGGGTACTGGCTGTTTTCAGAAACGGGATACCAGGCTAGAAGGATTGTAGGACTGTTCCAGCAATTTTTTTTCCTTATGTAAATTTAAAAAGAGAGAATTCAAGCAAATATATGCCTAATAATTTACCAGCACTGCAGTTAAAGCTCATATGGGCCATTACATAGCAAATTACTTTCCTTTCTTTGTCAGTTTATATGCCTGACCTTGGTATCTTTGCTATTTACTAGCCTTGTTGTCACGGAAATGAGAAACCATCATTTTTGCTGGTATTATTTCATTAATAAAGATCATTAAGGCTGTTACGGTCAGGAGGCCATTTTCAGAGTTCAGCTCCTGTGGGTGGGGTGTTGGTATTTTTGCAGAAATGTCAGGCACAGGCTAAAACAATTGTTTTCCCCCATTGGTCAGTTTACAAGCCTCATTGACCTCAAGGTAAGAAACAGAAACATTTGGTAAACCTATAGATTTCCAATAAACAGCTTCCTTATGCTTCTCTTTTTCTGTGACTTTTACTTCAACAACTGCTGCTGTTCTCAGACATTACCGAGCTCAGTTGTTAATCAACTGGGTAGCATAAGTAAGAAAGGCACAAGACACACAATGTCTATGAAATCTTCTCTGAGCACAATACGACATATCTTCAATACAAGGGTGTCTACACTGTGATTAAAAAACCCGCGGCACCGAGTCTCAGAACCCAGGTCAGCTGACTCAGGCTGATGGGGCTCAGGCTGGGGGCTAAAAATTGCAGTGTAGACATTTGGGCTGAGGCTGGGGCCTGGACTCTGAGACCTTCTCCCCTTGCGGATTCTCAAAGTCTGGTCTCTAGCCCAAGCCTGAACATCTATACTTCCATTTATTCCCACACCCTAAGCTCTGCAAGCCCAAGGCATCTGACCCAGAGCAGCCATGGCCCTGCTGTGGATCTTTGTCAAGACATAAGTTGATACTGGCCTCATAGGGTTTCTCTCCTCTGACTTATACCAGTGTAAATCAGTAGTAACTCCACTGACACCAATACCGTCACACCTGTGTAAAGCTGGCCTGAGTAAAGAATGAGGTCCAGAGGGCCAAGTACACAAGTTATATAAATGAGTCTAAATTGATGTGATGTGCATTCTTCCAGCCACCTCAATGTGCTTATTTCACCAACATAAACTTCCTCTAGAGCCTAACTTAGGCTGTGTCTACACTGCCACTTTCAGTGCTAACATTTTTGTCACAGCACAGTGTAGACACTGCAGTAAGTCGACCTAAGCTATGTTGACTCCAGTTACGTTATTTACATAACTGGAGTAGTACACGGTAATGTAGACCAGGCCTAAGTGGCTGTAAAGGATCTCAATTGATGCAAGGGTGTCTAACTTACACCATCATACATGGTCTCTCTGAATTTGGCTTGGGTTCCCTGTCTTAAGGTACTTTTCAGCATGCCCTTTGTGTTGAAACAAACCTGTGTCACTGTTAGGTTTGATGTCAGCTGAATGCTGTCAGATTGCAAGTGCCCCTGTAAAAGGTAATGGCTTTATAATCATAGCTAGTTTGTTAGAAGGAGAAAGGAGAACACTAAGAGGTTTTTTGTTTTATAAGAAGGACGACTTATCCAATTACAGATTTATGAACTCTGGGTCTGCCACTCTGGTTTACTGCATGGAAATGAGAAAACAAAAGATTTGTACTGCATGATATAACACCTATAAAAATGATTCAGATGGTTATAAACAGACCAACTGTGAATAGCACAATAGGCCTAATTTCAGGATATCTTTTCAAGATGACTCATGGAGATGTAGCCAATTTACTCTAATTAAAACTAGTAAGAATAGAGCTGCTATAGATCCATTCTTCAAACAGAGTATGCCCAGACAATAGAGAATGGATAGGGAGCTGTGATGAGATGGAAGCTTCACCTTGAAACCATTTGATATGAGATGGGATACAGCAAGGAAGAAATATATTGCAGGGAACTATCCTGCAGAGATGGGGTAAGGAAGATGGCCTAGATAACCTACAATGCTCTTTCCCTATTTAACTGTATGGCTCTATGATGAAAATTGTGATGAACAAACCATTGCCTTGCTTTTACCAGGAAGCTCTCCTAATTGATGTAATGATTCTGGGGCCAATTCTCCAACCCTTACTGTCCCATGACTGCTTGCCCATCTCAGAAGCACCATGAGGGCACACATCCTATGCAAAATAATGCAAACGAATCCTCCTGCAGACTTTCTGTTATCTGGGCTGATAGAGAAATGTTGTACCACTCTGGAGTGCTTGCTGTGCAAGGTATAATCAGCCCGTGGAAACAAGATGACTAATGATAATTACACATTGCCTCCTTCAAGATAAAAGCAAGTTGACCTCTTGAAACACTGCAGTTTAGTTTTCTAACAATAAATGGAACCTCACTTCCCATCTATTTCCCTGAGAAGAACAAAAGTATCCCTAAGGAGAAAGAGGTTAATTTTCTTCTTGCCCTCTTTACCTTATTTGCTACCTCCCCTGGCAGCAATTCCACTGACAGCTTTCAAATGGGGGCAAAACAATCAAGCTGGGGAAATAAACAAACGAGGTTTGCATGGGAAATTAATAAATCTTCAACATTCTGAAGACCAGACCCTGTCCTGTTAAAAATTGCTTTTAGATTCCATGTGCGTTTCTGAGCACTTGATTACTCTGACTTCTCACCACAGCCATTAGTACCAGCTGCTAGGGGAATTCATACTTCTGTCACCCAGTTTCAAGTCCCCTAATAAACTTCTCCATGTTATTTGCAACCAGGATTGTACATTATTTGGACTCATGATTCATTGAACATGTTGCTATGCAATAAAAAAAACAGTCTAACGAGATTGTTTTAAATAACCATACCACTGATGAGTGATTTGCTGTAAATGATTATAAAGTGGTATTCCAGTGGTAGTCCAGCGGGATGCAAGACAAACCTTAAGTGCTTTGCATTACCCATTCTTGTAGTGGTCATTATGGGGACAGGGAAGATATATACTCAGTTACCCTGGGGCTGATTCGGTGACTCAAAGCGATGAGCAAATAGAGATGGGGCATGATAGGCAACACTATATAGACACAAACATAACTCTTGACTGCTTAAAGCACAAATATATGGCCAGTCTCCAAAGGGCTCAGTTCCCTGCGAGAACAATGGAAACCCTCCCCACTTTCTACCTCATTCACAACAATGCAAGCTGTTGGGTGCTGAGCTCTAGAAAGTCTTGTCTAAAGGATACAGATGGGCACAAAGACCCATAATAGGAAACATTAACCCAACCCATCTGCCATGACAAACCCTATAACAACCTCATGCTATGAGATTAGGTTCTTCAGTGTTTTCTCCCACACCTTTCTTCAAAGGCAAAGGTTGGTGAAAAAGCAGGGGCCATCTTTAGATTTGGGTACTGAGACGCAGGAGTGATACAGAAGCTCAAGAGCCATTAGAGAGGGATGATGTCAGGAAAGCTGAGAAATGAAGGAGCAAGAGAAAATGAGATGGAAAAGTCCCAGTTCAGAAAAAGGATTTGCCCAGGGAGCTAATCCCTGAAAATCCAGCCAGCCAGGACTGTAAATCTTCGTGTTTGATCTTCAGTTCATGCCTTCAGCTGGGGAGAAGGGAGGTGGGGGGAGAATACTTTCTTGCTGCAAACATGACTTTCTATAAAAAACAAGATTTGTGTTTCATAGCTGAAGCACTGGGATGGGAGTGAGCAGACCTGGGTTCTATTCTTACCTCTGTCACTGATCTGCTGTGGGACCTTACACAAGTCACTTATGTTCTGATGATCTCACTTATAATTCCTAGTGTGTTCCTCCCCCCCCCCCCACACACACTTGCACAACCACCTTATATTCCCGTGTAAACACATTCTAGAGCATTTTGAGGAATGCCAAAATGTTTGTCATCAGCAGAGCAACACTGAAGGGCTCCATAAGCTGCACATTACATCACATATCAGCAAAATATAATACACTGTAGTTCAATTACAGGATTCAGACCAAAGAACTAATGGCAGCTTATTTCAAAAAGCGGGAGACTGACTTCCTGCTCCCCCCAGACAGACTCTGGTTGGAGGGAAGGAACCTTTTTTAATTTCATTTTTTAGACTGGATGCTAAAAGCAGCTTTAGGTTTCTGGAAGCTGTGTAGGAACAGCCAACACTTCAGCAGAGCGTCTGCTTTCCTTTGGGGTTCCTTGGTGAAATGCTGGCTATTGTTCACAAAGCCTCCCAAAAAAAGAAAAAATAATTTCAAGAACAGGTCCAGCATGGGAAAAATTCTTTGCAGTTAAAAGGTATAA
This sequence comes from Gopherus flavomarginatus, assembly GCF_025201925.1. Lineage (NCBI taxonomy): Eukaryota > Metazoa > Chordata > Testudines > Testudinidae > Gopherus > Gopherus flavomarginatus. The sequence continues at coordinate 21,183,775 of NC_066631.1, read as the reverse complement.
TAATTTGTATTACCAGCACATTTCAACAGCACAGGCTGTAGGCCTGGGCCCTAGAATGCAGTAAGCAAAGCATTTACAGTGTTTTACAAACATTATTAAGTCTCATAATACCCCTGCAAAGTAGGAAATATCACCCTCTCCCTGGGGATACTGAGGCATAGTGAAGTCAAGGGCCTGATTTTCAGAAGCGCTGAGCATCTGCTACCAGTGACTTCCTATGTGGTTATTCTTGGTATTACTGTAGTGTTTAGAAGCCCCAATCTTTCTTCATGGAACTTGCAGGCTAAATAGACAAAGGCCAGAGGGAAAACAGAAACTTGCCCAAATTCACCCAGTAGATCTGTGACAAAGCCAGAATTGAAAGCCAGGTCTCTTGATTCTGAGACCAGTGCTCTATCCACAAGACCAAGGGGCCTTCCGGAGTTCATAGATTAAACTAATTCCTGAAAATCATGCTCCAGTTGACTTGCTCAATGAGTTGGTGGTTGAGCTCAGAGGAGAACCAAGAAATTTTGACTCTGAAACCTGTCTTTTGACCCCAGGTTTACATTCCTTGTGCTGGTCAAATTATTCATTGTGACTATTTTTGGGTGTGAATTCAGCTCATTTTTATTTTGGGGTCATAAAGGGCCTGATCCCAAAGACTCTCATTGATATCAACCAACTCTGGCTCAGGTCCAAATGCTTTGTAAACCTATCCACATTTCTGTGAAAGTATTTGTAGCAATACACTGGCTACTTTGCTCAAATGATTTCCAGCAAATGGGTTTTCCTAATATTGTTCAGCTAGACTGTTTATAGTGGGCGATTTTGCTCCCTGACTAGATGATTGAATAAATAATAGTAAACAACAAAATGCTCTTGTTCACTTATGACTCCCACTCTGTAAAGAATAGCCATTCCTCACACATCAGTAGGGATAAAATCCTGAAGACTGGTGAATACCAAGCATAAAAGGAGGTAAGAACATAGCTGAATTGAATGGCAGTTCTGTCTGTGAAGGAAAGTTTGCAAACTGTTTGTTTCACAGATTTTAATCAGCTCTTAGGTTAGAGTTCGGTGATTACAAGTTGTAGCAAATTGGGAACAGTCCAAGTTCATCTCCTTCCACTATTAATCTGAACTCTGTTAGATTTTGAGAGAGCTGCTAGTGGTGGATGTCTGAAGTAAACCGCAAAAAGAGAAAATTCAGTTAAAAGGACCATTCGTCAAACTAACAAGGTGACTTGCTATGGAAAAGAGTCTGCTTTTATAGACCATACCTCTTCCTGCTATTTATATAATCTTGGTTTATGGGTCTTAATTTAGTGCCTAATTTAGCAGACAGAATGTCTGAAGTTGTGGAGATCAGATGCCTTAAACAGATTAGTTCCTCATATAGAACCAGTAAAACTGATCTGTGAGTTATAGATCCCATTCTTAATAGCAATACAGTTTGCTTCCTGTGAGCAGTAAAGCTTGTCCCTGGGGCTGCTAGTTCAATCATCAGTATTTGATATGGAGTGTGTCCTCAGAACAATAGAAAAGAGGGAGAAATTAAATAAGAGCAAGAAGAAAGCTCTAGTGAGTAGAATTGTTCCAAACCAATTGCAAATATAAAAAAAAAATAAGGTCTGACCCTGCTTCTTGGCAAAAGTCCCACTGAATTTAACAGCAACAAGACTGAACACTTATTTCATATTATGTCGTTGACAGAAATTATATCCCACGGGCCCTGACTCCTACATTTCTTGCACACCTTGCCATCAATGGAGCTAAGACAGATTACAGTAGCTCCAGGATCTTCCCTTCACGTTCCTATTGACCAGGATTTCAGCTGGTACAAATCAGTGTAGCTTCATTGACTTTGTTTGAACAGTTAACACCAGCTGAAGATCTGGCATTGCCTATGCAAGGATTGGATGTTATGCAAAATTGAACAATAAATAGGAACCGGAGAGTCAAACAAAGATTTAAGTGGGATGACTCAGATGAGTAAGGTTACTCTCTTAAGTAAGGGTTATAGGATTGGCCCCTAAGAGGAGCAGGCAAAGGAGACAAGGTTTTGGGTTTTTTGGATGGAGGTTTAAAAAGATGGAGAGTCAATTAGACAGAAAGCTCAGGAAAGGCTGATTGAGGCATCAGGAACTCTAAAGAAAGTTGTACTTGCAATAACATTGTTCCAAATGTGTGAAGGGAAAGAACAGAAAAGGTGGCAGCAAGTCCATGGAGAGGTTTAAAAGGATGCTTTTTCAATACCTGGGCCCTGATTTGCAGGATTCATACAGGTAGGCCCAGTGAATAGATTTTGCACAACTGCCAGCAACTACCCTGAAGGAACCCCATTGATTGCAAGCGAGCCAGTTGCAGCATGATGGCCCTATTAAGTACAGATTCATTGCTGTTGGCTCTTTAAAAAGAAAAAAAAAAGTCAAAACCATTCTTTTGGCTCTGCATAGGAATTAAATCAGCCCACATCGAAACATCTATTGCTGAACAAAGCTTTGCACAGCTTGTGCCTTCTGTGTAACTTGCAATCCATCCATTCAGATTGTTAACATTTTGACACAGTGAGAAACAATTCCTAGCAGTAGAACAGGCTGATAGATACACTGTGCACAAATAATAATATTCCAAAGGCTGCGAAACACAGACTGAATATAAAAATGTAATCAGAACAAAAACAGCTCTGCAGTTCCCAGAAATCACCTGTTAACGAAGCAATAAGTGGTACATATTTGTTAAAAGAAAATTGAAAAATAAAGTAAAAAGGAAGAACAAAAGCAAATTCCCCCTTGGTGCCAGTTCTGTCTTGCTCCCAATCAATTCAAGGCAGGGCTGATCACCACATACATGGACGCTGGAAGCAAAGACATTTGAATGGAGCTAGGCTGCAAGAGAGCAATAGGGATTGAACTTTTATCAGCTTCTGTGAGAAATAAACCCTTATATGGCTTCTAAAATTCTATGGGGCAGCTCATCATCACCTAGAATGTGCCCACGCAGATGTCTAAGGGTAAGTCCTCCCTTTATGCTGCCTGCCCACATTTCTCCTGCAAGCATGGGGAAAAGAAGAGCTTAAAGACTAGATTCACCAAGAAACCAGCGATGCTTAGTGTGGCTATGGCTAACTTTTCAGCGCCTAGAAAATCACTGGGATTCACATGCTTGGCCTTCCTATACAATGAATAGGAAACAATAGGATCATCCAAATGGGGTTCACAAAGGCCAGCAGGCTGGGTGACTGCCTGCCTGCCTAAGACAGACAATGGGAGATGTCAAGGAGAAGGGAGTGTCCTAAATCCTGCCCCTCTCAGGGAGTTTGGCTTTTAAATCCAGGCTGCAGGGAGGCGCCTCCCTCTGCTTGGGATGCTGAGCTGCAAACCCTTGTTTGGGAATTAGTCATCTACAGCATTTCTTGCAGGGGGCTCTCCCCCCGACCCCCATAACTTGCCCAGTGGTTAGGGTACTCACCTGGGAGGTGGGAAACTACAGTTCAAATCCTCCCTCTGCCTGAAGGGGAGAAAGGATTTGACCACGGATCTGCCAATGCTCAGGTGAGTGCCCTAAACACTGAGCCATGGGATATTCTGATGCTCAGAACTTACCTGTGGGGTTAGGCCTCACAGGTCTGTTGGTCAGAAGAACACCCATCGTCCCTTGGTTCATACTGGGGTAAGGCATTCAAGCAGCTGCTGAGGGGCTGGAGTGCTCTTGTGCAGAGGCAGAATGGAGGCACCTAAGGAACTCTGCAAAAAGTTAGGTGCTGAATGAGCCTAGGTGCCTACTGGGTTTGGTGACAGTTAAGTGGGGGTACTGTGAATACCAGTGGTGCCTGACCCTGGGATTTAGGTGCCTAAGTCACTATGTGACTCTGCCCTCCCCCCCCCCCGGCACAACATTTGAACTAGCCAGGGGGAGTAGTGATCTGCTATTGGCATGGGAAAATAGGATATTTAACCCTTCCCTGGGTTGTGCCTCTGAGCAGCATGACTTACCTGGACTGCGCCTGGGGCGGGGCAGCTATGTGGCCCCTCTTCCTCTGCACTAGTGGTAAAAGACAACCTACATCTGTATTAATTGAACAGGGCATTGCTTATAGTCATCCATCCAGCACAGCTAGGCAACAGAAATCAGGCTTTCCCATTCAGTGTCTTGAAGTATCAAACTCAGTATTATCATCCTGGTTACCAAACTTCATAGCATTAAATCCAAAGGGCCATGCTGATGCATTGTTAAGGTTGCTCAGTCTGAATATTCAAACACCAGCTAAGGCTCCAAAAGCAACACGTACTTGGCTGTGTTGTATGGTTTAAATGATTAGGGCTAGTCTCCTAAACTCTTCATGTAGCCAGTGAAACAGGAATAAAAAACAACATGTATGTGTAATGCATTGGAATTAACGTAGCTTTTGCATTTTCTGAATCTTTTTGAGCTTATTGTTGCTTAATGCAGCTTTTTGCATTTATTTTCCTACGCATTTTTTTAAAGGTCAAAGAGGAAATGAAACAAAGTTTGGGGAAGTGGGGGCAGAGGAGGAGGAGGAAAGAAAATAAAAAAGGTCAAGGAAAAATGCCGCCAAGCTCCTAGCATGGTTAGTGGATCTCATAACTCCTTGAACCAGTCATTCAATTCACCCATGCAACAAACTGGCATAAGAACTATGCACCACTTAAGCAAAATAAGTCTTAAACTGGATGCAAGTGACACAGACCTTGTGCTGATCCTCTGCACGGGGTGAATTTTACTCCTAAACACCACCCAGTTTAAATGGATGTGCTCTTAAAAAGATGCACATGTATGGAGTGCCTCTCTAATTACATTCATCTCCTGCCCTCACACTGCACATGGTCAATGTTCAGTCTTCAAAGGTCTATGTCCTTTGTTAAATCAAAACCTGTTAAAAACAAATGTCCAGATTTAGTATTTAGGTGCCTAAAGAAGTAGACGGATAGGAATTTATAAAAGCACCTAATTGAATGAAGCACTTAACTCCTGTTGACTATCAGTGGGACTTTGTCACCTAACCTACTTTGATACTTTTGTACATCACACTACATGACTATCTACATTGTTAGGCACCTATATCCCTTTGTAAATCTGGCCTAAACTGACTAGTCCATAGTTTTCACTGAGTCTAGCCCACATGTCAGTTTTCATGTCATTCCCTCTTACTGAAGCATTGTTTGGATAGTGTGTTTAGAATAGTTTTGCAATAGGAAAAGTGCATTTGTTGTGGTCAAATGACTCCAAGTATGGCTGAAGTCATTTTGCTCAAACTTAAATTAAAAATTAAAACAAACTCCCCTTTTTTGAAGAAACCAAACAGGGACAAATTTATCCCAAAAAGCAAAATTTCATAAAATTGGATGTGTGAGAGACAGCAGATGGGTACGAGTGATGAGTTCCTAATGGAAAGTGTTTTTAATATTGGATTAAATGAGAGATCTAAAATGTCTAAATGTCCAGATTCCATTTTCTCCATGTTTCGTAAGGCCCTCGCCTGCAATGAGTCCTGTGTAGGTGGACCCCATTGAAATCAGTGGGGCTCAGCCCAGTCACAGGGTTTTGGTTTCCCCCACAGGAGTTCATTGCAGAATCTGGGTCCTTGGCAATGTGTCAGCGGGAAATATTTCCTGTGTTGCTGTTGAAGTGAAGGACTTTAGCCTTGAAAAAAATATCCTTGCATCATGAAATAATTCTGCACCATTGATCAAGTTGCTCTCAAGACCAAATGCTTTGAAGTGTATATTGTAAGTGAATAATAGACCTCGGGGTTTATTGTATTCCTTCAGTTCCTGGCTGACAAACCCTTTGCAGAATCAAATTGAATTGTACTAAAATATTTGTGGCCAAGGACACCAAGTTTCTCATTAATAGATACATTTTAAGTAATCCAGGCTTTCTTCTCTGACACAACCCTTGACTCCATGCAGTGTTTCTATGTATTTTTTTACTAAAAAACAAAGATTTGTTTACTTGGGTCACTGAGATGACTGACTTGGCACTCAGTATTTAAAGGGATTTTTCCATTGAGTTATGCCAGGGGAAGGCAACCTATGGCACATGTGCCAAAGTCAGCACGCAAGCTGATTTTCAGTGGCACTCACACTGCCCGGGTCCTGGCCACCAGTCCAGGGGGCTCTGCGTTTTAATTTAATTTTAAATGAAGCTTCTTAAACATTTCAAAAACCTTATTAACTTTACAAACAACAATAGTTTAGTTATATATTACAGACTTCTAGAAAGAGACCTTCTAGAAATGTTAAAATGTATCACTGGCACACAAAACCTTAAACGAGAATGAATAAATGAAGACTCGGCCCAGCACTTCTGAAAGGTTGCCGACCCCTGAATTATGCTATACAACAGCCTCATTTTTCTCCTGTTGTTTTCTATAATCACCATGGACCCTTGTCCTAACAAAAGATATGCGGCTGTAGACACTGCTCTCCTGCATCTACACCCTAACCCCACCAAAGGGGAAGTTAATATTGCTTGAGACATTATTATTTCCTATTAGCAATCTGCAAACTCCTCAGGGATGCAATAGTTCAGAAGGTGGGCTGGTTCTTGGCTCCATCCCCTCTTCCCTCAAAATTCCCATCCTGACCTACTGATCTCCAACTTTACCACAGCGCCAGTTCAGTAAAGAACTTAACTTTGAGTATGTGCTTAAATCACATTGGCCTCAATAGGAATTAAGCGTGTGCTTGTATTTAAACGTGTTTAAGTGCAATGCTCACTAGGAATTGGATTACTCACTTGCTTTGGGGACTTGGAGCCATGTGCCGTTGTTAGGACTTAGACAGCTCCGGGAAGGAGGAGTCTTTTTTCTCCACTTCCACTCTCCCCACCTCAGTTCCACCAGTGTTGCTTCCCTCTGCCAACAGAAGGCAGCATTTCTTCCTTGGTATCTTTCCGGATTTCAGTAATTTGAGGTATAGGGCATGGAAATCTCCTGCATCCTTCCATCTTGCATAACAGAACTGCACAGGTGCCAGTTGGCTAATAGGCTTTGTGCTCATGGAGAAAACTAGGAGGTTATTCCCCAGTACTTCCATGAAAGTTTTGAGAGCAAACCCTTGCTGAATACTTTCTGGTTGTCCAAAGCTTTGGCCTAGGCATGTCACCGCTGAATCTTTTTTTTAGGAGAAAATGGATTGTGATGGAGTCACTATGTACATATTCACAAGCCACCTGGCTTCACTCTAACTCAGACCAACTTTCAGCAAGAAAAAAAATTAACTGCAAGTTAATTTGTTGTATATTGTAAGTTGTATATTGTTTTAACTGAATGCAGATGGAATGAGCTGTTCTCATGCTTTTCTTACTTAGAAACAGACCAGGTACTTTTTGCTCAATGCTCTTACAGCTGCTACACTCAATATTGATGTTTACATGCACACATGAAAGTTTCTTTAGTACAATTTATTGCCGAGAGTCAGTACCTCTCAAGGAAGTAGAAAGAATAATGCACTGGAAAAAAAAAAAAGGGACTTTTGGAGAGTAGACAATTAAGTAAGATAAACAGTAATGCTTTGTGACTTCAATTTGGTCAGAGGTCCATGTCCTACATGTAGGCTGGCTGGTGTTCTGGTGCAGCAAAGACAACACAACATCTTGAGTTAAACCAGCAAACAAATCCCAGAACTGCAAATTACCTTTCTGGAAATGCCTGATCATGTAAGGTACTGATCATGCTTAATTCCTTTTGGTGATGAAGATAAACATCTTGCAGGAGATTGAAAGAATGTTGCACCTCACACCATTAGGCCCTAATTTAGGAGGCTGTAGGTGCAGAGACGTAAGGCCTAATTCTGATGACACATCTGTCTATATCAATCTGTTGTCTCTTGTCTTGTACTTAGATTTGAAATCCCTTGGGGGAAGGACTGTCTTTTTGCTCTGTTTGTACAGCGCCTGGCACAATGGAGTCCTGGTCTATAGCTAGGGCTCCTCAGCACTTCAGTAATAACAAATAATAATAAGATTTGTACACAGGCCCCACTGCCATAGTGTCTGAATACCTCACAATCTTTAATGAATCGATCCTCACAAAATCCCTGTGAGGTAGGGAAGCGCTGTTATTCCCATTTTACAGCTGAGGAACTGAAGCACAGAGGCAAAAAGCATGAAAAGTATTTTAGGCACCTAATTTCCATTGCTTTCAATAGGAGTTAGAGACTTAAATGCTTCCGCGATGGACAGTCTAAGCAACTTGCCCAGAGTTACACAGGAAGTCTCTGGTGGTGCTGGCAACTGTATCCACAGTTCCTTGACCACTGGACCATCAATCCTCTCTATTTATATACAGATGCATGAGCACTTGACAGTATTGGTCTCCCTGAGTTCAGTGAGCTTCAGTTGCCCATAGTCTGGAAGGCACTTTTGGATCCTTGGAGAGGAAAGCACTAAATAAAATTGAAGATATTATTTTTATTTAAGTGCAACCAATGCACTCTTATCAAATGACTCATAAGAATAATGCTGATGAACTTCTTTCTATGTGCTGTGAACATAAATATGTCCTACTTCATTTTTTTTCAGTGATCAAAAGCTGACAGGGCTAATCATTTACACATCATCAATAAATCTGAGCAACAATCCGATGGCATTGTCTGTGAGAAGATTTTTTTTTTTTTTGCAATCACTTGCGTGCCAAGAAATAATTGATAAAAGTCTCCCCTCGGATGTGTTAAAAACACTGTTTATCTGGCAGTTCTGTTAAATTTCCTGTCATTTTATCTTTCAGGTTGACAGCTAAGGCAGTTGCTGTATTGTTACCGATCTTGGGAAGTTCATGGATCTTTGGAGTTCTAGCTGTCAATGACCATGCAATGGTATTTCAGTACATGTTTGCAATATTCAATTCCTTGCAAGTAAGTAGATAATGCAGGCTCTGGGGGTTCAGACAATAGCTGTAGAGTCCCGCAAGCTTGCAACTGACAGATCTTTAACAATGTTTTCATTTGTGTATATTTTTCCGATCTTCCATACCCCTTTATCTCATAATCAATGCTATTTCTCCAGTCTCTGCGTAGACAGTGAAAATACTGAGCAATTGAGTGAGGCCTCTAATAGCCACCAGATGAACAGGCATTGAACACTGCCCTTGACAGAGTTTATTCAAATTTCATTTTCAAGAGAGTGAGGCATCAAGGACTAGATTTAACAGTGGATGCACCACTGAAATTTTTCAAGTTTGTAAAGTCAGTTTAAGATTCTGTGATCCCGAAGGAACCAAATAAGACAATCCTACGTGGCTGGGTAGATCTCATCAGATTGAGCAACAGGGTATGCGTATTGCATTTGACAAAGGTTAGTAGGAAAGAGGCCCGCTTACACATACAGCACTTGTGATTGGAGGACAAGGTAGAAGGGCCCTGATCGACCGAAAGCATCCCTAGGCAGGAAAGGACTTAAGCATCTGCTTATAGTTAAGCAGGTTCTTGAGTACAGACATACAAGTAAGGGCATGTTTAAGTTCTTTCCTGGACCAGAGAGGTAAAAGCAGCACTTGTGAATTTTTTGGTTCTCTCACAAAGGAATTCCACAGATAATCAAAACAGATAATACAGCATAGGGTCCCAGCTACAGCTGGCTGGAAAAGAGCTTTGATTGCCAACAACTAAAATATTTTTGATTTTTAAATTTTTGGATTTGGAGGCAGACACTTTCTGTGAAAATTTTGGTGAAAACCCAAGTTCCTTAAAAATAAAGTAAAAGTTTTAGATGGAAAATTTTTGACCAGTCCTATCAGTAGCCTAATGTTGTAACTGATTAAGTTAGGGAAGAATTTGACCCATTCATGCTCAATTGTAAATTTCAGTCTATTGCACCCATGCCTAGTGCAATACTTCAAGTAATAACCTGTAATATTCTTCTTCCCTTTTTTGGTTTCTTTCAGGGATTTTTCATCTTCCTGTTTCACTGTCTTCTGAATTCAGAGGTATGCCCTTTATTCCTCAGTCACAGTTGCTTAGCAATGTGTATGTTTTTTTATGTAGTCACTGTCATTACAATTTATGAAATCTTCAGGAAAGTAAGAACTCAGTAAAAAACTCAAGTGCCATGGGCATAAAATAAACAGCAAATGAACCCATTATGGGCACTTGCCTTGTCACTGATATTTGTAAGTTTCTGTGGGAGAAACATGAAGCTATCAGTGATTTTATGGTTTAGAGGACTCCTGGCCACACATGACCCCACTTTGTAGCACTGCAAGTCATTTAGCGCATTTAACCTAAAGAAGCAGAGTTTCAAAATATGTGACGATAGATCAGAATTCAAGTCTAAGGGGAAACGTACTGCTTGGGCATGGATGGAGACTTGCATTCTATGGGCAACTTTTCTGAAGTGAGAATGTTTGGATTTCAGAGCCAGAAGGGAAAATAAATATTAATCTCAACAAAACAATCTTTTAGAACTCACCAATCTCTTTATTAATGAGAAACCAGAGGAGAACATTTGCCGGGGACTTTTCTTGGCAGGATGCAACGTTTTTTTACAATGGACTGAAGGGGAGTCTTTTCATGCAAGGACTGTGTGACTGGATTGACTCTAGAGCCAAAGCTTTAGCCAGATAAATAGGCCTTGCACAGGGAATTTCTATATGGATTGGAGCAGCCAGAATGCACCCCTCTCCCAGGGCACTGAGCATAAAAGCCCAGCATTATGCCATTGTTACTGTAAATCAAAGGTGGTGATGGAAGCTGCTGTCAATGCCATGTGGTTGTTTTAATCAGTGGATCAGCATATACACATATACCTACTACTGACCACTCTTCTGCTTATCCCATGTCTCTTCCCTCCATGCTACACATACACATTGGAACCACTCCAGTTCTTCAGTGTTAAGGGCCTTCTCTGCCTGTGCAGGAGCAGGCAGGACATGGTGCTTGTAGTAATCAGGTATTTGCTGAGCACCATCATCATGACCATTGTTGAATGTAATCATGGTCTCTGCCCCAATGACTTCATAGTGTTGGGACCAAGTACTGAATTCTCTAGTTGCAGTGGCATCAGAAGGAGACGCCAATGTGTAAAGCTAGGAGGCCTGATAAAAGTTAAGAAGGAAAAATATTTAAATATCCTATTGTTCCCTGTGCTCAGAGAGCCTCTTTCTCTCCATGACCCATCTGACTCCCAGACAAAACAACCCAATGGCCAGATATTTATATCTGACTTGCTACTTTTAAAACACAAAAACAAAACAAAAAAACTCCAGCCACCTACTAAGGAAGGGAATTCATAAACTCCTCCAAGTGATCTTAGGTACTTCAGAGTCTGAATCCCTGGCAAACAGCAGAAATGAGCACTTGCTTTTGGAGACTATTTCTTATTAGTTCCATTGTACAGTCTCTATGAGGGTCTCTATTTAAAATAGACCTTCTTGAAAAAAACTTAAAAAAAAATGCTTTACTCCTCAACACTCTGTGTAACAGGGAGTCCCAGACATAGGAAAGCAAAACTGCTAGCAATACTTCAACTCAGTAGGATAAGGCAGAGATATAGGATTTTACAAGCAATACATAAAACCTGTTTGAAGAAATACTGTAAAAAATGGCAGTACTCTTGATTATCCGAGGACCCTGGCAACGCAGGAACTACAGAGCAGACTACATCCTTTTTTATCAAGTTATTTTTTGTTTTGTTTTTCAAAGTAAAAAGGAGAACAGCAACAAAAGAAGAGGGAGAATATAAACAACAATTATAGCCTGCAGTCACACTGGGAGAAATATAAATAGGTACACATACAGCACCACAGGAACTACAAATATACAGACCACCTTACCCAAATTTGAATTGTAGCTGTCAGGAAAACAAGAATATGTTTGTATGTGTTTAAAATCACCAACCATTGGCTCCCTTCTGCTTTCAGAATGGCAAAACTGCCACTGACTTCAAAGGGTGCCAGATCAATACAGTGATAATTAATTCTCTCCAGATTTACTAAGTCTCACAGATTGACATGCCACTGAACTAGTGAGTTAATTGTCCTGTTTTTTCCTCTACTAGTGTTTAGCAATTAGCATTTTGTAAATCATGCTGGATTCTAATGTCTAGGAGGTGGTATGGCTTAGTGACTAGAGCACTGGTTCTATTCCTGGCTCTGCCACTACCCTGCTGGGTGAGCTTGGGCAAGTCACTTCCCTGCTCTGTGCCTCCGTTTCCCCATCTCTGGAATACTGATATTTCCCCTACATTAGCATTTAAGAAGCGTGTTTATTGTGTTTTCATTTTAGAAGGAAGTGACAAAGCAATTAAACGGACATACACCCATCACCATATTTCTAGGTGGCCTGGTTTTATTTTATCCAACTGGAGAGAAGTTGAATTTCATCAGAAAGCATCATGTAGTTCATAAATATAAGGGTACATGTAAGGCTGTAGCTAGGGTGGCTAGTATTCTGTTCCCTGCTACCTGCAATGTGATCAGACCCTCAAGTGCCAAATTAAAGGCAATGCTTTTAGAGAATGACAAAGCAGCACTAGGGCTTAATGACATGAACAGTCCCATTGATTTCAGGGGGGCTGTTTGACTGAGAAAGGTGAGCCGGAGTGGCATGCAGATATGATCCCTGTTGTCACTATGAGGACATACTTCTTTAGGACTTCAGTGGAGCAGTGGGTATTTGGAGGATCATGGTGGGCAAGTTTTTCATTGACTTCAGTGGGGCCAAAATTTCATCCTGTGTGCGCGCAAAGTGAACATTATTCTTAAAGTGTGAAATTCACCTCTGCCAGACTGGCCAGCATCTTTAAGTCCCACTCTGGTTCTCCAGATAAGTGGTGCCTAGGCCTCATGCTGGAATTTTAGCTATGCTGCAGGCCTGCTCTGAAAAGTGACTACGTAAGATGGCACCTTTTGCTCAACAGATCCCCCTGCCTGTTAGTGACTAAAACAAATACTTCTTCCCATTTTTACTTCCATGGAGTCAGCACAGCATTGGAGAAGCAGGCTGCATGCTAGTCTGGCTCACAACCATCAAACACAATTATTTACTAAGCTCCCAATGCTGGGCCAAAGCCTCTCTGCATAGACACCTGTTCAGCCATAATATAGAAGGTGATGGAGTTGCACTAGTGTTACTTGATTATTAGAATCTGCAGGGCTGGCAGTTTGGAAAAAAACAACTGCCTGGATCCTCTCCTGTCAGAGAAAAACTTGCCAGGAGGGGTTCTGGAGAAGGAATTCTGATGCCAGATCCCGTCATCCCATCAGAGAGAGATGAATGTGCATGTGCATTGTCAGGATTTGCATCCAGTGAAAAAAGAAAACAGGCCCACCTGCAAACTTGGTGACTCACCTAGAACCTATGGGATCCCCGGAAGACCAGGATGAACTGCACAAAGCCCCTTGTGTCTCTGGGGGTGCACCTGGAGGCCACAATCATTGGTGGATCCTGGCAGAGCAGTTACTTTGGAACTGCACGGAGTCCAGGGAAGTGCCCCCTTGAGTGCACAGATTAGCTGATATAATCAGAGCTTATATTTTTACTTATAAAATGTGCAAATCTGATCACAGACCTATTGATAAACACTAAAATGGAATCCCACAATATTATTATTACTGTACAGCAGAATGGCAAATATTCCACAGTAATATATGCATATGAACCCTCATCCATTTATAAGATAAAGACAATACTTTGTACCTGAAAATAAATAAAAAAAGATAAGGATCATCATTTCCTGACTGCCATCTAATGTCTCTTTCCAAAGGTTAGAGCCGCCTTTAAGCACAAAACCAAGGTGTGGTCCCTCACCAGCAGTTCCATTCGCAACATCAATGTGAAACCCTTCAATTCTGATATCGTAAGTGCTCCCATCAATGCCATTTTTACCCTATTGTACTGGCTGGAAGGTTGTAGGGCAAAGCTGTGAGACTAAACTGATTTTTTTGGCAGTTTTTCATTGGCAGTTCCGAAAAAAAAAAATCAAAAGAATTGTTTGATTTGGTCAACTGAAGTTAAAAAAAATATATTTTATGGGAAGGAGTGGGGGGTTTTCAGCAAAGTGAAAAAGTTGGAAAAACTTTATTTTGTGTCCAAGGAAACATTTTTGTCCAGCCTGAAACTATGTTTCATTTTGAACTTTTTTAACACAAGCAAAGGAATTGAAGGGCTGCATTCACAAAACCAGGGTGCAGAGATGGAGAGAGGCCCAACTAGGGTGACCAGATAGCAAGTGTAAAAAAATCAGGACGGGGTGGGGGGTTATAGGTGCCTATATAAGAAAAAGCCCCCAAAATCAGGACTGTACCTATAAAATTGGGACATCTGGTCACCCTAGACCCAACCCAGAATAGCCAATAGCCTGATGGTTAGGACACACACCTGGGAGGGGAGTGACGGGGGTTGCAGTCCCTGCTCCTGAGCTGGGATTCAAACCTGAGTCTCCCACATCCCCAGTGAGTGCCCTGAGCACAACGCTAAAGTGGGTGGGGTGTGTCTCTCTCCGTCGGTCCTTCTCCTTCACAGCTTTGTGTAGCCCAAAAAATTTGAAAAGTTTCATTTTCAAAAACGTTAAAATGATTTGTTTAGACATTTCCAAAACCTCTCTTTTGTTTTGACTGAAACATTTTGCCCAAATGGACACACATTTTGGCAAAATATTTCATTAGATACGGATTTGCATTTTTTTGTGTGCGAAAATAAAAGTTTCAGCTGAAAAATATTGCCCAGCTCTAGAGTAATATTGTGGAAAGAAAGATGAGATTACAGGGGGCATAGAAGTTAATTAGCACTTGTCTCTACAGTGTGTTCTATAGCCAGTGGTGATGGGCAAGTGTTGTGACTATATGAGATACTCTGAAAGCAGAGGACTAAATTCTGTTAAGTCAGTGAGTAAAACTTCTAAAACGTCAGATTTGGGGCCTGATCCAAAGCCTACTGAAGTCAGTGAGAGTCTTTCCATTGTCTTCCATGAGTTTTGAACCAAGCCCTTAAAGAGTTTTCTTGCTATTAACTTCAACTGATGACCATAATTTTTGGTTAGGGTTAGAGCTGGTCAAAAGTCAGAATTTTTGTTTCATGGGAAATTTCGCTATTTCAAAATTTTTGAAATTTTCAGCCGAACAGAAATGTTGCAATCATGTTGGTTTCAGCTATCAGCTGGCAAGGCCTCCAAGATTCGTGATTCCAGGGCAGCCCTGCCATGAAGACTCCCCCAGGGCCAGGGACTCCACGGTTTCCTGGCTCCATGGCTTCCAGACTCCATGGGCCAGCTGGCTCTCCAATGTTCACAGTAGTTGGCTCCTCGACTGTCCAACTCCCACAACCTTGGAAGCCAGCTGCCCCAAGATTTGAGCAGGCCCAAGATTATGGAAGCTCGGGGGCCAGTCTGCCTGGCGGGTATGCCCTGGAACCACAAACCCTGAAGCCTGTCCCAGGACTGCCAGACTCCCAGCCTTCTGGCGGGGAACCTGGAAGCCCTGTGTGCCCCAGCTAGAGCCTGGCTGTCGGGCTTCTATGCCAGTTGATTGCCCAGGCTGCCTGACTCGCAGGGCAACAGGTCCCTGGGCTACAGGGATCAGTCAGTCCAGGCAGCCAGCTGGCCTCAGAATCTGGAAGCCCTGGTGTCCGCATAGCAAGGCTGTCTTGGAGCTGCAAATCCTGGAAGTCCAGGAGTCCCGACTCCAGGGCAGTCCTTCACGTGTGCTGCCAAGGAGTTGGCAAGGTGGCAGGGAGAGATGTGAAACCTGCCTGACAGGCTGCGTTCTGCCTGTGTTCCTTCATGAGACTTGTCAAAAGTGACAGGTTGGCATGAAACACTTTGCTTTTGACAAATTGGCATTTTCTGATGCAAGTTTGTTCCAGCAGACAATTTCCAACCAGCTCCAGGCAGAATACCTTTACATTTGAGTCCCACTAATGAACATTTGTATAAACAAATCAGTGTGTATACATGCATTCCTCTCTCTTTCCCCCATTCAAGGAGGGCTTAAGTTGTCTTGAGACAAAAGAAATTTATTTTATGAGAAAACTGGCTATTAGAAATGATAGCTTCTGAAATGATTGGCAGTGATCACTGAATAATACCCGACAATACATGTTAAATGGCTTCTTTAGAGCTTGTGCTCTCAAGAGTCTAAGGTAATGTGGAGTCTAGATTGATGCCTTCAGGCTTTCGTGTCCTCCAGTCAATAGCGATTTACCAGAAGTAGTAAATCTAGTTTCAATACTATTTTGTCTTCCAGATGACTGGGAATAGGCCGGGTACAACTCCTACAAAGATGAACAACTGGGACAAGAGTACTAATTCAGCCAATCGGATTGATTTATCAGCAGTCTGATATTAGACCCAGATTCTCTCTGAAAATCAAGCCAAACCTTCAGGACCTCCAATACAGCCCCATCATTATTTTCTCACCATTAATGCCAGTAGGAACTGCTCTTCTAATCACTGCCTAAGAAATTGGAAATTGCCACATTGCTTTGCCGAGTATGTACAAGTCTGTCCTCACCTGCCTCCCTTCCAGTGTGTAATGCAACCTACCACTTGGCCATTAGCAATAGCTGTAGAGTAACTAGCACTACTATACACTGGATGGTTTTGTCAGTGACGATGACAACACTAGGGATGGGAAGGTTATTGCTATCCAAATCTAAAGATCAAGTATTTCAGGAAAGATGCATTTTTGTGCTCTGCAAATGAAAAGTTTCCTATTGTGATGTTGTAATAGGGCTATTCTTGTTTAGCTGTGCACTCTCTGTTTACATGGAATATCTTAAGTAATCAATTATCCCAGTGAAGCTTATTACCACCACATTCTGCCAACAGGCATTTCATTGGAACACTGTACGGAAGTGAAACCTTGAGGGGAAAAAAAGAAAAATTCCAGCCATTCAGCCCACTCTATAGACTTGGGACCTATGAAGCAGATATACGCTATGTCTATATACACACACAAACAACATGTGCAATATATATATATGTATATATTATATATTACACACACACACACACACAGCACTAACTTTTTAGATATTCCTTTTTCCAGATCTGCAATATATATATAAATGGCTCTGACTACCCTGCTCCAATCCGCAATGTTAGTTTCAGTTAAAGGGCGATTTCTGTCTGCTGACAAACCATAATAGAAGCTAGTTGTCTCAGTTTTTCAGACAGATCAACAATGGTCCATTACACGCATTTCACAAATGGAATTGACCTGTAGCTTCTGGAAATCAAAACCCACACTGTGACTTATCTTCCTCCTTTTAGTGGTCAGAATGAGACACTGAATTCCAAAAAAATACTGTGAAGGTAGCAAGACTGCAGATGGGTCTGTGTATTGGTATCCAGACATCTTTTAAACAGACTGCAAGACAGTCTTTTGTGATTTAAACTACTCAGCATTCAGCAGCTTTTGCTTCCAATACAATTATGTAGTATCTTTGGGGGGCGGGGGGGCTCAGTTTTCATTGGAGCAATGTCTTCCTGGTTCTTGTAGACCGTCAGTTGGTAATTCACTGAAGGTAGTTTGGACACACTGAGGCAAACCCTCAGCCACACTATTGTTGTGCCCACCCAGCAGGGTTGGTGGGGAGAGGACAAGATGGCTTTTGCCACTGATATACCCCTATTCTCTTGAGGCTGGCCAGGGGCTAATTTCGCCTCAAAAATATGCATCTTGCTCTATTTGCTCAGCAACAATCGTTCCAAAGGGAACATTCCACCAGCTCAATCTGCTCAGACCAAAATGACATTGCTGCCACATCTTCTCTCTCCTAGCCATATCTCTAACCTCCCCACCCCCCATGCTGCCCCATCTCATCCGGGGATTCCCCTTCAGTAGGCAAACCCCTGAGTAGTTTGTGCTTGCTTTCCCAATGCTTTGTGCCACCAGCTATAAGCAGGGCCGGCGCTTCCATTTAGGCAGCCTAGGCAATTGCCTAGGGTGCCAGGATTATTGGGGGGTGGCATTTTTCCGGGTGGGGGGAGGCACGGCAGGCGGCTCCGGTGGACCTGCCACAGTCATGCCTGCGGAGGGTCCCCCGGTCCCACGGCTCCAGTGGACCTGCCGCAGACTTTCCTGGCACGCCTGTGGCAGCTCCACCGGAGCCGCGGACCACCGAACCCTCCGCAGGAATGCCTGCGGCAGGTCCACCAGAGCCGCGGGAGCAGCGCGCGGGGCGGCAAAATGGCTGTGCACCTAGGGCGCTAAAAACAATAGCGCCGGTCCTGGCTATAAGGGGGCCGATAATCTGACCCAATGTTTTCAAACTATCTTTCCCCACTTAATTTAATGTTTATACTTTCCACAGTTAAGGCCAAGGCTCATACACTGAAGTCAATGACAATCTCCTATTGATAGTGGGAGTTTTATCATTGATTTCAGGGGACTGGGATTTGTTCCCTAACTAACTAAAAAAGGAACCAAATTCTGCAGTTATTGCATTAACTTAAACCAATTTACTCCAGAAGTACACAGGCAAAACAGAGCATAAATACATGTAAATACAGACATTTATTAACTCTAATCCTGTGAGCAGAATAATTCTATTTTGTTGACAGCTAAATGTAAAAGCAGGGAAAGAAGAAAGCTAAATACTGAAGTGGCTCTCTCTCTCTATCGGCTTTTGTGCATAGGTTTGCTCTTAGCCCTTTGAGCATTGGAATAATTATTACAACTGTGTAAATATAGCAGACCCTTGTGGAAAGAGAATGTCTGTTCCAAAAGATACAATAGGAAGAGCGATTGGAGTATATGGAAGCAGGTTGTTGTAACAGAACTGTACTGTGATAACAGAGTTCAAAGTGTCTGTGTTGTGTGCTGATAAAATATTTAAAACATATTTTTGATACTGAAGCACATTTTTTTAAAAACTGTGACCATGGATATAGATTTTAACCCTATTAGGCGATTTCTCTTCTAATCATTATGTTATAGTAAAAGTGATGTGAATGAGGCATAGGAAATGGTCTTTTTTTTAAAAAATCTGGCTTTTAAAATATTTATAATTCCCACTGTGCCATTTTCTCACTTTGAATGTAACTCCTATGCTAAATTTATAGCAGTCACCTAAGTTACTGTCAGTAGCAATGGTTGATCATAGATCCATTTGAAAATAACATTTGACATACAGTACAACAGCATCTACTATAAAGGGTTAAGTCTATTTCTTTATCCAGGTATAACATATAATGTGGTCCCCAAAATACCCCAATAGACTCAATGAATCATGAACATGATTTTTAAACATTTTGGAATATGACATAGATGTATTATATAAGGACTGAACATTTATTAACCCATATGTATTGAGACCTATTGAAGATATTGCAATGTTTTCCAGTACATAACCTGTGTCGCTGGCTCTATCTGTGCATTTTGAACATAAAGTAGTATATCTTGGTTATGTCACATGAGTTTAGGAGTTAGAACACTATTATTAGTAATGGGAATGGAGTTTATTTTGTTTGCTTCTTTAGTTTCTGATAAAGTAGTAAAAAACCACAAGCACACTGTAAATGTCCACCCGCCCCCACCCCCCGCAGTCTGTTCATCTTGTTTGATTCTATGTATTTTCACAGTTTTACTGAATGCAGAAAATATACTGAAATAGAAATGCTTGAAATGAATCTTCAAAAACAAACCCTGTTCTTATCCTCAGTCTTAAAGTATGAAAATCATGCAGTTTATTTATGGGCTTGTATATGGCAGCTTTTGCAGTATTTCTTCGGGACAGCATCATTTTCTCCGTGGTATGAAATCTTAATTGAATGAGATGTGAGTTTTAAATTAGATTATGTAGCAAGAATGATTTTGCAAGTAAGTAATAATAAAATGTTTTTTTCCAAAATAAAACAAAACATCTTAATTTTCTAACAAGATTTTGTGTTTGTTCCATTTATACACATGGGTTAAAGAACACTGGAAATGTATAGTTTCTTAGGGAAGTACTAACACTGTGCCTAAGCATATCAATCCTTACTCACGTGAGAAGTCCCCCGAAACACTCATAACATGTGACCAAGTATCACCAAGATACTATGTGGGCAACATTTTTGTTTTAAACTTTAAACTTTCTTAAGCATATTTTTAGAAAAAAATATCCAAATTTGATTTTAAAATGACCAGTGGTGGAGAATCCACCAAGACCCCAGATAAATTGTTCCAGTGGTTAATTACCCTCACCATTAAAAATGTACACCACATTTCCAGTCTGAATTTGTCTAGCCAGAGGACCATGTTAGACCTTTCTCTCATCAGTAACTATTTGTTCCCCATGTAGATACTTACAGACTGTAATCAAGGATTCACGTAGTTCAGGGGTTCTCAGACGGAGGGTCAGGACCCCTCAGGGGATTGTGAGGTTATTACATAGGGGGTTCACGAGCCGTCACACTCTACCCCAAACCCTGCTTTGCCTCCAGGATTTATAACGGTGTTAAATATATAAAAAAGGGTTTTGAATTTATTGGGGGGAGGGTCGCGCTCAGAGGCTTGCTGTGTGAAAGGGATCACCAGTACAAAAGTTTGAGAATCACTGATGTAGTTGCTGCAGAACTCTCAACACATAACCCCTGTGCTCAGGCTACGTGCTATGCAGTGAAGTTAAGGTGATCAGATGTCCTGATTTTATAGGGATATTCCTGATACTTGGGGCTTTGCCTTATATGGGCGCCTATTGCCACTCACCTCCTGTCCTGATTTTTTACACTTGCTATCTGGTCACTCTAGGTGAAATTCACCTGTGCAGAAGTGTAGTGCAAGGTTTAGGTCTCACTTGAGCCCTCAGGAGTAGGACTTCAGTGGCACATAGCCCTCTTGCTGACCCTCTATACAGGACAGAATATCATTCTGGAATGAGGATTTGAGCCATAAAGTATATCTCAAAAGCTACAAGCATTTGCCATCCGTTACTACTCTCATTTTTTGGATCCAGTTTCTTTTCCCTCCTCCTTATTTTAAACAGGTAATATAAACATAGGCCAGAAATACAACATCTCCATGATGAAACTCATATAGCGCCAAGCAGTTTAATCATCACACAAGTGCAAAAGCATAGATGTCAAATGGTTTCAAGGTTAGAGAGAGGTCTAGCATAATTAATACACCACTAACTCAATTCCCACTGCTGTGTGTGTACACACTGCGGTATGTGTGTGTATTGTGTGGAGAAGCATAACCAGAGTGATTACATTCCGGGAAGTTAAAATGAAAGTTTGGGCTTTAGATAACAAGGATTCTACTGTAGGGACTGAAATACTCTCTTTATGTGCTAAGAAACCTTACTTCTTTTGCTTAGGGCAAAGGAGCGTGGAATATACTGTAGTATCTTTTCCCTCTATCTTGTGAAATAAAGAGATTTTCTTTTACATTTGGAGAAGCAGCAAAGAATCCTGTGGCACCTTATAGACTAACAGACGTTTTGGAGCATGAGCTTTCGTGGATGAATACCCACTTCCTCAGATGCATGTAATGGAAATATCCAGGGGCAGGTATATATATATATATACCTGCCCCTGGATATTTCCATTACATGCATCTGAGGAAGTGGGTATTCATCCACGAAAGCTCATGCTCCAAAACGTCTGTTAGTCTATAAGGTGCCACAGGATTCTTTGCTGCTTTTACAGATCCAGACTAACACGGCTACCCTCTGATACTTGATCTTTTACATTTATCATCCCCGACAGAGTAATAAATGATATTCTATTGTGTCTGATTTACAGCATGTTTGCCTTTAAAGTATTTTCATTACATCTTAGGTTATGCTTGTATGACCCGATACCATTTATGTCATGGATAGTTATTGCTGTAATTGCCCTCGTTCAGACAATTTTCTTCCTCAATAATTCCTTATGTCCTTTGAATTGGGAGACTCTCTTTCATCTTCTCAGGGTTGGTTACAATGCTAAATATGCTACAGACATCAGCATTTTCCCAGAGCTCAAATGCATCAAATAAATTCGGAGTTGAAAGGATGCTTCTTGCTTACTGTTCAGCATGTAAATAACCAAGCAGCTTCCTTGATTGGATGACAATTCTCAGACAGTTAGCCAATAAGTACCAGAAGAGAAAGGAGTAGATTATCTAACTTAAAAAAATAAAAAAATTAAAAAAGGTCATTTACCGTCCTCCACTATTCTCCAGTGCTTGTCGTGTGAAAATTGGATTGACTGGGAGTTTCACTTTTCCATTTGAGCAGTCCCCTAGATGGGTATATGCCTAACACCAAGGAAGCAGAATGATGCATATAGCAGGCTAGGCACTAAAATCCAAAGCCAAGATTTCATGTGAGATTCTGAGCAGTCAACTTGATACATGATATAAAGGGACCAGATTTTCAGAGAGTGGATAGCAACCAGAAATAGAGGCACCCCAAACCAGTAGCCCACTTTGAACATGTTGGTCTAATTTATTAGGACCTTGACATGTTAGAAAAAGGATTATGACAACAATGGTATTGCTGTTTTCTGCCCCCCACAGCTTGACCAAATGTAGGGAAGTCTCATCACTAATCCCCAACCATTCATGCTCTATCCTCTAAAAATAGGTTATTGGGGGAATAGTGGACAATATATTATTGGGAAAAAGACTCCAAGGCCCTGCTGTCACTGACTCAGAGCTCAAGGTTTCAGTCTCTAGAGACAGCTGAGTTGATGGCGTAAATAGTATTTGCCAAGGTTTCAGAGACGCCTAGTGGAACGAGAGATTATAAAAAAAGCTTTGTGCTTATGCTATATTTTGCGCACAGTAAACTAAACATTGTGCATTAAGACTTGCAGATGAGTAGTCAATAGAGAGCACTCTGCCTGCATGTGATTTTATACATCTCTGAGATAAACCAGAGAGGAAAATATAAAACCCAGCTTTAGGGACACCCTGGAGATTTGTCTTTCTTAGGGATCGTTAGGTCCATGCATGAATCTTTGTCCTGTGTTCGTTGATAAGTACTTTTCCATCCCTGACAGTTCTCAGAGGGAGATTATGCTTCAGTGATGAAATGCAATCAAAACAAGTTATTAATACAAATTTAAAATAGTCATTTAATTATTCCAAAAAAACCCTATAAGAATTTCTGCTTTTTTAATGCCTTTCATTTGACTGATTTGTATGCTACAGGCCACAAAAGGTAGCAACCTTTACTACTTTCATGCGGAACCTATCCTCTGGGACAGTGGGTGAAATTTGCCTTTACACCACTTAAATCCTCAAGGTGGAAGAGATTATTTAGCATGTACCACCTTTATTTAAATATTCTAAGAGACCATTCAAGGCAGAGTGGCTCTTTAACATCTCTGCAGCAGACATGGAAACCTGTGGGGGGAAAAAGTGCAGAAATTGGGCATGGTTTTGGCTTAATTGGCTGGGGAGTTGCTTGTTGGCTAGTTTTTGGATTGCAGCTTTCTGCTTGTTTGGCTTGTAGCTTGTTGCTTTTTTTTTTGATTGGCTCCTGGCAAGCAGGGAAGAGAGTCAGGGGTGCACAGCAGGCCCACCACACTCCCAGACTGCACATAGAGTGCTGGGGTTCTTAGGGATTGGCTTGTTTTGGCCTTGTTTTGAAATGGGATTCGCTCGATTTCTGATTTATTGTGAAAGTTGGGGTGCGTATTTACCACGTGAAAGTTGGCAACTGTGCTCTGCAGTCATAGGACATAAAAAGGGGGGTAGTGGGATACAGACCTTGAATGGTCCATTAGTATATATACTAACTACTTACGCTAAACAATCTTTTCCACCTTGCATTTAGCTGTGATGCTGGGAGTACCTTTCCCAGACCCGGAGAAGAGCTCTGCAAGGCTCAAAAGCTTGTCTCTCTCACCAACAGAAGTTGGCCCAATAAAAGATATTACCTCACCCACCTTGTCTTGCTAATATCCTGGGACTGACATTGCTACAACTACACTAAATACAACTTTTGGTATAGACTGTTTAGTATGAAATACATGTGCCAGATTGATACCCTGTAGAGATTCTGCAGAAATATAACTAAATTTCTGATCATACCTTCCAGCTGAGATGAGGAGAAATTTGCATCTGCAATAACCATAAGATGAACACACAGTGACCACAACATTGATATAAACATTCCATTCCTGTGAAAACACAGAGAGAGGGGTCAAATTATCTCATTTGTGCAGTTTTTCTTCAAAAGGGTCAGATTGACCCTTGTGTTTTTGCATAGAAGGGGGTCACTGTTGTCAATAACAGAGATCATTTATTTGTCTAAATCTTTCAAGTCTGACTTTGTGAAATAATTCCCTCTTGTAACTGTTCCTTTTTTATTATTATTGCTGGGTTGGAGGTGGAAAGTGGACTACGTGTGGGTGTATTTATAAAAAACAAACATGCAGAAAGTTGCTCAACAATATGTTCTTCCAACGCCAACAAGTAAACACTACATTTAATATGCAGAAGATCACTCGGCATCAGCCTTAAAAGCCAAATAATAAACACCACCCATAATTACTTTGTAAGATAACTGTATATAAAACAATGCCATACACTTATAGACTAAATGTTCAAATTAGAAAGCTGATTAACATCCAGCAAAACCAATTAGGTTAGTGCTGGCAACTGTATACACAACTTGACTAAGCCTTTGCCATTATTCATGAATTCCAGAAGAGTGTCTCATCCCAGCTTGAAATAGAAGCTTTCACAATGTTATTGATTAGCTTATCTATGTAAGGCAAAATAGCACACAGAGAAGTCTCATGACCTAAAAGATTTGTATGGCATAAATAAAATAGTTTCTGTTCACTAAGTAGTGACACATGACAATCACATAATGAACTAAATATTACTAGTTTGAAGATCTGCATCTAAAGATGAGTGGATAGATAATGAGGTGACTGATGCTCTGTAAATACACAAAGATGGGAAGATAGATGGATGTTTATTTTATAAATGTTCAATGCACCATTGAGTGTGTCTAAGGGCTGGATCCAAAGCCCACTGAAACGAAGAGAATGACTTCTACTGACTTCAGTGGGCTTTGGGTCAAGGTTTAAGGTAGCAGCACTTAAACGACTTTTTAAATGACACAGATCTCTTTGTATGGGTCAGTCTGTGGATGGAATTTCCAAACATACATGCCCACTATGTGTTTCTTTTTACATGTTTTTGTGCAACCCGTTCAAACTGCCCAAAAACCAGCAGCTGTTCCAACATTTGCAACACAGATAGGGGCGAGAATGCATGACCATTATTCATCATGATGAGCTCTTACCCAGTAATCCAGGGGCATAGACAACTGGGAGGTTGGGGAGGAGCTCCAGTTCCTCCTAAAATTTAAGGATCACATTAAGAAAGGAAATCCTGTATTTGGAACAGAAGCTCATGTATCAGTTTATTAAAAGTGGGGAAATTTAGTTATGGTACAAAACTACTCATTAAAGTGACATCCAATAGCTATCATGTCAGCACATTTACACCCAAATTAAAAAAAAAAAAAGGGTTCCTATGCTTCCATCAATCAATCCAGCTGACTTCAACTGCTGTAACAGAATGCAAGTGTTTCTAACTGTGAGTCTGGGTTGCACAATGAGTGTTTATTGTGTCCAACTGTCCCCTATCCTCTCAATTTGTATATCCTTGTCATGAGTGATTCCCCCCCCACACACACACACACACTCCACAATCACTAAACGCATGCAGCCCAGCAATACATGACCAGTGTGTATTGCTTACTTTTTGTAGTGGGGATCAAGGCATATCATGGTATGACACATCAGGCACATATCCACTTTGACGACTGCCATCATACATATGCGATGAACCTCTGCAATTCCTTTCCCTGTTTTCTCTAAGCAACCTCTTCTCTATTGTGAGCTCTCTTTGGTAGCAGTTAAGGAAAATGAAGAATGGTATCAATATATGTCACTGCTGAGAAAAAACCCAAACTACATTTATGGAGCAAGGTAATCCAGTCATTGATTCTGGGACCAGGGATCCTCCAGGGAGCACCACAAATCCACACAACGTTCTAGATTTTTGCACTCGGATCTGTGATTTAGCTGGGAAAATGTATAAAACAACTCCCCATTGCTCAACAATGTGTTCTTCCAACACCAACAAGTAAACACTACATATAATATGCAGAAGATCACTCTGGTGGCTCAGGAGTACAAGTCATTTCTGCCAAAATGTTAGTGATATTTTACACTCCCTAAATTGCTGGATTCAGACAGTGGAACAGGAACGGTATTTATTGTACAAAATGAACAACAAAATAAGGGACAAAACCCACACCATGCTCAACTATCACAAGATCAAAGCTTATTTGGATCAGAGTAGCCACTTAGGAGGAAGCAGTTGGATCTGGACTGAGAGTCAGGAGTTAGCTCTCTCTCACGTGCTGTATGAACTTGGGCAAGTCACTTCACTTCTCTGGGCCCGTTTTCCCTCCCACCCTGTCTGTCTGGTCTATTAAGACTCTGACATAAGCTCTTTGGGATAGGGACTCTCTCTCACTCTGTGTCTGTACAGCACCCAGCAAACTAAGCGCTGCTGCAGTACAAAGAACAGGAACAATGAACACCGAGCAATCTAGGTCTGCTGAGGAGGCTACCATCAGCCTCTTGAAAGCACAACATATTCCAAGTTAATGAGAGACGGTTCCAGTGTGAAAGACCCACCTGACTATACACAAAGGACATAGCTAATGCTTAATCATGTGAGCAACGTTAAACACGTGAGTAAATCCTGTTTAAGTCCAAGATGGCTGAAGTCAAAGGAACAGCTCATGTGCTTCAAGTCGGGCAGTTTCTTGGATTGAGCCACAAGGGCTGTTCCATGCACCAAACAATGTGAAAGAGAAATAAATTTCTTCTTCAATCTTTGTTGTTACTTTAGGTGTTTCCAGACAAATATGCTTTTTATGAGAACATCATGCACCTTTGGTTTCTTTGCAGTGTACATAAAACCAGGCCTTCCGCAAGAACAACACAGTCCTTCTCAGATGTACAATAACTTATTGTGAAACAAAACAGAAGAGAATTTTCTATCTGGGTATCAAAACTCTTAATTTAATAGAGCTGATCTTCAGATAATGTGCCTGGTGAATGGAGCTGTTTCACTATGAACACTTCTGACAAACTGCACGGATTTGGGTTTCCACACAAATATGAAATTTGACCCACACTTTCTAAAATTGGGACTTTCCAGTTTTGAGCAAATTTAGGCCAATGTACAATTGGCTTATCAAAAGCCATGCTCAATGTGTTTTTTAGAAGAGAAGCTGTAAAGAACCCACCACTGGTTGCTAATGGGGGAGTGACTAAGACCTTCAATGCTGACTTCTACCTCTTGAGACATAGCTCCATTATTTGGTGCTAGATTCAGATCATGTAGATGGGCCACAGGCTGAGTGAACACCAAAATTTCCATCCCATGGGAAATTCTGATATTATGACAACTGTTTTTTTGTTTTGTTTTTTTAATCAGAATTGGGACAAAAAGTTCAAAGGGCAAAACTTTTTGTAGAATGAAATGTTCCAAAACATTTCTATTCGAGAAACATTCTGATGTTTTATTTTGACATTTTTTATTGAAATAAAATGAAATATTTTAACCTTCACAAATGGAAACTTCCTATTTTGGTGGGTTAAAGAGAATCAAAACATTTTGTTTCAAGTCATTTTGACAGTAAGCTGCATTTACCTAAGGTGCTGCACTGCCTCATGGGAGTTGTAGTTCATATGCCTCACGTTGTCATTAATTGTTTTACTGTAGTGTCTAGCAACCCTAGTCATGGAGCAGGTCCCTACTGTGGTAGGCACTGTACAAACAATAAAAAAAATTGATTGAAAATTCCTCTACATTGTTGGTTCTAGAAGAGCAAACAGCCACCATTCATTACAGTCTTGATTGACATCCCCCCTAATCTCCACCTTTGATGGTGGCCCCCTGCATGGTCTGCCCTCTCCCGTGGGGCAGGAATCCATGACAAGCAAAAGAAGCTGATGTATTAAAGGTTAATGTTGCTGCTCCTATTGGCTGTCTAATGTGCATCCCTGGGAGGAACTTCAGACAGAGTTAGTTGTGGGAAAGAGACCTGGAGGCCTGGTGCACAATGCTGTATATCTTGCTGGTGAGAGGGTTTTGGTAGTGGCTCAAGAAGATCAGGTTGGTGTTCCCACTCCCTTGCTGCCCTGCAGCCCCTAAGGACTGTTTAAAGGCCAGCCCTAGGAGGAGGTCAGGCTGCTCTATGCCGCCTGGCACTGGTCTTCTCATAAAAGGCTAGAATTTGTGATGTGAAATCTCAACTTGTTTGGAGTTTGGGCTTGGCTTGGACTAAGCAGAGTGCTTATTCAAAGCTTGGCCAAGCCACCTGAGTCTGCCAAATTGAGCTGGAAGTCTTCTGGGAAGAGCCTCTCCCACCAGATTTATGCTGTTTCTCATTTGTTTTTGGGATGCTGCAAGAACAGCTACGTGAGTTTCGGCCCTTCCAATTTTCAATTTCAGTTCCAGCCAGCACCCGTAAGGCCTCTGGGCACAGCGAGATGAAAAATAATGAAAACAAATGCCTGACATTTCACACCCTTTACTGGGTGTCGGTCCAATAATGGGTTTCGGTGAGAGAAAGACACAGGCACGTAGACAGAGAGAGAATTAATAGTTTTTCTGCCAGTAGGTAGCCTGCAAAATCTCCAGCTTTCATTATAGTTATCTAGTCTCACTCATTTCAGTGCACCTGGGGAAGTCTTTGTGCAATAATGCCGCTACATTCCATATACCCTCCACAGATGGTTCTTTTACTCCAATATTAATTTTATGGATTGATGGAGGTAGTTTAACTCAGTGGAAAGGCTATGCTCACAATGCTTCTACCTTCTGCTTTTTGTTCCTACAGATGGTGTTTTTATACAGTAAAAATCAATTACAAATTGAATGGTATGTCTACAATCAAAATGTTGGCCAACCAGGCTCTGTTCATGGTAATCACATTTATTAACAGTTCTTGTTCCCCTGGTCATTCTTTCAGGTATGCACCTCTTGTTATTTTATGTAACTTCTCCCAGACACTTCTCCCTCCTCCCCCTTACAAATCAATTAATTAGCCATTGTGGGAGTGAGCATTAAAAGTGGTTAGACTTTCCCCCTCCCTCTTTCATCCATTCCCTTGTGTGGCAGAAGAAACAGACTTTGGGCCCCTGTGATAAAAATCTGAGGATGTCTATAAAGCAGATTAAGTGATTTATAGTGAAATGATTCATTTATTGAAATCATCCTTGTGATTTGACTGGCCTTGAGTTTCCTGAAAACTTTGTCCTGATGAACCAAGCAGACACCAGACTTTAGGGTGCAGATACTCAGCTGGTTTAAACTATCATAAATCCACTGGCTTCAGTTTATGCCATTTGAGGATTGGTCCCTATGTAATGTGTATATTGATTAACAAATCGTATGTCTCTTATTTATTTACTTACAATAAATAACTGCGGGTCATATAGAAAAGTAAAGTATCTACCAATCCTAGCTAAACCGATTAAGAAAAGTGCCAAATTGTGATTCAGGGATTACATGATTATCACTATCCTAAGGAGTTAAGGCCTGATCCAAAGTACAAATGGGAAAGACTCTCATTGGCTTCAAGAAGCTTGGATTAGCTCCTTATTTCCCTCATGGAGTTTCCTCTGCATTCTTCCGCTGAGAACTGGCAGGGTTTGTTGCCCAAAAGAAGAAGGCAAGAGTCTATCCTCTCTCCATACTGTGCTTGCTCTCCAAGTGCTGATTACTTCAGTTATTCAGTACCCAAACACTAAATGGCAGTCAATGCTTTGTGTGACGCACCTTGGTGTGACGCTGGATAGGTCATTAACATACCGCAACCATTTGAAGAAGACAGCAGCAAAAGTCAGCACTAGGAGCAACCTGCTTAGAAAACTGGCCAGTTCAACTTGGGGCTTGAGCACCTGAATGCTTAGAACATCAGCCCTTGCTCTCTACTATTCAACAGCAGAGTACCGTGCTCCTGCCTGGTGTCACTCGTCTCATCCAAGGCTGGTCAATGTAGAGCTTAACTAAGCTACATGTATTGTTACTGGGACTTTACGTGCAATTCCGCTGCCATGGCTACCAAAACATAGTAACATAGCACTGCCCCATCTTCACTGTGAGATGGCCTCTGTAATGGTGCTGGCCAAGATCTGTGAGAACAATGACCTGCATTTGTGCACAGACCCCTTCAACCACCCGCCAGCTCGCCTGTCTTCTAGACACCCTGTATGGTCGTTTATGCCACCACAGGACATGATGGTGAATCTCCTTGGTGCAATGAGTGGTCACTTTTTCATCACTGACCTAATCATCTGGCCATTTGGTTTTGATCTGCCAAGGCACCTGTGGTCATCTCTGAACCGGTTTTGAACAGGACAAGGGAACTGTGTGACTCATAGACTGGAAGGGACCTCGAGAGGTCATCGAGTCCAGTCCCCTGCCCTCATGGCAGGACCAAATACTGTCTAGACCATCCCTAATAGACATTTATCTAACCTACTCTTAAATACCTCCAGAGATGGAGATTCCACAACTTCCCTAGGCAATCTATTCCAGTGTTTAACTACCCTGACAGTTAGGAACTTTTTCCTAATGTCCAACCTAAATCTCCCTTGCTGCAGTTTAAGCCCATTGCTTTTTGTTCTATCATTGGAGGCTAAGGTGAACAAGTTTTCTCCCTCCTCCTGATGACACCCTTTTAGATACCTGAAAACTGCTATCATGTCCCCTCTCAGTCTTCTCTTTTCCAAACTAAACAAACTCAATTCCTTCAGCCTTCCTTCACAGGTCATGTTCTCAAGACCTTTAATCATTCTCGTTGCTCTTCTCTGGACCCTCTCCAGTTTCTCCACATCTTTCTTGAAATGCGGTGCCCAGAACTGGACACAATACTCCAGTTGAGGCCTAACCAGCGCAGAGTAGAGCGGAAGAATGACTTCTCGTGTCTTGTTTACAACACACCTGTTAATGCATCCCAGAATCACGTTTGCTTTTTTGGCAACAGTATCACACTGTTGACTCATATTAAGCTTGTGGTCCACTATGACCCCTAGATCTCCTTCTGCCATACTCCTTCCTAGACAGTCTCCTCCCATTCTGTATGTGTGAAACTGATTGTTCCTTCCTAAGTGGAGCACTTTGCATTTATCTTTATTGAACTTCATCCTGTTTACCTCAGACCATTTCTCCAATTTGTCCAGATCGTTTTGAATTTTGACCCTGTCCTCCAAAGCAGTTGCAATCCCTCCCAGTTTGGTATCGTCCACAAACTTAATAAGCGTACTTTCTATGCCAACATCTAAATCGTTAGCCTAAAGTGACCAATCACTTTAAATGGAGTTTTTCTAATGAGTGGCAATGCAGCTGCAGTGAATTCAGACTATGTCACATTTCCTTGACAAGTGCCCTCTGACTTATTTTGATGGTAGGCAACCGGCTCTCTACCTGGCTGATGATAGCACCATCAAATGGCTGAGTAAATTGTGCATACGCTGAGGTAGCTCATATTCAGTTGTGCAGTTTTGTATTATGTTATGGATGGTTTGGACTCAAGTGTCCAGGAAATGTTTTTCTCCTGTACAGATAGATCCAGGACATATCCTTGCATTCAGTTGATTTGAACTGACACCCCCTTCGAAGGTTAAAAGTGCTAAAATGTCATACACGAGGCACTCAAGCCCAGATTCACAAAAGTAGTCAGCATCACAACACCTAAAACTTCAGTTGCCTAGAAAAATCACAGGAATGCACTGCAATTCACAAAGCTTGAGCTGGGGGCCTGGCTCCCTATACAATGAATGGGGAGAGACAGGCATCAGATTGCAATTCACAAAAGCCAGCATGAGAGATGGGAAGCTGCCTAAGCTAACCAATAGGAGATGCCACTGAGAGAGGCGTGTTCCTTGTGATGGCTGGATGGTTTGTAAGATGAGAGTTTTGAGAATTTATCTACAAGTGAAAGCTATTCTTTGTAAGACTTCTTAACAGAGATTAAATTTTACTTCATGCGTAACGGACAGTCGAGACCAGGGCTTCATTGTGCTAGGCTAACAAAATGGTCCCATCCCCAAAGAGCCCAACATCTAAATACACAAGACCAAAAAATGGTGGGAGAAAAAAAATTTGATATCCCCATTTTACAGATGGAGAACTGAGGCCCACAGAGATTAAGCGATATGTCCAAGGTCACACAGGAAATCAGAGAGACAGCTGAGAACTGAATGAAGACCACCTGTATCCCAATCCAATGCCAAAGGTATTGTTTGTAATACTGGTTTTTCTGAAGGGGGCAAGATATAGTCTTTCAGTAATCTAGTAATGGAATAAGTTAATATGAATTAGAGTTACTGGCTAGTAAATTCTCTATATAAAATGGCCAGAAATGAGAGAGATGGTGGGGGAATTGACTTGTTAACTGAAGTTCCAACTTGTGTGATTACAGGAGAGCAATCATGAGGATTAGAACTGCTTAGTTTTATTTTTCCCCTTCTAGCATTAAAAGTCAGCTATTAAACATCTCAATCGAGGATTTGGCTGGTAACTGACACTTAGGGCTTGTCTACACTGGCAATTTACAGCGCTGCAACTTGCTCGTTCAAGGGGTGTGAAAAAACATCCACAAGCACAGCAAGTTTCAGCGCTGTAAAGTGCCCCAGTGCTGGGAACTACACCCATCATGGAGGTGGTTATTTTTAGAGCACTTTAGCATTGCTAGCATAGACTAGCCCTGAATGTTTGTGACTGAAATTAAATTATCCAGGGCAGGGAGGGGTTAGTTTAAATCCAGAGTTCAGTTTCACTGTAGGTTTATGTTAACATTAATGGTGAGTGGGTGCGTGTGAGAGAGAGAGAGAGAGAAAAGATAGTCTTTTTCCATCCATTTTTCCTTCTGAGTGTCTTTGGACTCTCCCTCCTCTGTGCCACACTGCAACGATCTTCCTGGTAGAGAGCACTTGGAAGGAGGCCTTTTCAGAACCCCTTAGTGTTACTCCTTCTGCAGAATGACACTACCATCTCTTGGTTTTGGGGGCACTTTTGGAGTGAAACAATGGACCCAGGAGCCTCACACTCCTGTTCCATAACAAGATTTCGGGCCTGATCCAAAGGCCATTGAAGTCAATGGAAATTTCTCACATTGACTTCAGTGAGCTTTGGATCAAGCCATAACTCACGCACGTGCCCTTCACTGGAATAACTTGTATCATTAATACAGTGGGGCATAACACTGGACTAGAGGGCCCCCATGTTAAAGAATCCCAAAATCTCTGAAAGGCAAAGGAGAATAAAATGCTTTTCATTCCTGCTTCTTCTGTTGCACTATGAATTTATTTCCCTAACCCCATTGAATGCCTAAACACTTGGTGGAAAAAGAACCACCATGCATCCAACAGAAAAACCCTACCAGCCATTATATTATCCAGTGTTCTGCGGGGAGGCGGGGGAGAAAGACTGTTCGGGTTTATGATCCAAATTACAGATAGGAGCTGGCAACAAAGCAAGTAGAATAAAAAATGCTCCCTCTTATAAAGGGTGAGAGGGGAGAAAACTGTTGTTTGTCATCTTGCTCAAAGCAGCCCAGTCCTCTGTCAGAAAAGGGGACGTTTACTATCAAAAGGAAAATGGGAGAAAAATAAGAGATGAAAAGTTATTGAAATAAAAAAGAGACTGGTTGTTCCTTCCCTGTGTAAGGCACTAATTCAGGAAAGCATCAGTAGAGCACTTTCAGCATATGCTTAAGCCCCACTGAAGTCAATGGACTTCAGCGATGCAAGGTCAGAATCTTCCTCTCCAAAGAGATGACATGGTTTGAGGCCCAAATTCAGCAAGGCACTTAAATAGGTGCCTGATTTCAAGCATGAGCAATTCCATGGAGGTGCTTAAAGTTAGGTATTTGTCTATTCGGGGCCATAATAAGGTTAAGGATGAACTGCTTTGGATAATCAAAATTAACCTGAACCCCAAACTTCACCTCAAACTCACACTTGGAGCTTTGATTACATTGAAAAAGCCAGGGTAACTTTTGATTTTTATGAGATGCTAGGGCTGGAACCAACTCCCACTGAAGTGAACGGAAAATCTCATTGCCTTCACCGGGTTAGTTAGGCCCTCAGTGCAGCCAGCCAATTATAGCTGCCTCCTGCACATGTACATTAGAGGGATAAAGATTTCCTGTTCCTACTGCAGTTAGTGAAATTCCACTAAATGTTTAATGTAGCTTCCACCAATTCCCTATTCCCTGGGATGCTCAGTCTGACTTTTAAGTAGCATTCTCTGATATATATCCTAACATTTTCATAATCTTATTCTATTACTCCTAGCTATAACACCATAGACATTTCCCTTCCTGGTGTCTATGCCTCTCAGATATCTGTAGCTGGTTATCATGTCCCTCTACTTTATAGTTAGGAGGAGGAATCAAGGGCTTATGTCCTGTTGGACATAACTGAATTATATAATATTGATGTCAGATTCTTTTCAAATGAGTGATTTGTGAGCACCCTCTCTTGGCCTCCCATACAGCCAGAAATTATTAGGGAAGATTTAATCAAGAAAGAGAAATGAATTGGATAGAAACTGACCAAAACAAACAAGATAATCACTTGACTCCTGCCTGTTATGCTCCCTCTTAAAAGAATCTGGATATTTTAAATTAATGTCTACTTTTTATAATAAGTTAATACAGCTTCCATTGTCAGTTTGATATGAACTCTTGATTCCAATCCATCCATAGGTCTGCTCAATTAAGCTATGTATATATACTATATATATAAAAATCTACACACACACACACACACACACACACACACACACACACACACACACACACACACTATACATATATATCTTTTCAATTACATTTAAGCTTGTGGCTTTAAAACCTGAGCTATATTAGATCCTGAAATATCAGTGTGTCTTATCTGAAAATCCACCTTGCTGCAAATCACAAATCCAGATGTGCAATGATGCCGGCACAGGATGCTAATGTAAACTGCCAGCATTTAGAATGTGCAGTTTTTTCATATCAACCAATCTTACTTAGAAAACAAACACCAGATCCAAGTTTTTGCCAAGTAAGAACGGTAGGATTTGATGAACTGGATCTGACCTTGATTCATACAGGCTAGTGTCCTGCCTCTTGCTACAGCCAGTACCTGATGCTTTGAGATTGGGCACATATTCCCTACTTCCATAATCATCTATATGGAAGGGACCGCTACACAGTAACAAGTGCATGGGGATGGGAGCCTCTAAGAGCTTCATGGAGTTTCTTCCTGATTGTTTCATTGGAAGTGGACAAGTTTTTGTTCTGCCTATGAGGTGGGCAGAGGGGTCAGCCCCCAGATCCCCTGGCTCTAAGGTGATCCTGCAGAAACCCTATGTCTCCACACTGCCTCCCAGCTCCCTGAAGCTGTTCCCCTCCCTATCAGCACAGCTCAGTTGGAGCCATTCTGGCTGGGTTTATCCTGCTAGTAGCTGACTCCGGTACCCCACTAACTGGGAAGATGCAGAGTGTAGGTCTGTATCAAAGCTGACACAGACTCAGCTAGTATTAAGTTTACCAAGGATTCCCTGCTGATTTCCAGAGGGACAATGTATGCAGTGTACCACTCCCACCCTTCACACGTCCTTCAGCTCAGAGGCAACATGTAATGGGGGAGGGGGGGCACAATTGAAAGGTTTTGGGGTTGTGTGACTGCCCCCTATGTTGTCTCTGCCTCCATGCCCTGAAACTTGATCTGTATGTAGACAACATACATTAGCAACTACCTCCTTCTCCTGCTCTCTGTCCTGTGGCTGCCCAGCCCCTTGCAGAGCTTGCAGGCGTCCCTCTCAGCCTGAACGATCCTCAGATCAATTTAGTAAGTGTTCAGAACAAGACCAACAAAAGGGGCAACACAGTTGGGATGCACAGTCCTCCATGGACCATCAGGGTGAGTGCCACCAGGGTGGGATGTGGTTGGGGCTGGATCATCTCAGTTAACAAGAAGTTGGAGAATTATCAGTCACTTTTTCTTAGTGGGGTGAATATGACACCCCCAAATCGCCTTCTCCTTGATAGACACATTGGAGGCTCCTGCTGTTTCAATGCACCCTCAACAGCAGCAGCAAGCACTGAAGCACTCAATAGCAGGATCCGTCCCCCACTTCCCACTCTGCCCCCCAGACCTGCTCCCCTCACTTCCTCCAGGGCTCTCGTGCTGGATGGGACTCCATCTGAGCTGCCCAGCGCTGAGCACTGCATTGCAGGTCCCAACTTTTCCCAATCTCAGAGATGCCCCTCACTCACCTCAGTGGGTGGTCTGCAAAGCAGGCAGTGGGAAGCACTGGGACTCCAGCAGCAGGGAAGAAGCAGCAGCCTCAGGTAGGAGGGGAGGGGAACTCAGCCCACAGCCAGCCACCCCACTGCTTCCTCCGAATCCTCCCTCCCCATGCTGCATGGTAAGTGCCAGTACTGCCAGGGGGAGCCTCTGCCTCCTTGCTGCTGGAATCCCGGCGAGAGGTGGCCTGAGAAATCTAGGGGGGCATGTGACCTCACTAGGGTGACCACCTGTCCAGGATTGGGTGGGACAATCCCGAAATGCAGAGTTCAAGTACCAGTCCCGTGCTGAATGACTCTGGGAAAGTATTTGTCCCCGATTCCCGGCAGTGCTGCCCCAGGCCTGCCTGGTGGGAGAGGAAGGCCGAGGTGGGCCTTTAGTTAACCCCTCACCATGAGGCCCCATCGCCTGGCTCCTCCTCTTTCCCCCAAGGCCCCGCCCCCTGGCCAGAATGGTGTGCACTGGGAGGAGGGGAGGAGATGTGCTGGGAGCTGCTCTTGGTCCCCCCTGCCTTCTGCCCAGGGCAGGTGGAGGGTTCGGGTCTCTTCACAGAGACCCGGGGTCCCTGGGCAGCTTTTACCACAGCCCTGCTCCGGCTTCCAACCTGGCCATGGGGCAGGGCCTCAGAGGAAGAGGAGTGGGAAAGGGGCTTCTGCGCGTGTTCCACTGTTGCCTTTTGAAAAGGTGGTCATCCTAGACCCTGCATGGCCCACCCACACCATCTCTGCCTCAGCTCCATCGTTCCCAATGCACAGATCCCGAACCTGACAGAGGAGCACTAGGGGCATGGTCCAGACACAGCAGGTTAACATCCTGCAGAGGTAACTGATCCCTTGTCATACCTCTGGCTGAGAATCGAATGGTGTTTTTCTCCCTTAGCGTGTGGGGAGGGAGGGCTTGTTTGGTGCAATGTGGGGCACTGAGGCTGCCCATTTATGGCTGGTTTAGCTGTTGCTGGAAATGGTGCATAGGACCTAGCGCACTTAATGTGTCCATGCTTCAGGGAGAGCAGGCAGCTCTAATATCAGTTAGACTGACCCAAACGTCACTTGCTAATTATACCCATGCTGTAACAACCCTCTTCCTGGGCAATAGGTATAACCATTTTTGTACTAGCTCAATGCTTCAGCAAAAGTACCAGCTGGACCAAACTGTGCTGAATGACAGCAATGCTTTTGAAATGCCAACTGTTATTCACAAGAGTCTGGCAGAGAGGTTATAAACCTAATTTCACATCCAGTGGGTACACAGGCTGGATGGAAACAGGCCATTATCCCAGAGGTGAAAAGCTGGTGGTTTATCTGAAAAGCCATCTTGTTGCATGTCATAAACACAGACATGCAAATGATACCAGTACTAAAAATATCTCAATACTTATGCAAGCTGAAAAACCTGGATATTTTATGGTACCACCCATACTTGCTGTCTGGCCCAAAACCTCAGATCTACTATTTGTTTTCTAAATAAAAAGCATAGGATTTGCTGTACCAGTCAATTAACTATTCAGACAGGAATATTCAGTATGTGGGCAAAGAATAATTGGGCTGTTGTCAAATACCAGTTAGCACACGTTTAGACTCGATGAAAGGATTGTAAGTTGTTGCGTGCATTAATTTCATTTATTATCTCTATCACATGCTATAAGGTAGTATTGTATTTTTTACTGTTTTATAAAGCAAAAACCTCATTTGCTCTGAAACTGTAATCCCTATCAGGAGGGATCCTCTCCTGCCATCAGGAAGCACTATCAAAACTAAATGGGTCATTGTGGATCATCATAATACAAAAACTTTGTTAACTGTCCCCTCAGGCCATGAAGAGGCTACATGCAAAAGGGCTCATCCCATTAGCTTGAATTCTGAAAGATGGAAATAAAAACAGCTGACAAGAAAACGTTTAATCACTTTTTCTGTTTGGACTCAGAGCTGGAGCTATGAAACAGATGCAGAAATTCCCCAGGGTCAACCTGGGTTAACCCTAAAAGACAGTCAGAGTTGACCGATTACAACCACCGTCACCTTTTAAAGCCATAGTCTGCAACTTATCTGTGGATATGTGTTTGCTTGCTTTAACCTAGTAATAGCTCATTTCTTTTCTTAGTTAATAAATCCTTGGGTAGTTTACAATAGGATTGGATATAGGCATTGTCTTTGGTGTAAGATATAAGGTATAAATTGACCTGGGGTGAGTGTGCTTTAAAAAAAAAAAAATCCGGGTTCCTGCTGCCTAGCCCTGTGTGTGGTGTGTTCCAGATCCCAGCTGCCTGGCTCTGCTCTGTGGAGGGGTCTCTGGGTGGGGGGCACTGGATATATGGGTCTGTTGGGGGCTTTAGCAGGGGGTGCTGTGATTCCCAACCTGCGACCCATAATGATAAATAGGTTGAGAACCAATGATGTATAGCAACCAACTATCACTAAGTCCAGCTTGCCTGGATGGCACAATAGACAGTAGCCTTGGACATTCCAGTCTGTGAACACAATCGGGTACTACAGGTCTGTAAGAGTGGCAAGCTCAGCCCAGATCCAGGGAACTCAAAATCTTAGGCCATGTCTACACTAGCAAGCTTACAGTGGCACAGCTCTACCAGTGCAGATGCATGCAGTTACATGGTAAGACTTACCATGCTTTTCAAGTTCACACTTGTTACTGGATAATTAGGTTTCACCAACCATCACATAACCAGCTTGGGATCTGTGCCCTGCTTCCTGACAGTCTGTCCTGAGGTTGGCACTTATGGTCATGAACCGCTCCAGGCAGCATGACACCCATAGTGAGGTCCAGGGAACCCTTGAAGAGTGTCTGAGGACTTAAAGATAGAAACAGGGGCAGATTAAATAAGAACATCCCAAACCTGAATAGATTCTGATCTAAAATTTTACTGAGGTTAAAGTATTTGAAGGAGATTGCATTATTCAGAATTTACACACTTCCAGGTTGCTGGAGAAAAACTGAAGACATGATTGGAGCTCTGGAGAGAAACGTAATTCTGTTTCATAGAAGATTTCACTGTTTTGAAATTTGGCTTCATTATGATTTGGAACCAAAACCAAAATGTGAAATTCTTCATGGAAGCGAATAGAGCTTCCCCAGAGCCACAGACCCTGGAAGCTGCTAAGCAGCTGGGAGCTGGAGCTCCCAGGGCTTTTGGGATCCCTGTCATCCTGTCTAACAAACTGGAGATTTGGAAGCCCTGGGAGTACTAGCTGACTTTGGGATTCTCAGACTTTGGCAGCTGTGGCTCGTAGGGCCTTCCAGGTGCCTCGCTCCCCATCAAACCAACAAGAAACCTGGAACTCTCATTCCCCATCAGCCTGTCAAGCAGGTGGTTGAAGAGCTGGACAGGTTACCTGGCAGGAAACCAGGCAAGTTTTGAAACCTGCCTGGGT
The DNA here is from genome assembly GCF_025201925.1 of Gopherus flavomarginatus. Classification (NCBI taxonomy): domain Eukaryota; kingdom Metazoa; phylum Chordata; order Testudines; family Testudinidae; genus Gopherus; species Gopherus flavomarginatus. The sequence continues at coordinate 21,144,128 of NC_066631.1, read as the reverse complement.
TCTTGCAAAACAACTTCCTGGAAAGTGAGCCATCTCCATAAAGTGTTTCAGTTATGACTGAACAAAATTCCACCAGAGAATTTCCGAGCAGCCATAATGAAGATGCCAGGAGAAAGACAATTCATAGCCTGACTGGTGGCATGAAGCACTTGAAATCTCATGGCAAAGGCCATGCTCATGGAAAGACTCCCATTGATTTTCAATAGGCTTTGGATCATGCCCTAATTGTTGATATAGCATTCTATGATGAGGATGATGCCATATAAACACCTGAAAACAGACTAAAATTGACACTAATGACTTTCATTAATAATTCTTATTCTGCAGATTGTTGCAAATATTCACAATTTGCAGTTTATGAGGTGTTTATGAGTTACAGAAGTCGTGGTATTTTCTATTCTTTGATTTGGATGACATATGTAACTAACAGCACACACACTGAATATTACAAATGAATACAAGCTGTATCAGTTACTGATGGTACATAACTCACATGATATTGCTTCTGTTCCCTGATTGGATGGTTTATCTGACTAAAAATAGCAAAGCCTATTTCAAAATTTGCTTTTAGAGCTAAATATTCACTTTTCTTGAGCATTTGTGCTATTTAGGTCAAATACTTGAGTGCTCATACAAAGCAAACACAAAAGGATCAAGGATACTGTTGAATCAAAATTTACTGCTGAATTCAAATAAATAAACTCAGTCAATTTTCTTGACTCATTCACCTTAGCTCTGCACTTATATTTCACCCATCACTATTATGGGCTGCAGAACGAGCCATTTGGACTTACATAAGACATCCATTAAAGGTCTGTTGCTTTTCACTTAAGAAGAAAAAAAAAAAGCAAGAGTCCTTACAGAAAGAAGCAGTTTCCAAATGGAAATGTTAGGGGGAGGAGGGAAAGCATCAATAGAGAGCAAGCACAGGATGTTAAACCTTTAGAATATTGCTATACAGGATATGAAAGAATCTCAATATTGTGCTTTAAAAAAACAAACAAACAATCTCTCCTGATGCAAATTCTATTCTAGTATTATTCCATGCTGTTCCTTTCCACTCTCTAATGAATGCATTAGGGACATCACTGCGCAATCTGGAAGATCTGAAAGGAGAATTTTCTGTTGTGCTCAGGTATTTACTCTCCATAGTGCCACTTTGTTTCAGACCACATTTTATCCTTCAGGACAAGGTCTTATCATCTCAAAAGGGAATTACACAGCAGTCTATCTGTCTTAAATCATTTACTTCACACAGGTATGTCTGTCCTGAGAACCATTCAGAATGAAAAGTTTCCAGTCGGAGGCCTGAATGATTTGGGTAAAAGGCAGCATTGAAATCAGCATTAAGGGGGTCAGTACTGGCTCCATATTCTCCTCAGACTCCTACTAGGCCAAAACAATTCAGAGAAAACAGTCTGTGCAAGCATACAGACACAGCAGCATATTTACTGAGGCGTAGGGCATCAGACTGGGAATCAGGACATCTGTCTTCTAGGTCAGCTCTGCTACTGAACTGCTGTGTGATCTGGGGCAAGTCACTTCACCTCATCCTACCTCTGTCTCTCTTACCACCTTATTTGTTTGGATTGTCTACATTGAATTTGTAAGCACTTTGAACCAGTGTTCCCTATGCATTTTTTTTAAAACAGCACAATAAGACTTTAATTTTAGTTGGTGATTCTAGACTCTACCATAATACCAAAACTATTCACTCCCAGAGAGACCACGGAAACCACATAATCCTGCTCTGCCCTTCTAGATCTCCTTCCAGATGAGGATCTCAAAGCACTTTAAATTTATGAATTTGCCACTGACTTCAGCAGAAGCAGTTTAAGGCCCTCAATGACATCCATCCCTAGGTAATTCACATAAATAAAAGATAGAGTCCCCCTTCCCCACATGCACACCTTGCAGAACAGACAAGTATAAATTACTGGCTCAGTATCAAGTGTTACTAATGAAGGGATGTTATCCCTCACTACCTCATATTATAGTAGTAACAAGATCTTCTTTTTCACCTATTTGTGTTTCCTTAATCAGATCATGTCAAACAGTGTCAGTCTATTTTATTTCCAGGATTAACGTGAAGGAAGAGACCTTGGTTATATTATCCAAGTAATAAACATGAATTGGCTGTCCTGGATACCTGCCCGGTGCAAGAGTGCTATGAGGCACAAAGCCAAATGCTTTAACTGCCTGGAGAAGTGTGGGTGGCTGGTATCTGTGCAAACCTGAAGGACTCAATTGCTTTAACAAAATCCCTCTCTTCCATCTTCATAATGGCTCCTGTCTTATAAGATCATATCATACTAGAACCTCTCCTCCCCACCCCCACCATTCCCACAGTGGGAAGTCTCATCCACCAACTACATTTCTTCTTCGATCAAATTCAGAGGTGTGGGGGAAAAAATTGAATTAACCAGTCACATGTAGCTATGCTAATAGTTATTGTTTGATTCTTCACCTTATCCACTCCCATTTGTTTTATCCATCTCTTGTGTCTAGTCACATGTAATGATCTTTATTTTGTGTGTGAACAAAAGGGCCCAGATACTGTATAGGAATAGCACAAAAAGGCACAGATTCCTATTCAGTGAGTGTAGTTGCTATTGTAATACAAATGAATTAAAATAATAATGCTAATAATTTCCAAGTAACTACAAAGGTGTAGTTAGGGTTCATTTCTAGATATGGTGCTTTCATTTCCCAAATCAGTTCACCACTCTTCAGCAGTGATCTTTTTCAACTTCCTTACAAAATACCACCCTTTCACTTGGCCCAGAATATAGTGAACTTGGGTAGATGCCGGTCACAGTATGGCTAGAGAATGGTTTTGATTTCACTTCTGCAGCAAGTGAAAGTGAAATATTTGGGCAAAGTGACCAACCATCTCCATGCACTATAGACTACTAAGTAGTAACAGTACAGATTGCTTAAATCTTCAGGATTGAATGGAAAACTGCCTATGAGGTACTTTTGTGGCCCTCATCACCATGGCACCTGAGCACCACACAATTATTAATCGAGCTTATCTTCACAACATCCCTCTGAAGCAGGGAAGTACTACATTCATTTTACAGATGGAGAACAGAGACACGGGGTCAGTTATACCCAAGATCTTATGTTTAGCGCATCACAGCTGGGAATTAAACCCAGGTATCCCAAGCCCCAGTCCAGTAGCTGAATCCCAACACTATACTCCCACTCCATCCTTGTCCAGTTCTGTCCAACATACATAATATAGCACATGCCTGATTATCATTCACCTGAATGGCCTTTTCATACAGAGATACCTGTATTGCCAAGTCATGCACAAAGAGCTCATCAGCAAAAACAGGCACAAGAGTTTATTCAAACAAAGGCAGTTATAATCTTGGGGAACCTTGTAGGCAACAAAGAAATTTTAGGAATAAATGAAGACACCAAATACTTGCAAAAACTGCTCTTTGGTCAGAAATGACAGCTAATATATTGTCTTTCCTTGCCCGGGTGTATCTGCAAGTCTCTCATTTGAAACACAGGCAGCACTGAACTATTTTAAAGGGAAACTGAGTCACTCATGTGTAACATATCGGAGACCTAGAAAGGATAATGTGGCTGAGTTAATAGTTTATATTAATGCAGTTCTGTACTCTGAGCAAACTCCAAGCAATTAGAGTAGCTTTCAGTGAAGTTTCTTATACTGCTATAGAACCTAAACAGATTTTTGTATACTTACTTTTTTTTTTTTATTAAAGGGAAACAGAATTCTTGACAGTTCATATTATTTTCTTAGATAAGCAGCAAGAGGTGACAGACTGTAAAGGAAGGATTGTATTTATATAGCTTGACCAGATTTCAGTTTACGTACATCTTCTGTATTAAATATAAAAATCTGATATAAACAGAGGAGAACCTGAATTAAAGTCCCCAGTAAAATATCCTGAGCACGTTTGTTTTGTATGTTTATGTGAACTGTGTGAATTCCTACTTCACAGAAAAGGCCTGATTCTCAGTTACAATTAAATCCCTTTTCCATCACCGTCAAAACAAAGGGACTTTAAATTGGGCAGATATGGCCCCCTAAGAATACCACCCATGGAGACGGCTTCCCCAGCTTGTGAAGAGCTGGTCTAAGGGCTCTGGTCCCAGCCTCTACCATAGAGGATGCATCAGAGACATGGCTGGAATGCACTACAATATGGCTATTTTTTTTCCAGGCTCCAAAGGGAGCCATAGCATGCAAAGTGTAAGTTAGAGAAGCCCTGCGGTTTCTCTAAGTTAGAGTGGGGGCCTGGCAGGCTCCTCCACAGCGTCAGAACACAACGGGGACATATTAAGCCCTCCTCTCAGTCCCTGTCCTAAGTACACGAATAGAGCAACTGAGCATCAGCCTCAAAGATTTTATATTAGGTTTTCCACAAAGTATATTGAAATGCAACCCTGTCAAAATAATAATAATTAAAAAAAAAAAAAAATCAGGCTGATGCTTATTCCTACCACTAAAAAGCTCCTGAACAAATGCAGAACTCTCCAGTCAGCAAAACAACAACAGAACAATTGATTTAATACCACACAAGTGAAAAAGCAGACAGAACTTGCAGGCCAAAATGTTAGCACGTGCAACAAGTCGTCTTCCAGGTGAGCATGAGTAATCGAGACTATTGTGGACAACGCCCCTATCTATTACACAGTGTTTTCTGTATTTGGACCCATAAAAGCAAGGAATTTGAAGGTAAGAATGTAATGTAACTTGCAGTACACAGTATGTTCTCCAGCCCTCAGATAAAACATGCTATATTCTGCTGTCATTAAAAAGGTAGCTATGGATGTGTCTAACTTAGGATATGTCTGCTCTGGAACTAGAGGTGCAATTTCCAGTTCAGGCAGACATACCAATGCTAGCTCTGACTGAGCACTAAAAACAGAAGCATTGCCATGGCGGTGCAAGCAGTGGGATGGACTAGCCACCTGAGTACATACATAGGGTTTCAGACAGGATCAGACTTGGGGTGGCTTTCCCTCCTGCCACTTGTGCTGCTGAAGTTACACTGCTATTTTGGTCATGCTAGCTCGATCAGAGAGAGGGTGAGTCCTCCTACCTGAGCTGGAAATTACACCTCTAGCTATAGAGTAGGCACATGCTTAGGAAAACACCACACAAAGTGAGCCATGGTATCAGGTGGGGGCATTGAATGGTCCCAAGAATATTGGAAATGTGGTGCATACAAGTCAAGGCATGCCCTTCTGTGTCTGAATGGTCCTCCCTATACTTACATCTCAAACTGCTGTCAAACAAAGCAGGGAGAAATTCTCCATTTGCAGGACGATACACAGCACCTGATAACCATCTCAGATTCCTGAGATGGATTAGAGACCATTAAATAAATACCATGAACACTTCTGCAGTTTACACTCAGACCTATGACTTTAAATTAATAGGAGCTGGGTGCCTAACCGGCTTATTTGCTTTTGAAAAATCTCACTGCCAATATGAATCTTTCGATTTCTAAAGACCTTTCAAAATCTGGCCCAAGGTCTAAATCACATTTGAAAAAGGGACTTAAGTGCCTTTGAAAATGTTACCTCTAATCTCTGTTCTCACTCTGTAACAGGGGTATAGTAATGATACGTTATACTCACTAGATTTCTCACTTTTGAGGTTTTATTTACTTGAGCAATAACATTCTTGAAAGATATTATGCACTGAAGCCACTGCTAGGTGCCTGCCGATTTAACTCCAGTCTGATAGAGATTTGTGTGTGGGAATTTATTTTGTATTCTCTTAGAGCTGTGTTTTGTTTAAGTCCCTATAGCAAGGGTAGCTGAACTACACTGCATTCTGAACAGTTCATTTATTTCCAGAGTTCCTTGTATATCCTTTGCAAAAGGAAACTAAATCTTGTTCCAGCAGAAGAGAAAAGAGTTTTGTGATGGTTACACAGACCAATGGACAATGAAACTAAGAAACCACCACCACCTATTATTTTGTGCAAGAAATCGTCCCTTTTCTCTGTTGAGCTGAATTGTCAATCTCTCCATGACAACAGAAATAGCATGATTCAGATTTGTTGGCACCATCTGTTTGCTGTGGCAGAGCTGTGAGTCAGTCAAAGGGCAAGCTGCTGCATGATCCTTGGTGGTTTACTTTGAAGTCAAAAGCAAAGAAGGTGCATTTGTATGAAAAAGACTAAAAAAAAATAAAATAATAATTTAGGTTCAGAAAGACACTTAACTGGAAACCTGACTATTCCAAAACAGTGTGTGTTGAGACAGGAGAGAGAACACCCAAACTTAGATGAAAGAGAGCTCCATTCCATTTCACAGCTCCTGTGGTCAGGATGACCTTACAGCAGGGGTTCTTCAACTGGGGGTCTGGACCCCTCAGGGGGTCGTGAGGTTATTACGGGGGGGGGGTGGGGTCACGAGCTATCAGCCTCCACCCCAAATCCCGCTTTGACTCCAGCATTTATAATGGTGTTAAATATATAACAGTGTTTTTAATGTATAAGGGGGGGGTCATACTCAGAGGCTTGGTATGTGAAAGAGGTCACCAATACAAAAGTTTGAGAACCCCTGCCTTACAGTAACCAGAATCCAGACAGAAATATATAGTGTTGAGCACCAGCATCTGGGTTCTTCATCTGCTCAGATTCAGTAGAAGTCGTCTACTTTCAGACTAGGAGTCTTAAGCAGAGTCAAAGAAAAGAATACACAGAAGGGACTTGAAGGCAGTTTTCTTATTTTGTTTTTTTTAAATAAAAAAGCTTACAGTTCTAGATAATGTATTTTATACCAGTCTTCTAATGTAACGTATCAGAAAAATTACTTTGACTTTTTGGTAAAAGGTAGTGCTACAACAACACAGTCAAAACAAATTCTAGTTATTAGTAGGACATGCAGGAACAAAAACACTGGTCTCTCCCACTTGAATAACAGAAAAAAAAAAAAGGATATAAACTAAACTCTATCTAGTTGGGCCTGCGATGAAACTTTCTCAGTGGACGGATCATTCCGTAACGACCTACTGTAGGATTACTTTCATCTTCCTTTGGCGCATCTGCTACTCAATACTATTGGACATAGTGCCACTTATGCTATTACAAATGGGGGTTTTATTCTTTACAGAATAGTCAATTTTAAAGACAGGACCAAATAATAATTTAGGATCTTAACATTCACACTCTGTGAAAGAGCCAAAACTAAAAAACTTTGTTTAATTTTCAGTTGTTCTTCTACCCTTAAAAAATTTTTTAGCTACATTTTTCAACAAAACATTAATTTGAAATGAAATGTCAAAATGTTGCATATAAAAGTCAAAATTTAACATTTTTACTTTTTGGGAATTTTTCTCCCCATATTTTTGGTGAAACTGTTCACCGAATTTGATCCAAAATTTGCAAATAGTTTTGGCTGATCTGTAAACTGCATTTTACTGGTGAATCAACTATTTGTCTGAAAATTTTTGCCCAGCTCTAGATCCGAACGTGTTCAAGTCTCAGACTGGTTTTATTCCATCATCAGGCGCCTGCTGCTGAAAACACTCCCCTTGCTTCCCAGAGCCTGAATCTGGGCTTGTCTAGTTTTAGCCTCCCTGTGCACTAAAACTGTCTTTCTGGGTTGTGGATGGATAGGTCGTCTCTGAGGTAACTGTAACCCCTTAAGGGCCTTATACAATATGAAAATGACTTGGAACTGAATCCAGAAATGGGTAAGTAGTTAGTGCAGTTCACATATTCCTGCAGGATGCTCACACTGTCCTTTGTTGCTTGATAGCAAAAGGCAGTTAAGTGCTGTTGTAGTTTTCATGTTTCACATACATTGAATCTCAGACATAGTGAAGTTCAGTGGCATAAACTGGAGGGGATGAAGGCATGTATCACAGTGGCAAGGACACAGTGTGAGAGGAAAGGTCTGACTGAAGCTGGTTGAGAACATTCCTTGCTAAGGTTGAGATCTGTGTCTCTGGGCACATTTCAGCCCCTCACCCCATGGGAATTTGTCACACCTAAAAAGTGATTATTATACTAACTGGTTTGCAACCTCAGCAGCAGTCACTACCACCCACTGTTAAACTGTCCAGACCCTTCAGCAATCAGCTCGTCCTGATACTACTTCCCAGCTGGGTGAGCTTTCTGCCACCCAGGACCCTGCACCCAGTTTTCTGCCAGCAAAAGCCAGTGGGACCTGTTAAGTCAAGCCCACTGTGTGACAAATAAGAATGATTCTAGTTTGAAGCTCTGTCTTCGCTATTTACAGGTACTTAGACAAGGAATATCTGCACAAGCCAGATTGTCAAAAACAGCAGAAAATTTAGCATGATTCAGTGTGGCAGGGGAAGAGTGCTTCAAGGAGCTAAAATTGATTTCTATGCCCATTAATCTGAGGAATATCAAGAGTGGGAAAGACTTGAGGTGAGTAAAACAGAGGTTTTTAGCTAGGTGAATTAAAACACAAGCTTCGAAAGAAAGTTACAGCAATAAGCCACAATCAATATGACCACTTAGGGAACAGTCAGGTTTAACCTTCAATTCTCTGCCAGCTATCTTGTAAAAATGAAGACGTTAAATCATGACACTTGAACAGAGGCTGAAAACGCTTTAATTTCTGCAGCGTCTGAAGGAGGGGGAAATAACACTAGTGCTAAACTGCTTAACCATCTGTGTTCCTTACGTCTAGGACACACAGCTCCATACCGGAGAGAGGGCTTTAGAGTTGTTCCATAGAGAGAGGAAATACAAGATACAAACACTGATCTGATTCCTCTGCTCTACTCTGTTAAAAACCACCATGCACATGAACAAGAAAATAATAGGTAATAGCCTACCTAGACATGTGGTATGCAAAAACCAGAAACAGCATAACATGGAATGTCATACTCACTTCAGTACACTGTACGACTCATACAGGAGCTTTGCTTCCAAGACTTCCCCCTACTGCCAAATACTGCAAGAACTTCCCTCACTGAGATGGGATCGAGACAGTGAAGGAGAAAACCACATAAGGCCCTGTAGACTCCATATGTAGTACCTTAAGGTGTTTTTCCCCATTGGTTTATGGGAGGGAGAATGTGGCAGACACATTAAACCACCACTCTCACTATACCTGCAGAGATCCCTGAGTGTGCTTCCGGAGGGGCACAGGCAGCAGTCTCGCCTTCTCTGGGTAGGATTAAGGAATTTAGGATATAGCACTAAATGAATAACTACTACAGAACATAGTAAGGGAATAATTCTGCTAAGTACAGAATTCTGTCTTTGTTTGTTAGAAGTTTAACTATTATGCAATTTTGATCTACATTTAAATTGAAGTGGAGACATTCAGCTCTGAGACAGAGTCCATAGAAGTTGTTAAAAGCATTTGCAATATTTCCAAATGCAAAGTAACAGTAATATTATGCTACAGAAGTACTTTCTGTTCCCAAAAGTGGCAGTTGACAGTGAGGTCTGTAGTGATCTTTAATTGATATGCCTTTACCTCTACTATTTCACTTTTGCTCAGCATGAACATAACCAGATGTTGTATTTTCAGAACAGGAAAATGAGGTGTCAAAGCGAAGGCGTGGGAAGGTGATTGCACCAACTCCCCAACACAGTAAAAGATAAGGTGAGAGCTGAGATCAGGGTGAAAGAGAAAATAGCATAAGAAACATGGGACTGCTGCCTTTTGGTCAAAGCATAAGCCTAGGGACCAAAATATTTAGGTGGAGCTGTGTACAATATCCAGCACAACACTCACTTGTGTTTTAGGATTCATTACAAAATAGAATTTCAGAAGAGGTTTAGAAAAATGGATCATGTAAATAGGACCTGATTTCTTGTGAACTTGGACTGGGGAATGGTTGTGCATTGAAAAGAATATGGAACTGAGGGGAAATGTGAAGCACATAGAGAGGCATAGAGCATTCACTACTTTTGAACTCTTAACTAGAAAGAATTAGGGCTTGATTTGCAGAGTGACTGAAGACTAGCATCTCAATTAGAATGAGGGCTCAGTATCCGTGTATACCAAATTGGTATCCCGGTATGCCAAACTGGGCACTCAAATTTTGAGGTGCTCAAAGTTAGGGGACATTTTTGAAAATGTAGACCTCTGTACGCCTCACTTTCCTACCTCCCTTTGACATGGCGGCAGGTGACTCTCCAGCGTGAACATTTCCCAGATTCATATATTTTTCCCCCCACAAGCCTGAGCAATGCAAGTTATGCCAATAAAAGTGCTAGTTCAGAAATCTCATAAAACAGATGAAACAAGAAGCTCTCCAAAGTAAACTTAACAGCACTTCTAAAAATACCATTTTTATCAGCTGGTTGTTAGATTTTGTGTCAGCTTCTTACTTTTTTTCTTGTCATATTAATAATAAAGGAGGCAGGGCTGATCTTTATGCTCAGTCACATCAGTGTAAATCCAGAGTACCTGCATTTGTTCTTGGAGTCACTATAGATTTACACTTATATGGCTGAGAGTAGAATTTCAAGGACACAATTTGGCCCACTGCATGCAAACAAATATACCTACATGAAATGATACTGCAGTTATTAGCAACCGATTAAATCTGTGCTTTTTTAATGGTCATCTATTGCTTCATTACGATCCACAACGATGGCTTAGCATTTAAGCTCTAGACTTTATTTAAAAAAAAAAAAAAAAAAAAAGTGGAAGCCAAATCTAGATTTAAATTTGGGCAAGTATAAAGTACACTGGAGAGATTAATGCCTCAAGTCAAAACTGCAGCTTGCATTTAACATATTCTTTTTAAAATCTAAATAGGAAATGTTATAACAAAATTACACTACAACCAGGAAGCAGGAAAAAAGGATTACCCTGAAGCATTTTATTTTATTTAAATCATCTTGATGTACTTGACTGTCTGGAAATCTAATAAAAATAATTTAAAATGGTGATGAACATGCACAGTAAAGAGAGGAATGATCTAACTAGAAGAAAATTGCCTCATCCTACTTTCTTCTCAGAAGAAAGGACTGCAGCCAATTTTACTGCTGCAATCTCTGCATCCACTTTTGGTTTCAAAACACATGATCTTTAGCAGCACTGAAGTTTCTCACATAAGTGGTCATTTGCTCAGCCTATGTAGTAAACAGATGTAACCTAAATTTTCTTTTCATTTTCTAATTATAACATCAGCTCCTCAGTCTCCTGTGTGTCAATTGCCAGCACGAAACATGAACTGGTCCCAATTTTACCTGATCCTTAGGGCAAGCATAATGCTGGGACCCAGATTTCACCAGATTTAATTTCACCCCAGATGCACTGTATGGGTTTGTACTTTGTGTGCCATTGTTTAAAAGACACTGAGTCTCACAGCATGGACTAAATTTTCATATCCAAGGTATTTGTTGTCACACCATACACTTTAAAAACAGTCAGTTTTGGAACAAGCAGAATATTTTTGGTTGCTCAGCCAACTATAGATCTGGTCAGAAATCTTCCAATGGAACATTTTTCCATTGAAAAGATAACAATTAGTTGAAAACAAAATGTTTCATAGAGACATATTGCTTTTGACTAATCTTCTGAACCAACACAGCCCAAGCAGGTTCCCTAATTTCCTGCAAGCTTGCTTGTCTGACTCCTCAGCAGCCTGCCCAAAGGACTGCATTGAAGCTGCGGCCCCAGGCTTTCAGTGTCCATGGCTCTGATGTAGCTCTGCCATGCAGACAGGATGAATCCAGTATTGCTGCTACTACATTTTTTCCTGTCTGAATATATATGCTCAGAGACAAGGATAGGTGCCTGCCTGAGAATATCTATTCAGACTATAGAAGTTACAGCCATGCTGGTAAGAAATACAAAACCTGTGGCATGGATTTTCCCATGACATGCGACTCCACAAAACTACCACACTGCTCCAATAACTAATAAATAATACTTGCAATCAACAGTGCATAAGCAAAACAAGCCAGAGGCTGAATTTGGTCACGTAAATCGCTCACAAAACTACTGCGGGGAAAAAAAAAAAAAAAAAAAAAAAAAAAAAAGGAAAATCTATACCAAAGGTTACCAGACAATTCACCAAGCACTAACATAAGTTATTCAACCAGTCCTAGTTTGATTTGTCGATCCATATTAGGGATTTTATAGAGCCCATCAACTTAGTATCTAAGCTGCTATATTCTTTCCAGTTAGCTGGCATTACTAGGTTTCTCTTTTTCCCCAAAACTCATCATTCTATGGATTTATAAGGATTCCCTTGTGCCCCTCTGAGTCTAGAATTATAAAATGATGTATCTTGTTGTTTTATCAATACTATGAAACACTCACTTGTGGTTCATTATACTTGCTATGACCAGAGACAGCATTTTATAATTCTAGAAAGAGATAGGCCTTATGGTATTATTAGGTCATAGAATATCAGGGTTGGAAGAGACCTCAGGAGGTCATCTAGTCCACCTCCCTGCTCAAAGCAGGACCAATCCTCAACTAAATCATCCCAGCCAGGGCTTCGTCATGCCTGATCTTAAAAACCTCTAAGGAAAGAGATTCTACCACCTCCCTAGGTAACCCATTCCAGTGCTTCACCACCCTCCTAGTGAAAAAAAGTTTTTCCTAATATCCAACCTCCCCCACTGCAACTTGAGACCATTTCTCCTTGTTCTGTCATCTGGTACCACTGAGGACAGTCTAGATCCATCCTCTTTGGAACCCCCAGGTAGCTGAAAGCAGGTGTTGAAACACACAGAAGATGTCATTTTGTGAACAGACAAGGAGAAGGTAGTTATTTTAACCTTCTGCAGTTTCTGCTATATTGGAATGTTCCAAACCAAAAGATCCTTATCTGTCCATTTGCCTCTTTTCAGTGCTGTTTTGACTACCACACCTTTTACAACTCTAATTTTCATGTGAAGATTCTGCTGCATGAAATATCAGTTCTTGGAGATTACGATGCACTTACAATGTCAATGGTGTTGCAATTGGTGAAATTTCTCCAAGGGATTTAAAGTGAAATACCTTTACATGAATCTGCATTTTGTTACCCTAAAACTTAATTTCTCAACTGTTATTTTCAAAACCAATACGCAGCAAGTATCAGCAGGCTCATGTGTTTTTTTCCCAAAATATAGAAAAAAACTCTGTATATTTTTTGAAGACTGTGAAATTACTGAATTGGTCTATAACCTTTAACCTAAATACCTGTATCATTCGAAATCAGAGATCGGCAAGCCATTTGCAGCCATTATAATCGTATCCAAATAATACATGCTGTGTTGGGAGGCATTCGAACTGGACTACATTTCACTTGGGATTGATTTGTTTCATTTGGAATTAAGCCACAGTTTGACTGTCTCCTTTTACTTCAGTGAAATGAGAGGAAAAAAAACATGAAGGTCTTCAGAAAAACCATCTGATTTTGTTTCAGATGAGCATAATTAGATTTGGTAAAAATGATCTCCAAGCCCTAGTGCTTTGACTGTTTTGTCCTAAACTGATAGTTCCCTGTCAGATATGCAACACACTGGACTGGTAGATGCGATCATGGCTTCCTCTAGTGTCTGCTGACATCGACTAGAACAGCTTCTCCAGTAAACGAGCTCTCGGTTAGCTCAAGTGGTGTAACCAAGTATTTTTGGCACTGAAGGTCACTGGATTCTGCTCATGAATGCGGTGTCTGTATGTGTATGGCGATGGAGCATTACAGATACACAGGGCCCAAAGCTTCTACTTTGCACATCTGTTTTTCCATATTTAAAAGGAACAGCTGAACAAATATTGGTTAGTTCAGGAACACAACTACCCAGTGTGCCTGGGCAGATAGCCATATGCCCGAATGGACAGTTTAGCTCATGCAAATAAATAAGAAGGCATGTTTTGGGGGCACATTAGTGTAGGATGTGAAAACTTGAGAACTGTACTTTACAGGCTCATGTAAGCTATGAAAGTATCAGCAAGATTAAAGATTGCTGCAATATATGGGTGTTGCCACTGGATACCTCAGAGTTGCCCCAGAGGCTGCACTGAAACACGTGGACAATACATAAAGGAAGGCAATTTGGAAACCAGCTGCAATCATGGCCCCCTATTTCCAAAATAAATAAATCCCAGTTTATGTTCCTGGCTGAGACACTGGGTGCACCTGGACAAGGCATGGGGTACTTAGAGGTCCTACTCTGTTTGGAAGGCCTATGTATTGTATTTTTGAGCTATAAATCTAAGCCATTTGACGTCAAACTCCAAAGGGGATTGATGCAACTCTGATTTTTAGATTGATGTCTGCACAGTGAACACTGCATATAATGATTAATGCATTGTGTCAAATTTGAGGCATATTACTGAACTTAAATTTTTAAGGGCCTGACTCTGCAAGTCCCATGTTCTGCTTGCATACTGTGAAAAAACAATACAACAAAACTTTCATAAAACTGCATATGACTCAGAAAACTAATTTCTGGGGCTTGCACAGATTTCCCTGAATAGAGCTCAGATTAAGCTTTTTTGCAGAAATGAGCCCTATTAATTTAAGCCATCTGAAATGGCAATGGGAGGACTGCTATTATGCAGATCTGCTGGCCAAAATGGGAGAGTACAGGACCACAACACAAGCTACTGCAAAGTTCAGGCTGCATTAGTGTCTGCAGAGCAATTTCACTTCCATCTTTTGGCCTGGGGTGGAATAGATCCTTTCCACCCTGGCCACTCACAGAAGAGGAGAGGCCCAGTGCAATGGGCTTGTGGGGTCATTCCATGCTTAGGAAGCATGGAATAAGGTACAGAAATAGGAGTGGGAGCACAAAAGACATGTGGTGGTGAGGCTGGCAGTGTTGCTAAAGTGAAAGAGATGATTGGGAAGAGACATAATTAATAAGCTCCAAGAGGTAGCCCAGGTTGCAAGGCCATGCAAAGCTGCACACGAGGTTTGAGATGGTGGACAAGGGGGTGACATGGTCCAACTTCTGAGCAAAAAAGCGAGGGCGAGAGAGAGAGTTTGCATGGGCAAACCAGAGAGCTGTACTTTGGCTGTAAGGACCAAAGACTCTATAAACTGATAAAATATAAAGCAGAGACTATTATTATACTATTAATTTGGCATTACATCTGTATTTATTTAACAAGATATACCTTTACTAGTTGATGTGAAAAAACAAAATTGCTTTTGACACCTCCAGAATATGAGCTTTGGAGGATTGAGTGGCATTGCCACAGCAGTTCAGTTGGAAAGGAGATTTCTGATGGACAAGACGACAAATGAGAATTTTATTATAAGGATCCAGTATTTGCTTGTTTTTTCCCCCCCAAAAAAGGAATTTACAAGATAAATTGAAGGTTTTTTTTAAATCTTAAACTAGGATTATCAGATAGCAACTGTGAAAAAATGGGACAGGGGTGGGGGGGGGAATAATAGGTGCCTATATAAGAAAAAGTCCCCAAAAACGTGACTGTCCCTTTAAAAATGGGACATCTTAAAAACACATTTATTCGTATATGCAGTCTTCATTCAAGGGAGCACTACCAGATGGGATCCCCATCATTCTGAAAAAACTTTCCATTGTTCACTAATCTGTCTTTGTCTTCTCTTTTCCTTTTTCTTATTTTGATGTGAATTTAGTACTGGTGTCAGCCTGAGAGTCATGGACACGGATGCCCTCTGTTTACCAACAGAGCAGGTAAAACGCAGGCAGCAGCACATGCTTCCCACACAGTGAGATAAGCAATATGCTTCAAGCCTAGTTTGGTTGGATCATCTGTAAGGTTGAGATGTGAGTTCAGCCTTCATGTCCATTGATTCCTTGATGCCTCTGAGACTACAAACAGGCTCCAGTGATATCAATCATAACTGTTCTCTAGCAACTGCTGCGAGATAGCTACCTCATTTCCCATGGGCCACTAAATAGCCAAAGATGGCAACCAGTAGCTTGGCTTTTTCATATTTGGTGTTTGACCTCAAAATAATATTGACTTGGTGTAAGGAGCATTGTTTCACAGATGCACCTAATAAACTATGAGCTGAAAAATGAAAGAAGGATCCAATCTCTGGAATAAAGTGATGACACCTATTCATTAAAGTGAGATTTGATTAATATGGTTATCATCTATGAAACACAAGAACACAATGAGAAAGCAGTAGAAGACAGTGAACAAATTAATTTATAAAGCAGAGAGGCTGTTATGATGGGGAGAGTCAGATACAAATAGCTGATTGCCAAGGGCTGGGTGCTTTTTCTTATCAATATGAACCTTTTGGTTTTAAGATTTATGGAGAACACATTTCAGCTTTCAACTGGGTAGCAAAATGCTTCTTGTTTGAAAAGCTGAAGAATATATTTTAGAGAGAACAGATCAACTCATTCAGGATCTCTTAGCAATTCTAATATAGTGCTGGGTCTATAAACTCACTAATAAATGCACCAGTGAAGTGGTTTGCAACAAGAAGAGGTCCCTGAATTGAATTTTGAAGCTCTTGATATAGACATAGTGAACGTCAGTGTAGTCAGATTTAGTTTGAAGCATGCCTCAAAAAAATGCAAGCCAATTTATATTTTGAAGAAAATATTAAGAAATATCCAAGTGCTCAAATTCCTGAATGTTGATCCCTCTGCCTTGTACTTTCATGCTACTGCTCTGAGACACAAGACACCATCCTGCTTGGTTTTTCAGGGATCAACAGAGAGGAAGAAGGTTCAAGCAATGCATTACTTAATTCATCCAGTGTGGTCTAATATGGAAGGCAGGGTGGTCTAGTGGATAGAGCACTGGACTGAGCTCAGGAGACCTAGGTCCTATTCCCATCTCTGCCACTGGCCTCTTGAGTGGACTTAGGTAAGTCACTTCACCTACCTGTGCCTTGGTTTCCTCATCTGTAAAATGGGGATAATAATACTGATCTCCATAGTAAAGTGCACTATGGAAGCACAGTATTATATACTGGGGGAAGGGATAGCTCAGTGGTTTGAGCATTGGCCTGCTAAACCCAGGGTTGTGAGTTCAATCCTTGAGGGGGCTACTTAGGAATCTGGGGCAAAAATCAGTATTTGGTCCTGCTAGTGAAAGCAGGGGGCTGGACTCAATGACCTTTCAGGGTCCCTTCCAGTTCTAAGAGATAGGTATATCTCCATATATTATTATTATAACATTATCATCCTTCAATTGCCAGGCATAGTGTAGTGCCCAGTTTACCCGTTTTAGCAGTGTTCCATGGTCCCAAGGGAGTATGGTAAGACAAATGCAAGGGGTTAATAGAAGATGCCAGCAGTAGGTTTTGAGGGAAGTGCATGACTTCAATGGGCTTTGGGTCAGAGCCCTATGGAGCAGCAGTCAGGGTGCACTCAGGGCTGACAAGAGGTGGGGGAAGCCGGTACAAATTACCGGGACCCAGCGGTCCAGAAGGGGGCCCACTTCTTTGGCCCTGTTTAGCCAGTCCGCCCTTGCTGGGGGGCCCGAAAATTTTTTTTCTATCGGGGCCCGAACCCACTCTCAGTGGTCCTGCACTGCCTCCATGTCTTATCGTGCACATGCTAGATGGCTCAGGCGTTCTCTGTATATCTGCTTTCACTCAACTGTCTTGCTGACCCCCTCCATGCCTCGCACCCAGAAGGGCAGAATTTTGCCATCAGTTTGCACAACAGTTCTACTGCTATTGCACATTAAGACTTCCCTGGAGGTGCTTTGTAGATGGTAGGTACTGGATTATGAATGCATTGTATTATTTCATTACCTACCGTGCTGGGACCATTCTTCCAGTCTACAATAATGTTCCTTCAGATTGTTTCAGGGTTGTAATGGTATGCGCTACATCATTCCATTATGAGCCCATATTCTAAAGTGCTTCTGAGTTAAGAAACTACATCCTGATTGAACTATGTTCTGCTATGAGTTATACAGGTTTAGATCATTAAATTACTTTGGATTTACACCAGACTAAATCAGCCCCAAACCTAACCCACTATCTTTTACTTACTGCTTATTTTCTGAGCCCAATAGAGACATTTTTTAAAGCAATATAATTCCATTTGAGTTATCAGCTTATAAAAACAGTGGTTTTCAGTGGCTAAGCCATTTTCCAGACAGATACTTTCTTGTTTGTGCTCTGGGCTAACTTAAGAAATAGCCTTTTAAAAGCATTTCAAATTCTCTCCAATGAACACAAAGTGCCTGTGGTACAAATTAAGAGTCAGATTTTCAAAAGTGCCTAAGGAGCTTAAAAGCAAAATGCTATTGAAAAAAAAAATCCATAGGATTTATGCTCCCAAATCAGTTTGGAACTTTTGAAAGTCTCCCCCCCAAGACATTTATTTTTGGAAATAAAGTTACAATTTTTAAACCGTGTTCTACACCTACACAGCATGCTATTCCAAATGCATTTTTGCTGACACCTTGATCTCTGGATATTGGCACATACAAGCATGCAGGTATCTGGAGCTGTGTTTAATTTCAGCCATGAGAATGCTCACTGCCATGACAGGGTTAGTGCCCCATCTTTCTCCCTCTCACACAGATAATTCCACATACACATGAGAAAATTCAAATAGATGCAGCCCAGTCAACTTATTTGAATCTCACCACAGAAATTTACTGCAGAACCCCCACCACCTCTCATACAAGCACACAGAGAGAACACACTGTCTAACTTGACAGTAACATTTCAGTTAAAAGTAAAGTGTGCCCATCTACTTGGTTACCGTAGATGGAATTTTTCAGATGCTGCATCAACAATTTGCTGAAGTCATTTAAATGCAGGTCTTTTTCTCTAAACTATTTCTTGAATAATCAAAATTGCTAATGCAATGCACTTGATTCTCTTTTATAAACTTCCAGAGTATAACATTAAAGACTAATAAATGCAATTATCTGACCAAAGAAGAGAAACCCCAGCTGGCCCTTGGCTGAAAGTCTGTTAGACCGGCACAGTCTACTACACCACACTACATGGAACAACAGATGTTGTCTCTCCTGCCAACCAGTTCTTGACCTTCACACTGTTACAACTGCATTCCTCCCTTACCAGTAAAATAGAGTAGATTTTGATACAAGGCTGAGGAAAGTCCATTATAATGTGTAAAATCACCACTCACTGCAACATATCATTTCTTGGTAACTAGCATAAATGAGTCCTCAAAGATGTATTTACAGAGCTAGACAGCTGTACAGGAACAGAAATGGCATGCCTCTTCCCATCGGTGGTGGTAAAAATCAAGTGCTATGTATAATTAGACTAGTGGAGGTTTAAAAGAGGAAAAAATGAAATTGTTCTCTGCAAAGCTTTAAAACCATAGATAGTGCCTTTGCTAAATTACAGTGGGAGGCAAGATGCCAGATTAACAAGAAGTGCTGCTTAATTCATCTGCTGTGCCAGTCAGTACAAAGGCATTAAAAAAGGGGTCATTAAAATGCAGTTATTCAAATCTCTATAATTAAAAAACAACCAAACCAAACAAAAACAGCCAAAACATTGTTACTGTATCTGCAAGAAGATTAGGGCCACGTGCCTGTACCACAGTTCTTGCCAAGTAGGCAGCACACTGCTGTGCACCTTGGTGTAAGAAGGTGCAATGAATCTCCAAGTAGAACTTTACATTAAATTGTGACAACGTCCCAAATATAAAACTCACCTCCAGAGACTGGGATTAGATTTTGTAGTTCTGTGCCTCTACCATCTCCGCTTTTGCCCCTACATCAAAACATTTGATCTTAAATTGGCTAAATTCTGTGTCCCAGGTCCACAGCTCCAATGACTGCTCCATCAGAGAACACAATTTGGCTCTAAGGTTGCGAGAAAGGATTAAACTAAAATAAGTGGCAGGTTTTTGTCTTGCTTGAAATAAAAATGCAAGTAAGACCAGGAGTAGAATCTGGGAGTACTGAAAGCCAACAGGTTGCATGCACCATTATTTATTTACATACTACTACTACTTTGTAGTAATAAAAATGACAATTCAATAGTAATCATCAATAACCATAATACTTTGTCCTTATGTAGTGCTTCTGATCCATGGATCTAAAAGTGTTTTGCCAACACTAACTGGCACTCTGATTTGGCAAAGCATTTAAGCACGTGCTTATGTTTAAATTCCACTGACCTCCACGAGACTTATGTTGAAGCATTTTGCTGAATTAGGGCCTAACTCTTTCAACACCAGATATTGTTTGATCCATTGCTCACATGCAGAATATTGAGCATGTAGCCAAAGGAAGGAGAATGAGTGATAAACAGAACAAATTAATGCTGTGGAGGCCTTTCCAACTTCAGGGTTGCACTGGAATCTATGTGGATATATTTTCTACCAAGAATACAGTGTTCAAAACCCAATTCCTACTGCTCTGAGCTGCTTCTTTGCAGGAATCTGGAGAGATTAATATCCAAATAAAGTGCCGGGCCTTTACCATGCCTGGGGCCAATATTCCAGAAAGCCTCCATGGCTTTTATACTGTAGTAGTACAGGAGGAAGTAGTAACAAATACACAAATATCTTTTGAATTAATTTGAAAAAAATATACAGAAGTTGTTTGACTCGAGCACTTCTTAACCTTCTAAGCATGTCATTAGAATTCAAGATTATCTGCTGATTTATGAGGTTTCCCTTTAACTCTTGGGTTTAGTGAATCTCAGCAGCCAGCCTTTCAAAGCAAGCTTACATCAGAGTATTTAACTAAACAAACTTCCAATCCATTTCCCAGAGAAGTCAATGGGAATTTTTCAAATCTCTGTAATTAAAAAAATAAACAAACAAAAAAAAAAACCCAGAACAATTTCCCCCATTGTTCTGGAATGAGACAGTAAAAGTTCCTCCAGCTACTCACTTTCCTGACTTCAATCTGCCAAACTTAATTTATAAAAAATACCAACCACCCTGCCACCGATTTCTATGTCAGCTTTTGTTTTTCTTGTGTACTGACTTAAACAAGGTGAGGAACAACCGTGGAATTCGGATAGAGTATGTGACGCTTTCACAGCCTTGTGAGCAGTAGTCTCTCTTTCATCAACCAAAGCTTCAAAACCTTTATGCTTGTAGCTCATCAGCATAGGAGAGTCAGGCTGAGTGAGAAAGTCCCTAAGTTCTTTACATTCTAAAAGGATAGTTCTGCCAACTCAGTGGGTGCATTTCTTTTTCAGCCTCAGTTTTTAACAAATAAGGTGGATGGATACTTTGGAAGACATATATTTTTAGAATTTTTTTGCTGTCTCTGTTAGAGACTGTTCCAATTACTTTCCCTTTAAGTAAGCATTCTGTTCTTCCAAAACAAAAAGAACTGACGCAAGAGTCTCGAAGTCTACTGAATGGCTAGAAATCTTTTGATCTATAGGATGATAAAAAGCTATTTCTGGGAGTGCAATCCTCTGGATATACATGGTGAAGACAAATAATGGTAAAAGGCACATCATTTTTCTGGCAGGTTGAGATGTATAGTTCTTAAATACCCTAAACCACAGCAGGATCCACCACACCGACCTCCGGGAAAAGTTCTGAGTGAGCAAAGACAAGAGCTGGATGAAGTTTTTCAGCCAGAACACTTTTCACTGGGAAAAAAAAATGCAGATTCAGGTAGACTGAACCTTTTTGTGAATTCATGTTGAATTCACTGAATTTTTTTCATGCAAAAACAAAAATTAAGAAAAATCAGAACTTTTCATTTTTTTGATTTGAAAGGTGTTTTTTAAAAAATATAAATTTGAATCACATTTCAAAATGAAACTTAAAAAAACCTTTTCATTTCAGAACAAAGCATTCCATTTGATCTGAAACAAAATTTTATTTGACTTTTTGGGTCACCAAAATTTTGAAAAATGTTCATGATGCTCTAGTGAAGACTGAAGGACAGGTGCCCATATTTGGTACTTTGAACTGTGGTTTGGTCCATTTGGTGCAAGCAGCAGTTCATCTTCTTTCTGATATAATTCTGTCCTTGCACACATCTCTCTCCAATATAATTTGAAAAAGCCAGATCTCTTTATTGTGTTATAAAGGGAGAGTTTTATATGAAGCTAATCTACCTAAATTCTAGTTTCTAGCTGTCCTATGAAAACGCACATTCATCTGCCTCTCAGATGTTCCTTATTTTAAGAAACGCTTCTTACTCTAGTCCCAGAGTTGCTTATGTTCCACGTAAATCTTGTGTTCCTCTTACTTCTATGCTGAAGAGTACGTACTTGCACTGGAAATACAGAATCATGAACCCAAGTTATATAATGACTCCCGCAACATTTTAACTTTCCTGCATAAACAGTTTCCCTCATTTTGAGTGTTTATTCCATATGGAGTCTCGGATGTGAACCTTAACTGCTTGAGAGGCATAAGTATCCACACAGGAATGATTAACTTTTACCGATCTCAACTTCTGATCCAAACTTTGACCAATCTGCCAATTATTCCTAGTAATTTTCAGCTTGATCTTTCTGTATTTTGAACATACCTTGATAAAGGCCAAATACTATTTAAAATGATGAGTGGAATTCAGCTTGGCTTACCTGATGTATTTCATAAGGGAAAAAAATAGCTGCAAATTAGGCCTTTTGATCTTTGCCTGGTTACTGACATAGCTTCGTAAAAGCAGCAAAGAATCCTGTGGCACCTTATAGACTAACAGACGTTTTGGAGCATGAGCTTTCGTGGGTGATGCATCTGATGAAGTGGGTATTCACCCACGAAAGCTCATGCTCCAAAACGTCTGTTAGTCTATAAGGTGCCACAGGATTCTTTGCTGCTTTTACAGATCCAGACTAACACGGCTACCCTCTGATACTTGACATAGCTTCAGTTCACACGCCATGTCTGGGATAGTTTTATTTTTATGTTTCAGAAAATCTACAAAGAAAATGGCACTATTGATATTATCAGTTTAAACAGACATTTGCTCCTGGAACTTAGGCTCCATTTAGATGTTATTCTTTTAATGGGATTCTGCTGTTGCCCAGTTTCTAGCAGGCCTGATTTAGGCATAAAGGCTGAATTTTTCAAAGGGATTGAAGGGAATTAGGCATTAAGTCCCACTGAATTTCAGTGGCAATTGGGCACCTTATTGCCTTACTCCCATCCTCATACCCCTCCTTTGGAGCTCGCAGTTCTAGAAGCTTAAGAGAAAAAAGTTCAAGCATGGGTGCCTAGAAAGAGGCAGAGGCTCCCACTGTACCCCAAGAGACTCAGCTCCACAGGTCTGTGCAATAATTGGGCTTTCTAGAGAAGAATATCTACCAGGAAACAAAGTGACATTATTTCAAAGGTTTGATTAAAATAAGAGAATATGATGGTATGTGAATTATGCAGTTTTCTTATTCCAAGGCTGAGACACAATGACAAACTAGACTGAAGTCTACAATTCCAGTTGTGATTTTTTTAAGCCATGTTGTTGCCAGAGGAGACAGTTTTACATATAGATTGAAACCAAAAAGCAACGAAAATATCATAGCGATCTGAAAAAGAAAGGAACAATGCAGCTACTGATATTGATCTTTTGTAAGGATGAAAGAAAAACATTAAAATCATAGTGGTGAATAGGTAGATTACTACAGCTAGGCAAATTCAGCAGAGCAGACAAGTGGTTACACGAGGAATGACAAAGGCGGTATCTGCAGGGGCATTGGGAACGAACTGGCTTAAAACAGCACATTTGGGGGTTTATCAGAACTTTGAAATGCACCAAAAGGAATTTTGCAGATGCAAGAGCATCTCTGTTTTTAAGGGTTATAGGCCCTCTCACAATGTTGTCTTTCCATGTACTTCAGCAGGTATTGGAGCAGGAAACTTGCAAGCAACTATTAAAAATGCTTAAGCATAGATGGGCAGCTGGCCTTTTGTAGTTGTGTAGGAGAGGTGGCAGGATGAAAGGAGCCCTAACCACCCTTGTGCACCTGTCCCAGTTGAGGTCCATGTTCCTGTGATATGCAAAGACAGAGTCTAGTTCTATCATTTGCACTAGGTCTTCCAAAGTGGGAGAGGCCATTGACCACCCTCAATTTCTGCATACCCCAGTGGAGCCAAATCTCACAGTGCACTCAGAAAACAGGGTGGACCTGCTCCGGGAACAGATTAGGATTGTGTCATAAAGGAGACTGTTGTCTTTAGGACTCTTGCTCTATTTGTTGCAGAAGTTGTAATGTATGTTGTGAATGAAGCAGAGCATTGAATGAGTCAGGAAGAATTCCATTGGTCATCTCAACCTACAATTGGTCAGGTGGATTATTTAGGGGTTCAGGGCATTTGGCTTCTGCTGAAGCTTTACAGCTTGTTTATACCATAGTGTTTCAAGTGTAGACATTACCTCTGCTGACGGAGGGGTTCTGCTGTCGGCAGAGCTGTCCCTTGTGTAGGGCGAATCAGGCTGACTGTCCCAGGCCCCACACTTTGGTAAAATCAAGACTTTCCTGACCAATGTATGATCATTGCTCCACCTCTTAGGTGGTCTGAGCCCCAGGGACGTGCTATAGCAAGGAGCATTTTCCATGGAAAGAAAAGTATGGGCACTCTCCTATTGTGGTTGGCCTCTGCCTTCCCATGCAGGGACCAGCCAAAATCTGGCCTAATATATTTTCCCTTTAGTACATCTTCTTCGAACACTTGCGCAATAAGATGCTCAACGGCCATAATTACTAGTAGGCAGCATCTAAAGAGAATCTCATGGACTTTAAAGAACAGAATTTTCATAGCCCTGAGCAGGATGAAAAGAATCCTGGCCATCATTCCTCTGTCTTTTGAAAACCTATATAACCTTCACCTATTTGTTCTGACTGTCAAAGAAACAAATTGTAACTTTCCTGAGACTGTCACAGTCCCATTTTAGTCATCATGATCCCAACTGCTTTGAAGTTTTGTCAGGCTCTCCTGGATACATTCTTGCTACATTATCATCATAACTTAATTTAGCAGTGCTGTGTGACACGCATATGCTGTAATATGGCTGACAACTTCATCTTATGCCTCGAAGTGGGGAGAAAAAGAAAAAAAAACACACAATAGAAGAAAACCTTGTTCTAAGCATAATGTGAAGATTTAAGGCAAGATACACTGATAAACGTATCCCTTCCTTGTATGCTCATTTCAGCCTTCTCACTAGCACTCAGTATTTGGCAGATGGTCTTGATACTTAATGATATCCTCTCCAGCATCTGGACTAAGACTTTGGATTGCTCCCCACAAAATCCTCACCAGGTTTTACACTGACCATAAAGCATACTGGCACAGGACTGGGTGTTTAGCTAATGAGGCTATGGTGTCAGATACCCAGCTTCTGGGCCAGATCTGGCACACTTGATGTCTTTATGTGGCCCATGTGGTGTAGTAAGCTCTTAGGGGCAGACACCATTTTTTGTTCTGTGTTAGTACAGCACCTAGCACAATGGAGTCCTGGTATGTGGCTAGGGCACCTAGACGCTACCACAACACAAAGCATAAATAATATTCTCCAGAATTTAAGTTTTCATTTAAGAATAAAAATATATTCCTTGCCTTTATAGCTGCAAAGGTCACCTTCCAAATGTGAACTAAACTCTCAGCAGCTTGTTTAGAGACACTAGGGTCTGAATCTCATTTACGTTAAGGCCCCTTTACACCAGCCAGGGCATTAGAATGGGAGTACACCATTTATATCCACTTTAATGTTCCTTACATGGCCTGAATACAGCTTCAGTGTAAAGGAGACTCAGACCATTGTCACTGGCTAGGAGCATCCCATATTAAAAGGCATAGCTAAGGGCTTGTCTACACAGGAAAGTTAGCATGCAGTAAGCTATGCTGTGAATTTAAAGTGCACTAGCTACTCTGCACTAATTCCCCACGTGGATACACTTAATGCTCACTAAGAGTGACCCTGGGTGGCTTAATGCACTTCAAAAATAATAATAATAATAATAATAAATCAATCAATCATATATAGTGAAATTAACAGAAACGATAAGAATCTGAAAGAGCAATGTTCAGAAGTACTTGTGGCACCTTGCAGATTAATAAATTTATTTGAGCATAAGCTTTCGTGTGCTACAGCCCACTTCATCGGAGGCACAGAATAAAAACCAATCTGAAAAGTTATCATTAAGTAACACAGAAAAAATATTTGTATTAGACCTTGGCAATGAGTCATATTAAGCACCATAAAAGGAAAAGCACAGAGGGAGGATACTGAAAATCAATTTAGAAGCCAAAAAAAATAAAATCCAAAGACGACAAGCTTTAGCAAACCAAAGTAGTTGTTAAAACTACATATGACAATCTGCTGCTGGCATAGCTATGAATGAGACTCATGTCAGAATGACGGACAGCAGACCGAGGATGATGAGATACCTTTGCCTCTTCTCTCAGATTTAGATAGTTCAAGAATAAACACTAATGATGGCTCAGCGTGTGATGATGCAAAACTGAAAGAAAATACAGAAAGCATTCAAAATAATTTGAGTGTCCAAAAAGAAAAATATATAAATACATATAAAACAGGCTTCATTTTATGTGCAATTTTAAAAATCAGGGTTATGGGTAAAGTTGCAGCACTGTGGGTGCTTTGGATGAATATTCTGAAGTGCTGTAGGTTAAAGTATAGATTATTCAAGAGCTGGAAGACAAAGTAATTGGCTGAAACCAAAGAGACCAATGGAGAAATGAAGGGAAGGAAATGGCATAAGAGGGTAAGACAGAAAATAGAATATTATGAAATATGAGTTGTGGGCTGCTCTTCATTCCAGGGAGATCGACACTACTGCAATCCATTTGACCCCAATACTCCAGCTCTCCCAGAAGAGTAAGAGAAGTCAACCAGAGTGTCTCCTGTCAATGAGGTGCAGTGAAGACAGAATTGGAAGTTGACCTAAGCTATGTGGACTCTAGCTACTTGAAGACAAGCCCTGAGGAGGCCAAAGGGGAAGAAGGCAAGGAAGTGTAAGGAAGGGAAATGTTTCCTTAAAACTGGACCTCTGCTGTCAAGTATTTGTACTGCAGCTTGCAGGAATGGTTGGCCCATTACAGAGGCTGAGACCAGAGGTAAATTTTTATAAATACATCCTGATTCAGATCCAGATATCACCAGCATCCAAATCCTGGATCTGCATCCAGGTAACTTTTCTCATTCAGTTAGGCAAAGAAAGTGATCTGTTCATGGAGAAGAGGGATCAATAGACAGAGGTGGATCGATAATAAAGAAGACAAATGCGCTGGCAAGAGCTGATGAGCTACACAAGATTTAAACTCAGAAAGAAAGTAGAATTACCAAGCATTGTACTCGGTGAAATACTGTAACCTGTATAACAAGGATGAATAATGGGAAGATAGCAGGGGGAAAATGTTTTTTGTGAAGGCACAGCTACAATTACATCAGCAAGCAGTATACAGGCTTACTAACCTTTATATACTGCATGTACAATTAGACAATGCCATTTCATTCTTCTAATCCTTCCTCACTACAATTACCATCCAAGGCAGAGCGGTTTACAATAGTACCTGTTGTTAAAGTGTTCTAGTGAGAAGGTATTATTGAGATGACTAAAATGCTTGTTCATGATGGCTACAGTTCCCTTGGGGCAGAGCTAATTCACTGCAAGGTCAGTATCCATAGGATGCTGCAAATCTCTCATATGAGATTACGCAAGGAAACACACACACACACACACACACACACCCTGAACCAATGCCCACCGAAGTCAGTGCAATCACTTCCACTGGAATTAACAGGCCATGAATCAAGGCCCCATTCTACTCCCATCAATGTCATAGCAAACCTCCCTTTGACTTCACTGGCAGCAGGATTCAGCCTCATGTATGCATAGATTATTATAGGCAAGTCAATGAGAGAGTTAGACACCTAACTCTCTTAGGGACTTTTGTAAATCCCACTGAATGCATATCTGCATCCACTGGCACCAAAATACCCTTGTAAATCTGTCCCTTACTGATTAACTGTTACTAATGGAAAGCTTTATAACAGGGATTCTCAAACTGGGATTCTCAAACTGGGAGT
Source organism: Gopherus flavomarginatus (assembly GCF_025201925.1). Classification (NCBI taxonomy): domain Eukaryota; kingdom Metazoa; phylum Chordata; order Testudines; family Testudinidae; genus Gopherus; species Gopherus flavomarginatus. The sequence continues at coordinate 21,116,261 of NC_066631.1, read as the reverse complement.
CGGGACCCCTCAGGGGGTCACGAGGTTATTAGATGGGGGGAGTCATGAGCTGTCAGCCTCCACCCCAAACCCTGCTTTGCCTCAGCATTTATGATGAAGTTAAATATATAAAAATGTGTTTTTAATTTATAAGGAGGGGTCGCACTCAGAGGCTTGCTATATGAAAGGGGTCACCAGTACAAAAGTTTGAGAACCACTGCTAGGAACAGCAGAAAAGAGTTTATCCAACAGTGCTATACTGCACTGTTTGGGCCATTTCCTCCAGGTGCTTTGTACCATTGTAGGATAAGTCAAATGTAGAGCTGCTCTGCATTGCCAGAGTTACCCAAAGTAGTCTGAGCATACAGGTGATCCTGGCTAATTTTTTATTAATTTATAGGCAATTTTGTAGCATCCAAGGGCCTATTACTGCTTTGATTGAAAAGCTTGCATCAAGACAGAACAATATAAGCTAAACATCCAAAGACATAAATATGTTCTTTGAAATGACTAGTAGCATCTTGGTGGAAGGAATAATAAAATTAATTAAAAAAAAAAATCTATCTCAACATTTAAACCAGCATTACTGTAATGCCATTGTGTGTAAAACAGATAGACTGTGATCTTCCACAGTCTAAACAGTAGGGTTATAAATGAACAGAAATCTATACTTTGTTTTTTTTTATTGTTTATGTATCACAGCCTGCTGCAGTTAATCAGATTAGAACTCCAGCCACAAGTATTAGAAATCTTGATCATTTATACTTAAGCAATGATGAAAGAGCAGCATCAGAAACTATGCTTATTCACATTGACTTTATAATGATACTTGTATTGAATTAGGCTGTAAGTCTATGAAATACAGAAGCAATTTATAGCAAAGTTGAGCAAAGTGGGTCATAGGGTAGTAGATACAACTTATTAAGATGTTAGCAGAAGTACTCATAATCAAGTTGAAAATCCATACACTTGAAGTATCCTTGAGGAAGTTATTGTGCTTATTACAGAATAAATATTACTGTGCATAGTTAATATAGTAATTTCCATATATTTTAATGAGTTGCTACTGTTCATCAAGGCAAAGATTAAAAACAGACAACTGCATACTATTAAGAATGAATCCTGAAAAACTGAAGAAAAAAAACCCTGTTTTGGCATTAATTAATGCCTAGACATTAGTTAATGGCCCACTGCAGTAGATTGCTTATGAAAATACATAGTATGCCAACAATGGTACATGAATTCTCTCTATGGTTGTTGTAGCAAATGCTGTTTGGAAGATAGTGTCAAAAAGTAAATCATAACAGGTGATGAAAATTTGCAAGTACAACTTTATTTGAATGTTATTAAAAAAACAACCCCCCCCACACACCAACCACGGCTAACGTACCAATTAACTGCTAGTGACAACTAAATTATGTTGGGGGGGTGGGTGGGAAAAGATATAAAAAATAGTTTACCATCCCATGCACCACTTTTCCCATCTGTGAAATGGGCACAGTGATAGTTCCTTTTGGAAGGACTTTGAGGCCTACAGTTGAACAAGACTGTATAAAGAGCTCAGTAATATTTCTTTTTATTTACAGAAAAGGAAAAGTTTCACTATCATATTTGAGTATTTCCAAGGGAGGACCCTAGGAGTTACTTGTATGTGACAGGAGAACATACCCTGGTATTTATTCAAGAGCTAAAAATACTGTTAAAAAGCACTTTGCCTTGGAAGTGAGATGTCTGTGACTCAGCAGAGAAAGAGACAGAGACTGGTCACTTCAGTATTTATTTTTAGTGCTGAGAACAGGACAATTAGGTATTAGTTGGCTTTGTGAGGAGAAGAAAGGAAGCTTGTTGCTCAGTATTTTCATGTTATCCAATAATGGCACAAAGCACTGGCACTGTGCTGTTTCTTATGTGGTCCTGCCGAGCAATACTATGGTCAGCCACTCTGTATTGTAGCAGCAATAATCATTCTGCCCTCTCACTAACATTAGATTGGAGTCAAATAACCTGCAGAGTTGGTTTGCTTTGTGATGGGAAATTTTTTATTACGTTTGGGACTAAGATTTGATTCACACTTGCATAATAGCTGGGATGAGATGTCAGAGAGATACAGAACAAGTGCATTAAATCTGAACAAGGGTAACCCCATCTTACTCTCCCTGACTCATGACGACTATCCCTCTCTTTCATCAAGGTTTTCTACTGATATTTTTGCCAACCCCAAACATTGAAAAACAATGAATTAGCCCAGCTCCAAGGTATTTTTAAAATCTCATGACTTTGGTCTTTACATTTGTTTTCTGGCTTTTGAGACATTAGGGTCATGTTTTCAAGCTTCTCATCTTAACCACGAAGGCTAGAAAAATACTGCTGTGCCTTTTGCTCTTTACATAACATACGAAATATGAAGCCATCCCACAGACACCTTGGGGTCATAGAATCATAGAAGATTAGGGTTGGAAAACACCTCAGGAGGTCATCTAATCCAACCCCCTGCTCAAAGAAGGGCCAACCCCAACTAAATCGTCCCAGCCAGGACTTTGTCAAGCCAGGCCTTAAAAACCTCTAAGGATGAAGATTCCACCACTTCCCTAGGTAACCCATTCCAGTGCTTCACCACTCTCCTAGTGAAATAGTGTTTCCTAATATCCAACCTAGACCTCAGCCACTGAAACGTGAAATCATTGCTCCTTGTTCTGTCATCTGCCACTACTGAAAACAGCCTAGCTCCATCCTCTTTGGAACCTTCCTTCAGGTAGTTGAAGACTGCTATCAAATCCTCAACAGTTCCCTCAACCTCTCCTCATAAGTCATGTGCCCCACTCCCCTAATCATTTTCGTTGCCCTCCGCTGAACTCTTTCCAATTTGTCCATATCCTTTCTGTAGTGGAAAGCCCAAAACTGGACACAATACTCCAGATGTGACCTCACCAGTGCTGAATAGAGAGGAATAACTTCCCTCGATCTGCTGGTAATGCTCCTACTAATGCAAATATCCATGTTTACTAAACATATATAAAATACAAGGACTAGCTACATATACACATCGAGCTGCTGTGGTAAGGTTCTTGCATATCCAGAAAGGTAGAGAGGGCCACTAAAAGACTTGCAAATTATTTAAAGGGATATTATCCAATTGCTACACTTTACTGCTAAGAGTCTCATATAAATCACATGACTCCATGAGTTGGGGGCTTTTAGGCAATTGCCAGATATTGTAATACTTGTGATGATCGTGGGAGTTGGCAACACTGGTCCTCTCCTAGTTGCTGCCCTCACCTCTGTAGGGCAAGTTAAGAAGAGCAAACACATACATTTATGCTAATAGAAAGGACATGTAATCAGTTGGCCACACTGTTATAAAATGTGTTTATTTGAAAATAACAGTCACTCAAACTTCAACCAACTCCATTGGTGTCTTGATTTACACTGTATACTCTATTCGGAAAGAGGCCCATATAAGCAAAACATTCTATGCCCAACTAGTCCTACTAAAGAGAGCCAGGGCTGAGCCAGCATATTGTGCACCAAATGTATCTACAGTGGGTTAGCTGGTTTGCTGCAGGGTGGAGGGCTGTGCTACTGATTTTTACATGGGCACCCTTTAGATCAGTGGTCCCCAACCTTTTCGTCTGGCGATCAAGTGTCCGCCGAAATGCCGCCCAATTTTGGTGGCATTTCAGTGGCGACACCTCTGGATGACATCACTTGTCAGCGGCAAGCAGCATCATCCAGAGGCGTCACCACTGAAATGCCACGGCATTTTGGTGGATGCTTGACCACCGGCCAGGACGCAGGCACATTTAGATGCCCCCACGGGCGTCATGGCACCCGTGGGCACCGTGTTGGGGACCCCTGCTTTAGATGGATCACTTTTGTACCTTAACCGGACATAACCTGCACCCAGAACCAGCCTGCCAACAACAAGAAAAGAACCTGTAGCATAGAGCACAGGGCAATAAGTAGTATTCAGGCTTGTAATTCCTAAAGCGCCAACTCAAAGTTATTCAGGGTACTTGAAGTCAATGGACTACACATCTGCTTAAGCTTGTGGTCATGCTTAAATACCTTCCTGAATCAGGGCCTAAACACAATCTCAGACAACATTGTACTCAAGTCCAACAAAAAAAATCCCTTTCATTTTAATTGCTAACCTCCAAATCAACTTGCACAGGTAGAGGAATACATGACAAATATATTCTTAACATTTTTTTTCCCTAAAATGTGATTTCAGTTTTTCTTTGAAAATGCTCCATTTCCATTACTAGAGAAAGACAAGATGGGGGAGGTAATACCTTGTGTTGGACCAACTTCTGTTCGGGAGAGAGACAAGCTTTCAAACCACACAGACTTGAAAAAGAGCTCTGTGTGGCTCAAAAGCTTGTTTCTTTTCTCAACAGAAGTTGGTCTAATATGAGATATTACCTCACCCACCTTGTCAGTCCCAGGATATTATAGAGACATGGCTACAACTATAGTGCATTCAAATTTCCATTAAGTCTTTTTAAATAGAAGATAATCTTTCAGATACAATCACTCCTCTGATTACTCTCCCTCTTGTGTATTCTTCTATTCTCAGCATTCAGAAGAGTTACCGCATAAAAACATAAAATTAACAATAAACATGTACAACACTCCTGGGTGTCTGGCTCCAAGTTTCTTTTTATCAATGCTCAGCTCCTCAGCTAAAGCAAGACATAATATTCACTTACCATAAACAACTCAATTTAAACACCATTTAGATTTCTTTGTATTCAAAGCTTTATTTTTTTACCCTCTCCCTCCCCTAACTTAATGGGAATTTCTTTTCCTTTTCTGCTCACAGGAATTCTCCATGGAACTCAGTCAAATAAAATGGCTACCTCTTGCCTTCTCCTGACCCTTCCATACCCTAGTCCACATATTAACAAGGTAACTTTAAAGTTATTAATGTGCTTAATCAGGAGTAGCTCCTACTGGAGCTGATGGAACTGCTCATATGCTGAACCAGGAATTTAATGGCTTAAGGATCATCTAGAGTTGAAAGAGCCAATTTGGACATCATTTTTAAAGAGTGAAACATTAACAGGATGTGAAAACTTTCAGAGAGTATGTTTCATTGAGCTGAAATTATTTTAACTGGTTTGACAGTAGGTTCCTGATTTTCCAACTAAATGAAAGAGAAAATGAACAGTTGTGTGGTTAGGACTTGTTAGATGCCATAGAGTGGGCAAGGTCCAACCCACTATCCAAAAGCAGCTGCTTTTCCACCCAACAGATATTCTCCCAAATCCCTACCTTGACACTCCAATGCATTCATGGCCCTTTCCTACAGGGTCAGGAGAGGAGGAGCTCTGACCAAGACTGAAATTAGTGCTGTTCAATGGGCGAGCCATTGTAAGACGTGAGGAAAATGGCATCCTACACTAATTTGAGAACAGCCAGGATAGCCTACGTACTCTCCAGAGACCAAGAGTGAAATCCTGCCTTCACTGAAGTAACTGGCAAAACTCCCATTGACTTCAACAGGGTCAAGATTCATCCCTGAGCGTATGGTCTTCATGGAGCATTATTTCTACTAACAATAAGAACGAATCTTGCAATTGTTCCTAAAGATGAGCCTCTTATATATCTAGAGAGACCCTGTTTTTTTCAGCATACTACACTAGAATATGTTCCTTATTCTAAAGATCCAGAGAATTAATCTTCTGCTCCAAGTAATCATGTAGGCTCCGCAACTTTCTCAAAGAACAAATAAAACATGCTTAAATAACTTTGCAAAATGTGTCCTTTGATCTCAAATTCCTGTTAGGTTTCTTTACCACAAACAGATGTTAATAGCTCCCCAGGGCACCATTATCTAACACATAAATGGAAACAATATATTGTTTTACTGTCTCCCTGGAAGTATTTCCCCCCCCACCCGAAATCTCTATTGGAAAATCATTCAGCAATTCCATGTCTCATCATTATAGCTTCAATTCCAGGGACAGTTGGTTAGATAGCTGAAGACAAACAAACATCAACACTTAGTTCAAAAAGGAGATGACAGATGAAATGAAGTGCAAATCTCTCTATTAAGCCCCATTCATTCATCCTCCCTAAGTAATAGTGTTTCTAGCCCACCTACTGTACCTAGATGGATAGCTGCTTGTTTTGTTTTATGCAAAACAAGCAGAGGTTGGGAGTTTTAAAGATGATCTTCATTTCACCAGAGGGAAATATCTAATTATTATAACTACTCAAACTAGTAATACTAATGAATTTCATTCTGCCTGGCACTGTAATTGCCCATGGCTATTTGACAACATTCTACAGATGTTCTGTGAATTGCTTTGCAAACCTATTTCCTCAGATGTTCAATATAATGAAAAGAGAATTTTTATACTTATTGGTATTGGGGGAAAGAATTTTTAATGAAAACAACACTCTTCTTCTGTATCTTTCTAACTAGAGGATTCTTTTATCCCTAGGTTAGAAACACTGCCAGAGTCACAAACCCTAGAGCCTTTGTCACCTGCCCTCTGTCACTTATTAATATCCAGCAAAAGTCTGTGTGCCAGGCAGGGCTAAAGTTACCTCAGCCTAGCAAAATCAATGTGATTTTGCCACTTTGAAACTATTTCCAAGGCATAGAGACAATGGAAACGCAATGTACATAGAAGGTAAACAGGATCAAGTCAACAAGGGCAGAAGAGAGCCACTTAGTATCACAGCCTGAAGGACACTGCAAGAAACAGACCAATTTGCATTTTAGCAAACACCAGCAGGGGAAGAAATCAGCATGAAACTTCTTTCACCAGGAGACTCCATGTCACCTTCCCCACAGCTTGAATGATCTTCACTTTGTGGGGAGGGGTAACTGTCCGAAGAATCCATTTGAAGAGAGGTAACTGGACTATAAAAGAGAGGGGCAATGAACCCCAAGGTATCTTTCATCTATGACAAAGGAATCAAGCACTTTGGACTTTGTGGAAGATCCTGATCAGAGGGCTGGTCAACCATCTTGCTGGAAGGTAGATTAGTAAGGAAACTGCCTTGAAAAAAACGCTTGTTGTGTTACATCTAGCACTTAGCAAGTGTTTTCATTTTTATTTTATTGTAATCATTTCTAACTGGAGGGCATGGATCAGTGTTCATATTGCACACACACCGCCCCCCCCAATCAACTTTCCTAGCTTGGGCCGGGTACTAATGATCCAACTAGCAGACCAAATTTGGTGATGAATCCTGGTCATGTGCCACCTGAAGCACATTGAACATATGCTAATAAGAAGATTTATAACTCTATCTTTATATTTGACCTTAATTAAAATCCTATCTCCTTCTGTTAATGTATGTTTTACTTTTAATCTAAACCAACCCAGTACTGTGTTTGAATTAAAGTGAATGTTAACTACGGTTGCCAATTTTCTAATCACACAAAACCAAACACCCCTACACCTGCCCCGCCCCTTCTCCGAGGCCTTGCCTCAACTTACTCCATCCCCCCTCCCTCTCTCCCATCCTCACTCTCTTTCACTGGGTGGGGCAGTGGGTTGGGTGCGAGTGGGGGTGTGAGGTCTGTGGCTGGGGTGGGGCTAGAGAGGTTTGGGGTGTGGGAGGGGCCTCCAGGCTGGGACGGGGGGGGGGGTTGTGGTTCCAGAGGGGTGAGCGCTACAGCTGGGGGTGTGGGGCAAGGGATGGGGGGTTTGGGGTGTATGAGGGGGCTCAGGGCTGGGGCAGAGGGGCAGGAGGGGGGAGTTGGCTCCAGAAAGAAGTTTGGTTGCAGCTTCTGGAAAGGAGTTTGGATGAGGGAGGGGGTTCTGACCTGGGGCAGAGGTTTGGGGTATGGGCCCTGGCCAGGCAGCGCTTACCTTATGCAGCTCCCGGTTGGCCGTGCAGCATGACTAAGGCAGGATCCTTGCCTACCCTGGCTCCATGCAGCTCTCAGAAGTGGCTGGTATGCCTGACTCCTAAGTGCAGGGGGCTCTGCCTGCTGCCCATGCCCACAGGCACCGCCCCTGCAACTCTCATTGGCTGCAGTTCCCACTCAGGCCCCTGAGCCTCCCGAGCCTAGCAGTTGGACATGCCAGCTGCTTCTAGGAGCTGCACAGAGCCAGGGAGCCTGCCTTAGCCCCGCTGCACCACTAACTGGACTTTTAATGGCCCAGTCAGTAGTGTTGATTTGAGCCCTCAGGGTCCCTTTTTGACCAGGCGCCCTGGTTGAAATTTTAATCTCTTTTTCAATGGTCCAGGAGGGAGCTGGACACTGCAGAACACTTGGATTTTGGACTCGGGGGTGTGTTGGGGCCATCTTGCCAGGTGTAACTACAACTGGGGGAAGCCAGAATGTAGAAGTGGTGTAACAAGCAGGCCTCTGCAATCAGAGTCACTAAGTCAGTTCTGCTTAGTGTGCGCGCGTGCGCACACACACACGCGCACACACTCTACAAGTTTTAAACAACTTAAGACTGTACACAGCAATGATGATTCTGAAGCTTGTTTGAGGTGGTGAAGTTAGAGGGTGGGATATTTCCCAGGTAACGCCTTACTGCTAAATTATGAATTAGTACTCAGCTGAGCCCTCAAGGGTTGTTAATGTAGCCTCACACTCTACAAGGCAGCAAAAATGGAGGGAGGGGAGGCAGCATGGCAGACAGACATTTTGTGTGTGTGATGTGCATGTGTGTGTGATGTGCATTGCCCCTTTAAGTAGGCTGACCACACTAAGTACATTGCCTTTTTAAGTAGACCAGCAAGTTGAGACAGCAGCTTCTGTGTGCAAGCTCTCTCCATCCTGAGCCCTGTTGTGTCCCCGCCCCCCCGCCACTCTATCGAGATGGGGTAAACAGGGAGCAGGGGGCCACCCTGACATTAGCCCCTCGTCCCCCCTCTCAGCGAGCAAGAGGCTACTGGGAGCGGCTCCAAGGCAGAGGGCAGGAGGAGCACATGGAAGTGAAGGGAGGGACAGCTGAACTGCCAGCAATTGATAGCCTGCTGGGCAGCGACCGCACAGGGAATTTAGGGGAGCGGGGAACTGATGGGGGGGGGGCTGCCGATCCACCCTGGTTCCAAGCCCCCACCACTAACTCCAATGGGCTGCTCTTTCTGCAAGCGGTGGACAAAGTAGGCAGCTGCCAAACAATGTTATAAGGGAGCATTGTGTAATTTTAAATGAGCACGTTTTCTAACTTATCAGCAACGTAACAACATTAATCAGATTACTTTAAGTGAAGAGTTACTGTAAAAAGTCATTTCAAACAGAAAAAAAATCAAAATGCTTCATTTAAAAAAGTGTCCAAACAAAAGCTTTCTGGTTTGGTTTTGTCTTTTTCAACACAAACAATTTGGTGAAACAGACATGAATTCATGTTACCTTTGATGTTGCCAAATCTGTATTTTTCATCCAAAGTGTTTTGGACAATTTTTTTTTACCCAGCTCAAGCCAGATATTTTGCTGTATTTACATAGAATCTCTGATCCTGCCATGATTTATATACAAGCCACCTTTAGACAGATTAATAGTCCCCTTGAGTTCAGTGGAGTGACTCATGCTTAGGCCTAAACATATGCCTAAATCTTTGCAGGATTAAGAATGTCTATTTTATCCTTGTTAAACATATAACCACAAACCACAACTAGAACATCTAATCTTAACAAAGCTTCTCAGCCTGGTTGGATTGTATCCGCGCTCTCATTCCTGTTTTTATTGGTGAGAGAGCCCAATGTTAATCTTCATGTCTTGACCTTTCCACAATTAAGGATCATTTTATTTACTTTTACAGACTGCACTAGTCCTTGCTTCTCACTCAAATTCTGGTATCTACTTTGTGAGCTCCTAAGCAGAAAGCTCTCTATAAACAAAAAATCAGGCCTGGGATATTAAAATAAATGTTATTGACTATTGCCCCATGCTTGCAAGCTTCTTATTGGTTAAGTAAATATACAAATAGTCAAAGTAAACAACAGTGAAACTGAAAGTTTTCATCTTCAGGAAAAAGTTGACATACATTTACAGAAGCCAGCAGGTAGAATGGACCTAATAGGGTACATTTTCAGAAGTTATATACATTTTACTCCCTCACCAGATTATTCTTTTTGATATCTTTATTTCCTTTCAGTTTAGAAGAAAATGCATCCACACACAAGCTCCGAATGCTCTCCCAATTATTTAATATTAAAAGACCTAATGTAAATTTTAATCAGCTCACTGCCTCCACCAAGCAGCAGCTCTATATACAAATAGCACATTGTCCAGTACTTCAGTCTCCCTTAACTCTCTTCAAAGGCCAAGTGAGCCCTGCAACAGAACCTAAAAGCATTGTGTCACTTTCACAGTGTAACTCATTTTTTTATTTATTCATAAATTTTAAAGTCAAAAGGAAATACTGTGATCATCTAGTTTGACCTCCTGCCTAACACAGGCCATAGGACTTCCCTGAATTAATTCTTGTTTGAACTAGACTATATATTTTAGAAAAACTATCAAATTCTGATTTTAAAATTTCCCAGTGAAGGAGACGCCACCGCAGCCCCTGGGAAGATGTTCCAGTGGTAAATTATCCTCACTCTTAAAAATTTGCACCTTATTTTCATTGTGTTTGTGTCTAGCTTCAATTTCTAGCCATTAGATCTTGTTATACCTTTACTTTCTAGCCTGAAGATCCTTTTACCATCAAATTTTTCTTTTCCCGTCTAGGTAAATTTTAGACTGAACAAGTGATCTCTTAAACTTCTCTTTATTAAAGAGATTGAGCTCCTTGAGTCCTTGTTGCTGCTGCTGCTTTTATGGTATAGAATGCAAGTTTGAATTCAGAAATTCAGAAAGATAATCTTCAAAAGTTGAATGTCTACACTACAAATTTGGTAAAATTTACATCGTTCAGGGTGTGAATAATCCCTAGCCCTTGAGTGTTGTAAATTATACCAACCTAATCGCCAGAGTGGACAGTACTATGTCTATTACCCTAACCAACACCTCTTGCAGAAGCAGGAGTTAAGCTGATGGGAAAGCTCTGTCCCGTAGACTTAGAACATCTTCACCAGAAGTGCTACAGCTGTGTAGCTGTAGCTACTGTAGTGTAGACAGTCTCAGTGTGGGTCTGTCTGGGCCATCCATACTGCATATTGGCATCTCTCTCGATAGCTCAGTGCTGGTCTATAACTTCAGATAATGATACCTACCTGCCTTTCCAAAGCAAATGACAGGCGGTTAAAGGCCAATTGAGGACAGTGGCAAGATTCCGGTATACTTCATGAGCTTTGAATCAGACTCTTAAAAGTAGTTTATTTTTATTAGTAACTTTACACAGCACCGAGTACATGCTCAGCAATTAAAAGAAAATGTCACACCATGTTCCTGAGAGAATGAATGGCAACTTTAGTAGTTAAGTCCTTTCAAATTTTTAAACTATGGATCCCCTTCCCACAATGTCTGAATACCTCAATGACTGTCCTTAAGAACTTGATTCTTCAACCTTTTTTAACACACACCCTGAATTCAATCCAAATTCCTTCCCTGATTTCAGGTCCAAACCCTGTAGCCATACCAGCAGTCAAATCCAAATGGTAGCTTTTAAAAAGACAACTGCTTCAAGCTTTTAACACAGACACAAAGCCCACAAGTAATTGTCTTGCAATAATGCCAAGAAACTGGTTTTGAGTTTACGTGTAACACTAAAATATAGATCGGCTGTGTTGTTTTAACTCCAAGTCTGAGCCCACTGTGACTTACATCATTTCAGCTAGATGACACAGTGTTTTGTTTTACCCTAAACTCCTTAGATCTACCACAATTTCACTGGAAGAAAGAAAGAGAGAAAGATTGTTTGCAAATGTAACCCATATTCCTTCAGATCCCTTCTAAGAGTAGTTGGGCCACATAGAGAGAGAGTCTGAGGAGTCTGCTACAGTCTTAATTTAGACAATAGAGGTTGCAGGTTCTATGTCCGTTGTCGACCATCCCCAGAGGTCTTACAGCATGCAGTTAAGAAACCTTATGCAAGTAAACTGTATCTGTGCATCTTTAGATGCAAGGATGGAGTGGTTCAGGAGAGGAAAACAAAACTTCTACTTTTAAAAGAATTATAGTCTATTTACAAATTGCTATTTGGGAATGAATGTGAAATCTAAACAAAACAAACAAAAACTAGAACTTGGAGGTGTGTGGGTTATACACTTCCCCTAGCTGAGGAGGCACGTTCCAAGCTTCAGAGTCTTCCTAGTTGAAATCTTGGACGAGTCCCCACTTGCTGCAGTGCCCATCTCTGTAGTCTATACTGCAGCCTAGTGTAGACAGCCTGAAGATATCTGTAAGGAAGTCTCCCAGGGGAGAGGGGGAAAAGCTGGTGGAAGAATGAGGATGGCTGACCGGAGAAGGAGAGGGAAGTTAGGATGATCGTTCGATGGAAGGGAGGTCACAGGCTCCCCAGTTATGTGAACAAGACAGCTCCATACTTGTCAAATCTTCACAAGCATGAGATAAGGCAGTGGGAGGGCCACAGGAGGTGGGGGCTGTGAGCTTATTTTATATCCTACCACACAATCAGCTTAATGATCAATGCATTGGAGCATGGGCTACCGCTGGTCCTGACACTTTGGGACTGATCCCTTACTATCTCATACTAGTGGTAACACCATTGACATCGATTTGCACTTGTGTGAGGAGGAAGAGGAGAATGAGGCAACAGAGTGAGGCTTGGTAGGAGTCATCATAAAGACTCTGCTAGTCCGAGTGCCAAGGAGTTCGATTTGGGTGCAGGAATAGAAAGGCAGGTAGGAGGAGAGAGAGAAAAACCTAAGAGGGATAAAGAAGAAGGAGAGAGAAGAACAAAAGCTAGAGGGAACCTGCCCTAGGGGTGGATGGACTTCATTATAGAAGCTATCATAATCAGTCTCCCATCTTCAGTGTCTGTGGATCACACTTGTGGTACATAGATAGGAGCGGATGCCACTACGTAGCTACCATGCTTAACTGCGCAGTCCTTTATATCTACTTTTCTCAAGCTTCAGGTGGGGGAGCAGGTGCTTGTAGCGACACTCTGCAACTCACGTAGCAAATTATCTCCTGTTGCAGCCACACATTTCCATCTGATGCTTCCACTCCCACCAGATAGCAGAACCATGCCCAGTAGGGAATCCAACCAATGAGCAGCACAGAAGGGGAGGGTGCACCACAAAGGAATGCTGAGGACTATGGCATGGTGACTGGGCTTCCCTGCAGGTTCTAGAGCCACATCCCCTCCCTATCCCCCACTGCTGTTAATCCCACTCCTAGGATGGGGCGGGGCAAGAATATCCATGCCTTCCATCATGTACATTTTTTGACATAGGATTCTTCAGTAGGAGGGCAGGCAGTCTTGCCCAGTGGATAGAACACTGGACAGGCTCAAGAGACCCAAGTTCTATTTTTGGCTCTGCCACTGACCTGCTGGGTGACCTGGGGCAAGTCTCTCCTCTCTGTCTCTCAGTGTCCCCATTTGTAAATCCGGAATAACTATCTCTGTTGTAAAGTGCTTTGAAAGCTATTGATGAAAGATGCTGGGTATTCTACAGCCGTATAAGTCTAATGGACGAATTGGGATCTCACTCATAGCAACACAGCTCAAGCAAAGTCAAAGGCATTATATCAGGGTAAAATGAGTGTGAAATCAGAATCTGATGCAGTAAGCGGCTTTTGCAGTCAGCAAAGCCTCATCTTCACTTCAACATCATCTTAATCAAATGCAAAAAAAGCCATATATGGCTACCAACACTCCAGTGCATTTACCCGTTTAACTGCTATTAATTGCTAACTTGTATATTACAAATTAGTTACATTATAATCCCATAAATCGCTACCTTTTTATTGTACTATAAGTCTTGCAGTCATTACAAACAGCTATAGAAAGAGCTCTTTCTGGTGGGAATAAAATTGAAACAAAACAAAATCAAATCAACATTGTTTGAAAGGCAAAACAATGTAATATTGTAGAGAAAGCAGAAAAGAAACTACTTGTCCTGCTGCATGCATTTTTGCCCGTAAATCCAATCTTTCTAGGTTGACCTACATCCATTACCATCGCTCCTGGTTAAAATTCCTTTCAAGGTTGTATGGGGAAAAAAAATGAAATATGTATATTAACTTCAAATGGAAAAAATATCAAACCCTAAACTGTTTAAAGTATTCAGACCATTAAGCTTCTCCTTCTATCATTCTTTCCAATTTCTCTTCAGTCCTGATGTCTTCTGTTGTCAATTTAAATCATTTTATTTTATTTATATTTTAAAGCAAAAATACCTAGTTGTGTGCATATATTCTCTACCAGTTGGTATCCTAATGCCTTCCAAATGTCACTGACAGTCAACAGCAGCTTTTTATAACCCCAAACAGTTTCTGCAGGTATAGCACATACTGTCATTCTGATTGCAAATGAGCTTTTATTGGAGATTTCCAGCTCAGCCACGTGGCAAGCAGTACTCTTAGATAATAACAAAGTAAAGTAACCATTCCCCAGGGATCAATGAGGGAAAGAAAAGGAAAAAAGGTGAAAATTAACAAGCACCAATAGGCAGGTTCCAAACTATTTCAATCAAGGCAATCGCTCTGTCTCTTAGGTCACCTGCTTGAGTCAATTCTAATCACACAATATTCCCAACTCTTTTCAATTATATTATATTGTTTTTTAGCCCCCTCAGGATGAACTCAATGACCCAAATAAATAGTATTAATTAGCAATAATCCTGCATGGCCACAAATGATAAGAATGGAAAGTTCCACTGCTCCCATTAGAAAAATCTTGCCCTCAATCCATCCCATGTCGTTAAAAAAAACAAAACAAAACACAAGTTTCACTCTGAAATGATACAAACTTGTAAGAAAATAGCTCATGGTTCCTGTTGGGCCCACTTCTGACAGATGTCAGGGTTCTGGGAAACCCTTTAGAAAAGTCAGGCCATGGGCTGACAATGTGTTCGCTCTCAAGTACACTCCTCAGTCAGTGAAGCTGATGGTCAGGAGGGTGATTTCAAAGAGATGCAAGAAGAGTGAACCTCCTTGCTACCAGCACTCTTACTTAGAATAACCTGCTGCTGAGTCATTCTTCCTCCATCATGGCAGGAATCTGGAGAAGGGACATGAAGGCCTCTGTGTATTTTCACATCTTTACAGTGTAAAGGTTTACACTGGGTTAAGTAAGAGGAAGTGAAGAGGGTATCTAGCTTACAAATCCTTCATTTTCTGCCAGGTCTGCTACAGTAGCAAATAGGGTTACCAGGTGTCCAGTTTTCAACTGGAAAGTCCTGTCAAAAGAGGACTGTGCAGTGTCCAGTCAGTACTGCTGACCGGACACCAAAAATCCAATTACCACATTACCAATTACCTCCGCCCCTGGCAGGGTGGCAAGAGCAGCTGGGGCTGGAGGAGGGGGGGATCCTGATGCATGTGTATGGAGTTTGAGGAGCTGGACCAGTGGCTGGGCTCGCCACCTGTGACAGCCCATCCCAACTTCTCAGCTTCCTGGGGCCCCAACTCTCTCTTCCCCTGCCCCTGGTGAACTACAAAATAGTGTCTGATTTTGAAAAATTGACAACTCTACTAGTAAATAAGTCTTTAAACCAGTGGGAACCAGGATTAACTCCAAGATTCAACAAAGCACTTAAAAGCAAATATTAAGGGCTTGTCTACATCAAATTTAATTCAGATTAAGGCAGGGTGTGAATTTAAAGCATAGCAGCTATTCCAGAACAATTTCATGTGTGAACAAGCCCAAAGGATACTGCCCAACTAATTTGGAAGAACGGCGCCCAGGTTAGCCTAGCTCAGGTGTGAGCAGCAAAGCCTCCTCACCAGTGATGCACTCTCATGTGTCTGTCACGAGCAATTCTAGGTGCATGGTTTTTGTGCTGCACTAAGATGAGCTGCTCTGATTCTTTCCCAGTGAATTATAGGGCAATGTGTCTGTCCTTCTGGGCACAAGGAGGGGAAAACTGTGGGAAGGCACTGGAGGACTATCAGCACATGAGTGTTTTTGCTGGTGTCCTCACTGCAAAGTGGGAGGGTTACTTACCAGCCTGAAGGAAAGTGGCACCCAGGCTCTAGCCTACACCCTGAGTCAGGCCAGCTAGTCTGGGTTTAAAACCACCACTAAATTCAGGTGAGAAGCTTGATGTGTGGATAGGAGAGGGGTTGGGGCAACATCCAAGTAAGATCTTGAGTTAACTTTGCAGTGAAGATAGCCCCCGGGTGCTTTGCTGAAGGGGAGGCCTAAGGAGTAGGAAAAACCAATCTATTCTCTCTCTCGCTCACACATGCCCTTTGCTACAAATATCACAATCTTCTATTAAATTATCTTAAAATATTAGGACTCTTTTACACAATAGCACCAACATTTACTTTCATTGTTGTTAACCTTGAAATAAGAAATGTGTAGGAATGTCTGTGGGATTTCATTATCTGTTCATTAAATATTCACTGTTAGCTCACATATTGAACTTTTTTGCTATATTGTTACTAATTTCAGTACTTCATTAAAGTGGCTCTTAACCTTTCCAGACTACTGTACCCCTTTCAGGAGTCTGATGTGTCTTGGGTACCCCCAAGTTCACCTCACTGAAAACTATTTATGTACCAAATCAGACATAAAAATACAAAAGTGTCCCAGCACACTATTACTGAAAAATTGCTGACTCTCTCATTTTTACCCTGTAATTATAAAATAAATCAATTGGAATATAAATGTTGAACTTACATTTCAGTGTATAGTATATAGCACTGTATAAACAAGTCATTGTCCAAATGAAATTTTAGTTTGTACTGACTTCACTAATGCATGTTATGTAGTCTGTTATAAAACTAGGCAAATATCTAGATGAGTTGATGTACCCCCTGGAAGACCTTAGTGTATGCCCACTGGTTTAATATATCCCTGGTACAAATAAGAACCAAAAGATTGCAATAAAATGCAGTAAGTTTGCCAAATACTAAAAGCTTTGCTATTTGAGAGGGCCATCAGATTTCTGCTAACTTTGGAAAAAACAAATCAGACCCCTTTGCAACTCATTAGTGAGCCATTGTGTTATCTAACAAGAATGGAATGAAGCTGCTAGATGACAGAAGGATTAAATATGGTGCAAACAAGATTACATCATCATTAGGGCTGATGCTATCAGTGACAATCACATTTTACAGAGGCTACAGTCTGTGATCCTAGCGAATTTTCAGAACTTGGCAACCTCTCTCAATTGTCATGAGCTCAGCATCTCCCTCAGGAGTACCTTGTGAAATCATGAAGTGTTTGTATTGGCTCTCTGCATCTGCTACCACTGCAATTTGCAGTGTTACCTTCTGAGTGCGCCACTGTAAGTGTTATATATGATTGAACTTGAACAAGTTCTTTATCTCTAGCCTTCTTGCATCAGCGCGACTAATATAAATTCCATGACAACCTACAAATATCCACAAAGTATGAACATCAAGGGAGAGATGCTTATTTAGCATAGTTCAAGTTTACAGAACTAGTTGTAATGGGGATGAAATTCAGCAGAAAATTCATGCTGATTATTAGGAAAAAACTTCCTAAAAGCAAGATCTAGAAACAGAAATACCTGGTTCTCATACATCAGTTTTCATCCCTGGAAAGTGAGGGGAAAAGGTCATGCAACAGGCCAATGTCATAGGCAGGAAGAAGCCAGCACCACGTTCTTTCAAGCTTCTCCTCAAAACAAACCTCTTCTGCAATCACAAACAAGAAAATACAATTTGATAACAGCTTGGCACGTGGAAAGCTGTTATTGACTAAAAGGGTGTATTCTCTTACATTTAGTTGTTAGCCCTTCAATCTCACTTCATCCCACCCTGCTTCTTTGTCTCCTCACCTGTTATGTCTTGTTTAGGCTAAGATCTTTGAGGCAGCGATTGTCAATGATCATATATTTGTCTAGCACCTAGCACAATGAGGCCCAACCTGCTGGTGATCTGTTGTGTTAATTTTGATGGAATATATGTAAGCATGATCCTGTAACTTTCCAACATTAAACAGAGTTAAACAAGGTTCGGGGTTTGTTACAGAGGCCTAAACCTGCTTAATCCCATGGCAAAACACAACATTTAAAAAACAACAACAACCACCACCACCACACATCTTTTCAACGTTCTATTAGAGATATCAAAAAGAAGGAAAAGCAGTGAAAGCATTTGAAATGTAAAATGAAAGCTTGACTAAATACTCAGTAGCACCCCTAGTTCCCCTTCCCTTTAGCTATAGAGAGAGTCTTTAGAAGGAAAAACTCCCTTGTTTGACAGTCTCTTAGATGGTAATAACTGTCTTTGGGAAAAGAGGAAAAGTTAGCTGAGATGAGCTAGAATTGTTTTGGTTGTTGTAAAAGTCCAATCCCATTTGCTGGAAGACAAAAGATGAACACACACAAAAAGGGAAAGACAAGAACAGCAAAGACAGAAAATGTAGCTTCTACCTCTGGTATTGACTTTCACTTGCAAACTCATTGCTGAAAAACACAGGCACAGCTCATAGTCTTTCCAGCCACTCCAAGACCAGTAAACTTGTACTAGCATCAGTCTGTTTAGGGCAGGGGTCGGCAACCTTTCAGAAGTCCTGTGCCAAGTCTACATTTATTCATTCTAAGTTAAGGTTTCACGCACCAGTGATACATTTTAATGTTTTTAGAAGGTCTCTTTCTATAAGTCTGTAATATATAACTAAACTATTGTTATATGTAAAGTAAATAAGGTTTTTAAAATGTTTAAGAAGCTTCATTTAAAATTAAATTAAAATGCAGAGGCCCCCCAAAACGGTGGCCAGGACCCAGGCAGTGTGAGTGCCACTGAAAATCAGCTCACGTACCACCTTCGGCACACGTGCCATAGGTTGTCTACCCCTGGTTTAGGGCATTGCATTTAGCTGCCTCTTTTTTCTCACTGGTTTACAGCAGTGTTTCAAAATATGCAGTCTTGTGGCCAGCTAAGCCAGAGTTTTTTTTAGACAGAAGGAAAAAGGAGAGGTGAAATAATGTAGGGAAGGAAAAGGACACCGGGGGCGGGGGGGGGAGAAAGCGGGAGATAGTGTGAAGGCGAAGACACAAAGTCTAACATCCCAGGCAGTATTTGGTATTACTAGGAGCCGATGGAGGTGGCATGGACTGTGTCATACAAGTCCCTCTCTCTGGCCAGTCTGTTGAGGACCTCTCTCAGGATTAGGAAAAGGCGGCACAATGGTTTCATGTTGGATTCTGGGAGTCCAGAACAGAGCAGGGGTAGCGGCAGTGATAGTAAAACTCATCCCTTCCCTTTCTCTTGTCTTTCAGTGGGCCAGTGTTTCCATCCATTCCCTAAACTCTTCTTTTAAAGAACCCCAAAAGGGAGTGGTGGATGCAATAGCCCACTCCATCAATATTTTGTCCACTAGCTAGGCCTAATTTCCAAACACACTAATTTTGTTCATTGATTTCCAAACCTATTCTTCTCTAGTTTAACACGGGCCTTAAACTATGTAAGTAGGGCCTTTGTTTGCATTAGTTCAGTCTCTCTTTTGCATCTTTTCCTATTAATATGGATTGAAAGTTCATAGTGACACAATAACCTACACTCACTTTTCACAATTGAGCTCACACTTAGTATTAATTTGTAAACCCAATCATCAAAATAGACCTTTAAGTGCTCCTACTATATAAAAATGTTTAATAAATAAGAAGATTCGCAACAGGCATGGCACCAAGGTCCCCAAATCCTAATTCAGTGTCCCATCCACTGGATCACACCTTTTCATATTAGACTACAAAATTGTCTTGCAAGGAAAGAGATGGAAGTCACATTGCTTGCACCATGTAAAACGAGACTGAACAAAGCAACTGAGAATATATCAGAACAATCCAGCACTGGCAGGGGAATGGCAAAGAAACTAATAAGTCTCTGCATCTTTAACTTCTGTGATTGTATGATAAGAACATTTCTTTCCCCGGACATACATCAAAAGGCACTGAGAAGATTAGAGCAAAAAGTATTGAGTACTATAGTCTTCTCATCTGTTTATCCCACTGCAGGGCAAGGACTTGAGAGTTCTTCCTGCTCAAGAGAGGCCAGAACTTCATCAAGTTTAGCCAGTTCAGAATGGCAAATGGCTCGATTAACCTGATCTGTCTCCCCACTGATATGGTCGTTAAGGCTGACCTTGCCAAGGAATGACCGATGTCCCTAATGGAATGGCATGGTTCCCGGTAGTTCTAAAACTATGTCTACATCACAAAAAAAATCCCTTGCAGCTGCGAATCTCAGAGCCTGGGTCAATGGACTTGGGCTTGTTGACTTAGTGCTACAGGGCTAAAGCCAGCAGCAAGGAGGTTCCCGCCTGCACCCAAAACCCAGTGAGGGGGGTGGGTCTTACAGCCCAGGCTCCAGCCAGAGCAGAAGCATCTACTTTGCTATGTTTAGTCTCATGACATGAGCCCCACAAGCCTGAATCTGCTGACCTGGGCTCTGAGACTTGCTGCTGCAGGGTGTTTTTTGGCAGCGTAAGATGTACCCTTAGGCCAACAAGCAGCAGTAGCTAGGTTGGCAGGAAAGAATCAATCTCTGTAACACACAAAACTTATGTCACACCTTTGAGCGACATAAGTTATGCTGAAAAAAGTTCTAGTGTAGAAATAGCCTAAGTCAGGCTTGTTGCTTCTCACTCACTGGCTATAAGCAGAGCTTCAGAGATGGCTGGGTGAGCTTAGCTGAATAGCTCATTAATTCATTACTATGAGCTATTATTACACTATGGTGGTGCATAACGGGTTTTGTTGCCTCCTTGCTGTCCTGCACTTGAAGAAAAACTATTTCCAATTCCTTTAGACAAATGAGCACTGGTGAAGTGCTACAAACCTGGACGGTATCTGAAGCTCATGAGCTATAGCGAAAAGGAGTTTTTTTATTATTATTTAATTAATATGCAGGTGATAAACGAAGATATTTAGGTTTTATATTGTTTTCCTAGACAGAACACTGGGTTATAAATACAAACACTTCTTCTAATACCTTAACCTAATGTGAGTAAACACTACAGATACTATGTACCAAAGCTTTCAACAATCTTCCATTCTTTCTATTGTCTGAGGAAAGATGGATTTTTCCATAATATCATAAAACATTCATAAACAATAATATTTTGTTTGATATGTTTTAAATTACTTGCAAAGTGTCAGAAACCAATTTATCCCAGAGCTGCATGGTATCACTAGAGAAGAGACAATGCAAATCACTTTTAAATTTGCTATGAGACTGTTACTGCTTGTAATGGCAGCTAAAGGTGATGCTTAAGAAAATTGCACCCCAAGGCACTGCTTGTGCATGTCTCTCTCATTCCTTGGACCTTATGGGTATTTTAAAGCTGTACTTTCTTAAAGTATCTAACTTGCTTGCAGTGAAAATTTTATTGGCGGCGGGGAAATGTGTAAGGGTAGCGGACGGAATAATTAATATTTGTCCCAAATGCTATTTTTGGCTGAGGATATAAAGCCATGTTACTCAGCCCCTACCTCAGTGGATGTCAAGTCAGTCACTGCAGTGGACAGTTTAGCTCAAACTGGGGGTCACACTCTGGAATAAGTCGCTACATAACAGCACATGCCCAGCAGCTGACATTAATGTTTCTTCTCTGCAATGCAAAACAAAAAGCGAAAGCCCAGAAAAGTCAATATGTGGGTATGGTGACCAATTCCACTCCAGTACAGCTTCTCTCATGAAATGGAACCAGCAGTCCCTAATTAGATAGAAGAGAGAAAAACTAGATCCCCTCTTATGACACATTCCAGCTGGATAGCTCAGTGCCCCAAGAGAGTACATCTAGACTATAGCATGGCTGTGGCTGGCACAGGCCCTGAGACACTGTGCTGTAGGTGTTTCTGCAGTGTAGATAACAGAGGTGCAGCAGTCTGGCCACATGCTACCAACTGTAAATTTGGGATCTAAAACAGGATGTGAAGTGGAGGGACATTGTCCTGGTGCAGAACAAATCCTATAATTATTAATAGGATTACACACACACACACACACCCCCACACACCCCTTTAGTTTTTCCTGGAGAAACACTTCCATCAAAAGAGCATGGGGTTTGGCAAAGGTACAAAACCCCATTATAGGGGAAAGAAAATGACAAGAAGTCTATATCCTAAATATCTGAATTTCCAGCTCTGCTTGAGTGATGCCCTGGCATCCTCCTCCCACCTGTATGAATGAAAGCAATCCTTGAAACCAGAATCTTCTCACAAACAGTGTTGTTTTAGCTTTGCGTAAGTAAAAACACTCATGGACTACTAATACTACACATTTTTAGAACCCAGAGAAAGTTTTTCCTTTCCTTCAGAAAACTCAAGTAGATTTGGTCTTTTATTGTAGAATCATTTATTTCTCTGGGTTATTAGAGGGCTTATAAAAATGAACCAGTTTCCTCTTTCAGAGTCAAATGATGGTTTAGGAATATGAGGAGAAGAATCAGAAAGTCTCTGTTCCTCCAGAAGCGACTCCTTTTTCCCCTTCTTTAGAAAAGCATTAAACCCTAACAGAAAGGGACCTTATTTCCCTCCCCCCTCAAAAAAGGTTACAATGCTGTCAGTAAATAAAAATTAAGACTCCAGCATTGGCATTTAAGAAAGACAAAATTCTCATTTAATCAGATAAACATTACTTGCCACATCTGCGGTGAGCAGATACTAGGGTAAAGCTCAGTAATTTGTATTCCGTATGTCAACATGAGAGTTTTCAGAGTTCACTTGCTGCATCTCAGGTACACACAGAGACACACCTCTCCTGCTTTTATGGAGCAGGGGGCATGGTTTCATCACCTGGAAACTTCATGACATTCTTCTGAAAGTAACTAGCTGAAGCCAAAGAATATGATGTTGATTTTCCATTCACGGAGGTCACAGCATAACTTTATACTCTGTGTTGATGTGATGGCCAGGTGATGTTCCTTTCTGCTCCTCCTTTGCTGCAAGGAGGGAGTAAAGATACTTCACTGCCATCTGCGAAGCAGCCGTGTGCCCAGTCAGTTACTTTTGCTGATAAGTAGGAGGATGGGATCAAGGCTCCTCCCACTTCATCTCTCCTCTTCCCACAGGATGGGGAGCAGCAGGTGAGTGGACGCTGCTATCCTCCCCCAAAACAGTTACTCCTCATCTCAAATTGCAAGGGGAAGAGGTGTCACTCATGCTTACTTCTCTAGGTCCTTGACCTGGTGACTACATACCCCCAAAAACAAGCATCAGGGAAGGAGGAACTATATGGAAGAGCAGTAGATCATCAAGGAAGGGTACTAAAATCTCTTTAATACGGCTTTTCAGAACAAAAGCCTCGCCTGTCATATAGGGGAGGAACTATGTCAGTGGCACAATACAGCATGGTCTAGTCTCCGCTCCTCGCAGAATTTTATCCAGGAAACAGTTCTGGCAGCTCTATCCTTTTATTTCCCTTTTGTAGATGAATCTCTAGGTAGGGCTTATGCTACTGCCTGATGTCACTGGGACATTCACAAACAATCCCAGCCTCCCCTGCTGCCATGCAACTGTATCATTCTGACACAGACCTATTACTGACATGTCTTTAAAGCCAAAGCCAGGACACTGGCACTTATGGCTGTGGTTTAGAAGGCTTACTGAGCGCTTTCTGAAATTAATGGCCCCAAGCAGTAGGCATGCTGAGATACCAGTCCATTAAGGGCTCTGCCAGCAGCTCATTTTTAAAAAGGATTGGCTAGAAACTCCTGTGACAGCTGAATTGGTTGAGGTTTGTTTGGCTTTGAAGTACTATGTAATGCAGTCAGCATCCCATTCCCTGATTGCTTTATCCAGAACAGGACTTTGTTCTCTTGTGCTGCACATAGTGCCTCCGTGGGATGTGCCTCAGACTATGGGCTAGAGAGCCAACAATTTCTGGACCAGATTCTTGATGGGTGTAAAAAAAAAAAAAAATCCAGTGCAGCTCCAAGTACAGCAATGGACAAGAGGCAGGGCTGGTGCTTCCATTGAGGCAAACTAGGCAATCGCCTAGGGCATCAGGATTTTCAGGGGTTGGCATTTTGCCGGGGGGGGAGGGGAAGAGAGGGGCCGGCAGGCGGCTCCGGTGGACCTGCCGCAGGCATGCCTGCAGACGGTCCGCTGGTCCCGCACGGCTCCGGTGGACCTCCCGCTGGCACAGCTGCAGCAGCTCCACCGGAGCCAAGGGAGCGGCGCGCAGGGCGACGAAATGGCCATGCGCCTAGGGTGCGAAAAACTCTAGTGCCTGTCCTGACAAGAGGCCTAACTTGAATGATTTACAACTGCTGAGGTTCTGGCCCTATCTGTGCGACCAGCATCCTAAGTAATGTATGCACACTGTTCTTGCTACACCCAAATCCTGCCAGGGTGTTTGATCTGGGGTAACTGGTAGATCTGTTAAATTTGCTAGTGAATTTTAAGCGATTGTTTAGAACAAGATCTTCCTACTCCAAAGTTGTGGAGTAGTAAAGAGGAAGAAAAAACCCCACCCCCACCCCCAAACTCATACATACAACTGCTCACCAGATGTCACTGTCTCTTCATACAAACCCATGTGAAAAACTAAAATCCATCAGTAGGAAAAATAGTAAAAAAGGAAATTCTGGAAACAAATATACAAGACAGAATCTCAGGTTGCCAGGAGAATCTGAAGTGCCAGACTCAAGGTTTGTCTAACATTAAAGTGCTTAAAAGCCTTTTGTAAACACGCCACGACTGGGATTTATTTTAAAGTTAACTGGACATGCTTCTGCAGTGTTGGTTTTCCTAGGCAAGGGCTGGAACGTTTGATGCCATCAAATGAGAGCAAGAGCTTGGGAATTCCCCAGGCAACATGGTGGTGAATTGGATACTGCCGTGTGTACCTCTGCCCTCTGGTGGCTAGAAGCAGAACTGCTTCAGCGTGCTGACCTTTAACTTAAGTGGCAGGGGTCTGTGCTTTTGGAGCACAAAATCCCGAGTTCTATTCCCACTTTCTCTATGCAGTTTCAGTGGTGACAGCTAAAAGATGTCTGAATCTTGAATTCTGACAATTTAAGAATTTCTTGAATTAAGGGCATAATACCTCAAAAACCATGGTGACAAAGTTCATAAAAGGTCATGGATTTGTTGCACTTATAGTCTGCACTGTCTGCCTCTTCCTTGGGTAGGAATCATTCACAGTCTCATAAAAAAAAGCTTAGAAGTCCAGCAGGAGTGGACTGATGGAATATTTGAATCAGGCATCTTTGCTATAGCAAAATCATCAGCCTTTCAGCATCATAGGAACATAGCCATTCTCCAAGCCAGCATTCTTATCTAGATGATGCAGACATTCTTGTTCTTTCATTTGTTTAATTCCATTTAGAGGATTTTAATGTCACTTTTATTAGTCTCTGTGCACACACAATTAACAGACTTTAGCTGGTAATGCTGCTGCTGGGATACTGTCTGGCAACAGATGAAGTAATCACATAACTCCAGTTCTGGATCAGTTACATGGATTGCCAGGGAAGAGAAAAAAAAAAAAAAAAGAGAGGTGCTTTAGCTTCAAGATGCACTTCTGAATCTCCAAACCCTTCAGAATCTCAGTCCATTTTCTCTCACTCAACCTTGCTCTCCTAAATGCAATCTGAGACTATCTTGCGAGTCTCTAAAAATGTCACCCTGGGTGGCCATTTCTCCAGACTCTGAGTATCTTCCCTGAAGCCTCCTGTCCAAAGATATTGAGGCACTACTATCCTTCCTTTCACTCCTTAAATGAAAATGAGACTTTTGTCATAAACACTACTCAGGAATGCCAACTTCTATGGCTCATAAGGTATATGGTAATAGGCAATCCTAAACATTCAAAAGCGAGAGTTAGGCTCCCAAAATCATGAGACTGGTTTTAAAAAAGCACTAAGTGATTTTAATATATAAATGATACATTTTAGAATCTTTATTTACCTTCTACATTTTGAGCCTTTAGGATTTGAGTTTAAAAGCTGCAACCTTGAAGGCTAAAGCCTTACTTATTAAGAAAACAAAAACTGAGATTCTCACACAAAATCATGACAGCAGGAGCTGGGTTTTGGTGTAAACCCCAAACACCACAATACAATCATTGTAATTAGCAATGCTGAGCCACAAGTGAGTGAGCATCACCTTTTCCTCTGACCCCCTGAAAAAGGAGGAAGAATGGAGGCAATTGACTCAGAGGTGTGCTTCCAAGTCACAATGTTCTCTAGACTCACTCCTGGGACAGGGCACATTCCCACCCCTCATTCAGAGATGTGCACAACCACAGCCTAGCCCTAACTACACAAGTATACATTTCATGGTACATAAATAGGCTTGGTACAATTTGATATTTATAAATTTTGACCGATATTGAAAATTTAAAAAACAAACACCTTTAATTTACATGTTGACACCTGTGGAAAATTAGAGAGGTCAGACAATTTAATGACAATTCTGAGCTGAAAAAAGTTGCAGCTTCATCACCATTACAACACAAATCATCATCACTACATATCACAATATACAAATAAGTATCTTTAAACTAAGTTCTAAAGCAGCATTTTTCTTACTTTGCTTTTCTGTAAATTTCACTTATTAGCGATGAAAATTTTTTCGTTTGTGTGTGTACAGTTAATGTTTACTGACATTTACCGATAAAAAAATCTTCCATACCTAAACATAACCATGGAAATACACAGTAGGTTTTCAGTAAGTTGTGTTTTGGACTCCTTGATTTCCACAAAGAGAGAAAATTCTGAAGGCTACACAATAGAGAACACTTGCTCATGAATCTTTAGACAAGCCATCTGAATTACTCCATTACTGTTACTCCATGGAACTCCAGCTAGCATGTATGTGTGTTAATATTAATAAGGGAATTGTTAGAGGCATGTCCATATAACTCAAGATAACTTAGATTTTCACTAATCTTTCTAGTCTCCCAGATAGCTCCATCCACTGCATGTCTTTTATGAAAGCTCAAATTCTGAGACTACTTCTATCTATAGCTAGGACTAGGTATCCCACTAAATGACTGTAGTAATAAAGGAACTACAATGATTTCTTATTTAGCAGCACAAATGACTTCTACATTATTTTGCAGTTGGAATGCTTTTTTGCTCCCAGTTACCATAGGGATGGTTTCTTTATTATCTTAGCAGCATATTGTGGATCATGTCAGAGGCTGTTTTGGGCAGGACCACATCTTTTGTGGTATTATGCCCTTCATTCAAGGAATTCTTAAACTGTCAGAATAGCAGACCCAGACATATATTTTAGTTGTCACTTTTTCCTTAAACTGTTTTGTAAAGTGTCCTGTGATGCTTTGCAGGCATAGGGCATGGTATAATTGGGACTGATGGATTGAAACTAGCAGCCTGGGAAGCTGAGTCCATATCTAGTTATCACTTTTATATTGGGTAATCTGGTCAAATTTAACCTAAGCAGTCATAGAAACTTTGCCTGGTTTAGGCCATAAGCTCTTTGGGCCAGGAATGTTGTCCTCATTCCCATCTGTATACCTGGCACCTAGTACATTGCCAGGGCTATAGAAAATCCCAAATTAAATAAACCGCAAGTATAAAAAAATTTCCAGTAAATCTTGAAGCCGCTTTTAAGATGAGACCCTCCTCGTGCTATACAACCACATAGTAAGATACAGTCTCTCCCATGAGGAGCTGATAGTCTGAATAGACACCATGAAGAGAAGTATGATCCCCTTTTTACAGGTGGGGAACTGGGGCACAGAAAGATTATTGGCCATGTTTTCAGAATTGCCGCTCATCCACCAGCTCCCTCTGTTCTGAACAAAGAGCACTTTTGGAAGTCTGGCCATAAGTGACTTGACCAAAGTCACAGAGCAAGTCTATGGCAGAACCAAGAAATTAATTCATATCTCCTCAGTCCCAATCCACTGTCTTAACCACAGTATTTAATAAATAAATGAATAAATAAATATCACCTACCCCTCTACAGCTGTAGATCTCAAAGCAATTTACAAAAATGGTCAGGATCATGATCTCCCCTTCACAGATGGGGAAACAGGCAAATGAAGGCAAAGTGACCTGTCAAGGTCACTCAGGAAACCAGGAGCAGAGCCAGGAACTGAACCTACTCTGAGTCCCTGGCCACTTCTCTCCAATTTATATACATCTATATCTATATATAGATATAGAGAGAATATCTTTCCGGCATAGTTTGGAGTTTTATGTGCTTAGTATGACCGCCACTAAAAAGAAGTGTTCTGTGTTTTCCTTATAGATGCCAAACCAGCATGGTACAATATACTGCCTAAATAAATAAATTTAAAATACGGGGCGGCTCTGTTTTTTGCTGCCCCAAGCATGGTAGGCAGGCAGCTTTCGGCAGCATGCCTGCGGGCAGCCCGCTGGTCATCTGGATTCGGTGGCGCACCTGAGGGTGGTCTGCCAGTGCCGTGCCATTGTCCCCGCCGCTGCCAAATTGCCGCTGAAGCTGCGGGATTGGCAGCCCTCTCACAGGTGCGCCACCGAAAACTGCCTGACTGCTGCCCTCACAGCGACCAACAGTCTGCCCCCCGCGACTTGCTGCCCCAGGCACGCGCTTGCTGCACTGGTGACTGAAGCCGCCCCTCTTAAAATATAATCAACCATGTCCTAATATACCAGGATGTTTGCAAATGATCTGACATTTCAAATAGACATTTCATGCAAAAAGTCTCATGTGTGGAGCATGGATAATGTAGCATTACTCCATATGCACGGTCACGAGGTGTACAGCAAAAAGCTGTACAAGCTTCCTAATTTCACAACAGTCCACGTTCACAAGGGTAAGGCAGCATGACAAGGAGCCTAAAAAAGGCACATCTCACAGGCCAGGTAGATAGGAACCGACAAGCAGCGTGCATTTGCTTTGAACAGTCATACCAGCTGTGCTGATTTGTCATCCGTCAGCCTTTAGGAACATCCTATCCCTAACTTCTTTACTTTGCCTTCCAAGGGAGACTACCCATTCCCTTATGTAAATCAAGATGGGAGGATCTATATTTCAGAGTCCTTTCCATCTTGGTTCACTTTATGGCTGATTGCTTTAAGAGCTCCTCAGGCTACCGTTAACATACCTACTGTTGTCCTGATGTATCTGTATGTTCAGACGATACTTTAAAAGCATCATATTAAGCCACTTTCTGGTCCAGTCTAAGTACATAATTAACCCAGAGACAGGTAGAGGGGGATATTGTTCAGTAACTCAATATAAATTATTCTATTCTGTGCTTGTTTGCAATTTACTTTACGCTCAGTCGCCTCATCGGAGAGAAAAATCCATTGTTAGGTCAAAATGCAATGGGTAATTGAGCACACAGTCTGTGTGGAAACTATCACACTCTATCTTAGATAGTTCCAGACTGTGAACCCCTTACTCGCAGTAGTGAGCTGTTACTTACAAGAAATGTCTCGTTGCATAACCTGCATGTTCTGTGAATGCTTGTATCAGCACTGATATGGGATTACTACCACAAAGGCATTTGATTATTATTTAACATTTATATTGCAATAGCACCTAGAGACTTCAACCCAGTTACTGCCCCATTGTATCAGCTACTGTACAAACATATAGTAAGTGACAGCGCCTGTCCCAAAGAGCTCTTCGTACTAATTTTAGTAATTTAATTCAATTTGGTCTAGTTACTGGGGGCAAAATTCATCCCTGCATAGAGAACCTGAGAAAGGCCCTGGGCCATGAACTACTTCAGTCTCAGGGCTCAAGTTTATATACACACACTCTTGTAAGCACAGGGAACTTGAGTTTGTTAAGGGCTGAAAGTGTGCTTTGCTGCTCAGCACCCCGTTGGATGCTAGCTTTTTCCAGATGGGCTCTTGCATAGTCGAAAGCAAGGTTCATTGAAGTCTAACAAAGTAATTAGACTGAATGAGATGGCATAGAATCTTAACTGGATAATTAGAATGGTTAAAAGGGAGTTGCTGAGAGCTAATGTTACTAATTGGAAGTACAAAGTTTTTACTACAGTAAAGTCTCCCATTACCTGTCCTAGTCACAATGAGAAAGTTGTTAAAGTGGTGCCTGAGAGTGGAAAGACCCAGGGACTATGACAGAACAACACAGAATTTCAGCCCAAAATGATTTTTAAGGAGACTATACCCACCCTGAAAACAGCAATTTATAGGCAATAGACGCTTAACAAACCAATGGCCCGATTGTAGAATCCTTGTGTAACCCATGCCAGATTCTGCGCTGTGCCTCTCAAGACATGCAACACCAGGGGCTCCAAGGAGACAAAACACAGGAGGCTTTAAGCTTCCCAGATTCTGGGCTGCTGTGTCCAGTTGACCCATAGTGTAAGTTAAAGCAGCCATAAAGGTTTCCCTAACTTACAGGAGCCTCCCTGGGCTGCCTATGGAATGATCTGCAACTCAGAGTCACTCCTCATCCCAATCCTGTCCCACTCCTGGTATAGGGATACCAAGCGCTGCAAGGGGGGGGGCCCTATGCCATCCCAGTGCTGAGGGAGTTACCCTGGGTGCCATTCTGCTTCTTACCCCATCCCAGGGCCTCTGTACACCACTGGAATAGCCTAAAGGGCTCTGATTAAATGGAATTTGAGTGCTCAAGGAATGCCGACTGGTCTCTCAAACTGCATTACTGGGCACCAACATAGTGTAGCCTGAATTTGGGTGGGTTAGTAGTGTTGATGTAATTTATCCACTTAAATTAATATTTTGATTATTTTTAATTATATTAATAATTATTGGATATTAATTAGCATGGGTTTGGTTTGCCAATATGTTTGATCAGAAGATGAAGTTCGTCCTGAATCAGGCTTCACAGAGTTTATAACAGGAACTTCGGGGTTATGACAGGAGCCTACACTGAGACAGATAGTCATAAAAAGACCTTTTATTAAAATCAATGAAATGGTAAGCAAATGGTAGAACAGTTCAGGATTACAAAGTTACAAAATATCACAGTTCTTTAAGAGATATATTTATGATAATACACTGTTATAAGCTGCAGACTTAATTGATACTCACACTGCGGTGCAGCAGCACCTTGGGCGTTTTTCACACCTCTGGCAGAGGAAGTTACTTCGAAATTGTTTGCGTTCTAATTTAACTCTATATGCGCTATAACTAAAATGAAGCAGAAGGGAAATTAAATCCCTTTTCGCTTACAGTTTTGAAAAGAAATAATACTAAGGCCTATTAATAGTTACTAGCCATCGTAGCTTAGTGACATTGATACGTAGATGAGGGTGGAGGCGATGAAGAGTAGACAGGAGCAGACAGATGGGTGTACTGCCTGTCTGAGGGTGAGCTATCTCACCTTTTTTAAAGAGCATTAGACGGAAGTCCTTCCTCCTATGCCCAAATTTCATCTTTCCCCCAATGGAAATGTTAGGGTACACTTGTCTCATAGGCTAACATGTATGTATGTATGAATGACAGGTATGTTCGCATTTGTGGTGTACATGTTAGATTTGTGGGCAAAAATCCCCTTTTTCCACCCTTTATTGTTATTGGTTCAGTTAAAGGTCTCTAGACATCTGTGTAGGTATTTTGTCTTACTGTCACTTTTCTGAGTAAGGGTCCCAAAATGTGCTGAAGTTGCCTTAGCATCATACAGGATGTTTGACCTGTAGGTTTCTTGCATTTCAGCCAAACTTATTCTTAATATAAATCTATAAGCCTATTACATCAAATACTTAAATTCATAAGACAGACATTTATACAGACCAACAGATTAATCCTCAGGGCTACAGTACAAAACAAAACTGGCACTCAAACTATAACTTTTCATTGGTCTGCGAGGTAGACCCCATACAATTGTTGTCTTGTCAAATCAAGTTTGGGATTTGCATAGATGACCCCCATTAACCAAGAGTCAAAGTTACTCAAGGGAAATTCACTGTCACAAACACACACACACACACACACACACACACCCACCCCATGAGTTGAGGCAACAGTCACATGCTATGCCACCTCAAGGATGTATGGGGGGGGGTCAAAATCTTGGCTTTTCCATAGTAACATGAGGACTTCACTCTACAAATTACTGAGGTGCCAGTGAAAAAGATGCACAGTACACAATTTCTTGCAAATGGATGCTCAAGGTTTCAAACTGAATCTCAAAAAAAAAAAGATAGAGGATTACTCAGACTCATTGCTAGGATTGTCCTGAATGATTGCAGTTAGGATGCAGAGCATCTCAAGTATTCAGCAATATCATAGTAGTAAAGAGAGAATTATAGCTATCTTGCTATACTTCATTGCTGGTGTTCTACACTGAAGGAGTCAATGAACAAGACAACCCTCTCTGGGCCAAGTATGGCAAAATCAAATTTAAAATTAGCAAGTGTACAAGCTCAAAGTGAGATGCATATTGATAGATACTTAGCTACCTAGTCTCACTTACATTATTCTTGAAGCATTTTAAAGCATTCTTTAAGCACTCCAGAATTGCTAAGGTTTCCTTTATTTTCTCTCTCATAACCTAAAGTGTTAACCTGGGGAACTTGGTTTACATAGCAAGCATAGCCAATGAACTCTCATCTACAGTGTAATGGTAAACATTACATCTGCCTTTTAAAATTAAAAACAAGTTGATTAAGGTTAATGAGTCAATTAATTTTGCATCTGGTATCATGACTAGTGGTAACATTCTGTGCTTTTTGACCTAGGCAATAAATAAACTGACCCAAGGCTATTCCTAAAAAGAACAGAGGAATGAGAATAGATGAACTGGCTTAGGAATGAAGACTGCTATCCCCACCTCTCTCAAACCTGAAACCACACCTAAAAATTACAGCTTTTCAGAACATTCCAATGATGATGTTTGTTTTTAAAATTACTATTATTTCCAGTACCCAGCCAGCCCAGACCCGGAAATGCAAAATAGAGAAAAGCTGTTCTATCTCATGAGAAAGTATGTTTTCTTTAGTTTTGCAGTCCTTTTCTACTGGTTTATATGGCCAGATTCTCAGTTGGAGAAAATTGGCATAGTTCTATGACCTCAATGGGGCTACAAGTTATACCAGGGGTAGGCAACCTACGGCACGTGTGCCAAAGGCAGCACGCAAGCTGATTTTCAGTGGCACTCTCACTGCTGGGGTCCTGGCCACCAGTCCGGGGGGCTCTGCATTTTAAATCAAGGTTTTAAAAATATTTACTTTATATACAACAATAGCTTAGTTCAGTGATGAGCTGCTAAAATCTTAACAACTGGTTCTTTAAAAAAGTTCCGATTTAAGGGATATGCCACAGTATGTATTTTTTGTACCAATAGGGTTATCATTCGTCCTTATTTTCCCAGGAGAAATTTAAATTTTAAATACTCCGCCCAGACAGTGATTTAAGAACCCAAAAGCCTGACATCTCCGGGAAAATACGGATGTATGTTAACCCTACCTAAAGTTATTTTTTAAAAAGTTGGGCCTGAACTAGAAGTGAGCTCCGTTTCACATGCGTGGGTTCCCACCATTCGCTTGGGGTGTGCTAGGGTGAACAGATGTCCCGATTTTATAGGGACAGTCTCAATTTTTGGGTCTTTTTCTTATATAGGCTCCTATTATCCCCCACCCCGTCCCAATTTTTCACACGTGCTGTCTGGTCACCCTAGGGTGTGCAGGTGTGGATCCCAGCTGCTCCCTGCCCCCCTCGTTGAAGCAGGTGTGCAGGGTTACTGCCCTGGGAACTGCAGGGCACCAGTGACATGGGGCTGGCTGCAGACAGGGGCGTGGGGCAAGGCTAGCTGGAGGCAGGGAGTGTGACACCGGTTGGCTGTGGGCAGGGGGTGCAGACAGGGGCTGGGGAGAGCGGCTGGGAGCAGCACGAGCAGCAGGACGCAGCCCAGGCCCAGCAGAGCCGCCGGGAACCCCCCAGGCAGCAGCAGCAACAGCAACAGGGCCAGGAGGCAGCCCACATGGCTCCCACAGCGCAGCGCCTCCTGGTGTCCGGGAGAAGGAATTGCATGCTTCCCAGCCAGAGCCCATCAAATCTTCCCTGGCAGGGAAGCCAGTTAACAAGCAGTTCTAAAACTGCTTCTAAATTTAACAACCAGTTCATGCGAACTGGCTCCAGCTCACCCCTGGTTTAGTTATATATTATAGACTTCTAGAAAGAGACCTTCTAAAAACATTAAAATGTATTACTGGCACGCAGAACCTTCAATTAGAGTGAATAAATGGAGACTCGGCACATCACTTCTGAAAGGTTGCTGACCCCTGAGTTATACCATCTGAGGATCTGGCTTATGATATTCCTGTAGCATTAGAAAAATTGGCTTGTATCAAAATGGAGAGGTAGTGGTATTACAACACTGTCTCAAATCCGAGCTGCCATAGCCTCACTGTGCTATGCATTGTTCAAATAGACAATAAACACTCCCAGCCCCACAGAGCTTACAATTTAAATGGACAGGAATCACGTAGCAGGTCAGTGGCAGTGCTGGGATTAGAGCCTGCTTTGTGCCCTAGACCACTCCAACTCTTGCACTTTGCCCATTGCTACAGCAGGCTGAATATTGTAATGAACAAGACACTCTTTACTCCAAAGTAGAGAAGCCTAGAAATCAAAGTGGGAAAGTAAAGGATTAAAAAAATAAAGAGAAAAAGAAATGTGATAATGAATTAAACAAGCAAGAACTAAATGGCATGTCCTTTTAAGAGAGATTTGCAGGTGAGGCCTGATCCAACATCCACTGAATTAAACTGAAGGACTTTAATGGCCATTAGGTCAGGCCCAAACTGCAGATGGAAGCAACTCTCTTCTAGGAAATCCAGAATTCCATTAATTTCCAAATACTGTCAGGGTGCACAGCATATGATTAATTTCTGAAATCTTATTGACTCACCTCTCATCTCCATGAGCCATTCACATCAAGTTAGCTGCATGAAACCCTTCATTTCAGTGACATACACAAAACTCAACTCCTGCTCAAAACAGATTTGTAAATACAGTAACAGTCTTAAACTACCAGTATTGCAGGCTTAAATTATACTGGGACTAATAGCTAAATCAATAAAGCAATTTTAATTTGATTCCCTTGGAATAAATATTATAAATCATGGTCATGGACAGGCTGTAGTTCTTGCTTGGCCTTTTTTTTATTTTAAATTGCTTAATCCTTTAAAAAAAGGAGACATATTTGATGGGTGACCATTCATAAATGAGCATGCAGGCTTGGACTAAGCAGTTACGCAGGAGGCTAATTTTTAAATGCATCTTATGTTAAATAGCATAATTTGCAACTCCAATTTCTAATGCATTCAGAAATATATAAGGCTTAGGAATCCTATTTCTAAAAGTGTGATTTGAGTCAGTGAAGTGTCACTGTACAAAAGGCATTATGGGGTTCCATATTCATCTCAGTGACATTCTGAACAGATTTGCTTTAAAACTGTTCTCACTGTCAGCCTTGTACATTTAATCTGGAATCTAAGTGAGGTTCTATCTCTCTCATGCATCATAGTCAGTAGCCCTCACCAAACTGAGGTGTATTAGAGGGTAGGTCAGTGCAGCAGGGGATGGGATATTGTCCAGTGTGTCAGCTTTAGCTAGAGTGGAGAATGAAGAAATCTTTGTCAAGTAACTAAGCCGACTGACCTACAGAACGGTAGGGAAGTAATTGGAACTGCTGATAGACATTTATGTTTTTGTCAGATTCACAAGAAATGGGCAGATTTGTCACAATCTTCCACTGTGGCAACAGCAACATGGAAGATGAAAGAAATACCTCTCACCACCTGGTGGAAATGCAATCCAGAATATAGAGCTGATACCAGCTTAGGCAAAAAACCCCTAAAACTCTGAATGTCTAACTGGTTAGCCAATAAGCATTCTTACTGGTTTTAGTTAATGATTAAACCCTGCTGCCAGCCGGAGCCCAGGGGCCTGCTGCCACCCCAGGGGGCAGCAGCCAGGAGGGACCCCAGGGAGCAGAGGTGCTGCAGCATCCCCCACACCTGTAGTTCCCCAGTTAAATGTTTAACTGTGTAACTGATAAAATTTTAATTGGTTTTTTTTTAAAATACTATTTACATCCCTACCTGAGAACAGTACATTCAGGGGCTTAACTTACACTGGTCATGGGTCTAAATATAGGTATCCCAATCATTCCCTCGCCTAGTAGTTTGGCCAGAATTGACTTGTGCAGCAGCCT
This sequence comes from Gopherus flavomarginatus, assembly GCF_025201925.1. NCBI lineage: Eukaryota > Metazoa > Chordata > Testudines > Testudinidae > Gopherus > Gopherus flavomarginatus. The sequence continues at coordinate 21,080,183 of NC_066631.1, read as the reverse complement.
CCAGTGCTGCCTGAATCTCAAGGCAAAAAGTTGCTTATTAACTCACAAAAGACTTGACTAAGAGGAAATGTTAAACCTATAAGTGAACAATTGCTTCACTGAAAAGTTTCTCTCTCGTTCCGCATCAGACTGTTCCTGGGGTGCATCTCTGACTTCTCTACCTTCTGATCTTTTCCCCATGCCTCAGAATGTTCAGGGCACAGTCAGCTTGTGAAACTCACTGCCAGAGGATGTTGTGAAGGCCAAAACTATAACATGGTTGTCATAAGAGAACTAGGAGGATACATCCATCAATGGCTATTAGCCAGGATGGTCAGGGATGCAACCCCATGCTCTAAGTGTCCCAAGCCTCTGTTTTCCAGAAACTGGAAGTGGATGACAGAGGACGGATCACTCTATGGTTGCCTGTTCTGTTCATTCCCTCTGAAGCACCTGGTATTGACCACTGTAAGAAGACAGGATATTTGACTAGATAAACCATTGATCTGACCCAGTATGGCTGTTCTTATGTTCTTCCTTTTCTTACATCTAAACTTGAGGCATACAGAGTGTGGTTCACAAGAACTCTCCAGCTATTTTCAGTAGAAAGCTAAAAAAAAAAAAACTCCACAATTTGTCAAAGCCAAAATTTCCACCACTGATCATTAACCATGCCCTTCTGCAGTTTTTTCCAGTTGGGTTATCTGAGACAAAGTACAAGATAAACAGAAAAGACTATAACTTTGCAGAAGGTCAAAGCACAAGTTGGTGGAATTGTGACTCACAAAATAGAACAGTTCAGTGTCCTGCCCTCCTAATCACTTTTTAGAATTGTAACTGCCTGTGTCATTGCACTGCAAGATTACTTCCCATTGGCTCCACATGCGGCACTTGACCAACATAACCAGAGCCTGATCATGGTTCATGTGTTTTTCAAGATGCTCAGTCATGGTGAGGGTTATTAGCACACGAATATGGGATCTTTCCTCTTTTGGTATGTTCCCTCTGCCCACTCTCCCACCTTTTCTGAGAGAAAGAGAGAGAGACACAGAGGGAATTGGTTCTTCCTGGGATCTCATGCTGCTTCTCTTCATTTAATGCCTAATAAGGTTCAGTGCATAAAGTTTCCTTATGTCCCAAATGGGGTGGAGCAAGCCCATTTGCATGAGGGCAGCATGTCAGAAGAATAGCAAATTTTAACCAAACAAAATTATAATACTATTTAGCATTTATATCGCTTTCCCCCTCTAGAGCTCTCAAGCTCATAATGAGGCCAGTAAACATCATTTATTTAAAATTTAAAAAAAAGCAAGTGAGGTGCAGAGAGGAAAAACAATTTCTTGAAGATTGTACAGTGAATAAGCTGTAGAACAATAAATGGAACTCAGCGACCCTGACCCCCAGCCCCATACCCTATCCCCTGGGCCATGCTGTCCCCCCTCAAGCGAAAGCAAAGTAGACGTGGGGAAAAAACAAACAAAACTCCACTCCAGAGCTGACACTTAGAGACACGATCCCTAGGTCAGGATCTGTTATGGGGTTTGATACTAATGGTCTCAAAATTGGGGGGTGGAATTCCCATTCAAATGTTGTATATAGAATGACCAGATGTCCTGATTTTATAGGGACAATCCTGATTTTAGGGGGGGCTTTTTCTTATATAGGCACCTATTACTACCACCCCCATACCAATTTTTCACACTTGCCTTCTGGTTACCCTAGTTGTACAGTTTAGTCAGCATTCAAATTTGGCCCATTATAAAGGCAAGTTGGAGATGTGAACATGGTCCTATCTCATAAAGAAAGAGGCTTGAGGTGTTGTAGCAGAGAAGATGTAAAGATTAGCTGTTGTTCACAGCCTGAATGTTAAGTACGTTGTACCATAAGGAGCAGGTGTAGAGATTTGTGCTCAGCATATCTTTCTACTCCATTTCTGGGCTGTGAACAGCAGTTTATTCTACCCCATTTATTTATTCTACCATTCATCTATCCTTCCCCACAGGGGGGGACACATTTCCTCTCTTTCTCCTCATAGTTACAGGGAAAAGAGAAGACAAACGGCAAATCTCACATAACAGGCAGCAAAAGATTACTACAGGAACGGAAACTTTCTGTATCATCTTTTCCTTTCCACGTTCCTGTCTAACGCGGAGTCCATTCATCTGTCCTGAAGCTCTCTCCCTCTAACATTTAACAGCGTAATTCCAAAGCAGAGCTACTCTAGTTACTGAGAGCCAAAACATGCATTAGTGAATTCATCTAAGTGAAATGTGCTGTTAAATAATAGTAAGTAGACTAATTAATGTAATGGTGAACACACACAGACAGTGTTGAAGTTAATGATCTGTTTGCATTACCACTTTGAAGTTAGCAGAATTGTAATATTGAGGAAACTGAAGAACAGAGTATCTTGGCCCTGAATGCCTAGAGCTGCATTTTTGTCATGCATCTTATAACACCCATTTATTTAACTGGACCTTTATGAAATCTTTGTGAAAGACTGTAGTAGCATATTAGCCAAGACTATTTGCTTTGGGGCTTCATTCTGACTTCATTCAGCCCTCAGCAGGAAGTGGTGCAGAAGATGCACCATGCCAGGAGTAGCTCTAGGAGATGATGCTAGCCACTTCACAGAGCAGTGGACAATCCCTACCCCAAAGAGCTTTGGGTATGTCTACCCCACAGCTGAAAGTCAGCCTCCCAGCCTGGGTATTTAGACTCATGTTAGAGCACTAAAAACAGCTGTTTGGACATTGTAGTGAGTGCTAGCCACTCCAGGTGAGACTGGGGAGGTGGGCTTGAGCTCGGGTGGCTAGCCTGAGCCTCTGCCAGGGCAGCAGTGGCCACATAGCTGTTTTTAGCATGCTAGCACAAAACTCACTAGCATGAGTCTGTCTACATGGCTGGGAGGCTCTTTGCAAGCTGCAGTGCAGACACACCATTACAATCTAAGTAGCCAAGACAAACACAGGTCAGGGGAAGGGGTAGAATGCACAGGAAGAGTTAACAATGTAATGGGAGCACATGCCATGTTAGTTCCACAGGTTTTTTCTGTTTCACGGTGGGAAGGGGTCAGCTAACTGGAATGGGAAAGGAAGAGGGGTAACAGGAACAGAGAGAGCAGAGGAAGATAAGAATGAAAAGGCTGAGGGAAGGAGGCGGCAGTTGGAGCAAACAGCCAGTCTGCACAGGGCACAGAAAGTCCAGTCAAAACTGTAAAAAGTTCCCCATGCTAAATCTCTTCAAATGGTCAAAGGTCTTTGCTTTAGTTGCTTCTGCACCTACCTGCTCTCTGCAGTTTTAACCCAAAGTCACATGAGAGTGGAGGTCACTGCCACCTAGGTCCTGGTGGCCCCCAGAGTGGGTCTCTCCCCTACACAGTTCTGGGTCTAGAGGTTTGCTAGGGGAGGGGAGGCCCTGACTCAGCACTATTCCCCCCTCCCATGCAGCAGTTTGTGCTTTACTATATTACAGTAAGAAAATAAGTACAACCTCAGTTAAATGCTACGGTTGTGAGTGCAGTACAAATACCTAGGCCTGGTCTACACCTAAAACTTAGGTTGACATAGCTACGTTGCATAGTTAAGCTGACCTAAGCCCCAGTGTTCACACCACTAGGTCGATGGAAGACTTCTTCTGTCAACTTAGCTACTACCTCTTGAGGGGTTGGATTTATTACAGCAACAGAAAAACCCCTTCCATTACTAGAGACTAAGTGTCTGCAGTGACACAGCATAGACAGGAGAAGGAACTAAATTCTACTCACAGTGAAAACAGGTACAGCTCCTTTAGCCTCAGTTGACTTATGCCATCTTACAGCACAGTTGAGTTAGCCCTCATCCAAGGGTATTTTCACCAGTTATCTCCTTTTCCTGCAACTAGCCAATGCAGTTTCCCCCCATCCTGCCAATAATCATTTAATTCTGTGTCTGGAGGTTTCTTGTCACACCTCCAGCCAGGTCATTCATTGCCTCTCTCCTTCCAGGTCAACAAAAAGAGTCTGATGTACCAGGGTCTCATGAGCCCAGCAAAGGGTCAACAGTCCTAGGCTCATGCAGGTTTCTCTAAAGTCCTTGCTATCCCCTCTGCTGGGGATGGCAGGGGATCCCAGGCCCACCCAATCCTCTGAGTTTTGCCCCAGGGATCCTGTATGAAGCAGCTGAAACCAGTTCCTCCCAATCCTTTGCTGCTTCCTTTCTTATCTCTCCTGTAGGCTTTTCCCAGACTCACAATCTAAGTATCTTCTTACCAGTCTGTTGCTAAAGAAGTCCTTTCTTTAGGAAACCCTCATCTCTCTAGCAGCTATAGCTGTGCTTTGATCTGCAGTCTTTATATCCCCCCAGCTGTTACCAGTCCATCAATTAACCTCAGCTAAGGCAACAGCTAGTTCCCCAGTTAACCCCTTAGTGGCTGGAGTAGCATGGGGAATACACCCCATGTCAGGCCCATTGAGGGTTTTGGAGATTGATTAGTGTATAAGACTGAGAAGCATAGTAGATGTTCAACTAAAGATTAAGGATAAATTTTTCAATAACAGATAAGTGCCACAGAGCCAGATTTTCACAGGTACTTTTGCGCCAAAAGATTCAGACAGGCACCTAGTGGGATTTTCAAAAACACCCAAGCAGGTTAGGCACCTAAGTCCCATTGTAATCATTGGGCATTAGGTATCTAAGGCTTTTAAAAATCCAGTTAAGCACCTATCTCCTTGTTGAAGTGCCTAAATATTTTCAAAATTCCCTGAATGACTTCAGGGGCAAAATTCCATTGATTTTCAATGATAATTAGGCTCTCAGTTGCCAATGTCTCTTTTGAAAATGGGATTTAGGTGCCCAAATCATGTTGACACTTTAAAAAAATTTACGCTAAATCTCTTCAATAAATTTTACATTTTTTACAAACAGTATCCTGTTGATCTGCGGATACTGTAACAAGGCAAAATTACTCACCCCAAATCACTTAGTATGAGACAAATACATGCCACTGCTAACATTACTGATGGCGCTCCTATCTTTTCTTTAAAATTATGCAATCTGAAAAAAACATTCAGGAATTTAGAAATGTAGATAGAAACCCCCTCTTCTTTTCCTCCCCCACAACACAAACACAAAATCTGTAGGGTGACTATTTTTGCCTGCCCACTTTGAGTGTCGGAGGAGGTACTCAGTGAGTACTCAAAAATAGATATTTATGTATGTGTGTTGGTAGCTGTATCTACATATCAAGTATCTTAACCACACTTGATTAAGTTCATAGAGTATAGGTCTATCAATGGGTATTAGCCAGGATGATCAAGGACACAGCCCCATGCTCCAAGTGTCCCTAAACCTCTGACTGCCAGAAGCTGGGTGTGGACAACCAGAGATGGATCACTCGATAATTGCCCTATTCTGTTCACTTCCTCTGAAGCATCTGACATTGGCCACTGTCAGAAGACAAGATATTGGGCTAGATGGACCATTGGTCTGACTTTATATGGACATTCTTATGTTCTTACATCGAGAGAGAGAGACTATGAGTGTTCTAGTCCACCTACAAACGTGATCTGGAATAAGAAAATCAAGTGATATACTTTCTAGTACTGAAAATTCTGCAATCAAAACATATCTGACAATTCTGTGAATGGTGGACAAAGTGGAAGAGAATCCAGCTCATCCTCCCATGCCCTATGTTGGCTCTTCTTTGAAAACATTAGGGGGAAAAGGTACGTGTTTTGTCTATAAAGCAGAGTAAATAGATGTTCTGCAAAGTCACCCAAAGAGCTATTCTGTCATGTCATTTTAGTATAGTTACTTTTCTGACTGTAACTGCAGTTCAGAAGACATGGGGTAAAGTGTGAAGCATATATACTTTTAGATCTTTTGTGCTTAGACAGACAGATAGATAGATGGGACTTCTGAAAATTGTAAATACGCATCAACAAGACACTTCAGCACACAATGTTTGTAAATAGACAAGTTAAAAAATGCTGTTTTATGTGTTCTACAGCAGAGAAAATCTAGTGATGTACTTTTGGTTCATTGCTAATTAACTTGTTTCAATATAAATGTAAGTATAAATAAGAGGCACAACTATTAAAGTAACAAGTGACAATTGGCTTGCATGACACATAAGCAGCACTGGGATTTGTCAGTAATAGCCCTGATTCCTACATGCATTAGCTATCAAGAGGTCCATCCATTGTGCAAATGAAACTCATCCATCTAGCCTAGTATTTTGCACAGTTCTATTATTGGATACTCGTGCTAAGATCAACTGTGAATCATTTTTAGCTGATTTAAAGTTTCTTTCCAGCTACCAATCACAATTTAATTCTAACAAAGAGACTGCTGCTAGGACGGACTCTATGGCTATGTATAAACTACTGGCTATGTCAGCAAAACTTATGTCGCTCAGGGGTGTGAATATTCCACCCCTGAACTGGAAACCGCTTGCAGCATGAACTAATAGCCATGACTTCCAACAACAAGGAGTCAGACTTTAACATCTAATAGTAGCTGTTAAATGCAATTGAAAGACAAACACGTGAAGGAAATGCTGGTTTGTTTTCACTAGTACGATACTCAGCAGACATTGCAATCTAAATTATTTGTCCCTAATTATTGCCAGTGTATTCAGAAAAGTGAAGTTGGAATTGTTATAATAAAATAATGATCAATACCTAGCTCTATAGATTTCAAACTGCTGTACAAAGCAAGCCAGTATTATAAGTATTTTACAGATAGGGAAATTGAGGCACAGAGAGAGGAAGTGACTTGGCCAAAGTTACCCAGCAGGCCAATGGCAGAACCAGGAATAGAACGTAGGTCTCCTGAGTCCCAGGCCAGTGCTCTGTCCACTAGGCCATGCTACTTCCCATTTTATTTGATACCATTCTCACTCTCAGCATGGACAGGCCATATAACCCCCAAAATAACTGGCTCCTCATTGAGAGACCTAGAGAACTCCCAGCAATTGAATGGGCATCAGGACTAAACTCTTTTCTAATCCTTGTGGTTGTCCTTCTATCCTGTGGTTGAGGCACATTGCTGGCAAAGGGTACAGAGGCTTGCACTGTCCTGTCTCATCCTGTAGGATGAATTTGCTTTTAACAGATGTCAGTCATGCACCTTGCACAAGTAACACAATCTCTCTTTTGAACAGAGCACGGAGGGTTGTTGTTTTGTTTTGTTGTTTTTTAAAAAAAGCCTCCATTTTAATTTCCTAAAAATGAAAATTTTAATAACAGTATTATGTATGTGCTCTCACATGCATGGAATCCAGTGGCCAGAGGCTAAAATGGATTGAAAATTTTCTGTCTAAATAGTTTTTCAATGGATAATTGGATTTTCAGCTGAATAATGGGTTTTTTTTCCTAAGTGTCTGCTTTCAGCAAAAAATTTCTGTAGAAAAATGGAGTGATGAAAAACCAAAAGGTTTTTGGATTTTTGTCCCCCGTGTGAAAAATTTAAGGTGAACACCAAAATTTTTCGGTTTGAACATACCAATGCTGTCCCTCGTGGGAATTACAGTTCAGGTGCTTCCATGCCCCCATTTTCCTCTATGGGACATGTTTCCCAGCTGCGCTATATCTCCCGTGGTATATCATGGCCAGGGATACACATGAGGCACTGCAATGCTCAGCAAGAGGGGAAGATCATCGTGCAACATGGGAGATGTAGTCTGGCCAGGGAGTCCAGCCCACGGAGGAGAATGGGGATGTGCAGCACTGCAGTTGTCATTTCAGAATCTAAATTTTGATTTTCAGCAGAAAGATTTTAGCTTTCGATTTTTCACTGAGAAGTCAACATTTTCCATACAACCCCCACCCCTATTTCCCAAGCAGCTCTACTACATACATACTCACAGCATATTCATTGTACATAAATAAAGTAAAAGGGCAAATACTTTATGTATGGCTGTTGCTCTAAACAGTGGTGCAAATACAGGGCCTAAAACTACTATCCTGCCAGCTTTCACAAGGAAGGGGAAGACAAGAACAGTGAAGTACTGCAAAATCCTTCCTGCTCCTGAACAGACAGAGGGAAGGGAAAAAACCCAGTCTCTATGAGTATATTCTCCTGGGTTGATGTAATTTGTGCAAGGTGCTCAGTTACCACGGAGACAGGCATGAGACAGAAGAGATTATTTCTCTACTCAAGGAAAACTCCCATTAAAGGCACTGGCAATTTTGCCAGAGTTCAGACTGCAGTTTTTGGCCGACATTATTTTTGTCTTGAAGAGAACAGAAAGCAAAAGAGATTACATTTCCGTGTGTGTTCAGGTGCAGCGCAGGGTGATAACCTAGCCTAGGAAAGAGATAAGAGAAGTTTTAACTTGTGCTGCTGATTATTACCTTGATCCAAAGCCTTCTGTAGTGAACAGAAAGACTCTTGTTAACATCAATTATATCTGGATCACAGAGCACCGAAGTCAGACTTGAGGGGGGAAATATCAGTGAGGTATTAGAAGGGAGCATTACAATCCTTTGATATAGCAACATGATTTTATAATCACAGGGGCAGGCAATGCATATTCCATGACCACATGAGGCTCCTTCCCAAAGCACCCAGTTGCAGATGAGTGTGCAGAGTGTAAATCAGAGGCTTCCAGTCCTGCCTCTGGTTCAGGTCATCCAGAATCTTCCCTCTTGCTCCTTTTCACATGAAGAGCAGCAGCAACAGACGAGGAGTGTGCAAGGAGCAGATTAAAGAAATCTCCATTTCCCAAACAGTGAATGCCAGCTATAGACAAAGGAGAAAAAAGTATGTCAGAACATCCCAGCCCCCCCCCCCACCTCACTAAACCTGCTCAGCAGAGCTACACTAGTTTGTACCACTTTAGAATCTGCCCTAGAAAGATTACTTGACTTGCTTGGGCAAATATAGGAAATATGTGGCAGAGTCAGGAACTGTATCTGCATCTTCTGCACCTCAGGCCTTTGAAGACCATCCTTCTCTAATGGTGGAAGGAATGGAAAGAATTATTCTAATTTTGAAGTTGCCACTGGGTGTTATACAATCATCCTGCTTTTATTTTATTCCAGACAAAGCCTGGGTAGCTCGCATTGTTCAGCTGGGGATAGACGTGCAAAGAACCTTTGGTTAAAAGATATGTAACCTATACCACAGCAGTTCTCCCAAAATGATTTAAACCGACCCCCTCCTTGCTTCTTCTGATTTCTTGATAGTCACAGTCCTCCTGTTTCTGCAGCTCTGTCAGGAAATATCCTTCAGTGAATGAGTGTCATCACACAGTTCTTTCGGCACTGCGTGGCCACAGGAAGCAAATTCCCGTGGTTATACTCCAAATCCTGATGTCTACAGCATTTCAAACCTAGTAAGTTTCATGTCAGGGGCTTGAGCCATCTGGCCAGCTTGTCAGTTAACAAATTTAGCCACTGAAATTTGAGCAGTTGCAGATATTACTGAAATCACATCACTGTCAAAGAACAACCGAACAGCAGGAGAGGCAGGGAAGGGAAAGCCTTAAAACATCCAGAATCTTTCTTAACAAGCATCTCAAAATATGCAAATAACTTTCTGAAGATGATAGGGCCACTGTAAATGAGAGAATAATCTGGTTCCTTTAATTCAAACTTAATGGGCCTGATTCTCCAGTATCCTGCAGTGCGTGCAATCATTTAAACCAATGCAAATCATTATTCTGATTTAGTAGCATTTCACATTCACTTTGTACTAGTGTAAGTGGCTACATACAGTGCAGGGAAATACAGAAATCAGGCCCAACAAGCATGGGCCAAATTTGGTTCTAATTTATATTGGCATAATTGAAGTCAAAGCCTAGCCCTGTGGCTTCATTTTCAGTGGTTTATGGATTTTGGTCTTCTTCCTTGTGATAATACATGCATTAACAAAATAACATCTTGAACTTTAAAATGTAACTCTGAAGAAGCACAGAAAATTTGGACTAGTCTTTCCTCTTGATTGGTCCTTTGCTGTTTTGCAAGAGCCCTTTGCTATTTGAAAGAAATCTATGCTACTTGGGCTATATTCTCCTCTCATTTTTACCTCTGCAGTCCTGTTTAAGTCAATTGGGTTGCAGTGGTGTAACTAAGATGAAATTCTGGCCCAGTACACAGGGGGTTTGGGGTTTGACTTCATTGAAATCCTGGTAGGATGATAACAGAATCTGCGTTCCTCAAGACGTACACTGAATCTGTTCCAGTCTCTGATGATGAATTGGGATGTTAGCTTGGGACTGGGTAGAATCCAAATGGAATTCTAGGGTTATCCAAGACAATCTAGCTGTCCTACGTTGTTATGCTAAGATCTGATCCTGTTTCTGCTCAGCCATCCAGACATGTTAAAAGCAATCAGATAAGATAACTATATATTCAATACTGCAGACCAACTCTTGAAAACTGGAGTGACTCCTGAATAAAAGAGATTTGCTTGGCCACAGCCACTTTACAGCCAGAAAGCTGACCTAAAGGAGCAGCAGAGGATCTCCCCTGACAGAGCTGTGGGTGGGGAAGAACACATGTTGTTTCACCTGATCCTTGGCTGGTGCAGTTGTCCATTATGTAGGAACCTGCATGGAACTTGGAGGGAGGAGCACAGTTGCAGGAGTGAAGAGTTTGGAGAAGGCACCGGGAGGACAGTTGTAATGCAAAGAGGTGGAAAGCTAGTCGGTGTTGCACCACCTCTGTAAATAGTTTTCTTAATAAAGTGCCAGTTTAGTTTTAGAAACATAGACTCCCCACGTTATTACCCGGCATACAGTACATAAACACCTATGTCAGGTTCCATTTTGGCCACTGACCAATCAAGGACTGAGCAAAGCAGAAACTCTGCTTATGTCTGGCCCACAGCATTTCTGCTAAGGCAGACACAGGAGCCAGGAGAGGACTTTGCCCTACAGCAGGGATTGGCAACCTTTGGCTCGCAGCCCGTCAGGGTTTGTTTACCTGCAGTGTCCACAGGTTCGGCTGATCATGGCTCCCACTGTCTGCAGTTCGCTGTTCCAGGCCAATGGGGGCTTTAGGAAGTGGTGGCCAGCTCATCCCACAGCCTGTGCTGCTTCCTGCAGCCCCCATTGGCCTGGAACAGTGAACCGTGGCCAGTGGGAGCTGCAATCAGCCGAACCTGCGGACGCTGCAGGTAAACAAACTGTCCCGGCCCACCAGCGGATTTCCCTCACAGGCTGGGTGCCAAAGGTTGCCGATCCCTGCCCTTGAGTTCTGCTGTAACATCCACATTTTGTTGTTTTGTGACAGTTCAAACATTTTGTTCACAATGTTAAAAATACCAGACATAATCACAACTCCAGGGACTCTAAGGTCACGGTGACACAAGTGAACCAAGGGAAGGAAATGGATAAAGGTACCAAAGCTCTTTTAAAGCTCCTTTGTCATGGGTTGCCCCTTGAAGCCTCTGTTTCTCAGATTGCAATCTTTTGTAGGGCAACATTAATTTTCCTCCATTTTATCTCTGGGTTGTGTGGATGTTTGTGTTGATTTTGCTAAGACCTCAAGTCATTACATGAACTGCTGCTGCACCAATAAGGTAGCAGTCGCAGTGCAAATATTGCTGCAGTGTAATGCATCGTGACTAGAGGCAACGTGATCCCTATCAGCCCATGATAGTTAGTAAAAATAGGCAATTTTCCAGAAGGGAAAATGCAAACCATTTAAATGTAATGCAGGGACTGAAATATTCTAACTACTTTCAAGAAAGTTGAAACATTTAAAATGTACTCTTTGGATTTGGGGTTTATTTATACATGCCCAGCCCTGCATGCGCGTGCGTGCACACGCACACACACACACACACCTCTCTTTCTCAAAGTTTTACTTTATCATTATAAATGTACATCAACTTTCCACATAGGTGTTTAAACTTACTCAGAATTTGTAGTTGTTACCTTTAAAAGAGCCTTTTGTATTAGTCAACCTCTTCTTGTTATCTATTTATTTTGTTCAAATTCCAAAAATGGTAATCCTGCTCCAAGGCTGTTTCTCCACTGAAAGGATTTTCCATACTTTACTTCTGCATGTCACTAATATCGGGTGAATCTGTTCTTTCCCAAATCTGAGCTATCAGACATTTTTATAGACCTGGTTGTCCTAAATTAGTACAGAGTAGCCCCCACAACCTTCATACTCAGCACTACTTCTGAGTGTTGCAAGACCTACCTGTAACTCTTTCATTGCCACAGAGTACAAAAGTGAGATTAGAATTTGGTCTATTTTCCCAGGTTATAAACTAGAGCCGGTCAGTTACAGCAGTGTTTTCTCCCCATTGGGCTATCTACGTAGCACCAGTTCTCTGAGACTTTTTTGAGACCATTTCAGTGCTACAACAGTATTGTGATTTTATGGTGAGTCTCGCAATATTTGGTGTTTTTCTTTAAGCCCCAGCTCCTAGAATCATGATATTTTGTGAGAATTTCAGCTTTCATTAACAAAATGAGCTTCCAGCTCATGTGGTTGCAGAAAAAAGTTTGAAAACATGATCTGCATGGAAACTAATGGTTCAAAATGCAAAAGTGCATTCTGTTGGCAAAAGGGGAAAACAATAGCTCAAGGAGCCTGAGGAAAAAACCCCTGTATATAATACTTCATATAGCTCTTGTCATAAACAGATAGCTAAGGGTTAATGTCTCTTTCACCTGGAAAGGAGTAACCTGAAACACCTGACCAGAGGACCAATCAGGAAACAAGACTTTTTCAAATCTGGGTGGAGGGAAGTTTGTGTGTGAGTTCTTTGTCTTGTGTCTGAGCCTCTTGGCTATGAGAGTGATTTTTTTTTATCTCCAGCTTTCTAATCTTCTGTTTCCAAGTTGTAAGTACAAAGATAGGAAGACCATAGATTTATATTGTTTTCTTTTGTATTTACATGTGTGTAGTTGCTGGAATGTGTTAAATTGTATTCTTTGTGGATAAGGCTGTTTATTCATATTTCTTTTAAGCAATTGACCCTGTATTTGTCACCTTAATACAGAGAGACCATTTATATGTATTTTTCTTTCTTCTTATAAAGCTTTCTTTTTAGACCTGGTGGAGTTTTTCTTTAGTGGGAATTCCAGGGAATTGAGTCTGCAGCTCACCAGGGAATTGGTGGGAGGAAGAAGTCAGGGGGAAAATCTCTTTGTGTTAGATTTACTAAGCCTGACTTTGCATACCCTTTGGGTGAAGAGGGAAGTACTTGTGTTTCCAGGACTGGAAAGGGGAGGGTGGAGTCCCTTTGTTTAGATTCACGGAGCTTGCTTCTGTGTATCTCTCCAGGAACCCAGGGAGGGAATACCTGGAAGGGAGAAAGGGGGGGGAAATGATTTATTCCCCTTTGTTGTAAGACTCAAGGAATTTGGGTCTTTGGGGTCCCCAGGGAAAGTTTTTGGGGGGACCAGAGTGCCCCAAAACACTCTAAATATTTTGGGTGGTGGCAGCTTTACCAGGTCCAAGCTGGTAACTAAGCTTGGAGGTTTTCATGCTAACACCCATATTTTGGACGCTAAGGTCCAAATCTGGGAAATATGTTACGACAGCTCTATATTACCTTCCTCTTCAGGCATGCGCTCTAATTCACATTCATCTACCCAGCAGGTACTTTTTATGTCTTTTGAAACCTCAGTGTTTGGACCAGAAGTAAACAAGACCAAAAAAGGCAGAAGTCATCAAAAATATGCTGACACCCACTGGCCCTACAGACCACAACAATCCATCATATTCATTATCTCAGTAAAATTGCCGGTGTGGACAGAATGTAAATGCTGTAATATAAGTAGCAATAACTGAACATGTGTTTAGGGTACTGGACATATTAGTGTCATAATCACATGATAAATAAAACCATATTACTGACTGTACCACTCCAAATTTGCTAATATAACCTTTCCCTACCTGAACACTACAGGGCCTAAGCAAATGTGCCTCCATTTGAAAGATAAAGCGAGGGAAAGAGCAGCATGAGCTGATTTAGAATGAATGTTCAGTCACGAAGTGAAAACAAAAGGGAAGCTGGCAAGTAGGTAAACAAATGTTAAGACAAGGATAGGGATCCCTTTAGGAAGCCTTTGAAACTAGATGTAAAATGGCACAAGGGGGACTACTGAAGCAGTTTAGAATCATGATTCTAACAGGGTACAAACACTGCAGGCTGGAAGTAGACAAATGAGCTGAATTAAGGCCATTCTACACTAGCAAATTTCACTGCTTTAAGTCTAGTGGTATAGTCAAAATGGCAAAACCCACCTAGCACAGATGTAGCTGTATCAATATAAAAAGTGCTTATACTGGTGTATTTTATTCTGGTTGAGAAAGAGGAATATGTTTTACTGGTATAAGGCATCTTCACAGTGGTATAGCTGCAGCCACACTAGGGTTTATATGAAAATAAATGTATCAGTAAAAAATCCACACCACTAACCAATATCTTTATCCTGGTACTACTTTTCTAGTGTAGACCAGTGCTTAGTTGACTTGCCTTCAAAGTCTTAGGCTACACTGATGGACAGTTCAGGCTCCTCATCCAAATTTGATATGAAGGGAGGCATCACCAGAACAGGGCTGGATCATGCTCCCATTAACTTCAGTGAAAGGAGGATTAGACTAATGTTAAACAATCTAGGGCTGCATAGATTAAACGAGTCTAGTGTAGACAGAAATTAGGTAACTATTCTTAGAGAGGAAAGACTGTCTTGTGGTTAAAGCACTGGAGAGATTCTTTGGACCCAAGGGCTCAGTTCTTAGCTCTGCCACTGATTTCTCAGGTGACTTTGAGCAAATCACTCACTCTCTGTGGCCGGGTTGCCCATCTATAAAATGGGGAGAATAATACTTCCTTTCTCTGCCTCTTTGTCCATCTAGTCTATTTAAATGGTGTACTCTTCAGAGTGAGGAGTGTTTTTCATTATGTATCTGTACAGCACTCTAGCACAGTGGGACCTGGTCTTGGGAGGCCTGCTACAGTAAAATATAAATAATAAAATATATCCTGGCAGATAATTTATAAACATGTTGGGGCTTAATCCTTGTGCTGATTTAAAACCAGTATAAACACATTGTCTTCCACAAAGTTAATCTTGATTTACCCAGTTTTTGAGATACCTATGCATGAATTTTGATAAATAAAAAGCTATTGTTGAAGAACATCAGAGAGAAAAACAAGTATATATTTGTTAAAAGTGGATATTAGTTTCTAGAGGCTTGAACTACCCTTCTGGGAGACTATCACCACCTAAATGTGTATTTATAATGTTTTATGAATGAATATTGCTTATCCACTAGGGAACAGGTTTGTAGGGTAAATGAAGGTTTCAGCCTATCATAAAAATGCCTTCCAGAATCCCCAGGAAAAGACTGCTGCACACACACACAAGACCATTTTAATATCTTTGCCATAATACATGATAGCTTAATTTTTAACCCAAAAGGAAGAGTAAATAAATGTACAACGGATGGAACTTATTGCCAGGCCCGTTTGACTATTTTACTGATTTGGAAATTAAGTTTCCAAACCCAGCAAAATCCTTTTATTTTTCTTTAATGATATTGACAAATGAACGAATGCATATGACTTTGAGCCAGATCCTCAGCTGGTGTAAACTGGGATAGCTCCAACAAAACACACTCAAGTTGTGTTCCCTAATGTATAACACTCAGCTCAAGCTAAGGGGAAGGTATTATCTCTGCTAAGAAAGACACTGAGAAAACTTCCAACGGAGCATATTCTTTTGATGTGTGCATCACCATTTTCTACAGCCACAGAGGTTAATTCTCTCAGGCTTGTACAAGAAAGGGGTAGGAACAAATGTTGGACCTATTTTGAATGTTGGTCTCATAAATGGATAATCTTGGTATACAGGAAATGGATGTGAATAGGATTATAGTCATTCTTCAGCTGCTTGAACCTTTTAAAAATCAATGCAGTTTGAAGCAATAGGGCTCTGTATTAAATAAGAGCAAGCTTTTCCAAATGACTTTTATGTTTAATTTCTTCTGGGTAGGGCCAGCTCCAGGCCACAGCATGCCAAGCGTGTGCTTGGGGCGGCACGCCGTGGGGGGCACTCTGCCGGTTGCTGGGAGGGCGGCAGGCGTTTCTGGTGGAGCTGCCGTAGGTGTGGCTGTGGATGGTCCACTGGTCTCACAGCTCCTGTGGACCTCCCGCAGATACGCCTGCGGCAGCTCCACCAGAGCTGCGGGACCATCGGACCCTGCGCAGAAATGTCTGCGGAAGGTCCACCGGAGCCGCGGGACGGGGGAGCGGCAGAGCGCCCCCCGCGGCGTGCCGCTGTGCTTGGGGCGGCGAAATTGCTAGAGCCGGCCCTGCTTCTGGGCCACAAATAAACTCATATTCAAAAATTAAAACTTGTAAAAATCCAATCCCGGGCCAATACTCAGACCTCTCAGATGATATTTTAAGGAAATTGATTTTTCTCCTCAGGTTATTTCACCTTTTCTTCTATTTTTATTTTTCCATACAACTACTCCTCCCTTCCCAGTCTCTTTTATCCATTTTGAAGGCTTTGATGCGGTTCCCTGTCAGTCTCTGTGGCTAGACTGACACTGCTTTCAAGAGGCATGGAGTGGTAAGGCATGGTGCTGGAAGTCAGGATGTGTGGGCAAACTAATTCACCTCTTTATACCTCAGTTCCCCCACCCATCTTTATCTGTTTAGACTGGAAGATCATCAGAGCAGAGACTTTGTGTACAGTGTGCTGTGCGTACAGCACCTAGCACAACCAGGATTGGAACCTCATTAAAATGTCTAGATGCTATTGTAATACAAATAGTATTTTCTCTTTCTCCTACCGCATTGGCAGCTTGTCTCTCCCTCCTCCAAAGCACATAAATGCTGCCTCGTTACCATCCAACCGTGAGCACCTGCCAGCTTTGGGCCCACAACACACAACTGAACCCACAATAATGGATATTTTCTCCTTCAAGTGAGTAAGGAGAATTTGCTGATGAATAGGTAATTGATCTAAACATCCATATTGCACGCATCACTGTGGTATCATGCACTGAACGCAAGCAAGCATTAGCAAGATCTTTCAACAGGAGTTGTGCTCCACAAATCAATTAGGCAAATCCCACTTTGTACCTTTCTTTGCCAGGTTTAAGAGTCCAGGCCTTCCAATGCTAAGAGTCTCACATAGCGGAAAATGAGAGAAACTGAGATCATAGATAGTCCTTTAGATGCTGACAAGGTCCAAGGAAAATCCACCTTACATTGTGATTTACAACCTTAGCAGATGGGTTGAAAGTCAGGTCAGCTTATTTTATTGCGGTTATGTTAAGCTTGTCATTTTCAGGGTCTCTGTCTCTCTCTCTCTCACACACACACACATTCCCTTCTCTGTACTTTCTCTGCTAAGTGCTAAGGTACTAAGTGAAGCAGTGAACATTAAAATGTCATTTTGAGATGAACAAGAAAACTGGCATGCATATAAAATTCACAAAGCATTTTATGTTGCTGTCAATAAATTTAGCAGAGATTCTTTCTGTTGCTATGTGTTTTCTTTCTAGCTAACCTGTTTCAAAAAATATTTAAAATTCCCCCCTTCTCCTTCCAAACCAAAACAGTGTGACTCCTCCCCAGCCCCTAATAAAGGATAATACACAAAGAAGCTATGATGTTTTGGCCAGTTATACTACCCCAACTGAATTCACCGATACTGTACCTATTAAGAGCTGGACACCCTAGAGCTAAGCATCTAGATCCATATTTAGGCACCTAAATAAGTGGCTTAATTTCCAGAAGTTCTGATTAGCCCGCAAACCCAATGACTTTCTAAGGAGCAGCAGATATTCCACCATCTGAAAACAAACACAACGTATAAGGGATTTGAGCCTGCTGTTCCAGGAAGCCTAGGTAAGCCAAAGCAGAGGTTTACACTTCTAATCTGAGGGATTTGTGTGAACAGACTATTAAATTATATGCCTCAATTGCAGAAAAATAAGCCAATTTTGCATTGCTGAGGGGTCTTCCTTTTGCACAGGATGAGGGTTGTACTGATAATACTTAAATAAATAACTCAAATAAATAACAAGTATGAAGACTTAGTTTTATGAAGGTCAGGAAGTATTATCCTCATTTCAGATACATGGAAATACAAGCATTAACTAACCCTTGCTATGCTATGGTCTCCATTTTGCAGAAGGGAAGAATGGAGCAGCAAGGTGAAGTGACTTGCCCAAGTCTACACAGCAACCAAGCAGTCACATGAAGATAAGAACTCAGACCCCAAATCAGCCAAGTATTTAAGCACATGCTTTACTGAATCAGTGTCTCAGGAAGGTCTAGTCCTCAACCCTGAGCACATTCTTACAGACAGCATTGCTGCTCTTCTGAAACTAGAGACTTTACTTTTGATAGTTGTTTTTTCCAGGATGTAAAATAAACCTAAAAACTTCATCTCTGTGGTTTATCCTCCCTGTGAAAAAGGGCCAGGCTGTTCAGTGCTGAGAGCCCTCAACTCCTGTTAGAAGCAATAGGGGTTGAAGTGCTCAGCACTGCATAGGACTGAGACCCAAGTGCTTAAACACCTTGCCGGATGCTAGGAGATGCCACGAGAGGACAGCTCCCATCCTGCTGGATGATAGTATCTAGTGTTTATTGACTTTACAGGGAGCTGTAGCGGCTCAGCGGCATTTAGGGCCACAATGGCTGTCTTTATGGGCGTCTTGCTACATAGCCATGCACTTAAGATTTTTGTCATTCTAGTTTGGTACTTTCCAGCTAGGATTGACGTGAACCTGGAAGAGCAGAAGGGGCTGTGAAAGTGAAAAATAATAAGGAAAGTTAATACTTTGTCAAGCCTCTAGTACCCTTGTCAACACCGCTTGTACTCACACCCACGCTTAGCTTGAGTTTAGCTTTTGTGCAAGTTTTGGGGAGGCTCTTCTGTAACCAAATCAGTGTGCCTATCCCTGTCCCATAGGTAGCACTCGGTTATTCAGTGTGACTGCCAAACATTTCTAGTAAAGGCTGCAATCTAAAGCATGGCCTTGTTGTACTGGGCATACTACAAACCCTGATAAAGAGGCAGTAAGCATTTCAGCACAGGGACTGGTCACCTGCTATAGGCCTCATCCTACTCAGACAAAAATAAATGATAAAATCCCACTGATTTCAATCAAGTAGAATTAGACCCTATATGGCAGAGTAAGCAGTAGGTTACTGCTCTGATTGAAGTCAATGGAATAAGGTACTGGACTGAGACTCAGGAGAGCAGGGTTATATTCCCAACTGTACCGCTGACCTGGTGAGAGCGCTCTGGCAAGTTGCTTTCCCTCTTGGTGCCTTCATTTCCCCTCCCACTCTTTCTCCCTTTTGTCTAGATTGTAAAGCTCGAGGTTTGTTTGTAGAGCACCCAGCATAGTGGGCCTTCTGTCTCAGCTAGGGCTGGTAGGCACACAGCCGGAGTACAAAATAAATAAGGAAGAAAAGGATCATGTGAAACATCCTTTGCTATTCTCTTTAGCATCTCCCTGTCTCCAATAGAGAATCTGGTTCCCCATTCTTTGCAGGACTTGAGGTTGGGACAGGGGAGATGTGGGGGCAAGTCACTTCAAAGAATTAGCTATCTCTTTTGCCTGTTAGCTACAGGGGAAAACAAAACATCCTCATGCTGGGAATGTGGCAATTGCTATAATCTGGTATCTCTGAAACACCATAAGAGAAGATGCTCCTGTGGGGTTTCCCTTTGAAACGCTGCCAGAGAGCTCTATCTTGTGACAGTTTGTGTGAGATGAAAGATAGCAGAATCAAGCTGTCTTTGCAGGGTCTCAATTTTTTTTTTCGCCCTGTTACTTCTGTATTTTAAACAAACACATTAATCAAAGCAAAGGTCGTTTGATTTTCAACTAAAATAAAGTTTCCTTATAGAGCTCATAGATGGAATTTCTCCTTGCATGAGGCCTGTTGTGGATGATGGTTTCACAAGGGTTTAGAAGGCTCTGACAAAGATCAGTCCCCTTTCAGCTTGTAAGCTGAACATGAACTATAAAGCCCTTGTTTACTGTTGCAAAGAGATCTTTTTCTGTCCTTGTTTTATAGTCTTGTTTCATCCAGGGCTCTGCAAAGCTCAGTGGTTTCTCTTCACTGAAACATTTGCTTGGACTGATTTTCAGTGGATTTGGATGCCCAGTTTAACATTGTCCTTTAGATTCAGACTGATGTTTCATGCTGAATGTCACCTGATTATGATATAGAACTATCATCAGTTCAGCACAAAAGTGGGCTTAGAGTCATTCAAAATTCACTCAAAAAGGTGTGTGAACATAGCAATACTTTAGACAAACATCAGACACGTTTCAAACCTCCAGTGAAGAAGGAAGCAAGTTGAATTTTGGATGAATTCACCTTTCTTTCTGAACATTTTCCACAGTCTGATTTCAGCATACCTATTCTGAATTCTACAGTTTGTTCCCCATAGGCACGTCACTTTTTAACCTTTGTGAGATTTCCTGTTCTATTGCTGCTAAATTATATATGCCAAAAATAAGAAATAAAATAATGGAAACGCTGATAAGATCCTGAAGTGCCAAAGCACCTGAGAACAATACTTTAGGTATAGAGCCCCAGCACTACACACAATTTGCAATCAACACTATTATACACAGGTAATCAGACATAATTAATTGCATTCTATTAGATGTTCCCCATCCTAAAGGAAATACAGGGAGGTTTCAACTGAAAGGATTTTATTATTTTATCTAAATAGTCAGTCAATTCTCATTTCCAGTATAATTCTGAAGAGTTGATTTGCTGATATAACAATTTTTTGTTTGTTATATTTCAATATATTTACCAAGTGAAAGTTATAAATAGCACCCATTATGAAAAGATGCACAGGCCACCCCTAGTGCTCACATTGAGCTAATGATGCAGGAAGGATTTGAGGAGTATCTCTGTCAGGGTGTGGACATGAATTGTTTGAGCATGTAAAGGCAATTCATATGTAGTCTCCAATAAATGGCCTTTGCCATCTAGCAGCTAAAAATGATGGTGGAAATGTTCAAGTTCAATGAAAAATTCTGCAGAGATGGGCTCAGTGTGGGAAAATTCTGAGGCAGCAAAGGTGGTGAAAGCCACCTGAGATGACTTAACCATGGGAAGTGTCAGCCCTGAAGGTAGTCCTACTCCAGGAACAGGATGACAGCACTACACAGGTGTTGTCATAACTTATTTGCTCTAACCAGAAACAATGTTCCTAGTTTGAACAGTTATGTTAACATTGCCCTAGTGATACTCAGCATGGTGTTACCATATTCTTAGTGCATGCATATATGGAATTATATGGCATACTCATGGCTTAGGGACAGACATTGATCTCAATTAGACTGGTGTAAGTATGGAGTAAATCTGTTAATTAAAATGAAGTTGCTCTAGATTTAGCTTTATGGTAGTAAGATAATAATCTGATCTTTAAGTTTTTATTTTGAGATGTGCAGAGGATGGAAATTCTTATTTGTGGAGGATTGGAGGATTTCCAAACTTTTTTTTCTTCTTATTTGGGACAAAGCCTGAAATTTTTGAAATTCTCTTTGAAAGAAAATTCTCAGGAAAAATGGTTTTAGAGAGGATCTAGAGAAGGATTATATAATTATTACAAATAGAGGGCATGAGAGTGGCTAAGGAAACATGATGGACCAGATCCAGCTTGTGTTGGCCAGGACACAGGGTGCCCCAAGGGATCACTGCAAGGTGCTCACAACGCCACTTCACTAGGCATGATTTCAGTCAGTCAGGAAGGCCTCTAAAGAGGATGGGACTGGTCAGGGAGGAGCAAATTATCTGGCAAATGTACAGAATTATGAACAGCTGAGTCAGACATGCTGAAACAAGTATCCTTCACTGACAGGGCTCTTATGTAAAGCTGCCATCCCACAGTGGAACTCTTCAGAAAGAGGCAGTGGCACTAGCTCCACCACAGGGTGAATGCTTCTTGCAGTGTAGCGGCCCCTGCTGCTGCAAGAGAGGCACATAGTTTGCATCCCATGGACCAAAGGTTTAAAAAAAAAAAATCACTTGTTGATTGTATAGCTTTGATAATGAAAGAATAGTATAACTGTCTATATTTGCTTAAGTGGTACCAGTATAAAGGAGGGGGATGGGATAGTTAGATCTACTGCTGAGACTGTCAATATGAGGAGAAGAAATGGCTGAGAACTAAAAGAAAGGAAAGCTTTTAAGTAAGAAATTAGAAAACGTTTCTTACAAGGCAATGGTGGTCAGACAAAAGGATATTAGAGTGGCAGATGTAGCCATAACCCCCAAAAAGATTAAGAGTAGACTAGATAAAAAACAGCCATGTGGAGAAAATTGAAGAGCCATAAAATAGTTTTGGACTGAATGACCCAGGTGGTCTCTTCCAGCCTGATTCTCTGTGGAAGGCTTTTCCAATCATCATGTTCATTGTCATAGGCTTGGTTTGTGTGCCAAATATTTTAGCTGGTGCCTGTTTATATACTGGAGCCTGGACTAATCACTGCCCATTTTACATTATAAAGATCCCAACTCTGATCCCATATACAATCAATACAACCCACAATTATGCTACTAGAGATGGTTAGAAATTTTCCAGCACAATGTTTTCCTGCCAGAAAATCCGTGTTTGTCAAAAGCAAAATGTTTCATGAAAATGTCAGCTTGGATGAAATTTCATTTTGGGTGCAGGGAAAAGAACCAGATCATTCTGATAAGGCTGAAATGGAGTCTGACATTTTCCAAATGGAATGTTTCAAATTTTGTTTCAAAATAAATGTTTCAATTAATAACATATAATGAATGAAACTGCAATGAAATATTTCAGTCTACTTGACATAATTATTTCTGTTATTTAATTTTGTTGGAAGTTTTGATTTTTTTGTTTTGTTTTGGAACCATTTCAGAATGAGAAAAAATTTGAAATTGTGCAATTTCACATGAAATGGAAATCTTGTTCCTGCCCAGCTCTATATACAGTAAAATCATAAACAAGTTTGGAAAATAACTAGAACTGAACAAAACCAACTATGAATGATGGTCTAACCCCTCAGCTGTTGGGACTTGGTGTAGCTCTATTAAAGCCAATGAAAATCCTCACCTGCTGTAAATTAGTAGAGGCAATGGAACTATGTTACTTTCAGGGAGCTAAGAATCTGGCCCACTCTTGCTAACAATTGGATAATGAAACATGTCTTATACCCAACTGATGCAGTGTGCAAGATAGAGAACCCTTCCTCCCTCCCCAAAATAATAGAAAAAGGGAAGGAGAGAAAGTGGCCAGACTTGCCCCAAAAATGATAGATGGTAGGATTACATGGAAGTATCTTTGCTTAAATATAATTGGGTGAGAAAACAGATTCTCATGAGTTTGTATGAATTGATTCCAGCTCCTACAGGCTTGTAATATACTTACTGCTGCCAAAAATGAGGAAGGTCATTAATGCTCTCAGGAAAGTGCCACTGCATGGAATGACTACTCTAATACCCAGGTGCAACGCATTAAGATTTCAAGACTTGTTGAGGAAGAGAAGCAGCTTATTTATTTGGATGATCAAAGCATCCAATGAATTAGTTCCTGCTGTCCCAGACCTGGAGTAAGTGTCCCCCAAACTAAGGTCTAAGGGCTTAATCCTAAAGGTTGATGAGCTCTCTGCCCCAATCCAGTATTTAAATGTGTGCTTAAATGGGAGATTACTCACATTTGGAGCTGGGTGGGAAATAATCCTGTGAAAATTTTTGGAGCTCAAAATATTTTCTGTTCCACATCAAGATAAAACCAAGACTTATCAATTTTTTCTTTTTTGCAGAAAAATAGATTTCCCATCCCAGAGTCGTTAATAGCTTCATGGTTAGGGCACCCATGTAGGTCTCCCACATTGTAGGTGACTGCCATATCCACCAGGCTATTCTGTGGTGGGTCCTGCTCTCTGGTTTTGATTAAAAAAAATCTATTCTGGACCCAAGAGACCTTTCCCAACAAAAGGTTAATCAAAACCAACCCTTTCCCACAAAACATTTTGTTGAAAAACTCCTGAGCAGTTACACTTAAATTTAAACATTAAGTAGATGCTTGGGTACTTTGGTGGATGTCAGTGCTTATTACCTTGCAGGTTTGAGCCCTTTAGGCTCATTTCAACTCAAATTAGAGTTGGAGCCCATCAGAGTCAGGGGAAAGATTCCAACTGGTTTCAATGGGAGATGGACTGGGCTATAAATCCTATGGCCCCAGTTCTCCCATCACAGGATAGGAATAAGCCTGGATGACTCCAAATAGGAATTATCTGTATCCTGCAATGGAAGAATGGTGCCTGTAAGATTTTGTACAGGAACTAATTACTTAGTAGATTATATTTTTTAAACAAATATGAACAAAGACCAGAAGATAAAAACTGGAGATCGGCCAACATAGGAAAGTACATAAGCCCTAATAAAGTTGATAACGCTCACATCTGGAAACCCCAAAACCAAATGATGTAGCTTGGCACAACCCAAAACTTCCTCTAATTTGTCCAACTCTGCAAACAAACAAAAGAAAAGGGAGCAAGGATGTGATTGTCAAATGCATGTAAAGTGAGTAGATGCCCACCTCTCCCTGAAATACAAGGGGAACTGGATGCTCACATCCCATCACTGCTTTTGAAAATTGTGGTCTATAAGAGTAAGGTGGCATGTTGATTTAAGTGTCCATTTATTAGGACAATACTGACTATACATTAGTTTAATCCATACACTTATACACAACTGGAATTTTTTGACTGTCTGGTAACCCATTTGTTAAATATAAACGCTTCATATACATCACTGAGATTTTCAATTTAATGTTCTATCCAAAGTAGTTTGGGTGAAACTACAGAGCTTCACCATAAAAAGTGTTTCAGACAAAAGGTTAATCAACACATGAAACGCATTATCTCACAGATTCAATGGAACAAAGTGCTTTAACGAGTTTGAGAAGCAGCTTGAGCAGTATTTAAACAGTGGCAAATCGGAAAGTATGGAGTAGAAAAGAAGTTGAGGATTAATCATTTATGCAAGGTACACCACGTATTGCTAAGCTGGTTCCATTCTACAGGCTTCTCTGTATAACATGCACTCTGATATAAAGTTCAGTTTCTTTAGATTCCAGCTGTGGCCCTGATCCTGTAAAGATTTAGTATATGCTTGAATCTAGGCACGTAAGAAATCCCACAGAACTCAGTGAGGCTATGCGTGCAATTAAAGTTAAGCACATGCTTAAATCTGCCTCTCTTATTGAGAACCTCTTTGCAGATCCTTTCAGCAACACTTTTCTATAATCATTAAAGCACTTGGCCCTTGTAGGTGCTACTATAGAGTGCAGTGCAGCAATCTCATGCATTCAGCAATTTTTTTATGAGTACTTCCTGCAGCCTCCACTGGCCTGGAGCGGCAAGCCGTGGCCAGCGGGAGCTGCAATCAGCTGATGCTGCAGATAAACAAACTGTCCCAGCCCACCAGTTAATTTTCCTGATGGACTGCTTGCCGAAGGTTGATGATCCCTGGTCTATAATGACACTAATATAATGATGAGGGAAGTGAACTAGCTTAAAAAAATAATAATAAATGCTTCTGAAGGATACAGAACTCAAATCCAGATCCTGATCCTATTGAAGTCAATTGCAGAACTCCCAGTGACTTCATTGGACCAGAATTTGACTCTCATTGGATCAGCATTTGGAACAGCAGCATACAAGAACCCACTATGCATCCACTTTTCTTCAGAAATATCAGCGTCTGTCTCATTGTTATCAGTTGTAAAGCTCACCTAGCACACTTTCGCAAAGTAAAAATCCTCCTACAGTTCAGTGCTCTGGATTTTCAGCCCCTTTGATCCCTGCTTTCAAAATACACCAGCTGATTCAGTCTTCAAGCATTTTGATTAATTTATTGAAGTCAGGAGCAATTTATCAAATACTCTGCCTTGATTCTGTGTGATTTTTACATTTGAACATTTTTCAGCAAGCATTTAAATTGAACAGTGAGTACGAGCAGCTATCATTACAGCAAAGCCATAATAAAGGTCACACATTTTTAGATTGAAAGTGACATTAATACCTTTCGAATTCTTATTAGAGAAGCTCCATCATGGTTCCTTTTTCCTGGGGAGTAATAGGTCACCTGTCAAATCTGTCACCATGTCTGTTTCTATTTTTCCTACCTTCAAGCAAGGATCAAAGGAAGCTGAAAAGAATCATAAGAAGTACACTTTTCAAGAGCATCAATTTGACAAGTTTAATTAAAGTCACAAGTTCAAGCATATGGTAATCCATTGCCAGAAATCCTGGAGTAAATACTACAAGGTACACTAACCTAAAGCAAATGAATGAGAAGATCGAGGGAGCACACACAGAGTCCCTGTCCTTACGTACCTAACCGTTCAAATAATATGAATGAGAATCAGTTATGTGACACACTGTGGTGGGGTTTTTTAAACAAAGGGCTAGATTGTGTGAGATTAAGACTGAACATCAGCACAAGGGAGTGAGTTCCCACCTCTATATCCCTCTCTGCACTATCCAGGCCTCAGATGCAAGCATGCATGAGTAAGAAGGCTTATTCTCCTTCTTACTCGCTCCCCGGAGCAGGTGGGCAGGTCAGTATGGAACTCTTGCTTCACTTTCTACCCATTCCCACACAAACCACAGCCCCTTAATCAGAGCAGGAGGATTAGTCATTTACTGCTGTATTGAGAGGTAGACACACTGGAGGGTAGGGATAGGGTCCAGAGTGACCTAGACAAATTGGAGGATTGGGCCAAAAGAAATCTGATGAGGTTTAACAGGAACAAGTGCAGAGTCATGCACTTAGGAAGGAAGAATCCCATGCACCGCTACAGGCAGTTCTGCAGAAAAGGACCTGGGGATTACAGTGGACGAGAAGCTGCATATGAGTCAGCAGTGTTGCCAAGAAGGCCAACAGCATATTGGGCTGTGTTAGTAGAAGCATTGCCAGCGGATCAAGGGAACTGATTATTCCCCTCTATTTGGCACTGGTGAGGCCAAACCTGGAGCATTGCATCCAGTTTTGGTCCCCCCACTACAGAAGGGATGCGGACAAATTGAAGAGTCCAGTGGAGAGCAACAAAAATGATTAGGGGGCTGGTGGCACATGACTTACAAGGAGAGGCTGAGGGAACTGGGGTTATTTAGTCTACAGAAGAGAAGAGTGAGGGGGGATTTGATAGCAGCCTTCAACTAACTGAAGGGAGGTTCCAAAGAGGACGGAACTAGGCTGTTCAATAGTGGCAGATGACAGAACAAGAAGCAATGGTCTCAAGTTGCAGTGTGGGAGGTCTAAATTGGATATTAGGAAACATTATTTCACTAGGAGGGTGGTGAAGCACTGGAATGGGTTACCTAGGGAGGTGGTAGAATCTCCATCCTAAGAAGTTTTTAAGGCCTGGCCTGACAAAGCCCTGGCTGGGATGATTTAGTTGGTGTTGGTCCTGCTTTGAGCAGGGGATTGGACTAGATGACCTCCTGAGGTCTCTTCCAACCCTAATATTCTATGATTTCTACCAGTGTTTCTATGAGCAAGAATGTGGCTTATCCACACCCCTTCTACTTCATGTCACAGTCTAACCCTAATAGCCAGATCCTCGGCTCACATAAACTAACATAGCTCCATTTAAATTAGTCTAGTTTACCCCATCTGAGGATTTGACCCTTTATGTCCCACTGCAACTAAAATGGGTCTCACGTGCCAAACACTGCAACATTTGGTCAACAGATCAATGCACTTTTTTAAAAAAATTGTTTTTATAACATGAGAAAAGCAACAAAACGGAAAACACAGTTTAAAAAGACATTTCAAACAAACAGCTGTGCTTCAGATTTTAAACATCATGACAATTGGCCAAATGATGTTGTATATTGTTACCTGTATTTTATGTTTATCTGCATGATGCTTTATGGAGCACATAAAATTATATAGATGGAAAATATATTATTTTTAGGAAGTAAAGACAAGTCAACAGAAAGAAGAAAAGGAGGACACTATTTCTGAATCACCTGTCATTCAAAGGTAACTGCTCTCCTCTTACCAGTAAATACAGAGGTTTTTTTAGAAATGCTTAAGAGAAGAAAATCCATAATCTAGAAGGAAGATTAGGCACCTCTGAGGAGAAATAGAAGGGATATACAGATGCTGATCTCAATGTCACCAGTGTAAATCTGAAATAACGTAACTGACATCAGCAGTCAGTCCAGTGTTGAATCTGATCCAATGAGAGGAAACTATAGAATTTAAGGAGGATGAAACAACTCAGGGTTTACTGAAAAGTAACCAGGTTCTGCAGAAATATTTATGGAATTTTATACATGTAAGCGGGGGAATGGTCCCGCTATTGTGGGGAACTTTCCTGGCTTATACACTATCCCAGTGAAATAGGTTAGCAAAAGGATTTGAGTCCTTGCTCCCACTCCCTTTACCCAGATGCCTGCCTGACCTCAAGGGCTCCCCTTCCACTGCCCTCTGTGGCAGTGTTCTCATAACCCCAACAAGGCTGGGCCCAGAATTCCTGGGGGCTTGACTCCCAACCTTGTCATTGTGACTTAGGGCAGGGGCTAAGGTGTCCCCACTCCAGGGTGCTCCCTTTGTACTGGATGCTTCCCTGACCCACTGATTACATACAGTTCAAAGCAAATACAATTTATTTAACTGCAATCAATTTGAAAAAATAAGGAAAAAATGGGAAAGGTTCAAGAAAACCCATCACCCTGTTCTGTGGCACGGGGACATCACAACCAGCATCTCTGGAATGTAAGGGAAGTTCACAGTCTGTTCCTCACATGTCCCAGGCCCCTTCTCACACCTGGCTGTGCTCTAGGTGGCAGGACCCTTCTTCCTATCATCAGCCCTCCTGCCAGGGCTACAATCCTCCTCCAAGTCTAGCCTGCAAGGCTAGCCTGCAAGGCTTCTTGGCTGGGGACTTCTCCCTGTGCTGGGCCAGCTGCCTAGGGTCTCCCTTGCTCTCCCCAGCTGCTCACTGCAGCCAGCTCTGGAGTGTTCCAGCTAGGGTGACCAGATGAGAGGGAGAAAATATCAGGACACATTGGGCCGGGGCGGGGCGGGGCGGGGAAGTTTGTCAGCCAGCAGAGCAAAAAAAAGGCAAGTGCTGCCAGCAGAGCAGTGAGGGAAAAAAATAAATAAAAAAGGCGAGTGCTGCCAGCAGAACGAAATATCAGGACAAATTGCATCCCGACCAAAGATCAGTCGAGACGCGGGACAAACACCTAAATATCGGAATGTCTGATCACCCTAGCTCCAGCCCAACCTCCAGCTCCACACTGCCTCAGCACTGCTGCTGCTCTGCCTCCTGCTCCCTGGGCTCCTTTTTCTGGCCCCTCTGGCTCTGGTTGTTGCAGTTCTCCTCCCAGCACAGATCTGCTCCGTGGGTTGCTTCCCTGGATGGCATGGCCTGCTCCCCAGCTCAGCTCAGGCCCCTGCTCTCTTCTTAGCTTGGCCCCACTTCTCTGACCCAGTGAATTCCAGCTCACATGGAGGATGGGACCCTCCCTGGTCTCCTGACTCCCTTATTAGCCTGCCTGCCTGCCCTGACTTGGAGCACTGGCCTCTTCTCTCCCCATTGTTCCTGGGGACTGTCAGTCTCAGGATCCTGATTTCCCATTGATCCTTCCCTTTTCTTTTGGTACTGGGAGCTAACCAAACAAAAAAACCCACTGAGTTTTAGCAAGGAGCCAACAGTCCCCTTACATAAAGCATGATCCCTTGCCTGTAGGTTTCACAGACATCTTCTGAAATTCTATAACAGGGGTGACATTCTATAGAATGCTTTAAGCAATTTCTAGAAAGGTTAGACTTTTCTATAAGGGGAGAAGGAGGGATCGGAACTGGTTCAGAACCGCAGTTGGTATAAATCAATGTGACTTCAAGGGATCATTGCCAATTTATACTAGCTGAGGTTCTGGGTATTTATTCTGTAATAGATCTGAACCAAAACCCCATAGCTCAACCACCCCAAAATCCTAATCCAAACTTGAATTATGCCGCCTAGGTCCATCTCTGATATAGAAAGCCATTTTGGGCAGTAATCTGAATGCTTGGACATAACATTATCTGATAACCTCAGTGTAAGATTGTGATTTCATGAGAAAAATATATTTTATGTCCCTTCAGCAACAACACTACTCTGACATGTTGACACTGACAAATATAAGATTTCTAAAAGCTGTAACAGAATCTCCTTTATAAAAACTGGTATTCCTATTTTTGACTACAGGCTATACATGTAGTTTCTTTATGTCTGAGATAATCTATTAACAAACTCTTTGAAAAATGAGGTGAAGTTGGATTTTGGTTAACAAAGCAGTTTGAAATGATTTATAATTGTGATGCATGGAAAAAGGAACATAAAGTTGGATATTTAGGGATACAAGCGAAGTTCCCTGTAAGCTGCATGGTTGCGCAGCAGCCTATTTAGTGCCATGCAGGCACTCAGAACCCATGGCTGAGGGAAGGGTGGCCCAAGCCCAGCCCTGTCTGGGACCTGCTACATCTGTGGGAGGGGCAGCTCTCCCCCTTTCCCCCAGCCCAGGTACTGTGGGGAGTCATCTCTCCCTGCTGTAGCCCAGGACAGGGCCGGCTCCGGGCACCAGCTCAGCCAGCAGGTGCTTGGGGCAGCAGTCCAGGCTTTTTGGCAGCAGGTCCCTCGGTCCCTCTCAGAGGGAAGGACCAACCGCTGAAGTGCCACCAAAGAAGAAAGCGGCGCGGTGGAGCTGCCGCAGATTGCCATCACAGCTTTTTTTTCCCCCCGCCACTTGAGGCGGCAAAAACCCTGAAGCCAGCCCTGGAGCACCCCAAACCCCTCCTCCCTGGCCCCACCCCAAAGCCCTCACCCTACCCACACCCCAACTCTCTGCCCCAGCCTTGAGCCCCTCCTCCCCAGCCCCATAGCCCTCATCCCCCCACAACTCAACCCTCTGCCCCATCCCCACACCAGAGCCCACACCCCCAGCCAAAGCCCTTGCCCCCCTACACCCTAGCCCTCTGCCTCCTACCACACTCCAAACCCCTCTGCCCCACACCCTCTACATGAATTTTGTTATGTGCACCAATATGGAGGTGATGGTGTCACACATCACCTGCATATTGGTGAACATAAAATTTATTCTGCACCTGTGTGAGGAAAAATTAGAGGGAACACTGGATAAAAGTCCTTTGAATGAAAACTTAAATGAAAAAAATGGCTTGTCTTAGAACATAGAGCATCTGCCATATTATGTAGTGGGGCAGCACTGTCTTGCCTCGGGGATGGGGGAAGAGCTACACTTCTAGCCAGTTAAGGTTTGCCTCAGATGTTTGCTGTGACCCTCAATGCAGCCTCTCTCCCCCCCAGAGGCAAGAGTTACAGCTTACTGAGTCATCTTCATCATCGGTCAGTCAATGGGTTTGGAGTAAGAATCCTCTTTAGTCCCCATCTTCCTTGTCAGGGAGCATGGGGGGGGGGGCAGGGGCACAGCACGGGAGGGGACACCCAGGCCTGCCCTCTTGTCTGGCTTCCAGCCCAGGGACCCTGATTGGTAGCAGCTACAGGTAGTTTTCCTATACTATTAGAGCTATAGCCCTTCCCTAGGCTACTTCCCCAAACAGCCTCTCCTAGCACCCTCCTTAGTATCTGACTACTCTTGTTCTTTTGGCTCTTTTACTGCACCCCTTCTTTCTCCTAGTCTTCCCACAACACACATTCTTATGCCCAGCTCCTACCAGCCAGCCTTGCTGAAGAGGCTTCTTTTTAAACTAGTCCCAGCTGGTTCTAAATGGGCTTCAGCTGATTTGATTATCCTGTTTCCCTTGATTGCTTCTAATCAGTTCTTAATTGGTTCCAGGTGTCTTATGAAGTCTGCCTGACTTAATTGCTTCTAGCACCTTCCTGACTGCTCAGGGGTAGCCTCTGTCCTGATCACTCAGGAAAGAGAAAACTATTCACCCCATGTGTTTTCCTTCTACCAGACTCCTGCACCCAACCAGTCTGGGTCTGTCACAGTAGGTATGAAGGTGTTAGACAAATAGGAAGTATTTTTGACCCAAATAATCTAATATCATTTTAGAAATTCCTTTGATACACATGTAGGGTACTGGTTCATCTTCCAGGAATGCAATAGACATCTTCACAGGAGTGCCACATGGGATTAAGCTGTTGTTGACAAAATAGACCTAAGAAGGAGAAAAGATGTAATGAAACTAGAGCAAATCTGATGAATGGGCATGTAGGAGAAAGAAATTCTTACTAGAGGCATAAACAATTACAGCACTTTAATTAGAGTTGTGGAATTATTTCCTTCTCTTAAGGGTTTAAAGCCCCCACTACAAAAATTCAGGATTCTGTTCTCTACTATACTTCATAAAATAACCCAAGAAGCAAGGAGACTTCATATACCTTTAGTGTATAGTAATTCCAGCAACTTCTGGGGTTCAGCCACTACCGGACACCACACACAAAGCCTCTACTGTGCTATTGCTACTTTTCTTTTCAGTTATTGAGCACTAATGTTGTGACATTACTGCAAAACCTTGAACTGGTGTAGATTATCATAGCACCAGCCAGAATTTTCCCTTGCTTTAGTTGCATATTGAGATACAGCAAGTAGTTGTATTTCTTTGTAGCACTGTGTGGTTAAAAATCAAGCAGTATATATTACATTTCAGGTTTCCCATGAGGTGGATGTTACTACAGGTCACCCACCAGAAATCTTCGTTTATTAAAGAGTAAAGAAAGGCTGACGTGTCATGTGAGTAAATTCTACTCTTACGTAAGTATTGATCAAACAATCATGGTTAATGATAGAACTCTTTGTGAATTAGACAAATGTTCCCATGTGGCCATCAATTCAATTTCCCAGGCTAAATGAGCATCTTTTGTAAAGTGAAGCCCTTTTAAGGAAGATAAATTGTCCAGTGACACCAATGTCCATTACAATTACTGCTTTATTCCTGTGAGTGCTGTTCTGCATAAAATACCTGGAGCTGGCGAGGGTATTTTGTCAGTATAGGGCAGTGAGTTTATAAGGGACTCCATCCACATATCACTGACCTTGCTATAAGTTATTTTTATCCACTGTCTCTGAAAGCTGTAAATGGTACAGTAAATGGTGTCCAGTTATTAACCGGAGTAATCTCCCTCTTGCACATATTTAAACATAGCAGGCCAAATTCATCCTTGCTTGTAAATCCATAGATTGAATTGGACTTACACCAGTGACAATGAATTTAGCAGAATCATGTTTTAGAATTTAAAACTGAATGTCACAGTAGCCAGCTGAATCTTAGCTCATAACAATGATGAATAAAATTCTAAAATGAACCTTTACTATGGATGAGAGAAGAACAGCAGATTGAACACCTGTTAACCAGTAACTAGTGGGTCATTACAGTAGCTTTCTTCAATGGAAACAAAAGTGCATTGGAATTTAGCTGAAATGGCTGTTGTAGGGGAGGATCAAAGCAGTTAACATTTGAGGAATCAATCTGTTCCTTTTCTCACTTTTGCTTCCCCCCTCAGGACTTGATCCAATGCCCACTGAAGTCAACAGGAGTCCTCCAATGACTTCTGTGGACTTTGGAAGGCCTTATGTGAAGTCTTGTATCCTTTAATATTTATGAATATTATTACTCATTAGTGATGACTTATTGATTTTGGAGATGCAGAAAGGCCCCTTAAAATGAGTCCTGGACAAAGGACCATATATACAGGTACATTTCAGAATTACAGGAAACTTTGAAGGAAAAGAAGCAAGATGTTCAAATCTGGATCACTCTGTCTCATTAACTGCTATGTTCACCTATGGAATTATACACATAATGCAATTATATAGTAAATTTTAACAACTGGAGTGATATGAAAAGCAGAGGAAGGCAAGTACATAGACATATGTCTAGTTTAGGTATGAAATCCTGACCCCACTAAAGTCAAGGGACCTCACCCTATGTAGCCATACTGACACACAGGAATTGCTATACTGGAATAGACCAGTGGTCCATCTAGTCTAGACAGCTTGTCTTTGATAATGGCCATCCCCAGATGCTTCACTGGTAGGTTCAAGCAATCCTGCAGTTATCGGTTGACAACTATGGGATAATATGTCTCAAGGAAGAATGAGTCTTCTCTTAACAATAGGGGTTGGCTTATGCACTGAAGTATGGGGTGTGATGTTCCTTCCTAGACTTTCTTTGCTTTTACTGTTTTAACTCTGGGTATGCTCGATATCAATATACATGGCCAGTCTTGTTAAACATTGCAGCTTTTTTTTTTATTATAAAGCTTACTGTATTTCCACTTGTGCTACCTTTTAATGGCAATTTGAGAAGGGAGTAACCCTGCCATCCTGCACAAAGCTGTACATGGAAGCTCTGTTGAATTGCAACTCACATAAGCACACAATAGTTCTGCTAGTGAATTAAGTGCTTTCTTACCATCTGTGAATCCCAGATGCCAATATATTCAAAGGCCAATCAGAGCTTCTTTAGACATTGGACTTCACTCACCTTACCTGAATGGGTTGGCTCCATCAGGGATATGGCTAAGAATTTTACTGGTTGGGTTGCATCAGTGTCAGTAACGGTAAACCAGAGGGAATGGAAATTGTGTCATTTAAATTCTTTGGGCCTTTACATTAGTCTTAACAAAAAATCACAATGTCCTGAATAGTTTTGAATATACCTTCTACACCATATCTCCTGTGCTTGCCTAGCTGTTTAGAAAAAAATCACACATGTGAACAGGGAGTTTAGAAACAATTGGCCTGACCTTGGGCAGTGCTAAGCCCATAACTCCCAATGAAATTCCTAGCACCTCCCAGAGTCAGGCCCTTGCTATCGCCTGGCAAGCAGACACTCTTCCCAACCTTCTCTGCAAACAGTCCACATCTTATCCAAAGTCCAAACTCCTTCTGGAGCTTCACTTTATTCACATGGAAAACAACAGTAAGATGAAAGCTCATCTCAAACCTCCTTTACACCCCAGTGGCTCCTTCTAGAATTCCCTTCCCAAGGTTTGGCCTTACTAGATTCACTCTCTCTCTAAAACACCACCTCTATCTCCCTTATCTCCAGGGGGCTGTTCTGCCTTAGTGCATCAGCAAACCAACTTAACCCTTTCCTGGCATGATCACACATACTAACAGGGAGGGGGTTTCAGGACAATACTGCCACCTTGTTATACAACTTTCCAGTGAATCCTCTATAGGCACATCTCTTACTAGAAAGGTGTTGGCATGTTTTTTTTTCTGTTCACTGTAGGAAGGAACTATACAATCATCTTATAGTTTATAGACAAGCACTGTAGCCACATAATCTTTCTCATTCAAGAGACTTGCAACGGCTGTTAAATGATCAAGTCTTACATTAAAAAAAAAAGAGTTTTACCACAGTTCTATCATGTCAATGCACGTACGGATCTCCCAGCAGGAACAGAGCACAGCATGAATCTCACAGCCTTGTGGTTGCATTATGCAGAAGCAGAGAGTAAAAAGGAAAAGGTTATAGAGGCAATTTGTGTATTGCATTTACAGTTGAATGACCCACTCCTTTTTACGGCCATGGCCTTCATTTCTACTCCATTGTATTGTGACAATTGTTATTTCAAGGACTGTGGTATCTGGATATTGAAATGACTAGGGTTTAATTAATAAGCAAGCTGACCCATTGTTTCTTTTATTACAGCTGACACATATCTTACCATGCTGTACACCACTCACTGCCCCAGAGCACTCCCTCACAGCATCATTGGGCACTGCAGGAGTTCTACCTCAGTTTCCCTTTAGTCAGCCTTTGGCCTAATCCCACCATAACAGTGACTTGACCCTCCAGTCAAGTCTCCTTAAAGCATTTAACCCCTTTTGAGGTAATGGAGTAGATGCAGTCCAACAAACAAAATGCAGAACCAAGTGATTCTTTGGGCCAGCCTGGCTCCATGCCCAGTCCTCTACAAAAGGATCCAGCCAGCCACAGCCCAACCTCGCTGCAGTCTTTTCTCCACTGGTGTCACATGGTCTCCTGCAGGAGCCTTCTTGCTCTCTGCCACTCTTACCACCTTGTATTGCTGGGCTTTCTTCCTTTTAAGTCCCACACTCTGTCCTGGGAAGCGGGTGAGTTTAATTCAACAGGGCTGACCGGCCAAAAGTCTATTGGCACTCAAAGGAGCAGGACATCCAGTTACACATGTACATGACCCTCCATCCAGTTACACATGTACATGACATGTCAAAGGCCACAACCGCATAGGGATTCCAGGCAAATGCATTAAGAGATCACAATGCTGGTTGAGCATCTGAAAACACACAAAGCAAAGAGCATCTGGAAATTCACGTGAGAGTTTCAGGCAACATCCCTGAGATCAAGCACTTCCCACTAAAACACTGCCATATACTTTTTAATAGCACTGCAGTGTAAATGCTGGCCAAAATGGTAATCCCTTACAAATGTCATCATTTACTCTGCATCACATGATCGTAAATAATCCAAACATAACTCCACCAGTCAGAAAGACGGGACCTAATGAATCTTTCTGGCTCATGGGCAGTCAGGATGAGCTGTTATATAAAGATCCAAAGAATGGGACCAAGAGTTTGGAATGTCTGAATGCTAAGCCCTTTGGAACATGGACTGGGTCGAATTCTGTGTAGTTAAAATGCCTTGTTCAACGGGGCCCGTTCCTGATTTTAGCCGCTAGATGCTAGAGTAATATAAATGCTATTAATGACACTGTAAACCCACTGTCAGTGTGCCTTGTGTGTCCCTCTCTGTGCCAGATCCACAGAGGATGCAAATCTTCTCCAGCTGTCTTCCAGAGACACTGTCTATTTAACTGAAGTTGTAGAGACTCATGCTTTCAGCTTTGGAGGTCCCAGGTTCAATCTCTGGTGTATTGGCCCTACACAGTATGTGACCCATTGTGCCTGGGACAGCCCTCACTAGAAATGAGGGCAGGCTGCAAAAGGGAGAGCAGATGCTCCCAAGACTAGTGGGTAACACTGAAGTTAATTTCCTCAACCAGTCATAAACTGTGCTTCTGATCCCCTACATTGATTATCAAGAAGCAAAAAAAAAAAAACAAAAACCTCACACAGCCCCCTTTATTGCATTCCAGTATCTGTTTCCCAATTAGCACTTACATCCAGCAGAGTGAGAAGTTATTTTAAACTCTGCTCACACCTGCAATTTGTTCTTCCGACTCCAAAGGGTTAGCCACATTGCCAGGTCAGTATAGGTTTGGATCTTACCCAAAATACCACGCTGCCAGCCAGTCCTTTAGCATCTAAAACTAAAGGTTTATTATAAAGATAAAAGAAAGAACAAGAAGAGAGATGTTAAATGGTAAAACAGTCACATTCATACAAAGACTTCGAAGTCCATATATCAGGTTCTTAGCAGTATTGGAGAGTCTGCTGGCTTGAAAGTCCTTCTGGAACACATTCATGGCTTGGATGGGTCATTCAGTCCTTTGTTCAGAGCTTCAGTTTGTAGCAAAGTTCCTCCAGAGGTAAGAAGCAGGACTGAAGACCAAATGGAGAAGATGTAGCTGACTTTTATAGTCTTTTGCCTTGTAGCCTGTGATTCCTTTGTTTCAAGCACAAGCTGCCCAGCACATGACTTGAGCGGCTTAGAGTTCTGTCCATAGCCATGTCCCTGCATGCCTTGTTGAGTCATAAGGTGTATCTGCCTTCTCTCAGTGAGTCGGTTGTATAGCTGATGGTCCTTAATTGGCCATCAACCAGGCTAGGCAGTGCCAATGCCAAACTGTCTGGCGGTGTCACCCAGAAGCATAGCACAAGTTTGAAATACAGACATACATATCTATAATTCATAATACAAAGGTGATACCAGATATGATAATCTCATTTACGTGTTTGTAAGTTAACATTTTTGCAGATACCTTACATGGCATATCTGGCATAACGCATTACAATTTTTCCAATATTAATAATAATACCCTCAAGTGTCCTCCGGATGCCATACAGTGTAACACGATAGCCATCAGAAGTGCAGCCATGATAAAAATTCTTTGAGCGATCCTTAGAAACTTATGTAACCTTTCTACTTACCCATCTATAAAATGTGGATACTACCACCACCTTCGCGAGGGTGCTGTCAAGGCTGAATCCCTACTCTGGCACCTTGAGTGCAGGAAGTGGGGGGTCCGCAAGGATTTAAAAAATGAAGGCTTGCCACTCCAGACTTGTATTAAACTCCCAAAGTTACAGCTTCTCTCTGACCTTGGCTTGGTAAACACTGCCATCACCAAAATGCATAAAAAATCCTTTGAACCCAGGAAGGAACACTTGGGAATTCTTCCCTGTGGGGTACCCTCAAGCCCTTTCATTCCCTCCCCCTCCCAAGGAAGAGCGGAGAAAGAAAACAGGAAATTAGCTGTGGCTATCAGCTAGTCAAACAACACGCGCAAGCCTCTTAGCACATCAAAAATTGAACCCTATTCTTAAAAAAGGTAAATTTTATTAAAAACAAAAAGGGAAAAAATACATCTGAAACATAGGCTTTTTGCTAGATCTTAAAAGAAACAATTACAAAAATTAAGCACCCAAAATAGCTTTCTTGGGGGTTCAGCTTAAAGGTTACGAGCAAATAAAAGCATCTGGAGATAGCACAGAGGAGTACCACAAGCCAAACTAAAAAATAACCCTGATAGCATCTAACTAAACATTCCCTATCCAAATTATTTCTTCTAGGTATGAATGATGAATTTTTATACCTGGTTCAAGCCTTACACAGCATTCCTGCTGCCCTGTTTCCCTCTTTCCAGGAGAGAGAGACACACAAACAAAAGGAAGTCCCCTCCCATTTTAAAAAGTTCTAGCCCTCCCATTGGCTCTTTTGGACAGGTGCCCACTCCTTTTCCTTTACCTGAGGAATTTTGTTAACCCTTTACAGGTAAAACAAGCAGAGAATAGCCACCAAGAGGGACTTTATAGCTAACTGGCTGGCTGGGTGTCCATAAAATGAAGCTACCCCACCCCCCGATTTATCACAGGTGCCATGAGGCTGAATTCATTCAAGACTGTAAACTGCTACAGCAAGTATTATTATATTACTATGAGAGATCATCGGAAAAAAGGCATTTCCTTTCCGCAGGAAATTGTGACATATCAAAATCTGTTTTAATTCCCAACTGGAACAAAAAGCTGAAATTTTGAAGTTCCCTGCAGCACAAAAATTCAAAATATTTCTATTTGGAACTATCAAAAAAGTCAAGATGGAAATAATTGAAACAAAGTTAAAACAAAATGCTTCAACATTACTGAAATGAAAAGAGAAAGTCAAAACAATTCATTTAAACTTTTCCTGTCTAAACCGACATATTTCTATGAAACATTTTGATTTGGATGAAAATGCATTTTCTGATGGAAAACTGTCCTGTCAAAAACATTTTGACCATCTCTACTCCCTGCGCTAGCAAAATAATCCTTTGGGGTGGGCCGAAGAGGAGGTTGATTCTTACCCACTAACCTCACAATGCAATCGGAGCATGGAGGCTTTATATGGTGCACTTCTCTTTTAACAAATTGTTTCAGATTGAGATTACACAACTGTGGCTTTTGCTAGTTTTATTTTTTTTTCATTTCTGCCATCCGCTAGCTCATCCAATTCAACAGATATTATTCACCCTCCCTATCAATTTGATTTTTTTTCATCAGCATTATTATTTTCTGGCAGGTCTGAGGCTTGTTCACATACATAATTGATGATGTTTTCCATAACAGTACACAGACATTAATTTCTATGTAATCATTCATTTCCTTTTTAATTTTGGAATCCTCCATACCCCAAAATATTTCTTGTCTCTTGGGTGTGTTGATATCTCTGATGAGATTAGGTGAACAAATTATAGGATAGCATTTTTATGCATTCCTGACAGCATGGTTGGTAGCCAATTGGCCCTCTAAATTAGAAGCAGCGTGATAGGATTCATTAATCCTGGGTACTGGCTCTGATTCTGATTCTGTTACTGTTGGGCATCTCTGAGCCTTATTTGCTCTATCCATAAAGTAGGCCAATACTTGCCATGACCCAACAGGAGCATTCTGAAGCTTGATCTATCAATCCCTGTGAAAGTGCCTTAAGATTATTGTATGGAGCAGAGGGCATTATAGAAGATCTAATCGCTACGTGATTACAATTTTATTAATTAGTCCAATTTGACACAGAAATTATGCACCAAGTCTTTGGCTCCTGCTTTGCTTCCTCTGCACCATTCCTGCAGCACAAAGGAAGCAGAGAGCTGCCTCAACAGGGCAAACTCAGGATTCCCCTTGTGTAGGGGAATCCACAACTCATGCATACCTGGGATAGCAGCTCTATGCAATTCCATCCTGGGCCTCCACTATGGGGGAGGTGTGACAGACGCTAGAGCCCTAAGGTATTGTTGCAAGTGAGCACAAGTTAGAGCAATTCCGAGGCTACTCTAACTTAAACTTGGGGCAGAACTGGCCCCCTAAATCAGAAGTGTGCAAAAGTGGCTCCCCTCCTCATGAGCACTGAATGGAGTGCTCTGGCATACCTAAAGATATAGGCAATTTTTCTAACTTCTTCTTAGCAGTGTACTTGCCTATTCGTTTTCAATTGTTTATCTGCAAGGAATAGCTAGGGAAAGTAGCCTGCCATTTTCTATAACATAGTTTCAATAAAAAGGAAGAAAACCACCAAGGTTCTTAATACAGAAAATAGAATGCTGCAGTTAATGTGCAACACTTTAAAAATGTGGTCATTGAGCAGCAGCTTGAAAAAGAGTATTTGGAAAAGGCTACTTTCAGAGACTGATTGAATTATACAAAATTTAATCAAGATAATTGGAAAAACTGAAAAGGCAAGATAACAATCATTAGTTTATTAACCTAGTCAACCCCTTGTAGCTCCCCTTCTTTGGGCTAGCTGCCCCATTTATCTTGGACTGGTTGCCTATTGGTTAGATTGGATGTTTCAAACTTGGTCCAAAATGGATTTTTTAATATGCAGTACATAAAATCATATTGCATGAGCTTAAAAATACTCTAATGTAAGTGGCATTCCAAGGCCTTTCAACACACATTCTATGTGAATTTTCTATTGACTTCAATGGGAACAGAGTTAGGCCAATGCTGAATGATTTTGAAAAATCCACCGCACATACACAAAAGATCACATTTTCAGTAGGCCAATACCAACTGTGGTATTGGCCAGTGGACCCATTTGTGTATGCAGAATGCCACAAACTACATACAATGGAGGTATTTAAGTATGATAATCAAGTGACTGGAAATAGAAAGGGCCAATGTATATGGAAAGTCCCCACTTTGGGCATGAGAAATTGTTGGCTTAAGATCTGCAAAGGGACATGGTCACAAACACTGAGGGTAACTTTTTAGAAACTCTTTGGAAACTTGGCTTTGAAAATTCAAAATGGAAGGAACCATGGATCCATCATCCTCTTCTTTTTCCATCAAGAACCCATACTTAGCAGGTGGTCCCTGTGATACTACTATTCCTTAAACAGATAGTTTGGGTTCATACCTGCTTGCAGTACCATTATCACTATACCATACAGTAGAGCATTCCACATGCTAATGGTTTTATTAGTGAACAAAGGCTTAACTATGTTGGCACTAAATTCTCAGATGGAATAAACTGAAGTACCAGTGAAATCAGTAAAACTGCATCAATTTACACCAGCAAAGAATTCTGCCATATATTCTCAATCTCTCCTCCCTAGCTCTCAGATCATATCCCCCAAATTATTCTCCTATGCCATCTTATAAGTAGATCATTTTACAGGCCATTTTTAACCTGTTCATCCTTTAATCATCTGTTTTTCATGATCAGATCACTATGTAATTTTTTTTTGAGCAAAATATTTTTAGCTTAACAAGTCCTTAGTCATAAGAATTTGATGCTACTGACTTGACAATATTAATGCAACATTTGCAAGCTCATATTGTTTCCCCAGCAAATGCTCGCTGTTTTAGACAATTTAGGAAAGCGCCTAATATTACAAGACATGCAAACACATTCAAATCAACTTCAGACTGTAAAATTCTTCAATCAACCAGCTATAAAGCACATAGGTTGATAATAACGGACAGCGTAGTAGGGAGGAATGATCAAAGAAGGGGATGGAGGGAAGTCCAGGAAATCTAAGATCTAATCTTGGCTGCCAGTGACTTGCTGTTGAGCCTTGAGCAAATAATTTAACCTTTCTGCCTCAGTTCCCCCTTTGTAAATTGGGTAAAATAATACCTGTATCATAGGAGTTATGTGTACAGTGTTTTAAGTATGTAAAGCACCAGAGAGTGGCCAAGTATTTTTGTTATGACTTAATTTTTCAGCTACTGTTTTTATTGTGGATTCTGGGATATTTGATTTCTCATTGCAGAAGTGCTATGCCCAACAACTTCAAGTTCCTGAGTATCAAGGTAAAACTTGCTTTCAAGGAGCCAAATCAGCATACATGTATTCTAGAGTAGAAGCACTTCTCACAGACCACAGTGCTGTTGTTATAGCACAGTATAGCTTAAGAATAGTAAATTAGGGAGGGAAAAAGTGGTTTCTAAATAAACAACCTGCCATCAACATTTGCTATTTTAATTAATAAATATTTTTAAAGGCTCTGACTTGTAACTGGAAGTGCTGAAATACTCAATAGATTTCCAGCACATTTGAATCATCTGTGCAAACCTGACCAGACTTTTGGGTGCTTATTCAAACCAAAACTCCCATACAACATAAATCCAAACTTTCGCAGAGGTGATACATTTGAGACTGCAATTGACTGAGAATGGCGCTGACTGCTTGAGTTTGGAAAAGGAAGGAAGGCTGTGCTCACTGCAGACACTACAAGGACACAAGAAGTAGTTCCTTCACTGTAATTAATTCTTCTCAAGTATTTCAAAACATATGTTGGGACTCCATAAAGGAACTTGATCAAAATCAAAACAACTTTAGGTACAAGTCCCCTGTCACTCATAGGTTACTACCGGTTTCTAATTTCAGTTTCAACCTCACTTATAAAACAGCATAAATGTAATCACTAAATTTAAATTGCATAGTCCCTAAGGTTTTGTAGGAGCAGTAGCTGTTAATTTAATACAAAGTCCAAGTGCTTTACATGAAGTCATAGTGCTTCTCAAAAACCCTAATAAGTATTATCATCAAACTGTATTTTACTTTCTAATGATCCTTTCCATGAGTAGATTATCTTATTATTAGTATTAGGTATTTCACCAGTGTAAATGTCTCTAATGAGATATCACTCATTAAAATACAACAAAATTAGTTTCCAAACTGCAAAAGCACTTCCAATTCTCAAGACTCAAAACTATTTCGTTAGAGTACAAATCTAGATAGAGTATTCCCAGCTCTTCCCAGTAGTACACCGAGCTTTCAGTCTGTTTTCACGTTTGGTTGCCTCAGTTACAGGACCGGCGCTAGTGTATTTGGCGCCCTAGGCGCACGGCCATTTCGCCACCCCGTGGCTCCAGTGGAGCTGCCACAGCCATGCCTGCGGGAGGTCCACCGGAGCCACGGGACCAAGGGACCTTCCACAGGCACGACTGTGGCAGGTCCACCGGAGCCACCTGCCGCCCTCCGCCGGCAAAATGCTGC
This sequence comes from Gopherus flavomarginatus, assembly GCF_025201925.1. Lineage (NCBI taxonomy): Eukaryota > Metazoa > Chordata > Testudines > Testudinidae > Gopherus > Gopherus flavomarginatus. The sequence goes on along the minus strand of NC_066631.1, from coordinate 21,036,642 downwards.
TCCCCAATAATCCTGGCGCCCTAGGCGATTGCCTAGGCCGCCTAAATGGAAGTGCCGGCCCTGCTCAGTTGTATGAAGACTTGAATGATATCTGAGTCTGAAACTAAAAAACCCAAACCAATTCAGTATCCTAAGAACATCTCACTGTCTGTTAATCTCTGTAGCCTGTTGTAATACTTGGCTGTAATTTCTCAAATATTGGAAGCACACATTAATTATAGACCTATCTAATTCAGGTGATACTGGGCACCTTCCCACACAGAGAAACCTATCTGTAGCTGCAAAAAGACTGGAAATCTGACTCCTCTATAAGATCAATACACTCATTATCTCTGAAAATAGTAAAGTATGTCATGGCAATGGGCATCTTTTATGTTGTCAGAAATATGATGTTATGACTGAAAGGAATGGTATTGTGGTGCTACTTGTAAGTGATATCACAGAAGACAGCAATTCCAAATACCCAACATATCCACTGGTAAATTAAATATTTGTAGCATAGATGGATCCAAAGCAAAACTTCAGGGCAGTTCAGATTTGGAGCTAGATCCTAATTTCCTGGATAATCCAAATCCTAATTTTCTGGATAATCAATACAAATGGGCAAAATCAAAGCTCTAGGTCCAAATACCCCCAAAACTTTGGGAAATTTCAGCTATCAATTGCGGTCTGACTGTTGTAGATCATCTTTAACTTGTAGGTAAGCTTAAAAGTTGTCTAATGGACAAATCTGATGGGTCAAATACTTGGATAATCTATCTGTCCAACTCAAATACTCAGCAAAAACATAACAGGCCATGGCAGAATCTCAAGCTCTAAACATTTGTCATGTTAATACCCCTGCAGAGTCACAATTTGTTTTTAAGAAGGCAACCTAGAATCCTGTTTCCATATCAGTTAGTTGTGGGATGATGCAGACTGATTATATGGGAGACATGAACACATAAGAAGCTTAAGAGCATTGGATATGTGTGAAGATGAGCAGTGTAGAGGAACAAATAAGACAGTAAAAAGCAAACTTTAAAAATAAAATGATGTTATGTTAAATAAGATTCAACATGAGCTTCAGTGAAACAGCAGTGGTTATAAGCACCAGCTCTCTCTCTCATACACATGCACGTGTACTCGCACACACAGACACACAAAGCTGTCTTCCACCTTACACAGTCATTTGTCCCTGTGGAAAATGCATGTAAAATGCTACTGTTCTTATTTCACTATTTGGGATCTAGCTGAATTTGCTATCTGATAAAGAAGACTCAAAAAAGGCTAGAGAAAATGATACTTAAGAGATGTCTGAGCTCTAAGGAAAAAAACACTCCAAAAGTGTGACCCCAAACATGTCCCATGACAAATCCTAGTGGGATAAATATGATGGGCCTGGCAAGGAATCAAATGCAATCAATTACGAGGTTTCAATTTGTTTTAAAACAGTGTCAAACAAACAAACAAACAAATTAACTGTCCAGAACATTTTCTGCCAAAATAAATCTAGCAACACTGATTTTTCTACAATTGCTGTCTGCAGGTAGAAGGAAAGGCCTTAGCTGTGCAAAATACTTGCTCAGTGTGCCCAACTGCAAGCAGATATGCTCCTAACATTAAGTATATGGCATAGTAAAGTTTTCTACCATCCTGGGATTTTGGGGAAATAGGTCACAGCACTAGGACAGGTTGAAAAATTACGTTTAAAAAACAAACAAACAGAAAATTGGGTTTTCAACTAAGTAATTTTTTTCATGGAAAGCGACTGCTTTCTGTAGAAAACTTTAACTTTTTGTCAAGATAAGGAACCAAACAGTTTTTAGTCAAAACCCAAAAACTTTTGGCTGAAAACCAAAATTTTTGAGTAAAAAATGTCACTATGGGGCCTTGCATCCCCATTCTTCTCTATAGGTCAGGCTCCCCTGACAGACTATATCTCCCATGATGCACTGTGACAACTTAGCAAGATGGCTCAACATATGAAATGTAGTCTGACCAAGGAGCCTGGCCCATAGAGGAGAATGGGGGCATTGGACTGGCAGTCAGGAAATCAGGGATCTCTTCCTGACACCGACCTGCTCTGTGAAACTGGGCACTTCATTTTACTTCAGTTTCCTCTCTCACCCTTTGTCAGTACTGTTTATTTAGATTGTCAACTCACAGAGGCAGAGATTGTCTCTCACTACGTGTTTGTACAGGGCCTAACACAATGGGGCCCTGATCTCAGTGACCGGAGTCACTGTAATACAGATGTAGCAATAGTTCCATTAGAGTCAATGACTGACTGATTTACATCAGTAGGAGGATCCAAGTGCTTAAAGTTAGTCATGTGTGTAAGGACCCAACTACATTTTGGCACAAGACAGTCATCACCATGCACAGGAAAAGTCAGTCAGTCAGTCAGGTTGGGTGGTGGCCCAAAAGCTGAAGCTGCACAAGGACAGCAGTAATCATGAAGGGAAAGTTACAGTCCTTGGGAGGGATGCGTCGATTAATTTGATTCACTTGTCACATTGAACGAAAAGTATTACTCTGGCAGCTGCTGTACCCTGCCTCCGAGAAATATTAGAAATGTCACCACAACTGTTAGGAAAAGTTCAGTATCTAATGATGAATCCGTTTACAGCAACAACTGCCCTTTTTTCAAAGAGCTACACTCACATCTGGAATTAAGTTTCCGCCCCACCCCTGCAAAAGAAACCTATGCTATTGCAGAGAAACTTATAGATGACTTGTTCAGCCTGAATCTCCTACAGTAAGATCATAAAGATATTGAGTATTTTGGAAGCGTCTGCCCCAGTCCAGCTCCAGTGGTCTGACCTTCAGACACCAGCCTTCTCACTGCCAACAAACAAAACAAAGCAAAACACACAAAACCCGCACCATTAGAAACGACATTTGTTGGCAATCTTAGCAAAGTATTAAGGCTAAATTTTTCAAGGATACTGTACCTAAATGATTTGGATGTCCAATTTCCATTAAAATTAAACTGGGTGTTCAAATCCCATCCTAACTGTGACTCAGGGAGACTCACCTTTAGAACTGTTTTTTGCATATCAGAGTCAAGTAGCATTGGCTGAAAAAACAAGACTTCATTTCACGAGAAATTTTGAGGTTTCAACATTTTGTTTCTATTCCAATGCAGAATGAAACAAGGACCTTTGTTCTTCTTTTTTAAACAGAAAATTTCAAAAGAGATTTGGCCCAGGGGCTCCCATATCCCAAGTGAGCCTTAACCACCAGGCTATAGAGTCAGTCTCTCTCTCTCATTCTCTTCTGTTGGAGCTGTTCCACTTTGCATAAATAATGAAATATTCACTAGGGCAGAGAGAGAGAGAGAGAAAGAAAGCTCTCTAGCTCAGTGCTTAGGGCAATAACTGCTCTGCCTCATTTATACCAAGGACTTAAACCTGGATCTCCTATCTCCCAGGTGAGCGGCCTAACCTCTGGGCTTTCGGCTCTTTGGAGGTGAGGCTCTCTCCCTGGTTTTAACCAAAAATTTCATCTTGGGCTTTAGGAAAATTTAATCAAAACGGAAGTTCTCAGGGAATGCAAATTGCTGCAGCGTAAGGTTTATCTTTATCTAACGGCCACTCTTTTGGAGTTTGACTTTAATGCTTTTTCATTTGACGCAATGTACCCCAAAAGCAAAATGCAGCTGAAATAAATTGCTAAGAGAGGAACTTGAGTTATTTCAGCTTTGTGATGCTTACTTCTTTCAATCAGGTATTTCTCAGCTTTGCAAATAAAGTTGTATCTCATAGCTACATAGAATCATAGAATATCAGAGTTGGAAGGGACCTCAGGAGGTCATCTAGTCCAACTCCCTGCTCAAAGCAGGACCACTCCCCAGACAGATTTTTACATGGTGGTTCTCCTATAAAATCTTAGTGTGTATGGTTTCATAGCACCACAGTATGAGTGACAGAAATTATTTCTTCGATCATCTAGTCCATTCTCTTGCCAATGCAAATGTATATCCTTAGTCTCTAATGCTTTCTTGAACAAATGACTCAAGCAATGGGGCCTCCATCTTGAGAGACTGTGGGCCTGATTCTCTCACCTACACCACTGTAAATCCCCTGATCAGCTATTCCTGGTTTGCACAGATGGAAGGGACAGGAGAACTGGCTCCTTTACTTCAGGACATCTATTTCAGTCTGTGATGAAAAAGTTCTGGTTATGGATCTAGTGTTTCCAGCTCTGTTTGCTTGACAGCACAATGAGAACCTGAATATTTTCAGTGTGTTAGCTCACCTCCACCATCACAGTTCACCAAGACAACTAACAAATGACAAAGCACATGTCCTTCAATCTTTACAATGTAGATTTCAATCAGCTGCGATGTAATGGTAAACAAAGGGTTTTTGTTTGTATAGACCATGACAAATTTTCTCTCAATCTTCTGAAGATTGTTTTTTTCCTTTGAAAGTTTCTGGTACAAAATAAGTCTCTGCATCTCTCTCTTCCCCCACCTCTCTGGAAACAATGACAGACTCATTATCCCAGAAGAACTGTTTTAATTTGCAAGGCTATCTTTGTGAACCTTAAAATAGCATTCAAATTATGTGCATTCCTTTTAATCCAGATCTGAAATGCAGAAAGCAGTTGACCTTTTCTCTTGGGTTTGCAGTAATGTGTGCCTCAGTCCCCACATAAATAAGAAAAGGGAGAGAAACAAATGTAAGGGAGAATACAGCTCCTAAAAATCCTAAGCATGTCATTCATAACAACCCTCTCAAGATTTTAAGAATCAAATACATGGAGATGACAAAAGATGTTACGCTTAAAAAGCAAAAGCTTTTATCTGAAACTGGATTGTTTTTCTTAGTCAATGTGGGGTAAGTCATTTTCCACCCCAATTTTCTTCCAGGACATTTGCACCTGGCCAATATATTTTCAAAGCAGAATTTTCTTTTCCCCTTGAAGAGAAATGGGTAGGATACTCAAATATCCAGGGCAGAGTGGAACTCCAGTGAATAGGCATGAAGCACTTTTTGTTCTGCAGTGCTGGAAGCTCATCCCATAGTGGCAGAGAGTCATGGCACTGGCACTCTTCTGGCTAATTCTCAGGGCAGCACTGGTGACAGCTTCACCTGCCTCTGTCTTCAGTGAGATATCAGCAATCCAGAGGGGGAGACAAAGAGAGGAAAATAATTCAAAACAGAGAACTGTTCTAAAAACTCATCTGAAATCATGGTTGTCACACCTGCCAGAGCAATCTCGGAAATCTGGATTTAACTCCTAGCCCTGCCACAGACTCTCTGTTTGACCTTGGGCAAATCACTTAATCACTCTGTGCCTCAGTTCCCTACCTGCAACTTGGGGAAGATACTTCTTTTCTCCCACCCTGTGTCTATCTTGTCTATTTACATTGTAAGCTCTTCAGGGCAGGACAGCCTTTTATTCTGGGCCAAATTTTCAAAAGAACACATTGGCTATATACTGGGTTAATCTACGCAACAATTGAACTCCCACGGCTGGCCCAGGTCAGCTGACTCAGGATTGTGGAGCTAAAAATTGCTGTGTAGACATTAGAGCCTGGGCTCTAGCCCAAGCCTGAATATCTTACACAGGAGTTTTTAGCCTTGCTGCCCAAGCCCCATGACCCTGAGTCAGCTAACCTGGGCCAGCCACAGCCATGCAGCCGGCCTTTTATTTCAGTGTAGATGAACCAATTGAGACATAAGCTGGGTGCTGGGAATTTTGGAGTATCTGACACTTATTTAAATACCTGAATGGGAACTGAGATCTTTTCAAAATCTGGCTGCAATTGTGGGTGCAAAATCCAGGGAAATCCAGCCTTGAACTGTTTTGAAAATCTAGTTCCTTGTGTTTGTGCAGTGCCTGGCATGATGCATTCCCACAATATAGTAATAGTAATAGTAACAAAAGGATTTTGCAGGCATGTGAGCATTTCAGTGGTGCTGGAAAGTGAGTTAATCACTACTGGCTCAGAAATACTGACATGTTCAGTTTTACGTTAGCTTGGGGTGTAGGTCGGAAGTGTATAGTGTAGGACAAATACAGCTTGGGTTCTCATTTAAGTACTCCCATTCCTGAAAATTTAAGAGAGAAAAAAAATGCTTTAATTGAATATGTTTCCAAAAATACTCCAAGTGACTGTATTAAAAAAAACTCACCATGCCTGGGGAAGCAGACCCTGTTGTGCATATTAATAGACTGTTTAATAGTGCTACTCTGTGTTTATTATCTCTTTTATTCTCTCTCCCTATGTTTCCATGTGGGAACTCTGTGATAGCTGCTAGTGAGAAAATTGACTATATGAACTCATTCTGTCTGAATCTCTCCTCATTAGGACTAGGAATAAAATGTATCTGTCATTTCTGTAGGCTCACTCTCTCTCATCATTCTGGCCTCTATCATCCTCTTTAGTACAAAAAAGTAAGTAGATGTGCATACAGATGTAGCAATAATGAGAGTCATGACCTACAGATGACATTCACCCCGATAAGCTGGGTAGCTCTCTGTATGAAGCTAGGAAGAGGACAAGTTCTTTGGGGCACTGTATGATGACATGAGGATGATGGGATGCAAAAGAACAGACATAAATTTGGTAGCCATACAATTCTAGCCAGCAACTGGAGAGAGAAATCTTACAATATCAGTTGTGAAGAAGTTAAGTTTGTGGTCCCCATAGCACCAGTTGCTGAACAGATAAGCAATAGGAGCCATAGGTGCCAACTTCTGCTGGTGCCGGTGGTGTTTGACCCCCCTCTGCCCTGGGCCCCACCCTGCCTCCACCCTGCCCCACCCCCATTCTAAACCCTTCCCAAAATCCCTGCCCCACCTCTTCCCCACCTCCTCCCCTGAGTATGCCACATTTCCACTCCTCCCCCCTCATCCTGAGCTTGTTACGCTGTGAGCACTGGGAGGTACGTGCTCAAGGGAGGTGGAGGCGAGGTGAGGTGGGGAGGGGAGAGGAATTTGGCTGCCGGTGGGTGCAGAGCATCCACCAATTTTTCCCTGTGAGTGCTCCGGCCCCGAAGCACCCACAGAGTCAGCGCCTATAATAGGAACTTTGTATGTGAGAAAGGATAACCTCAGTGGGAGTTTCACAGATGGAGGGTTTGAGGATTCATAGATTGCAATAATTTGGTCTGACTTCCTTTATAACACAGCCACAGAGACTCCCCAAAATAATTCCTAGAGCAATCTTTTGGATCAGGGCATTTACTTAGGAAGTGCTTCTTCAATGATCTTTGTGAGACCAACCAGAGGCTGAAAAAAGCAGGAAATCCATGTTTTACATTGCGCAATTACTCCAAAAGTGGAGTAACCGCATTTCAATATTGGAGTGCTAAGTACTATATTAATATCAATAAACACAGATGGGTTGGGTATAAATAATGAGGGGTCACAAATACATTTGACTAAGGCAAAGCATCTGATTCTCATTTAAACAAAGGCCCCTTTATACCTCTCTAGCAGTGTAAAGGGACCTTAAACTGGATGTTGAAAATCAGGTTCAAAATATCTATGTATCTTAGGTATTTATAGGCACCTATCACCTTAGTGTATAAGCACCAAGTGTGTAAAACACAGAGTTTGCAAAGTCACAACATACCTGACCAGACCACAAACGTGAAATGGCATTCTCCACTGATCCTTGGGGAAACACCATCTGCTAGGCAAGGGGCTTCCTGACCAGCCCATTAGTGCCTCTGCATTGCAATCAACCATTTGCTAACCTTTGGGCTGTTCACTAAATGAACGTGAATCACAATGCATCTGTAGGCACAGTTTGATTGTGTTCTCTCGGCTGCTCACCTGCAGCTGTGCTCAATATGGCTCTGTTCTATTGCAAATTTGCTGCTTATATAATTCAGCAGTGGGTGCTGAGGGAGGGGGAGGAGGATGCAGAGCAGGGTTGTTCCTCAAGTCAAAGGAAGCTCTGAGCATAAAGCTTTTACCAGACTAGACTGCAGTGTTTACACCAGGCTAACCATAAATGCAGATAAATATTGTTGGGTTCTGACCAACAATTTCCCACCTCCCACTTCCTTTATTCATGTTGCTAACAAGATACATTGACTTAAATGGGACCATAATCTACTATTCAATGAATCAGGAAATCAGACTCTGGCCCTATATTCTTTAGCCATAAAAAGTCACAGATAAATCCAAGCCATTTATTTCCATAAATACCTATCTCCCTACAACTCTGGGCTTCAATTAAAATATGACTGGAACAAAACCAAATCCCAACTGAAAGGTTTTATAAAACCTAACACTATCCATTCCCTCTTGCCCATATCTATGGTAATAAAACCATGCATCACACTCAGTAACAGGAGCTTGTGGGTAAGTGTTATGGGGCTGTAAACTAAGCAGAAATAATAGTGCAGAACATTCCTGCCCACCAATTTTTGTTCAAATTTAACAAGGAAGGGCAAACAAAACATTTTTTAAGGGTAGTCCAAAGGTAAATATAACCTGGTGCATAAGAACAGCTGCTGTTTATGGCTGTGAAATACTGGGAGGTTTTTTTTTTTTGCCTTTTTTTTTTTTTTTTTACCGTACAGGAGAGAAGAATTACATCCAGTTGAAAAGAAATAGGCATTGTAAAGGCTACCCTCAAAAGCGGCATAAAACTGAATCTGTCAGGAGAAAGTCAAGAACATATTATTTTTGCCATACTTCATTTCTACAGCGAAAATTCCTGAAATGCAGCAAGTGGCATGAGAGAAAAAGAAAAAAAAGACACCATCACTAGAATAGCAAACCCAGAACAAGTATTTGGTATATAACATGTTCAAGTTGAAACAAGCCATTCCCCATAAAACAGGTCTATTCTCATCAATGGTGAGCACGAAGTGATGTCCCCATCAAAACTGCTGCTGTTGGGAAAAAAGAACAGAATGTAACCTCAGGACAGTCAATTCATGCACTGACTCAGAATACTTCATACAGATCCAGTGAAGGAAGAGTTTGTCCTGAAGTTGAATTGTGTCTCAGGAGAGGGGGAGGATTGTAACAGCTGCCTGATGGCCAATTTATAGTTTGTCATTGCAGCTGACTATAGAGGAAGGTAAAGTGTGATTTACTGAGGGTTCCCCCCGCACTAAAAGAGAAATAAAAAATGCTCCTATAAGGGAGCTAGTTTGTCAGTGAAAGATCCACAGCGATCTTACAAACCCGTTTCCTTCTCTCAGAGTAGAGGCCACCCCCAAACTGCATGATAGGGTAGGATTAAACTTTGGAGTAAATTAGACCAATACAAAGGTCTATCCAAAGCTAGAATTGAGCTAAAACAAAAATATTTTTGGAGGTTCTCTGTGGTGTGAGCATTGGCCTGCTAAACCCAGGGTTGTGAGTTCAGTCCTTGAGGAGGCCATTTAGGGATCTGGGGGAAAATCAGTACTTGGTCCTGCTAGTGAAGGCAGGGGGGCTGAACTTGATGACCTTTCAGGCTCCCTTCCAGTTCTATGAGATAGGTATATCTCCATTTATTAATTATTATTATTATTGTATTATTAGGTTAAAAACAGTTTAATTAATTAAAAGGTAGAAAGTCCCTTGCCTCTAATCTTAACAGTTAAAACCAGAAATGGCACTCAGCCAGTATCTTGCAACTGAACTGCACTGAATTTTGGAAAAGGTCAGATCTGAATCTGAAAGATCATGAAATCAGACCAGTCTTCATAACAGCCCAAAATCCCACAAGCCCTGGGGAAGGTCAGATTTAGATTCCATTCTGGACCCTAATTTTTGTAGCATGGATCTATCTCTAGTTAAGGGCAAAAAAGGAAAACACATACCAATCCTTGTGAGCCAGAATTATTGTGCTCCGTTTCCAGAGACTCTGCATCTGGCTGGTTAGAAATTGGTGTAGAAAGAATGTTATGCTGGGGGAGAGTGCATTCCTTTCTGACACCCATTCATTGCGTGCCAGAACCCCTGCCCAAGGCCATCTATGTAAGTGAATATTTGACAAGTGGAAGGAGCATGTTTTCTGAAAGGTGGCTTCCATTTTCTGGGTGCAGTGTGCTCCTGCAATTAACTTGCAGACATAAACCTGTGTAATTGCACTTTCTGGCAACCGAATTGTCAGTACTAATCAGGCAGTGAGAAGGGCAGTTATTATGTTCTGAACCTGTAATTTATTTGCAGACACAAAGTTGCAGGTATATGTTGCGCCTAGTACAAAATTTACCCTTTGAAATCCTCTAAATAGAGAATTAGCTCTGGACTTGCTACAGTGAGGGTTTTACATGGATATCAAAAGCAGCCCTGAAATTTTTCACAAAGGATCAGGTCATTAAAACATAGAGGCATATTGAAATACTGTCTATACTGCACACTGCGAAGAATAGCCAATAGGCTCAAACAAATGCCACCATGAAACATCTATCTTATTATGGTGCATTTTCAAAGCAGGTAGACACGGAACAGGAGGAGAGCAACATCAAGCAGGTATGCAGCAAGAGGCCAATAATATTTGACATTCATGGGATCTTCTGGAATCCTGCCAGGAACTGTGTTGTCCTCTGTAAGGTCCTTGTCTCTTTGTGGTAAAACTTGTTCCCTGCCATTGGGAAAGAGAGACAGGGACCCCAGCAGATTCCCGTGTTGGTGTTCTTTTGGAGACTTCGCAAGTCAAGGAGCCCAGTGACTTGGAGAAATTGTGCCTATTCTTCAGCGTACAGCAGAAGAGATGTAAAACAAGCCCCCAGAGTGAAATGCATCTTTTGGCAGAAGGACTACATCTGACCTTCTGCCCTCCGCAGATCTATGAAGGCTAGGAGACAGGCCCTTTGCCATATCCTCTGCAAGTTGTGCCGGGGGTGTGCGTCTGCATTGCTTCTGACTAGGCTGGCACAGAGGGAAGCATTGGGGTGAGTGGGCAGGAGATTACTGGGTCTGTGCTTATGTAACGCTGACAGACCCTAGTTGTCGGTGGGCGGGATTGAACCGGGGACCTCTTGGGCTTAGTGCATGAGCCTCACTGGCTGTTAGCTAAGGCTGTAGAGCAGACTCAATAATCTCTCCCTTCCGCTCCCTCTCCTGGAGGTGTGTGGGTTACACTTACAGTCTTCAAGTTGCTGGGAACTTAAGGAAAGCAGCGCTATTCCAGTGCATAGGTGGCAGCAGGAGGTACAGAGGGCTACGCTACAGCCCCAGGACCTTCCCTTATGAGAGAGTCAATTCTATTCTCTCCATCTCACCACAGAGGAAAGCAACCAGGGAGGAGTTTGTGATTTAGTGAGCAGTTGCATCAATGAAAACAAACGGTGAAATGCTAAAGATTCAGCACAACAAATACCCTCCTCCCATCTCTCCCTGAAATTTATAATGATTAAAAGGGGAGGAAGAAGAAAGAACTAACAAATAAACAACCCCCCACCCCAGCTAATCTGCAAGTACTGGGAGGAACTGAAATGTATATGCCTGCCTAAAGAAAAGAGATCTGAAATAAATGTGGAAGTAAACATGGCTGAGGAGAAAACAGAATTGAGCGGCTAGAAAGGAGAAAAGTAGCACAAGGCATGTCAGGAAATGAGAATAATGAAAAGGAGATTAAGAAATTAAAATAAACGAGTGGGAGCACATAGCATGCAATTTAAAATGTATATATCTTGCAAATGCAACACAGCTCTGCAGAACGTTCAAAGGGCACTGGTTGATTACAAACAGAAAGCGCCCTGTGTATTCAGAAAATCGCTACTTTTTGACACACAACATAACAATGAAATAGCCCCACACATCATTAGGTTCTGTCATTTCTGATCTGGAAGTGGAGTCTTGTGGCTTGCTTCAAATATGGTGTATGCTTTATAGCAAGCACCCTACCTGTCTGGGGAGCAAGGCGACCAGGCTAACGTTCAGCCATGCCAGCCATTTCCCCAGTGCATCCCCTTCAGCTTCATGTGACCTGACCTGTGATGGAGCTTGGGCTCCCCAAATTTTTTAGACTAGCATTTGGAGCAATACTAGATGAATTCTGAATTGAAAACCTTGAGAACAGTATGAATAAATAATTATATAGTCATATTATGGTAATCCCTCTCTAATCTGAGGTAATTAATAAGGTAATGGGGGTCGTGTATTTGAGTAACTCACAAACTCATTTAAATGGATTTATCCTCATGACAGTCCTGTGAGGGCGGGAAGTACTGTTATTCCCATTTTACAGATGGAAAACCGAGGCTGGTATGGCCAAGCAGGGTATTGAGTCTGGGTCTCCTAGGTCTCACGGTAGCAGCCTAATCACTCAACCATCCTTCCTCTCCAAACTTTAACAGTACAATACCAAAGACACCAACCTAAAGGCACCAACTGATATCGGGACCCTGTTATGCTTGTCACTATATATATAGATAGTGAGAGACAGGCCTTGCCCTACAGAGTTTATAGTCTAAGGGCCAGAGTCACCAACACTCACAATAAATTATAGAATAACAGGGTTGGAAGGGACCTCAGGAGGTTATCTAGTCCAACCCTCTGCTCAAAGCAGGACCAACCCCCAAAAATCATCCCAGCCAGGGCTTTGTCAAGGCTGACCTTAAAAACCTCGAAGGAAGGAGATTCCACTACCCCCCTAGGTAACCCATTCCAGTGCTTCACCACCCTCCTAATGAAAAAGTCTTTCCTAATATCCAACCTAAACCTCCCCCACTGCAACTTGAGATCATTACTCCTTGTTCTGACTAGCACCATGCTTCTGAATAGCCCCATTAATTTCACTGAGGCTCCTTGCAGTGTAAAGTACTACTCAATGTGAATAAGAATTAGCAAAACAGATGAAGGATGGGAGATAGGAGGTATATACTGGCTTCTTTCTCTTATCCTCAAAACTTTACATTTTGCATATAACTCATTCCCCAAAGCAGGTGTTTTTCTAAGGACATCAATAAGTGGAAGCAAGTGTTTTTTCTAACACAACTGTTACTGCTTGCACTAAGGACTCCTCTGAACCTGAGTGTTTCTGTAAGATCAGTCTCTAAGCAATTATAGTTTATAATCCTCTGCTGAAGTGCAAAATTACACATGAGCAAGAGTTAGCTGTGCTAATTTATGAGTGTGCGTCAAAGTGAATTATTCCACATCCTCACCCACCTCTCTCATATTATGTTAAATTAATAAAACAATCTGCAGTGACACTATTGATTAATTTAATAACTTAACTCAAATGTTTTACAGTATTGAACTCTGGGAATTATGTTAAAAAAGAGAAAGAGAGATAGAATTACCATGATGGCAGAGGTGTCGTTTTTCTGATATGAACTACCCCTGCATGAACCTAACATAAAATCACTGCTCTGCACCTCTTTCCAGAACAATATTTCACTTCATATTATTTGCAATTATGGCTCAATTGAGTAACGAAGCTTTCAAGCTGGCTGCCCTGCACTGTATATAGATTTGGTTGAGGCCTGATGGTGGTGGAGAGGCTTCTGCAGCTGTTCATAGCAAAAAAGAGGTGGATTTTTTTTTTAAATCCATTCTAATATTTTGGATCTAATTTATCTCCTGACTAATCGTAGATTAGTACTATGAATGGAATGAATATTATGGCTTTGCTGCACTGGTGTACCTGTAGCCATACCACCTTGGGCTGAGATCCACTCACATCTTAAACCTCCACCAGGGTACTGTTGGATCGGTATTTTCCTGGCCCATCTTTGAGGAACACCTGAAATATGTGGCGGTTTCCTTGTGAGCCGAGATTGAGCCTTGTTAGGGTGTCTGTGCTGCCATCTTTCAGATAAGAGGGTAACCAAGTTCCTGAACCCTCACAGTCAGTAAACATCATGCTATGTTTTAGAAGGGTGTGTGAATTCCTCTCATAGGCATGTCATCCAAGTGACCCTTTGGTGATCTTGGAAGCTGAAAGGAGCTATGGTGGGCTAGATTCCAATAGCGTTACTGGCACTGAGCAGTCCCTTGCTCCTCAGTAGTACCATATCAATGTGGCATAGAAACTGTCAGTTTCCAAAGTCACTGAGTGCTAGACTGTTACTTAGACTTAGACAACAAGTCCATAGAGGGGAGTACAAGGGATTTTAAAAGTTGGAGTAAGGAACACCAAACACGCTGTCCAGCGCAACTGAGCTTGTGTGGAGGAGGAAGTACTCTGCTCCTGGTATGAACTACTAGCCAACTACTTCTGGAGTAAACGAGGAACCAGGGAGATAATTCTGATTCTCAGTGTCCATTTCCTGGTCTGACCAACACTGTCAGATTGACCAATATTGTCTCACAGTTTCCTTGTGCTCCCCTGCTTATCTATCTGCATCCACCTGTTGTCTCTTGTCCTATATATAGATTGTACTATTGGGGTGGAGACCATTTCTGTGTTTGTACAGCACCTAACGCAATGGAATTCTGGCCTAGGATTGGAGTTCCGCTGCAATAAATAATGATGCATAAACCAAATTGGCACAGTCCAGCACATTTGTCTGTGTTCCGGAAAAGTCCAAGTCTGGAATAACAGAGATGATGCGTGTTGGGAGCTAGGGACATTGACAGAACTGTTCAATTGCTTTCCTATGACCAAGAGATCCTTTTCTAACTTTTATGGGCACCAGATTTCCCTCCCAGTATTTAGTCCTAAATAAATGGCAAGGAAAATTACTTTTTAAATTATTTATGTTTCAGTAGCTGGACGAGAAAAATGCACTGCTGCTTGGGAATAAAATGTTGCCTTCGAGATGCCAGGCAGTTCTTTCTGTGTTTATTACAGATAGTATTACTACTTGTGAACAATGAGACCAACTGCTTCACTAATGGGACCAATCTCTTGGTTCTTATTAAACGGGTTCAATGGTGTTTATCGTATCTGTCAACATCATGGGGTAAATCCAGCTCCACTGTGCACAAGGCACTCTCTGCATTGGAACTGGAGTGGCTCCTCTTTGGAGAGGTGGCCATGGGGGAGTCAGCATCTCTAGCTCACTATGTTGATAGAGGCAGGGGAGGGGACCAGTCTCTCCCCGAGTAAAGATGAGAGTAAGCCCATTGGATCTGGGACAGGATCTAGGACCAGCCACTCCCCTCCTGGAATGGAGATAAAAAACCAGAGCAAAAGTTACTTAAGACCTAAAGCTGTAAGTAGTGACTACAAGCAGCTATGGAGTGGGGTTTGGAATTATTTCCCCCTTTCCCTCTCATCCGTCCTTCACATCCCAATTACAGAAATGTAGGTTGTCCTCTGAGTTCACTTGCAGCTTTGAACTCTAAATTCTCAGACTTGGCAGATGTAAGAGGCAAGAGTTGAAATGTATAGTTCACATTTTAGAGGGCTCAGTGACTGGATAAACAACATAAACCAATATTATCTAAGCCTGTGGCTAGAAACCCAGCTCCACAAAATTAATTAAATATACACGTTGTGTAATGCCTGTGGAGAGGAAGATTGGCTGTATAAATATTTGGATTATAAACATTGCTCTTGATTCACCTAAAGAGAGCTCTTTGTATCTTTTTAACTTCTCCCCCTCCCAATCAATCCCATCAAAAAATACTAAAAAGGCACTATTCCTCAGCAACGGCTGCACAACAAATGAAATGTGGAGTCTTCAGGCCAAGTTGTTTTAGAAATACAAGACGAAAAAATAGTCATTACCATTTTAACAAACTACAGCTACATTTCCAATAGGAAGGATGGTTTTGTGGCTAAGACCTGGGGCTAAGAAGAACTAGGTTTGATATTTGGCTCTGTCACAGACACACTATGGGACCTTTGGCAAATCACTTCACCGCTCTATGTCTCAGTTCCCCATTCATAAAAGAGGGATGATGATAATAATAATTATACTCTTTTCCACTCTGTGTCTGTCTTGTCTATTTAACAGCAAACTCATTGGGGCAGGGACTGTCTCTTACTCTGTGCTGAGCTGTTTTGAAAATCCAGCTGTAAGCATTTGCATTTTCCTCAGTCTCAAAACAGGCTGAGCCATTTTAGCTCAAACTTTACATAAAGAGAAGCCATGCCTGAAAAATTTCAGTCTGAAAGGAAGAGGACTTTAACATGACCTCTCACTCTGTAGTTCAGGTATAAGATATAGCTACGTATAACAGAATAGAATAAAAAGCACTTTACATATATATAAAAACATGCAACCATTTGAAAGCAGCCCAGCCAACTTTCATGACCGTGACAGGAAATTCTTGGTTCAGATTCTGCATGACTAAATCAATGACAGTTTTACCTGAATAAATACTGTACAGAGAGACAAGGTGGGTGAGGTAATATATCTTTTATTGGACCAGCTTAGGTTGGTCAAAGAGACAAGCTTTTGAGCTGTTGTATAGATGGAAACTTGTGTCTTTCACCAACAGAAGTTGGTCATACAAAATGTTATCTCACCCACCATGTCTCTCTAATTTCCTGGGACCAGCACAGCTACAACAACACTAAATACTGTGAAGTCAGTCACACCCATAGTCCTTTTTATTATAATGGGTCGGATTCTTGATACACTTATGCATGACGAGTACCATCTTACTGTGCAAGTGATCCTGTGGAAGCCTACAATCTAGATTCTGATGCGTCCAAAGTCTTTTGGATCAGAATGGAACTCCTTGCAGACACAGGTATTACTCAGTATGAGCACGGTTAGTACATTTTGACCAATGGTACCACTTATGGCATAAGGTAATAATCAATGTGTGAACAAGAACCTTGAAATCTGACCCTGGGTAACTTCCTAATTTACAGAAAATAATCTTTTCTAGTTCTCTTCAGGAAAGGAGGCTCAGCAACGTAATAATTCTACAAGGGCTCAAAGGACTCTTCGTTGGATATTACTTGTGAAATGTTAAAAAGCACTCACAAGAGCAAGATCTTCACAAAGCAACCATGAAATCTGTCTGTACAACTTCCCGATAAACAAAAATATTTCAGAATCAATTAAGACAATTCAGAGACTAGCATTCCAATTTCAACCCTGATCATAAATTTAGTGTTAAAGGAAGTATTCAGTACATTACATTTAGATTACAATTTGCAGTAAGAAATTGCAGTCAGAGAACCAGTAGTACCGATTTTGTATGCTAAAAGCTGTCAAGGGGAAGTCAATTGAATAACATGAGAGAAGCAAATGCACTGATTAACTTTGATGAGTTTCAGAGATACTGTGTTTTTTCCATAGATAGGAGTGTTTGTAATGTAGGGTTTAAGGATATAATTCTTAAGTATATAAATCCGTATAATTAGGTACGGCTACTGCAATAGAGAAGCTGAGAAATCTTTTCTTCCCCTCATCCAGGCTTTTACAGACTGGTAGATAATTGTTACATATTCGTATTACATTCTAGGCCTCAAGAATAAGAAAATATCACATCAGACTTAGTTCACTTAGGAGTTCCAGTTTCACAAACAAAACAAAAAAACAAAGCAAAAATCACTTAAAAGTTGACTGGTGTTTCTGAAAGGTTCATAAACCTTCTGGGAAATCTGAGCTAATTTTTGGTTATTTACCAAAACCTGAAATCAGGTGAAGAAAACCCCTTGTTAAGGAACAAAAACTAACCCTTGTTCTTTCATTCTCACTCCTACCTTTTATACCCCATATCTGTACTGGGTGCTCTGCAGAATGAAGTTAGTCATAGCGAGAGAACGTGTTTTTTTAAGTTCTAGAGAGAAAAATTAAAGATGAATTATAACAGTGGTCCCCAATGCGGTGCCCGCGGGGGCATCTTAATGCACCCGCGTCCTGGACCCCAGGAAAGCACCCGCCAAAATGCCGCCAAATTTCAGCAGCATTTCAGCGGGGACGCCTCTCAATGACGCCGCTTGCCGTCGACAAGCGACATCATTGAGAGGCATTGCTGTCGAAATGCCGCATAAATTTGGCGGCATTTCGGCGGGTGCTCTACCACCGCAGTGGTCCTTCGTCTGGCACCCGCCAGATGAAAAGGTTGGGGACTACTGAATTATGGGAACACTTAACAAGCCTCTTTTTATTTGCCTAATTTCTCGGGACTAGGAATTTTTACCCAGAGCTCTCTTGATACCCTGGTAGCATGTTTAAGGGGCAGTCATGGAAGATTGCTGCTCTCATCTTTACTTAGCTTCTCTTTACAGTTACAAACAGTGGACATTTGGGCTTGGATCCAGTGTCCATTGAAGTCAATGGAAAGGATCCCATTGATTTCAGGGTACATTGTATCAGGCCTTTGGTAAAGAAGAATGACAAACCAAGTTTACTCTTAAATAACAAAAAAAATGTATGAGCAACATATTTCAGTCCTTTTGTTAATTACCAACAAGGACATTTCATGATGTTTACTGTTCCATTAGTCTCTCCTAAAACGTTTAAGATGCACTCTGAAGAGTATGCACAAAGGCCCAATTCAGGAAGGCAATTATATATATGTTCAACTTCAAGGATGTGCTTAACTCCAGTTGACTTCAAAGTAAGCAGATGTGTAAATGGTTTCCTGAATAGGGATGCTTTCGTGAATCTGAGCCATACATTGAGACCCTTGAAAAATAAGAAACTGTACAGCATCCATCTATAAAGCCTTAACACTAGTGATGAGCCAATCTCAAAAGCTTCCAATGTTTGATTCTGTTTGATTCGGGTAACCAACTTCTATGGGAAACAGACAAAGTTGGAAATCTCAAAGGACAGATTTCTTCATTTGAACAGTTTCTAAGACTTTTAAGACATTGCTCGTAGTAAGGGACAGCACGCTGGATGGTGCATCACTCCAGGAATGCTACAATTCCCTCCTTGTTCTTCTGTTTGCTCCAGAGGGTAGTGAATTTGGTACTGTCTAATGCCTGGGGGGAGTGGCAGAGTAAAGGTTCCATCCTTCATTACCCATCCATCTGCTCTAGGAAGGGGAGTAGTGTTTGTGCATGGACCCAAGGCTAGAGTATGTAACACAGGCGCATAAGAAAAGTTCTTAATCCCCACTATGCCCCATCAGAGGTGTGCAGTTAGGGTACAACCTAGAACTTAGAAAACACTTGATTCTGTTGATTCAGTTTGGTGAAAGGTTTGGGTGGCTTGTTATTCTGGCCAAACTGGTTTATCCATCATTACTTAAGACACAATTTTGATCATTTGCAATTGCCTGCAGATGGAAACTATGACATCTCTTACCAGACTCTCAATACTGAATATCTATAATTCTATATCTGATTGTATCACTTTAAACACATTTTGAGAATTGAAGGTTGGCTTTTAAAAAATGCTTGATTTTATATCAAGCAGTATGAATATTTGACCATCAGAGTACATGTGTATTGAGTCATGACTGACAGAGACAATTAACTATCTCTTTTTCTTGATCTCTTTGCAGGTTTTAATTTTAATAATGTTTGGCTTTTTAGAATATTGGCTTTTAATTTTAGTGTTCAAGTTTTTGAAAATTCTTATCTGTTCAAAATTCTTTAGTTAATAGGAGAGCCAGACAGATATCAGGATCGCATACCTCTTTGTCTATCCTTTCCGCTCTCTGTAGCCCCAGTGCAGCAAGGTAATCAAGTATGTGCATGACTTTACCAAAGAGTTAGTTCCAATGAAGTCAATAGGTCTACTTATGTGCACTACATGCAGCAGTGTGGTGTAGTGGATAGATCACTAGACTGGGACTCAGGAGACTTGGGCTCTGTTCCTCTCTCTGCCACTGGAATGCTGAGTGACTTTAGACAAGCCACTTCCCCCCTCATGCATCCGATGAAGTGGGTATTCACCCACAAAAGCTCATGCTCCAGTACATCAGTTAGTCTGTAAGGTGCCACAGGACTCTTTGCTACTTCTATAGATCCAGACTAACACGGCTACCCTTCTGATACTTCCCCTCTCTGTGTCTCAGTTTCCTCACCAGTAGAACAGGGATAACAATACTCACCTCCTTTTGTAAATCGCTGTTGAAAGGAACTGTCTAAGAGCTAAGTATTATCATCGTGTGCTTAAGTGCTTTACTGAATCGAGTCCATGCTGCACATATATTATAACTGGACCACAGTTCTCTTGCTTTGTTTTGTAGAACCAGTCTGAGCAGGTCTTGATAATATCCCCCGTCCAATACCCAGTCTGCATCACTGCACATTTAATAATTCTATAGAATATTGCTTCTTTCAGTCTGCGCAAAAATTCCTACGAGGAGATAGTACCAAAGCATGCCTTTGTCAGCTTTATTGTCATGGAGAAAAACATGCATCAGAAAAAAATGTATAATTATATAAAGTGATAAAAAGTAAAAACATATCCATTTCTCTCTCCCATTCTCTTTGTTCTAATAACTTGAGATGTCATTTAAATAATCTATAGACCCGTTTCTGTCTTCAAATACACACATGCACACTCCTCCCATTAACTACTAATTCTGCCTTCAACTGTCATCAAAATCAATAAGAGATGCATACTTGGGTCTGTAGATAGGATTTGGCCACATACATAAGCTAGACAACATAGTCCATGGGAATATCTCCACAAACACTGTTTGAACAGTATATGTCAGTATGCAAAGAGATTTACACATGCTACACTTTAGATGTATATAAGATCAGCTCCTGCCCTCAGATATATGCCGCTTTCCACTGATTTTGATGGGAATTGTGTATGCAGATCTGAAGGCATAATGAGAAGTCAATGAACAGAATATAGACTCAAAATTATGACTTTCAAGTTATAAAAATGCAACCGTTGAATGGACAGTGTCTATGTCTTATTCCGTGAGTCACAGGCAACATAGATGAAGCAGCACAGGGAGAACTGAACATGAATTCAGGACTGGGAGCTGTAAGAAAGTAAATGCCACCGAGATTTAATAATTTTTCATTCTCTTCCCTCTCCAACTTGTGGTTATATTTTCACGAGGTGCAGGTAGTGTGCATCTTTCTACAGTGCATATAATATCCTTGTGCATCCAAATACCAGTGCAATATAAATTAAATGGATATTTGGAACTTAACATAAATTTGTTTTCAATTAATTATATGAGAAGGTGTCATAGTATCTTTCCCCAATCTGAACCTTAGAGTTCAAAAGTTGGGGTGCCAGCATGAATTCCTCTAAGCTCAATTACCAGCTTAGAACCTGTAGAGCTGCCACCAATCAGGAATTCCAGTGCCTAATACACTCTGGTCCCCCAAAAACCTTCCCTGGGGACCCCCAAGACCCAAACCCCCTGGATCTTAACACAAGGAAAGTAAACTCTTTCCTTCACCAGTGCCTTTCCTAGGCTTCCCTCCCTGGGTTACCCTGGAAGATTACTGTGATTCAAACCCCTTGAATCTTAAAACAGGGAGGAATGTTCCTTCCCCCCACCCCTTCTCACTCACCCAGAGGCAATACAGATTCAAGCTCCGTGAACCTAAAACAAAGGGATTCCACCCCTCTCCCCTCCCTTCTCTTTCCTCCCTGTTAAGTACAAACTCAATTCCCTTGAGCCTCAACAAGGGGAAAAAAGCAGACAGGTCTTAAAAGCAAAACTTTTAATAAAAAAAGAAAGAAAAAAGGTAAAAGTTATCTCTGTAATTTAAATGGTAAAAGTTACAGGGTCTGTCAGCATATAGAAACTGGAGAAAAAGCCTCCTCCAGCAGAAATACAATTTAAAATACTTCCAGCCAAATACACATTAAAACTCTACCAGCCAGATACACATTTGCAAATAAAGAAAACCAATTAAAAAGACTATAACCGCCTTTCTACCTTTTGTACTTACTAAATTTGAACAGAAAATTAGAGAGCCTGTAGGTACGTGTGGTTACTCTCAGAACCCAGAGAAAACAAAACCAAACCCAAAAAATACAAACAAAGGCTTCCCTCCACCGAGATTTGAAAGTATCTTGTCTCCTGATTGGTCCTCTGGTCAGGTGTTTGGTTCCCTGTTTGTTAACCCTTTACAGGTAAAAGAGACATTAACCCTTAACTATCTGTTTATGACAGAAGGTGGAGTAATTACCCAACTGTAGCAGATGATTATCTCAACGTACTAATAGCCCCTGGATTATTTCTGCAGAGTCCTTAAAATAGAGTTTAATTTTTTGTTAAAGAAAGAATTAGTCCACTATTCTCCAAAATTTTTATGGGTCACCTAATCTTGCAACGGAAATGGAACGCCAAACTCATACAAGACAGAACTCACTACCATGTACAAACAATAAAACCACAGCTACTATGGATAGGTACTCTGCCAGGGCTGGGTGGGAGGAGGGAAATAAGTTTCAGGAGGTCACAAACATTCTCTTTGTCTTCTTAAAAAAATTAAGATGGGAGTGGGATCCCAATTCTTTTTGTGCTGGGACAGTATTGTTGCAGGGGGGCAACAGTTGGGGTTCGTTTGCCCGGTGTGCGTATCCCCAATGACCACACCGGAGTGGAGAAGCAAGTATCTTTATTTGAGTCAAATAAGGTGCAAGGAGATATAAAATCTCAGATCATGCACCTTATTTGACTCAAATAAAGATACTTGCTTCTCCACTCCGGTGTGGTCATTGGGGATACGCACACCGGGCAAACGAACCCCAACTGTTGCCCCCCAACAACAGCTTTGGCGACCGCGGCAGGACGGTCTGAGGCTGAAAAATTAGCCTTGCCCGGACCCTCTCCGGTGGCCGACGGACTGAGACAGTCACTGATGCCCAGCGCGCACCGGTGCTTTCACCGGGGGCCTCAGCGAAGTCTGGTACGGTCGACCCCGGGAGGCACAACGGTGCAACGCCCCAGAAGGTGGAGAAGCTTTGGTCCTGAGCGACGGTGAGGAACCGGTCTCGGGGATAAGGTAGGATAAAAGTTAAAGGGTTTAATCTGTCACCTGCTAAGACCTGGGGACGCCCAGGGTCTCCCGGTAAGGAATGGGACAGGGACAGTCACAGGATAAGGTAGCGTGCACGCCTTTAGAATGCATTCTGGTTGCATTCTCGGTAATTGGAAAATCTTTGGAATGGATCCACTAACTAAGGGTAAACTAAAAAGGTATTGTACAATAGACTGGCCTCAATATCAGCTAGAGGACCAGGAACGGTGGCCACCGGAGGGTTCAATTAATTATAATACGATCCTCCAACTTCTTTTATTTTGTCAGTGAACTGGTAAATGGAATGAGCCTATGTATGGTCAGATATTTATGTCATTATGGAACAGAACAGATATTTTGAAGCAGTGTAATTTGATTCCAACAGGCTTAGGGAAGAGTTGTGAAAATGTTTAAAACTCATTATTTACTGTAATAGCAGGAGCGGGGTCACATTTGGCCACAGCACCCCCATTGTATGGTGACAAAGTCCCCTCAGCCCCGCCAATTGAGCCCGCCACAGGTTTGTACCCTTTAATTACTCAAACCTGAATCGCTCGCAATGCTACAGCTACTCAGGAGTTAACCACTATGCAGGTGTACTCTCATGTTCCTTTTAATTCTGTGGATCTAGCGGCTTTCAAAGTGCAGGCAGGGGAATTTTCTATCAACCCCTCCCGATTTATTTCAGTTTTTGAAGGCTGTCTGGTTAGTCATAAACCTGACTGGGATAACTGCCAGGTACTTCTGTGAACACTCCTCTCTGAAGTGGAGCGAAACCAGGTTTCAGCTAAGGCATGAGCAGAAGCAGAATGAAGATATGAGCAAAGTCTTGATACTTAGAAGGAGGCCAGGGAGGAATTACAGAAAATTATAGATAAATTCCTGCAGTGTGGGGTATTACAGGAGTGTCACTCAGCTTGGAATACCCCTATCTCACCAGTCCAGAAACCGGACGGCAGTTATCGATTGGTGCAGGACTTAAGAGCAGTCAACGAGAGGGTTAAGACTCTATACTCCCTCGTGCCCAACCCATATACGCTGCTAGCCTCTGTGGGGGGACAGTATTCATGTTTCTCAGTTCTTGATTTAAAGGATGCCTTTTTCACAATTCTGGTGGACACAGGGTCCCAGGAAATTTTCTCCTTTGAATGGGAAGACGCAAACAGGAATAAAAGGCAACTATGTTGGACGGTGCTGGCACAAGGATTTAAGAACTCCCCCACTCTTTTCTGTCAAGCTTTATCCCGGGACTTGGAAGGATGGGAAAATGAGAACAAAGTCCTTCTCCTACAGTACGTTGATGATTTATTAATCGCAGCAGTGGGACTAGAAGTATGTCTCCAGGCAACCGTAAGTCTTTTAAACTTTCTCGGGCTGCGGGGGTATAGCATGTCAAGAAATAAAGCCCAAATTGCCCTCCCCGAAGTACGTTACCTAGGCTTCCAGATCAGACAGGGGGAACGCCAGCTTTCAAGGGGGAGGCTTGAACCTATTTGTCGAGTTTCTACTCCCCGAAATCGCAAGCAGCTCAGAGTATTCCTGGGAATGGCAGGATTTTGCCGCATATGGATTCCAGAGTTTGGACTACTAGCTAAGCCACTGTATGAATGTGTTAAAGGGACCGATCAGAAACCGTTTTACTGGACATCAGAGGCAAATAATGCCTTTACCTTAATAAAAAGAAAATTGATGGAAGCCCCAGGCCTGGGTCTGCCCGATCTTTCTAAGCCCTTTCAATTGTATGTACATGAAAGAAAAGGGGTGGCCCTGGGACTACTTACACAGTTATTGGGCTCTTGGAAACGCCCAGTGGCTTATTTCTCCAAACAATTGGATCAGGTTGCTAAGGGGTGGCCGGCATGCCTACGGACAGGTGCAGCTACAGCTCTGGTGTTAGAGGAAGCAGAAAAACTGACTTTGGGGGTGGGAGGGAGCTGTTCAAGTATACACTCCACATATGGACCAAGCCTTACTGGACACAAAGGGGGGTCTCTGGCTCACCCAAGCTCGGGTAGCCCGGTATCAGGCTAAGCTCTTAGAGAACCCCTAAGTTACCCTGCAGGCTTGCCCCTCCCTTAACCTAGCCACCTTGCTGCCAGAAACAGAGGGCCAAGAGCATGACTGCTTGGAAGTTATAGATGCCCAGTATTCCAGCCGTCAGGATTTAAAAGATCAACCTCTTGCTAACGCAGACTATGAGTGGTACACGGATGGCAGTAGCACTGTTGTAAATGGACTTAGAAGGGCGGGCTATGCCGTGGTGTCTCTCCATGAAACTGTGGAGGCAAAAAGCCTGCCCCCGGGACTTCAGCCCAGCTAGCCGAAATAGTGGCTTTAACTCATGCGCTTGAATTGTCAAAAGGGAAAAGGCTTAATATTTTCACAGACTCTAAATATGCTTTTGGTGTACTACATGCCCACGCAGGTTTATGGAAACAAAGGGGATTATTGACGGCTCAAGGCTCCCTGGTCAAGCACAGGTTACAAATTCTTCAGCTTTTGGAGGCCGTACAACTCCCCTTAAAGGTAGCAGTAATGCACTACAGGCTCATCAAAAGAAGGATCACAGTATTAACCGAGGAACACTGCTAAGACTGTGGCTCTTAAACTTGTTAAAGAGATTTTTCCTAGATTTGGCCTGCCTCGATGGATGGAGTCTGACCAGGGAACACACTTCACCTCAAAAATTGTCCAGAATGTCTCGGATATCCTCCAGCTCAACTGGAAACTTCACACCCCTTGGAGGCCACAGGCCAGTGGAGTGGTAGAGCGCACTAATCAGACACTCAAAAGGCATCTAGCCAAGATATGTCAGGAAGCGTCTTTAAAGTGGCCTGATGCCCTACCTTTGGTTTTACTCCGCATTCGAGCTCTTCCTAAGGGTAGAACTGGTTTAAGCCCCTTCGAGATTATGTTTGGAAGGGCATGGCCTATGAATGGTACCCCGATCCTGCTAGGGGAACGGGAGGCTGGGTGTGGACATTTGTCTCAGTATATGTGTTCTCTGTCTGCTGTTTTATGTTCTTTTTACAGGTACATTAAGGACTCTCAGCCACTCCCTTTGGATGCACCTGTCCATTCCCTACAGCCAGGTGACTTCATCCTTGTCCGTACCTGGAAGGACGAACACCTCCTGGAACAGTGGGAAGGACCCTATCTCGTCTTACTGGTTTCCCACACGGCAGCTAAAGTAGAGGGACACAAAAACTGAATTCACTACTCCTGACTAAAAGCTTTACCTTCACCGCAGAATCCAGACACTAAGCAGTGGACGGTTCAGCCTACCGGAACCAGAGAATCGGAAGATTTGGGACTCAAGTTATTGTTTAAACGCAAATCACTCTAATTTGGCCATGTTTTTAATACTTGTATGGGTGTTTACTGTTTCTGGACAGCTAGCCCCTTTATCCTTCCGCTCCCCAGAAAATAACTGATGGGTCCTTTTAGCTGTCACAGCCTCTAATTCTTCCCACTTTTGTGTAGGGAGTGGTTACACTTTAGGGTCTGTATTTACTACTTGTTCTGTGGGGGTGGCTATGCCCTTGCAAGAAATTCACAAATATGCTAAACTTGCTGGTTTCAATATTAAATTGACAGCTGGGCATCTGTCTCGGTTTGGTTCTATCGCAAGTCCTAAGCCCTATACAAACCAGCATCGTCTTCAGATTAGGCTAATGGCCGTGTCCTCAAATGTTACTTCCTGTTTTACTATTGTAGGGGCACAGAAGGTTGATACTAATTTAACCAACCATGAGATGAATTCTTCTGTTTCCCCAATCCCGACTTCTTATTTTTTGCACACTTATACCTTCCCCGTGGGTGGTTTTTGCTCTGCGGACTAACCGCATTTACCTATGTCCCAGCTAACAGTTCGGGAGGCCCTTGTTCTCTCGGACGATTAACCATGGGGGTTGTCCCTGGCCATGCTCTAGTTTTAAAGACACCTGGACCTATCCGAGCCCAGAGGGCTCGGCGTGGCCAGCCTCTGGATGAAACGTGATTCTAAGGTAAACTTGGTGTCTAAATCTCAGGCCATAGCCCTTGCTACTTCATTGGTCGGAGTCCCAGGCCTGGCCTTAGATGCAGAGCTCCAGCTTGCTAAAGTGGCCTGTGCCCTTGCCAAGTTCATTAATCTAACTTCTACTTTAATCTCTGACTTGGCCTCGGAACTCACAGGGGTCCGAGAAAGGTACTCCAAAATCGCGCTGCAATAAATTACCTCCTCTTAAGGGCATAATCATGGCTGTGAGGAATTTAAGGGTCTCTGTTGCTTTAACCTTTCTGATCACAGCCAAAGCATTAAAAATAGACTGGCTAAGTTGCGTGACATTGTCACTCACATAACGCAAAATAGTGACAATAATTGGTGGGGTTCTTGGGGTTCTGGTAATTGGTTTGGGTGGCTTAAAAGCATTTTTACCTCCCTGCTAGTGGTAATAGCAATTGGTTTGCTCTTCTGCTGTGGTCTGCAGATAGGAGTGCCTTGTTGTAAAATCTGTCTTTCTGCCCTCCGTCAGCCAACAGAAATGTACCCCCTTAGGGCAGTCTCGCTGCCAACATCAGGTGGCTTGCCCTTTGATCTTATTCTAAGTAATGAATATGAGAAAACTCAACGAAAGGCCTTTGAGTATTCTCAAAGGGGGGATTGTTGGGGGGTGCAGTGCTCCAGGTAACTGGCAATATGGCGTGGGGTCAGAAGTTTACTTTCTCAGGCCTACGACTGCCTTTCGAGCTAAACAATATGTTCCTTTAAAGTTAGCATGAGTACATGTAATCATTTATCATTTTCTTGTGTTCTTTTGTTTATGGTACAAGATGTAATCGATCAAAGGGGGGGGTCAGTAATATGGGTTAAGGATATAGTTAATTAAAAGATCCGGTAGTTAATGAATTGTAAATGATGAATTGTAGCACCTGTGAACATCTTTGTAAACAAGTAAGGTATATAAGACATGGCAACGGATAGTGATGTGTGCATGATCTGAGATTTTATATCTCCTTGCACCTTATTTGACTCAAATAAAGATACTTGCTTCTCCACTCCGGTGTGGTCATTGGGGATACGCACACCGGGCAAACGAACCCCAACTGTTGCCCCCCTGTATTACACAATGACTAGGAAAGAAAAAAAGGAGGGGACTGAAAAAGAGGAAAAGATGAAAGAGTACAGTGGGGACCTTATTCCACTCTTTAGCCTCTCGTTGACTTGGGTTATGTTCTCCCTGTGCCAGAATGAGAAGTGGATGAAACAGCAGCAGTCAGGCCAAGCAGTTGGAACTATTATGTTAAGCCTCCACTCAAATGCTATTGTAAGATCTATAACTTGTATCATTAAGATCTGCAACCTTTTTGAAGACTTTGTAACTTCAGTGATTGTTAGCATAGCCTTTTAAGTTTTGTAACCTTTGCAAGCTCTGTAATCTTTTCAAGTTACCACTTGTATGAACTTCCAAGCTGTGTAATATTCCATCACACAATCAGAGAGACTGTAAACAAGGCAGTGTATGTGGGACTGGGCAGAAAGGAACTGCAAAGAGAAAGGATCCCAGAGACAGGAGCCAGGTGTGTCTGATATAATCTGCCCTGCGAAGGCAATCACAAAGTGCTGTAAAGAAAAGAAGAACCTGGTATGCATGAAAGGAACTGGTCTGGGAGTGCTTCTTGGTGATGTACATGGAAGGAAAACTCAGTGTACATGACAGGAGCCACCCAGTTCCAGAAAAAGGAAGCAGTCATGCACACAAGCAGCTGCTGCTCCTTGACCTGCTCAGCAGCCTGGATTTGTGACTGTAGACAGGCACACCAGATCTACCATACTTCGGCTTCTCGGTCTCCATGCTGTCTCCGGTAACTCTCTGCCTGTGTAAGTGTGTGGGTGCATGAGGGTATGAATGCGGTGAATGTGTGCGTGTATGAATAAGCTCCATCTCTTTTCTATCTGACCCAACAGCGGCATCGTAATGAAACTAATACAAGTGTGACCCTGGGTTGGTTTTTAGGGGAACAGAGATAACAGGAACAGCAGCAGTCAGGCTGAGTGCTCAGGCAGGGGACCAGAGCCAGGGTCAGAGCAAGAAGCAAGGACAGGGTTAAAACAAGGCTGGACCAGGAGGGAGAATGAGCTGGGTTTGGGATGAGGCAAGAGCAGCCTGCCAGAACCACCAAGTGGCAGGGGACATTCCCAGTGAGGTAGCAATGTTGAGCAGATGAGAGCAACTGCTCTCATTGGGAGCCTATATCCATGGCCTTGGGATCACCTGCTTAAGCTCTGTGTCTGTGGATTGGCTAAGCCCTGGTGGACTGCCATGGAGCCCTCAAGGAGTCACGCTCAGCGATGGCTCATTGCACCCTGTGCTCAGGTAGGAGCTAACTTGAACGGGCAACTTTTGTGAAGCTTTCCCTTCTCCAGTTTTTACTAAGCCCTGCACAGTGTATTGAATTTTCACTTAAAAACGTACATTACCTCACCCACCGGAGGAGAAATATCCAGTTACTATGTCCTGTTGTCAGGAGTAAAACTGCCGCAAGTCAGCTGTTAGAGAAACCATCAATGAGATTTACTACAAAGGCTGGGTTGTGAAGTGTTTATGACTCAAATACCTTAAAACAGCATTAAAAACCTCAAATAACCTCAAAACACCTTTCCCATAATGAAAAGCTACCTTTGATCTGCACTTACTGCTGCTAAAAAAAAACCAGTCCCAGCATAAATACTTTATTTTAATCAGTTGGGCTAAACAGGTGATTTAAGGTATTAATCACATACATTTGACACTTCAAACTTCATGACAGGGGAGAACTATCAAAATATCAGACTGCCACTTGCATGTTTCTTTAACTTAGAACATTTGCAGCAATCTCAGACACAGTCTGGTTTCATTGAATTGTCCTTGATATGATGATAACGGCTGCAGCATGCAAAAACCATGGGGAAAATCTGATTTTGAATGGTGGAGATCCAAAAACACCATATGCCTTTTTTGGACATATACAAGGGAAACATTTCTTCGAAGACTGAGATTCTCTAAATATTTTTAAATGTTTTTCTTGAGTTCAGCTACATTTTTTTAAAATGTTTTTTCAATTTATGTTTCTGTTCTTTATGTAACTGATTGGCCTCGCCTTTCCTGAATGAAGCATTTCTCCCTCTAATCATAATGCAGCTCCTAAAACCCATTAAAATCAGAGAGACCATGTTAAAATGTCAAGTGTGTAATTGATGTGTGAAATAAATGGACTCTCAGGGCTATGGGAAGGGTGAACAGTCATTCTGAAGGGTACTTCAAATCAATGCAGCAGTAGTGTCTATTCAAATACAACAGAATTACATTGCAAGGAATGTTTTTAACCACTCTTTGCCACCATCATTCTTGTTTCCTTCCCGACAACAGTTGTAAACAACAAACAAAAACTCAAGAAATATAGCATTTCACTTGCACCAAATTCTGCTGCAAATCCGTTGCCTTTCTGAAACAGATGTAAGGTGACAAGAGGAGCAGGAACAGAGGTCTGGTCAGGCAGACACTCTGTATCACCCTATACTAATGGCAGCTGATCATGAAATTTAAGTCTGTTTCACCTTCCTTTCCCCCCCAACATTGTGCCTTAATAAAAAAACATTGATAAATGTTACAGAACAAGGGCTGGGAAGGAGAAAATATGCAGTCAGTTAAAAGGTAACTTTGCAGAAGATCAGTTTACATCTCTGTCAAAAACTGAGTAATAAATATTGATCTTATTCAAATGAAATTTCTATCTATCAGACATGCTTTGACCTAATCTTCCAACACAACATTGCAAACAACATGTTCTCTTTAGTCAGTCCAGTAGGGATATTTTTCTTCACAGTGGAAAGCTATTAAATAGTCATGATTGCCTGCGAAGCATCAATTCTATATTTAAGAGATTTAGAAATTAATTTCCATACTCATGCAAATCCTTTCCATTAATAAATATTCTTCTATTTTAAGGAGTCCATACCTTTTCAAACTATGCTAAAAAGAATATAAGCTATTCTAGTTTCAAAGGCACAGATGAATGCCTTTAAATACCTCGACAGGATAGATAGCTATAGGGATAATGTATAGATGGATGGATGGATTAATGGATATTAACCTTGTTCTAATCAGTTTGAGAATTTTAATTTCCATTACCACCAGCAGAATCCAAATGTGTGATTAACTGCAGAAATGATGACAGCTACCATACTTTCTATCGATACAGTCCTTATGAATATTCATGAAAGAATAATGACTGCAAATAGATTGTCAACAGACTAGACAGTCTAAAATTCTTCTTCATCATCATAAACGACACTTTCAGAGCATCTCCCATCCAATGTATATTATGGCTCTTTCTCCTCAAACGGTAAGAAAACAACATGGAATACTCTCCCATTACTACAGGGTCTGATAGACTGGAAAAGACCAACAGAGGAAGGATGGTCTCTGAGCAGGAAGACACGGTCTTGTAGTTAAGCACTGAACTGGGACATCTGGGATCAATGCTTAGCTCTGGCAGAGGCTCCTTGCATGACCTTGGGAAAATCACTCTCTCAGTTCCACACACTATGGATGCTAAGAGACTAATTTCCTTTTTCCTGACTTCAGGTGCCTAAAACGGGACACTTAACAAAAGCTGTACATGACTCCAGTGGATACTGTTACGAGGAGGAACAGAAACTGAATGCCCAGAGTTTGTTGATAGAGGACACAATCACTTTAATCATTAGTCTGCATTCAAGATTCTTTCATGTTAAAGAAACATGGTATGTAGATACTTCAAACACATGTCAGTGTTTGTATCTATCCTGATACATAAGCACCCCACCCCCATTAACATTAATGGGAATTACAAGATTAAAGAGAAGAATATAATCTTACCTCCTTCAAAGTCCACTTCAACCAGGACACCTACAAGGAAAACAGCCTTTGTCCATCTCATGTCATCTTAGACAGAAAGAACTTTGGGGTGGGGGTTGTGTCTTCTAAGATGTCTGGCCAGCACCAAGCACAATGTGGCACTGCTGTGTCACACTGCCTTGATAACACTCTTCCAGCTGGACACTCACCGGGTTGCTGTGTTTGGATCCCACCTTGGTAGACCTATGTGCTCTCAAACTTCCTTTGGTTGGAGTAGGCTGCAGCACAGTCTTTCCTCGGTCTCCCCGGCATGTTTTCTGGGCACTGGCTCTGTCTATTAATCCTTCACCGAAATGGGACCAACCAACCCAGCTGCCCTAGGTCTCAGGACCAGTGCTGACTCCCCACTAGCTTAAGCACTGCCTTTGCCAGAGTGTTTGCCTTGTGGGAGTTCAGCTCTCCAGGGATATGTGGTAGTGAAACACACAGAAACTCAGGCTTTGCAAAAGGTTCCCCCCAAATCAGTCACGCTTTACTTCAGCTTGCACAAGAAATATATACAGATCTAGAGAAAATAATAAATGCCTACATGCAATTCTCTGCCTCAGTTTCCTCACCAGTGATGGTGCTAATAGGGTGAAAGGGCAGGAGGGTGTGGTGCCTTTTAAGCATATTATGCACAGAGGCTGCCTTAGGCATAGGCAAGCGAGGCAGCTGCCTAGGGCAGCAGATTCACAGCAAGAAGGGGTGTGATCTACACTAGCCTGCAGGGGTACTGACTAACTGGCCATGTGCACCCTGACATTCATTAACATTTCCTCAATCTAGTCCTCTTTGAAATGGAACCACACACTAACAAACTCTTAATGCACGTCAGCCAGGTGCACGCAGTGTGTGTATTAACACATGTGCAGGAGCCTTAGACTGGACCATGTGGCTGGAGGGCCTAGCCTAGCAGAAGCAGCCTGGGGGGAACCCACAGTCCAACCCAGCCCAGCCCTGCTGCTGGCAGCCTCTTCCTGAATGAGCCCAAGCCCTCCCCCTTTATTGTGGGGAGAATGAAATTAAGGTGTCATTTAGAATTAGAAATATTCTGAATTCTTTTTCATTTAAAAAAAATAATCCTTTGAAAGAAGCTACACAACTTTAGCAGTCAGGCTTTACAGCTTATCTGTAGGCTTCCATCCATAGCAGCGGCCATATTAATCTTTTATGATATCGTTAAATAAATTAAATTAATATTGTAGTTTCACATTAAACTAGGCTCTACTGGATACATACATAGGTAGTAACTTTTAAAAGGTATTTTAATTTTTAAATGAAAACTTGATGATATTATTCTTCCCTTCACAGCCCGCTGTCATTGGCACATGTTGAGCAAAACTCACCACTGCTTTTTATAATCTTCTCCACTGATGTGAAATGCAAAGCCTTAGGTATGGCTGCTATATCCCTTTCAAAAACCAAAAGTTCAATAACCTTCTCAGATTACAGTGGATTAAGTTGCACTGTATGCAAGGGAGCAGTATGATTGCTCAGAGCTCCAGTATGAAACTGGAGAAAAGCCTGTTGAGAGTCTTTGGGTTAAGTTTAGAGGCAAGAGCAACAAGGGTGCTGTCGTGGTGGGCATCTGCTATAGACCACCAGACCAGGAGGATGAGGTAGATGAGGCTTTCTTCAGACAACTAACAGAAGTTTCCAGATCACAGGTCCTGGTTCCAGGGGCGGCTCTAGGTATTTTGCCACCCCAAGCACGGCAGGCAGGCTGCCCTCGGCGGCTTGCCTGCGGGAGGTCCCTGGTCCCGTAGATTTGGCGGCACGCCTGTGGGAGGTCTGCCAAAGCCACAGGACCAGCGGGCCCTCCGCAGGCATGCCGCCAAAAGCAACCTGCCTGCCGCCCTTGCAGTGACCAGCAAAGCGCCCCCCGTGGCTTGCCGCCCCAGGCACACGCTTGGCATGCTGATGTCTGGAGCCGCCCCTACCTGGTTCTCGTGGGGGACTTCAATCACCCTGACATCTGCTGGGAGGGCAATACAACAGTGCATAGAGAATCCAGGAAGTTTTTGAGGTCGTGCTTCTCTTGATCTGCTGCTCACAAACAGGGAAGAATTGGCAGGGAAAGCAGAAATGGGTGGCAACCTGGGCAGCAGTGACCATGAGATGGTTGAGTTCAGGATCCTGACAAAAGAAAGAAAGGAGAGCAGCAGAATATGGAGACTCTGGACTTCAGAAAAGCAGACTTTGACTTCCTCAGGGAATTGATGGGCAGGATCCCCTAGGATGCTAATATGAGGGGGAAAGGACTCCAGGAGAGCTAGCTGTATTTTAAAGAAGCCTTATTGAGGGCACAGGAACAAACCATCCCAATGTGCAGAAAGAATAGAAAATATGGCAGGCGACCAGCTTGGCTTAACAGAGAAATCTTTGGTGAACTTAAACACAAAAAGGAAGCTTATAAGAAGTGGAAACTTGGACAGATGACTAGGGAGGAGTATAAAAATATTGCTCGAGCATGCAAGGCCAAAGCACAATTGGAGTTGCAGCTATCAAGGATGTAAAGGGTAACAAGAAGGGTTTCTACAGGTATGTTAGCAACAAGAAGAAGGTCAAGGAAAATGTGGGAGCTTTACTGAATGGAGGAGGTCATCTCCCAGACTACTGCACTGAGTGCGTAGCCCTCAGTGTTGAAAGAACAGGTTAAGGACTATTAAGAAAAGCTGGACATGCACAAGTCAATAGGTCCGGATCTAATGCATCTGAGGGTGATGAGGGAGTTGGCTGATGTGATTGCAGAGCCATTGGCCATTGTCTCTGAAAAATCATGGTGATCGGGGGAGGTCCTGGACGATTGGAAAAAGGCAAATATAGTGCCCATATTTAAAATAGGGAAGAAGGAGATTCCAGGGAACTATAGACCAGTCAGCCTCACCTCAGTCCCTGGAAAAATCATACAGCAGGTCCTCAAGGAATCCATTTTGAAGCACTTGGAGAGAGGAAGTTGATCAGGAACAGGTATCATAGATTCATCAAGGGAAAGTTATGCCTGACCAACCTGACTGCCTCCTGTGATGAGATAACTGGTTCTGTGGATATGGGGAAAGTGGTGGATGTGATACGGTCTCCCACAGTATTCTTGACAGCAAGTTAAAAAAGCATGGATTGGATGAATGGACTATACGGTAGATAGAAAGCTGGCTAGATTGTCAGGCTCAACCAGTAGTGATCAGTGGCTCGATATCTAGTTGGCAGCCAGTATCAAGCAGAATGCCCCAGGGGTCTGTCCTGGGGCTGGTTTTGTTCAACATCTTCATTAATGATCTGGATGATGTGATTGATTGCACCTTCAGCAAGTTTGCAGAGGACACTAAGCTGGGAGGAGAGGTAGATACGCTGATGGGTTGGGATAGGATCTAGGGTGCCCTAGACAAATTGAAGGAAATCTAAAAGAAATCTGAGGAGGTTCAACAAGGACAAGTGAAGAGTCCTGCAATTAGGACAGAAGAATCTCATGCATAGCTACAAGCTGGGGACTGACTGGCTAAAGAGCAGGTCTGCAGAAAAGGATCTGGGGATTACAGCAGATGAGAAACTGGATATGAGTCATCTGTGTGCCCTTTTTGCCAAGAAGGCTAACAGCATATTGGGCTGCATTAGTAGGAGTGTTGTCAGCGGATCGAGGGGAGTGATTATTCCTCTCTATTTGGCACTGGTAAGGCCACATCTGGAGTATTGTGTCCAGTTTTGGACCCTCCACTACAGAAAGGATGTGGACAAATTGGAAAGAGTCCAGCAGAGGGCAATGAAAATTATTAGGGGGCTGGGGCACATGATTTATGAGGAGAGGCTCAGGGAACTGGGATTGTTTAGACTGCAGAAGAGAAGAATGAGGGGGGATTTGATAGCTGCTTTCAACTACCTGAAAGGGGGTTCCAAAGAGGATGGATCTAGACTGTTCTCAGTGGTACTGGATGACAGAACAAGGAGTAATGGTCTCAAGTTGCAGTGGGGGAGGTCTAGGCTGGATATTAAGAAAAACTATTTCACTAGGAGGGTGGTGAAGCACTGGAATGGGTTACCTAAGGAGGTGAAGGAATCTCCATCCTTAGAGATCTTTAAGGCACAGATTGACAAAGCCGTGGCTGGGATGATTTAGTTGGGGTTGGTCCTCCTTTGAGCGGGGTGTTGGACTAGATGACCTCCTGAAGTCTCTTCCAACCCTAATCTTCTATGATTCTATGAAATGCACAAGGGGCTCTGATCTGCACTGTTAAAGATCAAATAA
The DNA here is from genome assembly GCF_025201925.1 of Gopherus flavomarginatus. Lineage (NCBI taxonomy): Eukaryota > Metazoa > Chordata > Testudines > Testudinidae > Gopherus > Gopherus flavomarginatus. The sequence goes on along the minus strand of NC_066631.1, from coordinate 21,000,791 downwards.
AGTTTGTTTGTTTTTTTGGTCCTGATCTTGTAAACAATTATCGACACAAATCATTTTAAACACGAGGAGACCCATTCACATTACTCATATGTGTAAAGTTTCTCACCTTCTTGAAGAGCCTTTAATACTTCATTATGCTGTTTTTATCTTTGTCTCACCCTCACAATGGTAGCTTTGGACCTGTTGCTCTGAAAGAAAGCAATGAACCTTCCGTATGGGCAAATCTTGTACTGCCTTCATCCCCTACATCTTAACAGATAGCTCTGGAGACAATGGAACAGGGGTAGTTCCATCATATGTGGCTAGGGGGCAGGATGTCTGCAGTCTACCGGGGGGTTCATATACTACATTCCCTAAACTGTGACGTCCAGTAGGGCATGGCCTCCCTTCTGCAGTGCTGCAAAAGGAAGCTTAGCGGTGGGGAAGCCATTTTCCCCTCTGAAGAGGGAAGACAGAAGTCATTGGTGACTACTACAGCCCTGGTACAGCTTGTGGGGAGGGTTCTTCACCTTCTGATGCCTGTGAGTTGGGTTCATCTACTTGGGGTTTGGTGCAGGATTTGCGTCTTAATGCTTATACCACAATTCACACGAGCAGACTTATGCAGTGTTGTTGTAGCCGTGTTGGTCCCAAGATATTAGAGACAAGGTGGGTGAGGTAATATCTTTTTATCTTTCAAGCTTACACAGGGCTCTTCTTCACGTCTGGGAAACGTATTCAGAGTGCCATAGTTAAATACAAGGGTGGAACAGATTGTTTAGCGTAAGTAGTTAATATATATTTCAAAGTTACCCATAATGATTATTCCTATCAATCAGGCTAAAAGTCTCACTCTTCATGGACTAAAATCTGTAACCCTATTCCAAAACTGAGTCTGAAATCCACCCAGGAGGCTTCCTTTGGCCATGCGAAAAGCTGTTGACTTCAATGGGAATTGACATGGGTGTAAGTGTCTCCCAACCTCTTATCAGACATAAGAGTGGGTCCTTATAGTACATTATAACCCATGCATAGCAGCATCTGAGCAATAAATGTCACTACGCTGCCTTTGATTTTTCAGTCATGTTCCTTAAGCCCACTCATTGATTCAAGCATTGAGAATGCATATTCAAATTTGTAAATTCACCCTTCTATCGAGAGACTCTTTAGCCTCTTGTAGTAAGGCACAGTTCCTCTTGAATAGTCTTTTCCCATTAGGCAGTCATTGATTTTTGTCCCTAGTTTCTAATGAAACTTGAAATTAACATGACATTTCTGTTTATTTGTTTGTTGTTATTACAATAGCAACATTGCTACTCTTAAAATAATTTGTTTCTTTTAATTAACTTACACTAACTTTGCAGCAGCTGGATGAAAAGCACTGTAGGTTCAACCTAAACAATGAAGATTACTTGTATGAGTTTTATTTTCCTTTTTAATAAAAAGTCTTGGTAAAAAAGAGAGGATTTTTTTTAAAGGTCACATTTAGGTTCAAAATTATATGTGATTCTTTAAAAGCATGAATAGTGATACATTTATATCTAAAACCTTCCTGGAATACAGATAAAAGGTGAGATTCTCCCATGTGAAAGTCAACATAGCTCCACCGACTTTAATAAAGCTGGGCTGATTTATACCAGCTGAAGACGTGGCACTGAATGCCAGACAGTACCTGAAATATGATACATTTCCTTTTGTTTTCCTTAAAAAATCCTTTCTATTTTTATAATCCTTTGAAAGTCACTATAAAATGTTTTCTTGTCAAGAAGAGAAGATATTTTCCAGGCAAAGTTAATCACATTTATTCCCTTTAGTTTTGAGATGATTATCAGCATTGAAGCTTCCCATGCAGAGCTTCACACATGTCTATACATAGATACCAGGTAATTAGCAAGGGGTGGTGTAGGAATAACCAGGAATAGTCCTGGGGGGCACAGTGACTCTGCCTACGCCTACCCTGCACACCACTGGCAGAGGTATGGATGGTATGTGTAGCTACACACTGCAGTGAAAAGTGGGCTGCATCCAGATTCACTGTGATGTGTAGCTATGTGTGACAGTGAATGGCTCTCTGGCAGGAGGGAGGCGGCTGGGAAAGGCAGAGCTGTTGCTGAAGTGGGTTTTAGCCCATGAAAGCTTATGCCCAAATAAATTTGTTAGTCTCTAAGGTGCCACAAGAACTCCTCGTTGTTTCTGCTGATACAGACTAACACGGCTACCATTCTGAAACCTCTTTGCCAGAATCTTTCCATGGTGCAGTGAAAGGCTCTGTCAGTTTCCTGTGGCGGTGAAAATCTCTGGCAACAGGGAACTGCCACCCTCTTTCCCTGCTGCTGGAGCTTTTCCCTGTAGTATGGAAGGCTCAGCAGTGGCAAAGCAGCAGGACATTACACTGCTAAAACTAGTGTAGATGGGGGAGGCACTGCTTGGGCATGCAGAGCCAAGTAGGGTATGTACTTTAAGGGGGCAGGCATGTCTTTATTCTACTAGTGTAAGCAGTGCCTCACTGCCTACACTGCTATTTATACTCATGCTAGGGGGGCATGTAGTGTATATAAGAAGTGTGCAGCGTACACATACCCTCTGAGACACACTTCCGTCCGGGATTTAGTAATTTGCTGCTGGCCTATGTGGCTAGCAAACTGTGTTAAGAACATTATGCAAACCCATAAACATCACTTTGTAGCCGCAGTTAATTGTTATGCATGCCAGACAATATGTTGAGTAGGAATAGCAAATTGAAGAACTGGACTCCATATATAAACCTTGGAAGGGTCAGGTAGAAATGCTGTCAAGGCAAAGATCTGATCCCTCGCTGCCATGTGGATGCACAAAGAACATGTAACCAATGTACGCTGGCTAAGTATACATGCATCTTGTAACACAATGTCATAGCTGTTCATCTGAATTACTATTTAGGTTTGGTTTGTTTGCAAGATTAAAGTCTGGATTTGTGGTCTGAATTGTGGCAGCTGTAACCAATTCAAATATTGCTAGAATCACAAATATGTATATTTTAAAAATTGGGTTCTGTTCTTTTTGGATTAGGTGATACTGCTGATTGTTTCTGTTAGTGCCAATTTATTGGCTGCAGGGGTCTGTGGCAAATCTTCTTTAGCCAAATTAATGCCTGCAATTGCTTTAGAAATCTGGGTGTTATCAGATAAACAAAAGGTTTTTTCCATCTCCCTCTGACTTTCTATCAGCATTTTCCAGGAATTCTAAGAAATTTATGTCAAGCCAATTTCTTTCATTCTCTCCTGAAAAAATTGCCCCTTGCTTAAAGAGCAGCTTGCAGAAAAAGTATTTGATCTTTGTCTATGACATGGCTAAGGATTTTTTGTGTGCACTTCAGTTATCAATTCCCCTGGGGCATATAATGTTCCTTCTGCATTTCTCCTCTTTCTGATTTTTTTTAAAACTCTGAGCCAAATTCAGTCTGTAGTATAACAGAACTGAAATCTACAGCAGTGATGAATTTGGCCCACTGTTTCTTATTTAACAAGTAACTGCTGATCCTTGAACAGACCACTGATACTTCCAAGAATTCAAACTGGATTTTCATGTCCCTTGAATGTATAAAGATTGATCTCATTATCCCCCTAGAAAAGATAAAAGATATCCTGGGATCTATTAATTTGAAGAATTATTTTAAGAGTCATTTAAAGAGCTAGATCTGTTATTTTGTTATGAACCTAAATGGCCTGGAACATGCCTCTCTTCAGATTTTGTTGCTAAACTAAAACTCATCATGGGTGCATTGACAGTTTCACAGCAGTGCAGGCCCTTTTCAAGTGGAAAAGTTGTAGTTTTGAGAGTCTAATTAATGCTTTAGTGTCGCGGTCAATTGTTTTGAATAAGTTTCACCTTGAGATTTTGATTCCACTTAAACCTGAAACTCGAAGTGAAATTGGGAGATGCCAGTCCCCACAAATGAAGATAAAATACATTATTTCCATGAACCTCTGAAATCACAGTGGCTGTATTATATGCACGTCTTTTACATTGAGCTACATAACGCACTAGAAATTATAGAATTCAGAGTCAGGGATTAGATAATTTAGAGATGGGAACTTTACTGATTTACTCTCCCTCCTGAAAATATATTACTGGCAGAAAAAACAAAATGCCACATAAGATAACTATTTTATCTGGAAGCATGAGAAATCTTGGGAGAAAAACTTTGTCTCCTGAAATTTCCAACTCAATTTATAAACCAATTCTGATACATTCACATATCTCCACTGGAGGTCTATTGCTTTTTTTCTTGATCAAAACTGATTAAAAAATCTGAAAGGCTAAGGCACAAAATGAGTTACAGCTACTAAAGGACATAAAAGGCAATAAAAGGAGTTTATTTAAATACTTTAGGAGCAAGAGAAAGACAAAGGAAAGTGAAGGTCCTTCATTTAGCAGGGAGGGGACACTAATAATTGGTGGCAACAAGAAAGCTGCCAGGGAGTAATGCCTATTTTGCTTCAGTCATCAGTAAAAAGATTAATGGTGACCAGATACTCAGTACAATTAATATTAACAACAAAAGGAAAGGAACACAAGCCAAAATAGGGAAAGAACAGGTCAGAGAATATTTAGAGAAGTTAGATGCATTTAAGTCAGCAGGGCCTGATTAAATTCATCCTAGGATATGTAAAGAACTAGCTGAAGCAATCTCAGAGCCATTAGCAATTATCTTCAAGAACTCGCAGAAGATGGGTGAGGTCCCAGAGGTCTAGAGAATGGGGAACAAAGAGGATCCAAGAAAATATAGACCAGTCAGCCTGACTTCAGTACCTGGAAACATGCTGGAACAAATTATTAAATAATCAGTTTGTAAGCACATAGGTAACAATAGTGTTATAAGGCATAGCCAGTATGGATTTGTCAAGAACAAATCATGCCAAACCAGCCTAATTTTCTTCTTTGGCAGGGTTACTGGCCCAGTGGATGCGGGAAGCAGTAGATGGGATGTGTCTTGATTTTAGTAAGGATTTGACACAGTCCCACATGATATTCTCATAAACAAACTAGGGAAATGCAGTCTAGATGAAATTACTATAAAGCGAATATGTAATTGGTTGAAAGACCATAGTCAAAATGTAATTATCAATCGTTTGCTGTCAAATTGTGAATGTGTATCTAGTGGGATCCTACAGGGTCAGTCCTGATTCTGGTACTATTCAATATTTTCATTAATGACATTGATAATGGAGTGGAGAGCACGCTTATAAAATCTGCACATGACACCAAACTGGGAGGGATTGTGAGCACTTTGGAGGACAGGATTAGAATTGAAAACAACTTTGACAAATTGGAGAATTGGTCTGAATTCAACAAGATGCTGTTCAATAAAAATAACTGCAAAATGCTTCACTTGGGAAGGAACAATCAAATGCATGACTACAGTATGGGAAATAACTGCCTAGATGGTGGTACTGCTGAAAAGAATCTGGGGATTATAGTGGATCACAAATTCAGTATGAGCCAATAATGTGATGCAGTTGTGAAAAAGGCTAATTCTTTGGTGTGTTAATGGGAGTGTTGTATGTAAGACATGGAAGGTATTTGTCCTGCTCTGCTTCACACTGGTGAGGCCTCTGCTGGAGTACTGTATCCACTTCTGGACATCACACTTTAGGAAAGATGTGGACAAACTGAGAGAGTCCAGAGGAGAGCAACAAAAATGATAAAAGGTTTAAACACCCTTACCTAGGAGGAAAGGATAAAAAAATTAGGCCTGTTTAGTCTTGAGAAGAGAGGACTGAGACCTGATAATAGTCTTCCAATATATTAAGGGCTGTCATAAAGAGGACGGTGATCAATTGTTCTCCATATCCACTGAAGGTAGGACAAGAAGTAATTGCCTTAATCTGCAGCAAGGGAAATTTAGGTTCAATATTAGGAAAATCTTTCTAACTATAAGAATAGTTAAGCTCTGGAACAGGCTTCAAAGGGAGACTGTGGAACCCCCATCATTGGAGGTTTTTAAGAACAGATTGGACAAACATCTGTTAGGGATGGTATACTTGATTCTGCCTCAGCACCTGGGACTGGACTTGATGACTTATAGTGATCCCTTCCAGCTCTACATTTCTGTAATTCTTTGATTTTATTTAATTGTAATTGAAAGTGCAGACACTAAAGATGTAGCATATATATGATATTAGAGCTGGTTGAATATGTTACTTAATGAATTGTTCTACTTAGTTTATTCAGTGAGCAAATTTTTCTGGCATTTGAAGAGCCCTATGAAACATCCAAGGCAATGTAGCTGGAGGTCAGTTAGAGAGGAAATAAGATATACTGAATAGGGCACTGAACTAAGAATCAGGAGACCTAGGTTCTTTGGGCTCTGCGACTTGCCCACATCTTATCTATTTATATTATATCTTTGCCTCATCTGTTTAGAGTGTTTGGATTGTCTCTCATTATGTGTTCGTATGGTCCTCTAAGCGTTACTTTAATATCCAGATCACTGGCTGAGCTAATAGAGTAGAAAACCCCAAGCAAATATATTCTTTCTCTCACACACAAACACACACGCTCACTTGCAATCCATCATTAATTTGCTGTTATAGTTTTTCCATCTCCATCCCTATCTTATTGCTTTTGCAAAAGGCTGGGGCTCACTTAATTAAGCCTGCAATTGCTTGGGTGTTTGTGTTTAGAAGGAAGAGGAACTTCAATTTATATAAATCAAACTATAAAAAGGTCAGGACCATTGAATACCCTGGTGTGAAGTATTCAGACAATCACTACAAATATCAGTTAAGCTGGATGTTAAAATTTAGCATCTCAGATGCATAGCCTTTTGTTTCTAAGCCATCAACAAGTCAACTCAACAGCAAGGGAGTTGATGATAAATGAAATTTGTTCTTTCGGGGCTATGGAATAAATGTTTACTAAGAGACTGTTTCAATTCCACCTCTAATGAGGAACCCTGTTTTGTTCCCTATCATTGGAAGTGGGGGAGTCATGGCTTTTCTATTCTTTCCCAGTACCCTGTCTCAGCGCTCATTCTTTTGTATCAGTCCTGGCTTCTTCTAAATTTTAAGCTTCACCACCAGAGCTGTGGGAAGAGGAAAAGAACATTCTGTCACACTCGCTCCAGAAGCTCTTGGGTTCTGCAAATGGAGCGCGTCACCAATATTCTGCTCTTCTCTCACCACTTGGCAGCTGCAAGTGAGAGAGGAGGGATGGAGGTATCCAATACTTTGTTAGCACCATTTTGCAGCTCCCATGGTGGGTACAGCCCTGTAGTTTTAAAAGTGCTCACCATCCAGGGATGTAGAAGTTTATAGTCTAAGCATGTGTGGGTTTTGAGTGTGAACTTGAATTATTTCCCTCTCTAAAGGGCTTTTTCTTTAAGTACGTCCCAAATCCTGACAACTGCACTACATAAAAGCTTGTTGAAAGGAGATATGGCTGCTGACAAGTCACAGTAGGTAAGTATTGATCTACATGATGAATCATGCAGAGATTTGTTGTAACCCTGCAACAGATATAGGAGATAGCAGCTCTTTTAATAGCCTTAACCTTTTTAGATCTAGACCCTGGCCATGTTCAATTACACGGAGTCCTGAGCTCTCTGGGTCTTTCCTATGTAATAAACATCTTTATTGAGCTTGTGAACCAATGTTCAGCCATGTTGCAATTTGGGGGAACCTTTGGGCTACTCCCTCATGTTCTCTTTAAGCTAATTAGCACTGAAATAGAACTTTCTCCAGTACCCACCAGTGTGTTAGATTAAGATCCTAAAGATAAAATTGTGGTCAGCTTTTATTCAGTACTATGCACTAAATGGATACAGTATTGCTAGGAGCAGTAATCATACCATTGCTCTCAAAGCTGGGCATTCTTAATGGTCGTGCATGAAGATGAAATAAAAATGGTTCAGCTGATAGGCAATGCTTTGCCCTACACTTACATCGCAGTGCATTTGGTAGGAGGAGGGAATTTAGATTATTTCAGCTTGACTAATTTCTGTGACCCAATGATTCTAGCGAACCTAGGGTGAGTTAATTGTCCTTCCAATGATATCATTCCATCTCTGAGATGAAACATTACTATCCTAACCTTACTCTCTCTCACAAGGATGTTGAAACAATGTGAATTAGTCATTCAAAAACAAAGGGGTATCAAACAGCTCTGGTTAGAACAGCAGAATGTCAGTCTGAGAAAAATATACTTAGGGTAAACTGATGTTTACTGATTCATTGAGCACCTAAAGGGAGACAAACCACTCCAGTGTATTAGACCTGGCCCATCATCTGAGCTGTTCTAGGCACTCGGTGCTTCTCACATTTGCAATATGAGGATCATATTATCTGCTGGTGTAGCACCATTGATTTACATGGAGTAGATTTGGTCCACACAGGGACACTTTTGATTAGTATCGAATTAAAGGACCTACAAAGCTGTTGGACTCACAGAATTGAGCCTTCTAATAAAGGCAGAGCACATTTGTACACAGTGCATTTGGGAATACTTTGGGTCAGCTAGTTGAAAAAAGAGCTGACATAATGAGGCTGGTGTCATGTACCAAGGAGAAGGATTGTTCAGTGGTTAGTGTGTTAGCCTGGGACTTTGGAGACCTTGATTCAGCTTTCTGTTCTGCCACAGACTGCTTGTGTGACTTTGGACAAATCATCATGTTACATCTGTGCCTCAGTTCCCCATCTGTAAAATGGGGATAATAGTATTGCCTTACCTCACAAGGATGCTGGGAGGATAAATACAAGACTGAAATGCTTAGGTACTATTGTAATAGGAGCCATACAGGAAGCAGGTTCAGTTCTCCTTGCACCCCCAAAATTACCTCTATTAATAATAGGGTTGTTTACAAGCGGAAACCCTCACATCTATGTAACCCTTCTGCCCCTCTGAGTTGGCAGCAACAAGGGCCGGGTTCAGTATCCAGGGGTTCCGTTTCAGTAACACAATGCATAACCGGCTCGAGCCCCCACCCAGTGACCTGGGACACTCACATACCACACCCCCCTAGGCGCCTCTAGGAGGCAATACTTCCCCTCTCGCAAGCACGGAGTCTGAGTGTAGCAAAATCTTTTTAATAAAGGAAGGAATTAATGCGGCATCCCATTGGAGAAACACCACAAACAGGGTTATAACACAAACCATAAACAAAAACCCACCTCCAAGTATGTTTGGCACTGTCCTTTTTCCCTTTAGGGTTTTAAGTCCAATCACCCCAAAGTCCAACAACCCAAAAGTCTCTGGTCAATGCCACCCCAGAGTTCGAGAGTTTATCTGTAGAGGTCCCTCCCCCCAGCGTGGATAGAAAGGGGCACCTTATGTGGTCCGGGGCCAACTGCCCTGCCTCTCCGTGGGTTCTGCTTCCACCTTCTCCACGAACTGCTCCGCTTTACCAGCCGCTCCACGCTGCTCCTCCAACCGTCCTCAGAAACTGCTCCGCTCCACCAGCTGCTCTGCTCCATGAGCTGCTCCAGTTCTCTCTGCAAACTGCTCAGCTCCGCTCGCTCTGTGGGCCGCTCCACCCGTCCCACAGCTACTCCGCTCTGTCAGCCGCTCTGCTGCCACCAGCTGTCCCGTGATCCGCTCCAGCCGTCCCCACAAACTGCTCCACTCCGCCAGCTGCTCTGTTCCACAGTATAGCTTTGGGCTCCCCACTAGTTAGCACCATACTCAGTGCTCTCAGCTTAGTGATTTTAGCTTTTTAGTGATTTTCAGCTCTTAGTGATTCCAGCTCATAGTAGGGGAGCCCCAGTGCTAGTGCACCATTAGCCCAAAATGATTTCAGCTCAGTAACCTGTATTTAAATTCTTAAAGGAATAAAAAAAATCAACTCTGACATTCCACAGTGGAGAGAGGAGGAGGTGCAACTGGTGCTTCTGGCTCCACAAGGAGACTGCACCACCAGGCACAAATACCTGTCCCCAATCTCTCTCAATTCTCTGGGTTTTGGAACCCATGTCCAGCCAGTACCACCCAACTGAGGGTGAGCAATTTGTCACCAAGCAGTCCCACAGCTTGGGAGTCTGGGATAGGGTGGGCGTGCCTATGCAAATACACTCTCTGAAATTCTTTCCACCAGATGTCAGTGTAGAGCTTATCCTGACTCTGCTTACATCTAAAATTCCACCTACCAATTTCAACTTGTTTTTCAGATACTGTGGTGCACCTCTCATCTTTTATTGTGGCCATCACATTCCAGGTACTAATAGGCATGAGGGTATCTCCTAAGCTTATAGCTACAGCAGAACATTAATGTATCTTGTCTTTGACTCCTTTCCTATTTTCTAATACAAAAGCTGAATTGATCTTTGCAAAGTATTGTGGGATACTTGGCATGAGTGAACAGAAATGTGGGATTGGCATAATACTTTCAGTTAACACCTTTACAGCTGTGTGTGTGCACATATATAATGTACAATAATTAGGGCTGCCTGTCTGTCACAGAGATCACGGAAGTTACGGATTCTGTGACTTTCCATGACCTCCATGACTTCTGCAGCAGCCAGTGTGGCTGGCTCAGGGGCTGCCTGTTGGGCAGTCCTAGGCCAGCAGCAGCAGTAGTTTGGGTGAGTGGGAGGGGGCTCAGCGCTGGGGCAGGGGGGTGGGATGCAGGGTGGAGCTTACCTCGAGGGGGCTCCCTGGCATGTCTCTGCAGCTCTTAGGCAGAGGGGCCAGGGGACTCAGTGCGCTGCTCACGCCTGCAGGCGCTGCCCCCACAGCTCCCATTGGCTGTGATTCTCGGCCAACGAGAGCTGTGGAGCCGGTGCTTGTGAAGCCCCCTTGGCCGTCCCTCCCTCTAGGAGATGCAGGGACATGCTGGTGGGAAGCAGATGAGCCAGCCCCTCCCCCCCCACCAGCAGGGGTCCCAGGCCATGAGCCCCTGCTCACCTCCTCCCAGCACCAGCAGTTGTCCCGGGTCAACACCCCCCCAGTATCCACAGCACCCCCAGAGTGCCCCCCCAGAGCACCCATGGCCACTTCATCCCAAGTTTTAGTTAGGAGTAGATAGTAAAAGTCATGGACAGGTAACGGGCCATGAATTTTTGTTTACTGCTTGTGACCTGTCCATGATTTTTACTAAAAATACCCATGACTAAAACATAGCCTTAACAATAATGTATATTGTGCATAAGATAGGAAAAGGGATGTATTTACCACCCCCATTTTACAGATGGGTAATTGAAGCACAGAGTTTAGGTGACTTGACTAAGGTCAGAGAAGAGCCTGTGGCAGAACTCGGAATTATAACCAGATCTCCTGAATTTCAGCCCAGTGCATTAAACACAAGACCTCCTCCCTCTCCAATGGGAGGATGAGTAAAAAATGTTAAGGAACAAAAGAGTAGATGCAGCCCATAATTACCTCTGTTTAAATGGTACACATCACCCATGAGTCAGACCACCATATGGTAATGATTTTAGGTTCCTACAGATCTAGGTTGGATTTGAAAAGATGATGTAGAGGTGAAAGATGACAATTTTATTTTTTGAGGACAGTGTTATATTTTCTGTGAAAGAAACTGTTATTTTTCATATTAGGGCTGAAGCCAGTCAAATACATTATCTCTAAAATATTATTCTGCTCTAGACAGGGATTTGTGCCAGTGAAGCTATCTCATAAGATCACAATGTCCCATTTTATAGGAAAGTAATACTGTAACTTCTATTTATTGCCTGCATCTCAAAGCACTTGTTATTTTATTATATTTGATAACAGCATATTGTGTTGCTGTCACGTCTAACATACCATGAATAAATATTCTAATGTTGATTACTTAAAACAAACTGCTAATAGCTTTAATCATCTAATAATATGCTATTATGTATAATTCTGTATTGTGGTCTCTGCTTCTTATTGGAATCTGTAAGGAAATTAACAAATTTAGAATAAGATACTGCATGGAGTCACACCACAAATTAGCATTGGATATCACTGATGAGACTGCAAATGTAGTCAATAATTCCTATTTTGGATACTGAAATATATCTAAGAGAATACAGTATACAGCCATCAGACTGCAGTTTTCACAGAATAGTTTTCTCACTTAAGTTTTACTTTTATAAAACAACAAACAGCCAGATCAAGCTCCTCCCCTACTCCATTTCTGCCAAAGCACTGTGATTCTTACTTTCTCACTCACACAAACACCCACCCTCCCTCAGCCCTAACAATCTAGTGTCTGATCTGCAGCACTCTTGCTAGGCTACCAGATATACTTCCTTGTGGCAAACTGTTGTGAAGTGCACATATCTGGAATATGTCTGAACTAGGATTTCACCTTAGGTGTCCATTGGTGAAAGACTAGATAGCTACTAGATCTGTGATACAATCAGAATTTCTGTCCAAGGGAATTTTTTGTTTGTTTGTGGAAAGTAATGAAAGCAAACTTTGAACAATTCCATTTTGGAAGAACTGAAACAGGTATTTTGTTTGTAAATTTCCTGGCCAGCAAGCTGGGGAACTAGACTACAAGGAGACACTGGGATGCCAGGGGAACAAGATGGCAGAAACTGATCAGTCTGTCTACCTGCCTGGTTTCAATCAAAAATTTTGATGGCATCAACACATTTCACACAGAATGTTTTGACTCCTTCACCACAGCATTTTCTGACTTGCTCCCTTGCTATTATGACTGTCACATAGCAACATTTGGAGCCTGTCCTATTTTTATATCTTCTGTATTTTTCTTGGACATATTTTCACAGTGCTGTATGAAACTGTTTCTGGGTCTAATTGACCTCTTCCTTGCACTGGGGTAAACCAGAAATAGCTCCCTTTCAGATAATGGAGCTAGCATAAAGTGAGAGGACAGCCAAGCCCTCTGTCTGTGTGTCTTATTTTGTATGCTGCAGGTCTCACTTTTAGCCTTTTCTAGTTGTTCTCTTGCAATTGTGATTTGGCATATTGAAGACAGCTCGCTAATTGCCCATTATGAGAGCAAACATGTTTTTAGTGATAGATTATGTTTATTTTGAGTGCACATTCAGAACATCCAAAGGTATAATGTGGTTACAATCTATACATCTTAATGCAGTGGAGGCAGATAGCTTACGTAGTGCATTTCAATTTCAATTATCTATCCCACTTTGTTTGAACACAAGCATTCAGAAAAATTCAGTGAGAAAAAAGACCACATATAAACACATTCAATACAAACAGCTCCAGCAACAAAAGCCAGAGGCTGTAAAGATATACAGATATTGTACAAAAAGCATGATGTATACTATTTTAGATGTAGCAAGAATCATAGGTGATGAGTTGCATAGGACTTCATGTGCCAGTCAGTCATTTCATCGGAAGAAGCACTTTTGCTGTACATGATTAAAATTGGGTGCCTTATACCCCTTCCCCCCACCAAAAAAATATTAATATAGACTCTTTCACCATGGCATCTGAACACTCAAGGCCCGTTGAAGTGCATGGAAATACTCCCAAGAGCTTTGGATCAGACCCTATATTATGCTGATATAACAAACAGGAAACACTTCCAATGTCATAATATACAAGGTAATGTCTAAAAATGCTATATAAAGACATGCATGAAGGTAGAAGTAGGTGAAATGGTTAATGTCGTTCCAAGATCTTAAGGTCAATAAAAAGTTAGTAATGTTTTCTCAAGTAAAGCAAAGCTGTGAATGGTTACAGACAGAGTAATATGTGGGTTTACCTGTGAATACCATCAACATGTCAAGGTGCAGTTTTCTTTCAGACAGCACTTCCTTAGTGCTGGTGTCTCTGTGAATAATATAAAAACAGCAGCCAATCAGAATGTTTAGGACTGTAACCAATGCTTGATTTTGTGACCCATGAAATCCATGGCTAAGGAGCAAAGGACAGCCACTTCTATGAGCTAGTCAGAAGATTGCACCTGATCGTGTCAGAATCAGGTCCAGTGAAGGTGATCCACTCATCTGTAATAGCTAGACTTATCTACTACTTCTCTTTGGACCCGATTCTCCTTTGATCTGCACCTTGTGTAATCATTTACACCAGTCCAAAGTGAGTGTCAAACATTACCATCTGCTTTCTAAAGCCCAAGTTCTGTTCAAAAATTCAAGTTCTGTTCAAAGTCCTATAAATCCAAAGTCTAATAAAGAGAACATAATGGATTTGTTTTTTTCAGACTGACAGAAACCCCAAACTAAAGCAACGTTTGAGTTATTAAAGAAATGTTGGGTCAGATCCTGGGCTAGTGTAAGTTGACCTAGCTTTTGGGCTTTTTTTAATGGAGCGAGGCCAATCTTCACTAGCCCAGGATGTGTCCCATTGAGTTTTTTAGGAAAATTCTAAAGCTGAGGAGTATGACACTACTACCTTTCTGGAGACTCCCAAACAGAAGGCTTCTTCATGAGCAGCCACTTCCTCTTGAATTCTTCTTCTGACAACCACACTCTGGATCTGAGTTCCATGCAGTTCTAAGGAAACAATAACTCCCACTAATACACTCCCCCACCATCTGTATTATACCAATGTTACAGGTGTGGAAACTGAGGCACAAATAAATTACTTGCCAAAGATCACAACAGTAAGCCAGCAACAGAGCATAAAACTCAGGCCTCCTGATTCCCAGTCCAATAACTAAGTGGTATGAGTCAGTAAGCCCTTCACCAAACTGCCAGGGCCTCGGGAGAGACATGCTACTGCAGTATTAAGTGGACACGTCATGGGTTTAATCTGGAGATCTGTACATAGTACATATTTATTTGCAGATGGACGTGCATCTCTAATCTATAGTTTATTCCTACAGGAACAGGAATACAAATAGCATACACATAGCAAAATAGTGGATTCCAGAAGACCCAGGACACCACTGTTTGAGTTATTTTAGATCAAGGCAAAAGAAATCGTACCTTCCCCTTTTATTAAAAAATAATTAACTTATTATTCTATGTACCATAGGTTCAGGTCCCCCTAATCTCCATTAATAGATTGATCATTTGGGACAATATTCCCTCTATTCAAGATTCCTAGATACATGAGCATATTGTGCCAGCATTAGCAACTTTTGGCTGAAGAAAGCAAAGAGCTCACAATGTGCCCGTGTTTTAACAGGCACTAAAATTTGCTTCAAAAATGGGAGTAATTTTTATTAGCCAATACTCAAAACAGATTTTGACAAAACAGTTTTTTACCCAATTTAAAATATGCAATTCAGTTTAAAGTAATTTTAGTTTAGTAGGTTAGTTTTCTAGAAATAAAAATGCAAACATACTTGTCTCCATTTGCAAACATTCTGACAATTGGATTAATTACCTCAAGTCATTCTGTTACACATAAATGGTTTTGTATGTCTTTCTTTAGGGATTTGTGTCATCATTTTGTCTTATTAGTCTTGACATCATTCCCTATTTCTGTGTATTAGAGTATGCTCCAAAAAAAGAATAAATAGCTTTTCCTTGTCTTCTTGACAGGAAAGCACTTAGTGACTGATGAGATTAGTTGGTGTTTTTAAAAACTGCCGGGAAAAAAAAGCTCCTCAGTAATGAAAGTCTGAAATATCTGGGCAAGATTTCTGTATCACATGAAAACTAAGTGTGATCTACTAATCTTGAGAGTGAGGAACTCAGTCCAATCTTTTTGGTATTTTGCCAGAAGAAACAAATGTATCTGTCTCAGAGGCTGCGACGGCTGCTTACCACAAGCCAATGGAAGGCAAGTTGCAGCTACTTTGCACTTATGCAGGCTTCTTCTCCAGTGGACTTTCTTGCAGAGACCTGTGCCAAGGTTTCACTGGCAGTGATCAGGGTTCAATCTCACTCAGTAATCATGACCTGTGATTTGTGGTCTAATAATTCAAAGGTTGCATTTCACCTATCCAGGAACCTATACAGCTTCTAATTAAGAGCAGGATGCTATTCTCAAATGAAGAGGGTCTGCTGGCTGGTGATCAAAAGTATCACAGAAGCGACTAGGAAGCAATAACACATAAATGAGGCTTCTACGTTCTATTATAGCTTTCACTCAGTGTTTTCACTTCCACAAGGCATCCACACCAAGGATCAGTGAATGCACATCCAAGCAGGAAATGCTGAGAATTTGAGACTGATGCTCATTAATGACGATAATGGATTATTATAGCTAAGCTAGGCAGAATTTGATTTTTATTCTTTTATGATTCATATGGATAATATCCATGTTTATTTTAAGCATTTTTTATTTTTATCAATTTACAATTTCACAGTTGCATGAAATTATTCAGGGGTTAGACAATTATTTAATGACAGTAGATGTTGAGATTCAAAAAGTTAAAACTTTATAATTATTAAAACACTGTCAACATCATCTCATAGAATCAGAATATCAGGGTTGGAAGGGACATCAGGAAGTCATCTAGTCCAACCCCCTGCTCAAAGCAGGACCAATCCCCAACTAAATCATCCCAGCCAGGGCTTCATCAAGCCTGACCATAAAAACCTCTAAGGAAGGAGATTACAGCACATCCCTAGGTAACCCATTCCATTTCACCCTCCTAGTGAAAAAGTTTTTCCTAATATCCAACCTAAACCTCGCCCACTGCAACTTGAGACCATTACTCATTGTTCTGTCATCTGGTACCACTGAGAACAGTCTAGACCCATCCTCTTTGGAACCCTCTTTTAGGTAGTTGACAACGGCTATCAAATCTCCCTTCATTCTTCTCTTCTGCAGATTAAACAATCCCAGTTCCCTCAGCCGCTCCTCATATGTCATGTGCTCCATCCCCCTAATCATTTTTGTTGTCCTCTGCTGGACTCTTTCCAATTTTTCCACATCCTTCTTGTAGTATGGGGCCCAAAACTGGACACAGTACTCCAGATGAGGCTTCACCCGTGTCGAATAGAGGAGAATGATCACTTCCTTCGATCTGCTGGCAATGCCTCTAATTATACCGTCCAAAATGCCATGAGCCTTCTTGCAACAAGGGCACACTGTTGACTCATATCTAGCTTCTCGTCCACTGTAACCCTAGGTCCTTTTCTGCAGAAATGCTGCCTAGCCATTCGGTCCCTAGTCTGTAGCAGTGCATGGGATTCTTCCATCCTAAGTGCAGGACTCTGCACTTGTCCTTGTTGAACCTCATCAGATTTTTTTGGCCCAATCCTCTAATTTGTCTAGGTCCCTCTGTATCCTATCCCGACCCTCCAGCATATCTACCACTCCTCCCAGTTCAGTGTCATCTGCAAACTTGCTGAGGGTGCAGTCCACGCCATCCTCCAGATCATTAATGAAGATATTGAACAAAACCGGACCCAGGACTAACCCTTGGGCCACTCCACTTGATACAGGTTGTCAACTAGACATGGATCCATTAATCACTACCCGTTGAGCCCAATGATCTAGCCAGCTTTCTATCCACCTTATAGTCCATTCATCCAGCCCATACTTCTTTAACTTGCCGGCAAGAATACTGTGGGAGACTGTATCAAAAGCTTTGCTAAAGTCAAGGAATAACATGTCCACTGCTTTCCCCTCATCCACAGAGCCATCACAGAAGGCAATTAGGTTAGTCAGGCATGACTTACCCTTGGGAAATCCATGCTGACTCTTCCTGATCATTTTCCTCTCCTCTAAGTGCATCAGAATTGATTTCTTGAGGACCTGCTCCATGATATATGTGAAAATATATACATTAAATATCTCTAAATCAAACTGAGTTCTCAAGCAGCTTTTTTCTTATTTTGCCTCTCTGCACATCTTGGTGATTATTGATAGAAATATTTTTTCATTGGTTTGTTTGTGTATGGTAAAATGGACAGGTACTGACATTTATGGATTAATATGGAATCCTTCCAAGCCTACTTATAGTATACATATTTCTGAAGTGCCCAGATCACATTGCCAAAGGCTCAGTCATGTGTGTTAAGAAACACATTGTATAACTACAGGACCCTGGCACCCTTCTCAGACAACACTGCATTAAAGGCATGATCCAACTTCCACAGAAGTCCCGTAGTGTTCTTCCATTGTTTTCAAATCTGATTTGGATTGGGCCCTAAATGATTTTTTCACACTGCATTATATGGACCTAAATACAATTTACTGATTGTATAAGTATGCAGGCATGGAATAAAAGGGAAGGTTCTCTTATGGATCAATAACTGATTAAAATATGGGAAACAAAGGGTAGAAATAAATGGCAAGTTTTCAGAATGGAGAGAGGTAAATAGCGGTCTCCTCCAGTGATCTGTACTGGACCCAGTGCTGTTTAATATATTCATAAAAGATTGGAAAAAATGGTAAACAATGAGGCAACAAAGTTTGCAGATGATACAAAATTACTCAATAGTTAAGTCCAAAGCTGACTGCACAGGGACTCAAAAGGATCTCACAAAACTAGGTGACTGGGCAACAGAATGGCAAATGAAATTCAGTGCTGATAAATGCAAAGTAACACATACTGGAAAAAATAATACCAACTATACATACAAAATGACAGGGTCTAAATTAGCTGTTACCATTCAAGAAAGAGATCTTGCAGTCATTGTGGATAGTTCTCTGAAAACATCTGCTCAATGTGCAGTGGCAGTCAAAAAAGCTAAGAGAATGTCAGGAACCATTAGGAAAGGATAGATATTAAGACAGCAAATATCATGCCACGATATCAATCCATAGTATACCTGCACCTTGAATATCGCATGCAGTTCTGATTGCCCCATCTCAAAACAGACATATTAGAATTGGAAAAGGTATAGATAAGGGCAACAAAAGGGCTTAGGTGTTTGGAACATCTTCTGTGTGAGGAGAAATTAAGAAGACTGGGACTGTTCACCTTGGAAAAGAGATGACTAAGACAGAATATGATAGATGTCTATAAAATTATGAATGGTGTGGAGAAAGTGAATAAGTGTTATTTATTCTTTCACATAATACAAGAACCAGGGGTTACCCAATGAAATTAATAGGCAGCAGATTTAAAACAAATATAAGGAAATACTTCTTCACACAAAGCACATTCCACCTGCGGAACTCATTACCAGGGGATGTTGTGAAGGCCACAGGTATAATAGAGTTCAGAAAAAGAACTAGATAAGTTCATGGAGGACAGGTCCATCAATGGCTATTTGCAAAGATGGCCAAGGACGCAACCACATGCTCTAGGAGTCCCTGAGCCTCTGACTGCCAGATGCTGAGACTGGACAACGGGATGGATCACTTGATAATTGACCTGTCCTGTTCATTCCCTTTGAAATATCTGGCATTGGCTGCTGTCAGAAGACAGGATACTGGACTAGATAGACCATTGATCTGACCCAATATGGCTGTTCCTGTGTTCTTATGTATACTGCTGCACTTCTAGCTTCCAAATCTCTTGCTTCTTCAGTGAAATGCCATGCCATGATTTAGTTGTTATTTCCTTACCAGCTTCATTCCACCTCTGCAAGGGCTTTCATACCTTAAAAGTTTATTTTTTAAAAACTTCCTGACAGCTGTTGAATAATCTAGAAATCCTTCTGGTCCTCTCTTTAAATATTTCTGGGCAGCAAGTTTTCACTTTAAAAATACTTGATATTAACAAAAAAAGGTAAGGGGAAGAGTTTCAGTTCAAATACATCTAAAAGGTCAGATCCTTATTCAAAGCTTCTCTGAAATATCATGAGAAGTATGTTTATGAGGATTTCTAATATACCCCAGTTTGATTTTGACTGGGCTGGATGCATAGTTCTGTAAGAATAGGATGACATTGCCATGCTTTAAACCAACAAATGCTGAACTGTGTGACTCATTTACAATGACAACAAACAAACAATAAAACTTTCCAAACTAAAAAAAAAAGATTTGTTTGGTATTGCACAATGAATGGTGTAGGTCGTATCCTATCCAAACTGTTTTGCCCATCCTTAATTGCTATAAGCCTCACCTGTGTCCAGATCTGTAGAGAGAAGAAATAAATACATACAAATCCCCCTCACACTTTTTCCTTGCAGTGGATATGTGTAAAAATGCACCAGAATAAGACCCTGATCGACCCAAACATTTAATCATATGAGCAATTTCATTAAATGCACTGAGTGTGTTCATGTGCTTAAAGTTAATTACATCCTTAAAGTGTTTTGCTGGGTCATGGACTCAAATATTTTCTGCTTCTGCAGGAATTACCAGTAAAAATTTTTTCCCAAATTTTGCCTAAAATGAGTTTGTTTTTTTTTAATAAAAACCCTTTGCATCACTGTAGCATGCATTTAAATTATCAGGAAGAAAAATGGAAGGTCAACTCCATTGGGCATGCATGTATTATTTTAAAAACAATATCTTACTTTTCCCCACTGTCTCTGGCATTCCTCGCTCATCTCTTGACTCCCTCAAAACCTCTAAACATGAATCATTTGTCAAGCTAGGAAATAAGGGCACAAGTGAACAGCAATAGGAAATGTTTTTTAAACTTTAATGCACCACTATCAACATATTATACTTAATGGCCACTTTTCCTTTGTGTCGCATTTACAGAATTACTGAGCACCTTAAAAAGGTTAACTTATTTTTTTAAAGAAATAAAACTGGCAGATGGCACAATTCAAACATAAATGTCTCGGAAAGAACAGAAATTAGCCATTGGTCTAATACATGATGTGCATTTGAATCTGAAGCTTTTGTCAAACATTTAATATTTCAACTGTGGAACTGCACATCTGCTAAATGAAGCAAGTGATAATATGGTATATACAGTCTATGACTGAAGCCTCCTGTCATGGTTAAAATGCTAGCTGCACCTCTGTCTCCTTCCTGGTCAGTGAGTGCACCCCCTCAGGTGTCAGATCTGGAGCCTTTACCTTTCCTGAGGTGGAATCCCTTGATTCTCCCGCTCTTAGACTGAGCCCTGGGCTATAGTATCCTGGGTATGCATTATGTTTACTCAGCAGGTCCAACTGTGTTTGGCACTGATGGTTCATCCCTTTGGGAGTCTGTGACCAGTGGTGAATGGAACGACCAGGTAGCCTTATTAAACCAAAGTATATTTAATTTTAACAATAGGAACATAACAGAGTCGATACACATCCATCTTACCTGAAATCCTACTGTCCTGCAATGGTGATCTAGACAGGCCTAGCTTCTTCAGACACCCCAGCCAATGATTGTGTCAGTCTGAGGAGTTCCTCAATAGCTATCTCACCTGTAAAGAGAGAGTACCGCTTTTTATCCAGCCTGAGTTCCTTTGCTTTCTCAGTTCCTTGGTTTTTAGGTCTGCTTGGTGAAACAGGTTTTATAACTTGGCTGGAATCAGGCGATAGATTCATCAACACATAGCTTGGGCATGGTCTCTTAATAACCCTGAAGTGTTTCCCTGAGGGAGGGTGTTTTACTTTCAGACATTGTTTCACCTTGCTGCTTGTTTCCCAAGAGCCCTGGATGTAACACAGTGTTGGCATACAGCAAACATCCCAATAACTTGGTCAACATACAGTATTAATAAGCTATTACAGAGCCGCTCTACATCCTTCACACCTCCACTTTGTGTAATTCCTTGTAATAATTTGCTGTTTCCTTCTTCCTAAGAGACAGTCCAACTGTGATATCTCTGAGCCTGTCTAAGCCTGAGTTACTTCTAAGTCTGAGCCTCCTTAAAACTGATGATTCATCCCTGAACTACTGCTGTGCCTGAGTTTGCTTAAGTCTGATGAGCCATCGCTGTGCCAGACAATGCCCCTGGCAATTACGTGTGGTAGGCCTCATGCCATTCAACCAGAGTTCAGCCAATCCACAGGTGTGGACCCCTCCTCCCAGATGATCACAAAGCAGACATATGGGTCCTAAAGGGAGCAGTTTCTCTCCAGTCTGCTCATTGACACTACCTGGCTAGGAACACAGTAGTTTCAACCACCTATCCCTGCCAAGTCTGTTTCCATGCCAACCAGTCTCTATTCCAGCCTGCATCTGCTCCTCCCTCAGCACCCAGCCAATGACTACGACACAAACCTCCAGTGGAAATGGTGTTAAGTCTAGTGCAAATCATAATTAGCTGATGGTTTGACAAGACAAAGGATCACTTTTAGTATCAGTGAAAAGTTTAGATTCAGATTTGGGGCTCTTCAATGCCTGCTTGGCTTTATGAACCGGGAAGCCTCCTGCTTGTCTGACAAATGGAATTCAGCATCATGAACAGTACAAAGGCTATCATGAGGCTTTCACTAGGGCTACTTCTTTCTCTTAGTTAAGTTTATATGTATATTGTCTGCTTCCCAGCTGACTACAGCCTTGACGTTAGTATTTCTCTACTCTGTGAAGATCCTTATTTTACACTCATCACTGTGGTATCTAACTGCCTTCCCTTACTTTGCCCTATTTTTAAAAGTCCTCAAATACCTCCTCCCCACCTAAAACTTTTAATATTAATGTGAGGTAAGGATATGTTAAGTGTGTTTGAAAACTTGTCTGACCTGTCATATATATTCTGTGAACACTGAAAAATATTGTACCAACCAATGCTGCTCTGGCAGGACAATGATGTACGTATGCAATGGGTCCTTTCAGTGATTCTATAAGAGATCTTTGTTATAGAATTGAAGGCCAGAGGGTCTGACCACCTGTATATGTCGGAGGCCACGGAACCCCACTCAGTCACCTGCACACTGGCCCAGCAACCAGAATTGGACCAAAGTGTTACAGCCCTCAGGAGACAATTATTGTGTGTCATTCACAGAGAACAGGAGGGACTGAGGTGCACCAATGTCTGAGGCCCCTGCAATGGTAGGGAAATGATTATGTGAGATATGCCCAGATGATCCTAGCAAGTGACTCACACCACCACAGAGGAAAGTTACTCACCACCACCACCAAGGTCCCTACCAATCTGACCTGGGGGAAAATTCCTTCCCAACCCCACATATGGCAACAGTTAGACCCTGAGCATGTGAGCAAGACCCATTAGCCAAGCACCTGAGAAAGAGAATTCTCAGGACATCAAAGCACTGGCCCATCTTTTCCAAAGTTTCAGTGTAACAGGGTTCCCGTCCCACCTCTCTTCCTGGGCCTCACTTGCTGCCCCCAATAAAGCTCAGAGAGGCTTCAGGGTTGTGAACCACCTATGTCTTTATTTATAAAAGGATCTCCCACCACCAGTGTCTATCTATATACAAGCCTTGCAGGATTAGTCACCTCCTTTACAGGCAGAAGTAGCCTTCAGCTAGGAGGCCTCCAGTTCCTTCCCTGACTGACTTCTCCCTGGCTGCTCTCCCACCTTCTGGCCCCCTCCCAGCCTTTATAGCTCTCGGCTTGTCAGGCCAGCAGGTGTTGCCAATCCTCAGGCCAGCATCAGGCCTTTTCCATCAGCCCTAATCTGTTTCCCCTGATTGGAGCTGACTGGGCAGTGCTTTTGCACCAGCATCCTGCTACATTCAGGTTCAGCTGTGACCATCTCCGATGCTTCAGAGGAAGGATTTTAGGAACATAAGACATGAACTAGATGTGACCCCTCACCCTGAGGGCTTCTGAGCCCAGATCCCAATCACGACAGTCAACCTCTATTTTTTCATTCCTTTCCAAAAATGATGATGAACATCAATACCAGAGGAGATATAACAGTAAAATAGACTATGGTAAAGTTCAGTCTCTCTTCTATCCACCAAAACCTTTTAAGTTCTCTTTCCATCCTTAACTATCCCACCAATGTCAAATCACTGCCAACTTAAAAATTGCTGAGCTGTTTCTTTTTCTTGACTCAATATTTTAAATGAAAAACTAACTACTGGGCTGGATCTTTATATATTTTTAAATATTTTTTAAAATATCAATTTAATATAGTCCTCTAAAAAGTGTTGTTTATATTACAATGGAAACATTAGCAGAAAACTATAGCACAACTACTTGGGATCAGAGTATCCACAACACAAATCTATCACTAAGGAAGCGTCAGGAAGGTGATGTTCTTAGGATATTTTTCTTGAGTGAAGCATTTTTAATTTTAAATGTTTAAAGAGTATGTAGAATGCATTTATTTTAGGGACATTTAATTTTCTTTTCCAAAGTAAATAAAAAAATAGCAAAGATATTTATTACATCTTGTTTGATCCATGCTAAGATCAGACTTTTTGCATTAAAAAATGCTAATAATAGTTACGTTGAAGAATGGCACATGAGCTATTGCCATTGAATCAGTTGCTGATATAATGTTACACTTCATTTATCTTTATCATAAGTAAATCTACTCAGGAAATCAAAAATAACTACACCAATTTTATTAATTTCTGCAAAAAAATGACAACATTAATTGTGAGGTTACTTTTTTTTTCTTTTTAAGAAAAACCTGTATATTTTCCTCAACTAATAACTTCAGCAGAACTAGGAGAAGTGAATGCTTGCTAAGAAAAACAACAAAATACAAGGAAATGAACCGTAAGCAGTAATCCTGCACTGGGCAGGGGATGAGCTGGATTACTTAAAAGGTTTTTTCCATCTCTAACATATTTGTTCTATGAAAAATTATGAATGAACTCTATCACGGAATGAATACTGCCTGTAAAGGCATCGTATTTGCTGTGGTCAAAATAAGAGTATTTTAGAGTCCAAAGACAATTAGAAAACAACAATAAAAACTGTATTAAGAACAAGAGATTAACTGAACTGAATTTAATAGAAACTGCACAAGAGGAGAATTTCCTTATCTATTTCAATCCACTGAAACGTCACCTACCAGCAGGAGATCAATTTAAAAAGCATTGCATCATTAACATAAATTCTCATTGGCTGACCTTAATCAAAGGTATGACCACGTGGAATCAATACCTTTATACAAATTAACCCTTTCACAAATGTCAGAAAAAAATACCATAAAACACTCCAATGCATATGATTTTAAGGGAGAAAAACGACATCTGCAGGGTCCAATACATCTCTCTCTAAAGTCAATGGAAAGGTTCCCATTACTTTCCAGTTAGAGTTGGGTTGGACCCAAACAGTACAGGACGGCATTCTGATGCCATGGAGAGTCAGGTTTGGGGGAGGCACTCCAGTCCCTCCCACCATTAGAAAATGGGCCATTCAGTAGTTATCAACACATAATTCTGTCCTAAAAGGCTCTGGGATGACATTAATCCAAGAAAGTAATATATATTTCCTCAGTCAAGATAAAACTCTGACTATAAAAAGAGAATATTTGATTGTGTGTGTGTGTGTGTGTAATTCTTCTTCCAATACTAGTGAACAAGATCATTTGTTTCATCAGATTAAAATAATGGGAGATTTGCAGAACAAGACTAAAAAATGCATATGCTATACATAACTCTCCTTAAATATGAATGGAAAGAGTGTTATTTTTAGTTTGTTACCAGTAAATGTCTCAAGTCCACTAAAATACATTATTGGAAAACAGCTTAATCTGTAGGAACATTTTTAGGCCAGTTGAAGATGACCTTTCTAATACATTTTAAATATTGTTTAATAATTTATGGTTGAGGATTAATTATTCAGGGGCATATTTTATCCACACGGCGCTTCAGAGAATCAAGAAATCTGTTATTTGGAGAAATTATGCAATCAAATCATCAGAGCGGGAACACCCACAAGCAACCTTCGTTCGGAGTCAGCATCATGGAGCCTATCCACAGCTTGTTTGATAAACGAATGTTAAAGTTTTAAAAGGAATGTCATTGTCTAAGATTTAATTAAATCTTTAAAATTGAGGTCGAAAGAGCATCACAATTATTCCCCAACATCGATTTCTAATGCAACTACCACGTTGAATCTGGAAGACTGGAGCTTATCTGACAATTAACCTTTTGCACTGAACAGTGCTAGAAGTCTGTGGAAAGGGAAAAGTTCCTGAATGAGTATTGGGCAGACATTCATGTCACCTTCCATTTATGCTACAGCCACTGGGAGTAGAGTACATTGCTGCCTCTTTGAAAAACAAGGCAACAGTGACAGATTGGGCATGTGTAGGAAATAAGCCAAGGTTGTCTGTGATCATTCCACTGGCAAGAGCAGGACAACAGACAAGAAGAATACTCCCTTTGCTTAGCTACATATTATACTGACTTTTTGACTCAGAGGCAGTTAGTTTTGTGCCATCTGCAAAGGAGCTTCTTAATTGTTTTTACTAGCACTATTAGCAACATTTGGTCTTGGTTGGAGAGAAAATGCAATTTTCCCCAATTTGTATAGCTTTATACCTTTTTAACAAGGTTAGTTTAAAAGAATGTTTCATCCAGGACTCAAATCCCATTCATATTGAGAATCAGTGGAATTCAGCTACAATATCTTTGTTTTCTATCTGCTATGATGTTCCCTGATGTATTTGTTATTTAAACATATGCTACAGAATTGGCTATTTCCATAATAAAATCTCTCTTATGGGAAACTCAGAATGATGGGGATGGAGTGAGGGGGGGGTCAGGAAAGCATATGATTAATGGCTCTGAGGGACTTTGATAAATCTGTAAATCACAGTTCATATAAAATGGGAGTCTCCTAAACCTTCATGGCACTTGTAAAACTCAACTGGACATTATCCATTTTGGAATTCAGAGCTGTTCAGACTTTTTCTCTTTGCCTTGCTATATTGGATTCTAGCTGGGTGTGGGACTGGAAATGGATGTCCTGAAAGTATTGTGAGAAAGGATGTTTGAATGAGATATCCAGCTGAATCTTGAAGTTCAGACAGTTGGCTTATGCAGCTGCTCTTTGGCGTGAATGACAGAAATGACCCCCAAACACCCAGTGTGTTAACTGAATTTTTACTGATGAGAGATGTCGGATTGAAGCTGTGGAGAGCACAGCCTTCTGTTCATACACATGACATGCACAACCTGAGCAACAGCAGTGCAAGAAACGTCCTCCAGTGTCTTTCAACCTTCCACTAGCAGAAGTGCCTCAGGGATGAGAGAGGGCAGTTCAGTCTTCTCTGGTTTCTCTGCTGAGGTTGCTGATATAGGTGTAATGATGGTGGATTTTGGTACTTGGACACTGTGCACTAGGAACTCAACTAAGACACACTATCTCATTTCACATAGGCACAGGCTACTAATTAGCTGTCAAATTGGAACAACTTTCAGTCACTGCATTAGAGCCAGTGGCACAGATATAAAAGAATTTATATTCCATTGCAAGCTCCAGGAATCATCAAGTATTTGAGATTTACTCAACACTTCCAAAAATATCACATGAAATAATTAATGACACACTCAGTCTGTTAGTACCAGACCCACAATGTTTGCTGGGCCCCACATTGCCCAGGTCAGGTGTCTGTTAGATTGTTAATGTATTATGAAATCATGGAAATATTATTGCATTTCCTTCATGATTATTCCAATGAATTCAGTGGATGTAGTGAGGTTCCCCCCCCCCAAGCAAAGAAGGATATTTTGAATGACCCACTGTGCCAGAGGTGATTGCATATGCTGCTAATGTTGATAATATCCACTCAGTTTCACACCTTCTGACTGTTACAAATCTCTGAAAATGTATTTGCAAAACAGAACAAGGAGATTTTCAGGTTGTAATGGGAAAAAATGATTAGATTCCCTCCCTCCTTTTTTTATAAACATAAGCTTGAGATGTAGGCTCCTCTACAATTGATGGCAATTTCCCTTTTCTATTAACTTTTCAGATCTCACAGATGCATTATATCAGGAAATTGCTGCTAATGATGATCTGGAAGGGGCTCGTGAAAAAAGAGCTGCTTTTGGGCCCCATGAAAGGAAATCTCAGCTTTTATTTTAAAAAGTATTAGCCCTGTTGGTATTGACTCCACTGACTGAAAAGGAGTTGCAGCTGTTTACCCCAGGCCTGAACTGGGATCCTTTCTCTAACTGTAGGCCATTACAAGGAAGCCTGTGCTGACAGTAACTGATGTATCTATTGTGTTAATAAATAAAGGATATTGGTTTTCAGAGCCATCAACCTGGCACCTTCTATCAACGCATAATCCACTTTAAAAAACTTTCAGAGAATTATCCATCTGGAATTGACATAGTGCTACACATAATTACCCAGTAAGATTTGGAGAGGACTAACACAGGAGCTGCAGTTTAAATCTAGAAAGATCTTTGGAACAAAATCAATTACTGGGACAAATGTAAACAGCTTTAGCTTTCAGTGTAAGTGATAATGCCATTCATTTTTAGATGAGAGACGTATTACATTGAAGGATGATGTCTCCCTGAGCATCCCATAAATACTGGTGGAAGACCTAGGCTGCTTCCTTATATTGCCCCCTCCAGCCTAGTTCACCTGGCTTGACTTCTCAATGGACACAGCTGAAATGTACATATAGATTTCCTCTTTGGAATTTTAAAATGAACAAATAATGCGTGTGCGTGAATGCTTGCGGGAGAGCAATTCAAGTTTGTTCCATATTAGACTTATCAGCCAACCAAACCTTTGTCAAATTTTGTCAAAGGTTTGGTAACTTTAAAGCCTTGCTACACTGCCTAATGACAGAGTTAAGCCAACATGACACTACCAAATCCAATTACACTGTCTTGTTGCATATTAAAAACGAGCAGTGGCAAAGGAGAACAAGCAAGTTTTGCTGTCAAGTAATACAGTTAGCAGAAGAACAGTAGTTACGTAGATACTGGTAGCGCCTGATCTAAAAGCAGAACAAGGGACATGAAGTGAATGGGCTAAATGGGATAGTGGGGAAAGACACAGACAGGAAAGATGTGCAAAGTGCATTTTACAGGCACAAAATGTGTTCTCACAGAAAAATGACAGCAGAGTGAAATGTTCATTAAAAGCCATCTCCTTTAAACTTGTTTTATAACTTATGTCCAAGAGACTGGAAACCTCACAGAATGTACCAGTAGCTCACCCCGATACTGGCTAAACAAAACTCCCTGTGTTTACTCTCAAAGGGGTGGTCTCTACAGTCAGTTGCAAATGAGAGCAGATAAAGACCCAGGCGCGTAACATTTCCCTGTTTCTGGGGAGGTTGAGGAACGGCAGAGAGGTGGAACTAGCTCTCTGACTTGCTTATGGTTTAGGCCTATAATAAAAGAGGTGCCCTCTTGTGAGATGCTGAAAGGTCAGAATTAACAGGCTGGACTGCAGCCAAAAGCTCTCCACTTCTCCAGAAGAAATATACATCCCCAACACCTCCTACAACATCTCTCCTGATGCCCCTAGGTAAATCCTAATCTTCACTCCCTACCGCTGTTGTCCCTTTCCTAATGATGGCTAACATGCAGCTTCTCCTGCCTCACTTGAAAAGGGCTTAGTGTTCTGAGATGTTGTTTACCTAATTGAGAGCTATGCTCCTAACTCCCCTAGGTGTTTTGAAAATCCCACCCTACATCTATAAAAGAGGCTAGCGCTTTGACAGTTATTGCTAGGGGGAGCAAAGAGCATTCACTAATAGAGTTAAGAGCTTTCTATGAGGGAAACCTTCACAGGGAGAGAATTTTTTTTTTTAAACAAAAATTGAGCCTAAGGTACTGTGAAAATCCTGAAAAGGAGGCTCTTCTCCCACCCAAAGGAGAAGGAAGGATCTTAAGAAGGACGCTTCAGTATAGAAAAGAGATGTTGCTCTCTGCCATATTAAGCTTCTCATTGGAGACAAATTTACTCAACTACTTTATCCTGGGATGGGCTCAGAAATAAACAATAGACACTCCTGCTAAAGTTAAGGGTCACTATTGCCTATATGATTGTAAGGGATGGAATTGTCTGACTTCAATCCAACAGTAACAGTTGGTTTGATCCTGGGTTCAAGCTCTTGTAGAGTCAAGCTGTCTTGTTCTCTTCTTGTCATAGTCATTAGTTATTTAGTCTGCGTTTGCCATTTCATCTGCTTTCTGACCATGCTCTGAGGGGCAACCTTCATTTATTTCATTAATCAATATCAGAGGCAAAGAAAATTACAGATGGATTACAGCTCTTAAGCCATTAATAAATGCTCTGCCAATATCATAATTTTGAACTTAACTCTGATTCCTCCTTGCACTTAATAAAGTGTTTAACACTTTGATTGTAAAGGATGCTCTCTAATTAATTTCTATAACCTAATGTATTATTAATCTAAATAGATAACACATCTAAATTATTCTAATACTATGATTCAATCAACGAAAGCAAGAAAATCTAGAGGATTAGAGTTTGTAGTCTAAGGACTATGTACAATGAGTTGGTGACCTTAGCCCACACGCTAAAGGGCATATGCACATGACCACTTGAATCCTCGCTAACATCTCAGCAGAGAGTACAAGAATGGATTAGGATAGGAGAACAAATTTCCCTTACTCCTATAGATGGTCCCTCTCGGGTAGGATTGAGACACATTGGCTGGGCAATTTGTGGAAGCTTGGACATGTTTTACCTGTGATGCGGATACATTTAGAATCTCATTCTCTTTGATGGCCATTCTAACATTATAACCATTAAATTTACTTTAGGAGAAGGATAAGTCAGACTATTTTGTTTGCTTGAAAGCAACAACAAATTCTCAGCAGTACCTATAGGGGTTTGTTTTTTCAGAAAATGATATTATTGACAGCTACCACTTAGCTATCACTCTAATTCCCTGATTTACCCCCATTATCCACAGTTGAAATGTAATCTGTCTTTGCTTTTTCTATAGCAATCCTGGACATCAACGGACTTTGGATCAAGCTTTCAGTGCTAAATTGAATTAAGATACTTGAAATTAAAAGACACCTCAAACACACACAGAGTGAAACTTCTCTTTGGGTTCAGTATAGGGAAAATGGCATGTTTTCTGTATGTTGCACATCAAGTATGAATATGATTTTAAGTAACTACCTCCTAATATGCCAAGGAGATGGTCTAACAGTTATGGGGCATTTCAGTTCTTACAATTATATATTTATTATTTTGTGTTTAAAAACTACAAATATATCCACATGCAATAACAATAAAGCACCGAGAAATATATTATAGGATTATAATATTTCCTAGGCTGTCACATTAATGTAATAAGATAAATAAGAACATAAATAGAATATAATTATGTTAGTCACTACATCAAAATCAATTTTCCATATGGTATATAATTCTAATGTCATCTTCTCCATAAACCAAATATCTTTAATTTTACAGCCATCCACTTCATTCAGATGTGACATTTTGCAGAACTGCTATTTGTACTGCTACAAACACAAAGAAGACAATGATAGAGGAAATATGCAAAGCAATGGAGAAAGAAAGCACAGAGAAGAAGAAAACATTAGACAATGGAGAGAAAACAATAAAGAACACAGGCTGCTGCAAGCCAGTGGCCAAGATTTCATTAACCATTATGTCATCAGCTAGTATATCAGTGGTGTTTGTTCTAATGAAATTTATATATTTCCTCTATATTGGTTACATTGTGGTAAGTCATCTAGTGGTTTATATATCTAACATTACTGACAGATCAGTGTAGCTTTTTATTTGATTATCTTCTGCCTATTTATGTAGCTCACAATGGTACCAGAGCACCTCCTCAAAGCCATTCATTGGCTGCTGCTTTGTTTTTACTTCAGGTTCAAGATCCTCCTCTTATGCTCTGCATCCTAGCTACTACTTCAGCTCCACTTTCTGGCTTTACTCCATGCCACCTCCAGCAGGAACAGCTTCCCACTTCTGCTTTATTAAGGACTCTCGTCCTCGTATTTTGCCAAGTCTTCCTTTACTAATTTGCTCACCGACAACCACTTCATACTCTTTTTTGTGGAAAAACTTTGACCCTTAGTGTCAAAGGCATCTAATGATTTTGGGTGCCCAACCTGAAGGGCCTTATTTTCAGAATGCTCTTGGCCCTCACACACTGAAAATCAGAATCCTTTCAGCTGTCAAATTGAGCATACAAAATTTGACACCCCAAAATACAAGAAGAGCCAGACAATTTACTTTAATGAACAGAACTTTTTTAAAAAAAATACTTTTTTTTAGGAATTAATATGACAAATAATTTCAACTGAAAAAATGCCAACTTCTTTTGAAAAAAATTGTAACATTTTGTTAGACTATTTCAAAATGCCTCATTTTAACTTTTTGTTTCTAAATTTCATTTGTAGTCAGATTTGGCCAGTGAAAACACACACACACGCACAGAGGATGAACAACCCCTTAAAAATGGACAAATCAAATAGAAAAATTGAAATTTTTATTTCGAGTCAACCTGAAAACCATCCATAAGCAAATACATAATCTCATGTGTTTTGAAGACATTTGCCTTTGTATCCAACATCCTTGTGAACAAAATGTCACTCACAAAAATGTTTTGGAAAAGGGAATAAAAGAGTTATAGAAGCTGTAGGAATGAATTTGCAGTGTTTATCTGATCTAATACCTACTAACACTTTGGGAAATATTTTCTCTGTGTCTGAGTTCTAATCTCCACTGTACCATGGACAGCCATAGGCCGATCAAATAACTTTTCTGCATTTCAGTTTCCACATCTACACAACGTTCATAATTACATTTTCTTGCCTAGCTTTATAAATTGATATATTTAATAAAATAATGATCTCATTTCCCAGGACTGTTTTGAGCATGAGTTAATTAATGGTTGTCTACTTCTTTCAAGATGTTAAATGCTACATATGATTATTACATAGTCAAGTGAGTTTCATTACATTAATTAACTGTGCTCTGATTTTATAACATTAGAGAAGAGAATGTTTAATGTATATATAAATGTCTTCCAGTACACTAACCCTAGGAGCCAGCTTTTCCATTTTACTCGCTATAGTTCTGAAGATGTTGAACCTAGGATTAAGGATAAGCGTGCCAACATAACTATGATTACAATGTGCAGTTTAGAAATGGAACCAAATCCTGTTGACCTTACTTGGACAAAATTCCCATGGCAGTCAGTGAGAGTAAGGACAGATTGAAAACAGACTAGAAACTTTAGGATTTCACTGAATCCCTCCAAGTACAATTACTATTTTTTCATTATGTTCTGTGCTTGTCCCAAATTATTAATTTGCCAAAGAAATCTCAATAAAAGGAAACTGACAATATTTGCACAAAAAGTCTAAGAACTTATAGTCAATGAATACTATACTAAATGGACTATATTTATTTGGTCAAATGATCCCAAAATAATAAGATGAGTTGATAGGATTGTGAATCAGAGTTTAACTAGACAGAGAAATTATTCCAATGCATATCAGAAAAACAAACAAAAAACTTGCTAGTTAAATCAGTAACCGAAGATAAATAGTTACTTTTCCATTATAGTTTAACACATGGAGAATACATCTGTACTTTTATGTTAATGGAATTTGCCAAGGATATTTGATTCACAATAAATACCTAGATAAATGTCTGATATTAATATGCCAAGTTCCAATGTATATTAGCTGGCAATAAACTGCTTTTGGTATTGAAGTGATTTTCAGCTAGTCAGCAGTGTTGACTCCATGTCTATAGCTTTTCTCCACTTAGATGCTTGATCAGTATGAGACATTAACTTTGTACTCAATTGGGTCCTGTCATTCCACTGTACAGTATTAATGACATTCAGATTGGCCACATACTCATTTCATCCAACCCTAAAAGTACAATCAATCTTAACAGCAAAGCAATCATCTATCATTTTTCAGTAGAAAATCAGTTCTACAGACTGAGCTCATGTCACAGTATGGAATATACAGTAACAGCTGCCATCAAAACTGCTGCTTTATGAGCAGATAAAGATCATGCTACATAAGACAGCACTCCATTTATTCAACAAATAAAGGCTATAAAGGGGCCTGGATTCTCCTCTCCAGCCTGGCTTTATGCCAGGGCAACTCCATTGATTTCAGAGGAGTTACTCCTGACATACACAGGTGTGAGAAGAGAATCTGGCCCCCAGTCTTTTATGAAGGCTTTATTTTATAACTCTGAAATGCACTACAGGCATGTACATACACACAGAGAGCTGCAGAGCAGTGGATCTCAACCTTTCCAGCTTACTGTTCCCCTTTCAGGAGTCTAATTTGTCTTTCATATGCCCAAGTTTCACCTCACTTAAAAAGTAATTGTTTACAAAATCAGACACAAAAATACAAAAGTACCACAGCACACTATTACTGAACAATTGCTGGCTTTCTCATTATTATAAAATAAATCAATTGGAATATAAATATTGTGCTTACATTTCAGTGTACAGTACAGGGTTGGCCAACTTGAGCCTGACCAGGAGCCAGAATTTACCAATGTACATTGCTAAAGAGCCACAGTAATACATCAGCAGCCTGTCAGAAGCCCCCACCCCTGGCTCCCAGCACCTCCTGCCCACCGGCAGCCTCACCGATCAGCACCTCTCACTCCCTGCGCATGTCTCCAAACCACCTTTTTCGTGGCGTGCAGGAGGCTCTGGGGGCGAGGGGGAGGAGCGAGGGCACGGCAGGCTCAGGGGAGAGGGCAGGAAGGGGTGGAGTGGAGGCAGAGCCAGGGGTTGAGCAGTGAGCACCCCCAGCACATTGGAAAGTTGGCACCTGTAGCTCCAGCCCCGGAGTCTGTGCCTATACAAGGAGCTGCATATTAACTTTGGAGCCACAGGTTGCCACCCTGGTGTAGTATATAGAGCAGTACAAACAAGTCATTGTCTTTATGAAATTTTAGTTTTGTGGCAAATTGCCAGTACTGTTATGCTGGGTCTTGCACTTTCTCTTCTTTGGGGAAGGTTCGGGGTGCCATTGCTTGCCTCTGAATCAGTATTTTAATTACCCCACTAGTGTCCTTGAGGAGGGGAGTGGAGAGGGAAGGACCTGGGCCCGCCCTTTTCTCCAGGTCCCAACCCAGGGGCCCTGAGGTTTGTGGTGAACCACTTGAACTAGTAGTTCCTTCCCCTAGGCTACTTCCCTCTCCTGCCCTTCAGCTTATTGAAGGGGCTTCTTGCCCTCCTTCTATATAAGCCAGGTGCCCCTTACTTAGGGGTTTTTTTTGGATTTCTCAGCTCACCGCAGCACTCCTCCAAACTTTCCTTTTGGTCTCTCTTCAAAACTGTTCTCTGCTCCAACCAAACCTTCCTGCTCCAACTCCCACACTATCTGGCTGAAGCAGGGGGTTTTTATCACATGACTGACTGCGGGTGCTCTAATTGGCTTCAGGTGCTCTAATTAATCTATAGCAAACCTTCCTCCCCTTGCAGGGAATAAGGCTTCCTGCTAACACTCTCCTGCTGCCCTCTGGCCATGCTGTATCACAGTTTGTATTGACTTCGCTAGTGCTTTTTATGTATCCTGTTGTAAAACTAGGCATATATCTAGATGAGCTGATGTACCCCCAGAAAACCACTGCATACCCCCAGCGGTATGCGTACCCCAGGTTGAGAAGTACTGAAGCTTTGCAAAACATAAAATACACCTCTACCCCACTATCATGCGACCCAGTATAACACAAATTCAGATATAATGCAGTAAAGCAGCGCTCTGGGGGGGCGGGGCTGTGCACTCCAGTGGATCAAAGCAAGTTCGATATAATGTGGTTTCACCAATAATACGGTAAGATTTTTTGGCTCCCGAGGACAGCGTTATATCAGGGTAGAGGTGTATTGATAAAAATGGCCTTTGAGGGCAGAGCCATGGTGAAATATCACAAACGTTTTTTACCTCTGTAGCTGTAGGTTCAGATCTGGTGCATTTGCCTCTCTCTGTTAACAAGGTAAAAATTATATTAAAGGTCTCACAAGTACTCAGAAGCCAGCTATCAAAAGGAAAAATCCTCTCTTATCTATGACTAAAAGCAAAATTATTTTCTGATGTCACTTTTATAGAATGGGCTAATGGATAAAAGAGAGGAATATATAATTTTTGAGAGAAGCACCGTGGGAAAACCCATTCTCCTTTCACTTTTATCTGTGTAAATCAGGATTTAGTCCACTGAAGGCAGTGACACACCACCAGTAAAAAAAAAAACAGGCCTGAGTGGCATAAGAGAGGAGTGTAAGAGATTTTACCTGTGGTTTGGGTGAGAACTGAAAAATATAGTGACTCTGTCCCTTGCTGGAGTTCCCAAGGGCCTATAATAGTTAGAAATCATTTCAATCACTTTTTCCCGGGGTTAGAATTTTCTACATTTTTGGTTCATAGTGATCTTTCAGGAAAGACACATCTGCAACATCAAAAAGGAGTGATTTGAGGAGAGGACTGTGAACCACGTCTCCTGAGTTTTATTTTTGGCTTTGTTCTTGTCAAATTGTCTTGGGCTAATTGCAAACTCTCTGAGCCTCAGTTTTTCCCATCAGTAAACCCAGGATGATTATACTGCCCTACCTCAAACAGGTGTGATGAGGCACCATTAATTAATTTTAGTAAGAGGCACTTCGCAAGTCCTGGAAGAATGGAACTGTAAAAGATCCAATCCTTTTTTTAATGATTTATTGTTGTCTTAGAATAATTCAGTTACCATCCAAGCATGATTTTCAGCTTTATCAGAGGTGAAAATAAAGGGAAGGTTAGGGAACCCTAGCAATATATGCTAATTAATGTCTGACTGATTTTTAAAAGGGACAAATTTTCAAAGTGGGCATGAGACACCCTCCTTCAAAACCCACACACGTGTCCATAAATCGGCATTTCATTTTGCAAGCCAGGCACTTATGGACCAGCTCCTGCAATGTGCCATACGCCTTCCACTCAGTAGTAGCACTGTGCATAGAGCAGGTAGGGGAACAATGAATGCATCCAACTCTCCCCATGAATGAAGCACTGCACGGTGGGATGTCCCAGTGAGGTTTAGTGCAGGGAGAAATGGTTTACAAACTCCTCAGTTCAGGAAGGAGCAGGTCTGCATGTCTATTGATCCTTTCTGTACGTGTATTTAAGGCAAGTGGGTAAGTATGTGTTTGTGGGTGCATGTTGCCGGGCCAAACTGATACCTGTTATTCAAAAAAGCAGGAAACTCTGTACAAATGCATGTGATGTATGCGACTCATACTGAGTTGAGAGAGGGTAAGTCACTGACTGAGGTCATAGCCACTAGCAATGGAAAAATTTGACATGATCGAGAGCGGATTGTAGATGGTGTGACAAAGTTCCTCCTCTACTTTGGTGGGTCCTGCGCTTATTGGCAGATTTGCTCACCTCAGTGATCTTCCTGTCTGGTGGAACCCACAGTCTGGGTCAACTCCTCCTGTGTCTGATCAGGAGTTGGGAGGTTTGGGGGAAACCCAGACCCACCCTCTACTCCAGGTTCCAGCCCAGGGCTCTGTGGATTGCAGCTGCCTATAGTGCCTCCTGTAACAGCTGCATAACAGCTACACCTCCCTGAGCTACTTCCCCATGGCCTCCTCCAAACACCTTCTTTATCCTCACCCCAGGACCTTCCTCCTGGTGTCTGATAATGCTTGTACTCCTTAGTCCTCCAGCAGCACAGCATTTGCATTTGCATTTGCATTTGCATTTGCATTTCCATTTCCATTTCCATTTCCATTTCCATTTCCCTCGCCCTCTCAGCTCCTCACACGCCCACTACAAACTGAAGTGAGCTCCTTTTTAAACCCAGGTGCCCTGATTAGCCTGCCTTGATTGGTTGTAGGTGTTCTAATCAGACCGTCTGCCTTAATTAGTTCTAGCAGGTTCCTGATTACTCTAGTGCAGCCCCTGCTCCGGTCACTCAGGGAACAGAAAACTGCTCATCTAGTGACCAGTATATTTGCCCTCTACCAGACTCCTGTACCCCACTGGTCTGGATCTGTCACAATGGATACTTACCTTATGGAACAAACTTTGGGAGGGGTATCCTGTATCATCTTTTCCTGCCTTGGGCTAATAGCTGGAAGTTGGGGTATGGGAGGCCAAAAACACTGAATACTGGTTTTCAAAATCCACTTTACTTGAGCTGGAAACGTTGAGAGAAACAAAGAAGTAGATAGCTATGTCCCCTCCCCTCGCCCAGTAATAGATATTTTTGCTACTGAATTAACATTTAGGTAGGATTATTGAATATATCTGATGCAGTAATGGTGGTGGCTACATTTTCCTCAATTAATGAAATTATGCATTCCTTGAAGAGGTGATCATCTGGCCTACATGACCTCAGTCCAATTCCAAGTGGTACAGGACTCTCACCGCACAAAACACTACCACACCTGGCACCCTTGTTCGCAGTCACCAGAAAGGAGAAAGACTGGACTAAAGCACTGCTCCTTCTCTTGTGGGGATTTCTCCTGGTCTGAGATGAGGAAGTTTGAGAAACTTGCTGTGGCAGAGACAGGAATAGAACCCAGATCTTCGGACACTCCGCCCTGCCCTGTAACCATTAATTCTCCCTCTCC
The DNA here is from genome assembly GCF_025201925.1 of Gopherus flavomarginatus. NCBI lineage: Eukaryota > Metazoa > Chordata > Testudines > Testudinidae > Gopherus > Gopherus flavomarginatus. Next base: position 20,962,699 of record NC_066631.1, on the reverse strand, counting down.
CACTTATTTATTCTGAAGGATGATACATTTACGTCTGTGTTTTAAAGGCAGCAGCATAATGCTGCACCTGATCAGCAGAAAAGAGAACTTCAGGCTCCAGTGCTGTAATTTTGGTACCTTTCATCATCACTGAATTGTTTAATTTGTGCATAATATTTTAATTCATCCAAATGGAAACAAAGGGAAAAAGAAAAGATTTTCCCCTCCTCACTCCTTACACTGGAGCATGAGCTGCAGAGTCTCTCAGTTGGGTAAGTTGCCTTTTTACAGTTGTGTGGAATATTGTTTCATTGATCAAACATCCAAGACAATTTAAAAAAAAAAAAGATGTTTTAATCAATGCAGCTTTGCCCTGTGTGGTTGTTCTGTCAAATTGAAGGAGGAAAGGATCCTAACTAAAGGGATAATAATTGGACGTGTATAGTAAAGCTAAGCAAGGAGGAGGTGCTGGAACTGAACATCAATTAGCATAGTCTAGCAATGAGGGAGCAGATCACAGAATGAATGGACAGGGCTGCATAGACAAGAAGAAGGCTGCTGAACTCTGATTAATCGCAATGTAACTTTCATTAGTTCTACTCAACAGAACTGACGTGGTAGAATTCTCTCATCAGTTTAGAGCACAAAACAGGAGCTTAAACATCAAGACAAATCTGAAGGCTTTCTGTACTGTACTTAAAGTCTGCTGGGAACAGGAGGTAATACATTTCAGCAGCTGGCCATCTCTTATATAGCTGTTACTGTACAGGTAATGTATTTGATTTGTGGCCTGTTTAATCAACCAGGACAAAAAATGTCTTTTATTTCACAGACATACATCTTCTCAAGGTATGTTATATGTTTGATGGCTATTAAAAATGCTAGTTTTTTTAATAATATGCTAGTTAAGGGTTAATATTATGTTTCTGGGAACCATGAGCACTTAGCCCAGGCTTTTGAAAACAGTAAGTGCTTGCTGGATAATGGCAGTAAAAGAACCACATGCTTCCTTGCAAAGAAGTTGTTTGTCACTTTATTTCAAATTTGGAAATGGAAACTGAGCTCTTTCCTCAGAATATATAGGGGGCAGAGAGAGGGCTCCTGGTTCAAGAACAGGGCTGAAAGTCAGAAAGATCTATGGTGAAATCCTGGCCCATTGAAGTCAGTGGAAATTTTTAATTGGGGCCAGGGTTTCATCTCTGGATTCTGTACCTGATACTGACATGCTGTGGGATCTTGGACAAGTCACTTAGCAGCTCTGAAGCTCAGTTTCCCCATCTGTACAATGGTGAGGACAGAAAGTATTTTCTGAACCTGTGATGAAAGGTGGTATATAAGAATGATCCATCACTATGATATCTATGCGTACATGAGGAAATTCAGATTGTGCTTTGAATGTGTAAGAAACATATAGCAAACCTTTGTGATAAGTGGTCAACCTTTTATTATAGTGCTGACAAGTGTTACACGTGGAAATCAATTGCAGTGAGTGCTTGAAACGGTGTATTTTGTGTTAAACAGAAACTCCGTGGCATAATGAAGATCCCCAAAGACACCACAAACTGCATGGTAGTGGCCTGGTTGCCTGAGGTCCATAGTGAACAACTCCCATTGACTTCAGTGGAAATTCTTCATACTGGTTGAAATTCAACCTTGTGTGCAGAGGATCCAGACAGGCCCTATGACAGAGTTATGAAGGGCTTGTGCTGGCCTCATTGCATAGACACAAAATTTCACTTTTAGACAATGTGATCTTTCATACTGAATCATTTCACCCTATATGTGGACACATCTGGAACAGCATTTTTTGGGGATCATTTAAATGAGAAAAGGTAGCTAACAAATTTCATGTTTAATGGCATTTCTCAGCCTGGTAACTTGTAAGTCATCTCAAATAAGAAAATTCATCCCCTTTTGTGATCACATGAAATAAGTTCAGAAGATATAGTATTTAGACAACATTATCTACCAGGCAGTCAATTAATTTAACTTCCTAAGACAGTCATTGGAAGTGAAAAACAATTCAACAATTGCTACATTTTTAATGAAACAGAACTGTGTGTCTAAACCTTACTCAGGCAAAATCCTATTAAAGCCATTTTTAAGTTGTTAATACAGAATCTATAACCCAGCATCTATAACCCTGTGCTACCCTAGTCACCTGTGTCTGCTTTCCACTAACCATGCAAGGAGAGAGACACTCTGATCCCAAGCATGGAGTCTGCAAAGTAGAGCGATCCTCCACTGAGGTTCTCATTTAACCTCTAAGGCCATTGAACAGGACAGGAGTAGGAGTACCACTGTACCCAGTAATAAGCATTTGCAGGATGTGCTTCTAAAGCTGTATTAGTGACAAGCTTTTGGCTTTATGTACATGGATATCCCGAAACCTAGACAGTGTATTGTATATATACTTTATTGAAATCAAGCCCTGGTAGTTGGACTCTTCCTCTGCATTTTTGCTTTCACCTTTGCATGCAAGCAGTAAATTTTTGCTTGGTCATAATTTGCATAGGTTACCATGGTAACACCTTGAGGGTGTAATTCCCCTATTCATTAGAGGAATAGCATTCTTTAGAATTATTAGAAGCTAATTAGTAATGTAATTTTCTGTTTACATTTTCTTGCAACTATTTTGGCATCCCATAAATTGTGACAAATATATGCATGCTCAAAATCCTTGAAACAATTCCCCTTCATGTCTAAGGTCAAATGACCTCTTGAGATCTGTGAATAAAGCACAGTTCACAGTGAAGTCCGGATCAATTATCTTGTGCTCTGATTATATATGGTTAAAACTCAAGGAATCTAAGAAGACTATTGTTAAATTATGCAGGTAATTTAACTCAAGCTACAATACATAGAACCCAATGCACTGAACAACCTTGTAAAAGTGATAGTTATTTTTATATATGAAAATGTCATCATCCCAAGATATATAAGACCCAGGAAAAATATGATCTACCACTGTAAATCCTTTAAAAAGCATACAACTAAGTTAATTACTTACATTAAACAGAAAAATATACCTCAGAGAAGCTTAATTTAAAATGAAATTGCAAAGCTATTTTTAAATCAAAGGTTGATACTGAAAACTCTCCCTTAGGATTAAAATTAAAGTCAATAAAAGGAATTTTTGAAAGGTTTTCAAATCAGCAACTATTTTTAATGTCAAAGGATAAAGATGGAGCAAAGGGAATAATTCTTCATGTTGTGGATTTGCAATGAACAAATACGTACTTTGCAACACATAATTTATGAAATACATTTTGTTTCTTTTTCTGCTCCTGGAATATCTGCAAGCAACTTTTGATTTCCCTGAATTTTTTATTTGAAGTTATGACATATTTAAAAAATTTCTACCTATGGATTGTTTATAAATAGTTCTCTGCAAGGATTTTAATTTATTTGTGTTTGCCCTTCAAGCTGTCCTCATTAGATTCATCATCAATTGATGTCTATTAAGGTCTTTCCACTGACTTCAACTAACTCAGGATTAGGTCCAGTGGATAAGTAAGCATTTTGGGGGTGAATGTGTGTATGTACAAATTTAAGACCCAGATCCTGCAAATGCGTAACTTTACTCCTGTGAGTAGTCCCATTGACTTCATTGGGACTACACAGATGTATAAAGTTAAATATATGCACAAGGGCTTGCGAATTGGGGTCTAAAATATAGTTTCTCTGAATATTTGTACATGGATCTTTAAAATTCAAATTCCACAATCACTTGTGACAGTAAGAATGAAATGTTCAAAAGTGGAAAGAAAACTGGAAGGAATACGCCCACAATGAATTCACTTAAAAATTAAAATGAATAACAGCTGAAAGTATTTTGCACCTAGCTCTGTTGGCAACATAGTAATTCACTTTGGTCATGTGATAGAAAAGGGGCCCCTTTTTAATTAAACATTGGTAAAATGCAGAAAATTCAGAACAGTGGTTCTAAGTCAGGTTGAAATGCAAAGAGATCAAATTTTCCCCTTTTCTTCTCTTGTTACACATATTTCATGCCCTTCCAGTATTTCTGATTAAAGAATGAGATTGGACAGAATTACCCTATAGGGTTCTATATTTTATTTTCTGTCTGAGAATTTCATGTAAAAAACAACATTTTGCTTACATGTCTAAGGAACATTTTTGTCTCTGACAAGGAGTGCTGTCTAACAGACAGATTTGTCTATCTGACAAACAAATTGTCTATTGCAAGCTCCATCTGTTGTCTTGAAAATTGAGGTGTGTTTTTACTTCTGTATGCATCACCAGCTATCCAAATTCTGAGAGCAGCAATCATTTGCACACAAGTCAGGAAACAACACAGCCTATCCTGCTGCTATTATGTTGGTTCTGCGTTGAAGACTTCAATAAAATTCAGCAATGGATCTGCCATTATAGGGCACTGATCACTTAGGAAAATGAGAGAATAAAGTCGAAGTAAAATAAATGCTTCTTCCCACTTTGATGTTGATCGATTTAACAGCAAAGCTCTCCCAGCTGTATTTCTCATTTTATGTTAAGATCAGCCAAGATTTGACAGAAAATATCTATATTAGAGTTTAATAACAGCATCATCATAATGTTATTGGAGGTTTTCCTCATTAGTCTGGCTCCCTGCCACAATCTCTAGAGTAGCCACTATACAACTCCCATGCGATAGACGCTATAAAAATTTGTGATAGGGCAGAACCTAGGGTCAGGGATTTAGCTGGGCATTTATGTACCCAACCCAGCAATGACCACTACAGTCACACACTTGCCAATGCAAATTCTCTCTAATTACATTCTCCTTCCTGGACAGAGTTCCCCTTTACCCTATTAGTCCAACACTGAGTCTGTGTACAACTGTTTGGTGATTTTCCAGCAACATAGGAAGGTTGTGTGTGACAGCCGGAGTCCAGACACTTCCAGCAGAGAACAGCAGCTCTATACCCCAAAGAATAAGCAACTGAATCAACTAGTTGTATATGTTATTGTGTATAAAATTATGTCGAGTAAGGTCTTTTATGAAAGCTTGTAATGTTCTGAACTTGATGATCATGAGATACATATGCAGACTGTAGTTATGAATCCATGTATTTACGTATATAGAAAACTGTGCTCATAACTAAGGCGCTGTGTTGGTCTTGGCTGCCCCCTGCTCCCTAGCAGCAGGAGTTTGGGTGGGGGCAGCATGTGGAGCTGGAGGTTGCCACTATCCGTGGTGCCCCTCCCCCGGCTGTGCCCCCCCCCACCGCGAGCACCCACAGCATCCCCCAGGCCATCCCTCCCCTCCCCCCGAGGCACCCCATCCCAAGTTTTAGTCAGAGGAATATAGTAAAAGTCATGGACAGGTCATGGGCCGTGAATTTTTGTTTATTGCCCATGACCTGTTTATGACTTTTACTAAAAATCCCCATGAGTAAAAGGTAGCTTTACAATCTGCAGTACAATTTGTTAAACCCCGCAGCAATAAGGGGGCACTCCCAAGCCAGGTGTTTGCATAAAACCAGATGAAGGTAACTATCCATTGTACATACAGGAAAAGGCAACAATGGTCCATTAAAGTTAATGCAAAGACATTAAGACAACTGGGAATTTCCCCACTTGCAATATTGGTAGTGATTGAAGAAAAACAAAAAAAATACCCTGAAAAAAAAAAACTTGTAAAATGAAAGAGGTTTGAAATGAAAGGTATCCAGAAATTGAGGAAGAGTCATTTGGCAGGTGCTGTCTTTGGAAATCCTGCATCTCCTATAGAGGAGATGCAGGATTTCCAAAGACAGCACCTGCCAAATATAGCTGGGAAACTGTTCAAAAGCTATAGGTAAACTTGTATTTAAAAAAAGGGATTTTTATCTAATTTTAAAGTATAAAGCATGGGGTGGCATCTTTATGTTTATTTTCTGTGTAACTTGTATATGTTTGCTTTCAGTGCTATTTCATCTTTGAATCTGTGATTTTTCTATTAAACAAACCTTTTTGTTTATTTACCCTGAATAGGTCTCTGGTGTAGAAATGGTATAAAGTGTATGTGCCAAAGCAAGCTGATGTCTGCAGGGTTGGTCTCATGCCTTCCTGGGGATAAATCAGAGGGGAAAAGTCAGAGTGCTTGGTAGTTAAGAACTCAGAGGGGTGGATTTAAGGAGACCTGGAACTGGAAGAGCTATTTGAGTCCCTGTGCAAGGAATAATGAGGTTGGTGGAAGTCAGGGTGAGACCTTGTATTTGTGAGCAGAGTACTCATGTCAGAGCTCTGAACCAAAGATGCAGAGCATGAAGGCACCCAACGTTACAAGGCAGGTGGTGACGGAATCCCTTACTGGTCTGGGAGATCCCCAAAAATCACATTGTGGATCTCACAAGACATCTAAAGAAGCGGGAGGAGCTTGTGGTCATGGTATATGTTGGTACCAATTATGTAGGAAGGTGTAAAAGAGAGGTCTTGTGAGTTGTTTAAATAACTAGGAAAAGGGTTTAAATCCAGAACTTCTATAGTAGCTTTCTCTGAAACGCCGACTGGTCTGATCCAGTGTGAGTATTCCTATCATCCTTTCACCTCACCCACCAATGTAACATACTGAAGTAGATAGGTCTGGTTTAGTAAGATTTAAGTACAGTTGCCAATGTAAGATGTTACATAAATGATGGTGACAGAATTTAAACTAGTTCAGTTAATGAGTAACACAGCCACTCTGATGTTTCTAATACTAAGGGCTGGTCTACACTGGCGGGGGTATCGCTCTAAGATACGTAACTTCAGCTATGTGAATAGCGTAACTGAAGTCAAAGTATCTTAGATCGATTTACCTCGGGTCCTCATGGCGCGGGATCGACGTTCGCAGCTCCCCGTGTCGACTCCGTTACCGCCGCTCACTCCGGTGGGGTTACGGAGTTGACGGGAGCGCGTTCGGGGATCGATATATCGCGTTTAGATGAGAAGCGATATATTGATTCCCGATAAATCGATCGCTACCCACCGATATGGCGGGTAGTCTGGACGTACCCTAAGGGGTACATGTGCATAGCCTTGTGCTCTGAAGAGAGAGTTTGATTCGTGGTGCTACAGACCATGTTAGTTATTAATAGCGAAGTGCTGTGAGTTTCTCTAGCTCAGTATGCTAGATGCTGTTGAGAACAGTGGGGATCTAATCAGAAGTACAGAGTGCTGAGTCCTCAGCATGTTTGAGAAAGCCTGATCTTAACTAATTCTGATACAGGGCTGCTAATTAAATCCAGAAGATTTTCCCTTTGAGAGCGATGCCTCCTATGGTTTTCTATTTGATTGCTGTCATGATCACTACACTCCTGGGCCTGTTAGGACAGAAACGTTTCACAAAATAACACAGAAACACCATGAGCCAGATTCTGGCTGCAAATTGCATATGTGTAAAGCTGGCGTAAGGGAGAGACCTGGGGGATGTGGTGGAAGGTATTTTAAATGTTAATGCTATAGGCCTTACTACATCCAGACACTTCAAAACAAAATGCAACAGGGAAGAAGCATTGGACCCAGGGGTGGTTATGCAGCCCTTCCACAGGTGTTCTGCAAATGAAGCTGCAGAAGGACATTCTGGGACAGACTGGAGGTCTGCACATTTTAAGATGTGCATTCATTGATCAAAGCCCATGTACCACTACTCTATTTGGTTTCCATCTGCTCCTGTCAGGAGTAATCTGCACAGGGGTATTATACACGGGGCGCCGCTGGCTTACAATATACAATACCACACTTGGGACCAAGGCTGGTAGAACACAAACTCACAATTGTCATAATTAACATGTGCTGAAAGAATGCCAGAATTTGACCCTTAATACAAGGTATTAGGTACAACATTCATAATGTTGGAGCACAGCCATGCTTTGGTTGATTGCATAGTAATTGTATACTGCCACACTAGTACATAACAGAACAGCATCTGAGTAATAGATCTGAGGGTAGCAACATGTGAGAATTTTTAAAAATGGAAATTACTTTGATAACATGGATCAAGATACATTAAATTCACTATCCTAGTTATTTTTAAACTAAAGGTTAGTACAAAAGTCACTGCAGACATTTTTTGTCGTTAAAATGGTATGAAATAATTATGTCATGATCTTCATAGTCACTCCTAGAGTGTGCAATTTCGCCACACAAAAAACCTGCATCTCGCCCAATCCCCATGGGTAGGAGGGGAGGAGAGATAAAATAAAAAGATGAGCTTTGCAGCATATCTGGAAAGTTAACAAGTCCCAGATCTGGTTGATTAAAGGAACAGTGCAGTAAATTCTAACACCCTGCCAACAGCCCCTTCCTATTTAAATCAAAGAAACTATAAATTAAGTGCCTCCAGCCATTAACACTGCACAAGAGAAAGTTAGATACAAGATGTTGAAATAAGTGAATGAGATATGACATTTTATTAATTACAGTTCAGGTAAGTTTAATTATTATTAAGCGTTGCTTAAAAGCATGAAAAAGCTCTTTCAAAAGTCAGCTAACAAGGTCACTCTCTACTGTTCTCCCAGTGACTGTGAAGCATGGCAGAGAAATTCAGCTCCTTGGATTGTATTCCAAACCCTTCAGAAATCGATTGCAAAGCAAATGAACTGTATGTCAGAATGATACAGAGCCTTGCATATAGTTTGCATTCCAAAAACTCTGAAGGACTCACATACAGAACCATATTTTCATGGGAAGTTGACACCACTATTTGGTTTTAGCCTTCTGATTATTATCACTGTACTATGGGAACGAATCAGTAGTTGTCTCCAGAGACAGTATCTCTCTTTTTTGTAGCCCACAGTACACAAAACAATTTCATCGTTTTTGAAGCATTTATTTAAAAAAAAGAGAAGTGAAAAGAGAAAGACAATAGATGAAACTGTTTTCAGTGCTCTATGCACTTGCTTCACATATCTCTGATTAAAATAATTTGTACATTATGCATAAGTTGTAAGTGTTATTGAAATGTCTGACCTTCAAAGAATTAATACATATTGATGCTGATGAATTATAGCCAAGAATGAACAAGAGGTTTATAGTAAATTGTACTATTACTGCAATCAAAAATTTTAGCTTTTGAAAAGCAAAGGTGTAGAACATACAGCTAAAATAATTGAGGTTCTTATGAGAGGAGAGCTTGGATGCATCATGAATGCAGAGCAACATTTCTGATGGCATGACACCTTTTAACACAACAGTAACAAAAGTAATTGATTTCATATTTTCTAGTCTTAATTTTTCATTACTAGTCAAAGGCATCAATCATCTCATTTCAATAGAAAAATGACCATTATTACTTATTACTACAAACAATACTGAAAAGCTTACAGTTTCTTTAATTATCGGGATCTCTCAAGTGTCCCCAGAATCCTTTCTAGTTGTAAGTCAACATCACATATACTTGAATGGGTTTTTGTCTTTCTAATATGTTCTACAGCAGAGATGGATGAATCCCAAAAGTTCTGAAGTCCAGATTCAGTTAGAATCAGGACCCAAAGCACAGGATGCTTAATCAAATATTATCTCAACTTCCTGATTTTATCACTCAGTGCTGGAGATCTTAGGAGTACAGATTTCCTTTTAAGATTCTCAGCACTGGTACATGCCAGAAATACTCTTCTGATGAGAACAGCATTTCTTGGGGAAGAGCCTCAGCAAAACACTGACTCAGCAAAAACCCTAAGCATGAATGGATTTAAGCATATGCCTAAAGTTAAGCATGCACTTAAGTGATTTGCTGAGTCAGGAGCTAAAGGTGGGATTTTCAAAAGCACCTAAGTGATATAGGAGTAGATGTTCCTTTGACTTTCAATAGGACTCGAGCTCCTAAGTCACAGAAGCACTTTTGAAAATCCCAGTGCTAACCATCAATCAACCCATTTTCATTTTTAAGAGTGTTTAAGGGAATAAAACCCCTACCTGATGAGAATGAATTATCCATGAAGGTAAGTTTACGAACGAGAGGGTTATAACGAATACGTAGCCTGAGAACTGAAAATAGAGCTGATAACTGGAAAAATGTATTCCTTAAACAATTTCTTCTGGGTCAGAGTAGCTTCTTTGTTAGGTTTGAGTAGAATATAACAAGCAAAAGAGTCAAAAAGCAATAATTAAAGTTCAACAGCATATGGGCATGAGTCTCCTCTCACCCTTGTTTTAGGCTCACATACCTGCATCAGCTTCACTGAAGTTGCTGTGGATTTAGGCCCAGATTTAAAACAGAGCTTAAGCACGTGGCTTACTTTAAAACCCATTCACTGTCTCTTGTGCATTGCCAAATATACTGTCTGTGCACAACAATAAATATTAGTGGTCAGAATGCGTGGTGTGGAGTCATAAATTGTCTGGTTTATAATACATATTCACGGCACTAGTGAAATTTGGTTAACCATGCATATATATTTTTACCAAAATAGTACACAGTATGTCACAGTCACTCAAGAAATAGTGCATTGTACCACTGTATGTACAGTATGATTGATAATACTTTCCCCCAAGAGCATTATCCATTCTTTCCTTCATGCCACATGTAAACCTAACTTATGCACAGTGGCTGCGTTTTCATGACTTGCTCTATTTTGGGAAGAGACTTTACAATTCTCTGTAAGCCTGTCAGTACAGAAATTGCTCCATTCTGACGGGGATAAAGAAGCAGAACTGACAAAGCTAATATCTTTTCATCTTGATAATGTGGAAATAGAATCAATACAACACCACTCAACCTGCCATATGCAACCTATCACAGTATCGTTTTAATCTACTTTTCCCCAAGGCGGCACACAACCCCTCCCCCCTGCAGCATCTGGGCCTTTAATCTTTTCTAATAAAGCATCGTTTGAGGGGAATATCATCCATGCAACAGGACACAGAATGTATTTTTTCAACAGGGCTGACAGTCTACCATTTCTACCTTCTAGAAATAACTAGTCTTGAAGTCCTACTAGTTGATTAATTATGTCTCACAACTGGAATCATCAATTTGTCTTAGTCAGGCAAATAGCTGAATTGAATTCTTGTCACTATTTTTCAGCCTCTCATGACAAATAGAGATAATTTTATATTTGGTGAACAGATTATATACAGAGTTGGCCACGCCATTTATCATGATATTCTCCATGATAAATGTAACCCCTTTGGGGTTTGTAAATGGTTCTCTAAGCAATCTGGATTGCCTTTACATGTATTTGTAATTTGTAAGTGTTCACTTGGGTGAAATTTGTCCCTGTGCAGAGCACTAGGGCATGGTCTATATGCACCACCTAAATTCACCAAAAATGGCTTTAAAAGAAATTTAAGGAGTGCATAAACCCTGTGCGTGGGGTGAATGTTATGCATGCTAATTTGGACGAATACTTTTGAGAGTATGGGAGGCTCAGTTTGGCGATTTGCTAGAGTTATTCATACTGTGTGACTGATCATCTGATTATCTTCAAGGCAAATCCCAAAGGGACTCAGCCTCCTTGCAGATCGAGCACCACCCAGATTGATCTCTAGCTAGATCCTTAAGGGGTCTGGATGGTTATTCAGTTTATGTCAGTCACTGGCGATCTTATCTCACCACTGAAGCTTTGGTGCCCAAGTAATTGCCAGCCATGCAGCAGCTTTCCTTGGTAAATGAGCTTTGGAATTCGTTGGTCTTCCATTCTAATACATCTGTACCAAGAAAGCCCCTGAAACCAAAGCAGTGCTCATGGAGGTGATTGCGGGGCTTGGCTGCGAACATCCTCATTTGCTGATCCTGTGCTGCCACTTAACATGGAGCAACTGACAAAGATGATGAAAATCAAAAGTGTCAATCTGCTGCTCTTCACCCTTCCTCAGTGCCCATTTTTTACTGCTGTTGATGGAGTTGGTATAACTATGGCTTTATAAATCCACTGCTCTGTAGCAAGTTTGATGCCATGACATCCCCATGGAGGCTGCTGAAGGGCTCAAAACATTGCAGCAGCTTCTGCTGTAGGAGTCATCTAAGTCACATAGTATTTTCTTACTATTAATATTGAGGTAGCACCTAGCAGTCAATTGGATTTAAGTAGTTAGGTGCTTGGCCAAAGGGAGACTGTAATATATTGCTGTTATAGGACAGTCATTCCATATTCTTCCTTTTTCAGACCACGTCTATGGACAAGCTACTGGCATAACTGATAAATGATTGACCTGTCAACACTTTAGTTAGGAGAACTTGGAGGAAGGATGTCATCCATGGGATGGAAGGACAGTACCTTATGATGTGACTCTGTAACGGATAATGAACCATCAGCTACATACTCTCCTTTCATTGTGATAACAACATTTGTATTTTTGCACTGTGGCATGCTGCGTGCTCCCTTCCTACTAGAGCTGCAAGGGCTCTGCTTTTAAATTATACTGAGACATGCTATACTAGAACAGGTTTTTGTGGTATTTTTACAACGGAAAGGGATACGGTTATAAAAATCAAGGCTGACAGGGGAAATAACTTGACAGGGATGTTCCATCTCTACCGGCCAGTAGGCACTGGTACGGTTTAAACAAGAAAGACAGGCTTTGTGTACTGCATTTACAGGCTCCAACCATTATTTCTATACCACAAAGACCACGTGTTGTTTTGTGAACACATTTGTTCAGACTAGCACTTGTAATGGAAAGCTAGATGGTTAGCAATCATTTTGTGACACTTGCCTACTGCAGGGTTTTTTGCACCTATGCCTATAGCAGCTGTCTAACAGAGACAAAAAACTGGAACAGAGGGACCCCTGGTCTGATCCAGTATGGTAGTTCCTTTATCTCTGTATTATATGATTCCATTAGTTATAATCTGAGAGCCCTACAAGGTTACAGCAAATCTGTTTACTGCTGCTTATTATGATGTATTGATAGTTCTTTTGCTAGTATCCGAAAGCCCTAGTCAAGATCAGGGCTCCAGAAAAGATTTTTCTTGAATATCCATTCGAGTTTGAAAATTAACTTTTGATTGGACCATTTCTGCAATCCTTTTGTGTTTACTTCTATTATAAAATAGCAGTAGTTTTCATGGGTTTGGTGTTTGCAAAAACAACCTGTCTTTGTAGTTTTCAAGTGTTTAACCAGGGTCAAAAAATAGAGACAGAAAGTTACGGTACCAGTTTCAAGTTCCAGCTCAATTTCAAGGCTTGGATGTTTTTGCTGAAGGTATCACTGGTTACTTTATGGCTTCTAGTTTAACGCTAAGACAAATTACACTTTTCACACTTTACTTAAAACCATTGTACCAGTCTATATGCAGCCTGAAAGCAAGTGCTGCACTAGGACATATTTGGAGGGCTTTCTTTATGAACTCTCTACATAAATATAGGACTTCTAGACAAGTGTGTCAGGATAGCATATTACAGTGAAGTAGATCAAACTGACCTCTGCTTATAAGTTGAGAGAGAGCTCAAGAGAGAGCTACCGAATGTTTTGTACATTTCATAATAATGAATATTAATCCTTAATTACGGAAGCATTTCAGTGGTCAACCAGATCAAAGATAATTTTATTATAAAGTCCTAATTTTGTACTGCTGGTTTGTTTTTTTTATAATGAGTCTTTGAAGAATATTATACAAATCAGACTGGAAGGACCTCATACCCACAGTCATAAATAAGTTTTGTGTCCAAACCTTCTGAACATTTCACTAGAAAGCACAGTGGTAATTCTAACAGATGTTAAAGTTTGCTTAAAAATACATAGCAATATTTTGAAATGCCTTGAGAGGAGATTTAATGAGAGAAATCAGAAAGTGACGATTAAACTAAAAAGAGAAAAGGGGATACTGAAACATCTGCCAAATGGTTAATTAGTGGTGTGGGGTGAAGGGACGGAGAGAGAGTAAACTTTGCTTTCATAATGTGGTTCCAAGAGGAAACACTTGATAAGTAACTGCAGTTGGTAAATGGGGCAAATGTGGCAAAGTAAGATATTTAAGTGATTACTCTACTGCACATATTAAGTATAAATGATGCATTGTAATGTGCCATGTATTTTTAATGACTGTCTTCTGGTCAGTCATAATAGTTTTGTAACAGATGTAGCTTATTTGAAGAACTCTGGGAAAAAAAGAGGAAAGATTTGTCCTTTGTTTAGATGATAAGAAAAATAGGACCAAGGTTGCTTTACTTATTTCAGATTGAGAAGAGAGATGATTAAGGGATGCAATAATTTCAAAGTTGTTTCTGAGCCTATTTCATTGCAGCAGGGATAAATAGAATAATGGATAGAGATGGCAAAGTCTGCAAGATGATGAGAATCTGAAGATGTGGCTGAGGGAAAGTACTGGATTTTTAACTGCATCCTCAAACCATAGATGTGCACTCTGTAGGTACAGGCACAAAAGCAGTATCTGTTCTTAGGAGTGGTTTTGATTAAGTTAAGATTAACTAAAGTAGGCATTCTACTGACCAACATTTTGTACCTCTGTGTTTCTGATTACATATTTGTTTCTTGTCTGAAATATCACAGCGAACTAAAATGACACAAGAAAAAGAAAAGGTTGTATAATGGTGATTGGTTTCAAAAGCTTAAATACATAAGATGACTTTCCACTAAAAAGTCACCATTTTTGCTCTCTTGTTGAGAAGTTTAGTCCAAGTCTAATTTTAGCACGCCTGGTAAATAACGAACATAAATGATAAACAAAATGAGAACCTAAGTAATAACATGTTTTTCAGCATTGGATAATTCTTTCACAGTGATAAAAACGTAAAGCCATAATTAAGCCAAATTCAAATAAGCCAAATTCACCCATATAGGCCTATTGTTTCTCTCCACATAGCTACTGAAATCTTTGGCTCTTGGGAGGAAACTGCATTTATTAATGTAGGATGTAAAAGGTACTTTCAAGAAATAAGGTGGAAACCTGGGCTTTGCCTGGATTTTGTTCAGAAATTAAAGCTGTTCCTTGAGTTCACTGGTAGTTTGACTTTTGCTGGAAAGGCAGGATCAGACTGAAAATGAAGTGGTATCAAATCCACAGTGGCAAATCTCTCTCTAATTGGGATAATATAAAGTTCTTAGAAGAAGTAAGAAGATCCTACAACAAAGGTATCTTTCTGAATGATAGAGGTTATTGATAAGTACATGGAGGAAAACCTATTTAAAAGGAAATAGCACCCATTTTACCCATTTCTAAAGTGTGCAAGTTTCACACTTTAAAGTACTATTCACCAAATTTATTTTTAAAAGACCCTGATTCTCCATTGCCTTGCTCCTTGGATGGTCTTTTACATATACATAAAGTGTGTATAAAATGCTAACAGCAGAATGGGTGGTGAATTCTGATTTGATAACATTTTATACTCATTTTGCACAGATGCAAGACTCCAATATAGCAAAGCACTTAAGCATGTGCCCAATTTGAAGTATGTGCTTAAGACCCATGGGCTTTAAGATGAACAATATTTTTCAATGTTTCACTTGGGCCTTTGACTTCAACGGAACCTAAACAGAGGTTTATGTGTTTTGCTGAAGTGGAGCCTAAATGACTACATAAGGTTAAGGTAGTGGAGAATCAGGCCCAAGATATTTAGTTATACTTGTTTTACTGAAATTCTGGTTGAAAACTGATATCATTTGTGACACCTTCAGTAAACAGTTTCCATCCTATTTAAATAGTTTAACAATCAGAAGAACATAAGTATTTAAACATTAAGCATTTCCGTTAAATATTTAACAAGAAAAGTTATTCTCTTGACTCTTTTAATCTGTATTCAGCTTTCATAACATTAAAAATGAACTAAGAAAGTTTCAGCATGAAATATTTACATTGCTTAAATAGGAAACAGAAATTGGGAGCAGAACATCAGGGACACCACCTCATTTGTGTAACTATTTCAGACTGTGGCTGTAAAAGAAACTATGGCAGGTTTCTAGAATGGCTGCCTCATATAGTCTCAGATAAGCATAATCTCTGATACAAGTGATGAGCAAACCACAGCATGGATGGAGGATCAAACTGGTTAAAACCCCAAAAGTTTAGGTTAGTTCATTTTGAGCTGTGTGCAAACAGATGGACAAGTTAATAAATCATCTGAACTGGTTCACCCAGCTCTAGTTAATAGTTCTGGCATTAGTTTACTTTATGATTAAAAAGGAGATTTTGATTTTAAATTCTTTTTAGGTTACAAATGCTGGAATGGGTAATGCAGCGTTCTTTGGGGGAGTGAAAACTGAAGCTCAGCAAGTCCAGTTTGGATAAAGCAGCCAAAAGTTTGGAAGTCTGTCTGACAAGGCTTGTCTACATGGCCCCACAGTTCAGACTCTGGGGGTGCAAAATGGCTGTGCTGTAACTCCTCAGTGTGGATGTTGCAGGCATGAACCAATGGTCCTGAGTTCACATTCATTTAGTCCTCTTTAAACAAGACTATGGGCTTGTCTACATCACAAAGTTGCAGCGCTGGTGAGGGGGTTACAGCGCTGCAACTTAGGAGGTGTACACATCTGCAGGGCATCACCAGCGCTGCAACTCCCTGTTTGCAGCGCTGGCCGTACTCCCGTTTTGTCTCGGGTGTAGAGGATCCAGCGCTGGTGATCCAGCGCTGGTAATCAAGTATAGACACTTACCAGCGCTTTTCTTGACCTCCGTGGAATAAGCAGGTATCCCAGCATACCTGAGGAAGCCTCTGGTAATCAAGCTGGTCTCCTTCCCCGGTTTGCTCTCGCGTTCCCCGAACCCCGAGCAAGCAGGTCTCCTTCCCTGAGGTTTGCTGGGTGGTTCCGGGAACGCGAGAGCAAACCGCGGCGAAGCTGGTCTCCTTCCCCGGTTTGCTCTCGCGTTCCCCGAACCCCCGAGCAAGCAGGTCTCCTTCCCTGCGGTTTGCTGGGTGGTTCGGGGAACGCGAGAGCAAACCGCGGTGAAGCTGGTCTCCTTTCCCGGTTTGCTCTCTCGTTCCCCGAACCCCCGAGCAAGCAGGTCTCCTTCCCTGCGGTTTGCAGGGTGGTTCGGGGAACGCGAGAGCAAACCACGGCGAAGCTGGTCTCCTTTCCCGGTTTGCTCTCGCGTTCCCCGAACCCCCCTTGAAGCCGCCCAACAGCGCTGCAGTGTGGCCACGTCTAACACCACTTGCAGCGCTGGTTGCTGTAAGTGTGGCCACTCTGCAGCGCTGGCCCTATACAGCTGTACTAATACAGCTGTAACAACCAGCGCTGCAAAATTGTAGATGTAGACATACCCTATGTTAATGTGAAGTAGGTACCTTTTAGTTTGCACCCGCAATGGCCACAAGGGAGAGTTACAGTGCAGTACACTAGTGTATGCTGCAATTCACAATCCCCTGGCCCGAACTGCGGGGCCTAAATCTTTTAACAATGAAGAAATCAATGAGGAAATCTCAACAGACCAAGCTTTCACACAAAGTTACTTTTCAATTTCAGCCAACTGGAAAATCCTGAGAAAATAGCTTCTTAATGGGTCATATTATACCATCACTTTGACTAGCATGCCAAGTTCTAGCCAACCCATCTCAAAAAGGATATAACTGAAAGGGAAGCTGTCCAGGGAGGACAATGACAATTATTACAGGCCTAGAAAGATTGCCACTTCAAGTGAGATTTTAAAGATTGGAACTATCTAGTTTAGACAGCTGATTACTAAGAAGGGACATAGCAGAGGCATATAAAATAAAAAAGTGGTATAGAAAAGTCACTTGTACCTTTTTGTTCATCTTTTCTCATAATAGGAAAATAAGGGGGGAAACAATGAAATTAAAAGGTGACACATTTAAAACTAGTACCACAAAATGTAATCACTCAACGGAATTCAAAGCCACAAGATAGTCGCAGAAATGGTGTCCGTAGCCTCTGTTTGCCAGAGCTGGGATTGGGTGACAGGGCATGGATCACTTGATGATAATCTGTCTGTTCATTCCCTTTGGGGCACCTGCCATTGGTCACTTTCAGAGGACAGGATACAGGGCTGGATGGACCTTTGGTCTGACCCAGTATGGCCGTTCTTATGTTCTTAGGTTCTTAAAATATTGCGACAAGGACTCAAGTAGGAATCAAAAAAGGATTAGTTCTTTGTATGAAAAATGCAAATATCCTCAGCAGCATTCATTGGGATAAAATATATATAAGGGCTATATACACGTTTGTGGTTCAAGGCTTAATCCAACAAAACTAGCTGCCTGAGGTTAGGAGTAAACTTCCTCATAGGCATATTATGGCTTAAATGTCCATTATGGGGGGTTTAAAATCTTTTTTGGAACTATCTGGAACTGGCCAATATCAGACAAGATATTGGACTACAAACACTGTTGGCCTGGTCTGGTCTGGCATTTCCCGAGTTCCTGATTTGAAATGGAATCTCCTAGAGGTAATGTGGAACCCTTCCGCGCCCCACCATGCTGCTTTTTATCAACTCGCTTTTTAGAGTATAACTGCCCAGTACCACAAGACCGGGGCAAGCAGGAACCCTAACACATGAACCCTGGCTCCCAGTCCCGCGCACTCCAACTTCATGCACTCAGCAGAAACAATAATTTCCTCTCTAAATCACAAAATGTGACTTTTATCTATCAGGAACAGAATGACCTACAAAAATTCCTGCATTTCTTTTCAAGGAGAAGCTTTATAAGCATGATCTCATTCTGATACATAGCAGTCTAATGTATGTAACTTACTCCCTGCCCATAAAAGAAGCGATTAGGCCCTAGGGGGAGACATCAGCTATTCATGACAGAAAAGCCATCAAGTCAATGGAGCACTTCTACTAACTCAACCCAGTGAGTAATCCCACCATGACACAAAGCATCTCATTAACCGACATATCTACTGTATCTTATTTCAAAGGACTGTTCAATGTTATGATATTTTGGACCCATGTTTTGTATCTTCCCTCCTTATTTTTGTAACAGATCTCTCAGTGGGAAGTAGTGTGGCCCAGTGACTAAAGCATAACACTAGGAGTCAGGAAACCTAAGCTCTATTCCCAGCTTTGACTTCAGGCAAGTCATGTTAACTCTCCATGCCTCAATTCCCCTATCTGTAAAACAGGGACAGTGATACTTACTATCCTTTGTAAAGTGCCTTGATATGTTGGACAAAGAGTGCTATACAGAAGTTAAGAAAGATTAAATTCTTTGGATTATAGGAGGTTGTGTTATTATGATGTTATTTCCTTTTATATTTTAAATTATTCTTTATCATTTTGTCCAGGATCTCAAATGCCTCAAAGTGGGCCATGCAGCTTTCTAAATAAAACACCATCATTTATTATTAATTATATAATAGGGCAACACACATACAGGACAACTTAAAAATAAATTGCTGTGCTTGCTAAGGGTCTGATCAATGTCCCCACTGGATTGAATCAGGCAAACAGTGTTTATCCAGATAAAGGAGCAAGGAAAGAATCACTGTAAACATACAAACAGTGTTTATCCAGATAAAGGAGCAAGGAAAGAAAAGTGTCTCTCTCTCACTGGCAGGTTCACATGGTCCTCCAATGTTCATTGCTATAGCTCTTGTCCTCCCCCATTTGACACTTATCCTCATCTGCTTTAGTCCACATTATCCTGGTGGCTGCTAGGCTTAGAACTGTCAGTTTTATAAATAAAGAAGTTTCTTCCTTTCCATTTTCTTGAAGAGGTGAATATTAATATGCAAAGAGCACTATAAATTACATCTGGGGTTTGGAAACCAACTTGCCCAGTAGTATTCTGCAATAAAATTGGAAATATATATTATACGTTAGGTTTGAAAAAAAAAGAAAAGAAAAAAAAGAAAAAAAGAGGAGATGCGAGGACAGGACTCACTTTGAATTAAAGCTGCAGTGATGGATTTGGCCACAACTTTCCTGTCAGTTACTTGAGAGTCTTGCACTTCAGAGGATGAAATAGAGACTCTCCACCAGTTTGGAGCAGTAGGTATCCTATCACATGGCTGCTTATCTAAAGAAAACCTCCATCCCTATTGAGGTTGATCTGTCACTAACCATTTAAAATCTTACTGATATCATAGACATCCTGTGGAGTTTCAGGGAACTTTGTTTGTGAGAGTGCCTGGCTTATAAGTAGAGTCATTATCATGCTACTGTTGTCACTGCCTGTCTTCAGGGTGAAGCTGTGTACCTCACTTTGACACTTACAGTCTGAAGTCTCATTGAGACATAAGAACATGCTCAAGTGCTTTGCTGAACAGGAATGGACACAAGCGTGTGCTTAACTGATTTGCTGAATCAGACCTTTTCTGTGATTTCTCCCTCTCCCCAGGCAAGCAAGGGAGTCTTTCCTTTAGTCTTGGAGTTGAGAGCTGAGATGAAATCTGAGGGATCAAAGGACATGCTCAAGGAGCCAGGACTCTTTAGAAGAGTCCCAGATTCTCCATACAACTCCGTGGATCTTTCTTTTTGCTCATAACAGCATGTATGCCTTTAGAAGCCCTTTGGTCACGACACTGCCTTAACCAATCTCATCTCATCTTAAGGAGAATGGAGGAAAGGTTTCACTGTATGACAAGGATGGCCCAATTTTCAAAGTGACTAGTGATTCTGGATTCTTCCATTTATAGGTGCTCAACCTGAAATGCTTTGAAAGGCCTGACTTTCAAAGCACAGCATCTTCTGAAATTCAGATCCCCAAATCTCTAGCCACTTCTAAAATCTTGACCACAGAGCCTCATTTATGTTCTTATACATGTGTGTGTGAGAGACCTTCATTCTCTCAGTTATCACCTAATCAAAGCTTTGTTGTGCCTTAGCTTGTATTAACATCATGTCGGCTGAGAAAATATTTTAATTCTGTCATTTTGCTGTTAAGTTGAAGCATAGTATGGAGAGAGAGAAAGATTTAACAGGTGGATCCCTGAAGCTCCACTAAACAAGATGTGGACAGAGCCACTAAATCTAATAAGCATATATTCAAATGCTTTCGGAAGTGATAAAGAAAGTATTCAATTCAAAGATATGGGTGCCCCCAGAAAACCACTTTTGTAATTTGCATATTATAAATCATAGTACAGCAGTTTTCAACATTTTTCATCTGTGGACTCCTAAAAATTTTTGAATGGAGGTGTGGAACCATTTGGAAATCTTAGGCATAGTACGCAGGCCTCCTGGGGTCCACTGACCATAGGCTGAAAACCACTGTTCTGTGATAATGACAACCTTTTGCGGACCCTTTAGACATAGTCTGCAGACCCCCCACGAGTTTGCAGCTCACAGGTTGAAAACGACTGTCATAGGAAGTTAATGAAAAACAAAACAATGGAACAATATGATATGAATAGTAAAAGGTAGTTACAGTACAAGACAGGTGCCTTCAAAGGAAACATTGGTATGTGGCATACTGAGAAATTTATGATCTTCAGCACCATAGGAAGCTGTCCATCTTCAAGGATCTTGGATAGGTAGGGTTTGGTTCACCGCTGTGTTTCTCTAGTTTTATGCTTCTGTAACTCAATTAATGCAGTGGTGAATCAGACCCTTAACGTTTTGGGCCACCTCTACTATTTCACTCAATATAATCAGAATGATTGACATCTATCGGATACCTTTTATCCAAAGATCACAGTGATTCATATAAACTTTGTCCACTAATTACATACTTTGGCCTAAATTCTCTGCCTTAATCCATCTTCAAAAGAGACTCTACTCTTCTTACATGTACATAATCCCCAGAGGCATTGCCTTTAAAGGATGTACAGCAGCACTACCTAATTCCTGGCAGAAAGCAAAGATCAGTGCTTCCAATGGAAAACATCACTGTTTTTTCAGTAGGGAAGATGTGAAATTAAGAACATAAGATCAATTTCTCTTCTTATTGCATTATTCAACATGCTGGCCTAATTGTACTCAGGTACACCCATTCAGCCCACTTGACTTCAATGGGGCTAAATGGGTGTAACAGAGGAGAATAGTGGGGTCAAATTCAGGGGTGACATAAACAGTGGTATAAATTGAAACACACGATGGCACAACAGTGAAGGGATAAAGCAGGGGTGAGTAGAGTGTAATCCAGTGATTCTCTAATGCCAACCAGAAGAGGTCACAGGTGGCACATAGGGTTTTACAGAGATTCCCTGAGGTGGATAGCTGCATAATAGTTCATCGAATGATGGCATGCAAGGTTTCTACTCAGAGCCAGTAGCCCACTGATCATCATAATAATTTCAAAATGTGTACATCGATAATATTTAAGGAATTATGTATCTATACTGAAAATTATGCCCTTAACGTCTTAGAGTTAAGCAGGTCGCCAGGAGATGACATACCTCGGAAATGTTCTTTTTAGGCAGGAGGAAACGGGCCCCTGACTGGCCATTTGGGTACTCTGCATTGTACAGCTCAGGCTGCATGCCTATTTACATATTGAGCCAGGTGTGAATTGAGAGATAGCAAAATCCACAAGAAAGGAAATCTACAAGATGAAATAAACAGCAGTGGAGTGTATTGTTTATGAATAAAGACAATTGATTGGTTTGGTATATCTTGAAGTGCAAAGAGACACAGAATCCTTCACCTAGAAAGCACATTGACAGAGTGAATATCTTATGAAAGAAGGGTCACAGCCCACCTGGCTTTAAAGTACTGCAAGGATTATGGGTGAGCAATATCTGGTTAGACTTGAGAATATCTTGTTAATTAAGCCTAGGCTTTAGAATGCATGTCACAATTTTATTTTATATGTAGCTATTTGTTTCCAATACTTCTACTTGCTCCCAGAATCTCTCAGCTTTATTAAACAAACATATATTTGATTTCACAATAAATCTAAATGCTGTGAGTTCAGCAGAGCAGTGATCTGAGGTAGAACTGGCAAGCTAGGGGGTGCACTATTTTTTGGAAGCAACGGCTCAGTGAATACTATGAGTGTCCAGCAGACGGGGCAGCTGGACACTCCAGGGAGACACTCGATGGGATTCAGCATTGGCGTGTGCCTATCACTAACCTGCAGAGGGACTGTGGGTCCTGTGAGGCCTAGAGGAGGGTGCTTACATTGCCTGTGGCTGGTAGAGTTGGGGACCTGACCTCCAGTAGGCAGTAGGCTAAGGGCAAGTAGTAGTGAGGTGCTTCCCAGGCCTGGGAACTCCCAGGAAATGTCACAGACCATAACAGAAAAAGAAACTAACAGGAGAGGGTAAGCAGCATCCCATTCCCCCAGCACAGCCTCAGCCACACACGGAGTGAGTTACATCCTCCTGTTATTTGTTTTTTCTGACAATTTACAGGAATTACATGCACTTACCCTGATTTACTTGCATGTAACTTGTATCACCATCTCTCTGGATTTAGCTCTAGGGACAGATCCCCAGCAGACATCAATCGGTGTGGCTGCATTGATGCCAGTAGACCTACACCACCTTACACTAGCTGGGAACATAGCCCCAAGCATCTAAAAAAATTTTTTAAAGTTTCACTCAAAAGTAATTTCATTTGGACTTTTTTTAATTAAAAAAACATACACTCAAGTCCTAGGTGGCTCATTGAACAGGAGCTTTTGTACTTTCATCCTTTGTGGGTCAGAAGAAGGTGGGAGCTGAAGCATGAGATTAGTACTGGAAGGTCTGGGTTTCAGCAGGGGCATTTCAAGAGGTCACTTTCCTTGCAGATGATGATATGGACTAGCCACTGCCACTGGGGAACAATGTAAAACTGAATTGAAAATCATAGCATGAGCTGAAAGTCCTCTCTGTGGGGAAACACAATTCTTGAATTTATTAGGATAGCTGTTGAGACACCTACAATTGAGCTTTCCTCTTTCCTTCATAAAAAGGAGCTAATAGATTAGATAATCAGCATCGGATACATTTCTGCATGAGACTGGAGTTCGTTGCCTTTCTCTCTGGTTCTATTTTACAAAAACAAACCAAAAAAAAACCCAAAAACCCTTTGGACTCAGAATTTGCTTTTAAAGTATATGACTTGCTGAATAAAAACAAACTCCAGGCAATACAAATATTTAGTGGCTCACAAGCTAAACAGTATGACACTGTTGCAAAAAAAGCAAAGATCATTCTGGGATGTATTAGCAGGAGTGTTGTAAACAAGACACAAAAAGTAATTCTGCTGCATTCCGCGCTGATTAGGCTGGAGTATTGTGCCCATTTCTGGGTGCCACGTTTCAGAAAGATATGGACAAATTGGAGAAAGTCCAGAGAAGAGCAATAAAAATGATTAGAAGTCTAGAAAATGTGACTTATGAGAGAAAAATGAAAAAAACTGAGTTTCTTTAGTCTGGAGAAGAGAAGATTGAGAGGGGACATGATAACAGTTTTCAAGTACGTACAAAGTTGTTACAAGGAAGAGAGAGAGATAAATTATTCTTGTTAGCTCTGAGTATAGAACAAGAAGCAACGCACTTAAATTGTAGCTAGGGTGGTTTAAGTTGGATATTAGGAAAAACTTCCTGTCAGGGTAGCCAATCATTAGAATAAATTGCCTAGGGAGGCTGTGACATCTCTCTCATTGGAGATTTTTAAGAGCAGGTTAGACAAACACCTGTCAGGGATGGTCAGTACTTAGTCCTGCCATGAGTGCAGGGGACTGGACTGAGGACCTCTCGAGGTCACTACCAGTCATACAATTCTATTTTTTTTGCATCTGTCTGTATCAGTTGTACAATATGTTCTGGTTCTATTACACTGGTACTAAGAAAGTGGGGAAAACTTTGAGAGTCTGATCCAGCAGTGTGTTACTCAAGATATATGGAGGCATAAATATTGATTTGAATGGAGTTGCTCCAGTGTAGCACAGGGATAATGCTGTAGTGAACCAAGTCCTGTGTATTCATGTTCAACAAAACAATTGGATTGTCTGATCACACTGCTCTATATTTAGAACCTGCCAGGGGAACTTCCCACTGTACTTTGCTACCCATTATCCATTGCTAGTTAATAACGTGGCTAAATCCATTCAGACAATATATTGTAAGTGTCAGGTTCTTAATTTCCTGTCTTTTTCATCTCCCTGAATATCTAAATGACATTCTTTATAACTAATGCCTAGAATGGACCTCTACCATTATCACTGATAGAATTCACATTCTAGAGCTAGAACAAAGAAGCTATCCAGTCTGGTATCCAGTCTTTGACTGCAGTCAATGCTGCAAAGCATAAGGTCAATATAACGCATACTTGGGCTAAGGTTTAGTCCTGGTTAGTACTTGGACGAGACATCTCCAAGGGCAACCCGTGTGCTGCAGAAAGCAGTGCTGGTGATTCAGCAGGGGCCCTTGAGTCAGAAGCAGTGCTTCACAGTCTGAGCACTATAGCAACACTCCAGCACAGCATTTAAGAGCAGGCATAACGAAGTACATGAGTGTTTCCATTGATTTCAATAGGGCTATTAAGCATGTGCTTAAGTGTCGCACTAGATTGGGAAGGTGCTGTCTTTTAGATCAGATATAAAACCCAAACAGGGTTACACAACACAGGGGTAAGAGTGTTTGAACTCTGCCTACACTCATGGTCCCACCAGCACTGTAAGCCGTGGAGCAGCACCAGTGATAATGCAACATCGGAGCTTTTCTGAACAGTTCTTGCTTGGACACAACCTTATTTACAGCAGATATTGTAGCCATTAGTAACAATCCCAGGGGAGTGGCAGTCTTTTTCCACTGTCATAACAAATTTCAGTACCAGTACCATAAAGCTAACAGCTCTGAAGGTGGAGTTCTTATTTCCTCTTGTACAGAAATTCAATATCCAGAGGGGAAATAAAAATAAAAATAAGCAATGCCCATCATTTGACCTACTGGCTTTGTACTCAGACCAAATGCCTTTTTTCTTTTAATATTGACTCTTCTGTCTCCATTTCACTCTCTGTATGAGAGAAATGTCATTTGAATTGAATTTCAATTGATTGAAATAAAATGTTCCAGCTAATGTTTAAGGATGCTCACTGCTGCTGATCGTGCTGCCCTCATTTTAATTACAATCTCTGGGCTTTTTCTTATAGTTATTCTTCTTTTTGGCTCCAAACTTTTCTGAAGGTTGGGACATGGAGAGGATGTAAGAGAAGGGAAACAACTATATGGCTCAGTCATAGGTATCTAAAGAACATTTAAGCCCAAGAATCAATGTATATCTTTGCAATATTTTAATGCACGAATAGATAATAAGAACGATATTCTCGAAGGGTATAAATCAGGAAGTCTTGAAAATAGCAACCATGACACCAATTCTTTTTGTGCCTCAGTATTTGTTGAAAGTTTAGTTCACTAGGTTAGCCTGAGGAGATACACTTCTCATTTTATGAGACTCACAGGTATACAGTAAAGGCTGACAGTGGGAATTTGAAAAGCCTGATATTTTCCTCTTAGTTGGCTTCTCCACAACCCCTGGTATTTTCTCTATCTATCTATCTGCAAATGATAGATAGATAGATAGATAGATCTAACCACTTTTTTAAGAAAAATCAGGAAATAAACTATGCCTTACTTAGGTGAATCCAGACAATGACGTGACCTACTAACACAAGTAGACTTCTTTGTGGTCTACCTTGTCTCTGTATTCCTCTCCACTCTATTCATTGCCTATTTGTATCTCTTTATTGCACCACCAAGAGTTCTGAGAACCAGAGTAATCCTTCAAAAGCCTGAGGCTAAAAAAGGATGGCCTAAAGAGGGGACAATGGCAGTTATGTAATTTTGCTCCAGCAGGAATAAGTTGGAATACATGTAATGAAATTTTTAATGAACTTTCAAATAAATCAGTAAAGCTGAGGTATATGTCTCAGAAGCACAGTGACTGGCATACACTAACAATATAATGCTTGTCTAAAGTAGCAAGCAATAGCATTGAGCAATCCCAATTTCAGTTACCTATAATAATCCTAGATTGTTTTCTATTGGATCATTGGAAAGAAAACAAAACAGCAGGTGCCCCAGGCATTGCAATGCTAGGGTCAAATCCTCCTCCTCTTATTTATGCAAGTACTTCCTGAAGTTAACTGGACTGTTTGCATGAGTGTGATGAGCGTGATTTTTGCCTTTATAACAATGTGTAGGAAGGAGGATTTGGGGCTAGTGCTTCAGTGTAATCTGAGACCTAATAAAACTTCAGTCCATAGGGTTTTGAGAAAATTTCAGTTAGTTTCTTGTTTATTTCACAGGTGACAGCAAAAAAAGAAACAAAGCCATCAATTCCCACCTACTTAGCTATATGTCTTATCTAGAGATCACTGTAGAGCCGAGTGCCTCATACTGCACCCAATAACTGAAAGCAGTGGTGGCTGCAGTCAAGCTTCATGTATTCCTTTGTTTTCTTGTCGTTTACATTCAGAACAACAAAGTGATCCTTAACCCATATAGGGAATGGAAGATTTTAGGGATTCATCTTCCTTCAGTATGCTAATGCATGAAACAGTCACTGGAAAGAAGGGAAAGAAAAAAGAAAAACTTTGAAGGAAAAGAGATCAAGCCCTGCGAGTAGGCAGCTGCTTTTGTCTTTCCATTCCTGCACTAGATTTTTTTGTCCATCTCTCTCTTTTAAATTCTCCAGTGATTTTAATTAAATTCACTAGGTTTGAAAGGAAGGGTCACCAGCTCCCACCCCTGACAGGTACCATTAATGGCAACTTTGCAATACTCCAAAACGGATAATAAACATGGTGAAGAAAAAACATGCTCCTGACCTTAGCAAGAGGTAGCATGGCTCTGAGGTTTATCTACAATAACCCTTGGTGTTACTGAATTATTTGAAAGTTGCTTCAAAGCATCATTTGTGTATATTCGCCCAAATTATTTTATTGGTAATACAGTACTAATTCTCATGTTAGACAGAAAAAATGTAAGTTTAACAGAAAACTGAGATGTTTGGAGTTCTGTTACTTGATGAGCCACTTGGTGTGTTTCTTAATAACCAAATACAGTTAATTTAAATAATGCATCCCAAGGCAATGTGAGCAATACTAAAATAGCTTAGATTATGTATCATTCCAATTTAAAAGACTATAGATTATTTATTACCTTAATTTCCCTCTTAATATAGACATACATATTTAATAATACATTTTACCTATATTCATTTCACGTAGCTATTTGTGCATTGCACTGATCCCCAAGTTGTTTTGTAAATTCATGATTGTTCTGACAGCAAAGAAATATAATGAGAGCAATAGCAGTGAAGGATTCACAGCTCAAAAGCCAGGACATTATCCTATAGATAGTATTATCTGTAAAAGATTGGAGGAATGTCTCTCACAAACACTGAAAGATATAGACCGGACAAGAACAGAGGCAATTCAGATGCATTTAAGAAATGCAAAACCATAAACTAGATAACCACCAGCAACATAAAAAGAGGTTAGGTAACAGAAACTAGAGAGTCATTGAAAAAGCCTGAAGCAGAGATACCAGGTGTAATTTTCAAAAGCACTCAGCACTGGCCTATGGGCAAGCTGAGCATCCCCCCCAAACAAAAAGAAAAATCAAGCCACCTCAAATCTCTAGTCACTTTTACTAATGACCCAGAGCATTTTGTAAGGGTATTTTCCTTCAGTGTTGGTGCTGGGTCTTTATGCTCAGTAAAGCAAAACAGAGAAAGTGCAGCTACAGAGTGGGCAAAACATAAAACATGTTCTGCAGCTAATGCATAATAAACATCCTTCTATCTCCAAATATCCAGTAGCAATGACTAGGGTGACCAGATGTCCCAATTTTATAGGGACAATCCCGATTTTTGGGTCTTTTTCTTATATAGGCTCCTATTACTCCCCACTCCGTCCCGATTTTTCACATTTCCTGTCTGATAACCCTAGCAATGACCCATCAGCCAATTATTATAGATCTTTTTTCCCCCGCAAGATTATTAATCTAGGCATTCATCCCTGAATTTTTTTTCCTGAAGCAGGTCACAGGAACGGAGGACTAGATGGTGTTGGTGTTGCCAGTAAAAGACCAACAGCTGCTATAAAATTTTGAGGGTATCTCCACTGCTATTGGCATATCACAATATAATATGGTGTGTGTGTGTACACATATGTACATACACACAGACATGGCCTACAAGCTTGAATATGGATTTTTTTTCCTGACAGAAAATTATGTTTTAGTAGCGGAGGCTATACTTCGCCTAAAGTGTGTCTGGCAGCCCTAGTGACGGTTAATGTTAACACTCCTGAGAGTATTGTAGGTTGGGCTACAAGTGACCAGTAGAGTTGAGAGGATTTTGCCCGGTGGGCAGAGATGAGGTAAGCAGCTGACAGTGATTTACCTTAGACACCTTGGGTAACCCTGAAAAGTATCCCGGGGGTGGGGGAGTATTGTATATTCTTATGTAATGGGCCATAACACTGACTTAGCAATCAACCAAGGCAGTAAACAGCAAACACTTTCTAAACATATCCCAAACAGGAGTTATGCCAATTATCCCTACAATGTCAGTGAATCACAGTCATTGCCCTGTGCTTTCTTCTGCACAGCAAGCTTGTCATTCAGGACATGGCAAGTAATACTCTGGTTTTTAATTTTGATGTGATTCAAGGCATTTCTGTTTATTAGAATTTTATTATGCAACAAGGTGATTTATGAATAGGTATATTATACAATGGGCCAAATCCTTAGCTGATATAAATCAGGATAACAAGTCATTGGAGCTACTCTAACTGATGATTTGTCCTGTTGCATTTGGTGCAGCAGCTGCATTACCCATCTCCTCAAAATATGGAGTTTAAGGAAGCTATTGCCAAACTATGACATCCTACATTAGCAAAAATAACATAACTGTCTAGTTTCATGTACTCTTGGCACAAAGGTTTGTGCATCTGTATTATAGAGGTGCTCTCCTGTAGTGATGCTACACGGGAAAACCTAATGAATGATTCTTTAAAAATCAGTGTTATCTAATTTGGAACTACAAACACTAAAATGCCTTAATCATAATTGTCTGATTATTGCATGTCATCACGCTAGGACAGAGTTGAATTTGTGTGAGTTTCCTAGCTGTGCATTTCCTACCTTAGCATGTCTGGTTTACTTTTGCATATAACTTTAACCCTGAATTATCTTGGTTTGTAATGCTTGGTTTTGGGATAATTACAATATCCCTGTAATGTTTTTAACCTTAAGTTACTGATAATTAGTTTTTTGTCTGGAAATACACAATGAATACATACCAAGGGAATGCTTACTGTTACCCATGAGGTACCACATCAGATGAAAATGGTGGTTTTGCTCTTGGCAGCAGTCTCACCGATATACTCAATTAAAACCTCTGATACTTTTAGGAGGACAGTCCAACAGAAAACTAGGAAATCTCCATTTCCTTTAACCTTACTTTTCTGTTGAGAAAGAGCCCACAGAGAAAACATATTGCAAAGCAAGTAACATAATCCAGACAAGCCCCTGCAGGAATAGTTGGTTTTAGATTCTCTGAATTTATTGTTAAATGCTGAGTGTGTGATCAGATATGTATAAGGCAAAGGAATATGATCCTGGCCCCATGATGTCTGTCATCTACATAGACAGACAACAGACAGGGCGATCCAGAGGATGCATTAATTTAGGGGTTGATTGGTGAAGGCACTGGTTATTTCCTACGAGATGCTGCCCAGCTGCTACTTGCATTGAACTAAATGAGACTTTTGGAGGATTCAGGACATTAGTGTCAGACCTTAGCCTGAAATATACAGTACTACCTAAGGGTTTTGGTTACTCAATTCAAAATTAATGGCGATTGGGTGTCCAAATCCAATAGGTGTCTTTGAAAATCCCACCTATGACCGTTTGTGTTGCTATCTTATTTAATGGAGTGGAGGCATCTCTTACTAACATGGTTAAGCCTTTGGGAGCCTCATGGAAGAAATGAGACTGAAGGATAGATTTGTATGAAGGAATGGGGGATGGCCATGGAACTGTACCCTTCTTTCTTCAAGGATCAGTAATAAGTCAGATTCCAACATGGGCCAGTGCTGACATTCCAGAATGGCTAGCAACCCATGATGATAGCATACATCAGTACAACAGCAATGGTCATTCAACCAATGAGTGAATTAATTTATTATATAAATGATGGACTCCATTTTAATTGGCTGAAAATGCCTAGTAATATTATATATTTATCAATATATCCTCAAATTACTGTTAGGAGCTGTTTACTCTCCATGAGCATTGTACATCTTTCCCCATCATTCAGGACAATTTATTTATTAAAGAGAATTCTTTAAGGAACACTGTTTACTGAGGTGCAAAATGATTGTGATATTTCATGTGTTGGTGACTGGCTTGACATACTGCACTTCTCTTCCCACACAACTTTATAATAAAAGAGCTGTGAGTATGCTGACCTTCACTCTTCAAAGTTAATGGATTGTAATCTCTAAATTAGTTTTTGCTTTATGCCTTGGGTTATGAGCTCCAAAGCTGGCTTTGTGGGCTCTCCTTCCACTTTGTTTCAGAAATTAAACAAAAACCACTCTCATTGTAACATGGGCTGAACTCACAATGGGAAAAAGCGCTGCAGAAATAAATGGAATTGACATTGGGTTTTAGAAACCATTCCTCTACAGAGCGCACATGGTTGTTTCTGTCAGTGTTGTCAAGACTCTGCTAGAACTGTTGTGATGTCACTATTTAGCAGAGCTGCCAAATGCCCATATGGCTACAATCTGCAAAGCACTATAGTGACCTCCCTTTTCCAGCACAGAAAGATCTAGAGCAAAGGGACTGAATGGAGAGAGTGGTTTTATTGATTAATAAGGTAAACGTAATTATTGTAAATGCTGGAAACAACTTAATAGTAGGATAATTTTATAATATGTGGCCTTCATTATCATTATAGAGCAGCCTGTGGCTAGGAGCTGATTATCCAAAAGTCGCTGCCCTGATGTTTTTCATCCTGTTACAGTGTGATGAGAGAGAACTAGGGCTAATACTGGGGTTGATCTTGGGAGGGGATGTGTACTCTCACATCCAGGGGAAGACAGCATGAGCTGAGACTGTTCAGCACTACCTTGCAGCATCAGCAGAAGGTTTTCCTATTTTTAATGGTGTGTCACTTAAGCCCAGATTTCTAAAGGTAACCCAGGCATTGCTCCTCTCAGCATTTCAAGGCATAAGTGATTTAGACGGCTAAATCTCACTTTCAAAAGTGACTTAGGGTTTGTGTACACTGCAGACTAATAAGCAGCAAGACAGAATGTGAATCTGTAATGTTTAATGATGTCTGTTTTGTATTTAGTGCTTTTCATCAGCAGATCTCAATGCACTCCAGTCCTCAACATATTTAGTGTCACAATATTCCTGTGATGTAGGGAAATGTTGTTATCCTCTTTTACAGATGGGGAACAGAGGAGAAGAGAGGCTCAACATAAGTCAATGTCGAAGTAGGGAATTGAACCTGTCTCTCCTATGTCCAAAACCAGCACTCTAGCCACTGGACACAGTCCGCTATGTATTAATTCACTATGTGGATAATGCTACAGTGCAATAAAAGTTCTGGAGTGCAGCTTGTCCACATGGCACGTTGTGGCCACAACTGGTGCGCTGTAGATTCACACCCTGGCTTGCTGTGGAAAATTTGCTATCCAGAACGCTCTTAGGCACATAAGAAGGAGAGCTGAAATAAAGGATTTTTCAGTTTGTTTTCTGACAGAGCATATGAAACACAGTTTTAGGTCACACAAAATGTTTAGTGCAATCTCAAATTATTTTTTGTCAGATTTTTCATTGTCTCATTTCAATTATTTTTTTACCATTTTGTTTTTTTTTAAATAAATCTAGCTAAATTTTGACATGAAAAGTCAAAGCATTTCATTTACAAAATGTCAACAAAACATTCTGATGTTTTAAAAAGTTTTTCATTTTTCCCCAGCCAACACAATTCAACAGATTAAACCCAAATTTGTAAATAGTTTCAGCTAATACAAAAATCCACTTTTTAGAAAATAAATTATTCATCTGAAAAAAATTGTCCAGCTTTACTTAGGAGTCTAAGATTAATTGAAAATCAATGAGACTTAGGAGATTTAAGTGTCTAAGTCGCTTTTGAAAATGAGACATAGGTAATGCTGACCAAAGAAATGCCTAAATGCTTTTAAAAATCTGGGAGGTAGTTCTTTACTGGTTAATTCTTATTTTCCCCTAAAACTATGGTAGAAGTTCATGGTGGTAGATGACAGGGCTTTAATGATGTATTACAGCTCTCCAACTGCAGGATATACAAGTGCTCTGGAGCTATGGGATACATTAGAATATCTACAGTGAGAAAAGTGTAACCAAGCTTAGCTCTAATTTCTATTATAAACACAGCTGTGAATGCCTCTTATCTGATACAATTGTTTTTTGCAAGACAGAAACACAGTGCTTAGTATGCTGTCACTGCAAAGGGGGTGGTAGATCAGATAAGAACCCAGGCAAGACTAATACATTTGCAGTATTATAAATTGTTTAATTAATTAATTTTGTATATAAGAGATTTTATCATGCTATTTTGTTAGCAAACAAAGCCATTATGAACAGCATGGTTGCTTAGAAATGTAGGGTCTGATTCTCCTTTCACATCAGTGAAAACCAGGAGTAATGCTCCATTAAAGCCAATGCAAAGCTGATATAATAGAGAGGAGAAGCAGTTCATTAAGAAGAAATAGAAACACAGATAATAAGAAGTTACCGGTATGTTGAACTGATGTTGTGCACTGCAAATATGCGAAACAATCATGGATTGTACTTCGCAACTGAGTCAGAAAGTTTGGGAAACACATTTAGGAACAAATTGGGGCCTCAAATACTCAATCACATCTCCTGATGAAGTCAAAAGGAGTTATTGTTAAGTAATAGAGGGCAGAATGGCACAAAGAATGGAATGCTACAGGTATGTGTAAAATCTACAGTAACTCTAGTACACCTCTACCCCAATATAACGTGACCCGATATAACACGAATTTGGATATAACTCAGTAAAGCAGTGCTGGGGGGCCGGGGGGTGGCTGCGCACTCCAGTGGATCTGAGCAAGTTTGATATAATGCAGTTTCACCTATAACATGGTAAGATTTTTTGGCTCCCGAGGACAGCATTATATCAGAGGAGAGGTGCATCTACTCATCACTTTACTAACAGGTAACTCTTTAGATATGGTGGGCTAGATTCTTTGATAGACAAAATAATGGACCAAATTCTTTGTTATTGTAAATTAACACAGCTTTATTGAAGTCACTGAGCGGAACCAGAGACTTAAAGTCAGTGGAGCTAAGTCAACGTGCACCCCAGAGAATTAATCTTTAATATATCACCTGTTGGAATGCATCATACATTTTCCTTTCCTTTACAAAAAAAATCTGATGCATTTTCTTCCTGTGGTCTAGCCAACTATCTACCCAGGTTCTTATACTGATGGCCATCAATATAAGGATCAAAATGTAACTTTATTTTAATTTTCCTTTTTAAAGATTTGGAGGTTCTCAACAATTGTTGTGTTTTATTTCTTCTCTTTCTGATTACGGAAAGCGGTATTCAGATCTCTATTTAGATACATGTGTATTATCTTAATGTTCCCTCTGTTCAATTTCATTTGTTACTGTTAGGAATTTTTTTTTAATCTTAGGCTTAAAAATAAGAGCAGATGGCCATGCTTTCCCATCATTGTGTTTTTGATTTCTTTGCCTTCTTTATTGATTTTTAATCTTACAGTTATTTTTTCTGCTTCCATTTCACTTCCTTTCTATAGTATCACTATTATATACAGTGCACTGTAATTGTAGGTCTGATTAATCAAAATCAATGACTTATCTCCACAAGATTCTCGTGTTATTTTCCAGAAAAAAGGCACCTAACTTTCAGTGCTATGTGCACTATGTAAGTGGATTTTGCCATAGGAACATATGAGTGGCTTTGAATATATTTAACCACATGAGCCATCGAAAGTCAACCAAGGGTCTGTGTTCTTATTAATTATTAAAATAATTTGATTCTAGAGCAACTTTCTCTCTTACAATTTATTGTTTCATTTCCCCTTAAATGAGAAGTACAAGCTGTTGAATATTCAATACATACTAGTCTCCTTTCTTTCTTTGTTGAAATTCCTTTTCTTACAGACACTCTTCACAGAATCACAGCAGATGTACTTAGGACTCCTACATTGCCAGTAATTTACTGGAACTGTTATTTGTCTGTCTACAGCAGGGGAAGGACATCAATGCCACACCAAAGGTTATGCTGAGGGCAATGTCCCTGTCAGGGTCCCAGGTTAACATTTTCAAAAGCACCCAAGAGACTTGGGAGCCTAAACCCCATTTACTTTCAATGAGAAGGCCATGCTTTTCAAAAGTGATGGGTGATTTTGGATTGCCTCAATTTGTGGTGCCCAGCTTCAAACACCTCTAAAAGCACCCACCTGAAAAAAAAACAACAGCCCCTTTAAGGCATCTTGGTGCATCTCAGGTTGGACAACCGAGTTATGAGGGGCCCTAAATCACTAGGAAATTTTGAAACTTTAGACCAGGGTCCCAAATGCCTACGTGACTTTTGAAAATGGGACTTAGGAGTTTTAGGAAGAGATGCCTTCAGTTCTGAACTCCTTAGACAAAACTCCTACTTAATATAATGGAAGTGTTCTCTGAGTAATAAGCCTGAGTGTGGAACCCTAAAATGAAGGCCTAAAAGCATAAATGGTCCATTTATGATGCTGAAATTGTTAAAAAGACAAAAAACTTTGGGATTAAAGAGAGAGAATGCAGCACTGCTACATTTCCATCAGAATAAATCAAGCTAGTAAAACTATCATTTCTTATTCCATTCTACAAAATGTATATGGGTTAAAGAGACAAGACTTTCATTATCTAAATTAAAATTATACTCTATTTATTGCATCCCAGAGAGCTCATGTGCTGTTATATGCAATAGTCTTGTTATGGAATATTAGGTTTTGTATTCACACAGCTTTACACTGTGTTATTAATTATATGTGTATAAACTCTGACAAGATATATATTACAGAAAATGTTGGTTTTAGTGGGTTTTTTGTTTTTTTTTTCGGGGGGGGGTGGGACTTGTATTTCTATTACCACTACTACTACTACTGTGGATGCACATAGAGTTTACTCTGTTAAACAATGTTTTAAAGTTGATTCTTTCAGGTTTCTCATTTAAAAAATGTTTTGTGATGATTATTCTGAATTTCGAAGTCATCAGCACCTTGCACAGCTGTTTAGCACAGTGGATTTCAAGACCAGGCAGACTATCTTACATTTTAAATGCCTTACCAAGATAAGGGTGATATTCAGACTTATGTAGTGATGATCCTTAACAGATTTCAAATACCTTAAATACATAAACATTTCTGAACTTACAGGACCAAATCTTGTTTTTGGTACTTTGTCTGTCCTCTAGCCGCTCTCCCATGGATTGATAAGGAATCTAAGGCTAGAAAGATTTACCCTGAAGTTTAAAACTTATCTAATTACATGAGTACTGTAATACTCTACCCTACTTCAATACAGAAACAGAAATATTTCAAGTGTCATAGGTACAGCTGGTCAAACCTCAGAATTTCCATTCCACATGAAATTCTGACATTTTGAAATTTGTTTTCATTATGAAGTGTAACAAAACCATTTTTTTAAAGTTTCCTAGAACAGCAAATTTTTGAAAAAAAAAATTAGTTCAGGTCAATCAAAATGTTTTGTTCTAATTTTGAATTGTATTTTACATCATAATTTATAACGTAAAATAAAATAAGGAATTAAATCCTGAAGAGATCCTATTCTGATTACTAATAATTTCTTTAATGATTATCACAGCAAACAATTTGGTTCACTAAGCTTCTCCATAGCCCCTCTTGTTCCTTTCACATGTCAAAGTTGACTAACTGTTAGCTGGAAGTAGTTGGGGAGCATGGTGAATGGGAGCAGGAAATAGGAGAGAGAAGATGGATGTGGAACATAGAGAAAAGAGAGACAACAGCAATGAAGAGAGAACAGAAGGAGGGGAGAGGGACAAATTACCACAAGGAGAGAGAAAGGAAAGTGGAAAAGTGAGAAAAAACATTTTCTCCCTCATTTCACAGAATTTTTCCTGTAATAAGAACTGCCTCTGCAGAGTTGACACAAGGGAAAAATTACTTGGTCTAATCATTCATTCTATAAGAAATCATTGTTCCAACTCACAGGGAAGTTTTTCAATATGGTTCTTAGGGATATGTAGCCACTTGAATCCCGTTAATGGTAAAACTGCTTATAAGTGACTCTTATCCTCATGGCAATGGAAGTCATATTAGTCAGGCTGCTGCTGAGACTCCAAATACTGTGAGCCCATCAAGAGAATGTTAATGTTATTTTGGCCCAGAACCTTGCACAGTATTACAGCTGGGCAGGATGAAGGAGAAATTTGCACCTTCCTCCCAAGGATCTCACCACACTTTAATAGATAGGAAGTTAGCCTCAACAACTCTATGAGGTAATTATTACTATTCCCATTTAACAAGTGGTTTAATCCAGGCACAGTAAGATTAAATGATTAACCCAAAGCTGCATCAACTATCAGCAGAAGCAGGAATAGACCTGAGAACATCAAATCTCCAAAGTGTCAGCAGGTGCAAACCCTGATGCAGGAGCAGAAGCACGTAAATATCCTGTATGTGGACCAGCCATTAAAAGGAGTCATAGCGCAGTTAGCGTTTCTATAAAGTGTGGTAAAATGCATACATTAAACATAGAGAGTCCTACAAAAAGTGGAAAGTAGGTCAAATTACAAAAGATGAAGACAAAGAAATAACACAAGTACATAGGAACAAAATTAGAAAGATCAAGGCACAAGATGAGATTAAATTAGTTAGAGACATAAAGGGTAACAAGAAAACATTCTACAAATACATTAGAAGCAAGAGGAAGATCAAGGACAGGGTAGGCCCATTACTCAATGGGGGAGGGGGACAATAACAGAAAATATGGAAATAGCAGACGTGCTAAATGTCCTTTTTGTTTCAGTTTTCACCAAAACGGTTAGTAATGACTGGGCATCTAACCCAGTGAATGCCAGTGAAAATGGGGTTGGATCAGATGCTAAAATAGGGAAAAAAATAAAAATTACTTAAGCAAGTTAGATGTCTTCAAGTCACGAGGACCTGATGAAATACATCCTAGAATACTCAAGGAGATGACTGAGGAGATATCTGAGCCATTAGCAATTATCTTCAAAAAGCAACAAAGAGTCCTGTGGCACCTTATAGACTAATAGATGTATTGGAGCATAAGCTTTCGTGGGTGAATAGCCACTTCGTCAGATGCATGCTGATGCTCCAATACATCTGTTATTCTATAAGGTGCCACAGGACTCTTTGTTGCTTTTTACAGATCCAGACTAACAGGGCTACCCCTCTGATATCTTCAAAAAGTCATGGAAGACGGGAGAGATTCCAGAGGACTGGAAAAAGGCAAATATGGACAACCCAGGGAATTACAGACCAGTCAACTTAACTGCAGTACCTGAAAAGATAATGGAGCAAATAATTAAGAAATCAAATTGCAAACACCTAGAAGATAATAAGGTGATAAGTAACAGTTATCATGGATCTGTCAAGAACAAATCATGTCAAACCAACCTTAAAGCTTTCTTTGACAGGGCAACAAGCCTTGTGGATGGGGGGAAGCAGTAGATGTGGTAAGCCTTACTGAAGTCAAGATATTTGTTACTGGCTCACATGACCTACTCATAAACAAACTAGGGAAATACAACCTAGATGGAGCTACTATAAAGTGGGTGCATAATTGGTTGGAAAACCATTCCCAGAGACTAGTTATCAGTGGTTCACAGTCCTGCTGGAAAGGCATAACAAGTGGGGTCCCGCAGGGATCAGTTCTGGGTCCAGTTCTGTTCAATATCTTCATCAATGATTTAGATAACTATGTAGAGAGTACATTTATAAAGTTTGTGAACAATACCAAGGATACGATTAAAGTTCAAAATGATCTGAACAAACTGGAGAAATGATCTGAAATAAATAGGATGAAATTCAGTAAGGACAAATGCAAAGTACTCCACTTAGAAAAGAACAATCAGTTGCACACATATAAAATGGGAAATGACTGCCTAAGAGGGAGTTCTGTGGAAAGGGATTTGAGAGTCACAAGCTAAATATGAGTCAAGAGTGTAACACTGTTGCAAAAAAAAAAAAAAAAAAAAAGCAAACATCATTCTGGGATGTATTAGCAGGAGTGTTGTAAGCAAGACATGAGAAGTAATTCTTCCACTCTACTCTGCACTGATAAAGCCTCAATTGGAGTATTGTGTCCAGTTTTGGGTACCACATTTCAGGAAAGATGTGGACAAATTGGAGAAAGTCCAGAGAAGGCAATAAAAATGATTAAAGGTCTAGAAAATGTGACTTATGAGAGAAAAATGAAAAAAACTGAGTTTGTTTAGTCTGGAGAAGAGAAGATTGAGAGGAGACATAATAACAGTTTTCAAGTACATAAAAGGTTGTTACAAGGAGGAGGGAGGTAAATTGTTCTCATTAATCTCTGAGTACAGGACAAGAAGTAATGGACTTAAATTACGGCAAGGGTAGTTTAGGTTGGACATTAGGAAAAACTTCCTGCTTGTCAGGATGGTTAAGCACTGGAATAAATTGCCTAGAGAAGTTGTGAAAACTCCATCACTGAAGATTTTTAAAAGCTGGTTAGACAAGCACCTGTCAGAGATGGTCTAGATAATACTTAGACCTGCCATGAGCGCAGGGGACTGGACTAGATGACCTCTCAAAGTCCCTTCCAGTCCTATGAGTCTATGTATATTTAACACACTACCTGAGCATAAAGGATCTTTTACTGAAAAACAAATCAAATCAAGAAGTACTTTATAACTAAAAGTGCTATAAACCTTTTGGGATACGAACTGTGATGTCTTGTGTGTGCAGATCCTAGCAACACAACCCCAAACCTAAAACCTAGATGCCCTAAAGAGTGCTGATCTCTCTACCCTCTTCCCTTCATGTTGCACTTGTGTCCTGGAATGAATATCAATAATTCTAACTCAACAGAAATATTAGAGAGAAAAGACCAAATATTATGCCCAAGAAAATATCCAGACTTTAGCAAACAACATCTGATTACAGAGTTACTCTGTGTTATGCTGATCTGATTCAGTGCTATCACCACCTGTACGGTGACTGCGTGGCAATTGTAATAACTATAATTCAGCCACTGATTCACAGGAAATAGGCAGTTAAATGCGTGTTTGCCTCTGGTTAGATGTCTGTGGTGGAGAAAGCTCTCAGTGCACTGGCTGAGGCTATGTGGGAGCATTAACCCCAGTGCACTTACTGAATTATTTCTGAAAAATTACAGTCTTTCCCTTCCCACCCAGTTCACACACAATCTCTTTCTCTAACACTCACTCTCCTACATAGCTTTGTTTGAAGCCAGATGCTTTTAAAATTTCTCCTGCGCAAGCTCTTTGAAAAGTGTGGGTTTTTTAAAACATACAATTGAGCTGTATTTTGACACCTGAAGATCTGTGTTTAAGGCCTAGCTCCATAACTGCATCCCACATGTGATATAGTCACAAATTAAGGGGCGATCCTGTCCCCTATTCCGCAAGGTTATGGAGGGACTTACTCACAGTGGAGCTGACATAGCTCTACCAGGAAGGGTCAGGGAGAATTTGTGGAGCCAGAGCAGGTGTGTACATACCCCTTGCGTGAATCTTGGCACAGTGCCACACAGCGAGGACTTGGGTGGGTGGATTGGTGGATTTACAGCTATATGCATCCACTGGATTTGTCCCCCATGCATGGGGGATGCCGCTGGCACAAAGGCTACTCCAAACCCTGCAGCTGAAATAATGGGGATTAGAGTTGGCTGGAAATTTATATTCCCATTTGGCAGGAAATTCCAAAATTAAACAAAAAAAAAGTTTCAAAACTGAAAGAAAAATAAAACTGTGATATTTCCTGCAGAATGGGAATTCCAAAATGTCATCTTGAAAAAGTAATTTTGATCTTTCTGAAATGCTTCCAAGGATCCCTAAACTGCCTGGAGCCACAGCAGCCCCCAGGTGCCAGAAACTGCACCACCCAGACAGTCCCAGAGCCAGGGATCCTGGGCTGCTGAGGAGCCAAGAGGAAAGCCAGGGTTTCCAGGCTCTCAGCTCTCTATCAGCCCACCAACAAGACTTCCAAGAAGCCAGGCAGGTGAGCTGGCAGGAAACTGGGCAGGCAGGGCTCTATAGCAAACCGGTTTGGTTTCCATCAGAATTTCGTAGAAATTGACACATTCCCGTGGAATGTTTTGAATTTGACAAATCATAATTTTCCAATGGCAAAAATGTTCTGTCAGAAAATTTGCAACTCGCTCTAGTGGCCTTTTCTGTAGCCTGCTTCTGTGGCCTGAGGCTGTGGGGTGGACTCCTTTCACTCCAGCCCCAAGGAGATCTCCAGGACACAACCTGGCTGTGCCCAAGAGAGAATTTAGGTTTATATGAAGGATCTGGGGCTGTTGCTTCTCAGGACAATAATCAGCCCACTGTTAGGCAGAGAAAAGAGGAAAGACTGTGTGAGATGAAAGAGAAAATGAGGAAATATCACCCCTGTCCCCCAGCCCTAATCCAAAAGCTAGCCCTGGTCACAGGCTGACAACAATTTTTACACCTGGCTTTGAAAACACAATGATGTCCTAAAACTTTCCTTATGCAGAAGAATAGATGGCTAGTGTGACTACAAAACTGTGATTGACTTTTGGGGCTCTACGGACATCATCAGCCCTGTGATTTATAAACCCTATCACAGTTCAGAGAGTGAACACAGCCTCCTAGTCAGACTAGCACCACCTACCATTATTTATCTGAGGCACGGTTCAATGCTAGCTTTATAAGCCTTAAGTTTCTTAAACTGATGCAGTTTAAACGTAAACCATTCATGATTCAACTGCCTCAGAAGAGGCATTGAAGAAAGTGTGTAACAGAAAAGGTCAGGGTGGACTAGCCCAACCTCAGCCCAAATCTTGAAGAAAATCCAGCACTCTTCTTCTCTTAAAAATAGTTTGCTTAAATAACCTCCCACCAGCTGACAGGAAATGCTGTGCCTTTACTAAAATCTGTCAGAGGTGTGACTTGATAGCAACTCTGGAAGCCTTTGCAGAGCTTATCTGTATAAAATTCCAAATATGTTGGTTTGCCTAAGGTCAGTGTGGGGTGTATCAGATCTGGACAATCCCTGGGGTGTGAGGATGTGGAATTAGACAATAGGGCAGAGACTAGCATAAAGAACAATGGAACTAATATATCTGCCCCCACTCTGCTAGTGCAAAGTCATCAAATACAGAAGCCCTGTCCAAGGGTCCAAGATAGGAAATTGGGAGACAAGTGAAAGAAACAATGGCTTTGGGGAAAGCAGCTGTCAGAGTGGGGAGAGGGAAGGATGGACAAAGCAGATATCTCAGGAAGAGGTAATTAGATTACAGTCTAACTGATCGTTATATGTGGAGTGGGGAAGGAATCTTGATCTTGGGGGGGTTTCGCCTTCCTCTGAAGCTTGTGAGTGTGGTGACCTGCCAGGATTATCTGGATATATCTCAATCATTTCCCTGTCATTACAGGGATCTCGGGCACTGGTGCACCTCAGTCCTTCCTATTCTCTGCCCGTGTCACGTAAAAGTCTAGTTTCCTGTGGGCTATAATACTTTGGTCTAGTTCTGGTTGTTGGGCTTAGCATGCAGATGCTGGGTGGTATCGGTGGCTCTACAGGAGGGCAGACGAGATGATCTGAGGATCCCTTCTGACCTTAAACTTTATGACTCTAAGTTGTTTTTTGAGCTGTTGATTCTTTCTGAGCTCATGCATTGCTAATTACAAATCACATTCAGTGCTGGCACTGAACGTTACACATATTTGTCTCTGGGATTAAAAGCTACTGTCTATTTCCTGCAGCATGTCAGAGAGAAGTAAAGTGGTAAATTGTATAGCAACAGGGAGCAATAGATAAAGGTCTGTCAAGATTTGCATTGCAAACTACAGAGGGCCTTGGCTGCTAAATCCAAATTCAGATTTTGAAACATTTAAAGACTTGTAGGTGTTCAGAGTAGGAGGCAGGGGGAAGAGGAGGAGGTTGGTTTGGGACTAATTTCTGTTATAAAAGCCAGTTTTCTGGAGCTTTATAGTGTTCTTTGGGGTGGGGTGAGGCCTAGGGGGAGAAGCGGGAATACTGCATATTTACCCTGAAGGAATAAGTCCTGCAGAAATTAATAGGGATGAAGCCAATAAGATTCTGTAGAAAGTATTCTGAAAACCTGCAAGCTTTAAAAGATAATGATTTTTGAACCATCCTATACAATTTGACAGCAGGAATAAAACTATGAAATTCTATTATATGTTCCCCACAAAACCCATTACAAAGTTAAGATTTTCTATTAAATTCTTTAGGGTTTCCCCACAGGGTATAACTTCCTAAAACTCAAGAGTAACAGTCACTCTCATCCAGTTTAGATAGAATTCAGTTTGGATCATTTTAACTTCTTTTCCTTTTTTTCATGTTCAACATTAGACGCATTCTGTGGGCATTAACACATGCTTTGCCTGCAGACTTTTAGCTACTGCGTAATGCAAACTTGATCCCAATCACCAAAGTCAAATGACAAAAACTCCATTCAGTTCAGTGATGCAGGAGTGAGATCCTGATATCTTGACTCTGCAATCAGTTTCATGTGTTTATCTTTATACTCAAGTAGGCCCATTGACTTCACGTATCAAGTTATTCATGTGTGTAAAAGCCTCTGAAAATATATCCTAATGTTTCACTTTTACAACATTTTTTTTAAAGTTCAAAAAATGTTCAGATTTTTAT
Organism: Gopherus flavomarginatus; assembly: GCF_025201925.1. Taxonomy (NCBI): domain Eukaryota; kingdom Metazoa; phylum Chordata; order Testudines; family Testudinidae; genus Gopherus; species Gopherus flavomarginatus. The sequence goes on along the minus strand of NC_066631.1, from coordinate 20,919,057 downwards.
TTTTTAAGTTTGCAAAAGCCAAAGATCAGTGTTTTTTTGAGTCATAACCAGCTGGCTTGTCCTCAGTTTTTGTGTCTTGGAGTTTTAATTCAATTGCTTAAGTCGATTTCATGGAACATTCTCATGGCATAAACTTTAAATGTTCCAGCAGAACTTAAGAAGTTCAAGGTTAGTTATGGACATTCATTCCAGGGGCCAGATCTTCAGCTGCTCTAAATTGGTATAAATCTACTGCAGTCAATGGAGCTACTTATTTACATCATCTGAGACTCTAGCCAAGTTTTTGTATTTATAATGATTCGAAAACCATTTAAAAATTTTTCAAAACCCATTTTGCTTTGTGATCGCTCTATAGATTATGATTACAAGTTATATACAAAAGTACTGCCAGTGCTGAATTCTGATGATTGAGACTTAGGACAGCTGAAGACTGTTTGACTTTCACCTTTTACATCAAACCTGGAGAATAACATCTATTGAAAATGAAACATATCTGACTTGAGCACTGCACAGAAAATATATAGTGGACCAAACAGCATTCAGGCACAATTTCCATTGAAATCTCTAGATTCATTAGTTAGAGAGTTAGTGGCACTAACCTATTACACCAAATCCAATTTTGGCCCACAGAACCATTAAAAGGAGAACATATTTTATAAAATATTTTAGCATGAAAATGCTAAAGGCCTGATCCAGTTGGGAATCTTTCCACTGCCTTGCACTGAAATTGAATCTTGTCCTTAAGCTTCAGCAAATGGTAATTTATTTTTTATACTGAAAGTAAAAAGAATACATTAGAAATACTGAACAGGCTACCTCAAACTTTGGCTGCAATTGCAGCTAATATTGCCACAGCTATTCTATTATCAAGTTTCATTTTGGGACCGTTAGTATCTCTGTCATTTTGAATTGCACTGGAATGAAACTTGATATTAAGGAAATTATCAGCACAGATTTGAATTACTATTATTAACAAAAATAGTAAATCCACTAAGCTACATTTTACTCATAGGCAGCAACATCATCATTTGGAACAGGGCTTGCTCATTTATTTTGCCAAACTCTCAATGTAAAAAGTTTAATGGGAACAAAAGAAAAATAGAAATGCAGCACTGCAGGCATTCAGCAAGCCTTTTAAGTAATTTCAAGGCAAAAAAAAAAAGATTGAAACACCAGAAATATTTAATGGTGAATAATTAGCTAATGTGCATGGTAACAGCAGTATTTTTCATAACAATTTTGCTGCAGTATTATTTCATTATTCACGGAGAGTGCAGGTCACACTTAAGAAAATTCAGACTTCATGGACTCAGAGTATGGAGACAATGTTCTACTTGGTGATGGACAATGCTAAAAGTGTCATAGGTTTTACCGACAAAAAGCAATCAATATTTAGGTGTTTGTCTGAAAATCTACTGAATTCAGTAGCACAGCACATTCATCAATTTTTGTATTCAAACCTCTTCAGGTGCAAAAGTTCAGCTGAAGGTTTTGTTAGGTAATAAAGCAAGTCCTCACTCACCTCTCCAGCACCCGAGTTCGTGCGGAGTTGGTATGGGGCACACAATTCTGTCAGAGACCAGACACCAATGCGTTGATCAACGGGCTCACACTATCCTTAGCTCTAAAAAGCTTTAGATTAAGTGTGGCCCCTTTATTAGGGGTGAGCATCAATATTTATACACAGAAGTAAACAAAGTGATTAACAAAAGATAATGGTCATGCATAATTAATCAAGATTTTACAGGAAAAGCAAGTTAACAAGTAAATGCATAGAGATAAAGGCTAATGGCTACTAGGGAAAGGGGGTGTCATGAGTAGTTTGCAGGTCAGTGCTTTGTTCAAAAGGGTTCAGGAAGGATTATGCAGAGACAGTCAGTCTGGGTGTGTTTTGGCTCCCCAAAGTTCACCAAAAGTTTAGACCCAACATTCCTCCATTTGTAGCTTTGAGATAACTATTAATCAAAAAGCTACACCCTATTTTAAGATCTCAAGGGCCGCTTGGCAATTTTAGCCTGGGCCAATTTGAAGAGAGTAAGGCTTTTAGCTGAAGTGGGAAAAGAATAAACTGACTTACATGAGTTTATGAGGGAGGGGACACACTGAATACAGCAACACAGTATTATAAGGACTACTATGGCCCCAACAACACCCACCAAGAGTTTTTTTTTTTTAACCCACCCAAATCCGGGCAGCCAATTTCATAAGGCTCCCCACCAATCATAAGGTGGCTGGCCAGAGGAGTAGTTTTTAGCCATTTCCCTTAGGTGTTTGGTACGTTGAAAAGTGTTAGAGTAGGTGTCATTTACAAAAACACAGCATTCTTCATAAGCAGAAAATAAACTAAAAAAGCATTAAAAAAAACATACAGTTGTCAGAATAAAGGGTCCTCTCATTTTTTTCGAGTCAATTTAAGTCTAATGTCTGAGAGAGGTAAGCTGGTCCACTGGTCGAAGGCAGTGTCCTCAGTGGTGACAAGAGCTGCTGGTCCGTCACTGTGGTCCACTACGGCTGGCTTGACGTGGGAGTGGTGGATCCAAGATTTGCGTCCTTCCAGGAACACTGCAGTCTGGGTTGTTAAAAGAACCTGGTGGGGTCCAGTAAACCTTGGCTGGAGGGTGTCGTCACGAACGAACTTTTTGGCCCAGACGAAGTCCCCTGGTTGGAACGGGTGGATCTGTTCCTCCAGCGGCACGGTCTGGGAAAACTGCGAGGCTTTCCAAAGGGTACGGAGGCGAGCCTGTAGGGAGAGAAACTGACACGCGGTTAAATGATCCCCTCCCCATAGTGAAACATCAGCACGTGGTAGCGCCCCGCCTTTGAAAGGGGGGGTGTTCATAGAGCAGTTCAAAGGGGGATAATCCCAATGCGCGGGTTGGGCGAGTACGAAGGTGAAACAGGACCAAGGGAAGTACCTGAGGCCATTTTAATCCTGTTTCCTGACAGTATTTAGCCAATGTAAACTTAAGTTCCCTATTTATACGCTTAACTTTCCCGCTAGACTGGGGGTGGTAGGGTGTATGAAAGGAGTGTGAAATGCCTAGTCCTTGTTTTAAACGGCCAAGGACATGACCAGTAAAGTGAGGTCCGCGGTCTGAGTCGAGCACAAGAGGGATGCCAAAACGGGGTACAATGTTTCTAAGGAGAATTTTCGCCACTGTGGCAGCAGTACAATTAGCAGTAGGAAAAGCTTCGACCCAGGAAGTCAGAGGGCAAACCAAAACAAGGAGGTGCTTTTTTCCAAAAGCCTTTGGCATATCTGCAAAGTCAATTTGAAGATGTTGAAATGGAGCAGCAGGCGGAGGTTTTCCACCCTTAATTTTGTTAAGAGGTGGAGCAGGTCCATTACGCTGACATGTGCTGCATGCTTTCACTATTGATAGGCAATAGGGTTGAATGCCTGGAGCATACCAAAAGCGAGCGATGGTGTTCACGAGGGCGTGCGTGCCGTAGTGACCCCCTTTATCATGGTGCCAGCGAACTGCCACGGGGTATGTGGAGCGAGGGAGGCAGGCTCGGCCATCTGGCATAAGCCAGGTCCCTTTGACCAGAGTGGCCCCGAGGCTCTCCCACGATTGTAGTTCAGCAGCGGGTACTGGTACGGGGTGCGGTGGAGTAAAGGAGGAGGCTGCAATAGCCAATGTGGGCATGGCTAAAGGTAAGGTGGCAGCCTTCTTAGCGGAGGCGTCAGCCAGGGCATTCCCACGGGTAACGGGGCTACTATCTTTAGTATGGGCCCGGCAGTGAACTACAGCCAGGACAGAGGGTTTTTGGAGGGCGTCCAAAAGCTTGTGGATGAGGGGGAGGTGCTGAATGGGTTTACCGGCAGCTGTCTGGAAACCTCGAAACTTCCAGAGGTGGATATGACAATGCACAACTCCAAAAGCATATTTGCTATCAGTAAAAATGGTAACGGTCTTACCAGCGGCCAACTGGCAAGCTCGGGCCAGGGCATAGAGTTCAGCGGCTTGGGCTCCCCAGTTGCCTGGCAGTGAGGCGGCCTCTTGAATGTCCCATTCAGAGGTGACGGCATAACCAGTGAAACGCTTGCCATCAACATAGAAGGAGCTTCCGTCCGAGAAGAGGATGCAATCGGGGTTGTCCAGTGGCACGTCAAACAGGTTGTCTCTTATCTGTAAGATGCTGTAAACTACTTCCACACAGTCGTGCTGATCCTGGAGGACTGGCAGGTCAGGAAGCAAGGTAGCTGGATTAAGGGGTCCACACCTTTCAAAAATTAGGTTAGTGTCTTCTAAGAGTTCGGCCTCTAGCTGTTGCTGACGATGGGCCGAAAAGACTTGGGTTGTGCCCCTACGCAGAAGGGCTGACAAGGCATGAGAGGTCCAAACCGTAGTAAAATGACCCAGGGTTAGGCTCTTTGCCTTTGTGATCAGCAGGGCAGCTGCTGCCAGAGTTCGGGTGCAGGATGGGGTTCCCTGAGCGACAGGGTCGATTTGCTGAGAGTAAAAAGCAAGCGGGAAATGGTGGGGCCCGCTCAGCTGGGTAAGGACACCACTAGCAATTCCGCCCCTCTAGTGGACAAAAAGGTGAAAGGGTTTGCTGTAATTGGGGGGGCGGAGAGACATGGAGGAGGCCACACTGTCCTTGAGTAACTGAAAGGCTTGAATAGTGTCCGGGGACCACTGCAAAGGGTCAGGAGCAAGGTTAGCAGTGAGTCGGTGGAGCGGTTTGCTTAACTCCCCGCAGGACGGCAACCAGGGGCGACAGAAGCCAATTAATTTTAAGAAACCTCGAAGTTGTTTCTTGGTGTTCGGTAGAGGGCAGTTTTGAATAGTCTTTATGCGGGCTGGGTTCATCTGTCTTCCCTCTGGGGTTAACAGGAAGCCCAGATATCGGACCTTTTGTGAGACCCACTGAATCTTTTTAGGGTCTACCTTGTGGCCTCTGGTGTGTAGGTATAATAAAAGTGCCTTACCATCGATGCGGAGGGCAGCTTTTTCGCGATTACCTAATAGGATGTCATCTACGTATAGGACCAATGTGGATCCCTGCGGACTGGTGAAACCTTCCAAGTTGTGGCGGAGGCACTGGCTGAAAATCGTGGGGCTGTCTCTGTAGCCTTGAGGAAGTCGTTGCCAGACATAACTTTGTCCCTCCCAGGTGAAACCAAAGAGATACTGAGAGTCTGGGTGCACAGGAATGATGAAAAAAGCTGATTTTAAGTCAATAACAGTGAACCACTCAGCATCCCAGGGGATTTGGCTGATGATAGTAGCTGGGTCAGGAACTACTGCATGAAGAGGGACCACATACTGATTAACAACTTGTAGATCCTGTACAAAGCGCCAACGAACAGGGTCTCCGTCCTTTTTAGGAGGCTTTTTGACAGGCAGTATAGGGGTGTTACAGGGAGTGCGCTGAGGGCGGACTAGCTTTTGTGCAATGAATCCCTCGATAATGGGGCGGATGCCCTCCCGGGCTTCCAGCAACAGGGGGTATTGAGGGACTGACGGGGGGGGTTAAGGAAGGCTTCACCTGAATCCTTACGGGCTCTGCCGAAAGGAGCAGGCCAACATCAGTGTCAGAAATTCCCCAGAGGGTTGAAGGCAAGTCAGTGAGGTCAGGGGAGAGAGAGGGGGGTGTTTCCCAATTACCCTGAGTAGGGGCCGAATCTCCTAACACTGTCATCAATAATCCTACCCCTTCAGGAGTGCAGGTTAAAGTAGCCTCAAGCTTACAGAGTAAATCCCGGCCCATCAAAGGGATCGGACAAGCTGGGGAAAAAAGAAAACGGTGAGGAAAACATTTATCAGCATAAATAACATTCAAAGGCAAAGTGAGTCCCAGAGACTGTGGGTTGCCCTCCACCCCAGTCGCAGTTTTAACCTCAGAGGATAGCCAGGGAGAGGGGGCATGATTTAAAAGAGAGAAAGTAGCCCCAGTATCAATGAGGAAAGAGACAGGCAGTCCCTGGACTGAAAGGGTTAAACGAGGCTCTTTGCTGGGAGGGGAGAAAGTGAGAAAGGAGCCGGCTAAAGACATTAAGGAAATAAGACCATCACATTGTTTGTCTTCGCCCCCGGGGTACCGTCATTGAGGAGGCTGAGTTTGCTGCGGCTGCTGCTGTTTCCCATAGTTGATCCAGGCCTGGGGAATGGGCTGAGCTGGTGGTGCACCTGTAAAGGCATCTCTCTAACTATACTTTTATTACTCGCAAGAGATTTGACGGGGACATCCTCTGGGCTATCCTCAGGGGGGGGGGGGCATGCACCCTGCTGTATCTGTTTGGACATTAGCCTAGTAACTACTCCTCCCGAGGTTTGCCCCTCCATTTCCTCCTCATCCTTCTGCAGAAATTCCAATTTGGGATTCTGCAGATTCCCCTCTGCTACATGGAGAGAGTCCCCCTGCGGAGGAATAGGGGCAGGTGCAGAGGGGACCAGCTGACGAGTCAAAACACGCCCTGGTCTACACCCTTCATCGAAATAACCTGGAGGGGGTTCACTCTCGGGAGAGTACCTGACTGCCATAATTTTTAAAGATTTCCACAGCTCTGCTGCTGTGTTCCAACAAAGCCAGTAACATAACTGTCCCGGATGGTCTTTTCGATCTGGCTCTTTACTCCTCTTAAGGCAGCCTGTTCGAAAGAGCCATACGAAGGCCACCTCATCTCCGGGTCGGCCAATACCGCGGTATACCCAGTCCAATTCCTTACACATAGTGTGTACAACTTCTTCCTAGACATTCCTGTCTGTACTGGGAGTTTCCCTTCGTTCCATAACTTATTTACAATCCCCAACGGACTCTCAAGAGGCACGCTAGTCCCTTGACCCATGGTGTCTGACAGGAGCCCTCCAACTGGCGTTTACCCTGCTGTCCAATACACGACCCCTCAATATTGAATTGGCTGGGAGAAATCTCCTGTGGCGCCTTGCCAATTCATATATGAGTGGTCTGACCACTGGACAGAGGTACCGCACCAGAAGGAATCCCGGACGAGCCCCCAAATTGTTAGGTAATAAAGCAAGTCCTCACTCACCTCTCCAGCACCCGAGTTCGTGCGGAGTTGGTATGGGGCACACAATTCTGTCAGAGACCAGACACCAATGCGTTGATCAACGGGCTCACACTATCCTTAGCTCTAAAAAGCTTTAGATTAAGTGTGGCCCCTTTATTAGGGGTGAGCATCAATATTTATACACAGAAGTAAACAAAGTGATTAACAAAAGATAATGGTCATGCATAATTAATCAAGATTTTACAGGAAAAGCAAGTTAACAAGTAAATGCATAGAGATAAAGGCTAATGGCTACTAGGGAAAGGGGGTGTCATGAGTAGTTTGCAGGTCAGTGCTTTGTTCAAAAGGGTTCAGGAAGGATTATGCAGAGACAGTCAGTCTGGGTGTGTTTTGGCTCCCCAAAGTTCACCAAAAGTTTAGACCCAACATTTTCACAAGAAAGCCACTTGATTGCAAGATTCCTAATGCTTCCTCCATCATGATTGGCTGTAAATATCACAACAGAAACTGGCAATCCATTTCTGCATGTACAGCATCCCATCAGAGGAGGGAGTATCATAGATTATTAGTGTTGGTAGGGACCTCAGGAGATCATCTAGTCCAATCCCCTGCTCAAAGCAGGGCCAATCCCCAAATGGCCCCCTTAGGGATTGAACTCACAACCCTGGGTTTAGCAGGCCAATGCTCAAACCGAGTGAAAGCTGTTAACCATGCAAACGGACAAACAAGCTGAGACTAAGGACCTATGAGCAGCACTAAATTACCTGATGTTAAACATTTTTATAAATGTTTTGGGAAGAAAGAATCAGAATGAATTTAACTGTTTCTGAAGGATCCTTAACTTTGTCTGAGAGGGTTCTAGCACTTTTGAATGTACTGTCTTCTTGGTTCTTTCATTTTTCTCTTCCCTTATCCCTTAAGGAAGTAAGTGCCATTCCCTCTCTCGGAGCAGTAGTATGGCTCCTGTCCACCTAACCATCTTCACTAAGAGTGAAATTCACCCCCGAAGAGAAGAAACTGTATCCCATTTAATTCCCTCAGAAAAGGATTAACATATCAACATATTCAGATCTTTTGTTAAGCTTAAACATGGGGAAAACCCTTTTGTAAGAAGTCTGACCACTGTTAACATATATTTTGTATTAATCCTCTCTTTATAAATTCTCAGGTTCCAAATTTTTCCCCTTATATTCACTCATCTCATCCAATCTATCTTTGAATCTGTCTGCTCAGTTCCTTCTATTTGCTCCCATATTCTTCAGCTCCAAGCCATTCTCTCCCGTTCTGTGTCATTATTCTTCAAGTTCAAACACCTTCTCAGTTAACCACGGTGTGGCCCGACACTGACTTTTAGGAATGGGTAGTTTGGCAGTTTTAAGCATAATAGTTTTCACTTTATTCCAAAGTTTGTTGGGGTTGTTATCCTCTTACCTTTCAAATGCTTCAAACCCATTGTTTTATCTTTTTAAGTTCTAATTTCATGTTTGATGCCTAGAGCTGATAGTCTGACCTACTGTCTGCACTCAGGAAAGTCTTTGTCCATTGGACACTCAATCTCCCACCTTGCTGTATGTTGTATTATTGCATAGTTGATCTGGTTCTTTGCCATATCATCAGGTGACTTCCAAGTGTTAAAATTTCTAGGATGTTGGGTGAAGATGGTTTTTATAATGACCAGATTATTAAAGCATCAGAATTCAACTAAACAACTCATTTTGTGAACCCAGACCATTGTTGCCCTTTATTTCTTTGTGCTCTAACTTTTGCATTCACATACCCTATTACAAGAATAATATCTGTTCATGGTGTTTTAGTGAGTATCTCTTTTAGTTGTTCTTAGAACTCCTCAGTCATGTCATTGTCAGCTGGCACTGGAAGGGCATAAACCTGTCTGATCAACATATTGACTGGCTTTGCTCAAAGGTAAATTGTAATGATTCTGTTGCTGATTGGATTATATCCAATACACATTTTGATGTCTCTCTGAAGAAGATAAATGCAACCCCTATTTTCTCAGATCCTGAACAGTACACTGCAGATCCGTCCATCATCACAAAATGATCCCTTCCCTTCCAATGCAACTCTGAGATTCCACATATTTCTATCTTAACATCTTTCAAATTCTTTGGTCACAATGGTGAGCTTCCCTTCATGAATACTGCTCACATTTCCTGTTCCTGTTCTGATGCTTCACTTAGGAAGGTTCATGTCATTCTTTTCCTGAAGGATTTGGTACAGCAACATCATAGCCACAGCCTATACTCTTAATGGTCATTGAAGAATACAAACAAAAATTACTTGGGCTTAATTCTTGAAAAGAAAATTACAAGTTGTTATGCCAGGGGAAATCTGTTTTTGATAGAGAACACTTGAGAGATGAAGAAGCTTCTCAGCAGAATTAATGTAGCTATACCGCCCTGCTCTCATAAAACTCTGTGGGGTTTGCAGTAGCTTAAAGAGCTTTCTGTTTTATTATTAAAATTTAGGTGAAATTATGCAAAACTGGGCTGAGAAATCTGGCTCATGTTTTTTACATGAATATGTGGAATGAATCTTATCAAACTCTCACTTATAAAGCCTTCTGTAAGTGCTGGAGATACACAATGATGTTGTTCACAAAGGAGAATGAATAATTTCATCTACTTCTCTGCCGTGCTGTGTGTTTTACTCTGCTGGCAATATTTATAATGGAAGCACTTGAGTTCTAAAACAACTGGTTATAATTGCCTTTGGAACACACCAAACCACATCTAAGTACAGCAGGACAATTTAGGAAGCCCATAGATTAAGCTGGTTATTACTGTACAATGCCCCAGCCCCAGCATTGTCCTCAACAGCGTGCCCACTGCAGGTTTTAGTTCACTTGGAAAACCAAAGTCAGAGTGGTAACTGCTAGGGATACAGCAAGACAGCTACTGGAGCCTCTGGATCACCATCTTGGGGCTTACAGTGCTTATAGATGCAACTCCTGTAGGCCCACAAGTGTCTTCTCCCTCTTGGAAGACAGGCCTAGGAGGCTACATAAGCACAGCCCTAGGACTGCTCTCAGAAGGGGCTTCCAAAATGTTACTCAACAGCTTCCTGAATGTGAGAGATGTATCACTGAGATGGTCTTCCTTTCCCATCTCCCCTGATTATCAGGATGGGGAGAGGGGAGAAAGAATTTCAGCACAATGTTCCCCGTTTCAGGGCTGTCTACTGTGGGGCTGCATGGCCCAAACATTCAGCTCACTATTAGTCAGCTAGTGCAGAACCTGTCTCCCTTTTGTCATGGCAATGGAGGCACTGCACATGCTCTGGGCCTTCCTCTGACAGCAACCCCACAAGCTTGATTGCATTATATAAAGGTCAGCCAGATGGATCCTCCATCACCAGATATGAAAAGGAGACGAGAAGCCGTGCCAGCAGTTACCCAACAAAAAGAGGAAGAAGCTCTTTAGATAGGCAGTACACAGCCAGGTTAACAAAGTGAACTCTTACTGGTAATCTGTTCTTAGTGAGTAATGTGCTTCATTTAGCTAAAATCATCTAATCCAAAAAAAAAAATTACCATCTTAGTGCTTGTCTTCTAGTTGCAACTCGTCATCTCACCCAGTAGATACATAGTAGAGGGAAAGAAAATTATTGGCTGGGATTTAAAATCTCACACAGGCTGTTTTGAAGCTCCATCAAAAGAGTTACACTCCCCGCATCCACTACTGCTCTGGGGGAAATCGACCCGTTATAAGTGCTTGGCCACTAGTTTAACAGACGGAATTAGAAATGTGCACAATAACTGCCTGAAAAAAAAGGAAATGCACAATCATCACCCAGTGTAGCCAAACAAAAGAGGCAAATAAATAACAAGTTACACACAAAAGAAACAACTCATGGGATAGAGAATTTGCTCAGTGGGAATAAAAAAACCCCCATGACACAGATAGTGAAGGGTAAAGGAGAAATATGCGATCCTAACACAGAATTGTCTTAAAAGTACAGAAGCAAATGTATTCTGGTCCCCTTAGTAACATTATCCTTTTAACTTACACATTCCTTGTTACCAAACATCAGAGGCAGCTGATATTGAAACAGAAAAATCAATACAACTTTGTGTATGAGACATCTTTATCTAACTACACCTCAGAGTAATCTATTTGTTTTAATCCATTTGTTTGCTGTTGCAAAGCTTGCCATTTTCTTTCTACTTAAAATTGAAAAGGAAATTGCCTTTGAAGTTCTATATTTTTCCGTACATAGATAAACATATGTATGTTAATTCTGACTTTTTTCCATCCTGGATAAAATTGTTTTGTATGGGTAAATGCTCAACCCAACTGCGTGTACAGTGCTCAACAGAAATAAACAATATATAAGAAATATGGCTGGGTTTACCTTGCTAGACCTATCCCACAGTTTACAGCAAACTACACACCCATGCCTAGTGCCCCAATTTAATGTGTACATTCAATGCACTAATGCTTGAAAAGTCTAATTTGCTTACATATTAAAATATCTAATATTCCACTGATACTGTGAAGATTATTTCAGCCATCTGTACCTAGAAATTAAGCCCAGTCTATCCATTGCAAAGTCCAGAGTGTTATGACAAAAAGTATATTTTACACACACACACACACACCCTTCAGCTATTCCAGAATACATTCTTATGTATGCACAACCACCAAAAATAATGGGCAATTATTTATAGTAGTGTCTGCATTAGTGAAACTCGACAAAAAAAATAAATGGGGAGAAAAAACAATTTCACATTACTTACTTCTTATTGCTCTTATCTCTGAGAGAGAGAGAGAGAGAGAGAGAGAGAGAGATCACCCGCGCATCCTAGTATTCTTGCAATTTTATCTTGTTTCGCTATTGCTGCACAATAAATAGACATCCCACATACCACATTTTAGCATAAGTGAAAATCTAAACCAGCATGACAAATTGATATTTCTCTTAAAGTCTTCTCGAGAAGCTAGACAGCAAAAGTGACTGGAAAGGGCTGCTGGGCTTGTTGTTTAAGCTTAAGTCATAGGCAGCAGTTATGCAACAAACTGCACCTTTCCATCCAAGTTACAAGGCAATTTACTTAGTACCATCCTGACCCACTTGAGTGAAAATCCCCACAGCTCTTATTTCCAGCAGACGTTTAAACTTCATTTACCAGTTTTTCCAGTGAGATTGTCTCTCCCACGGATGCAAATCAGAACACAACTAGCTGTTAGTCTAATAAAACATTAGAAGCAGCGCAAAGAATATTAACTTCATAGATTTAAAAAAAATTTAACAGAATAAAAAATTTTAACTTGTAGAATGTTTTGTACTTTCATAAAACATAAAGACAGTGTAGGTCTGCAACAGTTCTCATATTGGTTCATACTGGGTAAAATTCACCCTGTTCAGAGGGACAACCAAAGGCCAATACCGCCTTAGGACTTCAGCAGGACTTTAATGGTGGCCGGTTGATCCTCTGTGCAGGGGTGAATTTAATCTCATGGAGAGCTGTTATGACAATATTCAGGACTAACCTAACAACTCCAGCTGTCAGAATGATAAATAGTGACTTTATGAAGGTCCTGATCCAAAATTCTCATAGGGCTTTGAACTGGGCATAAATGATTTTAGGGTGGGATTGTCCAAAGTGTTTTCATTTGGCCTCACGTGAAGTCAATGATCAAACTCTCATTAAATTAAATGTTAATATGACGAGCTTCTGAAAATTCCACCCACGATGTTTTAGGAGCAGTGAAGAGACTATTATGGTGCTGTTCTAGCTGATACTTACACTTGGTGTTTTCCGCTATAGTAGGACCGATTCTGACACACGTATCCTATGTAAACCAGGAGTTGAAAGGTATTTAAATTATTGTACATGGCATAGTTTTATTTTTACCCTGCCAGTCCCATCTATAGGTGTGCTAATGCTAGTTCAAACTATCCCTTTATTATGGCTGTTGATACTTGAGGTAGCAGCTTCACATTTTGCTAAGGGATTATGAAAAAAAATATAATTAGATGCTGTGACTGAATAACAATGCCAGAAATATGTGACCTATCACCTCTGGCATGTGGTACAGCATGCAGTTATGATTGAAGAACAATTGTAATCCACATGGGGCCTTTCAGAGGCTACAGGTTAGTTGACTCTATGAGAAACTAGATGGGATTTTTCATGGTAGTAGTCATATCTTATGCTGATTTTGGGAACACTCAGCATTACCGAGAATCAAAAGAAATAAAATAGCCCTTTTGCCAGCAATTTTGTCATTCGTGGGGATGAGCCTGTTTTTAAAAGTTATTTTAAATATCAGCTTCAATTTGAAACAAGGCATCTCAGATCCGTCAAGGTCTTTGGCAATCTATCATAGCTGGGATATTATCAGCAGGTTTCAATTTCTGCAGTCAGAAGAGTTCATCCCTTTTTCCTCTGCAGTGTCAAAATTATAGTACAGCTTGTTACTTAAAGCAAGTACATCTGCATTTCTAAAATGTAAATGAGCATGACTAAATTAGGAGTCCAATTGTGCAATTTCCAATTAAATATAATGTAAGTGCTCTGGACTCTTTAGCTTCTAAATCGGCAGCCTTCTCTATTAGCAGTGTCAGTTTCTGTAGTTTTTCTAATCAGCTGACTTGTGTACAATAGTTTCTCTGATGTAGTGGATTTATACGCACTATAAAGAGCTACAGCCTAAAATCATTAGTTTTCATTTTGTAGCACAGTTGACAATTGGTTGTTTAGACTAATGTGCACGCAGTATTTAAAATGCAGTTTTTATAAAAATGATTAATGGCTGGATTTTCTTTCTGAAACAGAGCAGCTGGGCAGGCATTTTGACTCTTCTTTTTATAATGCTAAAAGGACCACAGTTCTATTCTTTCTGTTGGCAAATCTCAGAACATTCAGACATGAAGTGAGACTGATGTCTGGTTAATCAGAATCATTACAAGTACCACGTGTTTCTCTACAAACAATCAGCATCACCTAAGCCTTGATAGTACTGTTTGCTTTTAATTAATGAATGTTATGATGATCACCCATGAGTCTCTTCTCACTCCTGGAGAAGTTACACCAGGATAAAATGGGTATGAGATCAGAAGTAATGGCAGGAGTTGCAATTCACTCATTTTGAGGCAAGAAAATTATTTGGCTCAGACATCTCTGTGACGGTACCTCGCATAAGGCTTTATGGAATCGTGCTTATGAATGTGTACATATATATATAACATAACTAGAATGTGTTTTATGCTACATATGCCGTGTAACATATCTCCGTAAAGGTTATGATCTACTGAACGTATTAATCCTATTTGTATGCATGTATCAATTTTGTATTCAAAGTTATGAATGTTGGCTGCATACTGGCTTGATTTCTAAATAACCTTAGTAGGGCATTTGGTCAGTTCCTGGAGAAAGGAATGCTGAAATTAAGTACCTAATCAAGAAACATTGAAATGACAATGGATCTTGGAATGCTCCAGTCCACATAAGAAGTCTACTTGAGGACATTCAAGGTAGCATGTAAACAATGGATGCTACCTGTAAAAACTGTGAGTCACGCATGGACATGTGACTTGCCCAGGTGACTTCAAAAATCCATCTTGGAGCTGGACTTTGCATAGGAAAGAGGAGGGGGTCTCCACCCACAAGAGAGAGTCTATTTAAGCCCAAGGGAGACCCCTCCATTTTGGTCTTCAGCTGGCTAAAGAGAGAGCCCTTCCACCCTCCAGGATACCTGAAAGAAGCTGGAATGGAAGATGGTGACTGCAGGGGGTGTGGGTGATTGCTGGACCCAGGTTAAGAGGAAGTTGGTCTGTAAGAGGGAGCATTCTGGAACTGGTGAGGATCTTATCTGCATTCAGTTTGATTAGACATAGATTTGCGTGTTTTATTTTATTTTGCTTGGTGACTTACTTTGTTCTGTCTGTTACTGCTTGGAACCACTTAAATCCTACTTTCTGTATTTAATAAAATCACTTTTTACTTATTAGTTAACTCAGAGTATGTGTTAATATCTGGGTGGACAAACACCTGTGCATATCTCTCTATCAGTGTTATGGAGGGCAAATAATTTATGAGTTTATCCTGTATAAGCTTTACACAGGGTAAACGGATTTATTTGGGTTTAGACTACATTGGGAGTTTGGCATCTGAGTGTTAAGGACAAGAACACCTCTGTTAGCTGCTTTCAGTTAAGCCTACAGCTGTTAGGGGACGTGATTCAGACCTGGGTCCGGGTTTGCAGCAGGCTAGCAAGTCTGGCTCAAACCAGGCAGGGCATTGAAGTCCTAAGCTGATGGGGCTGGAAAGCAGGAGCAGTAGTAGTCTTGGCACATCAGGTGGCAGCTCCCAAGAGGGTTTCTGTGATCCAACCCGTCACAGTCTCATCTCTGTCTTTAGTTCTGTATTTCTGTTTTGTAAGGAAACAGTTTTTCATTTTTCTGAGAACTGTCCTAGTCCCTGAGAAATTTCCTATGTACCTTGCAGCAAATGAAAGGAGATTTGCATTTGAATGTTCTGGTTAGAACGGAATATTAACACAAATAAAGGAAACCAGATAGATTTACTTGAGAAAGAAAAAAAATATTTTCTGGGAGATACTATTGCCCAGTGCATAGGGCACTGTACTGGCGGGAGGGTCAGGAAACCAAGGGAAATCTTCAATTACATGAAATACATGCTGTGACGCTGCACCCCATAACACATTATGGAAATATGCTTATGAATGTAAATATGACATAACTGGAATATGTTTTATGCTACATATGCCATGTAACATATCTCTGTAAAGGTTATGATCCACTGAATATATTCATCCTATTTGTATGCATGTATCATTTTTGTATTCGAAGTTATGAATATTGGCTGTGTACTTGTTTGATTTTAAGTAGCCTTAGTAAGGCATTTGGTCAGCTTCTTTAGAAAGGAATTTGCAAGTTAAGTGCCCAATCAAGAAACACTTACTGAACAATGGACTTTGGAAAATTCCAATCCACATAAGAAGTCTACCAGGGGATGTTCAAGGTAGCATGTGAACAATGGCTGCTGCCTGTAAAGTTCTGAGTCCTGCATGGATATGTGACTTGCCTGTGTGACGTCAGTATGCCTTCTTGTAGCTGGGATTCTACACAGAGGGAAGGAGGGGTGACCACCCACAAAAGAAAATCTATTTAAACCCCTCCATTTGGTCTTCAGCTGGCTCAAGAGATAGCCTCGCCACCCCCAAAGGATACCTGAAAGAAACTGGAACAAAGGACAATAACCACAGGGGTGTGAGTGATTGCTGGACCCAGACTAGAAGGATGCTAGTCTATAAAAGAGGCTTATTGGAACATCTCTGAAGGTGAGATTTTATCTGTATTCAGCTTCTCACTGTATTGGGTGTAGACTTGCGCATTTTATTTTATTTTGCTGGGTAATTCACTTTGTTCTGTCTCATTACTTTGAACCACTTGAATCCTACTTTTTGTATTTAATAACATCACTTTTTACTTATTAATTAACCCACAGTATGTATTAATACTGAGAGTGGGGGGGAACAGCTGTGCATATCTCACTATCAGTGTTATAGATGGTGAACAATTTATGAGTTTATCCTGTATAAGCTTTGTACAGGGTAAAACAGGTTTATTTGGGGTTTGGACTCCATGGGAACTGGGCATCTGGGCATTGAAGATAGGAACACTTCTTAAGCTGTTTTCAGTTAAGCCTGCAGCTTTTGGGGGACATAGTTCAGACCTGGGTCTCGTATTATAGGCTGGTAACATCAGCTATTATTAAGCTCATCTGATCTTATAAAACACTGTGTTCAGCTGCTTATAACTTTGCAAAACTTGAACTGTTTGGAATGAAATTTTCTATGCCTCCAGGTGAATTGTTCTAAAAAATTTCAACCAAAATTACTCAGCCATTTCTGAAAACAAGGCTAGTGAAAAATATGTTTTGACCATGTTAAAAAACAAACACACACCACCTTACAATGCTTTATTTGTTCCTGTTAAAATATGCCAAAATTTGGCCAAGTTATAGGCAACAGAACAAAACTGAGACCTTTTGAAGTTTTTCATCGATAAACCTAAAAGAGAGAAAAATCCACCCAGAATAGTCAATAGCTCAGTAGTAAGTGCCCTAACCACCATTCTAGAGTGGCATTCTTCCCACCCCAAGAAATTCCATCCTGGACCTCCTGTTTTTATGAAGCAGCACACACAAGTGACCTAATGCTCTGGCTTTTACCTCTGAATTTTATTAGAATCTGAATACACTGCTCAACAGATGTCATCCATCCTCAGCTTTTCATTGAGGCAACAGCTTCTCTTCAGCAAAAAGCTAACTGAATCTTATTGATGTGCAATAATTAGCTGGGAGGTTAACTTGGAGCGGGTTTGTGTCAATGTGGGAGAATATTTTGTATAATGGAGAAAAACATGCAGCAGAGCACTGTTCTTATTAGAGTGAATAATCCTTTGTATTCACACAGGCGCAGATGGAACATTGGTCACGACTGCACCTAAGTATTTTCAAAATTACTCAGAGCACGTGCAAATTCCTTTTCATTACAATTGTATTTTTTGCAATGTAGCAATGACATTGTGTGTAATTTCAAAAGTGTCTTGTCTACCTTACAGTGTTCTCTCCCTCATTAACAAGTAATCAGGATAAACTGTAGGAAGCAATTGTCGCTGTCCTTAGATGTTTAACTTTGGGAAAAAATTGTGATTTGCTGGGTACAGTTAAGATTGCATCTAATGCCTCAGATCTTTACCTTATTAACATAAGCAGATCAAAAAGTAACACAGAGTTAAACAATTCTGTTTTTGAAAATTCAGGAACTCCGCAGGGACAAAATTATGTTTATTCCATACCATACTCATATTGCAAAGAGTTTTGTGGTCATTCTGACATAAAAAATAAAGTGGTTGAGAATTATGTGATCTTCTGCTCTGAAGAAAAGGTAATAAATTGGCCTCAACCATTAACAACACTAAAAAACATACTGTAATCACAGTGGAGTTTAGTATGATTGCTTTATAAGCAGTCCTTCTGCTAGTTTAATTTTTTATCACCTCTGATTTGCATGGAGTGGGATCTTTCTCTAACATTGTGTATCCAGCACATTTGTCTGACTTTGAGTCAGACTCAATGTTTCTTTATTTTAAATAATACCCCCCCTTCAGATTTTGTGACAGAAAGTGTGTGTGTTTTTAATTAAAAATGCTTTACTTGTACTTTAAAATAAAACAAATATTAGGCTTGTGTGTGAATCTTACATATAGTGAAATTTCTCTTAAGCAATCACAGAAGAGACCAACAAAAATGGTTGCTTAATGGAGGTAGCCTCCAAACAAAGATGGAGCAGGACTGAACTCATTGGTCCAGGTCAGATTTATCAACTGGTGTAAATAGAACTATGCTGATTTACAACAGCCAAGGATTTGGCCTGATATTAGAGATTCTTTGTGGCAGTCTTAAGGAAGACTAAAATGAGTCATCTCTTGTATAGATTTAACTTTGTACTTATCTCATGTACAGTATTTCATGGTAAGAACATTATAGACATTGCATAATGAAGTACTCAAAAGCAAGGAATTTCAAAATTAAGATTGCATGGGCAAGCTTAATTCTGTCCCATTATATAGATATAGGTTTCCATGTCTGTCACAGAAATCACGGATTCTGTGACTTTTTGCAACCTCTGTGATTTCTGCAGGGGCCAGCGTGACTGACCCTAGGGCCACACAAGCAGCTGGCTCCGGGGCCAGATGCTCAGGTGGCCCCTGAGAACAGTCACACCAGCCGCTTCTCTGGTGGCCCTGGGCAGTAATCCCCGGCCACCCAGAGCAGTAACAGTCCGCAGCTCCAGGCAGTCGGTGCTGATGGTCCAGGGCACCTCTCCTTCAGCATTACCACCGCAAGCCCCTTCAGATTTAATCACAGGTATTTTTAGTGCAAGTCATGGACAGGTCACAGGCTCTGAATTTTTGTTTATTGGCCGTGACCTGTCCATGACTTGTACTAAAAATACCTGTAACTAAATCGTAGCCTTATATATATGCATATTGATGCAGTCTTTAATTACATGATCACATGCTATTTCTTCTTCTATAGGACCCCTGCCTCATCCAGTGCACAGTGTATCCAGCCCTTGTCACGTCCCAGAAACAAAGCTTTCCCTGTTCAGAAAGATGGTCAGGGTAACTATATTATCTAATAGACTCACAGGTGAAATGAGTGGCATGGTGTGTACGGTAAGGAATTCACACATGAACAGCAGCAACCCAAAGTTCTTCATATTGTCACCCTTCTGCCCATTCGTAGCAGGTATTTGGGCTTGGTGGGTTGACATCTAGTTTGGAGGAGAAATCAGAGGGGCGGCTCTATGTATTTTGCCGCCCCAAGCACGGCAGGCCGGCAGCTTAGGTCCGCCGGTTCTGCACCTTCGGCATCCCCACTGCCGAATTACCGCCCAAGCCGCGGGACCGGCGGACCTCCCACAGGCAAACCGCCGAAGGCTGCCTGACTGCTGCCCTCACGGGGACCGTCAGGCTCCCCCCGCAGCTTGCTGCCCCAGGCACACACTTGGCACACTGGTGCCTGGAGCTGCCCCTGGAAATCAGTGATGTGGAATCTGAGTATATTCTTTGTGTAACTTGTTTATTTTACTCATGCACACCAGTCCTTGAACAGAAGTGCTCAGAAACAGCATGCAGGCAATCCCTTCTTTCTGGAATAGCACCTAAACACCAAAGCTGAGTTCCCAGTGAGCAATTCTGCCCCCCCAGATTGACTCTAGTTAGAGAGATTAAGGCAAAGAGCAACCTCTATTGTCGCTTGCCACTTCTGTCCCACAGAAATTACATCACCAAGCCAACAGGATCACAAGCTCTCTTCAAAAGATAGCACTCTGCCTGCTTGCTTAGAAAAAGAATTTATATGACTACCTATAATAACATCATCTGGTTGCTCCTGACATAAATTATACAGTACCTTCTTAGTCTCACTCCACTTCTACTCAGGGGTGGCTCTATTTATTTTGCCGCCCTAAGAACGGCAGTCAGGCGGCTTTTGGCAGCGCGCCTGCGGAAGGTCCGCTGGTAACATAGATTTGGTGGCGTTTCTGCGGGAGGTCCGTCAGTCCCACGCCTTCGGCATACCTGCCGCCGAATTGCCGCTGAAACCATGGGACCAGCAGACCTCCCGCAGAAATGCCGCTGAAGGCTGCCTGACTGCCGCCCTCATGGCGACCGACAGGCCGCCCCCCATGGCTTGCCGCCTCAGGCACGTGCTTGGTGCACTGATGCCTGGAGCCACCGCTGCTTCTACTTGCCTTTAACCTTCTCATTTCAACTTTTCCTTGCCTCAGCTATTTGCAGGCTGAGAAAGACTGGCATAATGAAAGAAAGCGCTTATTACCAGCTTTATGGGTCTAATGATTAGGTCCCTAATATGGAGATCCCACCTTTCACTCCACCTTACCTCATTGCTTAAATGTACTTGCATCACTGCTGAATGCGAGAAGGTTAGACATGCAGAGCTACATCCTGCTCTCACTTCTCCAGAGTAATCCCAGAATGACTCCATTTTCTTCAGTGGAGCTACTCCATATTTACACTGGTATCTGCTAGAACAGTCAAGATTTCATTTTTCTATTCATTTAGGACATTATGCATTAGCAATCCTATCATTTGTCAGTTGTGAAGGAGCATTAGGCTATATTAAGTCACTGTTCTTTATTCATTCCTATCTAGCCTCTAAACAGACAATGCACACCCTGATTAGTAAATTCAGACCATTTCACCAGACAATACTCTCTCAGTTCCTGCCATCTAACATTAAAAATGCTTATTTTTCCCCATCCATCCAGTGAAGCAATAACATTATAAATATAGTTAAACAATTTGACTAAGACCTAATATTGATACAACTAATCAAATGTCATCAATGAATAATGACAGATGTAGAATTTCATGGAGACTAGGGTTACAACCAACACTGAAGTTAATAGAATGATCCCCCACTGGCTTCGATGGGTATTGGATTGTGTTCCATTTTCTTAATGTACCTAGAACCAGCTCTGAAAAATGGACACCGTACTAACAGAAAAACACAAGATGGAGAACATGCAGAGGGTGAGGTGGTAGCCAGCCAAAAAAATCATCCCAAATATTTATTAAGTTTGAGCTGTGCATTAATTGTTAGTCCAAGCTATATGCATTCTGAGCCAAAAAAGTTTAAGCTAATTTTGGCAGGGCAGATATAATAGTCATGTACTATGTTATGGCAGTTTTTTGTTTGTTTGTTTGTTGTCCACTAATATAGCTATAGCTGCAATTTTGTTTATCAGAAACTTTTTTTATATTCCTCTCTTACAATTAGTAAATTGGTCTGCTCAAGTATTTGTGGTTTTTCTGGAAATGAACATTGCCGTGATAATATTGAGCTAAACAATAGCATCAACAAGAGGGCTGAATGTGATTCTTTTCATTTTCTGCTTACTGAAATTCGTAATAGAATTGGTGACTCTGCAATACATGCTCCCAATATTAAATTTTTATACAGGTGAACCTAGAGACATCTTTGCAATGCATGGTACTAGAAGGCACTTGTGTTCAACTGTGCAGCCAACTGTAAATTATAATCCTGCTTAGTTTAGTAGATATTTAATTGAATTGCAGTTGAAATTATCACTGTGATGAGTACATGAACTACTTACTATAATGACTGGAAGTCACCCAGGATTTTGAGGAAGGGGTAAATAACATTTTTAAAAGTTGCATATTAAAATGGTTTGCTTTCATGGTTCATCATTATTCAACAGACTATTTCATGCTTGAACAAAAACATTTTAATGATGTAAATTAAGAGTTTATAACTGACTGGAAGAAATGGTCTATTGCAAAAAAAAAATGGGTTTGCTTTAAAACTTATCCAACTGGAAAGCAGCTGATTTGGTCTCAAATGGGAATCCACTCTCTTACACATGCACAGTTACAACACAAGCTGTTACAGCAACTACTGTAGCCTACAGGGGGAATAGGGGATGTTTATTAGGGAGTCATGAGATTTCAAGTCCAATTTTGCAAACTCAGAAGTTTAAGCTAATGCAGTTTAAGAATCCAGAAGGAAGAACTCTTGAGATTCACAATTCATTAGGTATTACATAAATTGAAATCCCACTCCTTCTCCCTGTACAGGCACATTCTCAATGCCCAGCTTTAATCTTCTTTACCATATTAGATTTAAAGGATGGGAGACCCACATCTGGAACTTAGACTGGCTGGCAGCCTCAAATTCACATTGATCATGTCATGCAGAGTTGTGACAACCATGAAGTTCCTACTTGAATATGGATTTGTTAAGCATCTAACCTTTATTTATGAACTTCAGGGGCGTTTGACTAGAGCTTTGCAGAGTTTGCCTAGGTTCACAAAGGTTTGTGCATACATATTCTTTGGTTTGAATCACATGGGGTCTCGAACCGAATTTCACTTTGAATTTTGCTTTCAAACAACCACAAAATTCCCCAAAGAAAACTGAGACAAAACTGCTGAATTCACCTAATTTTGATGTCATGCCATAAACTTAACAGGTTTGCAGATCTTAGCAAGCCATTCACCGTACTTGGACTCATCACAGAGCTTGTGATGAAACCACAATCCAGACAAGTTTCATACAGGTTCAAGTTTTAGTGGAAATATTTTGCACAACTCTTATATTCATCATCACCCTGCTGTTATGGTCAAGGGACTCAGTTTCCTTTTGGGGATTTTGGGGTTGTTTGAAACTAAAATTCAAAGTGAAACTCAGTTCATGAGACCTCATCTGGTTCAAACCAAAGAAATTGTAAGCACAAACCTTGCAAACTGAATGAACTGGACTTGTACCAGTGACCACAGTGAAAGGTTCTATATGCCATTACTAATATATGAGCCATTCAGTCCCCTAGAGAACACTTCCATGTGGAAAATCTGCATGCTCAGTAACAAGAAGAATGCATAGGGTATGGAATTACATCTGTAGTACAATGCTACAGATTAGTTTATGTGAATAATACACAGAATCTCATCCATCAAAGAGGCTTGTCTGGGAAAAGGTGTCACAGCAACAAAAATGCTAACCGGTTGGGGATAAAATTTAATCCTTTCAAGAACCAGGTTTTGGAAGCAAAAACATTCCAGCATAGCTATGCAAGGTCAGCTATTCTGATATTTACAGCACCTTAATCTGCCCCTTGCTAGCATTTCAGTTTCCATCCATCCATCTTCCAAACATACTAATATATTCAAAACTAATTCTGAAGGTGCAGCAAATAGGAAAATAATACAAACTCACATGCAGAGGTCTGTAAAGTTGTTTTTCACACTCTTTTGCTGAGTGTTTCTGACAATATATCACCAGCAAAAATATAAATTCACCTTCCCAGTTCCAGTCAGTCTAGATTTCTGCCAATGCACATGGGGAAACCTAAAACTGTAAGCGTTTTGGGGCAGAGACTCTGGTTGTTACATGTTTGTTAGTAGGGAATGGATGGGCGGTCCATGAACCATATTTTTCTCCCTATTGCAGCTGGCAAGTGAGGAGGCAGAGATAGAAGAATAGTGAAAATAACTATCTGCCGTTGATAGTTTATTTTTAAAATAAACTAAGTTGAAAGTTACTTAAATGGTGGATGAAGTTTTGGAACCATCTTGAAGATGAAAAGCACTAGATTGATTTTAAATATTATTACAAAACAAAAGCCTTACTTCTTTCTAATGACTAAAAATCTCTCACTAACGGCTCCATCATTCCTGCTATGAATTAGAAGACATCCAGCACACTCTCTTGAAAAGTATTTATGGCTTATGAAGAATTTCAAGGTGGATGTTTTAGAAGAAATATTTTCCAACGAACATTGCATAGGACAGGGGTTGGCAACCTTTCAGAAGTGCTGTGCCGAATCTTCATTTATTCACTCTGATTTAAGGGTTCACGTGCCAGTAATACATTTTAACATTTTTAGAAAGTCTCTTTCTAAAGGTCTATAATATATAACTAAACTATTGATGTATGTAAAGTAAATAAGGGTTTTTAAATGTTTAAGAAGCTTCATTTAAAATTAAATTAAAATGCAGAGCTCCCAGACCGGTGGCCAGGACCCAGGCAGTATGAGTGCCACTGAAAATCAGCTTGCGTGCCGCCTTCGGCACACGTGCCATAGGTTGCCTACCCAGGGCATAGGACTTTGGACACAGTAAGTCTCAGATAACAGTGCATGTCATTCTAACATCTTTTGCTTCTCTTGAACTTGATTCTTATTTTGGTGTAAGGTTCATGTGTGTTTTATATTATATGCATGGAGAGACTGTGGGTGTGTAAAGTTATATGAGCTTTAATGGACTGGAACGGTTGTGTATTGCAGGTGTCTCTCACCAGTGCACAGAAAACTTTTATATTTCATTATATTACTGCGTACTTTGTATATGCTACATATGGCACTGAAAAACTAACTGGAGGAATGTTTTGGAGAGAATTTTTTTAATGAGCTATTGGATTATTACTTGTATCCCATTGTGTGCAAAATCAGGCGCCTTAGTTACTACGAGTCCAACTATACTAGCTTTAGTTTTTCTCTCTGATCCCTGTAAACACCTCTGCAAGTGACCTAAAATAGCTTTACTCTACCTAAAAATGCAAAGACTTCAAAGGCTGATACACTGGGGGCTTCAAGGGCTAGAAATATCTGCTCATTACTATGTGACTCATTAGAAAGATGTAATCTCTCCTTTTCAATAGTGAAATCTCCTGTTTCTAAGCCTTCAACAGATCTCAGACGTTTAAAAAATGATATCTTGTATTTTTAGAGAACTCTGACTCTGGCCTGAGACTGAAGTTTCCCAGAGTTCCACCCAACTGTAAGTTGTGGGGGGAGTGGCAGAAGGGGATTGTGAAATTCTACATTTTGTGGAAGAAGGCAAAAACATTCCCTAAGCAGTTAATTTTTGGTTTGTTTTTCAAAGAGCAACTGTGTGAAGATGCTTAGGGGTCTGGAGAGATGGAACAGATCCCCAGGAACTGGATTAGAGGAAAGCAATATCCTGTGAAATTCACCACATGGCTATTGACTCTGCTTATAATAGATTAGATATGTATCTTCAGGAAGACTGAAGTAGAGATTAGTGATGGAATGCAGAAGAAAGGAGTGAGTTTTGAGATGTTCTGTAGTGGAAAATGAGACACTACTGCTCAAACCACAGGAAGCTGTGGTAGTTTTAATAATTGGGCCTGTATTTTCCAAGGGCGCACGCGCGCGCACACACACACACACACTATCAGGAGCAGATGTTCCACTCAGGTAAAGCCTATGTTTATGAATTCACATGGGGAAATGAAATACACTGTTGCTGCTAAGGCCTTGTGCACCTAGGGGATTTGCCCCAGTTCTAGCCATCCATACAGTTGCACCAGTGCATAATAAACATCTTGACTCCTAACTAAAAGTTGGAGGCCAAAGTAGATTTGTTTTTGCCCTTCAGAACAGAAATATTCAGCTGCTCATCTAAGACATACTTTCTCTGTAGGTTTAATAATATTAAAAAACTGTAAACTAAGTATGGCCCCCAATCCTGATGACACATGGGCACATGAATTTTCTCACTTATGATGGTCTAAGGTGCTATGTATGGTATAAAGGAATTACTACAGCTTAACAGAAACTCTACTAAGATTACAAAACTACAATGAAGGTCCTTGTTTGGTGTAATTCAGAAGTCTATTCTTTGCTTTACTGGGCTAGGAAGCTGGGGACGGTGTGTTCTCTCCTCCCTTCTCCCCCCCTCGCCCCCCAAATGTCCCTTGTCACAGAGGTTCCTGGATAAATCCTTCTTCGCAATGTTCTTGTCACATCTTTTATTTATCTGTTTGTTTCTCAATAGAATCTGGCAAGTGTGCCTTATTTTCTTTTTCATTACCCCCTTTACTTGCATCTGTTCCTTTTATTTTATGTTCAGCTCCATTTCCCAGGTGAAAATAGAAGCTTGCAAAAAGAGCTGGCTTGCCCAAAAGTGTCTATAGAATTCAGATACCTTTAGTGTTTGATTTAAAAAGCGATTCCCTCCCTCCCTCCATTTTAATTTCTCAGAAGTTCTTAATTGACAGCTTTTCCTTTTATCTAACAGAACAGAGGCAGCACTATGAGCAGCAGGGCAGACTACCCAGATGGCCCTTTAGTCGTATTCAGGAGCCCTGAGCATTTCCTGAAATATACTCAATACCCTCCATGGTTAAAATGAGTAAATGAGTAAAAGAGCTCAGCACTATGCAGGTGGTACTCTGCATTTGGCAGAATCACACCACAAATACTTGACCTACCTGTTGCTGAGACTATAACATGGATGGCTGTAAGAAGTGGTCCCTCCAAGTCACTGCTAAGGTAGACTGTCTTTAGCCCAGAGGAGCTTACACTGTTGGTGCCCATGCTTTACTTGGTTTGTTAATGGCAGTGATCAAGCTGGCCGGTCTAGCAGTCTTTTTGTGGGAGTTTCAACAGCACTTTATGGCACTTCCAGCACTTTTTGAGCACAGCACTCACTCACTGGTTGATGGACAAGGGCCTCTCCCACTAGCACATTCTCAGAGAAAAACACCTCCCGCATTAGATTACACAAAAAGGCATTTATGAAAGACTAAGGCAGCTCTTTCCAGCCCCAGGCGAACAAACAGTTGTCATTTACATATCCTAAGTTCAGGTCACTGGTACAAATTTGTCAGAACGATTATTTTTAGTATTAGGCAATGGAACCTTTAATAAAAAGTAGGTATTTGTATGCAAACAAGCAAACCAGTGAATCTTTTAATCTTGCTCTAAACCTGTCATCTCCAGATGAAAGCAGATTTACTTTTATCTTATATGCACAGCTGCCTTTATAGAGCATTTCACCTTTCTGTCTCCTTCCCCACACCACCAACTCTTCTCCACTGCCTCCTTTCTTGATCACGGTGGACAACCCCATCATCTTGCCTAACACTCAGGCCCATACACTGGGTATCATCTTTGACTTGAATCTCTTTCCAGGACCTCACATCCAGACTCTTTCTAAATCTTGCAGATACTTTCTGCATGATGTTTCTAAGATACAGCCTTTCCTAACCATCCACACAGGTGAACCACCCTTGTCTAGATGCTCATCATCTCATGTCTCAGTTATGGCAACATCTTTCTCTCTGGCACTGCTGAATGAAATTGCGCCTCACACATTGCAGTGGCATTCTGCGTGGATATGATCATTGTTAGATAGCCGGTCACTTTGATTGTGTCACACCTCTCTTTTTATCTCTCTTCGCCCCACAATTGGCTCTGCCCTGTCTACTGCATCAAACAAGCTACTTGGTTTCACTTTCAAAGCCCTTCATGACATTTCCCCACTCTCCCTATCACGTCTCATTTACTATGTGGCTTGTGTCCCCAGCTGAAAATATTTCATATTGGCAGCAAACGTTTCAGAAGCCCCCCCACTCTCTACCCCTCATGGTGCATAATCAACTGGAAATAGCCCCAGGAACAAGTCAAGACTGCTGACTATCATAGGCTTCTTCCACCAGCCATTGGAGCAGCAGCACAAAGAAGCAGAGAGAGAGAGAGGAATTCTCCACAGTCTTATCCCCCAGATGTCACAGAAGGCATTTGGTCACCATCATCTTCCTGTTACATAACAAAAGACCCCTCTGCTGTCCCACCTCAACTTTCTTAGCTCTCTGTCCACCTCACCTCTTTCCCCAATACGTCCGTCATCCACTTCCTGCACTCCCTCATTATCCTTTCCTTTGCTCCTTCTCCACCCCCCTTCCAGTGCTGTCCCTTTATCCTTTCTCCCCCACATGCCCACAGAGAAGATAAAAAAGCAGCAACCATTAACATATCTGTTCTTCAACACCCTAAGTAACTGCATTCATCACACTACTTGCACAGTAAACCTACTGGTAAGTAACTTAATGAGCTTGCCTTGCAACCTTCTTCCCCGTCATCTTTTCTCCTCCACTCTATTCAGCTGGAACATACGTATCTGTATATTTTATACAAACAACAAACTAGTGGATTTGGGCACATATCTTCCATTAATTGCAAAGAAAGATATTTACATATCTGTTTATCTCAGGTACTTATATGGTCCCCCATCACTATAGTATCTGAGCACCTCACAGTCTTCTAATGTATTCAGCCTCATAGCAGTTTTATAAGACAGGGCAGTGCTATTATCCTTCTTAACAGATGGGGCGTAGAGAGACCAAATGACTTGCCCAAGATCATACAGAACATCTGCGGTGGAGCAGAAAACTGAACCCAGGTTTTTCAAATCCCAGGTTAACATTCTAATCAATCTCCCTTCCTCTTTCTGTCCAGACTTAGCTGGTATAAACTGGTAGAGCTCTATTGAAATCAATGCAGCTACACCAGTTTACACCGAGAAGCTAACCCTTAGTCTCTACATCCCCTAGAAGCGTTTGCAACAGAGGTGGCCAACCTGTGGCTCCGGAGCCACATGTGGCTCTTCAGAAGTTAATGTGCGGCTCCTTGTATAGGCACCGACTCCGGGGCTGGAGTTACAGGCGCCAACTTTCCAATGTGCTGGGGGGTGCTCGCTGCTCAACTCCTGGCTCTGCCACAGGCCCTGCCCCCACTCCACCCCTTCCCACCTCCTCCCCTGAGCATGCAGTGCCCTCGCTCCTCCCCAGAGCCTCCTGCATGCCATGAAACAGCTGATCAGGAGGTGCAGGGAGATGGGGAGGGGTAGAGGGAGGCGCTGATCAGCAGGGCTGCTAGTGGGTAGGAGGTGCTGGGAGTGGGGTGGAGGAGAGCTGATGGGGGGGCTGCTGTCATATTACTGTTGCTTTTTAGCAATGTACGTTGGTAAATCCTGGCTCCTTCTCAGGCTCAGGTTGGCCACCCCCGGTTTGCAATTTCAACTTCTATTCTTTTAATTTGTCTCTACAGCACCTCTGGTGTTCAGTGAAAGAATAATAATTTACTGCTCATTCCTAAATAGTACAAACTATTACTTTTATTACGCACTTTTCTGATATGTCTTTTTTAATTACATTAAATACTGAATAATAATGCTCTCATGAAGTGTTTGCTGTTACAGGTATCCAAGATTACCTCTTATAGCTACATATTTTCACACTAATGGAGTACAGTAACCATGTTTCATGCAGTGGGTGAACTGTTACTATGTGTTTTAACATTATTGAAAGGTTATGAAGAGAATAGCAAGTATAAATTATAATAAAGGGAAAAGCTATCTGCAGATGTTTTCCTGGCTTCCCTAGGCAAGGAAATTGACAGCAGCAGGCAGAAAGACAAACAGTGATCTCCCAAAATAATTGTTTTACATGTTTGCAAGAAAGGTGACAACAACTCTGATATGTCTTCCAAGCATTAATTCTTTCAGTTTATTTACAGTTGGATTTCAATTTATGGATTTTTCTCCACTTTGGTTTTAAACAGAATAAACAGAAGTTGTGATTTATAGCACATAAAATGGTCAGGAAGAGACTTTACAGAATGGGATCAGTTCATGTTTCTGATCCATTTTGATTAATAAAAAAGCTTTCCTGCATTGACCCTCTGGTGCTATCTCCTCTGTGTTGATTAGTTCATGCTTCAGTGTCCAGTACAAACTAATGGAGGAGAATTTTATGTAAATGCCAGAAGCTGTGGGACTTGAACATTTTTTCACTCTTTTCTAAGGTTGGCTTTCTGAATTATTCTGGCAGCTAAGCCTTCTGCTTTTTGCAAGGAGATTTTTTCTTGAGCAGAAAATGGATGAAACATTGCATGAAACTCCTTTCGCTGGCTCTTACAGAGCCACTAAAGGATTTCTTGTAACTGTTTGATGTACTTATTTTCCCCATTGAGTATTTCAACACTAATAGAACACGCAGTGGAATTGCTGTAAGATAGTCTACTGGGCTGAGTTGACAAACACCTTGGCTGGTTGATGTTATTATGAAATTGTTCTTCTGAAACTGCCGTACAAATTAATTGCCTCTATGTGCATGTGGAATTCATCCTTTTGCTGATAAGGCCTGTGTCACATCCCTTCCAGTCCATGCACAATGATCGGTTGTTACACACTACTTAGCCACTTTTTCAGGTGAAAGCACCTTGAGACAATGGATGAGCTCAAACCTAGGAGAAACACTTTTCTCCTATCTCTCTGCAGGAGGCTGCCATTTGGAGAATGGAAAATCCCAGACACAGGACAAAGAAACCAACTTGTTGAGGCTAGCCTTCACCAACTGCATAGGCTTGGTGGGTCAGTGGAACACTTGTGGAGCCATACAGAAAGTTTGGGTACTAGAGGGGAAGAGGTGGACTGGCTTTTGTAGCATAGGGTAGGTCCTGATTAATTGTAGATCAGCCAAGATCAGAGAAAACTCCATGTTTTGAAAGAGGAAAGAAGTTATGCAGCTGCCGGGGAAGGATCTTGGACACTGAAGACGACCCTGCCAAAGACCAAAGAATTCTCCAGAGTGGTGAGGAAACTCAGGCAGTGTAAATGTATATAGCAGCACTTATTATTTTGTCTAGATTTGTGTCTCTCTTGTTTTGCTAAGTACAGAGTAAAGGTATTTTAGAATCCTGTGCAAACTCTTTGTGTCTGGTTACTTTCACTATCCTATGTCCCTGAAGAGGTCGCCTGTAAAACCAGAGCACGCACAGAGCTGAAGTTCTGCCAGAGGATGTGTTTAAGCGGTGGAGGAGTCTGAATGTCAGCACTGTCCCAGGGCTAGGCAGTTGGATCATGGGGGGTGGCAGAGGGTGGTTATCAGGAGGGGATGCTTGATAGAGGATCTGCAGTCCAAGAGTGTGCCTAGAGACCCCAAGTCAGGGGCAGTGCCTGGAGTCTGTTCACACTCTGGAGATTTAAAGCACATGAGGATTCAGCATTTGGATCCCCACACCACAGTCTGGTGAGTAGCCGAGAGAGGGAGCTTAATAGATCTGTGACAACAAATTCCATTGAAAATCAAAGGAACTTGTGCTCCTATATCACTTATGCTCTTTTGAAAATCCCAACCAAGGTCTACCAGCATAGGCCCCAATTCAGGAAAGTACTTATGTGCTTAACCTTAAGTCTCTGCTTAAGACTAGAGCTCACCAAAACATTTTGATGGAACAGTTTTCCATTAAAAAATGCAGTCTCATCTAAATGTTTCATGGGACCATGTTCATTCATCAAAATGTTTTGATTAAATTTATACTTTCATATTATTCATTTTAATATGATATGTTACAGGTACTGTATTTACTATTTCAATATAATGTAAAGGTGTAAATGAAACATATCAATGGTCTCAAATCAAAAGATTCTGGAATTTTGATTTCTCAAGAAACTGTCAAATTTCAACTTTTCATTCAGATTCAGAGCTAATTTATTTTCCTCCAGAAATACTGGAATTTCTTGCAGAACAGAAATAATTCCTAACAGTTCTGCTTAAGACTCACATGTTTCATATGCTTAAATGCCTTCCTGAATCGAGGCCATAATACCTAAGATTCAATTATTAAATTAATCTAGAGTGTAACTCCACTGAAACCAACCGAGTCCGTAAAGTCCATATGGTTACAACCCAAATGAACTTGGCCCAGTTGCTAGGCATCATTTAACTGCCAGTAAATTCAATGAGCATTCCAGGTACTTGGGCATCTCGGGATGACATCCAATATTTTAGGAAGGAACACAAAACATTCCTGCTGTTCATACTGTTAACAGTGGCACCACCTTTCACTTCGACAATCAATTATTGAAGCAATGTAAAAATGGTTTAATTAAAACATGTCACCCCTGTTCGGATGGTATTATGGATGTTTCTTTCAATTATCTTGGTTAAAGGCTATTCATAACAAACAGTTCAGGAACTCTTCAGGCTATCAGTGAAATTTTAATTGCTTCATTTAGCCTTTCAGACTTTATTACTCCAATTTTACTATGCTGCTTTTCCTAATGTTCACTGAAAAAGCTGACTATGGAGCTGGAGACTGCTAAAGCATAAAGCAAATGACTCTAGTCGTCTCACCATTGCATGAAAGCAGCATTTACCTATAGAAAATATTGAGGTTTTAAAAGATGGACCAGGTCCTCCGCTACTGTGAACTGGCACAGAGCTCCATTGGAGTCTTGCTGATTTATATCAGCTGAAGATGGCCCATTATTTTAAATGTAACACCCAGACACACTTTAAAATTATCTTATAAAAACTCAGTTACAAAACAAACAGCTACTTCTTTAAGATCTGAAGAGGTGTGTAAATTTAACCTGAGACTTTTGTTATTATAATGCAAACCACTCATGCACTATAATACACTTTAAGTCTCATCTGACAAATTATGCTATTCTGATGTTGGCCCTTTCATGAGCAGATATTTTCCAAAATGTCAAACTGTGTAGTTACTGGGGATTTTTTTTTTTTTTTGACGAGGAAAAATATCTGCCAAGAACAATGGAGGATCTAATGGTGTGAGTGCAAAAGATAATATTCATATTTGTTTCATTTTTAAGTTATCAGTTGTTCCAAACTCTTCCCCTAATTTGGCCAAATAATCACTGCTACCTAGAACGGGCCTGGAAGGTCCACTGGAAAACCACTGTAAAATAAGCCTTCGGGGTGAAATTTTGGCCCTGTTGAAGTCAATGGTGAAGTTCCCATTGATGTCAGTAGGACTAAAGATGTCATCCTTCTTTTGAAACAACATGGCCACACACCCGGCTGCCATCACAGTCCTAAGTAACTAGCAGCCCTTTGAAATGCATGAGTTGCCCTGAAGGCCTTCTAGTCAACATAATTTTTTAAAGGAAATTTCTGGGGGCTTTGGCATGTGGGATGTAGAAGTGGAAAGGAATCTTCCCTTCACAGTTTCCATTTTTATGCCTTCAGTTCATCTGACTGCTTGAGATAGACTTACAAAAGTTCCCAGGCAGCCAACCAGGTACAGGTACTACACCCTATCAAAAATATTGGGTGTTTTTTCCTTCCTCTTTCAATTCTAATCCCAGTCTGTCAAGTCTATGAGGACTGGTCTTCATGGGTAGGCTGGGTACATATTATCATATACTGCAGTAAAAGTGCCTGGAATTTTCTGTACCTGTTCAGCCCAACACGGCCTAGTTAGCCAAACTAAATCCTGTTCTATTCATGGAATAACAGCTTAAGGCATTTTTTATTCAAATGTGTACAAGTGGAGGTTATGCCATGCTTCCTTAAATGAATGTGGTATAAATGTGCATGAATAAATTACATTATTATTCATACACTACAGAAGAGTCTAAAGTCCTCAGTAAGGATCAGGGCCCTATTGTGCTAAGTACTGTACAAACCTGGGGGTTAGGCACAGGCCCTGTCCTGAAAAGATTTAATGGGACAGATCTGTGCTGTTTATCAAATTGGACTCTCATTCATCCCCAGTAATATAATTGGGGTATGGAAAGGGGCATTTGGAGGTCTGAGCTATGGGAAGTCTATAGACTGGAGTAGAGGGGACACAGTGGAACAGTGAGGACACAGGGACTGCACTGCCTCTGAATTGGCAAGGTGGATTTCACTTTCCTAAACCTTTTGGATTCCCACGCAGAAAGCCTGGATTAGTTGGGCTTGGTGTGGAGAAAACGATGAATTGCACTCCTAATTGCTCATTTTACCCATCACTCCTTACAACCGGAAAAGAACCAACCTGCTGAGAATGGTCCAAAACCATCTATTGTTAAAATGGAGCTAACAGTCTAGTCTAGTCTGGCATAGCATGGACATTTCCATGATGCAAAACTTCTCCATTTTATTCCACTGAGGTACCTAAACCAACCTGTAAAGCTTGTACTCTTCTGGCTCAGAGCATCCCTGAAGCCAAGACTGCTAATTATTACAAACTATGCAGTGGTTTGGAGACATGGAGAAAGTACCACTATTTATTAGAGGCTACAGCAATATCATTTTATACAGAATTGCTAATCCCACAGGTCCCAGCGGCTCTTCCACACTTCTAAACAAATCACAGTACAGGAATAGATCTAACGCTCACTGCATTCAGCCACCTCTTGGATGGAAACAGTAACCCAGAGGCTGTTTAACAGCATTCAGCAACATTACAGAGCAGTTTAGGTCAGGAAGGGATGCCAGGCTGAAATCACAGAGGTATAGTATATGTAGCAACTATTTAATTAACTGAGCTGAAATTGGACTAGGACTCCAGGACTAGCAACCCTGCTCTTTCTTAAAGAGCCTTTGTATCTTTAATATAGTATCAACCAACAGTTAGTACCAGGGACGGTTCTAGTTATTTTGCCACCCTAAGCACAGCAGGAGGTCTGCCGAAGCCGCAGGACCAGCGGACCCTCCGCAGGCATGCCGCCCTTGTGGCGACCGGCAGAGCACCCCAAGCATGCGCTTTGCGTGCTGGTGCCTGGAGCTCCTCCAAAACACACTTGTAATCGTGCAGTGCTTTCCAGTACAGGATGGAACACCCTTCCCTAGCAACTGAAAAGGGAAAGTGCCCCTGGGTAGCCTCATCTTGCTTAGTTGGTGCATTATGGCTGTGAACATGTTTAAGGCCACTAATCTCCTTTTTAGTTACATCCAAATTAGTACAATTATGGAAAAAGCTGTGAAGAAATTAACAGAAAATGATAAGCTTTCTATAATGGCTTTTAAATCATGCTATAGAATTTATTAGACATCTATATCCTTGCTATAGAATTCTAGATGATTCAAATAATCTATAGAGTATTTGATGGATCTTATTCTCTGTTAAATTATATAGCTCTTTTAGGTAATTTTTAAAGAATGCCATTACATTTGTGTAGAATGCCATGTTTCATCAACACTACATTCTTTAGGATTTAGGCACAAGGGTGGACTTGATCCCAGGTCCCAAAAGAAGATCTTAATTAACACGGTAAAATGAACAGAAACATCATCTCTGTTTTGATTCATAAACTCATGAATCCACAGCAGATAAAATTACAGTCAAGGAATAACATTTTATATATTACCCCAGTTCTGCCAGAAAACTGTACTGTTTTTTATAATTGGAAGCAACTTTTATGCACCAGTCAATGCCTCACTATAGGTAGAGGTGCTACATATTAAATTTTCTGTTCGGACTGCTATTAAGATTTATTGGTTTTTAAAGTCCAACCCTGACTGCCTTCATCCCTGACAGATTAATAACTTTATATTAAACATATAAAACCACAGAAATGAAAATTTTAAAAAGGAGAGAGACTGTATTTGTTCTCCATGCTGGTGCAGCCACATAGGTTGTCACCAGGTTATGTGAAAATAACTTTTAGCAGTTTGCTCACAAATAATGTTGCTCGTGTCAATATTTAAAATGAAAAAATAAAGTGGGAGTGGGAGAAGGAAGAGATTTATGAGCTCCCTGTTTAACATGGGAGCCAGAAGGTTTCATTTATCATCTCTGTCCTGGGGTGGACAATGAATACTTGAATGTCTAAGAAAAGAAAAAATTTGGATAGCTGAAAAGCAAAGAGAAATAAATTGCATCCATCCCAAAGCGAGTGCTGTATTTATTATTATTTTCACAGCTAGTTTCAACAAGAAATTCTCATGGGCAGTGATTCACAAATTATAAATGCTTGTGGTAGGCTACAGCATTAAAGAAAAATGTGGCAGTTGTCCAAGAAGTAGCAGGCTCCTAGATTTATGAATGACACAACTGTATTTAATAAAATGTAACCTGGAAGTAAATTAAGTCCCTTAATGTTTGTGTGCCACTGAGACTGGAGAAAATGGAAGAGACCAGATAGCTGTGTTGCTCAATTGGACATTGAAGAATTAGGGCAAAGACTACGGAAAATTACAATCATGTGTGAGTATATATACACTTTGTGTGTATGTACACACATACACACACATATATATATATCAAATCCCATCCAAACTGACCTTAACCCTGTTACTGAGGAAATCTTGACCCTACCAGAGCCCTGACTGAAATTAGTAACCAAAGACCAGACCTAGTTCAGCCAACTCTGGCTGTCCCACAGCTCTTTGTGAGTCTGTACATCCGTCTTCCCAGCTTCTTGAAAGTGGAGAAAGAGAAGGGAGACGCCCCATGAATAGTAACATCCCAGATAGCAGCCAGCATCTAGCTCCAAACACCAATCTCCAACCCCCGCATACTGTCAATCAACCTCTTAATCAGCAACAAAACTCCTATACCTCAACCCAACACTAGTTCCAAAAATACCATGGTGTGCTCAGTGCACAAAACCAGCCATTTATTTTTTAACCACAAAATCCACCTTATAATCCTTTAGAAGGGATAGAATGGGTCGCAGCAAGAAGCCACAATGATTTTTTGGAGCTGGAGTGGAAAAAGTCTTAGTATACTTTTTAAGCTCAGGGTTATCTTCGGTACTTCTACAGCCCACATTGCTGCAGTATCTAAGCACCTCACAATCTTTAATGTATTTATCGTCACAACATTCCTCTGAGGTAGGGCAGTGCTATTATTCCCATTTTTACAGATGAGGAACTGAGGCACCGTGAGACTAAGTCACGTGCCCAAGATCACACAGGAAGTCTGTGATGGTGCAAAGTCACAAGCTACTAGACTTGAATTCTCCCTAGAGTGCAATACTGTAAAATGTGCAACTCAAACAAATTAAGGTTTTCAAGCACTAAGGTAAACTTATAGATTTCCTGGGTTTTTGTCAGCACCAAGTATCACCTTACCACTTTTTTGTGTATTCCTCTTTTATGTACACAGTGCCATATAAACCTATAAAAGATTATAGTTTACTCCCCTCCCCCCAATATCTGAATGTTTAAATATATCAGTACTACACACAGTTTGCTCTACTGAATCATGTTTATGTGAATTTTCTAAGTGAGCAAAACTAGCATCCACATACTATTACCAATAAATGATCAGGGTGTTAAAATAGATAAGGAATGCAATTTGTTAGTCTTCTATGTGCAATATATGAAATCATAATTGTTTTGCTAAGCTAGCTGTCCGCTCTTAGCAAGGTTTCCAATACCAACTTACACTGCTGACTGCATTGCTACTGAATAGATTTCCCAGTCACATTTCCTTGATTATAGGTAAATATTTCCTAAATTAGATGTTTCAAGCTCTATTTAAAATTTAATATAATTGGTTAATTTCAAAATGTGCAAGGTAGAAAATGGAATCTACAGGGAATCTACCCATTTATATAAAGTTTATGAATTTTAATTTCCAAGGAGAGGAACAAAAAATATCTATTCTAGATAGTGTTTTCCACAATACAGTTTGAAGCTAGTTCGGATACCGATGCAAGTGCACAAGCTTTGTTTGGATTATAAAGTTGTGTAAAGTTCACTTCATGAAATTCCCTCTAACCTTGGAATCTACTCTAATAACTTATTCTGAGTGCCAAAGGCTAATATGTAGCCTCACTTGGCTTCTAACTAATTGTGATGTAGATCACTGTGTCTTTTACACTAGTATGATAAATTAAGCCATTTGGGTGATGAGAACCTCAGATGTACAATAATGGCATATGGAAGGATGTATTAATAATAAAACCCTCAGACTCTTCTAGTGTTCAGTGCAAACGTCCCAGTTGGTATATTTAAAAAAAAAAGATAAAGCTCTCAGTTTTGGTCTCATTTATTTTGTTTAATTTACTGTTAGAGTTAAAGCCAGAGTCATTTTATCTCTGAATATTGAAAGTCTTCAGAGAAATGCTAGGAAAGTATTCAAGAGGACTAGGTCAACGGTGAGAGTCTCAAACTTAAGATGGTTTTGCTCTGGGCATAAAAGCATAAAGTAAGAATTCTTCCTTATTTCACCAGTGTGAAAAAAACCCTGAAATAATAGACAGGAAAAGAGGGAAGATGTTAAATAGTCAGGAAAAGACTTGAGAGAAGCCAAATGTTTGGGGGCGGTAGGTGGAAAGCTGTACGGTAGGAGCTAGAATGCAGAACTAGCTGGGTATTTTTAAAATGTTACTCTGTCCTTAGAAGTGGTACTGCCATAACGGACATTCACACACTGCAAACACTGAACGGCCGGCTTTGAGTCACGGCCAAGGACAGGGCAAACCAGCTAGAGCAGCAATATACTCCCTACACCAAATCCACACCCATTTATAGAATCACATTTTTGAGTTTACTGGTGCCGAAGATGACCAGGAGCACCCAAGTCTTACTGCCAGACTGGAACTCTTCCCAGTATTCATGAACTCAGAGAGTAGACACAGTGCTTCATATCTATCCTTTTATATTGTGGTACCACTGGGCCCAGCAGTCCTCGTGTTGGATGTAACCCTGTTTTACCACTCTCCCTATCTTTCCCCCCCCTGTTATTTTTCTTCATTCACTCTGTAAATAAACATGACTCTTTTCTATATTCATTGTACTATTCTGGTCTCTCTGCTATTTTTTAAACATTTCTTCAGCTTGCTACTTAGTGTCACATCCAGGCATGTGAATTCCACGCTGCTACTTGCTAGTATATTGTACTAGAGATGATGCACCAGACCACTCTTGGAAAGATTTCATTATTCATGACAAGGAGAGAAAATGTCAGCTGAAGAGCAATCTGATGAGGATCTGTTCTGATGAACAGCAAGGTTACTTCTGTCCAGGACACAAAGGGGACCTTAGTGTTTGGATCTAATGATTGGAGCTGTGGGAGCAGTCAGGCTTGGAGGTTAGAGTGGAACTGAGCTGGAGTCAAGGCTTAGGGACATGGGACACCTTGGGGCATAGTCAAGAGCACTGCTGTGGCCCAGAATCAAAGATCAGAAGCAGAATGCCAGAGCCAATAGATGAGCTGGAACCAGGGTCAGAGCCAGTGGTGTCAAGGTTGAAGAAGGGTAGGGGCTGAAGCAAGCACAAGAGCTGGTGGGGCAGGAGCAGGCACAGGAACAGGAGCAAGCACAGCTGGGGGCATGGAACATGTGGAGAAACCAGCAAGCTGTGGATGTTGCAGGGTTAACTAGTAAGCTCCACCCTTCCCTCGTACCCTCCATCAGGAAGTGCAGCCAATCAGGCAGCCTGTATTAGGGTCAGCTGTGGTCCAGTGTGTTGCTAGGAGACTGCACCTATTGCAGCTGGCTCCCTGACAACTTCAAAGGCTGGGGTTGCAATCAGGTATCATTTTCAATAGGCAGGAATTTCAGTGGAGTCAGTTCACCTGTTCCTGTTGGGTTTTGAAAATAAACAGTTTTAATCTTCAATGAAATAACCTTGCAGAACTATTTGCATGCTAAAGATTATGGGAACGACAAGCGTTTAGTACCCTCGAGCTGATAAGTAAACTCCAGTGGGACTATTGTATAACTTCACTGGTATCTTCTTATTGGCCTTTGAATTAAGTGATCATAGCAAGCAGCCTGCATGCTAGACTTTTAGGTGTATTACACATGACAGCCTATTCCATCATCAGATATTCATAGTATGGTGGAGCTCAAAGAAGAAATGAACAATCCCTTAAATGATCCTCGAATGAAGCATAAAGATTACTTGTTTCATGTATTATTTGTCCCTAAATAATGTGTCTTGAATTATACCTTCTTCATTTTTCATAATTTTTGTTAGAAGAACATCTAGGAAAATGGTTCCTCTAATAATTCTACATTTCCAAGATAGCTGCAAGCAAACATTTGCCATGGCAACAACAACCCACTGGAAGACCTAGGAGCACAGCTTTACTTTATAATGTTATTCTGAAAAATGGAAGAAGGGAGAAATAATCAGTGTGAACCAAAGGGAAGTGAATTCACTGTAGTTATAAAGTGAATTGTGTCAGAAACACTTAGCAAAGGCTCTTTGAAGTGATGATACAGTTTCCCTTGATACAGTAGTTAAAAGAGAATATAGTGTGCCGTGTTCTTAAGGAAAAACATTGTGCCCAGGAGAATTGTTTCCTGGTCTCCTAATGTTTGCCAAGCTTTCCAGGTTCAGATAGCTTGCTTACATTTTGTGATGAATGTGATTGCATCAAATAGCGTTTCCCTACAAGTGATCCTAGGTTTTTGCCAATCCCAAGAGTCCAAACACCATGAATCACCCCTCCCCCAATCATGAAATTGCATTAAAATAGATTTTATTTGCCTTCTGTTTTTTGAGCATTTAATGTTCATATTTTCAATGTTCTCTCTGAAACCATGGGGGCTAGATATTTTTAAAACAAAAGTTCAGATTCTCACATAATTACCTAATTCTAAGAACTGGGCTTTAAGAGAAAATACCAAAAATCATGAGACTTGCAGTAAAAATAATGAGAGTTGGGGCAACAGTGGAAAACAATAAAATGAGCATCCATGTCAACAAGAATGATAAAGTCTTGCACATGGCATAAAGTCAATATTTACAAAAGACTAGGGGGGCAAAAAAGAGAGGGGGCCTGCTGTATGATGGCTGATGAAGGCCTGTGCAGGCAGCAGAAGAATCTGTCTCCAATGATCCCTTAAACACCACCTCCTCTCCCCAAAGATGTATACTTCTAGCAGATAGATGTCCCAAGAAAATAATTAAACAGTTATCTCACACACAGGAGTGCTTCAAGGTTGCAGTGAGAGGAACTTATCTGCCAATGAGGGCCTGGATGCTTAAAACAGGCAAACTAAGAAGGCCAAAGAATATTGATTGACCACTGAACTGGATATCAAGGAGTTCATCTGTGAATACAAGATTCTAGCAGAGGAGGATAGAGTGTCTGGACTGGATGCTCTTTTTGATTACACCAGAGTAACTTCAGTGGCACAAATGCCCTTATACCAGTGGTCCCCAACCTTTTCGTCTGGTGGGAGCCAGATGAAGGACCACTGTGGTGATGGAGCACCCGCTGAAATGCCTCTGAACTTCGGCGGCATTTCGGCAGCGACACCTCTCAATGATGCCACTTGTCGACAGCAAGCGGCGTCATCAAGAGGCGTCGCTCCCGAATTTTGGGGGCGACGCCTCTCGATGACGTCACTTGTTGATGGCAAGCGGCGTCATCGAGAGGCGTCCCCACCAAAATTCGGAGGTGACACCTCTCGATGACATCACTTGTTGGCGACAAGTGTCATCATCGAGAGGCATTCCTGCCAAAATGCAGCTGAAATTTGGTGGCATTTTGGCGGGTGCTCTCCCGGGGGCCAGGACATGGGCACCGCGTTGGGGACCTCTGACTTATACCATCACAAAGAGGCGTGAGAAGAAAGTTAGGCCCACTGTGTTGGAAACTGAATTGGGAAAAACAGCAGAGAGAGAAATAGATCTGCAGATCCAAATGGACAATACGAAAAATGGAGAAATAAGAAACAAATTCAGAATTAAGGGGATCTCTGAAAACAGTGAAGGTGGAATTCCTATCCACCATGCACAAATAAAGGAGTTGTTGAATTTGACTTCTGTTCAAGAGGTGAAAATAGATGGAACACAGGGCTGGTAATAGACTTGTAGAAGATTTCAGGTGGGAAGTCTCAAAGAGGAAAATGAAAGAGCTCAATGAAGGCTGGGGAGAAATTCTTAAACAAACAAACAAACA
Source organism: Gopherus flavomarginatus (assembly GCF_025201925.1). Taxonomy (NCBI): domain Eukaryota; kingdom Metazoa; phylum Chordata; order Testudines; family Testudinidae; genus Gopherus; species Gopherus flavomarginatus. The sequence continues at coordinate 20,877,570 of NC_066631.1, read as the reverse complement.
AACAAACAAAAACCACACAGATAGGCTATTTATAGCTTGGTGAATGTTTCACTAGCCAGGGAAGGGAAGCAAACTCTGTGCCTCTATTCACACAGTTTAAGGCCAGATAGGACCACTAAACATGTCTTCCAGAAAAGCATCCATTCTTGATGGGAAGATGTCAACAATAGAGAATTCACCACCTCCCTGGGTAGTTAAAGTGTTAGATCACCCTCACTGCTAAAAATTTATGCACTATTTCTGATTTGAATTTGTTGAGCTTCAGCTTCCAGCTATTGGTCATGTTATAGCTTTCTCCTCTAGATTAATGAGCCCTTGAATACCCAGCATTTTCTCCTGCGAAGACTCTTACATACTTTTTAAGGCCCTTTCTTCAGGGCACCATTTATTGTTTACAACAAAGGTCACAAACTAAAGAAAATAACTGAAAACGTGACTTGTAGTCACCAGAAGGTTTGCCCTGCCTTCTTGGAGAATTCAGAATTTGAGAGCAAAATTATCTGATATAACTCCACTGATCCTGGATCTTGAGCTGAATTTTGTAGCACTGGTCCCCCTTTGGTTTGAAGTTAATCTGCTCTTTTTTTGTAAAAAAATATTTTAAAAAAAACATAGGGTTTTCAATTTTATTTCTTTCTTTCTTCAGAAAAGAAAGTTTACAGAATCTTTTCACAGATTTCCGGTGGCCCTAGCAAAGTACAAACCTCAAAGGATTTGGCTCAGATAAGCCTCACAAAATCTGGATGCTTACTTGTATATTTGGTGGTGTCTCCATCCTCCTACCTTTCTTTTCTATATCCCATCTGGACCTATGTGGAATGTTGAAGACAAAATGCAAAACTACTCAAAACCAAAGATTCACTGTATCTCATCACCCAGCACAGAAATGGACTGATTTCCAAAACAATCTTCAGTAAATAATAGAAATGTTTGAAGAAAATAAATCACAAAAACGAAATCATCATACAACCTTCTCGCACAAACTGATCCATTATTCATGCAAAAATTATTTTTGTACTAAAGGCCAGACAGAAATTTCTCCAGGTTAGATACCAAAACACTTATATCATTGGAATTGTAAATCAAGGGTAATTTGAGGTGCTCCAAGGTCATGCAAAAAAAGGAAGCACTTTCGTGGAAAATTCCACAAACCAAAATTATAAATTTCATTCAGCTCCGATACCATCCTTCATCCTCCTTCTGTCCCTGACTAGGTCTTTCACATTTGCTTAAATTTCCAGTTCAATATTCTGTTTGAACACGCACATAAAGAAATAAATGAAAGGCAAAATGGGATACAAAATAAAGAGGTGCTTAAATGAATGTTACTTTCTTTTCCTCCATTGATCTGAAATATGAGATTAATGAATCCAAAATGAAGCTGAAAAGTTTGAAGCTTATTTTCTCCGTTTTTTCCCCCTCCAAATCTCACTAGTCTGACCCCAGGACCAAATTTTGCTCTCACTTTCAACCATTAAACCCCTATTAGTATCAAGAGACTTGCACAGGCATAACTAAGGGCAGAATTTAACCTGTGCTTGGTTCAACATACAGTTATACTGGAGAATTAGATAACCACTTCAAATTTTACATTCCTTTAATTCAAGATAATCCATACAATTACCTAAATTGCCTAATCACAGGTTCAGTTCTGAATAGATTCAAGTTCTTGTGACTTTTCTCTAATGTAATAGAGTAATTGCAAAGGTTCTTGGTGAATAAAAACAGAAATCTATGGAAGTTATTGGGAAAAAAATCTTCTGTGGAACATTTTCTTCACAGTACACCTTTAGACATTAAGAATTTATGTAGGACAATCAGTCTACAAGGAAATATAGTGTGGAAATAGGACGTGCAAAATAGTAATGTATGTATTGATGTAGGAGACTAAAGATGACTTTTTTTCAAATTAACACGTTGGAATTATTATATGAGCTGTCCAGGAAGATCCAAAAGGTCAACAAGGGGAAGACGTGGCTGTATCGTTCCCCACCTGAAGAAATCCAACCGCTAGCTTTTGTGCTGTATCTTCCTAAAATCGCATAGAACTGTTCAAATATTTAACACACACACTCCACAGGTTTATTTGTGTACTTATGACTGTGCCTGGACGGCTGGTGGGACTGACAATGTGAGTGTTGTGCATAAAGGATTGACTCCCCAAGGTGACAGAAATACTCCGTTTTTGTTTTGCCTCTTTCTCATATTTAATAAATCTGCTGAGCAGAAGATTCAATTATTTTCTCCTGCCATCACCCAGGGTCATATCAGGATCTGGCAATAGAATGAGCATGGTGGAAATGCTTTAAAAGGCTCTGTCATAGGAAGGGAAATCTCTTTAGGGATCTAGCAGTAGAAACAGGAGGCAGCCTGAGCTTGGGAGACTAAATGAGAAGATGATAGCAGAGCAGGGGATCAGCAGCTTCTGCCAGCTGTATAACACAAACCTTTGAAGTAGCAACAGAGAGTAGGGCAAGGACCATGGAGCCAGACCACTGAAAAGACTAGCCCTGAAAGGGTTCACAGGAGCACAGAGGCAGCAGCCGTCAAAGGCTCTTAAAGTGGCAGTTATTGGAAATAAGCTGAGGAAGCCAAGGGAATAAAGGGGATTGATCTAGAAAGTGTCAGTGTGATCAGACAGTATATGACGCCCTACGGAAAGAGGCCAATGTGTTGGGCATACATAACAGGGACTGTAGGGTGGGGCTCGCAGCTGACTTGCCACCACCGAGAAAGCAGCCTTCAGGCAAGAGATATATATAAGCTGCTATTTCTGGATATCCCCCAACAAACTAACAGAGTGAAGAACTTCACTCTGGTCAGAGGGACCTGAGGGTAATTCCTAAGTATCCTTGAACAGAGGAATGGACTAAAAGGGGCACTCAAGATATTTGGCCTGAGGAGCCATAACCATCTCTTGGGCTGTGTGACAGGGCATGCAAACTCCACATTAGGCAAGATAGTGTTAACCCCACGTTATGGGCAGCAGAAGTCCCACCCCTCAGACCACGCTGGGCATACCCAGCTGCTGCCTCAGTATAAAAGAGAGAAGCCCAGCTCATTCCGGGCTGACTATTGGGGAGAAAGGATGTTCAGTGGAGGCTCCAGCCCAGGAGCCACTTCAGCCCCTGACTGCAGAAGCTAGAAACCCTGAGGCCCAAACAAGAGACCAGTTGCCTACAGCCAGCCGACAGGAGTCAGAGTCCCAACAAGTCACTGGGAAGCTCAGAGATCCCAATGACAAATGGACCCCAGCTCCGAGACTCACAGTAGGAAGTGGCTCAGGGAGGTGGGGTGAGTGGCATCTCCCATCCGAGGAAAGTCAGCGCGTTGCGGTAGGATCCCCACTGACTGGATGATGACTACACTCACTGCCGACAGGGCCCTGGGCCAGAACCCGGTGGAGAGGCAGGGCCCAGGTCCCCCTACCCCAGCCGCCACCCACCCCTAGGTGGCGGCCCACTTCAGTGACTCTGGCCATTAGGTCGCACAGCCCTGAACTCAATGGCAGCTGTACTGCCTCTGGTCATTAGGCTGCACAGCTCTGAACTCAAGGGCAGCTGTATAGACTCCAGAAATTAAGCCGTCAGGCCCTTCACCTGAGGGCAGCCATCTTGGTTCTGGCCACTGAGCTGTGCTGCCTTCAGCCTATGGATCATCTGATAGATAGTAAGTAGTCACAGTGATATCACATCCCCATCTCACCCTGAAACAGGGCGGAGTATGCATACTCAGTGAGAGGCCGCCTCCCAGAGGCCAACTTAGAAATCACTGTTTTAACTCTGTTTAAGCCACTGTACCTGGGATACTTACGGTATATAAAGATGAGGGATGGTCCAATGGTTAGGGACCTAGCTCGGCTCTTAGGAGATCTGCATTCAGATTCCCACTCCACCACAGACTTCCTGTGTGATCTTGGGCAAATCACTTAGTCTCTCTGTGCCTCATTTCCCATCTGTAAAACTGTGAAATAGCATTGCCCTATCTCACAGCGGTGGTGTGAGGATAATAAATACATTAAAAGATTGTGAAGTTCTCAGATATTATGGTGATAGGAGCCACATATGGTAGGTATTATCAAACTTTTCTTTCTGCTACACCTAACAAACAAACCATTCATTTGAGTCAGGCATCTTAGTGCTCACCGGGAGCTCACTAGGTTTTAGAACACAGAGGGCCTATTAGCTGAAGGGTCTTCAGGATTTGCCTGAGTGCCATGATACACATGGTGTGCTACCAAGAACTGCATGTGAAATAATTCTGGTGTACCACACTAGAGCATCAATGCCATCAGGTAGGTACATTACAGTACCTGAAGTTTTGTGCATGCCACTAGATACATTAATGTAAACCATCTGAATATTAGCCAGAGTAGTTTTTGTAAAAAATAAGTTGTTGTATTGATGGGAATTAGTTTATTACAGATCATACATTTTGTGCCTTCACTACTTGATAGTTTTCTTTAAAGTTGTCTTGGGTTAGTTTTTGCTTTTTCCTCCCCACCCCCAAAAAAGACAGCAAAAAGGGGTAGCTATGACAGTTAATGAGAGAAGCATATTTTCTGCCAGTTCTATCAGTCGGTAATACAAAAAGAAGCCTTCTGTGCCAAAAGTAAATGAATAAGAGTTTAATTATCTAATATGTTAAAAAGCAAAGCTGAAATGTATATTCACATTCTGCACCTATACTTGTGAATAGATGTATTACTAATCTACCAAGTACAGACACAGGGCAAAAGACTGTAAAATAGAGGGCATTGAAATATCAGACCATGCCCTGGTAAAACTATCAGTCTCATTAACTGAAAAAACTCAGCAAGATAAGATACTTAGGTGGAGAAATAAATTTACTACAAAACCCTGGTAACGTTAATGATCTAAAAGCTACACAGCAAGGCCATTTAGACAACAATGATAATGGCACAGTAACAGATGAAATGCTTTGGGACACAGCCAAAGTGATAAGAAGCAAAATAAGAGAGAGATCTGACACACTGAAAGCAAATAACAACAGCTTTCCAAAAAAGAACACATGAGGTATGAAGGAGCTAAGGCCTTGTTTCATCTTTATGATCTGCAAGGGCAAGTAAACCTAACAGAGCTGGGCAAAAATTTCTGGAGTAGTTTAATTGCCAAAAATGCAGTTTTCGTCAACCCCAAACTCTCCATCTTGGAGGGCAGATTTAATAAAGAAACCTGACCCTGCCTAGAAAAGAGAAGGGGATTCAAAAATGGAGGACATTTTGGTTGAATGAGCCCCTCTGTAGAACTGTATCTCGTGGGCTGTTATGCTCCCTCATGGCTGAGCATGGTATACTGAGGCTCTCCTCCTCTGACACCCCTTGCCAATTGCCACTCCGGCCCTGTGGTAGTCTACTTCTTCTTGTGACTTGGCCATCTGGTCAGGTCACGTTCAGTCCCACACCTTTGGGATAACAGAGTCCCACAAATCATGACCCAAGGACCTTATGCCAGGTCTGGGCCCAGTGTTCCTTACAACTCTTGCCCTGGGCTTTCAATAGCCCTTACCTCCTTCTATCTGGAAGATTCACATCACCTTTTTCAGTGATTGCTAGGCAAACCCAGGCCCTCCCTCTGCTCTGGGTTCCAGCTGAGAGACCTGTAGTGAGCAGCTAACGTCTGCTTCCTCATATTCCTTGCTGCTTCCCTGGATGACTTCCTATCTTGGTTATTGCTAGGTTCTTTTCCCCAGCTCCTTTGTGGGTTCCGCAGAGGTCTTTCTGGCTCTTACAGCACATCAACCTCCAGTCCCCCTGGAGGTCCAGTTCCTGCCCTTTTATCAAAGTTCAATGCGTTCAGCTAGGTTTATTGTCAACAAAGCATGGTAATAGCACCCTATACTAAGACATGTACGCACGTTACAATGGGCCAGTTTAGTGAGCGGTGGGACTTTGTTCTCCCCAGGCCAAAGATTTAAGGCAAGGCATCCCAACATTTATAGACTGAGACAAATAATCTGGGACAAACAGCGTACATCTCACCTTATGCATGTCATGACATTTTTGTTACCTCCCCTTGTACCTTTCCCCTGATGTTTCGGATGAAACATCCCTATTAATCACTTCTGTCAAACCATTTGATCTTGTACTAGGTTGGGGTGTACTTATGCTAGCCTGTTGGAATGTGTTTACATATTCAGTGTGTTTTAGCGATGTTACCAGCACCTGTGCCAAGTTCACATAAAGTGAACATTGCAGTGAACCTGCAAGCAGGCATCTGTTTTGTAACAGGGCCTGACTTTTGCTCATAGTCTGACTCTTGCTAACTTTGCCTTATATCAGCAGGGTCTGACTTTTGTTCAGGTCTTAGGCCTCATACCAGGCTCTGTCTTCTTACTACAGCCTCTGTAGAGTGCCTACTCTTTGCCAGCCTTGCGAATGAACAGCTAAGATGAGACCAAACTTTCCCTGTGCTGTGCTACCCCTAGATAAGTAAAACAGGAACTAAGATGCCAACACAGTCTCTACTGGAAATAGTTCACAGAAGATATTGGAATGCTATAAATAAAAGTTAAAAGTTAAAAAAGTATGTGCTGGATGAATGGACTATAAAGTGGATAGAAAGCTGGGTAGATCATTGGGCTCAACAGGTAGTGATCAATGGATCCATGTCTAGTTGGCACCTGGTATCAAGCAGAGTGCCCCAACGGTCAGTTCTGGGGCGGGTTTTGTTCAATATCTTCATTAGTGATCTGGAGGATGGCACGGATTGCACCCTCAGCAAGTTTGCAAATGACACTAAACTGGAAAGAGTGGTAGATATGCTGGAGGGTAGGGATAGGATACAGAGGGACCTAGACAGGTTAGAGGATTGGGCTAATCTGGATAGAAATCTGATGAGGTTCAACAAGGACAAGTGCTGAGTCCTGCACTTAGGATGGAAGAATCCCATGCACTGCTACAGACTAGGGACCAAATGGCTAGGCAGCATTTCTGCAGAAAAGGACCTAGGGGTTACAGTGGATAAGAAGCTGGATATGAGTTGACAGTGCGCCCTTGTTGCCAAGAAAGCTAACAGCATTTTGGGCTGTATAATTGGGCGTATTGCCAGCAAATCAAGGGAAGCGATCATTTTCCTCTATTCGACATTGGCGAGACCTCATCTGGAGTGCTGTGTCCAATTTTGGGCCCCACACTACAAGAAGGATGTGGAAAAATAGAGTTCAGCGGAGGGCAACAAAAATGGTTAGGGGGCTGAAACACATGACTTATGAGGAGAGGCTGAGGGAATTGGGATTGTTTAGACCGCAGAAGAGAAGAATGAAGGGGGATTTGATAGCTGCTTTCAACTACCTGAAAGGGGGATCCAAAGAGGATGGATCTATACTGTTCTCAGTGTTAACAGAGGACAGAACAAGGAGTAATGGTCTCAAGTTGCAGTGGGAAAAGTTTAGGTTGGACATCAGGAAAAACTTTTTCACTAGGAGGGTGAAATTGAATGAGTTACCTAGGGATGTGGTGGAATCTCCATCCTTGGAGGTTTTTAAGGTCAGGCTTGACAAAGCCCTGGCTGGGATGATTTAGTTGGGGATTGGTCCTGCTTTGAGCAGGGGGTTGGACTAGATGACCTCCTGAGGTCCCTTCCAACCCTGATATTCTATGATTCTATGCTAAAGACAATGGGTAGTGATGGCATGGAATAACTGTATAATCTATTGTATAATCCAGATGTTGCTTCTGAATAGCAGTGTTCTATTGCCTTACACAAAATATTTATTAGAGGGAAGAATCAGACATTGGAGTACAAGGATGTGAGATGTGCAATGGCATTTTCTTTTCTTTAAAGCAAGGCAGCAAATTATTTTATAAATAGATGAGAGAGCGATGGCAGAAGTGGGGTGGAACAGAGCTTGGAATTTACTGTGATATTAATTATGTAGCTCTGTAACTTTTACATATATAAGTTGTAGTACATCTGTTTGCTGGTTTGACATCTGGATTCATATCTCAAGGAACCTGATAACAGTACACTTGTATTTCTGGATTCTGAAGGATTCCCGCAGGAAAAAACACAAAGCTGCTACATGTACAAATTTTTGCAAAGTCTATCTTCTACAGTACGACTCCACTTTGTGCTTTTACTAAGTGGTATTTAAGCATTGCTTCCTCACAATACCAATCTACAAAAATAGAGGGATGCCAATAAATGAAGCAGTGGTTTCCTGCCCCAGAAAGCAAAGGATAATGAGAGGAATAGTGAAAAAGATGAGAACAAGCAAGCCATCTTCATTTGTCCCCCGCTGTCTTTTACATCCAGCAGTTCCTCCTCCTCGTCTTCTAAACTGTAGGGCAGAGTTAAGAGGCACTGAAGTGTACTTGTGAGAAATACCCTTCAGAAAAAACAAACATCAGGCTCCTTGTCTCCTTTCGTGGAAGCCTACTTAAGGAACAAGAAAATGCTACCAGCATAGGAAGGTCCCCTGTGTACCACTTTCTGAAACAAGACACTTAGCCTGTCTTGTCAAAGTAGGCAAGCTGTGCCTCCTCCAGAATTTCTTTGCAACACTCAGCGGGGCTGGGAGTAGTGGTACCAACCTAACAAGCAAGTAATGCGGAAACCATGGACACATTATTAATGAGGTAAAACACAGGACACTTTCATCCCAGAGATGCAGCTACTGGTTGTACGGTGCAGATATTGATACAGCTTGACCCTGACAGCGATAAGCACAGGGGGCAATGTCAGTTAAAGGCAGGAAGGTACAACACAGGACAGAGACCCCTTAATGGGAATCCCACAGTCCTGTAAAACACAGCCCTTAACAATCCAGAATGACTGCAGGGATGTCTCTCACAAACCAGATATTGCAGTAATTACATTACTGAGAATCTGGTTAAAATATTTTTAAAAGGGCTAATGGTTTCTTTATTTTCTTATTAGTTTAATTCTGTGTAGATAGAATGAATAGAAGTGGCTGGACTAGCAACATGGAGGCAAATGAGTGCATAATATTGGAACATAGACATTTCTATATCACATCAATGTTCCACATCATCTAGTGCTAGAACAGTAGTTAGTTCTAGATGTTTCATAAGCTACCAAAAATACTCACTCCTGAACCCTTGTACTAGATAATTACGGAAGTGCTTGGCCTTAACAAAAGTTTCTTCCTAATCCGAGGCAGTTTAGTGGATGATTCAAACCCTGAAGCATGAGGGTTTATATCCCTTACAAATTGTTGATCCTGTCTAATGTAACTGTGACTTTAAAAAAAAAAAAAAACCTAACAAACATCTATTGAAGGAGCAATGGACCCATTTCTAGCTTTCTTGACAGCAACATTTCACAAAGTGACCAAGCACAGGTTATGGTAGTGTGCTCTGCTGTTCAAAGGGTAGTGGCCCATATTTCCTGATGGTAGTTCACACACTACATTAATTAATGATAGGTAAACCTCAGAGTAGGAATGTACAAAAAGGAAAAACTCTCAGAAAGTTTTTATATTTTATATTTTCAAAGATGTTCTATTTTAGTTTCAAAAACAAACCATGAAATCAGTTCTAACTTTTGATTGGAAAAAAATTCAAAATGTTGCATTCTAAAATATGAAAATTTAACTTCGGAAAGAAATCAGTTCTTGTTACATCACAGCCATGTAACATTTTGAATTTCACATTTGTGGGGAGAGAAGGGGGGATGAAAGGATTATTTCACCAACCTAGAAAAAGGCATGATCCCCAAGTCCCAAGTCTTAACAGCCCCAAACTTCTGGAAAAATTGTTATCTAGCTCTGTAGGTGAGGTTCAAATTCATCCCTAATCTAAACTGTTACTTACCAGCCAATCCCTATACTTGACATGCAGAATCACAACCCTGGAGTCAGTGTTGAACAGCAACATGCCTGTCCTGAACATTTCTGCATTTGTTACAAGAGCCAGAGCCCCAGCTGTAGAGAAATTGGCATAGCTCCACTGAGGTTTAAACTAGCTCAAGATCTGGCCCCAAACATTTTTATTATTTCACATCACCTTAATTTTTCCATGTTTAAATCCTTTGCTGCTTTTAATTAATTCCCCGAGGTCAATCAGCTTTAACAATTCTAGCTGAAGGGCAGTTTTAGGTCACTGAGTATTCTCAATGTTGTTATGCATTTTGTTTTCTGCTTATCAGAGCCATGTATGTTATGTTTCGTCTAGTTATTTCGAGATCTTTTCTCAAGTGTGTCTTGAACTTTCAGTCTTTATTCCACAAACATGCTGAAATGAATCCAAGCAAGGGGAACAATCCTACCAACACTACCTGCACAGGAATCCATTTGACTTTACAGTGCCAGAATCAATGTACAGGTATGTTCGCCATGTTCTTTACAGTAGCTAGTTCTAGATGCTTCAGCACAATCTAGGTCTGCCTTCACTGCAGAGTTAGTTTGAGCTCTTACTCAGGTGTTACCCTAACCTGACCTCTCATCCACACACAAAAACCTCTGACATCAGTTTAATGGTGCTTTCAACCTGAGTTAGCAAGTTTGTCCCAGGCTATAAGCTAATGCCCAGGTTCTGCTTTCCCTCAGGGTGGTTAACCCCGCCCCCCCCCCCCCACAATTTGCAGTGAGGACACAGGCTAATGCCATGTATACACTACAGCAGCACAGCTACAGTGCTGCAGCTCCCCCTGCATTGACAGAAGTGTTTGTTTTCCCTGTTAATGTTGGTAATCCACTTCTCCAAGAGGCAGTGACTAGGTTGACGGAAGAATTCTCCCATTGAGCTAGCTGTGTCCACAGTAGGGGTTAGGTTGACCTAACTACATCGCACAGGGCATAGTATTTTTCACAGCCCTGAGTGATATAGCTATTGATCTCATTTTTAAGTGTAGATCAGGTCTAAAATCGTTCAAGCGCTGATCTTCCATTGCCTTCCTATAATCCTCCCCATATGCCCAGAAAGATAGACACGTCGTCCCACAATTCACAGGGAAAGGATCAAATAAATTCAGATTACTGCAGCACAAAGAACCATAGAATGTGCCCCCCAGAAGTCCTATTGATACACAGAGGTGAGTGTAGCACCAGTGAGGACAGAGTAATTCGAACATTGTACTGTGACTGCTTACACCAGGAGCTGAAGACCTGGTTTAGCTCTGCAGTGAAATTATGCCCTACATGGCTACAAAAACTAACCCCCAAAATAGAGTAGAGTAGTTAAAAGAGTGACAAATGAATAGTTTTGTGAGGTCATGAGGACCTAGATGCATTTACAGCCTTATTCACAGTTAGTCTGTTTAAGTTTGATAGATCACATCAGATATTACATGAAAAACATTTTGACTGAAAACATCCACGGTACAAAGTGTCCCCTACTCTTCCACATTCTTGTTAGCTTTTTGTGAAATGTAATCTCCTGGGCATTTCTTATTAGAAGAGCAAGAGTTGGCAGATTTTGCATACATATTTTTTTTATTTCTCTGACAACTATGGAGCTGCTGCTGTTGCCTGAGACAGGAACGAGGTCTTAAGATAAATCTGATGATTTGCTTAGGTGTATTTTATTTATTTACACAGATCAACCTTGTTGGCTAAAATACAAAAGTTATTTGGTTTTCCCTGTGCATAATGTCATTTATAGATATGGATGTTACAGATATGAAAATCAGATTTATTTTTTCATCTCCTGTCATTTTCCTGGGCCCTCTGCTGCCTTCCAGAAGGTTTTACCACAGGAATGCAAAGTTATTCTTATTCATATTGTAGTAGGACCTAGTAGCACCAGGACCCCATTGTGAAGGCACTGTACAAACAGAACAAAAAAAAATGTTTCTACCTATATTTGGCTAGTTGCTAAAGGTCTTTCTTCCATAGACTGTGGCCTGTGCACACTTTGCGGTATAACAGATAATTAAACTCTTATTTCAAGAAGAATTGAGTTAAGAATTAACTACAACCGCTCTCTGAAGTTTGAGGCAGTGCCAATAGAAGCTGTTTTATGCTTTGTTTCAATTCCAAAGCAGATGGCAATACTAGGAACTGAACCACCAAGGTTATGAGAGATCATTGATCATAATTCTTTTACACTCCAATGAGTCTCAAACATCTGCAGGAGAAAAAAAAAGAAAGCCTGCCCTCAGGACAGCTGAAACCTATTCCAGTAAAGGTTTGATACAATTTCTATTCAAGTTTAATTGTCAGAAGCTTTTAAAGGTTCTCTCTAAATTGATGAGACCGTACAGTGGATACAGTCTATTAAAGAACAGTTATACTTTAGCTTGCAGGTAACACATAGTTGTACTTTCTATTGGGTAATTGGGGAAATGGTTTATTTATATTACCCATCCTTAAAAATCTCAGCTAGATTTATCAGCAAACATGAACCAACATTTATCTTTAGGCTTAGGTGTTCAGCCCCTTTTATGTTGCTATAAGGGTAGATGTGTGGAGAAAAACATTGAGTGTTACAGAAAATTCATAGCAGGAGATGAAAATACCAGTGGACAAAAAGAAAAAAAAATACCAGTGGTTCACACAAGTACTAGGGCATTTCAAAAGCTTGCTTCCTGGTCATTCCAAGTCATTCTCTTCACAGTAGTCTCAATTTTGCCAAATAATATCCAATGGAACTTTGTACTCATACACTGGGCACTACAGCAGAACAATCTGAAAAAACTGGAAGTAATAGTTCAAAGCTATTCACCACATCCAGTTGGCTTAGATATTTCCATACAGTAATTCATATATTCATAGACTCTAGGACTGGAAGGGACCTCGAGAGGTCATCGAGTCCAGTCCCCTGCCCTAATAATACAGTTTGCCTGTAACTCCATAACCTTTTGCTTCCTTTTAGAAGGAAAATATAATGTGAAACACCTCCTTCAATTTTTCTGAAATTGTGACATTATGAAAAGCCAGTAGCACAATAAGACTCCCTGTGTAATTAACTTTGCTTTGGATAACAATGAACACTGATGTAATATGATTATAATGCAGGGCAAAATTCCTAAAATAATTTTGCTGAGGAAATGCTCTACTATATTAGAAGGAATTAATACTGCAATATAATATTTTATGTAATACAAGTGCTACAACATGTTACTAAGTCCAGGGCTTAAATTAGAAGTTTTATTGCTCATTCAGTAGTTTTTTAAACTTAAATCCAATTTTCACAGTCTTGGTAGGATTTATATTTTTTATGACTATGTGGAAATCAAAATCAAATTTAAAACTAAGGAATGGGACTATCTGAATTGCCTTCTTTGCTGCTGCAACATGGATCTGTTCTGGCAGCAGTAGAAGTCAAGTGATCCAAGTTATGGCCAGCCACTTTAGGCAGATGCATTAACTGGCTGCATCTGGAATGTTGCTGAGCAGTGGATAAAAATGTTGACCTTGAAGCTTAAACTTGTAGGTTCTTGAGTCTTGACTTCAGAAAGCTGGTACAATAAAAGCAGAGGTGCTTAGCCAACCGTGTGACCAGCAAGGGAGTTATCCAATGATTACAGAATAAATTAAATCTCTTTGCCTTTGTGCTGACTTAGCCTGCAGAAGAGAGGGAAGCAAACTGTGCCCCTTTCTATAATGCAGCCCATTTAGTAGTGTAGTTGACGGTAAACGGAGTTCCCCCGTTTGACATTTGGAGACTATGGAGTTTACTCACTGAGCCCATTGACTTCCTGATTTTTGGTACAGGAGCTAGAATATAGAATCATAGAATATCAGGGTTGGAAGAGACCTCAGGAGGTCATCTAGTCCAACCCCCTGCTCAAAGCACACAGGAAGGTCAAGGGGGAGGAGTAGAAATGATCCATAGACATAGGGTAACCAGATGTCCCGATTTTATAGGGACAGTCCTGATATTTCGGGCTTTTTCTTATATAGGTGGCATTTACCTCCCACCCCCATCCCAATTTTTCACACTGACTAACTGGTCACCCTACATAGACAGTTTTCACCTTCATGTGGCACTGCCATGGCTTTCCCCAAAGTTTTACTCCCCCAAGCATAGTGTGGCACAGGGAGACAGTGCAGAGGCATTAAGTTTTCCTCGGTGAATAAGGGATTGCAGATGGATGCTCAGTGCAGGGTTTATAACAGTGACAGCTTGGGAGACACAGCAACAACAATGCCTGTGGAAAATCCAACTCCCTGGCTGATAGGAGTGGGTTAACCTGTACTGGAGCATTTGTTCTTTGTTCATTTTAGTCTTACATTGCTTTCTTGTTCTAAACAGTCTTTAAAGGAGAAAACCCTGCTGAATGCCACTGTTTTTTCCTTCTGGGTCATTTCATCATCTTACAGGGCCCATGGTTCCTTTGAAGGAATAACCTTATCTTTGCCTCAGCCACTCCCAACAATTCATGGATCATGATCCTCCACTAGGAATAACTGAGTTCAATTAAAAGGAGATTCATGGAACTTTGCTTTAAGGACAAACCCAAACCTGGACATGGTAACTGTTCTTCCTTTACTAATAAAAAGTACATGAAATCTTTGTAACTCATTTAATTATTGCCTAAAGAATCTCCACAACCTCAAGTGGAATAGCAGAATTACTAATATTTCAGCCAAGTTCAAGGCATACCTCTTGTATCTCTTTGCCTCTATGCAACAAACATTTCTCCACTCTGATGTCACTCGCACGTAATTAGTTCCCCAGTCAGGGCCTCCAGTCATTAGTTTGGGAAATCTGTTTTTAGTCCACTCTAATCTATTATCTGCTTTAATCATGCCACATTATAAGGGAAGTGAAGTGTAATATGATAAATTATTAGGTTGCAATGGCAAATCCCTAATACAATAAATCTTTAAGGTCATATTAAGAACACAGTCTTGGCGTTATAGAACATAGGACTAAAATGTCCCTGCACGTTTTAAATAGAAATGAGTAAGTAAACTATGTAGGGATCACCAAAATTCTCATGGGAAAGGGGAAAAAAGTGGCACTTGAAAACTCTGTGTTGAAACGATTGGAAATTAACAGGCAAATGAGCCTGCGTAGGTGGATTTGGTACCCTTGATCCAGACTGATAGCTTTATTGTTACCAAGTGACCATCGCAGTGAGCTAAGGACACGTGACTAAAGAAAACACATAAGGAGGAGATGTATGGGAAACTGAAATGACAAGGGTGCTGGGGCAGATTGGTTACTGTTGTATTTGGGAAGTAGCTTGTCAGTGCTGTGTTGTGATAAAAAATAAATAATAAACCACTACATTTACACAGTGCTCTTCAGAGACAGACCCAAGGTGCTCTGCAGATCAAACGCAGTTTAAAACAGCAAACACCAAGACACCTTTTCAATTTTGATTTTAAAAATAAACTACCACAAAACCCACCACTGTAGAACAGATTCAGCTTCACCAGTATAAAAAAGGAAGATGATTCCATAACCAAGGGGCATAAAACAGCACAATCGCTAGCCCCAAACACCTTCAAATTTTATTTAGAGCAGGCCAGAGGATTGGTTGACTCTGGAAATGGATAATAATCTGTTAAACTGGTTCAAGTCCAGCCCAGGTTGGAAGTGACCAAAAATGACAAGATAGATATTTGTACTGCTACATACGTGAAATTAGTTCATTACAATTTAAGATAGCACCTACGCACACTCAAAGGGTAGTTCTACATTGCAATCAGAGGTGTGATTACTGCTAGCTTTAATCTAACTAGCACAGCTAAAAATAACAGTGAAAATGTGGCAGCGGGGAGCCCAGAATGAACTAGCAATGCATGTATAGCCTGAAGCAGAGTCCGCACCACTACTTCTTCACTACTATTTTTAGCTATATTAGCTATATTAAAGTGAGCATGAGTATGCCTACCTGAGCTGCAATCACAACTCCAATTGCAGAGTAGATATACCCTAAGTGCCATCCAAGGATTTGACACAATATCTTTAATTCATACAACATACAAACACAAAGATTCGGCCAGGCCACTATACAACACAGATCACATGGAAACAATAAGAAGTATTAAACCCCAGCACATACCTCTGACAGAACGTGTCCTGGAGCGGGTTCTTATCCTTACTGCAACAGGGTTCAGACTCAAATGGCACCTCTCAGTCTTGTTCTCCAGAACCTCAGCTGTCCTTACAGTTGTAAGCCTCTAAGCTGTTGCAGTGGTGAAGAACACCTGAAAAAAATATGAACAGGAGCTTAAATGAGGCTGCAGAGAGTCTGGGACAGCAGCTTTGAGAGGTGCCAACTTCCCCATTCATCCCACATGAGCTGGTAATGAAGATGCAAAACTTGCCTAGTCCAGGTGCGGGAAATGGAGAGGGCTGCCTGTGGTATGTTTTTAGGTTCCTCCATGCAGTCTATTTTTTCTTGTTTGTTTGACTACTTTTGATTAATGCTGTGGTTTAAATTTTGTATCTTGCTTAGAGAGTGCGAATAAATGCAAATAGGGTACCAGATGTCCCAATTTTATAGGGACAGTCCCGATTTTTGGGACTTTTTCTTATATAGGCTCCTATTACCCCCCCCACAACCCTGTCCTGATTTTTCACATTTGTCATCTGGTCACCCTAAATGCAAACAGAAACAAAATGAGAACAAATAGAAAATTTAAAAATAATAAATTTCAACAATCAAGCAACAACAAAGGGAATCAGTTAACATCTCTCAAGCTCTACCAAAACATCTACTTGCTTAGAAATCAAGATTGAACAGTTAAGGCAGTATTATAAAATTTAGGAAAATGAAAATTTTTCAGGCAGTATTTTCTTCTCTTTCTTTTTAGTTTTCAAGTTTCCTTGGTTTTTGTTTTGTTTTTTAAAATCAAAACAACTGAAGTGATCAATTCATTGGAATTATAATCAGGCCTCAATATACTTGGCTACCATAGAGTTTACAAACAAACAGAAAAAGGAGACTTCATCTTTAATCCTTAATATGAAATTAGAAATGCTGCAGTGCTAATTTAGCCTTTTTTGTTAGCCAATTGTTCACTGATCACTCCCTTGTCCTCCAACACATTTGTTATCCTCATATGTCCACCGAGCGGTTTGAATGAGTAATTTTCAGACCATGAGTTGTGTGTGAACTGGTCACTTAGGCTGTTTGCTATGCATTAATTGTATTGTGCAGTTGATCACCCAAGTCACATGGATATTTTTTCTGCCCTCTGATTGGATGGCTGAAACATTTTAAGTGGGAGAATAATAAATAGCTAAGAATTTTTGTAGGAATAACCATTCATTGCTAACTTTTATGAAGATATTGGGATTCACAAACATTTTCCTGAATTAAATGTGGTCTTGAGAATCCTCACAAAAATCAAACAGCAGCACTCTATCAAACACAGCAAACTGAACTCAGCACTTTTAGTTGAAAAATTACACTGTCATTTTGTTGTTATTCAGATGGGTCTACTGAAGATTATGGATGAAATTCATCCCCTTGTAGAGGGGTCAGGACAAGGCCTATCCTAAGCCCTCAAATATTGGCATGAATGGGATCTGAGTGGCACATGAATGTTGATCCTCAGCAGAAGGGTAAATTTTACTCATCGCTTATTGCTACACCATGGTAGTTTGTTGTGTTATTCTGGGGCTCTGTAATGAAGAGCAATATTCCTAGTACTTCTCTGAGATTACAGAGCTAAAGAGAAGCCCAAGGAAAAAATTCAGAATCAAATTTATTCTTTCTCAGAGTTTCAAGGTATGTGGCTGCACAGGTTGGTTCAGCCTATGAGGGACTAGCCACAATGATCTGATCTGGCACCAAACTTCCAAGCTGAGGTGTGCTTTGAGTCAGGGTTTCAACTGGGGCTCATCTCTAAACAGACCCATTAAAAAGCACAACGCTTAGAGGTGACCTAATTTTTCTTAGTTTATTCATTCTAATTCTGATTCACTTCTCTCCAGGTAGATGAGACACACTCATAGAAAAATAACTGCTGTCTTTAACCACAGAGGAAGAAGTCCAATAGCCAAATTGGGAGATGTGCTACTCTGTTCTCTCCGTTGCTGACAGGATAGAACTATGTTGGAAACACTTTATTAGAAACCTCACTTTTATCTCATTTCCTTAAATTTAAAGTCTGAAGGTTGGCATTCTTCCATTGCTGCTTCATTATTATGTGCATATTACCAGTGGACAGATGGCAGCATGACACACAAACTTGAGTTACCCTAGGGGTATATTCACATAGCTAATGTTTCTTCTGCATTTGACGTGTAATTGAAAATCCAGGATGGCTTAATATTACCAATGGATGAGTTAAAAAAAAAAACCCGTAGGAGAAGGAACAGAGATTGGAATAAAGAATCCAACATACCCATTAGCTAAGAATAAGTCTACGCTACAAAATTAGGTCAATTTTATAGAAGTCGATTTTTAGAAATCCTTTTTATACAGTCGATTGCATATATCCAGACTAAGTGCATTAAGTCGGTGGAGTGTGTCTTCACTACCATGGTTAGCATCAACTTACGGAGTGGGGCACTGGGGGTAGCTATCTCACAGTTCCCTCAGTCTCCGCCACCCATTGGAATTCTAGGTTAAGCTCCCAGTGCCTGATAGGGCAGAAACATTGTCACGGATGGTTTTGGGTACATGTCGTCAGTCATCCCTCCCTCCGTGAAAGCAACGGCAGACAATCATTTCACGTCAGACACCAGGGTGATTAGAAGAGCACAGCAAGCCATGCTGAACGTCAGAGAGGCTTTGAAAACCAGTTTCATGACTGGCCAGGCTTCGGTGTGACAGTTGTGTGTGTTTCTCCTTGATGCAAACCCACTCCCTTTGTTGATTTTAATGCCCTGTAAGCCAACCACCCTCTCCCCTTCAAAAATAAAGTAACTATTGTTTTGAAACCATGCAATCTTTCTTTATTAATTAAAAAAAAATGGAGATAACGGACAAGGTAGCCTGGGTAGGGTGAAGGAAGAGAGAAGGACAAAGCCATATTGCTTATTGTAGCCACACTAAAATTCAAACTGTTTGAATGACAGCCTTCTGTTGCTTGAGCCATCCTCCGGAGTGGAGTGGCTGGGTGCCCAGAGCCTCGCCCCTGTATTCTTGAGCGTGGAACATAGGGAGGAGGGTAGGCGGTTATAAAGTGGATACAGTGGGGGTCTGTGCTCTTGTTGACTTCCCTGCAGCTCCAACAGATGCTTCATCATGTCCGTTTGCTACCCCATTAGCCTCAGCATTGCATCATGCCTCCACTCTTCGCGCTCACTTAATTCTTTCCTGGCCTTTGCCACTGAATGCCTCCATGCATTAAGCTGTGCCCTATCAGTGCAGGAGGACTGCATGAGCTTGGAAAACATGTCATCGCAAGTGCAGTTTTTTTCACTTTCTAATCTGTGATTACCTCAGGGATGGAGATGATAGGGGGAGTGAAGAAACATTCTGGGGGGACTGCATGGTCACCTGTGCTGCTGAGTTCGCCACGTTGACCAAACAGGAAATGAAATTCATAAGTTCCAGGGGCTTTTCCTGTGTACCTGGCTAGTGAATCAGAGTTCAAAGTGCTGTCCAGAGCAGTCACAATGGAGCACTCTGGGATAGCTCCCGGAGGCCAATACCATCAATTTGCATCCGCACTAACACAAATTTGACCCAGCAAAGTTGATTTTAGTGCTATTCGCCTCGCCAGGGAGGAGTACAGAAGTTGATTTTAAGAGCACTTTATGTCAACGGATGGGGTTGGTTGTGTGGACGCAGTCATTTTTAAATCGACCTAATGTGGCTAAATTCAACCAAACCCCATAGTGTAGACCTGGCCTAATACTAATACTCTGTGCATAAATTCTTCAGTGTTCATGAACAAATATGAATGAATTCAGCCTTGAAACACTCCCAGGAGGTTGGCATTAGGGTTGATCCAAAATTCAAAGTTTTTCAACAGGAGAAAAGAAATGGAGGAGATTTTTGGGTGAAAATCTTCATGAAAAGTATATCCATTTTGTGACAGTCACTATCCTCATTTTGTGGCTGAGGAAATAGACATTGCCTTGATACTGCCATTTTCATTTGCCTTGCATCTTGCCTAATTATTTACATCTGTGCAAAGCAAAGGCCGAGCATAAATAACTGGATTAGAATGGTAGTTTTGCCACTTCCCCTAGTAGAAATGGCTACATAAGATGCAAAGCAGTTGAGATAATTTCTCAGTTGGCCTATAACAGCCTGATTTTCAATAGTGCTGAAATCCCACCAATTTCAATTGCAGTTGAGTTACAGATGCTGAATGACTCTAAAAATCAGGCCTGGCTTTGATCAAAGCTATACAGAAGGACAAACAAGATTAGAACATAGAATAGCTGGTTCATAGTCCTCTGCTCCTCCACAACCCTATTATGGCAACACTGCTAGTCATCAGTGCAATAAAGCCACTGTTAACAGTTTCAGGATTGTTGGAAAAATAAATGCAAATGGAAGCTTTTCCCCTAAGGAGCTATTTATGGACTTCTATAAATCAGCCTTTTCCTCTGTACACCTATAGATTACTCTTTATAGAAGGAGACTCAGTTGCCCTCCAGTTGTTCAACTTCCTGGCTCTGTCAAGAATCAAAACCTGGTCTTTGAAGTCACATAGCCATACTATGACAGGAGATGGGCTAGTCAAATTTCTGTTTTGCACTGGTCCCCAATCCAGTGTGTCCTTTCAATCTTAATTTTATCTGATTTGACCAACAGATTCAGAGCTTGCAAGATCCATGTTTCAAAGTATTTTATGGGATATTTGCCTTTTGTCCCCCAGCAACCCTAAAATCCTAATATCTTTCTTACGGCCCCTATTTTTCAGATCTTCCACTTTTTCAGTCAATGTTTGACTTGAGACTCCAGGGCTGCAAGTCTCAGGAATCAGAGCCAGGCTCTGGGCAAGCTAACAAGCACAGCTGGACTGAAGTAGGCTGCCTGAACGGTTCTACCATCTGATTGGTTCAAAGGGTTCGCAGACCAGCTTTTAAACCCAGCAGCAGCAGATGATCAGTGGCTGTTCAAACATTTGCCCCTAGCTGCCACAGCTCCTGCACCTGCTTGTTCTCAACTCGGATCCTGCCCCTGCCTTTGGTCCAGCCCTGCTCCTGTCTTGCCTGACCCTGGGCTCTGATCTCTGACTTTGGACTGTGACTCTTGTCTCTGGCATCTGGTCTCTGATCCCAGCTCTAACCCTGGGGTCCATCTCCTGGCTTCTGACTCTTAGCTCAGGCAACTGACCACTGACTCCTACTCTGACCACTAGGCCTGACTAACCACGTTCCAGTAGCTGATAGCAAATCTCTCCTCCTGACCCTGCTGTCCTCTTCAATGCTGGTGATTCTAATGTCCATGTCTGCAATGCCTATTCCTAGTTTGACTATTCATTGTGTCCAGTTTGTCATTTAAGTTCTCTTTAGACTTGCTAACTGGGTTTCCAGCACCATACTTTGGCTGGCAGTAATCTGTGCCACTATTTTATTAGCAACACCCATGGCTGCTGAGTCATCTTCTTCCAGCTCCGACACCTTGGCTCACATTTATCCTCTTTTCTTTTCCCTTCCTTCCTCCTCCTTTGTGTTTTTCCTCCACTGCCCACTTTCCGGGATAGATTAACTGTGAGGCCACCTGCTGTATCCCTCTGTCCTATTCTCTTTATATTCTGGCACAGCTGCTGCTGCTTTCTGGGATTTCCAAGTGGGGTAGACCTCCCAGTCCCTCCACTCCTCAGCTTTCTGCCAGGAGAACAAAGCAGGCTCTTGCTGGACCAAGAGGTTCCGGAGGAAAAAGGGGAAGAGAGTCCTTGCAGTCCTGTAGCGGGAGATGGGCCATGTGTTCACTTCTTTTTTAATCTTCCCAGCAAACAGGGAAAGCTTGTGTCAGAGTCCTGGTACCACATTGTCAGGGAAGGGCGGGGGTGAAACCACTGCCTTTCCCTATGTATTCCAAGTGCAAGTGGGCCTCTTGTTGGCCTCCAGCAGCACGGACCATGTAGCTCCAGTGAGTGACTGGGGAGGAAAGGCCTCCAGCCTGCTCTGATCTTCTCTGGTCCTGCCTCTTCCACTCTATTCTCACCTGTCCCCTGCTCTCCTGGACTCCCTCAGCTCTAATCAGAGGCATTAGATTTCATGGGAGGTCTCTGCTGCAAATAGGGTGACCAGACGTCCTGATTTTATAGAGACAGTCCTGATTTTTGGGTCTTTTTCTTATTTAAGCTGCTGTTACCCCCACCCCCATCCCTTTTCCCGATTTTTCACATTTGCTGTCTGGTCACTCTAGCTGCAAATGTTGCTGAAAATTAGGGAAGGGATGAGTGGCAGCTCACCAAGTCTGATTCCTCACTCCACCATGAATCACGTGACCCCAATAAGCCACTACTAAATATGTTGGCATTTACATGCAAGGAGCTATTTTCACACACCAGTTTTCAAGACACACCCAGATCTACATTCAAAGACAAGATTAAAGCTTTGCTTTTAGCTCATTTTTTTCTGCTTCCTTTTCCTAAGCATTCTGGCAAGAAAATAGAGCATTACTAATTACAAAGGTCACAGTGGTGAGGATTTGCCTACATGAGTCTGCTGTGGGACCTAAGTATGCTGCTCGGATACTGCATGATTTTGGGACCAGATCCTTGGGTCTGGCCAAACTTTGAAAAGTGCAGTTTGGGCTGAGATGTAGAGGCAGAATCACAAAGGGGTGCAAACATTGCATACAGCACTGAAGAGTCTATAGGGTCTATCCCCAGTATAAAGTCAGACCAGCCTAAGGACTGCTCTAATGAATGCACAGTTTCCAATGGACAATCCTAAGAGGTTGAAATGGTAGCAGCTACCCTATTCACTTTGACCAGGAAATAGCTCATAGGCCAGCAGCAGGGAGAGGTATTGGAAAGGATCCTCTTTGCTGGCTGTACTCCAGCAGAGCATCCCCCGTGCACCAAATAATGATGCAGACGCTTTCTGCCAATGGGACAATACAAAGCAGCCCAACACATTGGAGGATCTGACCTACTATTTTTCTATGGGCAGATCAACAGCATGTCAGAAAGAACGTATTTAAACATCCACACCGAAGGAAACCTAACTAGACAAGTTCATGCAATGCACATTTATTTAGAACTTTTCCAGAAACACTAGGTGGTGCTGTCCTCTGTCTTTTGTTTCCTAGTTTACTCTCAATTTGCTGAACACTGCCCTGGTGGAATCAAAATCTCCTCTTTTCTAACTGCCCTTTGCTCAACCACAAAAATCATACTGCTCCATATGTGGGCACCCTTGTTTCCATGCCTTCCTACCTGTCAGTATGGCCAATGTTATCTAGCTGGATGCCTTTTTTAAAAAAACATGACTGCATTCGTAAAAATGTAGCTGCCCTGCCCTTGCCATTTGGAAAGGAAGGGAGGAGTCTGCATTGTTGATCACTGACCATTTCAGTAAAGAAAATAGGACAGATGATAGATAACAGATAACTATGTAATAATAAGTAAAGAATCACAGGAAATTTTCTTCAAACACTGAACAAGGAATTTTATTCTAATAAAGGAAAATGTAATATGCTTATAGCTACAGTCTCTCTCTCTCTCTCCCTTCCCCATATGTCCTCACTGCAGAGCTTCTGCCTAGGACCTTTCCCAACTCCTCCTACCTGTCATTGTTGTTATTTGTATGCCAGTGGCACCAAGAAGCCACCACTGAAATCAAGGCCCCATTATGCCAGGTGCTGTACAAATGTAAAAGGCAGTCACTGCTCAAAAGAGCTTTCAATCTAAGTAGAAAAGACAAAGGCTAGGAGGGAAAATAGAGGTACAAAGAGGTGAAGCAATTTGCCCCATCCACTCAACCAGCCACATACTTAAGGCAATAGTACACTTTTTCATAACAGTTTCATATGGGTCTTCTCTGAGACATGATCCAGACATACCTTATTTATGCATATATGGGGTCTTACATATTATCCCAGTATGGAGTCAATAGCTTTAGGAAGCTGAATTGATTAGAAAAAACTTAGCCAATCAAAAAAAATACATCATTTTTGGTCTGAAAAATGTGTATTTTGAAGATGTAAAAATAAATTACTACTGTGGCAGTAGCCCTGAAGAGATTTTCACTGATATAATAAAGCTGCTAATCATACCAGTTGTACTTAAAGGAAACAATGTACCATGGAGTAAAAACTGTATGTTTTAAAATAACACACTCATGAGACATAACCAACATAGCTGGAGAGGAAATGGTTTTCCCATCCCATGAAAATTTTCAAGATTCTAATTTTCTCCCCCTGTTCTACACCAAGACAAAAACAAGACCTTTCAGAATTGCTTATGAAAAACAATGAAGAGAGAGAAATCCACCTCAGAATAGCCAGAGATTGGGAGTTAACTGAGACTGTCAGCACGAACCTTTTCCCTTGAATATTATGGTAATTTTAATGGAGATTTTTTTATGCTCTTCTGAGGGGATGGTGGTAGCTTCTGACAATATTGTATGTGATGTTTCATCTGCCTTTTTAAAAAAAATATATAAACTCCTTTAAGCAATTTTTTATAACGTGTAGGTATGTGAGAATGTATGGCTGAGGAACACCATACATTTGGAGTGAGATTGCACAAAGTAAATGCAATTTTATTCAACCCCCTTATTTTTCTGGAGGGCTTACAACAATCTGCTTGCTTTGGAGGTCACAAGAAAACTAAGAGTATGCAGACAAAAGTATATTAGCAAATATAATCACATTTCAAGGACAAAGGGAACCTTTTCCTTTATACGGCACTATGTGCTCAGATTATGAAGGGAAGCAACATTTCTAATGATTCCCGATTCAGTCATTGCTTTATGAGATCCTGTTGTGGCAGAAAATTTATTTTTGCATTTCTGAAGTATTTAGCTGATCTGATTCAGGCTATGGTTCTTCTAAACTTATGGGCTCAAATTTTCAGATTTAGGCTCTTAAATCCACATTTAGAGGCCTAAGTGAGTGGCCTGATTTTCATAAGGACCCAGCAGCTCTCAGTAAGGGTATTGGTGTGATTTTCGAAAGATTCTAAGGGATTTAAGAACACAGTTCCCCTTTCAAAATCAATGGCTCTTGTGTTCTTCAGTCACTTAGGTGAGTTTGAAAATTCCATCCCATATCTACCCTTGAAATTTTAATCATAATTTTAACATGTATTGACATACACAAAATCGAAATCTGCTATAGACAGGACACAGATGTCTATTTCTAGTCGCACTTAATTCTAGGCTGCAGCATAAGTACAAAGGTTTGAGTTCTGTCTATACTAGATTTTACACACTAGTCATGTGTTAAACTTTAGTAGACATACACTGGCATGAATGGAACCTTCTGGATGCTCAGCACTTTGGAAGTGTCAGATCACATATTTAAGTACATAAATGTGGACTTCGGAAAATAATTTTAGACACCCTTTCATGAAAATCTTGGCATGCAACTTACTCCATACACAATGTAGCTTAAAAAAAAAGTGGGGGGCAACTTTCCACTCTCCTACAGAATTTTTTTTTGGCACTTCTTCCTCTAGTATAAATTATTCTTAATTAATTAAATGAAATTCTTAAGATGTACAGGTTCATTAACTCCTTTAATTAGAAAGAAGATTTTTGGACCTTAATTTTCAGACTTTCTTCAATATCTGTTTGACAGTTGTGTTCATAAGTGATTATATTCAAATAACTCAGTCATTAGCATTTTATTTTTAACATTAGGCATCTCTTTAGGACTCCTGCTGCAAGAGTGAGAAAATGGTGTTGGTTATGAAAAAGCAGAGTCTAAGTGATAATGATTTAATACTGAGCTTATGTGGTAGAAAATAGCAGATGCTGCCTTATGAGTCAGTGATCCTATGACAAATTACCCTTTTAAGCAAGTATCCAGCTTTTACTAGCTGAAATCAGCAGATATAATCGGTTTTCCTGCCAATGGCTTTCTGGCCCTTCCCTTTAGGAGTTCAAATGACATAGTTAACCTGGTTAGTATTGTTCCTGTGATCATTAAGGCCTCAATTATGGTCTCCTGTAAGTCTGTTCTTAAGCATGTCCATAAATTGCCTTGTACATATTGGCATTCTGCACCTAACTCGAAATGACACCAGCATCATTGTGGGCATTTTTTCCCAGATTTACATTACTCTAGGAATGAAATTCAATAAACATGGGTAATCCAATTGTATTCTGAACACTTGTAACATCTGCCTTTTCTAATCAAAACTTGTAATTAGAGATGATGGCTTGATCAATAGGCAGCAAGCATCCTCAATATTTAAACATAGGTATTCTTTATCCCTAACAGACATGTTGCCAATAGGGCACTTTGGGGTCCATTTAATAGACTTAGGGGTCAGAAGCGTGGAAGGACAGAGTAGAGAGGATCAATCCATTATCTAATACAGAGAAATTAACTTCACCTTCAATATACCCTTCATAAAACACTGGGAATGAACCAAAAAGGTACATGAAGCAGAAATATTGCAGACAGGTTAGTAGTTTTTGTTTTAATCTCTTCCTAGTGCCTTTGGGCTTGGCTTTGCAAGATGCTGAGCTCTCTGGCCCCAACCCAGGGAAGTTTTAAAGCACAAGGGATGGATTTCAGTGGAACCAAGTATTCACATATGTTAATTATATGATGATGTGCATGGCAGGATTGAAGTCAGAGGGCTCAGTTCTTTGCAAGACTGAACCCTTTAAATGTATCCGGGCCTGAATATGGACATCTCAGGAGAACACAGTTCCAGGAGCCCTCAACGAACTTTCCTAATAAACTGTGCAGATTCTACTTTTAGTGTTAACAATAAAGGGTTTGGGGAGAAAACAAGACAGAAGCGGACATCCTCTTTCCTCCTTACAAGCTGCAAAATATGAACAAGACATGGCAATAGGGTAGAATACAATAAAGAATACTGTATCCAGCTGAAATGCTATGAAAAACATACATAGGCTAAAAACAATATAGAAAACCGCAATTTTTATCCCCCTCACAAAATGGACCAGAAGAGTCTTTCATGATCAAGTGGTCAGGAACTCAGCAAGGACATGGACATCTTTCCAAAAAAAAAAAAAAAAAAGCTTTTAGCAGCACACTGTCCCCTACACACCTAGCTGGGACACTGCAACAAAAGAAACGAGTGACACTTATTGACCCACCAACATTTCTTCCTGTTGCACCTTGGTATTGCATCACTGAGGCACCAACCAAGCGTTTATCAGACCCCACTCTCATCTTGTGAGACATGTTGTGATCACAGCTTAAGGTAGTTGGAGAAGATATAGTGATAAAAGAGAGTGTCTATTTTCAAAAGCGAAACTGATAACTTTAAAAATCAAACTGTTTTTTTACTGGTCGGATCAAGAAGAGAATTAATTTGGAAATGTCTTTAGCCTTAATGCTCAGATCTTGATTTTTAGGTAGATTTCACACCAAATCTTTGCACACCTAGGAAAGAGCTCTTCAGAACTGGGCTTTTTATTCAGGCTTCTCTCTCAATAGACTATGTGCAGCATTCTTCTTCTCCTCAGATCAGCTTTGACAACAACAAAAATATGAACTGGCTCCCTTTCCTGCATTGTACACTTCATGGCTATCAATAACACGATGAGGAAAAAAAATGCAAATGGCATATCAAGTCCAGCTACTATATGAATTAAATTACTTTTTTAATTTTATGATCTTTAAAGCAAAACAAGATAAACTGCTGCTTCTTAAAAGCTTTTTATATTTACTGTAGTCACATAGAAAGAAATTAAATTATCAAGATTTGTTGCTTAACAGACAAATGGAAAGGAGGAAGGGGGATGGTTTTTCCCATTTAATTAGGAGGAGGTTTTTATGTCTCAGACACCACTGTATTTCAGATGGCTGTAACTCCTCTAAGAATTTAAAGCACTGCATAATCAACTAAATCTACTTAACATATACAAAACTCAGAAAATTTACAAAAAACAAACAAAAACAAATTTAAATGAGATGTAATACATGGAGATATACCTATCTCATAAAAATGGAAGGGACCCTGAAGGGTCCTTGAGTCCAGCAGCCCCCTGCCTTCACTAGCAGGACCAAGTATTGATTTTGTGCCCCGACCCCTAGGTGGCCCCCTCAAGGATTGAACTCACAACCCTGGGTTTAGCAGGCTAATGCTCAAACCACTGAGCTATCCCTCCCCCTGTGAAACACCTCTATATCTGTTCAAATATTTCCACTACAGTTTAACTCTTACTCTTTCTCCAGGCTCTGTTTAGGTACTTAATTGAATACCAAAGCAACAGTATTAAGGATTCAATCACTTATTAAGAGAACAATTAAAATGAAATACAAGTTATAGTATTAGTACATAGTAATATAGTATTAGTACATAGTAGTATAGTGTTTCAGAATCCAAGCACCAAAACTTTGGAAGCCTAGTTAACCTTGGCCTGAAACAACAGCGTTAATCTCTATGTAGACATATGCACATGCAATAGGAAGGCATTCTATGTTGGAATTACAGAATTAACTACCATTTGAGGACTATCCCACCTCCATCTCCACTGGATGTCCAGCTCTTACTTGAAACTGCTTGAACAGCTGTTCAACCATCTGTTCCACTGACTCAGCTAAATGTGGCAAAAGTCACTAGTGACGTTGGTTGTATGTTGTCTGTTTAGGAAGACTATTGCTGTGGGACTTCTGCAAGAGATGAGGACCATCTGCTACCATCACATTCTGCATGTCACTCATGGCACTGGCCCTAAACATGGACTTGCTGGGAGACTTCTAGACTTTCCTCAAGTCATCTTGAATTTAGTTGGATGATAATTGTTCAGCACAGCAGCTACCATGTACCAATTCATTCACATACAGTTGGAAAATTTAATTATGGAATTGGGGCTTGAAAGCCCATTTGAGAGAGATGAGTCACTTCTTATCATGTCCTCATACTGCTTCCCACCACATGCATGCACATGTGATTCCCCCATTATTGCACTCTGCTAGGTCACTGGAAGAGAATTTGCATTCAAGCAGCTGGCATCGCAGGAGATGCTTCCTATTTTGAGTTTCTCTGCTGCAGTCACAGATATTCAGGCCAGTGAGGTAGCCCCATTTGATCATCACATCACTAGATTGCCCAACTTCAGCATGGCAAGTCACTAAATAGCCAGTGAGGATGCTAGTGCAAACTAGGGACCAAATTCCAGTTCTTCACTCTGGAAAACTCCTATGAACACCAGGGAAAATCTGCAAGAGCATGGACTGAATAACAATCTGGGGATTTGGTCCTACGTATGCAAAATAAAATAAAATGATCTAGCAGCCCAATGGAGGATTGAAGTGGCAACATTCTGGATGACTGAGCAGCCTTTTATAAAACCATCCGACTTATAAGAATAGGAAATGTGCTTTGAACATTGTCCTTTTCTTCCCAAAGTAGTCGTGTCACAGCTGGCTAGTCATCTTAATGAGGCAGTTGGCAAAAATCCAAAGATCACTGCATCATTGCATGAAACAGAGTATTGCCCCTGCGTGCACACAGGCTGATTCTCCCTGCGCCACAATCCAATCCACATCATTGTGATATGTAAGCACCACATTTGACGGCATGAACAGCTGCAGTTATCAGTCATGACAAGACAACATATACATATCTTCTGCCTGTCTTAATTTAATCTTCCCAAAGTGAAGAGCCAATAATATTTAAATTATTTAGCTCTACATGGGGGAAAAGATTAATATTAGCAAAATGATATTCACACTATATCCCAATTAATCTGTGCGCAATGTGTCATGACTTATGACCTGCTGCCACCACCAACCTTCATACTTGGAAATTTTCTATCATGTCACCCCTCATTCTTCCCCCTTATTGCAAAGATACTTTCCCAAAGGGTGGGAGGCTCGTTGATAAAAATGTTGGGTCTTTTCAAAGGCCACTGCAGGAAAACTCAGTCACCACATCTCAATTCCAGATATGAGTAACAATCAAACACTTACTTTATTACAGGTACACCCATGAACTAACTCATTTACCATTCATTTAGAGGTATCCTCTTTACCCACTCAAGCAGAGAAAAGTATTATTATAGATCCCAATTCAGACTTTCTATTCAGAAGCTGTTGGATCCTATGTCCACCAAACATGGTCTCAGTGCCACCTTGTCAGTAGCCTGTACTGTATAGACTTGCCTTGGGTGTCTTTATAGTCCACTCCTGGCACCTTCAGCAACATCCTAGATATAAATCAACTTCTAGCTTGCAAGCCTCAGCTCATCACTTCTCACTGGTACTTCCTCACTTGCTAGCATTTGAACCAACAGTCTATTCTGGCTTCTAGCAAACAAGTGGGCCTTTACAGAGTCCAGGCACTGCAATATTATAAGGTGTGCTACTAAGCAAACAGTCACTCAGTTTTGGAAAGTGTCCCAAACATATTGCCTCTCTTTTCCAATTCTGTTCCCCTTAAGGGAACGCTAGTCTTCTGAGAAATAGAAAGCCCATTTGCCTCTAACAGCAAGCGAGGATTTTACAAATGCTGATAAAACTAAATTGATTTGGGGGTGTGGGGTAATTTAGTTTCTCTGTATTGAACTTTGCAAATGCTGGATCAAGTCCATGACTAGGGCTCCTAGGTGCTATGGTAATACAAATAATAAATAATACATATTGTGCTGAAAAGCTGTTAAATCCCAATCAATTATCCCTCTATTAGCTAGCAGAGGATAAATAACAAAGGTAGCCAGAAATTCTCCAAACTGGTTAACAGAATGGGATCAGAAACCTTTTCTGTTTTGAAATAACCTCACATTTAAGATAGTGCTTTAATGGGCACAATACATCTCATTACAGCTGCAGTTCTTGAATTTGCAATACTATTTCTTGTTTTCTGTGTAACATAATATGAGCAAGCATGTCCTCATTTTCTTTTGGGTATCAGTTGGCCTTATAACAGAGGTCTGGAAAGTCTCACAAAATGTAGCTATCAGAGTAAGATCATTTGTTCATCCTGAGCATTGTAACTCCTTTTCACTAGGCATAACTCATATGATACACTTACCTAGCTTTTAAAGAGCCTCAGGCTGATATAGTTAAAAGTCCACTTTTAAAAATGCAGAAACTAAGGCCATATCTATATGTACAGCACTGCAGCAGTGCGGCTGCACTAGTACAGCTGTGCCAGTGCAGGGCATCTGGTGAAGACATTCTATGCCGATGGGAGCGAGCTCTCCTGTCTGCATAATAAAACCACCTCCACGAGTGGAAGAAGCTATGTAGATAGAAGAAGCTCTCCTGCCGACATAACGCTATGCACATGAATGCTTATGTCTGTATAACTTAAGTCGCTCAGGAGTATGGTAAATTTCTCCCCTTATCATGCGAAGGCAGGTGAAAAAATAATAAATATTGAGCAATCTGTATAATAAAATTTTATCAGTTTAAAATGTAAAAAGATGTCCACGCAGATCCACTTGTTCAAATTCAACCCCAGAGTGAGTGCATGCCATCAATCACAGCTGCCCCTGCTTACACCAAGTTAATATTTGATTAAGCAACTGTAGATTTTCCAGGTTTTATTTTCTTTGACTTTCCAGTCTCCATATAATAGCCTGGTAAGAGAGCAAATGACCAAAGTAAATTATACCTCTCCTACAACTTTCATCTTCAAATTAACTTTGCTGCCAGACATGTACTTTAAAATCCATATAATACATTGATCCAGTGCATGTGAATATCTCCCCTGCTAATTGTTGTCCCCAGTGACTGTAACAGCCTGCTATTTTCTCAAGCTAAAGGAGTTCCTCTTGAGCTCTAGTGGTAGAAGCTTAGCTTAGCTTGTTAATATTGATAGTTCCAGATTCAATCCTTGTAAATGATATCTATATATATGCAGCCATGGTTCATTACATACATATAGGCTGAGAAGTATATATTTAGGCTTGTAATCATCCAGAGTAATAAACAACAACTGCATCAAGAAAAATAGAACACTTTTTAAATATAATTTTCTCTCTAGAATTTTTAAGGCAACAATAGCAATAGTCCCTCCCTTTCCTCCCCTCCAATCTACTATGATTCCTAAATAGAATAGATTGGAAAATGTTCCCCCATCCTCGTGGAAAATGTTGCCTTTTTGGTGAAAAATGGAAAACCAAAACATTTAGATTCAGAAATGCCACTATGGTGTTTCATGGGAGTTGTAGTTTGGGTGCCTCATGTTCACATTTTCCACTATGGGCCAGGTTTCCTAGTTGGACTACATGTCCCATGATGTACCACAGTCTCCTTCTTGGGGGGCACTGTATAGAGCAATGGGATTTGCATTTCCTTTCCTTTCCCTACTCATATGAATATAAACTCCAAAGATGCTTTTGCTTCCTAGCTTCATTAGGAGCCTGACTTACGCACTGTACTTAAACCAGCATGGCTGTGCCTTGGCAATAGATAGGGCTGAGCCATCCGTTTTGTTTCCCAAAGCAGAACATTATGGGATAACTAGATTTGCTCTATAAGCCCACAGCCTCTTGAATTCACAGGAAGATAGGTACTTTGGAATATTTTGCTTGCTAAGTGACTTAGGAGCCTAAATATTTTCCAAAGTGATGTAGGCATTTATGAGCAAGTCTTTTGCAAGGCATCTTCATTCTGGCTCCAATCCAGGAAAGCACTTAAGCATGTGCTTAAGTCTCTCTCTAAAAGTAGGTCTTAGATATTTATATGGCCCCCATTATCATCGTATTTGAGTGCCTCACAATCTTTAATGTATTTATCACCATAACCCACCTCTGTGAAGAAGAGAAATACCTTTCATCATCATTCAAATGTATCTGCTGAAATATTCTACCTTTCCTCCTTTCAAACATTTCAAACAGTATTTGACTAGCGAATCTTGAACCCATTTCTTGTGTTCCATAAACCTTCAGGGAGTTTTGAACAACACTTGCATAGGAAATCATTCAAAAATTGGGATGATTTGCAAAAACAACCTGACTACTAGATCAAAAGTAACCACTTCAGCTCTTAAAGTGACAGTGTGCTATTCATATATACACTCTATGGCAGGGGCAGGCAAACTTTTTGGCCTGAGGGCCGCATCAGGTTTCGTAAATTTTATGGAGAGCCAGTTAGGGGAAGGGGTTGTGGCCTGGCCCCCACCTCCTATCTTCCCCCTCCCTCTGGGACTCCTGCCCCATCCAACCCCCCCGTTCCCTGATGGCCCCTCTGGGACCCCTGTCCCATCCATATCACCCCCGCTCCCTGTCCCTTGACTGCCCCCAGACCCCCACCACCCCATCCAACCCCTCCTCTCATTGTTGATGGCCCCCCCCAGGTCTCCTGCCCCATCCAACTACCCCTTCTTCCTGTCCCCTGACTGCCCCCGGACCCCTTGTCCCCTCCTGCCCCATCCAATCCCCGCCTCCTTCCTGATTGCCCCCAGGACCCCCATTCAACCTCCTGTTTCCACCCCAACCACCATCCACATTCCCACCCCTGGCCATCACCCCAAACTCCCCTGCCCTCTATCCACCCCCCCACAACTCCCGAACTCCTCTGCCCCTTTACTGCACTGCCGGAGCACGGGTGGCTGGTGACATTACAGACGCACCTCCAGACTGGAGCCAGGCCAAGCCGCCACCACCACGCAGCACAGAGACCAGGTCAGGCCAGGATCTGCAGCTGCACTGCCCCAGGAGCTCACAGTCCCATCGCCCAGAGCATTGCACCGGCGGCAGGGCAAGCTGAGGCTGCGGGCGAGGGGGAACAGCGGGGGAGCAGCTGGGTGCGAGCCTCCCAGGCCAGGAGCTCGGGGGCTGGTCAGGATGGTCCCACGGGCCGGATGTGGCCCGCAGCCCGTAGTTTGCCCACCCCTGCTCTGTGGATATACAGGACTGATACTGTAATAAAAATATAACCACAGCACAATAACACGAGAACTGTTAATTCACCATCAATATTCCAGACAAAATTTTAAAAGGTTTTCTAGTCCACACATAGACATTAAAAACAATGTGAGGAAACACACAGCAAAGAAATGAGACAAAATGTGAGACTGGTAAACATATGCTCCCATCAACAAAGTTGCTGCAAAAGTGTTTACTGGGAGAAGAGAATAAACGTTTTATACATAATTTACGCTTCTACCTGAAGAAAAAACACAACATAAAAGAAGTTCAATTAATTTATTTCAAGTATTAAAAAGTCAGCCCTTATGAAGGCTGAGATTTTAGTGACACAGAATGAGAAAGGTGCTCCACTCCTAAGACACCAATACCTCTCTCTTCAGAGTTATACAGCCACCACCACTGTAGTATCTGAGTGTCTTCCATCTAAAATCATAAGCAATAGTTAAGTCCCTAGTGAATTTCAAGGAGTTTCTGGATCACTTCCCTTTTCAGTGTAAAAATTCTGCTTGGGGTATTTTGGGGGGTTGGTTCCTGTTTGAAGAGAACTACATTAATATAGACTTGGAACCTTTTAGTTCACACCCACATAGGGGAGTTGCAGAGCAGCACTTTGGTGCAGGCTGCTCTTCACATCCCCATAGTCTGAACTGCAGGGGATTGCAGACAAGCCCTATGAGAACCCTATGAACATCTCCCCCCTTCAAACCCCTACACTCTTACTTTCCAAGAGAAACAACAGTGACTAGAACTTGACTAATACACATGCATATAATCCATTTATTGTATCAAGAACCATCCAGAGAGTCCCATGCTTCTGAACATGAAGTACACATTGACACTTGAATAGATTGGATTGTTTTGTGTACAACTACCTACAACTATGATTTCTGAAGTCATTCCTGACCAAGAATGTACTCTGAAATACAAAAGTTCAAGATGGAACATGATTCAGACACAAAGTAGATGAAGGCAGTAGGGAATGGAATAGCTATTCATCTGCACTCCAATTTCCTTTAGGATGGTTATTTTCTCCAATGTCTGAGATAACTCAGTTCAGGAAGCTCTGCTATAAGTATTTCTAAACACTTGTTCTTTCCTTGGAGCTGGGGCGGGGGAGAGAAAAAAGCTGTGGCTTAAATACTAAAAGACAACTACAAATTAAGTAATATTTAAGCTTTAGAGCTTAATCAGCAGCAGACGGAACTTTCATTTTAACACTCATCTAACTTACAATCCAGTATAATATTATGTTTCACGTGTGCCTTCACTCTGTGTGATCATTTGTCAAATCAACTTTTCTGGTTTATGCTATTCTGAGGGCTTGTCTACATGCTGGGGCAATGTGCACAATAGCATATGATTTCTGAAGCGTGGGAATGTGGTGTGCATTAATTGGTGAATACTTTAAATGTTCACTAGCGTGCTACAGCACTATATAAAGTGCAGCAGGGAACATTTAGTGTGCACCATCAGGGTCTACATGGACCAATTAATGAACAACACATTAGTGCACTTTAGAAATCATACCCCAGTAGTGCACATTGCCCC
The DNA here is from genome assembly GCF_025201925.1 of Gopherus flavomarginatus. NCBI lineage: Eukaryota > Metazoa > Chordata > Testudines > Testudinidae > Gopherus > Gopherus flavomarginatus. The sequence goes on along the minus strand of NC_066631.1, from coordinate 20,842,247 downwards.
ATATTGTGGACAAGCCCCTAGTTGTTTCATAGTTTCCTTCAGAGTCTTTCCTTAGCCTTATCACAAAGAGCTGCATTCCTTTCCCACCAAACAATGATGTCACTCTATCAACATAGAATCATACTGGTGTAAATGAGAGGAGAATTTTGCCCACAGTGTAATAACATACATTAAGCCAAAGTAACAAATCCTCCTGCACATAATGGGGATTCAAAGACATGATCTGAAATATGGTTTAGCGTGATTTTTAAATGTGTGTTTCAGCAGCTAGGAGATTTAACACTGAACAGAATGGCTTGCAATGCATCACCTTTCAAAGTGAAGAAACTGAAACTATCTCTGCAGAAGCTGAATTGTGTTGCCTGGATATGTGGAAAAGAATGTAACCACATTGAATGGAATCTGACCAACATTAATCTGCATAATAAAAGACATGAGGGCTGCCAAAAAAAAAAAAAAAAGAACTGTATATGCATATTAGAAGCCACTAACTGGTAGGAGGTCTTGTAGGTTCAGGCAGATGTTAATAAAACAGCTGCTGGGTCAGAGGATGGCTGTAGAAGTTTGAATTTTGCTCTTTATCATGCTGAGGTCTGTGTGCATCTGTTCTGTGTTACTCAGAGCCTGATTCAAGGGTCACTGAAGCCCGTGGGATCCTTTCCAGTGACTTCAATAGCCTTTAGCTCAGGCCCTAGACCAGTTCAAAGCAAGAGAGGTGACCTCTAAATTGAAGTTTGGTGATGTCCTTTGGGAACCATGTTAACTGGGAGTGATAATCTGCACCTGCCTATATTACTTCACTCAAATTGTGCTATCCCATCAGGAGAAAATTGTAAATAAAGTGGCTCACTACACTATGCATCACTATGCCATAACAGTTAACATAATGTTATAGCTGTAGGTCAGAGTTATGCATTAAAGCTCACAGATTGCACATAATTATTATTTAATTATCTGTGCCCAGTAGATTTCAAGTATGCCTTTCATAAGCCTGCTTCTTATAGCAAAGGACAAATAGGTGGCTGTACTTATTGCAACCAATATATACGTGGCAGTTAATTATCTTCAGTGTGAATATATGCTACTATAGTGAAGGAGGAGTGAGTATCACTCATTTCTAAAAATGACAAAGACTTTTGCTTTCAAAATCTTGGACTTTTAGGGGTTGATCATGGAACTCTTATTAGTGCAAGTACACCAGTCCCATTTCTTGCATGGATAAGGTTATGAGGATTGAGCTCCTACCTGGTCAAGTGTCTGCTTCTTTGCTCAGCTGGTAGGATGAATATCAGATCTGCTTATGTACAATCAGCAGAGGGCAGTGATACATATGTACACAATCCAGTAAGATCATAGCAGAATGAGAGCCAGTGGCTATCACAGCATTTCCCCCCATGTTCTGATTCAAGTAGGAAGTGCTTGGACAAAACAAGCACTTCCTTTTGTTTGACATGGCATTTGGGAAACAGATTGTGAGACTTTCCTTCTGTGTTTGGAAACTTAAAAACAAGTTCAAGACAGAATATTACACATTTTGGTTTAATTTTTAGTGAAAGGTTAAGTCACTTGAATGGTGATTTTTTTGCCACTGGTGAGAAAGTGAGGCATCTTGCATCTTCTTTCATGTTGTTTAAGTGTTGTATTTTACAGGGCTCCAAACTTTCCCTGGATAGAATTAGCCTGAATTTCTTTTATTTCTTTTTATTAAAAGATATTGTTCATATTCATTTGATGTAAATACGAGTTAGTAGAAATGCCACACAGATGGTAGTCTCACCTTGGGAATTGTCACACCATAATAAATCTAATCCCATCTAGTCCAGCATCCTATTTCTGAGTAGCCAAAAGGAGATAGTCATCCTCATCTCCTCCCAATAATGGACCCAACTGAATAATATTGTACCAATGTTGGGAAGCTCCTCATGTGGGGTTTAGTCCATCTCCCCTTAAATTGAATTGGAGTCTCATACCTTTGTAGTTCATACCTAAATTGATCAAGTTAACAAGATAATCTTTGAAGCATGGGGATCGAGAGACCTTATAACAGCTATACTAGCTAGTGTCATAGTACACAATATTCTTTTCCACATCTAGTAAAGACCAGATACTGTTGTCATTGAAGTCAGTGGTGAAATTCTCATTGGCATCAGTAAAAGTAAGCTTCTGACCCTTGCTGTAAAGTTTAGTAAATTTTTGAAATGTATGAAGTTACATTAACTCAGTAATATCCTGCAGCAGTGAATTCCACAGATCAAGCATTCATGACAGCATTTCCTTCTAACATTTTTAAATTTAATGAATTTTCATTGGATTAAGTGCCCTGTTATTTTGTATTATAGGAAGAGGGTAAATATAAGCAGAAGTTCGTCCTTCTTCATACACCATTAATTATTTTAATATTAAAAATACTATCTATCTGCATAAGTTCCCATCACCACAGCACTATGTACGTTTCGCTCTGGTGAGCTGGGTGGAAAAACAAAGGAAGGGAGCAAGCTGGAGGCCATGAGGAAGGGGAAAGTAAAGAGCTGGAACAGCCAAGGACCACAGGGGAGAGAATATTTGAAGTGGCAACTGTAGAAAGCAGCTTGATGACATTATCTGTGCACTATGGTCCTGGATAAACTGCAGCTCTAGCTACTCTGCTGGCTCCAGTCTCTGGCTGGCTCCCTCCTGCAGTGTCTCTCCCAAAGCCCATATAGCATGGGGTTGAAGGAGTGCCACATGGCTTCTGGTGCCCCCATGGTGTCCTCCACTGCACGATTCTGGGTCCAGAAGTCTTGAGGGAAAGGTGGTCCTGAATAACTCCCATTTTACCCTCTCCCCACTGTCATAAACAGATAGCTAAGGGTTAATGTCTCTTTCACCTGAAGCACCTGACCAGAGGACCAATCAGGAAACCGGATTTTTTCAACTTTGGGTGGAGGGAATTGAGTGTCTTTGTCTTTGTTTTCTGGCTGCCTGCTTTCTCTGAGCTTTGGAGAAGTAGTTTCTTTTTTCTAGTCTTCTGTTTCCAAGTGTAAGGACAAAGAGATCAGATAGTAAGTTATATGGTTTCTTTTCTTTGGTATTTGCATGAATATAAGTGCTGGAGTGCTTTGATTTGTATTCTTTTGGAATAAGGCTGTTTATTCAATATTCTTTTAAGCAATTGACCCTGTGTTATATCATCTTAATACAGAGAGAACATTTGTACTTATTTTTCTTTCTTTTTATATAAAGCTTTCTTTTAAGACCTGTTGGAGTTTTCTTTACTTCAGGGAAATTGAGTCTGTACTCACCAGGGAATTGGTGGGAGGAAGAAATCAAGGGGAGATTTGTGTGTTGGATTGCTAGCCTGACTTTGGATTCCCTCTGGGGGGAATAGGAAAGTACTTTTTGTTTCCAGGATTGGGAACAGAGAGGGAGATTCACTCTGTTTGGATTCACAGAGCTTGTGTCTGTGTATCTCTCCAGGAGCACCTGGAGGGGGGAAGGGAAAAAGGATTATTTCCCTTTGTTGTGAGACTCAAGGGATTTGGGTCTTGGGGTCCCCAGGGAAGGTTTTTCAGGGGGACCAGAGTGCCCCAAAACACTCTAATTTTTTGGGTGGTGGCAGCAAGTACCAGGTCCAAGCTGGTAACTAAGCTTGGAGGTTTTCATGCTAACCCCCATATCTTGGACGCTAAGGTCCAAATCTGGGACTAAGGTTATTACACCCACTCAGTGCAATACTACCTGCTTGAAAGGCTATTTGCAGCTGCTCTGCCTGCTTCCATTAATTACATAGTCTGTTACAGAGTACAACTGAGACAATGTCCTTTTGAATCCTAAGACAGGAGTACAATGTAACATAACAGGTTGTCATGTAATGGAATTGCATTCCAGATCCAGTATCCATTGTCTATGTATGCTACACATATTCCATCTGAACAGATGAGTAACCTGGTGCCCTTGAACAATGTTCAAAGACAGATCTTATCTCTTTGCTTCCAGAAGAGGCCTACGGGGAATAGTAATTTTTTAAAAAGAACAAGAGTACTTGTGGCACCTTAGAGACTAACAAATTTATTTCAGCATGAGCTTTCGTGAGCTACAGCTCACTTCTTCAGATGCATAGATGTAGCTCATGAACGCTCATGCTGAAATAAATTTGTTAGTCTCTAAGGTGCCACAAGTAGTCTTGTTCTTTTTGCGGATATAGACTAATACGGCTGCTACTCTGAAACCAGTAATTTTTTAGTTTAACAAGTATAGGGAGGTTTAATGAGAAAGGGCAAGTGAGGATGCATAGCAGATACCTTCTATCCATGAATAGGTGGATAAAGCCTGCAGCGCCATAGAAGCAGATACTGCAAAAATCAAGAGCAAGATAGATGTTAATGATGACCCCATCAACTAAGATATTATTAAATTCATATATTTCATTGGAACAACTTCTGTTGGTGAAAGGCACAAACTTTAAAGCTTACACAGAGCTCTTCTTCAGGTCGAAAGCTTGTCTCTTTCACCAACAGAAGTTGGTCCAATAAAAGAAATTACCTCACCCATCTTGTCTCTCTAACATCCTGGGACCAACATGGCCGCAATGACACTGCAAAGATTAATTTAAATATTCCATTTTAATAAATGAAATCTAAAATAAACTTTCAGCTGCAAAAATGTTTCCCATTCAAGACATCATCCAACTAAAATTGCAAGACTTTTTCGTGCCTGGCAGTCAATCTGAGAATTTTCGCAGCATTTGCTGAACCATCCAAGTAATTTTAAAAATTTGCTTTGCAAAAGTTCTGATCCTCCAAGACAACAATATTTCCCCATCTCAGCTTTTCTTGTGAAGCTTTCAGCACAGCTCCCCTCAGTTAATAGCATCCATCTCCCCCTACCCCTGTAGTGTTGCTATCTACATTAAACCCTACAAATCTTTCTATTTAGTTTTTCTTTCACAGCAGACTAATACCTAAAGTGTTAGGAATCATGGTCAATATCATTAAAGCTATTAGATAAATTAATACAATTATAAATGTAAAACCCTCCAAATTCAAACCTACAGCTTATACTATGATCAGACACAAAAAATTAGTAAGGCCATTCTACACTGCTACTTATTTCGGCAAAACTTATGTTGCTCAGGGGGTGTGAAAAAACAACCCCGAGTGACAAGTTTTGCCAGCATAAGCACTTAAGTACACAGCGCAATGTTGGAGGGAGGCTACTGCCGCTCATTGAGGTGGTTTTATTATGTCGACAGGAGAGCTCTCTCCCATCGGCATAGAGCAGCTACATGAGCAATCCTACAGCAGCGCAGCTGCATCAGTACAGCTATGCTGTTGTAAGTTCACTAGCATAGACATGGCCTAAAGTTTGCATTTATTTTAGATATCAGTCACAATTAAGTGCTGCAGGTCTCCCAGAAGATATTGTTCTGGTCTAAAGTCCCTGGGTAGGCTGAGTGGTGCTGGTGACTGCATGAAGCACAAACTTCTTTGAGACTGGACATTTCAATTAATATAACTGTCAGGGTGAGTTAATCAGAATCCCATCCCCACCCCAGGCAAAAGGGGGTTGTGAACTGACCCAGGAGTTTGGACTGAGTGGGTGGAGGAGTTTTGTAGCATGGGTGGGATGAAAGTAAAAGAGAAGCTGGAAACTGAGAGAGACTCGTAGGAGGAAGAAAGCCAATCAGCAGCCTGTGAGCATAGTGTGACCCTGGAAAAAGCTAAAGACAGTGAGCTTTTGAGTCTGGTGTTGGCTGAAGAGTGTTCTTGGTGATGTGAACAAAAGAAGTTGTTTCCTGCTATTTGATGCCTTCTGCATTCAGAGGCATAGGATTTTGTACATTCTTTGTAAATAAACAAAACTGCACAGAAATACCTTTTATCACCAATTCCTACTCCCAGTTGGAACACCCCCAGAACCCCAATCTTTGACTAGCTGCTCAGGTCAGAGAGGGGGCAACATTATTGCCAGTTGTGGGATCCAGTTTCCCAGGAGAGAGATCTTAAGCCCGGTGTTCCTGTTAAACAAGATGGAACAAACAACAGAGATATGTGCAGAAATCAGAAATGGCCCACAGAAATTAAAATACCAGCTGGAGATTTCACAAAAGGAATTAAGACGTGACCCAAATTAAAACAAGAACTGGAGGTTTCCCAGAAAGAACTCAGAGAAGATTTCCAGTTGAGATGAAATATCTATTGGAGCAGGAACTGCAAAGTGCCTGGGCAGATTCAGAAACCCAACTGCAACATGCCAGGCTGGAATGGTAAAACAGATTGATGAGGTAACAACTAACCTGACTGTCATAGACCAGAAGATCTTCCAAGAAATAGTGGAGACCAAGCAAGCTTTGACCAGTTTGAAACCTGCTAACCGAGATGGGTTGCAGCTTAAGGAACTAAAATGTCAGCTGCAGGATATCAAAGGGTCACAAGACCACAGTGGATCTGCCTGGATGAGGAATTGGGCCAGTCGGAGGACTTGGACAACAGTTTTTTACTCCATTTCTAGTTCATAGAGACCCAGAAGGAAGAGGCCAGGTTGTCACAGTTCAAATGATGCAAAAACTCTGGGAGGCTTATTTGGCTTCATTCAACTTTATAGATTAAATGAATGGCTGGAAAGAGGGACAGAAAGGCGGGTTTCTATCAGCCAATTTGGGTGTCCCTGGACTGATAGCTCTGCAGAAATTACACGCCCCCCCCAAAAAAAGAGAGAGAGAGAGATGGAGTTATCCAGCCCTGGTACAAGCCTTTGACATGAAGTTTGGAGCTAGCCATCAATCTCTGCTGGCCAGGGCACAGCAAAAAGATAGAGGAGAGGGAAAAAAGAAACCCCACTTGAACTGGAAGAGGATCTATGGAGACCTGTGTTTCTGGCATACCCAGAAACTACTGAGACCTTCCAGGATACTCTGGCAATGGACCAATGTATAGATGCTCATCTGGACTTGGGCTCGTAGGATCAGATCAGCAAAAAGTGACCAAAGACACTCTAAAAGGCTGTGGATTTTGCCACAGAATTTTAATCTTTTTTTCCAGCAGTTCACTGGAAGAGGAAGCAGCTGCTAGTGAGGAAGATGGAAGCTGACTGCCATAAATCCTGTAAGTACAGCTGCGTCTCTAATGTGTATGATGAAAGAAGGGATTCTAATCTGGTTCATGACTGTACTGAACAATTAAAACAAATGATAAATCTAGTTTGTAAAAGAAGGGAAAAGTGGCAATAAACTAAAAAAAGCAATCAGTTAAATGCTGGTACTTGACAAAATTGGCCATAAAAACAATTGTTATAAATTAAAGACAGATCGAGACAGGGTGTCTCACAAATCTCTAGTCATAGTCTCTCGCTCAATTTGGGAAATGGAGCAAGCTGAAGGGACAATGTTTGGAGGCATAAAGGTCAGCCCCGCGGTTTTTGTTTAAATCTTGGCAGTTCAACAACAATAATGGGAGTTTGGCTATTGAGTACATAATCTGTAAACCACACAGTGGTGATTGACATTGGCTCAAACATAGCAGTTATCAAACCAGACATGCTAAAAAGCTAGGGAACCGGGGATCCAAAGCTGAACCACCTAATTGGTCTCAAATGGAGACATTGACTGGGGCAAGGGCATCCATCTAAAACTTAGGTTTGAAAATTGGACATCTGGCATTAGTGCAGGAAGTCTGAGTGGCTGAAATAGTGGACACGCTAATAATTGGGTTGGACTTCAGTATGGCTAATAACTACATAACCGGTGCCAGGAAAGGTGTCTTACAAATTCAGTCTATGGAAATTCCCTTTTAAGGTGGGACAAATAGTTTCAGCAATTGGTTTGCTGTGAATGAATTGTCCTGCCCCGGGGAGGTAAAAGGATGGAGAGAAGAAACCATTATAACAGCTACATGCTGTGGTAGCTTTGGTAGCTTTCGAGAAAGGGAGAGATGCGGAGTGGCTGAAACCTGTTTTGAGACACAAGGTCTCTGAGGAATCTTAGCTGCTAACGCTTTTGTGGATGCCAAACAAGAACCGATCCCTGTTCATTTGCTGAATGTTTCTGATAAGCGGCAAAGAGTAAGAAAGGGAAATCATTTCAGTGGTCAGCAGGGGTTGATTTAATATTTCCAAAGTTGAAAAAGGCTCTTCTGACTGCTTTTGCCTTGGTATATCCATGTTTAAATACCCATTTCATGCTGGACACACATGAAAGTGGTTATACTTCAGGAGACAAAAATTCATTTTGGCTGCCTCCCAGAATCTGAGGCTGTAGCTGTGGAAGTTGAGGCTAGAAAAGTTGTTACAGAGATGAATACTCCATTCAGACAGAATGAGTGGGCTCTGCCTCAGCCAGCAAGTTCCATGGAAACCATTGCCCTTCCTCAGGGACTGACTGAAAGAGGTGGCCCCTTGCGGGATTGAAAAAGTCTTCTGGGAGCATAGAATCCCACAGGAATTTGAGTGGGTATAAAAATCATTTTTGGTTCTTGATGTGAAAACATCTTGACAGAAGGATATTGTATCTTTGTAGATAGTTAAACTTGTATCATTTTTAGTTGGCTAAATGGTTTATTTTCTTTGGGATGAGTCATACAGGGCGTTACCATTTGGGGTGCCATCAGAGTGATGGGTGGAGCTAACGCAAGCGGCAGTGTTATGCTGACAGGTACTGGTGACTATCTGAATCACAAACCTCTTTCAGACTGGGTGGGAGTGAATGCACCCTCCAGTTAACATTGCTGCCAGCCAGAATGACTTAATCAAAAGCACTTCCCCCACCTAAGATAAAAAGAGACTGTGAATCCACCCAGGAGTTTGGACTGAGTGGGCAGTGGAGTTTCACTGAGTATTTCATGAGAGACAGACAGGCTGGAAACAGAGAAACTCGGAGGAGGAAGAAAGCCAAGCAGCAGACTGTGAGCACAGTGTAATCTTGGAAAACGTTAGACAGCTAGCTTTTGAGTTGGGTGTTAGCTAGGGGTGCTGGGAGCAAAAATAAAGCAGTTTCCTGTTATTTGATTCCTTCTGTGTTGAGAAACACGGGTCTTCATATATCCTTTGTAAATAAACAAAGCAGCAGGAAAAATACCTGGCTATCACCAGGTTCTAGTCCCAACTGAAACATTCTTAAGGCCTGAAACTTTGGCTAGCGCTTGGGTTGAAAAAGGGCAGCCATCCCTCTTCAGCTTGCAATGGCACTGTACACACTTGTAGAACTTCCTTTGAGGTTTGCTAAGCTGATTAGGAGAGTGTTTTAAGGCTTCCTAGCATTAATCAAGCCTTCCTTACAGTATTTTGCAAATACAGTGTCTTTTCATTGTGTCTGAAATTGAGCCCTTCAACACTTACAAATGTATTTTTTCCTCATCTTGGAAATCGGGCTTTACTTGCACCAAAATAAACTATATTCATAAGTCATCCTTGATAAAGTCAAGATTTTAGTGTATCTTATGTATGTCATTTATATTCTTACATAACAGTTCATATTTATATCTAAAGAGCTTTGTATAGTTCATGTTATATATTTCATTCTGTGTGTATACAAACACCACCAACCAACCTAAGAACCCCATGGTGTGTGTGTGTGGGGGATGTATGTATGTATGTGTGTGTGTGTAAACACATGTACATGCAGACCAAAAGGGTGCTACAGAAAGTATTTTTAATAGAGAATAACTTCTATATTTTAATCATCTGATAGAATTCTATAGAAGGGATACAATTCCCTTAAATTCTACAGCATGATTCATTAAAACTTAGAAATAACACGTTCTATTAAATTCTATAGAATATTTCCACACAGATAGTTTAACCAAATACACTGAAGTTTCTAGGAATTCAGTTTAGATTGTAATGACTGGACGTTCAAGAGCTCAGTTCTCAACTGGGCATCTACAGCTGCTGGACTTTAGAAAGAAATTGAAACCCAATGTGCTGAGCTCTTGTTGTGGGCTAAGCAATTGTAAAGTCTACACTAGTATACATACACCAATGCGTATGGGAGTAAAGTGAATAAAAATAAGGTATTATACATTTGTCTATATAGGACATGTATTATTTTCTATTCTATATTCTGTTCAATAAAAAGTTTTTTGATACATTCTATTAAATTTAACCAAAAATTATATTCCAGGTATTAAATTCTAAAACATGATTACAAAAAATGAACGAAGTGGTATTTTCTATTAAAAGTAAATAAATTTCCAGGCAACTTTATTGGTTTCATCCCATTACATTCTACAGGACTTGTCCGTAAGGGATACAAACTCAATAAATGTTGTCTGAGGTAACAGATACAAGATTTCCTTGTTTAAAATAGTTGCTTCCCCAGTGGCATTCTGCTCTGTGCTTTGGCAGCAGTTGAATGAGTCTGAAAGAAGAATCTCAGTCCCCAGTGGAGAGAATGCTAGCAGTGTTCAGACACACAGTACTACATGCTCTCTCTCTGCTCTCCTGTCTGTAGTGTGGCATGACTGGCAGCCACACAAAAAACAACACAGCACTTTTCCAACTGTAGAGAGGCCAAAGCCTGTTTGTGAAGAGAGAGAGAGAAAACAGCAAAGTACCAGAAAGAAAGGTGAGGGGAAAAGAAGTTTTAAAAGGAGATCAATCAGCAGAAGTTCTGCATTTAGCTGATTAAAAAATGGCTTGAAGCAAGTGCAGATCTTGTCAATATAGCCAAGACTCCCAATGACTTCAATGGGCTTTGAATAAGACCTTCACATTTTTGACCATTTGTCTATTTTTTATTTGACTCCTTAGCCTGACATAGTGTTAAATTTTCCATAATTTGTTTCCAGTCCAATGCTGTGTCCTTCATTCCAGCTGTAATTCCTAACCTATCCTTTGCTGCTGGAGAGGGAGATAATTTTGTTACTGATATCCTTAACAGATGGCTTCATCCAACCTGAGTACTCTTGAGGCTCTGCAATCAGCCCCCAGGTCCTAGTTTCATGCTTCCAAACATCTTCGATGTGCCAGCAGTGTAGCTCCACTTTTATTCTGGTGAAGCCCCATCCCTTCTGCACAGCCTCTCCTTCTCCCAAAGAATTACCCAGTAGCAAACAGATTTAACTCCTTCCCTATGCTACTTCCTCATCCCTGGATTGAAACATTAAAGTTCGTCCTGTCTAGTTTACCCTACACATGAAAAACGGAACTATTTAGGAAAAACCTAATGCAGAGGTCCTGGATATAAGCCTTCTTCCTAGAACTATAAATTTAGCTTTCAGTACCTCTTTCTTGCACTTTCATGTATTACTGATATCTATACATACAATGACCATGGTCTCCTCCACAGGATTCACTAGGAATCTCTATAGATGCCCCATGGATCATCTACCTTCACACTAGGTAGCTAAGTCCCTGAATAGTTCTTACAGTCATCACATATCCAGCTATTAAGTATTCTATGGTCTCAGAAATGTAGCTACACTGGATAGACAGTATGTGCATTTGGAGTATTCAGTTCTAAGAATTTTAAAAAAGTCAAAATATAGTGGTTTAAAGAGAAAGAGCTGTTTTGTACAATTAAATATTCCATCATACTTTTTAGCATGCCAACACTTATACTGAGCATTGTTTACCATGTGGATTTGAAACTCTATTAAATATCTTAATTCATACACACTTGGCAGATCCATTCCTATGTAGAATAGCAAAAGCATTGATTCAATCTCTTTAGGTACTTATTGGAATGATAGAGCATTCTATGGATTAAACTTCCAGATTAAATGGTTCAAAACATTAATAGCAATTAATCGAAATCGTATATTGTAGTTTATCCGAATGTCTACATGGCTTGACTCCAAATTGAAACCAAAGACTCTCGTTACAACCACAAAAAGTTAATGCCTTAAAATTGTCATAAAAATTACGAACAGCTGAGATGATGAGTGTTTTATACAGACAGATTAAATCCCTAAACACTTCCATTGAGGTAGTTTGCTTTCTATTTATTAAAATCCCATTATAAAAGATTAGCACCAAAAACAGTGTTAGAAAACACTAAATCTGGCAAACTGAGCAAAAACTAAATGTACATGACTAACAGAACTGTGCTTCTGGAAGGGGCATCTCAGACAAAACATAAATATGAGGACCTGACCACTTAAGGTCATTGCAAATCCTACGGCAGTTTTCACAAGACTGTCTCAGTGTCTTCCCCAAGTTCCAGGTTGTCCACCACTGATGTAAACGCAAGGTATTATCTGAATGATCTTATTAAAATTCCAATATCCCATTTTCAAGGCTACCGTATTTTTAGGCACAGAAACACACATACAAATACAACATAATCGCAGCTCCCTATTATATCCAGCTCAGTTTTAATGCCTTCTTGTATTTAAGTTAGACCTTTAAAAATAATTGAGAGAAATGTTTGCCTTTTCTAAAAATTGAGGTTCTTACTATTTTTCAAAGTACCAGTCATGTTACCAGCTGTCTAAGTCTTACGATCGATAAGTTAATTTCCAGTATTAGCTTTGTAATTTGCTAAATTTCCCCCAAGATCCATTTTTGATCAACTGATTACTTGAAACTTACTGGATGCTCAGCGTTTTAATTACCTGATTTTCAAGGCTGAACAGCTAGTTTAGGAACCATCTATTGACAATTAACAAATATCTGGGGGAGGCTGGTTTGAATGTTTTCTCACTGTTTTCCCCACATCCTTTTGTTTCAAGAGCTGAAAAGAGAAAAAGAATATTCAAAACAGCCTAACCTGGGTGCTCATTTAACCTCAGAAAAATATGTTCCAGGCCAAGCCTCTGCTACAGAAGATTTATATCCTTGTCTATAGACTGGTCTCTTCCCATAACCTTTGACTTTACTATTTATTAGGCCAATCATAATATGTTTAATATAAACCTCAATAATAATGTAGGTGTCAAATGATAAGCCACCAAAAACTCTAATCCTTCTGAAAATAGATTCTGATAACACACGTATATTCTTGGAACTTGTACTAGCCATTGTGCTATATTCTGTCAGAGAAAGTTACGGACAAGGAACAAACTCTTTCTTTATGCCAGGTAGCAATGAAAACTTTAATAAATCAAAAAGGATTGCCCAATGCCCCTGACAACTAGAGTTGCTAGAAGCAAGGAAAAATTCAGGAAAGATGATTATCAACTATAGAGTCAGAGACACTTGGGAATTCATTTCAGTTGGTTCTTCCTCTCTTCCACTTTACAAATCCTAAATGGAAATTAGCTCTGGAGTGTTAGAGTATATTCCACCTGCTTCATGCAATTTGCATTCATCTTGCATCCCAAACACAGCTTCTCAGAGATGGACCTTCTAAACTCTACAACAGGTATATTCTCTTCAAACTTTTATCTTTTCAATAGACACTTGGGAATTGCTTTTCTTTTTGCGTTACTCCCATTAATATTAATAGGAGTTTCATGCATCTCAGCAGAATACCACATCTTATCTCACTTTAAAGTGGCCACTACCGCCAGTACTCAAGTTAACTGTCTTGAATTTCCTTGGCAAGGATCAGAAAGTTGATTGCAAAGGTAGACAGGACATTAAATTCAGTAGCTAAGAGGTTAGGACATCTGTAAAATGACAGTGTCTCAATGTCAAAACTATTTTTAAAAATTGCAGAAACCTCAAGGGAGAGGGGAAAAACCCCACCTTCTTTGATTAGATTCCCACTATAATAGGGATAAAACTATGCTACCTGAAGGGAATGAAGTTTCAGAAATCTTTTGAATGTACATTATAGAAAACAGAGCCCCAAAAGAATAAAAAAAACTTAAAAGAAAGAATAGAGGCTTTGTTTTCTGCAGACATGTTTTATGCATAAGGTGCACTCTGCTCTCCATATAAATCTTCATGCTTTAGCATTTCAGATACAGGTCACATTCACCCCTGCAGTCAGCAGGCAAAACTCCCCTGAGGTCACTGGATCACTTACCTGAGTAAGGGTTGAAGGATTTAGGACATTATGTAGACTACATACTGACCTATAGGATGTGTGCATCAAAGTTCCAAAAAGGGAAATTCATGAGCGCATCAACATGAGATTAGACTACACCAAAATCTTTGTTTTATTATATTCTGTAATTGCAAGATTCCATCCATACACACGGCATGTGGGTTTGATGGCAGGAAAAGGCGGAGGTAGGAATTACAGACATCAAATATCCTTCCTAAGGAAGTCGACATAGAAATCAGTAGTTTCCTTTAAAACTTGCAAAGTTTGACTTGGCTTGGCATTTCCTATAGTAAGCCCATGGTGGATATTATGGAGAGGAGTATGGCATATTGATCAGAGCAGGAGGACAATATTAAGATAACAGATTGTTTACTGGTGAAAATTCTACATGGGTATCAGAACCACTCATGAAGCAGCATAGGCAGCGAAATAGGGTGCTGGACTGGGACTGGGACTAGGTTCCTTTCCTGAATCTAATAGACCTGCTGTGTGATCTTGGGTATGTCACTTCTCCTCTGTCTGTCTTGTCTATTTACATTTTAAACTCTTTGGGGCAGGGATTGTCTCTTACTGCATGTCTGTGCAAAGCCTAACAGTCAGGCCCTGATCTCCGTTGAGTCCTATAGGCACTACTGTCACAAAAGTAGTAATAATAAAATGTTCAATATAGGAATTGTTGTTTACGTTGATACACAGGATTCACAAATGCTATCCCTGGGAGACACTGTTAAACCCCCTCAATTTCTTGACCTGAACATTTTCAACATTGAAGACTATTCCTCTAAATACAAAAATTTTGGACAGTTTGGGCCACGCTTTATTACTCTAACCTCCATCCACTCACAGGCACTGACTTTCCAATGTGCCAGGGGGAGCTGCCATAAGCCCCACCCTGCTCCACCCCTTCCCCCAAGGCCCTACTTGGCCTTTTCCTGTCCCCACCCCACCCCTTCTCCCAAGCCTCCACCCCACCTCTTCTCACCCCCGCTACACTCATGGCTTGCCTCTTCCCACCCCGTTCTGCCCCCTCCCTGAAGCATGCCGTGCCCTCACTCCTCCCCTCTGCCCCCTCAGAGCCTCCTGCACACCGTGAAACAACTGATCACGGTGGGCGGGAGGCACAGGGAGAGTGAGGGAAGTGCTGATCAGCGGGGCCCACCAGCAGACAGAAGGCGCTGGGGAGGAAGAGGGGAGTTGCCACTGGGTGCTCAGCCTCCACTCCTTTTCCCCCACGCCCACAGAGTTGGCACATATGCATCCACTACTTTCCTTTTCCCTTCCTTTGCTTTCTTTCCTCGTTTTCTAGCTCAGCCTGATGTACGGGCCATGCTTTCTGAAGAGAAAGAGTCTCTTATTTTTGAATCTCTACAAAAGCACCATGAAAAGTTATGGCACTATATAAATATTTAATCATCATCCTTAACCTTTAATATATCTATCACTAATCAATGAAGCCCTTCTAACCCTCTGCCAAAGTGTTTGCTTATTCACACCTCTGCCAGGTGTTTGCTTTCCACTATTTCACTTGCATTTATTTTTTCACTTGCATTTATTTTTCAAACCTTTTGATTTATTTTCAATAAAATATTTTTAAAAACCCAATTTCCTTCCACTGCCCTTATTTACAGAGATGAGATGAAGAAAAGTGCCCCATCCAGGGTAGATACAAGCCCATGTTGATTTGCATTAAATTACATTACACTCCTTTAACTCTTTATTAATCAAGTCCTGAATCAGCCTCTCCATTATCTTGCACAGAATCAATGTCAGGTTGACAGGCCTATGAATACACAGGTAATCCTGTTTCCCCATTTAAAAATTGGCACCACATTAGCTTTCTTCCAGTCTTCTGAACTTCCCGAGCAAGCCAAGACTTATTAAAAAGCAACTTTAATGGTCCAGATAGCTCTTCAGCAAGCTTTTTGAAAACTCTTGGATGCAAGTTATCTGGACCTGCTGACTTAAAAATGTTTAACTTTGGTAGCTTCTGTTTAACATCAAAGCCCACCAATTCAAAATCCTCTGAATGTTGAATCCCAGGTTTTCAACCAAGGAGTCATGAGACCACTCTCTCTCAATTTAGGGCATTAGAGATGGGGCCACAAAAGTAATTTCTGTTGTAGCATGGAGTCATAAGGAAAAGGTTGACAACCACCGAGCTAGACCTTCTTGGGGGTTGCAGTTTTTAAGGGCCTGATTTCAAGAGGTACCAAACACATTCTAGGCTTCTTGATTTAAGTGGGTATAATGGGTTCTCAACACCTCCCTGAAACCAATGGGAGTTAGGCACCTAACCTGCTTGGGTGCTTTTGTAAATCCCACTAGGTGCCTGTCTGCATCTGTAGGCACCAAAGTACCTTTGAAAATCTGGTTCTCAGTCCTTTGTCATTTATCCAAGTCATGCCACACATTCATGCCCTGCTCAGAAATCCTTTTTCTGTCCTTTCTTTCAAATCTATTTTAGAACAGAAAGGAATTGCTTTTACTTTACAGAATTATATATGTTCCTCAAGGAGGAACTAAGTAATGTAGGTAGCAGAGCTCTTTTTAAATAATGGATTTTACCCATGGACATGTGCCTTTATTTTATTAATTAAAACACTTTGTGCAGGGGCAGGTCCAGAGGGGCAGTTTTATCAAACACATCACAAAGTCAGTTGCAGGAAAAACTGAATTTAATATGATCAAATGATAGAATCTATCAGAGAACTATGACTGAAAATTAAATATTATATATATATATATATTTAATATTTAATTTTCAGTCATAGTTCTCTGATAGATTCTATCATATATATTTATTTTATAGCTCTAAAGACAATGTGTAACTTGAGTCTCCAAATCCCAAATGACACTGGCCTTTTTAATGTGTCTGACAAAAACCACAAAGTGAGGTACACAAATACAAAAGGAGGAAATCTGAGTTTGTGAGAGGCTCGTTATTTTAATGGTGACTAAGATTTCTGTAAAAATTTGTTTCTTAAATGTTGCATTTCTGATGTTCATAATTTAGTGGGAAAAACAGCAAACAGCAGCAGATTTGTGTGGGAGGCAGATAAATTTGGGAACTAAAAATCAGTGTTGTTCCTACTAATAAGACACAGCTGAGAGATAAGATTGTGAGCCAGCACTCATGCTAAGGACTGTGGTTAAAGATTATAGCTTCCATGTGCATGCATGCATGGGCACACACACGTGTATTCATTCACACTACAAGGGATACAGTTTCTCATTTCCTTTTCAATTAGAAAGAATCTAAGGGCTTGTCTAAAAAATGAAATAAACTGTAATAGTTACTGAGGTATAAGCTCCTTGAGTGGACACACACTTCAACAATCAAAGTCTTTTTTTGCACAGAATAATTAACGCACTTCCAAAGCCGAATATTATTATGGAATACAATTTTTTTTATCCTGGAACAGAGGGTCCACACAGAGAACTGTTTCAGAACAGGTATTGTGGAATAGCTTACTCCAGTCAATTTGCTGTGGTAGACACGGCTTAAGTGAAAATGTGTTGATCAGGCAGATCCAGTGTCTCAGACACTTTTGACACATTTAAAGATGGGAAGTCTCCAGTCAGTAAAAGACTAAGTTACTAATTGGGAAGAGTCAACATGCAATGATCTAAGAAACACTTCTGATGAATATTAGTGGCTAATATTAGTACTATCGATGGCCCAGGAATTTGGACTAAGTGTCTCATCTGAAAAGGGAACACAGTTAAAAAGGAATGAAGATAACTCAGAGTGATAAGGCAGCTGAACATTTTAAATGGACACCATCAATTTAAACATCTAACTTCTGTCAGAAATCATTTTACCCTATCTCATTTTAACTAACACCCAGGGCCAGCTCCAGCCATTTCACTGCCCCAAGCACAGCAGCACGCTGCAGGGAGCGCTCTGCCGCTCGCCACTCCCGCGGCTCCGGTGGACCTCCCGCAGACGTGCCTGTGGAGGGTCCTCTGGTCCCATGGCTCCGGTGGACCTCCCGTATGCTCCACCGGAGCTTGTGGGAGGTCCACCGGAGCCGCCTGCTGCCCTCCTGGCAACCAGCAGAGCGCCCCCCACGGCATGCCGCCCCAAGCATGCGCTTGGCGTGCTGGGGCTTAGAGCCGACCCTGCTAACACCTGTGATAAATGAGACTTGTAACAGACTAGAGGGCAAAAATAGAAATATTTTCCTCTTTACTTTGTGCATTCAACAGTACTTTGTTGAGTTAAATCAGCAAGGCCACCATCCTGTAAAAAAAAATAAAATGTGACCACACAGGAAGACCTTTTTGCATACAAAGTTCTTTTTATAGATCAGACTAAATTAGTCAGTTTTTCTTTCTGAGTTGGTCACAGGAACAAGAGAGAGAAAAACAAAAAATTAACAAAATAGCCTAAGGTGACTGTGACAAGGCGCCTGGCCCTGAGAGGGTTAAAACCAGCTTATGGATGCTGAGCAGTAGGCAGCCAAAGGAGTGGCTTTTTTTCCCCCCTCTTCACCGCTTGGGGCGGCAAAAAAGCTAGAGCCAGTCCTGGTTTGGAGGCAAGGACGGGACAACCACCACCACCTGAGGGCACGCCCAGTGGGGCTGAACTAATTCCCAAAACATCCAGCAGGAGGTGCCAGTGTGGTGAGTGACCCCATGACAGTGACTAAAAAAATCACAAAAGTTGGCAGAGGAACTCAAACAGGAATGTCTGTAATGACATTTGAAATGCTGTAGCCATTATATCATATTATATATCATAATATTAGAGACACAAGGTGGGTGAGGTAATATCTTTTATTGGACCAACTTCTGTTTGTGAAAGAGAAATGCTATAGAGCTTACACAGAGTTCTTCTCCTGGTCTGGAAAAGGTACTCAGCATATCAACAGCTCAATACAAAGTAGAACAGATTGTTTACCATAAGGAGTTGTAAGAGATGTTGTAAGAGACCATTCAAGGTGAAGTGGGAAGTTAATTCTGCAGTCAGAGGACAAAGGAGGGTTAGTGGGTTATAGATTGGATTTATGGCTCATTACAACAATGTCTTTATTAAATGCATGACTTTTAGCATCTAACCAAATTATGAATTTAAACTCTGACTTGTCTTTGGAAGGTGTTGTGCAGGTTTCCTTTCAGGACAAAGACAGAGCTTCCCTACAGAGTGATCGTTTTGTGAGAAGTGTTTGCCCAGAGGTGATATGGTGTTTTTATCTTATTGTTTTTCTGTGTGCACTCGTTCAAGAACATAGGCATTGTCTGGTTTCACCCACACAATTGTTGAGGCATTTAGTGCACTGGATGAGGTATGCCACACATTGTGATGGGCACATGTGGGACCTATGAATCTTGAAAGGTGTGCAGTGGGGGGTATTGATCATTGTATGAGAGGTTTGCAGGTTTTGAATACTTTATGGCAGGTTCTGGTGCCACTTGAGGTTGGAGCGTCCTGGTCTGTGGGGAGTTTGCTTCTGATGATGAGCTTGGTGAGGCTAGCAGGTTGTTTGAAGGCTGAAGAGGGAGTTCAGGAAAGATTTCTTACAGAATGCAGTCCTCATCAAGTATGGGTTGTAATTGTTTAAATGATACCCTATAGGGGTTCCAGTGTGGGGTGGTAGGTGACAATGAGGGATCTGCAATCCAAGCTTGGTTTCCCCCCCATATTGAAATAGGTTCTCTCAGGGTGTTTGCGTGGTCTATTCCATGGTGCAATCTACTTTTCTGACAGTGTCTGTGTTTGGAGAAGGTAGTTTTAAGTATGTTAAGGTGTGTCTATTGAACTTTCTTCTCAGAGCATATTCTGTGATGTGTTTCACTATAACATGTTATAGAGCCAATAGATGTCTCTGTGCATGCTGTATAGCTTTACAGGCAGGATGTTGTCTCTGGTAAACAAAGGAGACAAAGGGAAAGCAAACTGTAAAGTTCAAGCCTATTTGTGTCTATTTTGTATTTGTTGTTTTTAATAAATGCCTCCTGTGTGAGGCAGGCTGAGATTCCATTATCATGACAATACCTGACATTATTTTTAACTCCATTTCATTCTTGAATAAAATTCAATTTGACAGGATCCCTTTAAGTCTTTTCATGTCAAACAATTTTTAAAAAAAAAGGCCTGATCCATCTGAGTGGAGTTCTTCTGATCAATTTTCAGTGGGGGGTGGGAAAAAAATCTAATTTTCTGCTCAGATGCATCACAATTACCATTGTTCTGTGTCATCTATCAATGAAAAGCTGCCCAAGTATTTAAAGAGGCAAACTATTCTGGTGTGAATATAATTTTAAAGTGACAGTCCTATTATTCTCTATGGATAAATATTCTCTGGCGATTTTGTCTAGAGGCTAAGTTTCAGTTATACGTTTCACACTATTGAAACTTACTTTTCATATGAAATGTAAAGCAAATAGTTTCTTATTCCCCAAAGGGGTTTAGAAGTGTCAGCCTCTATCTCAGAGTGCAAGAAAGAAAGTGGATTCTTGTCAGGTAACAAGTTCTCAGTCCTTTGACTTGTCAATTACTCAACAAACCATACTCCATAATACACACCGAATTTCACTTTAGCATTTACTTTTCTTGGTCCCTTTTAAACAAACATTCTCCTGTCATGCACATCTCCCCACTCCTTTGCCCCCAACCCTACAGAGCACTGCAAGAGGAAGAAATTAAAGTGAGAGGAAGGGGATGGCAGATCCTTTGTAGTGCTTATACTCACAGTAAAAGCAGAATACAATGCGGAGCTATAGCTCTTAGGATACTGGAGCTTATTACCACACAACATAACAAAATTGTGGGGATTTGGGTAGGAGGAGGGGTCTTGCAGACAGGAACTGAAAAGGCAAAATTATCAGAGATGAAAGAATAAGTTTTCCTGTATTGATTAAGCAATTCTGTTAAAAGGAAGAACCTTCCTGCCATGCTGTTCAACATAAAGAGCCCTTCACACATTTTAAAGATCCATCTGAAGCCTTTTTTGACTTTAGATAACACCCTGCACCATTTTCTTACCTTGGCCCCATCTGGCTTCCAGCTAGGACTGGAGGTGCGAGGACACTGCTAAAAATCCTCTCCTTACAGCATTTCCAATCATGACTGCAGGGGCGGCTCCAGGCACCTGCGTGCCAAGCGCTTGCCTGGGGTGGCAAGCCGTGGGTGGGGAGGAGCCTGACGGTCGCCGTGAAGGCAGCAGTCAGGCTACCTTCGGCAGCGTGGCTGCGGGAGGTCTGCCGGTCCCGCAGCTTCAGCGGCAATTCGGCGGTGGGGACGCCGAAGGCGCGGGACCTCCCACAGGTGTGCCGCCAAGAGCCGCCTGCCTGCCGTGCTTGGGGCAGCAAAATACATAGCTGCCCCTGCATGACTGGCAGCAGAAGTACAAGAAAACCACAAAAGAAAACCTTTTTTTTTTTTTGATTCCCAGTCCCAAGATGTTCAGGTGGTTTGGATACGTCTCAGGTAAGCATCTGAACCGAACTCCAGATCTCTCATTGTTGGCGTTCATAGGAATTGCCATGTCAGATGAAATACTGTACTAGATGGACCCAGGTATCCTGTGTCTGACTGCTGGCAGAACCAGGTGCATCAGAGGACAGTCCATGCTGTCTGCAATTCAGGTGACAGTCACCTAGAAAACTAGACATATAAACTTCTCATCTTCCACTATTCTACCCCATTTCAGTTTTAGGCTAAAAACAAAAAACCAAACCCTCACAAACCAGTGACAATTACCCAGAACTGCTAACTTGTCCTCTCAGCTTCTTAAAGTTGTTTGTCCTGCTTTTAGGAACTCATTGGCATGCCAGCTCAGACAATGCCAGCCTTGAACAATGGTTTGCTTGTTGCCTCACCAAGCTTTAAATTATTCTGCACCTGGGTAAGCTTCTAAACTTAGTATTGGAGTTTGGCTGCTTTCCACTGAAGGCTTCCCATTTCCCCCACCTGTTTATCTCACTTCACGTATACTCTCATTTCATAAAGTAAAAATGAACATGACCTGATTTCACATGCATCACTACACCACAGCGCTCTCACAACAAGCATCTGACTTAATGAACGAATGAATACATAAAGCCAGATATCAAAAGTGTAGGATAAATGCCACTATATACTCTCTTTAGTTAGTTGGAAATCCTATGTCATAATGTATGTGCCAATTAAAATTACTCCTTTACAGTCACTTTGATGTAATGCTGATAAAAATTAGGACAAAACATTGTTTTTTGTAGCTCCCTATTTCAGCTTTGCCTTGTAATAATTTTTCTCTTTGCTTCTGAATCTAATCTACTTCTCCAAGGTTTCCTCAGAGATATGGTAAGGAAAATAAAACAAGTGTCCCATGTATCCACTTACACACCCCTGAATCAAGCTGAAATTGTTAGCCAATAACTCTTGATGGAGTTTTCTTTCCAGTTATTTTCATGAACTTTTTGTCCCCTTTCCAATAAAAAGGGAAACTTTGGAGATCTCACTCTCTTCTGATTAGGTAAAATACACAACAGGTCAATTTTTAAGACTGATATTTAGTGACACCCAAAAGTGTCATTTGAATAGGTAAATTGTTACTTAATAAATAAGATCTAATTTACAGCATAATAATAGGGGTATTGAAGGACTGAAGTACCAATTTCAGTGCCTAGAATTATAGAAGAATTATGCTTTGTTTTAAGGAAGAATCAGGAAATCTGGCTATAATTTATGACATGTGGTGACTATTCTCTCTCAGTAGTCTGGTCATTCCCAGAATGTATTTAACATTTTTTTAAGTTGGGAGGGAATAGAAAAAATGTGGGAATGGCAAGATCCCAAATTTCTATCTGCAAAAGCCCTCCCCTCTTTGTCAAACCAACATGCACTTCATTCAAGCTGAGGAGGCTAAGCCAGATTCAGAAGGCACGCTCCACGGCTCAGTCACAGGAGTTTTGCTCCACACAGCCAGAGGCAGCTGCTCAAGAGCAATTCAGCTTCCAGGAGCCCTGCTAGCTGGCAGCATTGGAAATTGCACTGCTGGGCAGACAGACTGCAGGACGAGGCCTGTGACTTTAATAATCTCTTCTAAAACACTGACTGACCTTTAGCTGCCAAATTGACTTTAATGAAATGGTCTGGCTGGATTTGTTTAACCAGTGCTTTCTGAGAACCTATAATCAATACGTACTAAACTTGCACTTGCTGAGTTAAAGGGCAGCCTCCATGTGGATTAACGACACCAATGACACTTCTCCCTTTCTGGATACCAGCACAAGGAATCAATTGCACACATAAGCCATGGAGGAAACTGAACAGCAGTAAGTAGCATGCAAAATGTAAACACACGAATCCTTGTAACGGGGTTGGCACCCATCTCTTGTGAGTGCCCCCTTCTGGTTGGGCATGTCTGCGTTCTTTAGTTCTGGTGACCCCTTTCAGTGGTTCTCAGGCGGGTTTGTCAGTGACACAGTGCTCTGGCTGAGTTACACTGTCTGCATGTTAACCAGCCCAAACCTCTTCCGGGGTAAACTGTCTACCATGGCCTATCTTAGTACCCCTCTGGTGGTGTCTCTTCCCAGCCCTCCCTGGGCTCTGGTGTTTGAGTCGTCCAGCCCTGGTACAGGCTGTATCCCCAGGGCTTCCTCCCTGGAGACACTATCTTACTGCAGCCCTCCTCAGGCTCAGTTCCTACTCAGTCCTAATAACCAGCCAGGAGCGCCCTCAATACTCCAGTGCCTGCTAGCAAATCATCCATGGCCCTGCTGCTCTTCCAAGCCTGCAGTCCTTTCTTCCTCTGCTCCAACCAGCAACTACTGTGCTGCCTTCCTTTTATATGGCCTTCCTGGGCCCTGATTGGTTACTTCCTCTGCAGCCACTCTAGCCTGCTTGGAGGACCTCTCCACTGCGCCTTCCCTGGGAAGAGTGTGGCAGAATCCTGAGGCCTCCAGCAGGGGGCCTTTGGGCCTAGTCCACCCATCACAATCCTACCATATAGAGTTTTCTGGTATAAACTTTATTCATACAAAGTTGCTGAAGTGAAGACATAGTGATTAATTCTAAGGGAAATGCAATATAGGAGTAATAATACATTTGTGTATATACACTACACTATCCCATTAATTTATCTGAGAATCTATGGATTATCTTTTAGAGGTAGAATCCTGCTGATTCCTTTTTTAAAAAACCCATGTTGAAATCACAAAATGATGGCATCACTAGCCTGTAAACCTCTAGAATATCTGTTGCAACAAAAGAAAAAAAATGGAGCCAAGTACAATATTTATAATGACTTTACTAAGCAACCAAAACGTTTTCCTTCCAGGTGACAACGGACCTCAGAAAAGAGACAAATATCAATGAAAGCAGCATCAAATAAATCTGCTTCAGAGTCAACAGAAAGTAACAAGAAGAGGGGAAATAAGTTGTATTGCTTCATTAAGAAACATCTTGAAAGCTGTGTTCTGCAGAGGTGGGGTAAGACATGAAGTTAAAGAGCAAAATTCTGAGTTATGGGAAAACACATACACATTAGAGAGGGGACCATTCCAAAGAGATCAGATCCAGATTTTAATTCAGGGTGTTCAGATCAATGGAAATGACTTTGGGCTCACTCTTATTTTGCTTTATTAATAGTATTCATTGATTGCACTTGTACATGGCACAAATACATTTGGGGCAGGAGTAGCCCTGAGACATTTTGACTCCAACAATGCACTTGTATAGGGGATTAACTGAGTGTAAGGAGCCCCCATGCACTACTGTAATAATTTATCTGCATTGTGCGTAGCACCATGCGGAATGAAACAGCCTCCGTGTAGCAGCTGCATCCCATTCTCCATGTAGATAGAAGCCTTGATTCTATCCCCGTTGCACCAGGCAGCACAACTGAGCTGGTGCAGAGTGACACTAAGCTGTGCCAAGTAAAGGAGCAAAGAAGAAACCTGGCACCAGATTGTGCCTCCTGGGTGTCACCATCTGATCCCCTGTACTTGAGGCAGTGAAGGTTCACATTGCAACATTCCTTGGACTCGTGGCAAAAGCATTGCATAGCCCCCCCAATGTAAATTGTACATAGCATTGATAGAGACTCAATGTACAGTATGAGAGAGAAAGAGTGAGTCAACTGTAGGATAACAAAAAGAAAGATTTAAAGAGAATAATAATAATGCTGCCACCACCCGCCTCACACTTACATAGCACTTCTCATCAGTAGATATCAAAACACTTTACAAAAGGAGGTCATCACCATTATCCAGCTAGGGAAACTGAGGCTAAGTGACTTGCCCTAGGTTACCCGGTAGGCCTGTGGAAGATCAGGTGTAGAACCCAGGTCTCCTGAGTCCCAGTCTAGTGTTCCATCCACTATGCAACACAACCTCAATTTATTTAGTTTGGGTCACAGTCTGCCAGTTTCACAACCACAAATCAGCTTCTGAGCTTGCAGCTGTGTGAAAGTGGTGAACACTCCACCACCACACACACACACCACCACTGGGAAGACATAGAAAGATGGCTAAGAAAGATTCCAAAGGGAAGTGAAGAAGGTGAATATGAGAGGATTCCTGCACAAAGTGCCTTGTATAGTGTAAAATCAGCTGGGTGTTTTGGTTTGTTTTATGGGGTGGGGGTTGTAGGATAACTCCTCCACCAAACTCTTAACTTAAAACAAAACTGGAAAAGAAATGTAAATGATAGTTTATGGGCCCAATACTCATGCAGAGATAGTGGGCAGAGCAGAGATGCACCATGCCTTGGGCAGCCCCAGCAGGGACTATGTGCTCAGAGGATGTCCAAGTCTGCATCAGCCCATCAGATAATGCAGTACAATCCACTTGCTGCAGGGGTATGACCCCCTTCTCCTCTACATCCATTTGGAATAACTCATGCCCCTGAGGATGCCTGGAGGGAGCAATCCAAGCACTTGGAGGAGTTTGTTTGAATACAGATTGAATATGAATTCAGTAGAGACTTAAATATGTGGCTTTCTGTAGGTCATCTCCCTCCCCACGCCATAGCACTATTTGTATTAGGTAGCATCTAGGGACCCCAGCCAAGATCGGGCCCCATTGTACTCCGAACTGGCTAGCTGAGTTTTTGGGTGGGTAACTTTGACAAGGTCTCAGGTCCCCATTATAGCGCAGCTGTATCTGCTTCAGGTGCTTGTGTCTTCTCCACACACCACCAACATTCCTTCCCTGCCTCACTTTATTATTGAACATTATTGTATTCTATTAGTGCACTCCCTAGGGTGCTTTGTTTGACTATAGCATGGTTCCATACGACAGCTTTAACAGAGATTGGAACCATGTTTGGTGAGGACTCTAACCCTGAATTAAACTGCAAACTCTTTCAGGCAAGGATTGTATGTTACACTGTATTTATACAGCACTTAGCACATTGGGGTCTCTAGGCACTGCTGTAATAATGATAATAAATATCACCACCCTCCTGGAATCTGTATCCATATTTGGATGGTAAGAAGCTACCATCTTCACAATCTGGTGTAAAGCAGGCTAGAGAGAAAACAAAACCTATTTGAACAGCATATGGAGGACTGATAAGGGGTATGTGTAAATGGGTGGAGGGTTAAAGAAAAATTGTCATTAATTTAAAAGTGGTTTTGGTCAACTAGTTTTTTTTGGAGGGAGGCTTGGAAGGCAAAAGGGAAGAATCTTAGAATACTGGAGATTCAAAAATCAGTTCATTATTCTTAGTCCTTCTCTACATCAGGCTAAACATGGAAGCTCACTGATTATCTTAAACAAAATACAAAAGAATTCGCACTTAAACATTTTCAGTAATGCACCCTTTATTGTAATTAGATGTAGTGATTAGAATATCCTTTCTAGTGCATGGCAGTTTTCCCTTAACATCAAAGCTCAGTGATGCTAGTTATGTACATAATTATCAGCAGCTAATGCAGCAGCAGTAACACAACTTAACACACAGTTGCCATTGTTTCCAGTGGAGCTTCCATATAATTACCACATCGCTCCTGCCAAATACCCTGAAGTGTTGTGGGGTGACTATATAAATAACTTGTGTCACTGCTATCAGTAGAATTTATTCCTGCTCTATTAAATACACCAATGTTTTCAAACAAGTTCTCTATAAATATTTGTAACTGAGATGAGCTGGTCCTGTAGGAAAGAACCCCTTTTGCAACATGAAGAGATCGCAGAACTTCTGCTGACAGCCTGTCTCACAAAGTATATCTATAGTACTTAGGTTTCAGCTGAGGACGGCGTGGCCTAGGATGGGACTATCTTCAGGACTGGGAAATGATTTCAACATTTTTGGCTTACCATCAATGTCTGATGGAGAATTGATGCACGGATAAACAAAAGCCCCCCCCCCCGCCCTCCCCAGGAAAGGTTTTTTTAAAAAAAGAAAACATAGTTACACCATTTGTCAACATTTGTAAGCATTTAACTTCCTATTTTTGGCAGCAATCTGTCTTTTCTTAATAAGCTATGCCAAAAAAGAGTCGCTAGGAACAGTAATTTGTGGAATAATTTTTTGCATACTAAATTTTTCAAAATGGAAATCATGTCAGCGCACGAGATATGTCCTAGCAAAGCAATATTCCTCAATATCTTTCTAGTCACATCCTGTAGGAAAACAATTTCAGCTCCAAGAAATATGGATGAGTTTCTTAGCCTTTGACTCTCAGCAGCTGAGTGTAGCTAAATGACAATGATGCTCTTGATCAAGGTCTAAATTGTATTTTGCACTATGTGCTCTATATCTAGATTCCCTGGACCACAAGGTAAGAAGGCAGGCATGTTAATACAGATGTTTTACCCCCATTCTCTTGGTAGTATCTCTGCTAACTTATTCAAATATTGTTTTCTGTTTGACCCATTCATAGTTACAATAGTACCAATTTCTTTATCCCAAATATCAGTTCAGGCTAACAATGCCCCTATGGAGTTATGCTTGAGCTTTCTACTATTTTAAGAGTGGATAAAATATGTCCACCATGCATGACGAGCATTAGTAGCACTATTGGGTTCCCAATTAAGAATGAGCTGGAAGAAAATATTCAAATCCCTCTCTCCACAAAGGTGGGAGTGGATGAAGAAACAGAAATGAATGAGGACAGTGCATTATGCACAGTATACTTTTTCTGAATAGGATGGTGAGTTGAGGAAAGAAGATGAGAGTCTTGCACAAAGACAGACAGATCCAGAACCAAGTAGTGAAAAGATGAGGCTGTGCAGAAGACAGGAAGAGATGAAGGAGATAGCCAGGGACTGGAGCCCAAGGAAAAATAAGGAGAACGTACAGGAGACTGCGAGAGCAAAGAGAAGACAGACTCATACCAACACCAGAAAGAGACAGGTCTGTGTAATCAGGAACTCCATAATAAAAAGAATTGACAGACCTGTCACCAGACCAGATCCAGAGAACAGAAGATCATGCCACAAGATGCGGATGTGAGGTTGAAAAATGTGATGAGAGTAGGGGGAAAAACTCACTGATTGTGCTGCATGGTGGGACAAATGACA
Source organism: Gopherus flavomarginatus (assembly GCF_025201925.1). Taxonomy (NCBI): domain Eukaryota; kingdom Metazoa; phylum Chordata; order Testudines; family Testudinidae; genus Gopherus; species Gopherus flavomarginatus. The sequence goes on along the minus strand of NC_066631.1, from coordinate 20,813,887 downwards.
CTGCTAGATTCCCACTGGACTGGATCAAGAATGACTATTCTAGGCTGGATAAGACGCTTAAAGAAGTGGAAGCTCAGATGATCTTTATTGGAATGCTTCCACTAGACAAGGAGGGAGAAGGTGTGACAAGATAACGAAGATCAACAGGTGGCTCAAGGATTGGTGGTACGAGGAAGGTTTCGGGATGATCGACCATTGGGAGGCATTCACAGAAAGAAGACTCTTCTCGACTGACAGATTCCACTTGAGTAGCTGGGGCATTAATCTTCTGGTTCCAAGGCTGGCACAACTGATAAGAAGGGCTTTAAATTAGGAGATGAGGAGAGAAAGTTATAAGAGATTTGGAAAATCTCTATGCCTGGCTTAATTATACAGGAAGAGGAAATATTAGCTCAGGGGTAGGCAACCTATGACACTGATGCCGAAGGCGGCATGTGAGCTGATTTTCAGTGGCACTCACACTGCCCAGGTCCTGGCCACTGGTCTGGGGGGCTCAGCATTTTAATTTAATTTTAAATGAAGCTTCTTAAACATTTTAAAAACCTTATTTACTTTACATACAACAATAGTTTAGTTATATGTTATAGATTTCTAGAAAGAGGCCTTCTAAAAATGTTAAAATGTATTACTGGCACGCAAAACCTTAAATTAGAGTGAATAAATGAAGACTCGGCCCACCACTTCTGAAAGGTTGCCGACCCCTGTATTAGCTAAATGAAGCTATAGTATAGAATAATGGAATACCATAAGATAAGACTATGAACAGCAAATACAAAGGAAGTACAAATATTGATTGAAGTAGTACTCAGATAGGTGTTACATTTAGTGAAAGAATGATACCTAATCCAGCTAGAAAACTGGGTGAGGGCCAAAAAGAAACAATTGAAAAATCTCATACACCAAGTGCAAGGAATTTGGGCAATAAAATGGAGGAACAGGATCTTGCGGTGCAGAAGGTTAAACTAGATATTTTAGGGATTGCAGAAACATGGCAGAATAACATTCAGGACTGGAATACTGGTATTGAAGGTATGTGCTCTTTAGGAAAGATAGGAATAAAGATTGTGGGGTAGCATTGTACATTAATCATGTGATAAACTGTAAAGAAATAAGTGATCGCATGGACAAAACAGAATCGTGGTGGTCAAAACTGCTTTGGTAAAATAAATGCTATTGGGCTAGAGGTAGAGGTCTGCTATAGATACCCAGGGCCAGACCTGGATATGGAGAGATCTCTCTTCAATATAATGAGAGAGATAAATACTACTGGGAAAAAAACTTCAGGACCAGACTTCAAAGAGAAACTGCTGAGCTTCAGTTCATCTGCAAATTTGACACCATCAGCTCAGGATTAAACAGAGACTGTGAATGGCTTGCTAACTACAAAACCAGTTTCCCCTCCCTTGGTTTTCGCACCTCAACTGCTAGAACAGGGCCTCATCCTCCCTGATTGAACTAATCTCGTTATCTCTAGCTTGCTTGCTTAAATATATCTGCCCCTGGAAATTTCCACTACATGCATCTAACGAAGTGGGTATTCACCCACGAAAGCTCATGCTCCAAAACGTCTGTTAGTCTATAAGGTGCCACAGGATTCTTTGCTGCTTCTACAGATCCAGACTAACAAGGCTATCCCTCTGATACTGGGAATTGTGTCCTAATGGGAGACTAGCTTCCCAGATATTGATTGGATAATAAGTGTCACTAATTTTCTTCATCACGTACTCATTGAGCCAACAAGAGGTAATACAATTTCAGACTTGGTTTTAGTAAGTAGTCAGGACATCATAGAAGAGCTGGTTGTAGGAAATAACCTTGGATTGAGTGATTACAGGTTGATTCAGTTTAAATTAAATGGAAGGATAATCAAGGACAAATTGTCAAGTGTGGTTGTTTATTTCAAAAGGGTAGATTTTGGGGAATTAATCAGGTAAAGAAATCTCAACTGGATTTAAAAACCCAAGGACTTCAATGGGGAGGAAGTTGAGAATTTCTTTAAATCAACTATACAAAAACTATCTGCAATTTGCATCCCAAGCAAGGGGGAAAATCTTGCAGGGAAAGGCTCCAGACTCAGCTGGGTGAATAACCACCTCAAAAAGGTTATTAGGAGCAAGATAGGAGATGGGGAAAGGAATTAATCACCAAGAAAGCTACATTTTAGAGGTTAGAAAGTGTAGAAGTAAAATGAGACTTGCTAAAAGTCAAGCTGAATTAAGAGGTTTTTTAGGTATGCAAAAGAAAGAGAATAAAGTGGATGGGGTTGGGCTGCTGTGCAGCATCAATGGAGAAGAGGTTAAAGATAAAGATAATCTAAGAATTTAATGTGCTGTAGTCAGAGGAACCCAATTTCCATTGCAGAACTAGAACATGAGACTGCTCGTTTGGTAGCAAGTATTCTTAATACATTTATTCACAAATAGCACCATCTAACTGGAGAATAGCTAATGTTGTACCTATATTTAGGAAAGGGAAAAATGTTCCAGGCAATTACAGACCTATTAGTATAATCTCAGTAGTATGCAAGACTTTGGAACAAATTGTGAAGAAAAGAATAATTAAATTCATAACAGTAAACGGAAAAAGGGATGTAGTGCACCATGGTTTACGAAAGGTAGATTAAGCCAGATTAAATGGATTTCCTTCTCTAATAACTGATCTTTTTTTTAAGATAAGGGGAAATATTTTTGGACTTCCATAAATCATTTGACAGAGTACCACATGAGAAAATATTAGTTAAATTTGAGACAATGGGGATTAGAACAAGAATTGTAGGGTTGATAAGGAACCAACTAAAAGGGAGAAGACACTGGGTTGCGCTGAAAGGTTAACTATAGGATTGGAGTGAAGTTACTAGTGGACTTCCTCAAGGATCAATCTTGGGACCAGTCTTATTCAGTATTTTTATTAATGACTTTGGCAAAAAAAGTGAGTGCGCGCTAATGAAACTTACTGATGATAAAGTTAGGGGGCATCAGTAATACAGAGGAGGATCAGAAATGATAAATCAAAATGAAACATTTCAGAAATGCCAAAATGTTTAAAAATGAAATAAAAAATCAGTTTTAGTTTGGAAATGTTTTCTCAGCTCGGCATTCCACAAAATGTTTTAATATTTCAAACTTTCACCCCAACTTGGGCGGAAAACAAATGTCAAAATACCAGAATTTTCTGCAGGTTGGAAATTCCATATTTCAATCTGCTCCTGCATTTTGCATCATTGAAAAGTGTGGGAAATTGAAATGCAGCTCTGTATTAAGCCTGCTGAGGTCCTGCAGTGGACATGAGCATAGACAGGGCAAGTCTGGCTGAGGATTGGGGAAGTGAAGTCACAAACTTCTCCAAATTGAATGAGAAGATTTTTTAAATTTCAAGTTAATTTCAGTGCTTGGACTGAGGTTTACAGTGAGATCCCTAATCAATGTCCCTGAACAGAGAATTGTGGGACAAGAAGGGCTAACATCCCAAATATGTTCGTGCAATTAAGGCAATAGAACTGGGTTTAGGATATCTGTATTCATTTCCTGGCTCTGCTACAGACACCTTGCTGTAGGAAGCGCCTGCAGGCAGAGGGGCTGCAGGGACGAGCTGGCTGCTGCTCCCCACAGCTCCCATTGGCCGGAAACAGAGAACTGTGGCCACTAGGAGCTGCTGGGCAGTGCCTGCGGATGGTCAACATCAGCAAAATGTCTCACGACCTACAATCAGATTACCCTGATCAGCCACATGAGGCCCATGGCCGGCAGATTGCCCACCACTGCTGTGGTCTCATGCTGTAGTGTTTTCCACAATGGACCCTGATTTTGGTTGGGAAATATAGCGTATATTGTAGTACAGTAATAATAAGCTGTTGCTGATATTTTCTGTGCTCTATTGTAGCTTTCCCTAAAGCTCACTTCACAAAGCAACTGTTAAGTGTGGAGCAATTAGAAGTCAACATACTCAGGTTACCATCTCGTCCCTGCAGTGCCACCATGGTCAATAAGAGCAAATCAAAGAACAGCATGATGAGCAATAAGGTTTTCAGTTAGCAAGACCTTTCTTTACCCTTGGAGTCTAGGTTTAACTGCTAAGAGACTATTTGAAACAAAAAAAAGTTCATAGGTTTAAGGGTATTTCCTATGGAGACATTTAACAACTGACATACTGCTATGCCAGATTCTCCTTTGTAATCCAAATGGCTGAGAGTGGGAAACTCTTATCCACATTTATCAGCTGATAAATGATGTGCAAGACAAAAGAGTAAAGCACTTACCATAATTGCACAGAGCAACATGATTCTCATGTGACAACTGGGGGATACAGTGCTGAATCCATGGTGAAAATTCCCATCTGCATGTATTGATCTCCTTTAAATCCACATAAGAAATGAACACAGGCTTGATGATACACATTTGAAGGCTGTGTTTTGGTTCTCATTTACGTTGACGATTAGGTATTAGTGTAGTAAGAGAAAAATGGTGTTTTATAGCAGGCACAGAAAAATTCGAGCACTCCCTAAAGCTTTTTATACTACAGGACCAAGTATCCCTTTTTCTACAAAACCTGTGACCCTTCCCCTCCAGAGGCCACCCTAAAGGTTACTAATTACTGACTAAAAGTTTAATTGTGAGTAAGGGACAGCACCTAGTAGCATTGCCACAGGAGTATATCAAGAACAGAATGTGACTCAGGCCATGTCAACACTACAAAATAAAGTCCGATCAGTGGCACAGCGGGGCCAAGGCAGGCTCCCTGCCTGCCCTGGCCCGCACAGCTCCTGGAAGCAACTGGCATGTCCCTGTGGCCCCTAGGCGCAGGGATGATCAGGAAAACTCTGCATGATGCCTCTGCCCAGAGCTCTGCCTCCACAGCTCCCATTGGCCGGGAACTGCAGCCAATGGGAACTGCAGGGATAGTGCCTATGGGCTTTAGGGACATACCAGCCACCGACCGGGAGCCACTCAAGGTAAGCGCTGCCCTGCCGGAGCCCGCATCCCCAAATTCCTGCCCCAAGTCAGAACCCCCCACACACCCTAACTCCCTCCCAGAGCCCGCACCCCACATCCCCTCCTGTACCCCCAACTCCCTACCTCAGCCCTGAGCCCCTTCCTGCACCCAAACTCCCTTCTGAAGCCTGCACTCTGCACCCCCACCAAATCCCTTGGCCCCAGGCTGGGACTCCCTTCTATATCCCAAACTCCTGATCCCCAGCCCTGCCCCAGAACCTGCACCCCCAGCTGGAGCCCTCATCCCATCCAGCACCCCAACCCTGAGCTCCCTCCCACATCCTGAACCCCTCATTTCTGGCCGCACCCTGGAGCCCAAGCCCCAACCTCCTGGACCCTTCACCTCTCAACCTCCTGCCCCATCCCAGTGAGTGAGGGGTGGGAGAGTGAGCCACAGAGGGAGAGGGGAATGGAGTGAGCAGGGGCTGTGCCTCAGAGAAGGGGCAGGGCAGGGGCATTCGGTTTTGTGCACTTAGAAATTTGGCAACCCTCATGTTTGGAAGGGACAGGCAAGCCAAGTCTATGTCTCCTTCCCAACCCTGCTCACCTCTCCTCACGGACCTATGCAGAAAAGAAAGTAGCAGCCCCACAAAGCCTGCTTCTCCCTGCTACTCCTCAATATACATAGCCCATGCAGGGGGGCATTGGGACATAACAGACCCAATTAGTACCCTGTACTGGCATACAGGCTGACTGGAAATCTCACTCTGAAATATCAGTAGTTCTGCTATCCGAGTTGTATCTGACCAAAGACATCCACTATTACATAGTACAGCCCACATGGCAGTAGACTAGAGCTAGTCAGGAATTTTCCAGTGGAAAATGCCTTTTTCACAGAAAAATAAAAATAAGTAAAATAAAACATTTCTGCTGGAAAATTACAGTTTTTCCAAAACATGTTGATGTTTCAGGTGGGAGAAAAATCAAACGACTGGCTCCTTGGCTTCCTTCCTGGAAGGCTGTCAGTTTCGCTTTCTGCTTCTCCAGCAACAGGGCTGGGGGAGAAAGAGGGAGGCTACCAGCTGGAGACATGGCTACTGAGTGACATTGACAAGGACCTTCCAGGCAGGCGGGCAAGCTGCAAGCTGGGAAAGTTCTTTTCTGTTTTCCCAAAATGGACTTTTTCCAAAAACTCTTCCCATGGAAAACTTCACATCTTTGACTTTTTGTCACGATTCAGGATGGAAATGGATCATTTTTTGCATGCAGACATTGCCATTTTCTGACCACCTCTACAGGAGACCCATAAACAGGAAAGTGACTCTTAACATTTTCTTCCGTCATCACTCTGTTTTCCTCAAAATCGATCTGACAAACTCTGTTGTTGAGGTTTTATTTTCTTTATTTCAAAACCTTTCCCCATGGCAGAATCAGTTCTGAATGCTCTGAGAAACATAACTATGCTTTCTTTTTTAACTATTCTATTCTTTAGTTGTTATTTTTGGTCCCAACTTGTAGAACCCTGAGTTTCCAATATATTAGACCAATCAGTGGCCGCTTGTTCACCTCTGGCCTTTGCTTCCAAATCTATGGATATCTTGGCTCAAGTCCCACCATTTTGCATTAACCTGGCTCATTAGGGAAGGGACTCTGTTAAGCGTTGGAGACAGTATTGAATTTAGCTTACTTTCAGGCACCCTAATGAATTTGGCCACTCCACACACTATTTTCACTTACACACAGCAGAAAGTAATAAGCATTTTATCCAAGGGCAAGATCTTTAAGATGGTGATATCTTCCTATCCTCATGTCAATCTCATCTACACTTATCTGCCCCATTCCAAATGGAATCACAAACCTTGGGACATGTCACTTCTGATCCTCTGGGCTGAAATTACAATATATTAGAGAATGGCCACATATCTGTGTATTGTCTTTTAATTCAACCTCACTAAGATGAAGGCCCTGATTCAGGAAAGCATAATTATTCAGGAAGGGTTCTTATGCAAATGCTTAAGTACCACTGAAGTCAAAGTAACTTAAGCACTGCTTAGAGTTAAGTATGAGTATGTAGGGACAAAATTAGAAAAGCCAAGGCACAAAAGGAGATCAAACTATCTAGGGACATAAAAGGAAACAAGAAAACATTCTACAAATATATCAGAAGCAAGAGGAAAACCAAGGACAGAGTAGGCCCATTACTCTAAGAGGGGGGAAAGACAACAGAAAATGTGGAAATGGCAGAGGTGCTTAATGACTTCTTTGTTTCAGTTTTCACCAAGAAGTTTGGCGGCGATTGGATGTCTAAAATAGTGAAAGTCCATGAAAATGAGGTAGGATCCGAGTCTAAAATAGGGAAAGAACAAGTCAAAAATTACTTAGACAAGTTAGATGTCTTCAAATCAACAGGGCCTGATGAAATGCATCCTAGAATACTCAAAAAGCCGACTGAGGAGATATCTGAACCATTAGCAATTATCTTTGAAAAGTCATGGAAGATGAGAGAGACTGGAAAGAGGCAAATATAGTGCCCATCTATAAAAAGGGAAATAAGGACAACCTGGGGAATTACAGCCCAGTCAGCTTAACTTCTGTACCCGGAAAGATAAAGAAGCAAATAATTAAGCAATCAATTTGCAAACACCTAGAAGATAATAAGGTGATAAATAACAGTCAGCATAGATTTGTCAAGAACAAATCATGTCAAACCAACAGGATAGCTTTCTTTGACAGGGTAACAAGCCTTGTGGATAGGGGAGAAGCAGCTGATGTGGTATATCTTGACTTTAGTAAGGCTTTTGATACGGTCTCGCATGACCTTCTCATTTACAAACTAGGGAAATGGAACCTAGATGGTGCTACTATAAGATGGGCGCATAACTGATTGAAAAATCATTCCCAGAGAGTAGTTATTAGTGGTTCACTGTCATGCTGGAAGGGCATAATGAGTGGGGTCCTGTAGGGATTGGTTCTGGGTCTGGTTCTGTTCAATATCTTCATCAATGATTTAGATAATGGCATTGAGAGTACACTTATAAAGTTTGTGGACAATATCAAGCTGGGAGGGGTTGCAAGTGCTGTGGAGGATAGGATTAAAATTTAAAATGATCTGGACAAACTGTAGAAATGGTCTGAAGTAAATAGGATGAAATTCAATAAGGACAAATGCAAAATTATTCCACTTAGGAAGGAACCATCTTTTGTACACATACAAAACGGGAAATGACTGCCTAGGAAGGAGTACTGCAGAAAGAGAGTGGGGACAGGGAAGCAACGGATAGCTCAGTGGTTTAAGCATTGGCCTGTTAAACCCAGTGTTGTGAATTCAATCCTTCAAGGGGCCAGTTAGGGATCTGGGGCAAAAATCAGTAGTTGGTCCTGCTGGTGAAGGCAGAGATCTGGACTCAATGACCTCTCAGGGTCCCTTCCAGCTCTATGAGATATAGGCATATCTCCATATATATTTATTTATTTTATCACAAGCTAAATATGAGTCAACAGTGTAATGCTGGTGCAAAAAAAAGCAAACATCAATCTGGGACATATTAGCAGGAGTATTGTAAGCAAGACACAAGAAGTAATTCTTCTGCTCTACTTTTACACTGCTCTGCCAATGCCCACGTCCAGACTAACCCGCGGCATCGGCGGGTTAAAATCGATTGCTCGGGGATCGATATATCGCGTCTAGTCTGGACGCTATGTATCGATCCCCGAGCGCGCTTACATCGATTCCGGAACTCCATCAACCCGAACGGAGTTCCGGAATCGACATGGAGAGCCACGGACATTGATGCCGTGCCGTCTGGACGGGTGAGTACCTCGATTTTAGAAATTCAACTTCAGCTACGTTATTCACGTAGCTGAAGTTGCGTATCTAAAATCGATTTTAATACCCTAGTCTGGACGTGGCCAATGTAAAGGGGGCATAAAAGTGCCCACTTTAAGTCCAATTTACACTTCCCTACTAATGGGAAGGGACCTTAATGTAAATCAGAAGCAGTCCCTGCATCTTTTTGCAATGGGATTCAGTTTAACTGGAGCAGAGCTTAATGCTAACAGTGGGTGCTGTTGTTGAGGCTTCCAATGAAAACTCCCCAAAACATTTAACAACAGAAGTAAATATCGCATTTATAAGCTGCAGCTGGATGTTCTGCTGCAAAATCAGTGTGAAGAAAAACAAATCTTGCATTGGCAGCATTGCAACAAAAGTTGGTAAATATTGGTGATCGGAAAACCTCACATATTAAAAATAATTGAAAAAAGCATTTTGAAATTTGGTTGCCTTTCTATTTCATATTAAAAAGCTTTCGCTGCCAAGTTCTTGCAGATATCTTCATTTTCTGTCCTTTTACTAGTTAGTGGCAATAGTGATTCCTTAGCAACTTATACACCATTCCCTCATAACATTTTCCACATGTTTTCTATGAGCAACTGATGGAAGATCACAGGTTAGGTAACAATTGCTAGATACAACAATTCACCACACTGCAAAATGTCATGCCCCATTTATGGTTCAAAAAGGGCATGCTGAATGTGTTTGTTCTATTAATGAGTGATAAATCTCTGCGCTCTTCCATCATTCACAGAGCTCAGAATGTAACTCTTAATACAACTTACTTTCCTTTGGAGGAAAGTTCTTTTGTAGCTTTACCTTATTCAGGAATGTCCATAAAGCATTGACTGGTAGCTCCCATTCTTTATTATTAGAGTTGAGCAAACCAAAATTTATTCATTGAGTTTCTCCTATTTTTTACAGTGTGTCAGACATTTGTGAGCAGGTTACAGTATTACTCAGATTTCTCAGCTCTCTAATACTATTCATTCTTTTTTGTGCAACACATTTTCCCTTGTATGAATAATTCAATTGCAAATATTTTAAATTTGTGCAGTGCTGGTAAGTTACAGACATCATTCCTGCTCCCTGACTGGGTCATTTATGTAACCAACCAACATAGCTCCAAGTTCTAATATTATAATAGAATAGTTAATTGGAAGTTTGCTTTTGCTGAATAGTTATGCTTAATTCACCTTTTGCAAATGTGTGCACTAGGCAGGACAATATATGCAGGCAAACCTCGAACAGCATTAATGAGAATGCTGCTGCATAGCAGGCAAGTTACTCCCACCTCCTGGAGTGAAGCCCAACAATGGAACTTGTAAATAAGGGACTTATTAGCATGAAGAGGATCAAGATTCAAGACCACATCTTCTCAGAACTGCCAACATAATGCCCCTTGTGCCCTACTGATGTAGTCTCCATTTCTTTGCACACCTGATTTTCAAACAACACACAGAGAAAATAGGTAGGATGAGATTACTCAAGGCAGAATTTGGTCAGGGTTCCAAAGTTAACACACAATGAACATGCTTTAGTCAAACACAAAACGGGGAAATGGGTGAAATTCTACGGCTTATGTTATACAGCAGGTCAGACTAGTCATCTAATGGCCCCTTCTGGCCTTAAACCCTATGAATCTTACAAGTAGCCATGGGATCATTAGTGAATGCAAATAGATCTCTGTTTTACATCTGTTCAAAAGACAGCACCCACGACAGCACAGTATCCTCTATTGCCATGCTGGTGTATTTTCTCAGTACTGAGTCAGAAGGATGAGCACCACCTCTGCAAAATCTGCTTCCCAGAGCACTTAAAGTGTTCCTTGGAGACCTCTGACCCAAGTGTCGACTCACTCAGCCCCATTTAGCCAACTTCAGTCATAGCCCAAAGGGCAGAAACAGACAAAGAGTAAATGCATTATGACTGGCTGGATGCAAACTACAGATACATGCTGACAATTCTCCAGAGTGTTTTTGCTGAGGGAAGGCTGTCAGCGAGAGACAAACAGATACATCTAGGGGATAAACAAGGCCACACTGAATTTATAGAAACTGAACATACACTGGCAGAGAATCACTGACAATACCCCTGCATGCAACATTGTGGCATCTGGACCCCATCCCAGGAAGCCTGATGTCCAGTAGCACTTTGAGGTCTCACCAAAGAAGCATTGCACCTGCTTGGATCCCAAGAGTTTCCCCAAGGCCAGTGATCTCTGCTGAGGCACCACTGCTAAATGCAAGTAAGTGAACAATCCACCAATTCAGACCTCCACATCTGGGATGGAGGCAACTGTGGCACAATGGTGTGTATCCCTGGCACAGCCCATTCCTGTGGGAGAAATGGACAGTGGTGCAGGTGCTCCCATTACATGTGCAAATGGCCACGCTGCTCTCTGAGGGATGTTATTTTCCAGCCATCCCAAAGGCACACCCAGGTTTCTAGATTGAATGTTCTGCCTTCCTGCTCCTTTCTACTACAGCAGCTTCCTTTATGGCTGCCTGTCAAGTGAGGGACCTAATCCCAAACTGCGCCCCTCTATTACTGGTCTACCTGAGTGGACTTGTAACACAGTCCAGAGCAGCCCCCCAATTCAGGAGAGCACCTAAGAAAGCAGGTACTTTAACTTTAAGCACATGCTTAAGTGCGTTCCTGTACTAGAACCTCTATGAGGAATTGCTAATATATCTCAACAAAAGACAATCCCAGATCCCTGCATAGGCCAGGCAGTTCTAGTCAATGATTGCCAGAAGTCAAACCTCCAGGTTCAGGGTGTACATTTCCCTCTTGGTAGCCAACAAGCAAACTAGTTCCCTAGCAAAGATAGTGAAATGTATCTGTGTTTTCTGTTCATTGTAGGACACTGCTGCTTGCTCTGAAGTGGCTACAGGATGTGTGATCCAAACTAAACACTATAGATCTAAGTGGAATGGGCTAGCATCCAGACATGGGTAGGATTCAGTTTTAGCCATGACTTTATAGTGTTTTCCATCTCTCATCGATTTTAAATTCAGTATGTCGATGAATCTTTTAACCCTGCTAAAAAGTTCTCTTCAAATGGATCTTGTTTTCTTAGATAGCCCGAGCATCCCTCCCTTCCCTTTCCCCTCCCTGCCACAAAAAGGGTCTGGTAAAAGTTTTAACCCCATATTGCTCTCAGGTACATTTTTTATAAGCGTGGTATCTGGTGTTCTACAGTTCAGTGTGGGTCTGAAAGAAGGGGAAGGAGGAGCTCTGTATCTCCCTGGACATATTGAAAGATAGGCTTCAGAACATCAAGCTCCATGTGTCAAAATGGCAACAATTAGTCAAGATGAGACACCACATGAGTAGCCTCTGCTCTTTAAGGTCTGAGCCTATGAATGGATGATCCTCAACTCTTAACAGCAGTAAACAAAAGCTATAATTTACATACACACACAGCGGTTTAACACAAAAAGAGGAAGAAGTCCAAACACTTTTCAGTGGGTCTATACCAGACTGGGCATAGCTGGCATTTCTCTCATAACTCTGAACAAAGTAGTGCATCATATAGCTCCAGTAGGTTGTTTAGTGGTAGTGTGCACTTGTGTAGAGAAGTCTGGGGGCTATGGAGCTTCTTATTTGGTCTCTGGTTTGTCTTATAACAGTGGTATAATTGACTCCCACGCAGTAAGGCACTTCTCATAGTATTGGATGTTTTTATCGGCCATTTCCATAAGCAGCTGCCTAAATCTTGGCGCTTGTTGTTCTGCCATCTCTCCATGTCGACTTTCAGGTCAGCATTGAAGCATTCCACTCTGTCCTGACATTTTTCAACATCTGCCGGCACCTTGAGGTGGTGATCTTTTTTCAAGGCTTGATTCCTCACCTCCTGCTTACTGATGAGAAGAACTGATCAGGGAAAAAACCAAAACAACCCCCCCACACACACTCTTGGTCCCAGTCATCGTAGAACCTGCACATGCCCATAGTGCCAGTGAGGTCAATGGAACTCCTCAAGGAAAGGACAGCAGAATGAGGTGCATAATGTTATTCAGCTGAATATTTCCAAGTCCTTTACAAAAATGGGTAAGCATTATAGAGACCAAGTATCTGAGGTGTAAAGAGATGAAGTGATTTTCCCAAGGCCTCATGGCAAGTCAGTGGCAGAGAGGGAAATAAAACCCAGGTCCCTTGATCCTCGGGTCTGGTCTACTGTAGAAATGGTCTGCCAGTATAGATATATCAACAAACCCTCCTAGTGGAGACACAGCTTATACCCTCAAAAAAAAGCTTTCATTCCCTGAATGAAATAATCTATACCAGCAAGAGTATATACTTGCAGGTATAAGTTTTTATACAGTAGGGCTTTTGTCAGTATAGAAGTTTAAATTAAAGTCACACCACTAATCAACATTACTATGCCAGAAACAGTTTTCTACTGTAGAACTGGCTTCAGACCAATGCTCAAGTCCACTAGACCAGACTATCTCAAAGTACATGTGATCTACTTTGATTTTTACTATGCTAAGAGAAAAAAGACCCTCTTGCACCGTTAAGTATGAGAAGTCTTCCCTTCAGATTAGAGCAGCTTTTTAGGACTGTTTCAATTATGCTTCTAAATCAACTGCTTCACACATTATGAAATAATCAACTTTTCTGTGAGATTTCCTTTGATTTGCATTTTAATATGCTCATCAACGTAATGGCGACTGGGCAGGGGAGGGAACCACATTCCCGAGAAATAGGACAATAAGAATATTCAATGTCAAATATAGTGCTCTACTTTCATAATGCAAAAACCTTTAAATAGTAGGTTCTCAGTCATCCAGTGAGTAAACATTCATTCTCACAGCCCTTTCCACCCACCTTTAATGTCAATCAAACACTCAGAGTTTTCTGGCATTGTCAACAAACCAACCAACCCAATAATCAATGGCAGCCTGAAATAGCTACCTTCAGAGCAGAGCATACACTGCTAAGTGAACAGCAATTACAAAGCAATAAGCAAAGTTCATTTCTACTCTTGTTTGGGGGTGGGAAAGCAATTATTTACAAAAAGTACAGGTTGTTCTTAATACTTCTTTCATTTTAAATTGCTAACATGGTTTTAATGGAGTTGCCTTAGCTTTTTGGATGCTACTGTCTAACATACTGAGTGTCAGTTATTTCCCCTGCTCCTTCCTACCAAGACTCTTGTATACATAGTTGGGTTTTTTTGTTGGTTTTTTTACACAGTGGTTCTACAAGTGCACTGCTCTAATCTTCCGAGCATTGTGCAATTCCTTGCTGTGAAACAATCCCTGCTTCTAGGAACTGCATTAAAAGTTGACTTTCAGATTTAAGCTCTACCAAACAAGGGTACTTGGCTAGCATTCTTCCAAATTTCCCTTTTCTACTGTTGAGCTGCCAGCTTTCTTTTCTGCTTGATCCCACAATGAAACTATAATTAAGTTCTTAAAACAGCATAATCTGTTGCTGTGGAACCTGTGATAAATCCTTGCCATTATATCATTATAGAATACTTTGTACTGTTCAACTAAAGATCTCAAGTCACTGTACATGCACTGATTAGCTGAGCCTCACTACATAGGTCACTGTTATGGTAATACCCATTTAACAGGTGAGGAAGCCAGCATTACAGAGGAGTTAAGGGAGTTGCCTGTGTCACATAATGAAACAGTGGCAAAGTCAGGAAGATAACCAAGGGATTCTGACTCCCAACCTCCTACTTTCATAGACGATTAGGGCTGGAACTGACCACAGAAGGAATCCAGTCCAACTCCCTGCTCAAAGCAGGACCAACCCCAACTAAATCATACTTTAAGCACTGGACCAGTCTAATTTCAGAATTATGACTGGCTCTGTGCAGCTATTCACAGTAACACTTGTGACATCTTTGCAGAATTTCACTTCAGGAATTTTGTTGCCTCAAGCATTACTAACAGGCAACTCACTCTGTAAACAAGAAGTTAGGAAGCAAAAAATCTTGTGCTGGTGGTAGGGTGAGGGCTTGAAAAGGTGAATTTTCACAAACATTTGTTTGCTTCCACCAACAGAACTGGGAGGGTGGCCATCACAGAACATTTCTTTTGATGCAACATGAGACAAGAGGAGAGGGGTAGTTTAGGTACCCCCCCCGGGGGAAAAGGAAGGGGGAGACAGAATTTAGCAACCCTTTTGACCCCCCCCCCTTCCCTACACACACACTTGACACATTTATGGTGAAAGATGGAAGAGCAGCAAGGAAATGAGCAGCAATGAGAAAGAGGCTTCCACCACCAAAGCAGGTGATGGAGGGGGTAGTCAGAATGCATTATACGCTGTAAGCAAGACAGCTGGTTGTGTTCTAAACATCAGATTTCAATACTTGCATGCTTTGGTATCACATCCTGGCACGGTCATCTCAGTCCTTCACCCTTCTCAAGTTCACTGCATCTAGGTCTTTTGAGGGTGACCTTAAAAAATGTTTCTTTGCTCTGAATGGGAATTAATGATCTTACAGCTCTTTTCATTATATGAAAAGAGGTTTGCCCCTAATGTCCTCAGCCAGAACTTCTCCTTCCCTCGCCCTTATTTAGTGCACTGTATGCCAGTGTGTTGTTTAAATGCCACTCTCCACCCCAGAGGTGGTTATATTTCTGGCAATGTAGGCATGACACTGGGACAAAATTGTCAAAAAAAATATATAAATAAAAATGATTTCCTTTAACAGAGACATAACTAACCAGGCATGAAAGGAGTTTTTAGTGAGCTAAGAACAGAAATGGAGGGCAAGACAGCAGATGGGAAAGTGGGGTCTCTCTTCTAGCTCCCAAAGGAATACCACCACCACGTTCAGAAGCCTTTACATATCTGTTAGCAATGCCCCTGAGGCAGAAAGGGAGTGACTCCAGTATTACTGTATGACTCAGCCTGGAGGAGTGACAGCTGTTTTTAATCTCTCCCACTCACCTACAAGGCTAATCTCACACACTGTCAATGCTATTCCATTGCAGCAATGTCATATCCTTCACAGGCTAGAGATGCACATTGCAACATACAGTGCATGTCCAAGAAAGAATAACTTGCCTTGGTTCCAATATATTACATGAGGGATAAATAATTCTGTATTATCTCTTCTAATTAACATATTAAAATATTAAACATGCACTATAAATCTGTAGCCAAAACAACATTCCAATTGAAGAGTCATGCTTGGAGAGTTTTCATGATCAGATTCTATAATTTGGGATGAAGAAATCAAGCACAATAATTTCCTAGCCTCAGTATGTCCTAAATTCCATTATTATTTTACTTATAATAGGGTTAGTGACAAACTCTGGTTGTTTAATTTGTAAGCAGAGCACAGCATTAGCCTCCCTGTGCGTGCAATGCTAATCTATTGGATTGCTTATACTCTTAATCAGAAACAGAGATAATTAACAAATCAGGATGTTGATGGCGTTTTCCCTCCCAATGAAGGAAAGCAGTGTACTTTTAAGGGCAGAGAGGGGAATATTCAGATCCATAATAGATTTCCAGAATATTTTCTGCTGATACTTGGCCTACGTGGTCATCCAGGTCCAGATTTTAATTGTATGTAGGCACTTAAAGATGTAATCAGCATCTAAGGGGATTTTTTGTCCCAAACACACCTGACCAGGTTAGGCATCTCATTCATTTAAATCAATAGTATTTAGACTTCTAAGCCACTTAGGTACTTTTGAAAATCTCACTAAACCCCCTATATGCATCTTTAGGCACCTAAATACCTTTGAAAATCTGTCTTCACCGTCACCCCGCTCCCCACCGCCCAGCAAGGTCTGCTGCTATAAATGGGCATCTTCCTAACCCTAGCCCTGTGCACTCTGGTTAACTCTCGGACTCACATTACAAAGCAGAAGTGGGAGCAGCATATTCCAGTTAAAGCCAGTGGGGCTGAGGAAAAGAACAGGATAGTATGGCTATGTTCCCCTGAAACACTTTACCAGGGAATATTTTAAGCTTTGGGGACAGAGAGAGCCAACATGGCTGTACTCCAACATTAGCAGGCTGGTGTTGGTGAACAGGCTAACAGGTACTCTTCAAATAGTCCTGAGCCTTCCCCAAAAGATCCAAGAAGGGGAGGAAGGATGGTCTAATGGTTAAAGCGCTGAGCTGGAACTCTGGAGAGCTGGGTCCATTTCCCAGCTGTGCCCCAGACTTCCCATGTGACTTATGTTAAGTCACTGAGGGCCAGATTTCTGGAAGAGTTCAGCTCCCATTTATGGCCAGATGTTCAGAATTGCTCAGCACCCAGAAAAATGGGAGCTGCTGTGCACTTCTGAAAGTCTGGCCATTCATCTCCCTGTGCCCTGTCTATAACATGGGTAGAGCAATGCCTTCTTTCTCCCAGCCTTTGCCTGTCCATGTTGTCTTGTTAGATTGCAAGCTTTTGGGGACACACATGGCTTCTTACTTCGTGTGCGCACAGCACCTAGCACATTGGGGCCCGAACTCTATGAGGCCTCTAGGTGCTAGCTTAATACAAGCAAACAAGCAAAACAAACATGTGGCGATGTGCTAGACAGGTTCCGAGCAGTCCCTTGTTAAAGTTCTGCTGCCAAACTGTAGGGAAGGTTGAGATAGTTCCCTGTGTCTGGCGGAGTCCTTCCCTTTTGTATGCTGCTAAATTCTCACTAAAACAGGAGTTGTCTGTTCAACATAGGACAGCTGGTGCCAAATGGCAAGTATTTTCTATATATTTTTTGGGGTGCGGGGAGCACTCTGCACGCACCCTTAGGGTAGCCATACAGCGCTCTTTGCTTCCTGTTTGTCCCTTTTTGCTCCTTATATTCCTTCCCATCTTGAATGCCACATCCATTTCAACACCTGAAAACACACATCCATCTACCTCCTGAATAACCCAGCACCATATCCTCTTACCAGTTTTTAAGCACAGCTTCCAGTGTCAGCAATGAGGAGTTCTGCCTAAAAACTGAGAACCCCAAATTAAGTTAATCATCATCAGCTTCAATCATTTTTTAAAAAAATATTTACATCAACCAGAGTCACCCTGCTTGTGAAAGCCAAATGGATGGGGCTGGGGAAGAAAGAATCACATGCCAAACCAATAGCTCCAGTAGCTTATTGTATTCCCCAGTTTAAGTATGGTGGCGTTACTCCCTGGGACATCTTTATCTGTAAATTAATGAACAAGTCAATTAATTATAAAGTATCAGTAAACTACTTAAATTAAATTTGACTTGTATAGCAGAGAAGACTGTCAGATGAAATGATGAGGATTTATGTTAGATACTCACTTGAAAGAGTTGATTTTCAGGGACAGGTATGCCAGGTTGTTCATTACTCTTTTATTAGTATTCCACTCAGCACTCTGGTTTGCAAGTGATGCAAACATTTTCAGAGCTTGCATTTTGTGAGCAAAAAACTCCAAAATTCTGTTCTAAAAATTTATGAGGCTGAGCATCACATTACTTTGTAAGCCACAATATGCAATGAGTCAAACTTTTAAAGCATTTTTTAAAAGTATTATGCATTGTATTTCATTTCATCCCCACTTATCACTTAGTTCATGAAATGTAATTTTCAAAGCATGCATTTTTTCCCCTTCAGCAAATATTCACCCATTAAAGTCTACAGTCTAACTGTGGACTAAAATTCCACAGTCTAACTTCTTATCAATTCATATCACTGGAAATAAATACTCAGCACTTTTCCCATCCATAGATCTAAGGCCTCAATCCTGTAATCACTTATGCACATGTTTAACTTTGCATACGAGAATAGATTTAATTAAAATCAATGGGATTGCAAATGTATATAAAGATAACTAAGGCCCAGATTTTATAAAGGTATTTAGGTGTTGCCATGCTCAGCATTGCCACACCTGATTTAGGAGCCTATGTCTCATTCTCCAAAGTGATTTAGGTACTTAGGATATTGATTGTTCATTGGATTTAGGCTCCTAAATCCCTAAATCGCTTTTGAAAATGAGACAGGCATTGTGACACTGAGCATCACAACTGAGCATCACAACAACATTTCCTTTAAAAATCTAGACCTAAATGTAGTGAAGGATAGGGGCCTACGTGTTTTAACAAAGGAATGTATGTTACAAATGAGGAAACTGAGGCACACAAAGGTTAACACTGGGATTTTCAAAGGATCCTAAAGGATTTAGGTGCTGAATTCCCACTGAAATCCCTAGATCCTAATCTCTCTCTCTTTTATACAGTATACCTATAACAGCTATCATTCTGACTTGATAGCATTTTACCCTCCTTTTGCACTGGTGCAAATAAATACACAAAGATGAAAGGCAACAAGCCACTGTTATTTTGTTGTTAGGAAAAATATAGTGGGAGAGATTCTTAGCTGGTGTAAACTGACAGGGCTAAATTGAGCTACATTAATTGAGGATATGACCCATTGCCACTATCGATGCAAGCAAAAGTTTTTCAGCAGGAAAGTCAGCGAAAGACACAGACACAGAACTGAAGAGAGGCTCATGGAGACTTGGATATTTGGACATTCTGCGTAGTTACAACAGATGAAGTTGAAACGTTTCTCATACACCCTTTTTTCTTGTTAACAAACACTTTAAATAAAGGGAGTGGGGGGGGTGTGTCTTAATTTTTTGGTTTACTGAGCAACTTGCCTATCTCTTTCTATACTTGTGAAGAGTCCTTATTCATTATCTGGGCTATTCCAAGAGAGATGCCCTCAATAGAGCCCATCATCTATGCAATAAAAAGGACACTAGATACCAACAAATTGGATCTAAATTTAATTTTTTACCTAGCCTGCAGTTCATTCAAACATCCAGCCCTTGCAGAAAAGTTACTAAACTTAATCTGACCTTCAGTATCTCAAATTTAACGGAGTGCTCAGCTTAATCTTCATCGGGTTTTGCCATTACCTAATTGTGACTAATGGCATGGGATTGTGCTAATTAAATACAGCTTCATGGCTTCGAAACACAGATTCAGTGGTTCCTTTTTTGACAAATGTTTAAGAAGAAGCCTCTACCAACATCTCAGTTCAAACAGATGTCTGCCTTGCCGGCAAAACATGGTTTTTAGACAGAGTTTTAGTCTTTGAGTTTTTGTTTTTTTTTTAAAGCAGATCACCCCCACATTTTGTGGGGAATTAGATCAGTCTGTCTTAGGGTTCACTCATAATGCCAGTTCATCCACAGCTGCCCTGTAAACACTTTACCCTGACAACCTGCTCAACCCCTGGTATCAGAACACAACCAAATGTGCAGTATTTGTCACCAGTCTGGTACTAGTCACACAATCCTTTTGAAAGTTGAAGGGGACACTCATTAACCTGTAGTTGTTCATTCCATATCGTGCTTGAGGCATTTATACCTACGTGTTTCCTGTTCTATACTTTTTAAACTGCTATAAATCTTTTGACATTTACCCTGATCGTGAGGTCTCTAGGGATGTTTGAACTATTTATTTAAAATATTGATTGCAGTCACTGAATTATTTATAACTCTTTTTGAGAATCACCACCACAGAGATGATAATGCATTAAGTTAGGCTCAGCTCCCTTTATTTCCATATCCAGGTCTACAGCTCCACTGATAACTTAACAGAGCACAGGGATTTGATGTTGTTGTTGCTGTTCACGAAGAAGAATGAGACCTGCAGGAACAAGGTGTCCTTTAACTCCATGCTGCACAGTCACAGCCAGATGAATTGGCTTCTTGTGGACTGTTAGCATTAATTGTGTATGGGTTTCATTTACGGGAAGACCACAAAACAGCTATTATTTAATCTGGCTGCTCCTTCCTAAGGAATTTTATGAAGACTGATTAAAGGGGTCGGGGGAGGGAGAATTTGTTCTTTAGTCTTGGTGCTGCTGTCTCACCTCATATTTCTGAGAATGTGTTCAGCCAATCTTTATTTTTACCTTCACAGTGTAAGTGTATTAGTGATTAGTTCCACAGAAAATTGTATCCTTTTCAAAAGCTATGAAGGTTTCAAATGATTTTGAAATACGAGATTGGAAAATTGATGCCAGGGGAGGGGAGTAGGGTGACCAGACAGCAAGTGTGAAAAATTGGGACAGGAGGTGGGGAGTAATAGGAACCTATATAAGAAAAAGCCCCAAATATCGGGACTGTCCCTATAAAATCAGGACATCTGGTCACCCTAGAGGGGAGAGAATAAGTGTGTATATGATATGTAACGTTTGAATCAATACAGTAAATCAACTGCTCCTTCCATTCCCCGTACCAGACATTGGCAAAATGCCCATCTGTATGTACAGAGTGCAGCCGTGCTTCTTGGAGATGCTCCCTGGATAGCCTTGGGAGAACAGCATCCCAACTATTTAACATTTCCATATCCACACAGATATTAAGAGTTATGCATACAAATTTAGCTACCCTAGAGAGCAACCTTCTACACAGAAGCCTGGAAACCATGTGAGAAAGGCTAGGAATCTCAGATCTACTATCATTATCTATTATGCAGGAGTGCTTTCTGTCAGTGCAAGAGACCCCCAACAGGAACCACAGTTGGTCCTTGACCAACAAGCACTGTCTTTAGTGAAAAGAACAGAGCACAGTTCCATCTTGGCTTGTCAGCTTTTAATTGTGTGGTAGCATGCAAGTGATTAGCCCAGAAGTGAAAATTCATTAGTGTTGTAATTAACTTAATCTAACTTATTTCTTCATATCTCTGAATGCTTTTCAAAAAGCTCCAGCAATAACAGCTTAATTTTTAGCATATAAAATCTTTGCAGGTAGTTAAGACCTTAATAGTGTCTGATTAAAAAACAAAAGCAGTATTTAATTATATAAGAATTAGCTGCTGAGCATACTCTATTCATGACTTCTTTAGTGCACTCCTTATGGTCTCTGTCTAATGGCTGGATCCTCAGAGGAATGCCTGTCTCCAGGGTCAATAGGCCCTTGACTTAACCTGTTGTACTTGAGTGTCTGCTTTTTGGCTACTGTTTTGTCTGCAGCAGGTCTCCCCGCATTGGTAACAGGGTTTTGGTCCCACACTAGATAGTTATGGCACCCATGGGAGGGGGTATGAACCAGAAGAAGCTGCCTTGTGTAACAGTCTCTTAGCTGTTTTCACAGCTGATTCCACCTTATTATTACTCTATGTGTATACTAGGGAAGAGGTGTGGTGGTCAAACTCCCATTTGTATCCAAAATCCTTGAATTCTTCCAAGGCAAATTGGGGTCCGTTGTCAGTGAATATCATGTCTAGAATGCCCTATCTCACAAACTAGGTCTTCAATTTGCCAGTCGTTGACTTGCTTCTTCTATTAGGCGAGGCATCAACCTCCCAAAAGTTTGAATAGTAGCCCACTGAAATAAAGTACTGATTTTCTCTGAAGATAAAAATAAGTCCACCTCCACTTTCTCCCATGGTTGGGCACGCAGCTCATGTGATAACAGTTTTTGTGCTGGCAGTTACCACATGACTAGAAGATGTAACACCTCTTCATCAAGGAACAGAGATGTGTATGCATTCTTGGCCAATAAATATACTCATAAGCCCATCTAAGATACTGTCAATGTCCAGGTGTAAGACTATTTTTGCTTGACTTTTGGTCTTCTAGCCACCCTGCTACTGTTGTTCTCTTAACTTCCTGTACTTGGATGTCCTTTGGTTTCCAACAATTTTGCTGATGAAACTGCGAGACGGAATCCATGAATATGCTGTATTATGTCCTGATACCCTTCCTGCCACTCACTAATGCTTGGTTTATACATATATCTCCCGCTCACGGTGTCAGCAAACAACAGTAATCGTCGTGGACAATACATGAGTATCTGACCTCTGCCTGGTTGCGCTGTTGGTGCATCAAAAGGTGCTGCAATCTCCTTGGAGCACTAAGGAGCTTTGCCATGACTGTCTCTAGGGGGTTGTGGTCTGATTGAGTTATTACTGTATGGCCATAGGTGTGCTGATGGAATTGTTCCATTCCCAATACCACAAGCCAGAAGCTCTCTTTTTTAATTTGCGCATAACCCTAATCAATCTAACAGGGCTCTGCTGGGATAAACAACCAGCTGATCCTGCAAAAGAGCTACACCCACTCCTCTCTCTGATACATCACGCAGGCATGTTAATGGCTCTACTGGCTGGTGGTATTTCAGGATCAGGCATCCATTATCATTTGTTTCAGCATGTCAAATGTTTGCTGTTGTGGACCTTCCCAGTCCCACTTCACATCCTGCGTTCTGAGCTGATCTATGTATTTCACTACTGCAACCAGGTGTGGACGGAACTTGGACAGAAAAGTTAGCATTCCTATAAAGTGCTGTACCACTTTCACATCTCACTGCTTTGATCTTGTTGGGATCTGCTTCTGCTGAGAGTAGGTGTCTAGTATATGTCACTTCATATTGTTTAAGTCACCTTTTTTTCTGGACTCTGTTTTGTGTTCTTGTCCCTGCATTGCTGTAGAAAAGCTTGTAGTTTTCTGTCTTGGTATTGTTCAGATTATGTATTCATTGCTCCCTTCACCTACAATGAGGATATCAGCTTCAACTATATTCACCCAAGGCAGCCCTTCTTGCATTTGAGAGAGCCTTCTCTGGAACACCTCCACAATGCAGGGCTTATGCTCATCGGCATGCACAACCATCTGTAGTGACCAAATTGTGTTGCAAAGGTTGTCAGTATGCTGGACTCTTTATCCAGGCTTATGTGCCAAAACCTGTTACTCACATCACAGACTGTAAAGATTCTGGCTTTAGAAAGTTCTGGCAAGGTGTCCTTAATTGTCAGCAGTGAATAGCAGCTTCTTTTCAATGCCCAGTTCAGTGGTTTTCAACCTATGGCCTTTGAAAACATCCTCATAGGTTTCTGAAATTGTCTCCACTGGCCCCTTTTGCTTCTTGCACTGCAGCTATAAAATTCTGACACTGCATTCTGATCAGATCCATGGCTTCTCTGGCTTTACTCCCCAAGAGGGATCCGTGGTACTGACCATCCAGTATCAACTGAAGTTTGTGGTAATGTTTTATTTCTCAGGCTAGTTACCATGAGGTTACATTTTCCTATGGGCTGCATTATGCTCTCATTGTAAGTTATTAGATTGCACCTACTCTTTATAATGGGTGTGTTAGAATCCAATTCACCTAGGGAATCTCAGCGCAGGAGGGCCACTATCCAGCTGAAATCACGATTCCCTATTAATCTCTGTACATGCAACAGTGTTCATATTTTCCCTTGATAATTTGTTCTAGCTTAGTTTAGACATATACAAACACTACTGAGAAGGGCTGTGATATAGAAAAGCTAATTAGCATATCACTTTCACAGCTCAGACAGCCCTCTGTTCTACTTCTCCACCAGACTGATTCTCTCTTTGCAACTGTGCTTAAACTCCTCCCCAAACACACACAACTTTTCTAGTGGAGTGCACACCCATACTATCACTGAAAGTCAGTTGCAGACACCAAGTCATTTGAATGGGCTTCATCCAAAACTACATTGAGGGCTGCCATATCTATGCTTGCTTTGCTACAAAAAGAAAAGCCAGTTATATTCAACAGCCCTATTTTGAGTACAAAGACTCTGATTGTTAGTGGCACTTAGTGCTTATGCCTATATTGTTGCACCTTCTTCCAACACTATTTTTGTGTTCTAACACAAGCATTGCCCCTCTGCTGAGTGGTAGAACATGTCCAGGGCCTTGCAGGTTGCTTCCCAGAGGAAGAGAAGTCAGAGATACTGAGTTTGGGTATATTCTAAGTATAATTTATTTCATTTATACATATACACTAATCCAGCAACAGAGGTGGTCAAACAGCATGCAGGGCAATTCCTTCTTCCAGGAATCTCAGCCCAGTGCCCAGTTCCCAGAGAGCAACTAGCAATTCTGCCTAAAAAATGGACTCTAATCAGAAACTAAGGCTGACAGTAGACTCTCTTCCTGCTCATCCAGCTCCATCTCCAAGGACAACCACCTCTACATACATAGCTAACACTACACCACATGCCTTTCCAAGGCTTAACACTTACAAACAAAGAAAAAAACCCACCTTAAGCTATGTGTGACAGCGCCACTTGGAAATGACTGTCCTAATAGATCAACCAGTGCAGCACAGTCATGATCTTCATTTATACAACATCTTTCATTCAAAATGATCTCAAAACACTTTACAAATACATACAGGCATTATGTCATCCATTGCTGATTTGCACAGGGATGGAATATGACTCGTAATTAACAGTGCACACTAACATTGCACAACCATTTATGGCAAAGCTATATTCCACTTGAAACTGCAGGGGGAAATTAGATATTCAGATTTTAGTTACCAAGGTCAGATCTGGTATGAACACAAGGCTGAGCAGCCTACTCATGACTTTTCATTGACCACAGATGCACAGGAATTGAAATGAAACTTTCATCTCAACTACAGGATTGTCAGCAACATATTACTGATCCATTAGCTCAAAATGAAGGGATGAGTAGCACCTACTGAATCACTAGTATTCTGTTTCTTAGAAGTCCTCTTATTAGTCATTGGCCTTTCTTGTGGCATTTCATAGAATTCTTTGCAAACTGTTACTGCTGTAGATTATGCAAAGTATTCATTGCAAAGTATCTTGGCCACTATTTAAGAGGGGGAAAAAAGTGTGTGACACTTTCTCAATATATTTGTGGAGAAGTCATTCACAGTAAAGATGTTCTCCATTATGGCATTTACTCTTTTCTTAATTAGTCCAGTTGTGTTTAGAAATGGCAGCTCTCACAGTATGTAAAATCCAGTTACTATTCTGTAACCATAAAACAGTGGGCGCTGATGACCCTTCTAATTTTTTGCTGCTTCTATTTGCATGTCTTTCAATACAGGATTAAATGAATTGGAGTAACTAGGCATGAACAGAAGGGTTCAGGAGATAGCAGCCACTTTAAGGAGCATCCCTTCCCCCTTTCTCTGTCTCACTAGTAGAAAAATTGAAATCTCATTTCAGACATTAAGGTAGCCTAGAATCATGAGCCTGTTCACTGCCAAAGTGGAAGAAACAAGGTCAGATTATAAAATCTTAAGGATGAGTGATTTGCCTTATGTTACCAAAAAGACAGCTGTAAATCATGCCAGCATTTCAGGTCAAATGCTGAATTGCGATAACTTCCACAGAGACAAGATGAATGAGAACTGTCACTTTGTGAATAAAAAAGGACTTACCACACAGCTTGCAAGCTAAAACTTGGGTTCTTCTTATCCTCTGTAGAGCTTCCAACCAATCACACTAAGCTTGTCCTAAGTGATTGTTTCCTCTGGTGTTCCAAAGGCTATGTCAAATATCAGACAAAGATGAAATATTACCTGCTCTACTGTCAACGGGTACCCTTCAAAACCAAGCCTGTTTCCTCCACTGCCTCCCACCTTGCAAAGTCATTTGTGCCTGTGCAAAGTGGGTATGAAACTCTACCATTCAGACTTGGCAGTTTTTACCCCCTGCTTTGTACACGTCTAAGCAACTATGCAAAGTGTGAGGCAGTGGAGAATCAGGACCTATATTCTCTCATCACATTGAATTAGTGAATTAACTCACTCATTGATTTTCTGACATAATCTTCAAAGTACCACTGTAGTGGCAGATTTTCCAAATAGGATATTGACACCTGCATGAGGTGACCTCTCAAGGTCTTTTCCAGCCCTACATTTATATGATTAATACTTTAGGAGGTAGATCATGTAAAGCAAAATACCTCTCCTACAAGCAGTCTCCCAAACAACCCTGTTTATGCAAGTGCCCAAAGACAGCACACAAACTAGAACAGAATACATACAGTTTGTGAAAACACAGCTGTGAATGTAAATTAGGTACCAGATAGTATGGTAAGAAACACTGTATTCGTGCACAAATCAGAATAGAAAAGGCTTCTAACTTTCCTACTGTCCACTACTGGTTTCTAAAGAGATGGGAGTCAGGACAACCTGTCCTTTTCAAGCTCATAGTCACTAATGGAACAATAGAAAGTTCCAGCATGACTGAACTGAAAAATACACCTGATTGAATCCAGGTGCTGGAGAACCATGCTGAACATAACAAGTGTGTTATTCTCTGCCAGGTCAGATTTGTTATCTATAATAACTGTGTGGTTCTATTTAAAAAAGTAGATCCTCATCTTCGACACAACAGTAAATTAGAAAATGAACAAACAGGACTGAAGAGGTAAAACATTCTGAGTACCTAAAAGGAAGTCAAGTCAGGTTTATTCAGACTTCTACAGAAGGGGAAATTGTTGTTAAAGACAATGGCATTTGTAAAATGGCTGGATTTTGAATACCCTGTTGAGTGCTGGCATACGTAATGAGAAAAAAATGCATTCACAGAATAAGTGCTTTAGTGAGAATTCTCATGTTAACATTCAGCAAAGGTGTGCTGACATGGTAAGGCAGGACTAATAGTTGGACCCATGCAAAATCTTTCAGAGGAATAGTATATTAAACCAAAACTGCAGTTTTGGTCAAACCAAAGCTATTTGTGAATTTGACATCGTTAGCATCAGCCATTTTCATAACTGCCTCAGGAGGAGCTGGTGGTTGTGCTGACCCTGTCTTTACCCTTTATAACTTTTAGACCAGTGGTTAGGGCACTTCACTGGAACATGGGACATCCAAGTTCAAATCCCCCCTTTTGAACATACTCAAAATAGACTTCTTCAATTCACCAAAGCTTTAAAAAAGTTTCAGATTCAATTCAGCCTGAACCAAAATTGTTTTTCAATTGTTCAAAACTGCCACCAAACTGGAAAATGAGTTATTGCCTCCTTATGAGTACAGCTGGGACAATGAGGTACATTTATAGATTGTGCCAAGAAAAAAAGTTTTGACTCCTGAACAAAAGGCATCTACCTGGTGACTAGAATAAGGCAGCATACTTAAAGTCTTTCTGCATATGCTATAGGAATGTGCAACAACAACGTAGGCTGGAATATCAACAGGACCTTAACTCCCCTTTGGATTTACAGCCTGCCATATGACCTTGCACTTGTGCAGCATATTTAGTCCAAGAGTTTCAGAGCATTTCACAAACAAGGGAAGTAAATCCCATAATTCGCCTATTTGGATGGTAAATATCATCCCATTTTACAAATGAAATACAAAAGTTTCTGCCACTTCATTTATGCTGAGCAATACCTTACTCTGCCAAAAAAAACACAGAATCATTTCATTTATTTTTGAATGGATAGCAGAGAACATTTATCTAGAACACTAGTCCATATGCAACTGCAACTCCAATGATGAAAACAAGAGATGAAAGTGTAATGAGCGTTCGGGTGAATATTTAAATGTAGGCTCCTGCCCACAGTGTTAACTTTATTTAATGCAAGGTCCTGAGGTACACTTGCCAAACACACACACCTGAGCACAGAAACTATTTGTGAATCTGTATGAGTGGCAAAGATATACGTTGGCCTCCTTTACTAATGAAGAAATATCTCACACAAAGATTATTACCCTTTTCTACATTGTCATCTAGTGTACAGTTTGGAAGAATTATTCCTGTCAACTGCTGAAAACACGTCACTTCTACACTGAAGAAAAACTCATCCTATGCTGACAATATACATTATGGCCAAATTAATGGTCTTTTGTATTTTTAAGGATGGATCATCTTTCTCCACATATCCAAATGCCCAGCATTCAGTATGAACTGATCACTGTCTGTTCAGATTAACAAGAACATAAATTAAGACCGGTGAACCATTTCAGTAGAGAATAACTTTGATTTTAAGGATGGGAGAATGTTAGAAGGTAGTCATATTGCAAATGACTTTGAAAATGTTTGTACAAGTAGTTTTGGAGCTTCATGAAACATTGAGAACGGCAAGGGGCAGGGGGGAAGGGAGACTAACCTGGCAAAATGTTTTCCACGTAAGAACATAAAAGTGAGAAAGGAGTTGAAAAAAAAGCTGTCCTCTAGCCTATGACTTGACTATATTCTTATCTAGTAACTGAAGACACTTCCCAGTAGATATCCAGATGAATGGCTCAGATGTTCAGCTTGGCAGCTCTCTCACTCTCTCTTATCCCTTAAGAATATGTCTATACTGCATGGTTAATCTGGGCCCTTATCTGGGTGTTAGCCCAAACACTCCTACCATACACATAGAAAAATCCCTGACCTAGGCACAGAGGTGCTTTAAGCCTCCACTTACTTGACCGGAGAAGAGAAAGTAGAAAGGGAGGAAAGCAGGATCAGAGCCCAGGATCCACTTTAAATCAGGCATGAACCTGCCCACTTTGTGTTGAGCGTGCAGGCAACACTTTCCCCACCCCTTGTAAGGACCCAGACAAGTTCTTGTGCATTTGCCAACTGACCATGAAAGATCCTAGTGCATCTCAGCACAAAGAACCACCAAATATGCCCCCAGGCACACTTGGGTAGAAGCAGTAAAGACCCAGGAATGCAGATAGGTCTTTGCTGTTAGTATGCTCACCCCTGGACTAGGCTAACCTGGGGGACGAGACTTGGGTGCCAATCACCTGGATAAGCTGTGCAGTGAAGATATACCTCATGTCTTCTTCCTTTTCCCCTCCCTTCTCCAAAGTCTTGCCTCTACCCAATGTCTGGAAAGCTTCAGCAGAGATTTTAAGGCCAAATGCTCATACCCTAGTTTGTGTCTGTCAGGCTTTCTATAACAAAAATTCTATGAAGGAACTGCATGGGTATTGTGTGGTCCAAATAACTATATTTATTAATGATACACAAAATACAAAGCCTAGCTATATACACTCTGCTGCTCTGGCTGGTTTCTATCAGCTTCCAAAACACAGCGAGCTCCACTGGAGGGCTCACAGACTACTTGCAGGAATACTGTTCTATTCCTATACACTACATTACTTATGTTGAATAGTACCTTATGCCATAAAACAGTTTCACAGAGTGTTTTGGCCATGGGCATTAGCCATTGACTTCAATGGGGCCAGGATTTTGCCTGCTGACTTCAGTGGGAGTAACATACAGAGTAAGAAACTACTCAGCACAAATAAAAGTGACAGATTCTGGTTTGCAAAGAGGCTCCTCTCCATGCAGAAGATGCCCCTGAACTTGCAACTTCAACACTTTGGTCCACTTCAAGCCAGGTGTTGGGCCCCTCCATCCTTCCCCAGCTATTACTGCTCCTGACGGTAAATGTGTTGGTTAGAATGTTGACACATAACACCACAAGGGGCATGGTTACTGACTAAGTCAATTAGAACAAATGTTCTCAAGTGCTTTTTGCCAGTATTCTCCTAGCTGTGCAGCATTATTTTGAAAAACACATTTTGGTGTTATCAGAAATTCTGTTTAACATTCTCAGTCAGCTAATGGAAATTTGACATATGCTTTATTTTAAATTCTTTATCTTAAGGTAAGCCACCCGAAGTTTTATATTCCACAGCTTAGGATGAATTAGAGGGTGGTAAAATATTGGATGAGATATGAGGTCCCGTATAAGTCTCATCCATTAAAATGCTTTTTGATGAACCTATCACAAATTTCACCAGTGTGAAGGTTAATTTCATAGCTCTATGCCTCTCTAGGGAGCTTATGTCATAGTACAAGGATCTATAGCTAAAAGAACAGATTTAACAAAAGGTGCATTTCCCAATTTCCATACTGGATGAGTGATGATAAAAACCATTGGACTAATGAAACAAGGTGGATGAGGTAATATCTTTTATTGGACCAATTTCTGTTGGTGAGAGAGACCAGCTTTCGAGCTTGCACAGAGCTCTTCTTCAGGGCCACCTATAGCTAAGGACTACTGGTTAGATTACAGTGACAGACTATCCAAAATGGCTTTAAGCACTATCAGATAAGCAGCTTGAACCAATTAATTTTAAGATTGAATTATTTCCACTTTGTCTGTCAAATGGCTCAGACAATGGGACAGGAGGGATTTTAGCTTCATAAATACAATAATAGAAAACTAAAGAACCTGTGTCTGATAAGTACACCTCTACCCTGATATAACGCTGTCCTCAGGAGCCAAAAAATCTTACTGCATTATAGGTGAAACCACGTTATATCAAACTTGCTTTGATCCACCAGAATGCACAGCCCCACTCCCCCCGGAGTGCTGCATTACCACGTTATAGCCGAATTCGTGTTATATCGGGTCACATTATATCGAGGTAGAGGTGTATTTCAATACAATGCTCCCAGGGGTCAACAGGACAGAATGAAATTCAGATTTTATTCAATGAGCATTTTGTAATTTTGATTCTGCACAAGTAATAGTTACAATCAAAATTGGTTAAGAGTGATCAGATTTTTTAATTACTTTTGATCTACATGTTTAAGGTCTTCTGTAACTTTAATGTTCAAAAGAGAGCACCATAATTTTGCAGCCAATGCAATGCATCTTAAAGCAGTATAATCTACTTTCAATTTTATTTAAAGTGCTTTATTCAGTCAGATCTTCCCTGTGTAATGCATTCAGTATCCATAAAACTCTATCCTAGATACCTTCAGAAATGCCAAAGATGTGTCCAGATAAGACCAGCAGATCCAAAGCCCAGCCTTCGTCTCCTCTGAACATTGGGAATGTTTGAGCCTCTCTCTAGAATGAATGGAGCTAGAACACGAAATACCACCAAGTTTTGGTAAAGTTCAAATCAGATCTGGATCTTAAATTCAGAACTCAGGTCCATCTATATTCCAAAGTGAGGTGTACACTGAGGAACTGTGGCAGATGTTAGTCACAATAGTGAATGCACTCAGACACTACAGTGATGAGCATGGCATGAGAACCTATATAGACTAGAACAGAAACCAGGCTATGGCTCATTTTAATCTTTGTACCATGTGTGTTAGAAATCCCCTCCCCCCCAAAATGACCAAATATAACATCATTCTTCTTTTATTTTAAGGAGCACCCTTAAAAAAAAATACTACCTTGCTGATTCAGGGCAATGCAGCTTTGATGGATCAGGGTATTAGAAAGGAGGCAATTTTCTGTTTTTTTAAAAAAGCTTGAAAATATTTAAAAGGAAATAAAATATTATACTGGATAAAGATACAAGAACAATTGTATTTGCTACCTTTCATCTTTATTTAGCAACATCTGTATTAACAAACCAGAGTTTACAATTTCACACCTCTGACACCCAGTGTAACTCCTAACATCTGCCTGATTACCACTACAGCACTTGGCACTACCTAAAGGAAACCTTACTATGAAGAATGTTTGCTGACATTGTACCAAGCAAGTAACAGTCATTACTGTCCTTAGCAGATGCCCCAGTAATGTTGCCATCACAATTTGTTTATCTTCCTGATTAAGGGAAGTAATACTATATGTACTGTTGAAATTGGGCAATATTGGTGGAAAATTCCAAAGAGGGATTCTCTCCCCACCTCCAACAGAGAAGCACTTTGCAATCTATTGCAAGATTTATCCCTTGGCAACATATCAGTCTTTACAGCTGCACAATAGCAATTTCAATAACCTAGAAGAACACACCAAGGTCTGTAATGCACCAGCAAGGAAGGAACATTTTTATAAAGCTCATTTTTTCCCTCCCAGCAGCAGTCTGTACATCAAGACCAATGAAAGTGATAATGGCATACTTTTCACTGACAATGTTTTAGCCATCTTAAAAAAAAATAATGATGCAAGTTAGTTTACTCTTAAAGCTATAAATCTAGTTTATCATAAATATTGATGCCATAAGTGGACACATTGTTTTGATTTCATTCAGTGGAGGCCCTGGACGGTGACAAAGACCAAGGAGATAATTTAGAAGGTGGTTTAAGCAGCTGGCACATCTCAGCTAGTGGCGCAAGCTCCAAAAGGGACCCCCAACTCACAGACTTACCAGCTGGAGACATCAAAGCACCATGCAGCTGAAATGAGGTGTGATCCTGCAAAGTACCAAGTGTCAAGTCAATGGGGCATGAGGCCAGTCAGTTTGCAGCAGTACGTGCGCAGCATTTTACAGGATCAGGCCCCATGGAGCGCTCGCTCTCTACCACCAGCCCACGATCAAAAGAGTGGCTTAGATATTGGCTCTGGTGAGGGGCTGCTCCTATCCCCGCCAGGCTGGATTCTGATGATAGGCCAGCCATTTATGGCAAGTTAACAGCTGTGCCCATCCCACAGCTGATGCAGCCCCTGACGACCTGGGCTGCACCGAATTAAATCTGAATTTCTGTCTTTCAGCAGAGGTTTCATCTGAAAGGATGTGATTTTTGCAGAGACTAGATAAAGCTGGAGGATATTATTGACACTGCCATCCTCTTCCCCACCACAAGGTCCCATTTGTGGGCCATCTTGGACTCCTCCCACCACTCCGAACTCAGACTCTGGCCAAATCTCGTTGCTCACTTTTCCATATTTATGGAACACAGATTCCTTCTCCTACGTTTCATTGACCACATTGCTTTTCCATAAATCATCTCCTACCTCAATTGCTGTATCCTTCTCCTCTCGAGTCCTTATGATATTCACCTCTTTCTCCTCCACTCTATCCAAAATGCCGCCACCGAAAATCATCTGTCTCACTCATGGCTTTCACCAGGTCACTCCCTCTCAGAGTGTCTATATTGGCTCCCCTTGACATTGGCCCTCACTTTCAAGCTATTCATTTTGCCTTAGGTCACAGCCCCTGCCTAAATCTCTAACCTGGTGTCCTTTCACGCTCCTCCCTCTTTGTTCTGCCGGCGACATCAGCCGTGATTCTCTTTCCTTTCCTTCCCCTCGTTGTGTCCACATCTGCTGCCATGCTGCCTTCACACTTGGAGCACCCTCTCCAAACCCATTTGCAGGCCACTTTCCTTATCACATGCAAATCCTTCCTGAAAACTCACTTCTGCTGCTTCTTGCCTACCGGAAGGAGGGAGTGGGAGCAGGAAGACTAGTGAAAGAGTAATAAAATAAGAGAACTGACAAGATGCATCCATGCCACGCTGAGCAATTTTGTTACATCAGTGTCCTTCTTCTAATTCACATTCATCTGGTCCCCCCAGTCCCCATTTTACCTTACTTGTGGCACTGTCATATTTAGACTGTATGCACCTAGAGACAGGGACCATGAATAAAATTTTCTAAGGAGCCTATCACCTAGGTGACTAACTCCCATTTTCAAATGTCACTTCAGAGCCTAAGTTCCACTGAAACATCAGCTCCTAAATCACTTTTGAAAATAAGACTTAAGTGCATTTGAAAATTTTACCCTAAGTCTTCTTATGTTCTGAGGTTGCAGAGCATATCATCAGGTGCTTGAAAGCAATAATTAGGATGTAAGAACTTACAAGCGGCCGTACATTTTTACTCTGACCTTCCTATTAGAATTAATTGTAAGCATCACAATACAGTCTTTGAGAAGTCCCACGGAGAAAATCTATTCTATAGTTAATTGTGGCATTTGACAAAAGAAAATAATGTACATTTCTGTTAATTGAACTCAGTGCAAAGAGAATTGATTTTTGATGGTATTTGATGTAAACACACTTAATTATCTTAATTAATCTTGCTTCTTGCCCCAGAACACATATCAACAAATAAACTGTTTTTATCTTCACTGCCTCAAACATGACAGGGGAGTTTAAGTGTTTTGAACAGAGATGCACTGGATCAAAGGCCCATCAACACTACAAATGTCACCCCGTGACCATGTCTCTTGACAACACTGGCATCCCAGGAACAGTTTAAGTGTGTAGTATAAATAGCTCTTGAAACTATATTCCATAAGTAACACCTTTGGCATATGCCTCCTATCAGCACACTGACTCTAGGCAATTGGCAGCCAAGATGATTACAGGATTGTGTCCTCCTCCATGCCCAAAACCCAGTCCCTTCTAAATGGGCCCTCACAATTTTCTGCAGAAGTGTTTCTAGAATCTGCTGCAGCTCCTCTCCATCTGCCTTGCCACAGCAAAAGGAATTTCTCTACCTCCCCACCATGATCTCATAGACTCATAGACTCTAGGACTGGAAGAGACCTCGAGAGGTCATCGAGTCCAGTCCCCTGCCCTCATGGCAGGACCAAATACTGTCTAGACAATCCCTAATAGTTATTTATCTAACCTACTCTTAAATATCTCCAGAGATGGAGATTCCACAACTTCCCTAGGCAACCTATTCCAGTGTTTAACTACCCTGACAGTTAGAAACTTTTTCCTAATGTCCAACCTGAATCTCCCTTGCTGCAGTTTAAGTCCATTGCTTCTTCTTCTATCATTGGAGGCCAAAGTGAACAAGTTTTCTCCCTCTTCCTGATGACACCCTTTTAGATACCTGAAAACTGCTATCATGTCCCCTCTCAGTCTTCTCTTTTCCAAACTAAACAAACCCAATTCCTTCAGCCTTCCTTCATAGGTCATGTTCTCAAGACCTTTAATCATTCTTGTTGCTCTTCTCTGGACCCTCTCCAATTTCTCCACATCTTTCTTGAAATGCGGTGCCCAGAACTGGACACAATACTCCAGTTGAGGCCTAACCAGCGCAGAGTAAAGCAGAAGAATGACTTCTCATGTCTTGTTTACAACACACCTGTTAATGCATCCCAGAATCACGTTTGCTTTTTTTGTAACAGTATCACACTGTTGACTCATATTAAGCTTGTGGTCTACTATGACCCCTAGATCTCTTTCTGCCATACTCCTTCCTAGACAGTCTCTTCCCATTCTGTATGTGTGAAACTGATTGTTCCTTCCTAAGTGGAACACTTTGCATTTATCTTTATTGAACTTCATCCTATTTACCTCAGACCATTTCTCCAATTTGTCCAGATCATTTTGAATTTTGACCCTGTCCTACAAAGCAGTTGCAATCCCTTCCAGTTTGGTATCGTCCGCAAACTTAATAAGCGTACTTTCTATGCCAACATCTAAATCGTTGATGAAGATATTGAACAGAGCCGGTCTCAAAACAGACCCCTGCGGAACCCCACTTGTCATACCTTTCCAGCAGGATTGGGAGCCATTAATAACTAGTCTCTGAGTACGGTTATCCAGCCAGTTATGTACCCACCTTATAGTAGCCTCATCTAAATTGTACTTTCCTAGTTTATCTATAAGAATATCATGCGAGACCGTATCAAATGCCTTACTAAAGTCTAGGTATATCACATCCACTGCTTCTCCCTTATCCACAAGGCTCATTATCCTATCAAAGAATGTTATCAGATTAGTTTGACATGATTTGTTCTTTACAAATCCATGCTGGCTATTCCCTATCACCTTACCACCTTCCAAGTGTTTGCAGATGATTTCTTTAATTACCTGCTCCATTATCTTCCCTGGCACAGAAGTTAAACTAACTGGTCTGTAGTTTCCTGGGTTGTTTTTATTTCCCTTTTTATAGATGGGCACTATATAGACCCTTTTCCAGTCTTCTGGAATCTCCCCCGTCTCCCATGATTTCCCAAAGATAATAGCTAGAGGCTCAGATACCTCCTCTATTAACTCCTTGAGTATTCTAGGATGCATTTCATCAGGCCCTGGTGACTTGCAGGCATCTAACTTTTCTAAGTGATTTTTTACTTGCTCTTTTTTTATTTTATCTTCTAATCCTACCCTCTTCCCGTAAGCATTTACTATACTAGACATTCCTTCAGACTTCTCAGTGAAGACTGAAACAAAGAAGTCATTAAGCATCTCTGCCATTTCCAAGTCTCCCGTTACTGTTTCCCCCTCCTCACTGAGCAGTGGGCCTACCCTGTCCTTGGTCTTCCTCTTGCTTCTAACATATTGATAAAAAGTCTTCTTGTTTCCCTTTATTCCCATAGCTAGTTTGAGCTCATTTTGTGCCTTTGCCTTTCTAATCTTGCCTCTGCATTCCTGTGTTATTTGCCTATATTCGTCCTTTGTGATCTGACCTAGTTTCCATTTTTTATATGACGCCTTTTTATTTTGTAGGTCACGCAAGATCTCGTGGTTAAGCCAAGGTGGTCTCTTGCCACATTTTCTACCTTTCCTAACCATCAGAATAGCTTGCTTTTGGGCCCTTAATAGCGTCCCTTTGAAAAACTGCCAACTCTCCTTAGTTGTTTTTCCCCTCAGTCTTGATTCCCATGGGACCTTACCTATCAGCTCTCTGAGCTTACCAAAATTCGCCTTCCTGAAATCCATTGTCTCTATTTTGCTGTACTCCCTTCTACCCTTCCTTAGAATTGCAAACTCTATGATTTCATGACCACTTTCACCCAAGTGTTAGGCTCCTAAAAAATGAAACAGATAACATACGTAAATAGGATTCTACCTACGAAATCCTCTCGCCAGCACGCTGGCTCTGTCAAACTACATTTTCATTTTAAAGAGTAAAACATTTAAACCCAGTTCCTATAGTTGTGGGACTTT
Source organism: Gopherus flavomarginatus (assembly GCF_025201925.1). Taxonomy (NCBI): domain Eukaryota; kingdom Metazoa; phylum Chordata; order Testudines; family Testudinidae; genus Gopherus; species Gopherus flavomarginatus. Next base: position 20,776,877 of record NC_066631.1, on the reverse strand, counting down.
ACCTGCTGTGTCTACTGTACAGGACTTTACCTGCCTCTCGTTTACACACAGACACAGATTATAAAACATATGCAAACATTGCTCCACTAAGCATTACAAGGTTTAAGTGATTTAGATAGCTGCGACCTATTTTCAAATGTGACTTAGAAGCCTACATCTCATTGAAAGGCTTCTTAGTTACTTTTGAAAATGGGACTTAAGCCTGAATGGAGCAATGCCTCCATACTCTTAAAAATCTGGCCCTTCTCCTGCTCCATCGCTGCGCGGCATAGAGATGAGCAAGAGAGCATTAGTCACACGTACAGTGAGGTCCACGCAGAGCGGTGAGGCAGACATGGCCTGCCACCCCCAACCCATCAATCCTTCCGCACTTCTCAGCATACAATGCTCCCTCCTCCCCATCCTTTCTCAGAGTAGCCCTACCTGGAAGCTGTTCCCAGCGGAGGCAGCAGACAGGTTGTCCTTCAGCCTCTAGCCCTTTGGCAATCGCACAGCTGAGGGGCAGGTTCCCCCTGGTGTTGGTGGCTGAGAACTGGACCCCTCCTCATTCTTGAGGTGAGAGAGTTGCCCCAGCTAGTGGTGTATGTGTGAGGGGAAGCCCAGGGACTTAACGAGGTTCCAAGTGCCCTCAGCATCTCTCTGATTCTAAACAAACAAGTGGGGGAGGGGGACAGATTCCCATTCAGGGCAGCAGCTTGGCCCCGACCTCCTCCTCAGGGGAATGGTTAGCATGGGGGAGGGGCAGGACTATATTACACATTCCCCCTGTTCCAATGTAGGTGTAGGGAAGGCTGGGAGAGAGTGGCCCCTTGCAGCAGCTGCTGTAGCATTAGCATTCTTGCCTACAACACACTTGCAGGCTCAGCCTGAGTCTCACAGGCTGTGTCAACACTGCAGTTAGACACCCAGGGCTAACTCATACTAGCTGACTCAAGCCAAGGGGATGTTTAATTGCAGTGTAGATACTGGGGCTCAGGCTGCAGCCTGATTTCTGGGACCCTCACAGAGTCCTAGAGCCCAAATGTCTACACTGCAAATAAGTAGCCCCTTAGCCCAAGCCTGAGTCAGCGGCACTGGCAGGCATGGATTTTTATACCCAGTGAGGGCTGAAAGTTTTATCCTGCAGAACCAGCTTTAGGATTTTCAGGTGGGCCTGCTAATCTTTTTTGCCACCATTCCTCTCCCAGTCACTCCCATTTAATGGTCACACCTGCTGTTCCCTCCAGCCATTCAGAATACAAGAGTGTTGGTGGAGATAATACAATACATTTGATGTGGCTATCACGGGCTCTTACATTTCACTGATTTACAGAGAAAGGTTCAATGTAATCCTTCGTACCAATTTGTTCTTCACTCTTAAGAATTTGTTTTCTTTTTAATATGGAAGGGAATGTCATTTGGTGCTTAGAGTGGACTACTGGCACTCAGGACACCTGGGTTCTGTTTCAGGCTCTGCTACTTATTCACTGTGTGACCCTGGGCAATTACTTAACCTCTCCATCTGGGTTTACTCATCTGTAACTTACTTCACAGACCTTTTCAGTTTAAAATGAATAAATATTAGCACACTTCATTATGTGTCTGTGAAGGATTTGAAACTGAAGGCCCCCCAACCCAAAAAATGAAATTGAGAATGTGAACTTTGAGGTCCCTTTTAACTGATTAATACTCAACCTAATTAACATCTTTACTTGAAAACCCTTGGAAAATTTAAGATTTACTTGTAGATTATGTGCTGAAATTCTAGGGTAAATGCAGTGTTTTTTATACAGAAACAGAGGTAGAAGTCCTGCTTCAAGTGAAAAGGAGAATCCAACCCTAAGTGCGGTATTCTTATTAACCTTCCAAAAGGTTAATCAAGTGCATTCAAATGCTTTGATGAAAGATGTTATTTGCATATTGTTCAGTGTGCTAACATAAAAAAGTAACATTCAGGCTTTATTCCATCTTCCATATATATTGTTCTTTCTCATCAAGCATGTTCTGAAAGCAGAGCTCTCTGTACATACCACTATAGCATGCTATAGTCTCCCTATTGTGAAGCTATTTATTGTAACACATTAGACTTCCCCTATTATCTTTGCACTTTAATATTAACACGAATGGGGGGTGAAAACAATGGTAATGTGCCATGTATTCACTGTCTGCTAGATTCCACATTCCCAGCCAGATCTTTTAGTGGCAGCCGAGCAAATGTCACATTAATACAGAAAGTTGAAAATTTTGATGACAGTAGAAGAAGTGAGAATGAGATACATAGGCCCGTAAAATACAGCTAAAACCAGATTCAATTAGTTTTATTTTTCTTAAGCAATATTTAAAGTAGCAGATATTTCAAGCTGTCCACTAATTTGGAATAAAATTTGGTTCCAGTAATTTGCCTTAATCAGCCAACACTCACTCTGCACTTTTATGATTTTGCCCTTTAGAAACTGCACAGAGTGCCATTGACAGTAGCAATTCCTTCATTAAGTTAGATTGAGGCTATTTATTTACAGTAATTTTCCACCCAATCTCCATTTGATTTTATAACTGTTACTGTTTCATTCTTTCCCCCATTTGAAAAACTAAGATGTGACAAATAAGCCATGTCACACTGCACTGTTGAATGAGCCGATGTTTAGAAGATTGAAAGTCTTGAAAGCTGTAGTAGTAGAATTTTAAAGTTAATAGGAATTATGCTTGAACAAGGGGCATACAATACAACTCTTGGGATGGTTAAATCTCAACACACACCTGGGATGGTTAAAATCTTATTTGTAGTTCAGTGGGGTTTGGTTATATTTTCTATCGATTATTATAGGTTGAACAATTTTTCCAATCCAATGTGCTTATTAAAAGGTCAATCTTACCTTATGGGTTGACAAGAACCACCACAAATATTATGACAGTAACTAGGGTCACCAGAAAGCAAGTGTGAAAAATCAGGATGGAGGTGGGGGGTAATAGGAGCCTATACAAGAAAAAGACACAAAAATTGGGACTGTAAAATCGGGACATCTGGTCACCCTAACCCTAACAGTAACTGTTTTTACAAGGGTCCAGTGAAAATTAACTAGCGAATATAAACAAGGCACTTGCAACATGAAAAGCATCATGACCATCTTTTTTAAGAATGTGTGACATATTTAAAGACTGTTTTCACCAGCACAGCCAGCCTATCCTAAAAATATATTATTCATATCATTTCCAATCTAAGAGCCTTCAGATAAGGGCTCAATTCTCTGGTGAAGACAAGGTTTGCAGTCACCTCATGAATTCTTGACAATATAGCAGCAGACAGACTTGAGAGCACTCGGGCATAGTTCCATAGTTCAGCTTCCCCTTCAGCTCCATTCCCTTTGGAACGGATTTAAAATACCACTAGATGGTAAGAATGAGGATTTGGATTTGATGATTTGCCAGGCTGTTTAAACAGAGAGCTGCTGTGCTAAACAAATCACAGTATAAATCGTTTCTAATCACTGAGCAAGTCCTCAAAACCCCCCACCATAACTCACAAAAGGAAAGATACAGGATACCAAAAATGAGAATGTTAATGATTATAACCTGACCAGCAGTATACTCATTGATGGACTTCTCCATGACCTGGACAGGTTCACGTCACCATCATTTTTAATACAATTTCAGGTTTTGGCCAAATAATGTCACTGCAAATTCAACATTTTCCAGGGAAAATTTTGATAAAAACAAAGAGAAAATAATTTTCTCTATTTTTCCCCACAGGAAAAAGAAATATATTAACTATAATATTATCTATAATAACTAGATCTGGTTGGAAAATAAGTCTTTCAGCCAGATCTAGCAATTCCTACAATTCCCCACTGCTGACATACTCTAAGCTACCATTAACTCAAGTTTCGAGTTCAACAGAAGTCACGACAGCATTAAAAAAATCTAGACAATCAAAAGGCCAATTCTGGTTTTAGATTCCACCAAGAAGAGAAGAGAAACTGGCCAATTTTGCATCCAAATCCCTGTGACGTTCAAAAAAGTTAAAATATCAGGGTTTGGTTTTGGCCGTGCATCTCCACATAATGTTAGAATAATTAAATTTTACACTCTACAAAGCAGGATCAAGCCCATATACTTCTAGCCTGAAAGTGATTACTGGTAAATATTGTAATGAAGCTATGACATATAGCTGAGCTGGCAGGAGACCTATCATTATACCTTGACCTCAGTTATAAGACACGTGTGAGGGTTACTAAATATTATACCACCCTACACCATGGCAGGGAGATGGCATGACAAGGGCCTACTATTAACAGATTCCACAAGTAATATCATATATATTATATTACACACAAAAATCTATGTTAAAATAACATGAAAGTTGCAAAGACAAGAGCTCAAAAGTTAGAAAAATCCAGTACAAAGGTTGCCTGTGCAACCTTAATTCACCCCTCTTGTGCATATGCATTGTGATAGAACTTTTAATTACATGATCACATACTGTTTTTTTTTCTACTAGATGCCTACCTCATTCATATTGTTTTTGTTGAACAGAAAAATTCAGCATGAAGTAGATACCTGGCATGTAAACTTTCAGCTCAGTTTGGCAGTTATAAGCAACTGAAAACAGGGTTTTATGATGAGAAGTGTGAGGAGACCTTAATTATAGAAGTGTCTACCAGCTACACCTATAATTACAAATTTAAATACATAGATATACCCGACAAATAGAATTTCAGTGCTAGTGTTGAGGATAGCATCTGAGGATAGCATCTGAATTTTCTCCCTTTTATTGACTTAAGGTAGGTCATTTGGGGTAAACTCAAAAGCAGGGCTCAGAGATTTAGCAACACAGATCTCTGGGCCTGATCCAAAGCCCATTACATTCAGTGGGAGCTTTTCCATAGACTTCACTGGTCTTTGGATCAGGCCATATTTACATTTAATAAGAGCCACGGTGCTAAATCCCTCTGCTCATTGCTCAGAGGGATTTGTATCTTTTAAGGGGCTGGGCCATTAAATTGAGAGTGCAGCTTTATGTGGAGAAATACAAAATAATAAATTGAAGGACAATAAACCAAAATAGGGAGTGTCCATTCAGTGAAACAGGCTTTCAACAGAGTGGTCAAGAAGAGATTTATGAGACATTGACGCCATCAGCCTAGTGGATGGTAGCAACAAACAAGGCTCATTAGTTGAGGAAGACAATACAAATCAGACCAAGTGAGATTGTTATTAAGCGAAGTGCAGGCTGGTTTCCCTTTGTCTAGGATACAGTGTTCAGGTGGGATTCAATTTCAGATCAAGAATATTTTAATGCTCTCTGGAAAAGATAACACTTAAAAATGATCTTGGATTTTCAGAGTATTTTCCTGAGGGTTGACAGCGAGCACAAATCTTTAAAAAAGGAAGAGTAAGAGTTTTCAGGGGACCTAACTGAAAGAGCTGAAAATGATCAAAGGAAACAAGTAATCTACTCTCACAAGTAAAAGATAAAATCCTAAGAGGATCTAAACATTGGTATTCTAAAAGAAAATGGTTGCAATACTTGAGAGAGGTTTATGAGTGATATGGAACAAGTCATAAGCAGTCACATTGGAAGCAATTGTGCAAAAGAATCTTATAGGCAGACTAGAATAACAAAGCAATCGGAGAAGCTGGCTCACAATAAGCCTTTAGCAGAAGGCTTGCTTATAGGAGAAATTGACTTATCTATTCAAACAGCTCCTTTATGCCATAATTTAATTAAATTTACCCATGCCCCTGGACTCATGAGAGTCTGGCAATCATGGAGATTATACACAAATCTTCTGTAAATTGTCATAGCTTTACTCAGAAAACATGGGTGGTGGATACTCACCTCTGATCCCAACCCTGCACTGAGCTCCCTCTAAGCCCCTGCACCCATCTGAGGCCACTTTGATTTTGATCAATCTAGGTACCTCTATGGACTTCACCAGTGTGGTAGCTGAGCATCTCACAAAGATTAATGAATGTATCATCACAATACCCCCTGGGAGGTAAGGAAGCATTATCCTCATTTTACAGATGGGGAACTGAGGCACAGAACAGACAAAGAGATGTGCCTGTGGTCATGCACAAAATCTGCAGATGAGCCAGAAAGTGAACCCAGGTTTGAGTTTCAGACCAGTGCCTTAACAAGACCATTCACCTTGTCCCGCCTTAGGGGGTATTATGCTGGTGCAGGGGTCCAACTGCACAGATCTCATTGCTGGATCGGGGCCTAAACCATTACAATACTATGAGTGCCCTATAAAGGGCTCCTTACTGTTATATCCTGAGTCTCAAATGAGAAAAGGCTTTGTATAGATGATAAAGAGAACATAGGAAAAAGTGGTTCACTCACATGAATGGAGACGTGTGTTCTGGTGACCTTATAGTAATTATGAGGGTGAAATTCAAGTGGCTTGTGGTGATCTTGACAGGATCACTAGGGATGGGTCTGGTGTTATGTACCACTTTAAGATGGATTATAACTGTGAAAAAAACACACACACACGCACTCCTGACTGACATACGTTTCACTGACAAAAGCGCTGGTGTGACAGTGCTATGTTGGCAGGAGACATGGGAGACTTTACTGCAGCACAGCTGCAGCGGTCCACCTAATCTGCTACACACTGTGTAACTTCTTACGTAATGGTATCAAAATCTGCACTTACTGATTAAATGTTTTAAATGTTTATGTTAGGGTATCACCCAGAAGCCCCAGTCAAGAACAGGGACACAATGTGGAAGATACCACACAACACGCAAACACGTTGTTCCTGTAATAAAGTTCTGAGGTTTCCTTGCACTTAAAAAGGAAGAAGAAGAAGGGAGAAGAAGAGAAACTTTCAGCTCTTAAATATGAAATTTTTGCTCACTGGCAGTGGGAGATTTGCTTTTGGGAATATTAAACATATAATATTATGGAAGTTTGGCTTTTCTAGATAGATTCCTCTGTAGGATTCATAAGGTTAATTTACCTAGGCTTCTATAATCCATTTAACACTGCAATACCAAAACTGTCAAGCCACACTGGTTTTCTTCAAGAGCTTTACAAACTATACTGACAGCAAAGAACTCTTATATATTTATCAGAATGTAAGGAAGGTCGGGTTTTTTTTTTTATTTTTTTACTTATTTAAAAGTTCAGCCCAGGCACCAGGCACCCACTTCCATTTAATTTCGCTTTACTCTTTGTATCAGCATTGACAGAAGAGTTGCTTCTCTCTAAGACTAAAGTGAAGAGTTGTGTAAAGAAAAATGCATACTGTTTTCAGGTTGCAGTAAGTTCTGTGAGGATAAAATGTGCCCACATTTCATATCGTTCTATTTCAATGTAAGACACTTCCACATCTCCATACCCAACTACTTCCCCTGCCTCAACCACAAAACTATCAACATCAGCTTGTCATTTCATCCTTGCACATCCTCTCCTTTAGTGGAGAACGCTGTAAAATCTCATCTCCCAGCCCAGCCACAGAGGCCAGTGTGTAACAAGGCACAGTGACAAACAGAATGGAGGAGAGCAGAGAGGCCTGCAAGGAAAGGAAAATGGTTGTCAACAATTCCAGAAATCTGAGCCTCACTTGCTTAGCAGGTTCTTCAGTTTCAAATTATACTCCAACCTTGCCCTGTTCTGAGCATCATCCCTTTACCTCCTTGATTCTCACAGCCTCAGTCAGCCTGGATTTACCCTCTGACTTGCAAACTGCCAAACCTTAAGATTATTTACAGAAAAATATTCAATCAACTAAGAAAACAAGAGTCATAATTTCTAGTAGTGGTGCTTGGACCCCTCAGCTGGGATCAGAGCCCCTGTTTCACTAGGTGCTGTACATACACAAAAGCTGGGTCTATACTGCAAAGTTTTGTCAGTATCATTATGTCTGTCAGCAGTATGAAAAAAAGCACACTGCCTAGCCAACACACCTATGCCAGCAAACTCCCCAGCTCATGGTGGTGCGCTATGCCAACAGTCAAACTCCTTCTGTTGGAGTACATAGCATTTACACCAGTAGTTCTCAAACTTTTGTACTGGTGACCCCTTTCACATAGCAAACCTCTGAGTGCAACCCCCCCTAGAAATTAAAAACACATTTTTATATATTTAACACCATTATAAATGCTGGATGCAAAGTCGGATTTGGGGTGGAGGCTGACAGCTCATGACCCCCCCACATAATAACCTTGCGACTTCCTGAGGGGTCCTGACCTCCGGTTTGAGAACCCCTGATTTACACTAACAGGCTCTGGCAGCATAGCTATAAAGGCATAGTTATACTAGAAAAGCATTTGTGGAGTAGAAAGGCCACAATAAATGTAAAATCTAAATAGATACAAAAGACAAAGGGTGGGAGCAAGACAATACTATCCCCATTTCACAGATGGGGAACTGAAACACTGAGAGATTAAGTGACTTGCCAGAGGTCACACTGAAAGTTTGCAGTAGAGCTAAGAACTGAATGCTCATATTCAGAGTCCCAGCCTAGCAATCAAACTAGTAGCCCATGCTTTCTGCTCTATACTTTGCTCATATTAGAGGAGTATTATGAATAAGTGTTTTACCTGGCATATGTAAAGCTAAGGACTAACACAATCCATGTAGGGGATAGAAAAACGCATGCTCCATTCTGACACCAGAGGTACTGACCAGCTGGAATAATGATTACTTTTTGTGACATGATACAGAGCTTGTGCCTGTATAGCAGCAGGCATGGGACTCACTTTCTCCTTGCTTATATCTTCCAGATACTAGGTATAATAGTGAAGTAGGGCCAGAATCATAGGTAGTCAGAAATTATCTTTGAGGTTTGACATCAAAGATAACTTACTCAAGCTCTGTTCCTTTTCCTTGGCAATGATTATCACATCCTGGGATATTAGGGACTACTTAGTGGAAAGACACCTATTGAAATTACAAGAGGCTTGTGCTAGAATGATCAAAGCAGTTCCATTGGCAGGAATTCTACTATCTGATTTACAGAAGATCCCATCATCATGGGAGTTGACTTATCTTTCAACCAGAATGGATAATCAACAGTGTCTTATTACAAATCTTCACATGACAGTGGCTACCAGACTGATTTAAACCAGGTTAAGGTTCAGTACAGACACACACTGATAACTATTCAGAAAAGGTAGAAATGTAATTGTCATCTTATGTATTTATAGAGTTTTCTATGGCAATGACTATTATGGCATCTATAATTTTACCCTTGCAACATCCCTGGGAGGCAGAGAAGTTTTGTTACTCCTATTTTAATGGAGAGGGAAACTGAGGCACAGAAAAACCATGCAATTTGCTAACGGTCATACTGGTTGTTTCTGGCAAAGCCAAGAACAAACCCCTGATCTCTGGTGATGCGGTGCACTGTAGTAACCTTCCATCATTTGGGCTCTGTTGCCATTTAGTCCTTGACCTCTTTGCTCAGCCTGTGTGGTTATGAACCCTCTGATGGATATCAGATGCTAATGATTGGCAGGGTTGGACTTGAACTGGTGACCCAGAGAAGAAATGGTCTGGATCATATTGCCAATAATATGAGCCATCCAATTTAACAAGGTCTCTAGCCCATTAATTTCTATTTTATTTGGGGGGAGGAAGTGAAAAAATAACAGAAACTGGATTCCAAAAGTATAGTGGGGTTTGTTGATTGGGACTTTTTATGGTTTCCCTTGTTAAGTAAGAAAACTGAAAAACATCATTTAATTAGTCACACAACTTTAACAACAAAAAAAAATCCAACCAATGCTGCACCGAATTACAGCTTAGAAGGGATGCCAATTAAATTGTTCTTCAGAATCCTCAGGATACTTGCTGTCTTCTAAAGAGCAAAGCAAATAATTTTCAAAAATACATCCCTTTCAAACAAATCCAGAATAGTCAGGGCAAATCTAGGTGGAATTGTGACAGATTAGAGTCTGGGGAGTCTGTGGGGTTGACTTTATTCTTTGGAAGGGGTGGTACCAACTCACTTTTTCTCTTCCACACAAAGCCTCAATCCTGCCATTTACAACATGTGGATGGACTGCTGCACTAGTGTGTGTACCAGCTCCACTCCAATTCAAATAGGAGTACGTTGCAAGATCGGTGCCCAAATGCCACTTCCAGCAGCTTTTCTCCAAATAGGGAGACTCTACTCTACAACACCTTGCTGTTAACTATTAATTAGCAAATAGTTAATACAGGAAGACTCAATCAAGGTAATCAGTCAGTAATAAACCCTGTTTACCACTGCGTTCAGTGTCAAATGCATAATTAATTCTTTAAAATTACCTATGCAGCAACTATCGTGATTCGTTTACTGATTGAAGCTGTTAACTTTCCTTTGCTCCCCCGCCTGTTGAAGTCAAGGGGAGTTTGCCTTGATTAAAGAGAGCTGAATAAGCCCTTAAATAAACAATGTTACTGAACCAGAAATATTCATATTCGCTAGCACTAGCTACTTTATTATGAATAGTTAACGACACATAATATAGAGCATAAGGTAAAATGTTATCCAGCCAGCTGTAATTACAAAGATGTGACACAGACAAATCTTATAAGCTGCCAGAAAGATTTCCTGTGCAAACACTGCCTGATATTAACATGGGATTCAATACAGAGAAGAAAATCCATTCCTGACCCTCCTTATCTTTCTTCTATCACATTACGGTATCTAATATGGGATTCTGGGACACATTACTGTTTTCACTGCTCTCTTTTGGGGTGGTGAAATGCAGTAAATATCCTTCACTGTGGAGTCTCAGCATTTACCGGAGCTGGCTTTACTGCCAATCATATTTGTTTTGCATTTATTGTTCTCTGCTTGTCACCTTTAGAGGACTGCAAATGGCTAAACAAAACAATGAAAAAACAGCCAGAACTTCTGTATGATTTTAATTAAAAGGGAGAAATCAGAAGGATAATAGCCAGCAAAAGAAGCTTAAGTGAAAAATTTACTACCTCTGAAGTAACTCAGTATAAGGTAACAAAATATCTGGCACTTGGGGTTCATTGTGAAATGAATCATACATCTGCTGCTGCCTGCTGTTCACTGCACATCTCTTCCACACAGGCCTCAGTCAATAAAATCATCACCTTCACCAGGTGCAACTGGATCTTGTTTTAGGCTGACTAACATTGCCTTCATATTTCTCCCCTCTAGCTGTCTAGACTCCCAGGAGACTAAAATTCTTGCTTCAACCTCCTCTTGTTCTTCTAAGTCACTGGTGACAGAGAAAGCCAAGATATCTATGTCCTTTGAGACTCAGACATGCTCCTTGGCTAGGGAATGGATTTCATTTATCATTTACACGATACTTAATCATTCTTGTCTGCTTTGCAAAATAAATAAGGTACTAAACTAGCTTTAATCATAGTGGTCTGTGAAACTGACAGGTGTTTTTAAAACAAAACAGTAGTAACATGGGCACTGCAAAAGTGCATTTAATTATTTCTGGTGTAGTTGCTTAAGAACCACAGACAGGGATTAAGGTCCCATTGTGACACTGCAAACAAATACCAAGGTAGTCCTTGCCCTCACAATTTAGGCTTCACATCAGACTCAATGAGGGCCTGATCCAGTGACTACTGAATTCAATGAGTCTTTCCATTGATTTCATAGGCATTGGAGTAGGCTATCAGAATGGTTGGATAATCCAGTGGTTAGCATGCTAGCCTGCTAAAAGACTTGGGTTCAAGTTGCTGCTCTGCCATAGACTTCCTGTGTACTGTTGAGCAAGTCACTTAGTTTCTCTCTACTCCATCTTTAAAATGGATATATAGTGTATCCCTGCCTCACAGGGGTGACAGGAGAATAAATACATTAAAGATTTGAGGCCTCCCCTCAGATACTGCTGTAGTCGGAGGGCTCCATTCAGAGAGGATAAACCAGTAGTTCCTCCAGAACAGTATGGAGGCATGCTTACAGGACTGCTGCTGCTATCTCCAGGGTGGCAAAATGTGTAATCATTCTGTGGAAAGAATGAGCAGTGGAGCTGTGCAGAGAATGGTCATTCCATTTCAAGGAGGATTTTGATTCTTTGAAATTTGATTTCATTCCTGTTCAGAACAAGGCCCCAGTTTTCACAATTATCCACAGCAGGAAATGAAGCCGCAGTTCCAAGGGAGTCCATGTGGCAGGCTACACTGAAGCTGTACACCCTGGATCTCTGGGGCCCTGGAAGCCTCGGCTGCAGAAGAGCCAGAAGTCTGTGAACTCGAGCTCTCACAGTTTCCAGGCTAGCAGTTCCCCATCACCTCTACAGATGGCCTGCTGAGGAGCTGATCAGGTGAGTTGGCAGGAAAATGAGACAGATTTCCAAGAAAACCCCTGCCTCAAAATCACCCTCTCCACAAAACATTTTGATATCTACTAATAGGCAAATTCCAATGAATAAATGTGTTTTCACATTTTCTCCATCCAATCCTACTGAGCACTTCACTATTCATGACTGTGTGCCTGGCCCTTTTACCATTACTACTTTGCTATGCAAAAACCCAGTGAGAGCTGAATTACCTCTCACTGAGAATTATGTCCATACAGCAGCTATTTGACTGCAAAGTTCACAGCAGTTCTGTAAATAATACAAACTTTTAACTGGGTTTCAAAAATAAATTCTGCTAAAATTCTATTGTCTCAGGCTGCCGCAATATAGAAAACTGTCCACAGAGGTCTCAAAATTCATTTGATGCTTATCAAAGACCCCATTGTGTGCTTTGTGCAGGCTCTGCAAGGATCCAATCAAATTACTGCCAATGACTCACTTATGAAACTGTTTGTTACGGATCATAAACAGTGGGACCTCTGCTTGCATTGCTGCAATGCCAATTACACAGCAGAATGAGGAGTGATGGCCAACGGTTATCAGTACACAGCACGAGTACCTTGTGCACTGAGATTCTGAGTTTGTGGTGGGATAGAGAAGGATGCTTCTCAAACACTCCCAGAAGCAGGTCACTTGTCCCACACTTCCAGCAAGGAAGCAGGTAGCTTGCAGTGGGTACTTCACATACTCCATGTTTTTCAAGGCTTGCTTAGTTACTGCTGTTGCTTGCAGCACTCTGCAGAAAGGTGATGCTAAAGGCAGAAAGTGGGAAGTCTTTAGAAGGCAAATGGAGACAACTTGGTATGCTGTACTCTGAATTTTATGCAGTCGGTTTGGAGGTCTAGAAATCACTGAATCCCAAAATGCCTGCAAAACCTGCTCTTAAACAGTTATTTCTGATGAGGGTATGCCACTGAGAGATGCCATAGATAGATAAATGCAAGATATCTCCCAGATCAGCGAGTTACTGCATTCTGATCTGGGGCTTCCTTCTAATCATTACAATAGCTCCCACTAGATGTGAGTCAGGCTGCTGAGGTTTCACTCAATGGGAACCTAGGTGACAGCTGGGATGGGAGTGCACCATGGAATGGGATGAATTATTTTTCAAAGTGCTAACGGACAGGTCTGGGGGCAAAAGCATTGCTCACTGACATTGGCCCAAAATGATGATCTTTCTGAACAACACTTCCTTTGCTGCCCCCAAAGGCCTTATTATGAAGGCAGGAGGGGCACCCAGGTTTGACACTTTTAACAATAGTGTTTTGAACCTTTCATCCTAGGAATTCCAAATGCTTTAGAAACACTAAATACTTATGAGTTCGAAGTCTGGCTCCCTGTGTAACCTTGAGTGAGTCACTCAACCTCTGGGTGCCTCTGTTTTCTTGCCTATAAACTAGTATGACAAATTGACACCTACCTGCTTGCTTCTCCAGTGGTGTTGCAAAGTATAACTAATGGGAAAATGTTTTGAGATCTCCCATGAAATGTAGTAGCTAGTGCAAGGCATTGATTACTGAAAGCTCTAATTCAACAGCTGTGCTCTCAGTAGCAAACCCTTTGCACAGTTTGGGTGTTAACCACTCTTGCTCTTTCTGAGCAGCAATTGCATGTACCTCTGTGCCTTTATTCAGGATTTCTGCTGCTCGGTTACCCCTCTAACATGAGCTGACCCACCCTATGGCAGATATGCTCAGCTGGTCTTGTGTTGCTGATGATCTAGCCATGGTACACAATTTACCACATACCAAGTGCTTTCACTGTTGGTGAATTGGGAGGGAATTTAATTATGCTCTGAGCATAATTACAGAAACCACATTTCTGCTACTGCTACAGTTTTCCCCCTACACTTAATATAATTTTACCATCTGATCTGTCTAGGCTCTCCCTAGGCTTGAAAGTTCAGATAGCTTTATTAAAATAGAGCCTCCTGTTTTATTTACAGGCAGTTATTCCCAAGATAATCCAGTTGCCCCCAAAGGGACCAAGTATCCCACTACCATCTATGCTTTGTCATGGCAATATTTTGGAACTGTTACTTGGCTTGGATTTTCTAAATGCTCTGGTCAGGTACCTGCAACCCTAGAGAATTTTGTTTTAATTCCAGCCACCATATGACTTAATTTCACTGTTTGCACACAGCCCTTTTAGAACATCAACCATTTAAAAGTAATGGATCAGACTGAAGCCCTTTGCAGACAGAGAAACAAAATTAAATGTGGTGTTTAGTTTAACTGTGTTTTTGTTATTTACCTCTTGGTAGATTTCAATTAATTAAATCCTTCAGAAAGCTAGCCCTTGTGTATGTTAATTATACATAACTGCTTTGAGTAGGAGCAAGCAAAAGAGGTTAATTAAGAAAAACATATCCCATAAATTGACCTCTTTAATTACTGAGGCTTGCATTGTCAATTATGTATTGTGCTATGGATTTGTCAAACTTAAATTTAATAGTCAAATATTCTAGATGGCATTCTGGAACAATAAAACATAGCACTGCCTCATGCCACTGCAGGCTAGAGTTATGACTGAGTTGCTTCCTTTTATCTTTTTTTATTTATTTGCTTTATATTACCAGTCAACCTTCCCTTTCGCCTCCCCCAAATAATCAAAAGGGACTTGGTAATACCTGAGCTGAAATCTTGCCCCATCCCCAACCATTGAAGTCAATGGCAATACTCTCATTGACTTCACTGGGACCAAGATCTGCCCCTTGGATCTTTATTGCTCCTGACATATTCAAGACAATGTTGAATTCTCTATACCTGTAGGCCTTGACCAAAAGCCTGCTCCAGCTCCATTTAAATCAAGCTGTGTCTTCCTAGTGACTTCAAAGAGGAGTCAGATCAAGTCTCTCTCTCTTTTTGCTTTTGATTCACTAAATTATTTTAGCTCACTAAAGGTACAAGTCTGATCAAGCATCAAAGAATCCTGTGGCACCTTATAGACTAACAGACGTTTTGGAGCATGAGCTTTCGTGGGTGAATACCCACTTCCTCAGATGCATGTAATGGAAATTTCCAGGGGCAGGTATATATATGCTAGCAAACAAGCTAGAGATAACGAGGTCAGTTCAATCAGGGAGGATGAGGCCCTGTTCTAGCAGTTGAGGTGTGAAAACCAAGAGAGGAGAAACTGGTTCTGTAATTGGCAAGCCATTCACAGTCTTTGTTCAATCCTGAGCTGATGGTGTCAAATTTGCAGATGAACTGAAGCTCAGCAGTTTCTCTTTGAAGTCTGGTCCTGAAGTTTTTCTACTGCAGGATGGCCACCTTAAGGTCTGCTATAGTGTGGCCAGGGAGGTTGAAGTGCTCTCCTACAGGTTTTTGTATATTGCCATTCCTAATGTCTGATTTGTGTCCATTTATCCTTTTCTGTAGAGACTGTCCAGTTTGACCGATGTACATAGCAGAGGGGCATTGCTGGCATATGATGGCGTATATTACATTGGTGGATGTGCAGGTGAATGAACCAGTGATGGTGTGGCTGATCTGGTTAGGTCCTGTGATGGTGTCACTGGTGTAGATATGTGGGCAGAGTTGGCATCGAGGTTTGTTGCATGGATTGGTTCCTGAGCTAGAGTTATTATGGTGCGGTGTGCACTAACACGGCTACCCCTCTGATACTTGAAGTCTGATCAAACTTCCATTTCTGTAAAAGGACAAAGAGAGAATAATTGGAAGACTGCTGAAAAACACTCATGCATCTGACAGGTTTCATGTTCAATGAACGAAAGAGGTTACAGTTGACTTTCCTGGTCTGCTTGGGGTGGGGGAAGGAGCAGTCCAAATTAAACATATCTGAGAAAGTGTCACACTCTTTTCTCATTACTACTGCTTGAAGTCATTTTTATTTACACTTGAAACAGAAAGCTTATAAAATCCGTATCTATTTTGCCAGATATTTAACACATCTTTGGTTAATAGTAAAACTTAGACTGCATTTCTTGTATTATTCTAGAGAAATTGATTTTTTTATCCAGTTAACATTTCTTTAAGAGGTTCCATTAGAGTATAAATGGAGCCTTTCTACAACTTCATTTTCCACAGGGCTCTGCCTTCCATAGGCTTCTTCAGTCGGTTTTTAAATTCTGTTATTCTAAAGAAGTATAAAACTGCTTTCTTTCTCATTCTCACCTCTGCTCAAGGATATAGTGAGTACAATTCTGTCCTCCTTCCACAGCCAAAGCTTCTGTTGTTTTTAATAGATCAACAAGAGCGCTAGGCTTAGTAGCCAAAAACTAGATCCATGCAGGCTACAAGTTCCAAACTGATAGCAGAGTCACCTGGATTGAATTTTTGTTACCAGTTAAAAACTCAAATAAATATCCACTTAAGAATGGGATTTTCCAAAGTACCTGAGTGACTTAGGGGCACAAGTCCCATTGGTTTTCAATTGAACTTGTGTTCCTAAATCATGTTGGTGTTAAGCCCATCATTAAATGGCTGCTAAGGTTGACAGCACTCTCCAACTAGCCGAGAAGAATGCGGGGATGAGTGCAGTATGAAAGCGAAGAGATGGGTGTGACACCCTTGCACCCCCTTATTCACCAGTGTCATATAATTAGGATATGTTTTGCATAAAGTATGCCTTGTGAGGTATCATTCTAAAAGTCTTGACCTGCTAGACAGTAATCTCTTGTTGGATTGTATGTGCTATCATAATATGTGAAGTTATGAATTTTGGCTAAGTATGTGTTACTGAGACATGTTGTGAGGTTGAAAATACCCACAAGCAGCCTTTCAGGTACAACAGTAAAAAGGCCAAACAATGTTAATGGCTTATTGAGGTAATGCACACAAGGATTAGCCCAGGAACTGTGTACAACAGAAACCTCACAGAGACAGCATTACGCAATGGGAACTGTAAAAGGGGGAAATTATATCATGATGGTACCTCACTCTCCCTACAACACCACACCTGGAAACACACGAGGAACAAAGACTGAACTGGGGGAAGTGATGGTCCCAGGCTAAATGGACTTCTAGCCTGTGTATGAAAACCTGGGAAACCCAAGCTGCAAAGCAAAGGCAGCTTGTGCCTTAAGAATCTGCTAGCCTGTTTATCACTCCCGGTGAGAATTTGCTAATTCATATCCTACCTATCTAGCATGTTAAGCTCAGTTTGTGCTTTTGAGTATTTACTAGGCAATCTGCTTTGATCTATTCGCTATCACTTAAAATCTATCTTTTTGTAGTTAATAAACTTATTTTATGTTTTAATCCAAACCAGTGTGTGTTTGACTAAGGTGTCTGGGGAAAATCTCAGCTTGGTTACCACAAGTGTGCATTGTCCTCTTCACATAGAGGGAGAGGTGGACCGGGTGTTAAACCCATATACTGGCCAGATTGGACCAGGGTAGAACAGTACTGCTCTGGGGTCCTAGGCTGGGAGGTTTGTGGTTAGACAAACTGCATGTAACTACCTGTGTGAATGCTGGTGAAAGTGCAAGCTTGAAGGGCTTTGCAACTTGTCACAGTAGCACAGTGTGAGAGGGAGCCCAGGCTGGTGGCGAGGGGGGCTCAGTGGTACCCCAGTTCCAGGTGGCACCTTACAGTGGGATTTTTCAAAAGACCTCAGTGTTGGCCTACCTCTGGTCCCAGTGAAGTTGTGGATAAAGCTCTCATTGACCCCAGTGGTAGCCACATTAGGTCAATGCTGAACCCTTTTGAGACTCTCACCCGAGAGATAGAACATTGGTCTCACTAGGTGTTCATGGTTCTTATTTCTTGTATTCAGGCTGATATTGCCTAGGTCTGGCACACTGGTGTCTGAGCACAAAACTATGTCACAGCTGGGGTTTCAAGGTAAAACCATTTGAAATTCACTACTTTAAAGTGAGCTGTACTTTAAGGTTTGGAGTTTGGTCAAGTAGAACACCAGACACAGAACCCCTGTGCAGAAAGTGGCAATAGAAAATGTTTCTGCTGAATCACTAAAATGAAGCAAACAGAATGTTGTTCTGTCTGCACCAAATATTAGTGTGGAGGAAGCTGCAGCAATGGGATTAATTCTGCTATTCACTCTCATTCTCCATCAAATCTAGTTCATGACAGGGAGCTAGGAGAAGTGCTGGGTCCACTTTTTCTCTTTAGTGCAATATAAACAAGTTTTCAGACTAGCATCCCCTGCTACTGCAGCAATCACTCAGAGGGGGAGCTCAGTTTGCCTAGATGCATAAACATGAATCCCCTGCCCCTCTTAGTCACTTCACGAGAAAGCTTTAATGCCCAAATCAGTGCAATCTTCTGACACATCATTTGTCCGTCCCTCCTCCTGCACACTCACACTGCGCAATCCAGAGAAAGAAAAAAGGTCTTGTTACATTGCTGTTGCTTCTCTTGTCTATCATAGAGCTCTGAATCCCTAGCAGGTTTGTGGATTTCTTTTTTGGCAGGTTCCAGCAGAGTGGCAAGAAGAGAGAACCGCATGTGTCCACCAAAATGTGCAATTCACATAGATTAGTGTGCTCAGAGCCAGCCCAAGGGCTCTGGAGGCAGAATACTGTGCAACAGAGTCAGGGGGAGCCAGTTGAAATATCTTCACAAAAATCCACCCCAGGTTTTTCCCTTTTAAAAAAATCCATTTTCTTTGCTCCTTCGCTTTGGTGCCCACGCTCCACTGTGAAGCAAGCTATCCTATCAGCTTTTGTGCTGATTTATTGGTTGGCTCATGGGAAACTGGAAATGAGTTGGATAATGTGCAGGTGCATCTTCTCTGTGTTATTTCCTTCATACATCCATGGCTAGTGAGGAAGATACCCACTAATGGGTAATACATTTTTGCAGGCAGATGGAATGTCATTGATTCTTGATTCAGCTGTTTCCTTAAGTGAACAAGGATGATATTAGATGAGCCTGTAGGAAGAGATCCAGCTTTCAGAACATTATTTGCGCTCATTTTCCCATATGTAACTCTGTGAGAGATTACATAAACTGCAATCTACAAGTGGAACATTGTGAATGGAGGAAGCTGTGACATCCCCTATGGTGGGGGGGAACAAATGATCTAAGAAGGAGCTTCCCTGGGATTATCTGATAGAGCTTTTCACGGTGCAGGTGCTAGCAGACCTGCATAAGTCAGGATTTAATAATTAATGGTTAAAAAAAAGCTAAAGTAACAGGGAACAAATTTCAAGGAGTGCAGCTTCCCGGGGCAGCCAAAGTTAAAAGACTGAGCCACCTGCCTTACAACGCACCTGTGATGCGTAAGTATTAGCTCAACTGCACACCTGCTTTTGGTAGATAATAATCAGATCCTTTTTATAACTGTAGACATTTTTAACATGTTGATTAAAGTTAAAAACAAACCCAGAAAAGTCATTTTTGTGATGTAGCCAGATGGTCTGCTGTGCTGAGGGATCTGTCTGTATAATTTATACATCCTCACTGATATTATGAAAGGGCAGCTATGAAATTCGCTATACCATGAATGCCCCTCTGTATGTGCATCCACCATGAGCTGCCAGATCAGGGAGAATAGTGGGTCATAAGCACTCAGCGACTGCCGATTGAAGTAGAAACAGCTTGGATCAAGAGCGGCTCCTGCCCACAAAGAACAGTTGTCTCTTATCCGGAGTTTGGAGAATGAAAAGTTACAAAGCAGACAAGGTGTAAGTGCAGGGATCTATAAACCTTCTCACGGAGTGACACAGGGAAGCTTGAGGTGAGACATACAGGAAGTTTGCGTGGACTGGCCAAAGTTGGAGGAAACAAGCTGACCAAGTGAAAGGTGGCTCCATGTTTCAGCACACAAACCACACTGTGGAGCAGGACAAGTCTGAATGGGCCCAAAGGAAAGTGGCCCTGTCCTAAGAATGCCCTGGAGTAGTGAGGAAATGCGTGTAGGGATTATGGGTAGAGCGGTCTATTTCTCATGTGATTAAGGAAAGTGCAATACTGTGTTAGACTTCTGTGCCAAGTGTCTGTGTGGTCTATGCTACATCTACCCGGCAGCCCCTTGAAGAGGTAAACCAGAAGGCTTACACTTTCAGTGGGATTCTGGGAGAGATTGTGATTCAGGGAGAAGTCAGCACTGGTGCCGGGGCTGGGCAGGGGAACACATGGTCACAGCTCTGAGGCTGGGGTGCTAGACAAACAATCTGCACCTTGAGCACATGCTTAGGGACCCTAGGACAGGGACAGAGCCTGAGCTCTGTTCAAACTTCACAGGCTTAACACACCTGGAGATCCAGCAACTGGGCCTCCTCACAGCAATCTAGTGGGCTTTCAGCCAGGGGGGTCTGATCAGATTTGTGACACCAGCATACCTCTGCCTCAGATGTTTTGTGGTCTCTTTGTTGTCCACTGTTACCCTTTTCTCTCAATATGAGGCAACCCCCTTGGAACAGCTGGAAGGCAGGAAAGGCTAGGGAACCTGCCACAGCCACATCAGCCAGTCCCAGTGCTGACAACAATTGGCTGATGGAGGAGTGCAGTGACACCCATAGAAAGAAACGGGTGCTAGACAAAAGCATTCCCTTTCCTGTCTTGCCTGCTGCCTCCTGCAGCTGTAGCCATTCTCCCATCCTTGTGGTTACCCTCACACTGTAACATAACACTGTTGTTTTACTTTGATCTCCCACTGTGTTTTGTTGTATGATTGGACCATGGGTGCAGTTTGGGCATTTGTACAATTCCATCTGCTTTATGGGGTTTGAGACTGGTAGGAACATGGGTGCAAGTCACATTGTGTGGTAACAGGTCAGACTAGACCAGGGATTCTCAAATTGGGGGTTGGAACCCCTCAGGGGGTCATGAGGTTCTTACAGGGATGGGGGTTTTGAGATGTCAGCCTCCACCCCAAACCCCGCTTAGCATCCAGCATTTATATTGGCGTTAAATATATTAAGAAAATGTTTTTATATACAAGGAAGGGTTGCACTCAGAGCCTTGCTGTGTGAAAGGGGTCACCAGTACAATAGTTTCAGAACCACTGGACTAGATGATAGTCATCCTAGCTAAGGTAGCTAACAGAGGCCCAGTCACCACTGGGGCTGGCCTGGTTTTCAGAAGTGCTGACAACCTAGCAGCTCCCACTGAAGTCACTAAAACCCTCTGCATATTTTTATATATCTGTAAAAATGGGGGCGATAATTCATATTGTCTCCCACCAATGTTACATGGCTTCAATATTCAACACCTGTAAAGTTCTTGGATAGTTTCCTATAAAAACCATTGGAAAAATGCAAAGTATTATAGTGTGAGAAATACATGTAAAAGCAGCTATATTTAAAAGAGTACTTGCCTTTCCACATACTACATTTCTATGCATAGTCCTTCTCCAGGTATGTATGCCAGCCTCCAGGCATAAAACCCTAGAATGACTACTGGATGGACTTGGGTATCCATGCCCAATGTTACATCCCAAAGAGACAGCAAATGATTCATGGAAGCATTCATTCTCCCATCATTGATCTAACAAAACAAAAATAAGGAGAGAAGCAAATTAGCTGTCAGCCCATTGCTAATTTAAATGTAGATACCGCACAGGGGTATAAAAAATTAGATTATACAGTTTGATTCAGGCATTGCTGCATATTTTATGGTTGTATCGAAGCGATGCCCAGACTCCTGGTGTTTTACAGCTTTCTGCAACAAAAATGGCTAATTAAAAATGAAAATATAGTTCTTCTTGTAAAATCTTTTAAAATAAACATACAGTATTAATATTATTGTCCCTTTAAGATATACAGAAGTGTGGTTTTCATGGAAGTGATCAGAATATTCATAATAGGACAGTTGCGACAAGTGAGTGGTACAATAGTCTCAGTTTCGCTTGAACAAAGCGAGAAGGTTGCAGAAGAATTATTCTGCAATATTTTCAAAGACCTGCTCACTGCTGGAAGCCTAGTTCTACTTTCTACGTTTCAGCTGGTCAATACCTCTAAAACCCCTTATCACTGCTTGCATAAGTTGCATATTAAGGGAGTTGGTTAATCACTGGAAATAACAGACATGAGCATAACTCAGCAGGCCGAGTGCTTGGGAGCAGGCTGGCAAAACTCAAAAACCTAGTGCCATATGATTACAGCTTTACTCATGCTAAAGTAAGGTGATGCTCTGAAGTGGTCTTATTTAAGTTAAGGGGACTATCGGCAGAGGACTACATCCTATAAGAAGCCAAGCGCTAGCAACTCCAACTGACTTCATTTGGGATGATGATAGTAAGTGCCATGCAGGATCAACGCCAGAGTGGGGTGCTACTTAAAGTGAGTAAAGCCTGCCATGTTCTGTCCGTCCCAACAGCACAGTACCTGCTGGTGTTATGGCATTGTTTCTATGCATGAGGAGAAGAGAAACTTCTGTGCATAGGTACTGGAACTAGGGGTGCTGCTGCAACCCCTGGCTTGAAGTGGTTTCTATCATATCCAGGGTTGACATGGCTCTTAGCACTCCCACTATGCAAATTGTTCCAGCCCCCCTGTTTCTGCATAGTCACTCCCATACATAGCACCTTCATATGCAATGAGGCCCAGATCCACAACGATTTGGGCTTTGCAACATTCAGCATCACGGCACTAGGAAATCATAGGATCAACACTTCGATCCACAATACCGACTTAGGAACCTAAATACGAACGGGTAGTAATAGGCATCTTAGAATGCAGTCCACACAGTCAGCATGCTACGTGAGGAGCTGCCTGAGCTAGTCAATGGGAGATGCCGATGACAGAGGTGTGTGCTAAGCCCTTGCGGCACTGAGAACCCCTGTATTCATAGCCTACACTCAATTGTAATAATCTTTGTACAAAACCTGCCTTGTGAGGCATCATCTGAAACAGATTAACAGATCATTAATATTCTTGCATGAGATATGTACATAATGTGCACTAAGAGTTATGAATATTTGCTGGAATTATGACTAAAATGTGCATCAACCAGGTGTGTCAGGGGAGTTGTTAATCAAGTCTAAACAAAGAAATGGGTATCTACCTCAATTTGCATATAAGCAGTGAATAGGACCATCAAGACAACAGCAGGAGGAGGTGGTGGCAGAAAACAGAACAATTTGCATTTCAGCAAA
Organism: Gopherus flavomarginatus; assembly: GCF_025201925.1. Taxonomy (NCBI): domain Eukaryota; kingdom Metazoa; phylum Chordata; order Testudines; family Testudinidae; genus Gopherus; species Gopherus flavomarginatus. Next base: position 20,753,579 of record NC_066631.1, on the reverse strand, counting down.
CAGCTTCAGAGGAAGCTAGATCACAGAGCTTCCTTCACCACCAGACTTTAAGTCACCTTCCTCACAGCTTAAATAAACTTTACTTTGAGGGGTAACCCTCAGAAGAATCCATTTCAAAGGTTTACTGGTCTGTAAAGACCAGGAACTGAACCTCAAGTGATAGGCAATTGAATCAACTGTTTGTATACAATATTACTATATTACAAGAATGTATCATGTGAGGTGTTTTCTGAAAGCAAATGACACATTGGCGATTAATATCAATGTGAAATATATGTATTAACACCAACTATGGATACTTCATGATATTGTTTTAAATTTTGTGGCCAAAGGTTCCCTCCTAAACAGGTTCCCTCCTAAACAGGCAAGAAGGCAGCTATCTACCTGTCTCCTATATGGTGGATTCAAAAAAAATGGAAGCTTCATTTGCATGCAGTGGGATGGGAAGCCCTCTGTAAGCCAGTGGTGCCGGGGCTCATCTCTCTCAGGCACGGTGGGGAGCCAGGGCGCCTCCTTACCCACAGCAGTCCGGGTAGGCCTAACCCCTCAGCAAGCATTGAGGGAATAAAGGGTCTGCAAACAAGGCAGAGTCCCAGCCCTCCAGCCGGGGTCGGGTAAGCACAAAGTACATAAGCCCAGGCCCTTGGGCAGGGCGGGGCAGTAGCAGTTCAGGCTCAGGCCTTCAGCAGGCTGAGCAAACACAGTAACCCAGAAGTCTATACAGCAGGCCTCCTCGGGCCAGGGAGAGGGGGAGTCTGCCACCCTTGGGGGAGTGGCAGGGGGAACGCAGGCCCTCCCACTCCACTGCGTTCCAGCCCGGGGCCCTAGCAGCGGCAAAGGCACACTGCTGTCAGTGGGGATCCTAGCCGCAACACACTGACATGGGTTCAGGCTCTTCAGGAGCCAAACTGGGGTCGGCTACCCCCCGGCCACTTCCGACCTCCCCCTCTCTGGGTACTTGTCTCTCGCCAGCGGCGTCTGGGGGGTCCCAGACCATGGGCTCCTCCGGGTACCAGTCGTAGGGAAGCTCAGGCCGCTCCTCGGGCTACTGGGCACAAGGCAGGTCAGGCCAACGTTCCTCCGGGTACCGGGTATGAGGCAAGTCCAGCCAGTGTTCCTCCAGGTAGTGAGCGTGGGGCAAGTCCAGCCAGCGTTCCTCCGGGTAGTGAACGCGGGACAGGTCCAGCCAACGCTTCTCCAGGTAGTGAGCACGGGGTAGGCTGGGCCCGGCAGGAGCTCAGGCTCCAGCGTCTGTCCTCGCCAGCCACCAACTGAGTGCTTGGGCTGGGCTTTTATACTTCCTGTCCCGCCCCTTGACTTCCGGGGGGCGGAGACAGGCGGCTGTGACTCCACCCACTGAGGGACCTGCTCTGGCTCGTCCCTCTCAGGCACGGCGGGGAGCCAGGACGCCTCCTTACACCCTCAAAAAGGGGAAAACAGCACGAGGTCATCCTGCCTCTTGAAACAAACCACTGAACTTTGGAAGACATAAGCAAACACAAAAGCTGTCTTTGGCATGCATCACTAGACAGACACAAGGGAACAGAGCTCTTGCAAGTGGAGAAAGATGGGTCCTTAAACTAAGTGGAGAGGGGATTGAAGTCTCTGGAAACTGAGTATAGGTTAGAAACCATCTTGACCAAAGCTTGTATCTTGCTAAATTAAGTTTTAGACTTTTAGATGCATTTTCACTTTTATTTGCTTATAACCCTTTCTAATCAGACCAAGTGCTGGGTGCTGTACAAACAAGGCAAGATCATAGGAAGAAGTCGGGGGAAAGAGTGACAGTGATAGGAACCTGCTTTGAACACCAGATTCATAGAACTTGATGATTCTAAAATTAACCAGCTGCTCTGGACAGGGAATGCAAAATTTCCAGAAACAAAAGTAAATATAAATCTATTTTTCATAACATTGTTAAGTCACTGTTTGTTAAGCAGGTTTGCACCTGTAGGAACCCTCGGGAAAATATACCCTGGATTCCAATTTGTTACAATGCAGTCTTCTGTAATTGTAAACAATGAGCTAAATTTGTCTTTGTTGTAACTCAACAAGTTACACCAGAGATTCATCCTGTTAAATGTGCATTACATTTCCTCAGCTCTTGCTATTCTAATCTTATACTGAAAGAACTTGAGTTTAATTGTTGCAAGTTAGTACAGAAATAACTCTCCTATCCAATGAAATACTCAGCAGGTACTGCACAGAAAGAATCAAGGGTAAAAATTTATCTTCTCATTAGCTGAAAGCAGCAAGAATGAACTCAGAGCATCATGGTATATTTGCATTTTATGACCGGAGTTTCATTGGGATCCTAACATTGTTCCATGTTATGCTCATATCTTCCCATATGCATTTCAGAAGTCAGGTTCAATTCAGATGTAACAATGTGCAATAAAATGAGTGGAGAGTGAAGAGATTTGCAAAGGCTTGCCACAGATGCCATCAGCAGTGTCTACAGGGCAACCGGAGGTGGGGGAGTGGAGAAGGGGGTGATTGCCACTCATGCAGACATTGTTTTAATCTAGCTAGTTTGGGTACCAATAGCCGTGAAACCATGGCAACACAAAGGGCTAGAGTAAGCCCATCTGAGTAAGTATTAGAATCCCAGGCGGGTTTGCACAGTTGGTGCTCAACCTATGCTGCCATGACTGCACTGCTACCGGCAACCAAGCTAACCAGACTAGAGCCATGTGTACAATGATGTCTGTTGTTTTGCTTCTTGTAGGACTCTCTCTATATGACACAGCTTTCAGCAACGTGGCTGTGTCACCACAGCCGTGCCTCTAAACGTCACGCAGCATAGCTGCTGTTTGTTGGCTCTCCTGCAACAAGCAGAATTTGCGCTGTCTACAGGAACGTGTTCCTGCCAACACTGCAGTGTTCACACTGGCGCTTGCCATGGCAAAACTTTTGTCTTTCGGGGGCAGGGAGGGAGAGGGTTTAACACCTCTGAAAGACAAAAGTTTTGTCATTCAATTGCCAGTGTAGACATAGCCTAGGTCTTGTCCCCCATTCCTCAAGCTATACATTTATCTAGTTCGTTTCTTTAGGGCATAATCCAAAACCCACTGAAGTCATCACAATGACTTTCCATTAAAGTCAATGAGTTTTGGATCAGCCCTTTCCTTATCTGACAGATGAGAATTTATTGTAAGACACTGTGATTGCCTTTCATACAGCATACAGACTCCAACAATGTATTACATGGCCAGATCATGAAATTCAAACACACACTTGCCTCAGGCAAGATTCCCACTGAAGCTAGGGGGACTTTTTGCCAGAAAGAGGGCAGATCTACAGCCTATTTAAGTCAAAAGAGCTATGGCAATTTATAGCAGATAAGGATCTACAGGATTTGACCCATAGTATTATCCCATAATGTTCTGAGTTTGTTTCAAAAGAATGGATATAGCAAATAAAAACTCACTCCAAATTTCATCTAGGCATTGATGGCACATACTTAGGCCCTAATCCAGCAAAGTATTTAAATACATGCTTAACCTTAAGCGTGTGTGCAGCCCCATTAAAGTCAACAGGACTTCAAGTTAAGCATATTCCTATGGTGGAAGTATCTCTTTAGCTACTACAGCAATCAGTGCTATGGCAACAACCCAGAGACACAGCATACTCCCCTATAGCATCAAAAGATAAAGGTTAGAATAAAAATTGGTCAGAACTAAAGTTTAAAGTTTAAAGAGATGTGCTGGTGCTAAGGGAAGCATTTTTGGCTTTCAGAGTAGCTTTTCCCTTGTGATCCTGCTTCACCATAATTATATGTTCTTTTTATATCTTGCAGCATTTTTTCCTATTTTTATTTTACTCTGGTTCTTATAATAACTGCATCCCTCAGCTTCTTGTTTGCTTTACTTTTTATATCCCCACCTTGCTTTTTGCCTATCAATTTGCTCTTCTTTTCCTGCAAGCTAGAAAGGTAGGAAATCAATGTCAAAGTTACAATTTGTCACAGTCTTAAGCACATAATTTTTCTGCCTTTGAGCCTTTTGAGAGACAAACATTACATTTTCCTTACATTCACCTCTCTTTATTGATTCTGGAGTCCTGACAGATTCCGGTTACAGGAGCTGGCCAGTGGAATGACTTCTTAGGCCTTGTCTACATTACCGCAGTAAGTTGACCTAAGTTTCGCAAATCCAGCTATGTGAATAACACAGCTGGAGTCGACTTAGATCCACTTACTGCAGTGTTTACACCGTGCTGTGTCGACTGGAGACACTCTCCCATCGACTTCTCTTACTCTTCTCGTTTCAGTGGAGTACCAGAGTTGACGGGAGAGTAATCTGCGGTTGATTTAGCACAAGTATCAAAGGGGTAGCTGTGTTAGTCTGGATCTGTAAAAGCAGCAAAGAATCCTGTGGCACCTTATAGACTAACAGACGTTTTGGAGCATGAGCTTTCGTGGGTGAATACCCACTTCATCAGATGCATGTATTCACCCACGAAAGTTCATGCTCCAAAACGTCTGTTAGTCTATAAGGTGCCACAGGATTCTTTGCTGATTTAGCACAGTGGTTCTCAAATTGTTGTACTGACGACCCCTTTCACATACCAAGCCTCTGAGTGCGAACCCCCCTTATAAATTAAAAACATTTTTTATAAATTTAACACCATTATAAATGCTGGAGGCAAAGCAGGGTTTGGGATGGAGACTGACAGCTCGCGACCCCCCCCCATGTAATAACCTCGTGATCCTCTGAGGGGCCCCGACCCCCAGTTCGAAAACCCTCAATTTAGTAGGTCTTCACTAGACGTGCTAAATCGACCCCCAGTGCATTCATCGCCACAGCATTGATCCCCTGTAAGCGTAGACATGTCCTTAGAGAAGTTCCTGCTCCATCATAAATACCATCACGGCTGCTAGGAAAGTGGAGGTACTATCTGGCTTGCTCCTTCTGTCTGTTCTCCCCTTGTTTCTCAAGAGGAGAATTCAACCACTTCTGGAAGCCCACACAAGGCTCTACAGAGCTATTATTTGTAATGTAGATCTTAGGTTTCTAAAGGCACCTCCCCCCCCACACACACACACACACTCCAAACACTCTAGGATGTGAACACCTCAGTCATTAATGATTGAGGCAGGGCACTATTATCTCCATGTTCAGATGGGGAACTGAAGCAGAGCGATAACACGCGGTTTACTTGAGGTTACCCTGGAAGTCTATGGCTGAACCAAGGAATGAATCCAGATCTCCTGACTCCCAGACCAGTACCTAGGGCATGAAATCATCCTTCCTCTTAGCAGCTTGTATGGGCTGGCTGTCCTGGAGGCCAAGGACTACAGCATTCAACTAGGCAGCTGCTCTCCTGATCATGAGACAATGTCATGAAAGGCTTAATATGGGCATAAAGGACCAATTAACCTGCCTACTTGTACCTGGGGAGCCTAATTAGAGATAAAGCCTAGCTGCAGGCAAGCTGGATCCTCTCCCCCCTTTCTCTGCCCCCCCATCCCCCCAAGAGCTGAGTGAGAGTGAGCCTATGTAGAGGGAAGAGCTCTTCCCCTCCCCCTAAGTAGCCTGAAAGAAAGCTGAGAAGGATGAAGCTGAGGGGACAGACTATTCCAGGAGTGAGCTAGATGCCTGACTGGAGACAGGGGCCCTGAAGAGCTGTAGCCTCCCTGAACCGCTGAGTGGTGGGAGGAGTGTTCCAGCCCCTTGACAGTGCGTTGCTGAAGGCAGAGGAGCCTGACACAAAGCATGGGGATAAATTGCATCAGATGAGGCAGCCAGTTGAGCCCAGACAGGCTGAAAGTTTGGTTTTGTTTACAGTTCTTTGGTAAAGAACAAAGTCTCAGGACTTTGGTAAAGGATTCTGTGGCCCTGAAATGGACAGGACTTTGCAAAATGGTCTGGCCAAAGGCCAGGATGCCCTTATGGCTGGAGTAGGCCAAAGGCCAGCATGGGGAAACTGAGGCAGAAGTCGCTGCAGCACCACAGCCAGGCAGGAGGAGGGGTCTGTTGGGGCAGCAGCTTTCCACAGAGGGATTATTGATTACCTATCATGGTAGGTCTGTCAAAAAGATGTTCAGTGCAGTGATTTTCAAACTTGCTATGCAACACCATTAGGAGTAGACAGTAAAATAAAAGCATCTCATAGTGGCTGTGACACACTGGCACCCTCTTATTCACCATTGTCATGTAATTAGGATATGTTTTGCACAGAGTATGCCTTGAGAGGTATAGTTCCCAAAGTCTTGATCGGCTAGACATTAATATCTCATAGGATTGTATGTGCTACTATTGTATTTAAAGTGATGAAGTTTGGCTAGGTATGTGTTACTGAAATATGGTGTGAAGTTGAAAACACTCACAGGCAGCCTTTCAGGTACAACAGTCAAAAGACCAAACAATGTTAATGGCTTATAGGATTACCCCAGGAACTGTGTACAATAGAAACCTCTCAGAAGATAGCTCTACACAATGGGAACTGTTTGACCCAGGTCCCAGCAAAAGAGCTTTCCAGCAAGTGGGAAGAAGATATAAAAGGGGGAAATGACACTCTTCCTATAACACCACACCTGGAAACACCTGAGGAACAAAGACTGAACTGAGGGAAGTGATGGTCCCAGGCTAAAGAGATTTCTATACTATTTATGAAAATCTGGGAAACTCAAGCTGCAAAGCAACGGAGGCTTGTGCCTTAAGAATCTGCCAGCCTATTTATTACTAAGGATGAGAATTTGCTAATTCATATCCTACCTATGTAGTGTGTTAAGATCCATTTGCAGTTTTGTTTATTTACTAGGCAATCTGCTTTGACGTGTTTGCTATCACTTAGTTATGGGTATTTTTAGTAAAAGTCATGGACAGATCACAGGCAGTAAACAAAAATTTGTGGCCTGTGACCTGTCCATGACTTCTACTATATACTCCTGACTAAATCTTGGGTGGAGGGGCAGCCTAGGGGTGGCAGAGGGGCGGACAGCAGCGTGTGGCCTTGGACCCCTGTTGCTCCTGGGGGGGAGGGGTTGGAGGCGCTGGCAGACTCCCTACCTGGCTCCACGCCTCCCCGGAAGCAGCAACATCCCTCTCGCTCAGCTCCTAGGCAGAGGTGTGGCCAGGCAACTCTGCACGCTGCCTCCACCCTGAGTGCTAGCTCCACAGCTCCCGTTGGCTAGGAAATGCTTCCGGGGAGCCCCTCTAAGGTAAGTGCCACCTGGAGCCCATCCCATAGCCCAACCCCTTGCCCCGTCTCATACCCAAACCCCTGCTGCTGGTGTGGGTGGGCGTAGTGGCCCGAGACTGTCCCAGCAGCGACCAGTGAGACTGGCCGAGGGACTGCCTGAGCTGCTCAGGTGGCCCCTGGGCCAGGCGTACTGGCTGCTGCAGAAGTCACAAAGGTCACAGAAAGTCACAGAATCCGTGACTTCCATGGCAAACTCACAGCCTTATTTATAATCATTTGAAATCTTTTTGTTATTAAACTTATTTTATGTTTTAATCCAACCCAGCGTGTTTTTGACTAAGGTGTCTTGGGAAAAATCTTAGCTTGGTTACCACAAGTGTGCATGGTCCTCTTCCCATAGAGGGAGAGGTGGATCAGGTGCTAAACCCATATACTGCCCAGATTGGACCAGGGCAGGACAGTACTGCTCTGGGGTCCCACGCTGGGAAGCTAGTGTTTGGAGATCCTACCTGTATGAATGCTGGTGAAAGTGCAGGCAGGAGGCTCTGCAGCTTGTCACAGCAGTGTAATGTCAGAGGGAGTCCTTAACTGACCAAAAGTTCACTGTCCTCAACATGGCAGTTAGGCGCTCTTTTTTTTTTAAAACAGAGCATAGATTTTGGCCCTAAAATTTCAAAAAAAAAATTCCTTTTCTTTTTAATATAGTTGTACAGTTATAGATAATGTTGCAATGAAGTTTCTGGGTCATCTACTGCACTCTTTGATCACATGCAGAATTATCCTCTGCTACAGCTTCAAGATTCTGAGTCAAAGCTCTTCTGTAAGATTACATGTAGTCCATGGTGCTCTTAGTGAAGATGTGCAGAGTTCTGCCATTTCTGAAACTGATCTTTGTAATTTTACAGGCTCCTCATTTGGCAGTCTCCAAAGCCTAGCAGATACGTTTTCCATACTCTTGCACTAATGCTAATTGAAGGACTAGAGTGGATGTGATGGATTATACAAAAAGATCTTGTACAAGCCTATAACATGCTCCAGGCATGTCACTCTTTCAATTAGATATATAGTTTTACAGGCTGTTCAGTTTTATCAGGTTAGAGCTACACAAATCTATTCTAGCTCCTTCTCCTATACCCAAGTTATACAAGAGAAGTTGTATAAAGATCAAGTGGCAGTATCCATGGTGAGCCATATAAAATTTATTGAAACAGTAAAATGGATGAGGAAAGCTATAAAGGAAATCTGGATATTATTAGTAAATGTATTGCAATTAAAATGATGTTCTTTGCCTCATTATGGAATATTAGGAAGAATGTTCAGAATGATGAGACAATGCTTATGTCTATGGATAAGAAGGGCTACATATTTTTTTCCAATAAATGTCAGTCTATAAATGTATTTACTGAAGTTTTACTGCTGTGTCATGCTTTATAACAGGCTGTCACTGTTAACACTCATCAATTTTAGGGTATTATAATGTCACCCATCACTATAGTATTTGAGCACCTTCCATGTAAAATCAAGAGTAATAGTGAAATCCCAATTGGATTCATCCAGTCTCTGTCATTTCCCCCTTTACAGGGTAAAAAAAACCTGTGTTTGAGGGAAGGTTGTTGTGGGTTTTAGGATCTTTATCTACTTTCTGTAGCTATATCTGTACTTATCAATTGGTCCTGAAGTTTTTGGTCACAGACAGCTGCAGCGGCACAGGAGCCAGCAAACAGAGCTGTAAACAGGGGAATTTGAGTGGGACTTTTGTTGGAGAAGGTATTTGTAGCTATTTGTATTTGTAGTTGTATTTGAGAGGCTGGTAGGGGCAGTGTGCTGGGAGAGAAGGTGAGCCCTGATTTGGGGGGTGGGGCTTCTCTGACTAGGAGTCCTAGAAAGGTAGCCAGCCAGTCAGGCAGCAGCATAGACAGCTGCAGCAGCCAGCAAACAGAGCTGTAAACAGGGGAGTTTGAGTGGGAATTTGCGGGAAAACTAAGAGAGGCAGGCAGAAGAACACACAGGCTACTGAAGGGAGTGTGCGGTGTTCTAGCAGTGTCTTGGTGCTTGTTGAGGGTTTGTTTTGCTGTGGATGGTGGTGGTTTGGCTTGGTTTGTGTTTCCCAGATTTACAGGATTTAGGTAGGAAGCCTATGACAGATACAGAGGCAGCAGTTGTAGTGACCCAAGGAGTGGAAGACACAATGAAGTGGAAGACTGAATGTGGAAGCTGCGGCACGTACATGATCCTGGAGGGGGTACCTGAAAAGAGTTTTGTCTGCATGAAGTGCTGCCTGATAGAGCTGATGGAAGAAAAGATCTGAGGATTGGAGATGCAGGTGGAAACTCTGGTTGAGTTTAGAAGGGGGTTCGAGTGGATGATGGAGCAAAGATCTGAGGAGTCTGAAGGGAAAAGCTCAGACTTGCAGGTGGAAGCAGGACCAAAGAACTCTGAGGGGAGACTGCTGGGTGAGGAAAGTGGACGGTGGAAGCATGTGACTAAGTGAACCAGACAGAGGAAAAGATGGGCCAGTGAAGGAAAAAGAGCGCTCAGGAACAGGTCTGCGGAGTTGGAAAATGAAGAAGGGGCACAGCAGGTAGTCGCTGAAGATGAGAGGGCAAGGAAGAAGAGAAGAGCAGCTAGCCCTATAAGGAGAGGGGAAGAGTCAGTGGAGATGACACCAAACATGAGCCCTAGGAGGATACGGGATGGGTTGCAGAGGACTGCAAGGGTGAATAGGAATCAAGAGGACTTGCAGCCAGAAGGAACAGGGGATAGACCAGAGCATTTCACCGTCACCAGGAAAAGGTCTACGTGATTGGGGACTCCTTACTGAGAAGAATAGACAGGCCTATAACCAGAGCTGATCCAGAGAACAGAAGGATGTGCAGTCTGCCGGGTACTAAGATACAGGATGTGGCTGAAGAGAATCCTAACGGGAGCTGGAAAGAATCCACTGATTGTCCTTCATGTGGGAACAAATGATATGGCTAGATTCTCACTGGAATGTATCAAGGGAGACTATGCCAGGCTGGGGAAGTCACTTAAGGAAATCGAGGTTCAGGTGATCTTCAGTGGGATTCTGCCTGTTCCTAGAGAATGGCAACAAAGGTGTGACAAGATTATGGCGATCAACAGATGGCTCAGGCAGTGAATTGGGGGAAGATGGTTGGGAGATGTCCAGGTACTCTCCACGCCAGATTTTAACATTGAGAGGTAAGAAAATGAAGCAAGAAAGGATACTGTCGTGGGTAAGAGAATGGACATACAGAGGAAGGGCAGTGTAGATACAACTCTAATAGGTGACACTGGCGGTAGAATGTCTGGGCCTAACTGAGTAAAGCATGTGAGTGAAGCTAAATTGGAAGAATTAAGATGTTTGTACATCAATGTGAGGAGCCTAGGTAACAAAATGGAGGAACTGGAGTTACTGGTGCAGGAAGTGAAACCAGATATTATAGGGATAACAGAAACGTGTTAGAATAGCAGTCATGACTGGAATACAGGTATTGAAGGGTATGTGCTGTTTAGGAAAGACAGAAATAAAGGCAAAGGTGATGGAGTAGCATTGTATATCAATGATGAGGGAGACTGTAAATAAATAAGAAGAGATGGAATGGATAAGACAGAGTCTGTTTGGGCAAAAATCATATTGAGGAAGAAAGCTACTAGAGCTCCCCCGACATGGTGCTTGTGGTGTGCTGTAGACCACCAGGATCTGGTTTGGATATGGATAGAGACCTTTTTAATGTTTTTAATGAAGTAAATACTAGTGGGAATTGTGTGATCATGGGAGACTTTAACTTCCCAGATATTGACTGGAGGACAAGTGCTAGTAATAATAATAGGGCTCAGATTTTCCTAGATGCAATAGCTGATGGATTCCTTCACCAAGTAGTTGCTGAACCAACAAGAGGAGATGCCATTTTAGATTTGGTTTTGGTGAGTAGTGAGGACCTCAAAGAAATGGGCAAGAATTTTTAATGAATCTGTAAACTCAGGGGTTGTACCATATGACTGGAGAATTACTAACATAGTTCCTATCTTTAAAAAAGGCGGGGGAAAGTGATCCAGGCAACTATAGGCCTGTTAGTTTGACATCTGTAGTATGCAAGGTCTTGGGGAAAAAAATTGAAGGAAAAAGTAGTCAAGGACATTGAGGTCAATGGTAATTGGGACAAAATACAACATGGTTTTACGCAAGGTAGATCGTGCCAAACCAACCTGATCTCCTTCTTTGAGAAGGTAACAGATTTTTTAGACAAAGGAAATGCAGTGGATCCAATTTACCTCAATTTCAGTAAGGCATTTGATAGAGTTCCACATGGGGAATTATTAGCTAAATTGGAAAAGATGGGGATCAATATGAAAATTGAAAGATGGATAAGGAACTAGTTAAAGGGGAGACTACAACGGGTCATACTGAAAGGTGAACTGTCAGGCTGGAGAGAGGTTACCTGTGGAGTTCCTCAGGGATCAGTTTTGGGATCAATATTATTTCATCTTTTTATTACTGACCTTGGCACAAAAAGTAGGAATATGCTAATAAATTTTGTGGATGAGACAAAGCTGGGAGGTATTGCTAACACAGAGAAGGACCGGGATACCATATAGGAAGATCTGGATGACCTTGTAAACTGGAGTAATAGTAATATGATGAAATTTAATAGTGAAAAGTGCAAGGGCATGCATTTAGGGATTAATAACAAGAACTATTGTTATAAACTGGGGAGGCATTAGTTGGAAGTAACAGAGGAGGAGGAGGAGAAGGATCTCGGAGTATTGGTTGATCACAGGATGACTATGAGCCGCCAATGTGATATGGCTGTGAAAAAAGCTAAGGCGGTCTTGGGATGCATCAGGCGAGGTATTGCCAGTAGAGATAAGGAGGTGTTAGTACCATTATACAAGGCACTGGTGAGACTTCATCTGGAATACTGTGTGCAGATCTGGTCTCCCATGTTTAAAAAGGATGAATTCAAACTGGAACAGGTTCAGAGAAGGGCTACTAGGATGATCCGAGGAATGGAAAACCTGTCTTATGAAAGGAGATTCAAAGACCTTGGCTTGTTTAGCCTAACCAAAAGAAGGCTGAGGGGAGATAGGATCGCTCTCTATAAATATATCAGAGGAATAAATACTAGGGAGAGTGAGGAATTATTTAAGCTCAGTACCAGTGTGGACACAAGAACAAATGGATATAAACTGGCTATCAGGAAGTTTAGACTTGAAATTAGACAAAGGTTTCTAACCATCAGAAGAATGAAGTTCTGGAACAGCCTTCCAAGGGAAGTAGTGGGGGCAAAAGACATATCTGGCTTCAAGACTAAGCTTGATAAGTTTATGGAGGGGATGGTACAATGGGATAGCCTAATTTGGGCAATTAATTAGTCTTTGACTACTACTGGTAAATATGCCCAATGGCTTGTGATGAGATGTTAGATAGGGTGGGATCTGAGTTACTACAGAGACTTCTTTCCTGGGTGTCTGCCTGGTGAGTCTTGCCTACATGCTCAGCATTTAGCTGATTGCCATATTTGGGGTCGGGAAGGAATTTTCCTCCAGGGCAGATTGGCAGAAGCCCTGGCGGGGTTTCACCTTCCTCTGCAGCATGGGGCCCGGGTCACTTGCTGGAGGATTCTCTGCACCTTGAAGTCTTTAAACCATGATTTGAGAACTTCAATGGCTCAGAAACAGGTTTAACACAGGAGTGGGTGGGTGAGATTCTGTGGCCTGCATTGTGCAGGAGGTCAGACTAGATGATCATAATGGTCCCTGCTGACCTTAAAGTCTACGATTCTATGAAAAGATGCCATGTGTTACTACAATTAATGTGCCAAATTCAGTGGTGACATCAAATGGCAGTGGACATTCCGTGGTGAGGTAAGAGGCAAAGCAATATATAATTAACAATTTTTTTGTATTCTCTCAAAACCACATTCAGCTCAGCCATAAGTGGATGCGACTGTTGTTGAAGTCACAGAAAGAAAGGTCAGTAGACATTACGTGCACTCTCAAGCCATCAAGAGCAGGCTTAATGGTGCATAGGTTGGCCCTCTGCCCAGGAGATAATTTCACTCATGATGTGAACGTGATTTCAGGAGTAAAAGCAGAGGTTAGCTTTTTTTATTCACTTTTAAAAAATCATTTAGTTCTATTTAGTCATAGGTTTTATGACAAGCAACTTTATCATTCAATCTTTCAAAAATAGGGAAAAACATCTTTTAATGTGAGTTCCAAATAGCAGAGTAGTGAGATTTTCTTGTATACTACTTCACTAATTAACTGGTATTTAAGTAAGACTCAAAGACACACCAAATCTGTACTGGCAGCATTGAACTCCTTTTCATGTGCTGCTGGAAAGGACAATGTGCCCTTGTTGCTAAACGTGTAAAACCTGCAGTCTGATTCGCTGAACTTTGAAAGGCTTCACAATCTTTATTTACCATCTGCAAACACATCTCTATGGATTATTTTCTCACCCTTTCAAATGTTAATTGCAAATGATAAACACAAGAACTACACATATGTTCACTGGGTTTAAAAATGAGGGTGACTGTATAAAACAGGTTACAAATGGCAGAAAAGTAATATTCTATCAGAAGGACTCAGATGTGGCTGTCAGATGAAAAAACCATGAAAGACAATGTTTTCTGCTAAAAAAAAAAAAAAGACCAAAAGCTTCTTTCCTTGGCAAGAGTGAATTTTCTGTACGGTACCAATTTTCTCTACTGCTAACAATGGGTTCCCAGTCACATACACACACAAGCCAAGTAATGAATATGTCATTTCAAAGCAGTATGGAATAAGAGTCCTTGCGTAGTACTGTTACATGAGATAACTCAGGTCAATGGGAAGCTCATGGGCTTACGTTAAAAAATGTAAGCCCTCCAGTTAAAAAAAAAAAGTCTCATGCTACATGTAGCTGAACAAATTAAATTCTTCTGAATGCTAAGTGGACACTTACACTTTTGGCATAACATCCAAAATCCATGAAGTGACATTTGGTGGTTCATTTCCCCTGAAGAGGAGGACCATTAAACATCCTGTCGTTTAAGCCTAATTCCTCAAAGATACCTTGTCACCTCACTCCCATTGATTTAGAGGGGAGTGAAATGCCTAAACACATTTAAGGATCTGGACCTTCATGCATTCCCTTCCAATTTTTTCACATCCTCTCCCACTTTGGCCTGGCTTGCTATAGGCCTCATTATTCCCATTTTACAGGATAGATAATTTAAGGTATAGAGATGTTAAGTGACTTGCTAAAGACCACACAAAAGGCAGTGGCAGAGCAAGGCATAGACCCCAGGTGTCCGGACTTCTAGCCCCTATGAACTTATTTCAGTTTCAATGGCTTGTTTCATCTCTTTATATCAACATACTATGTGTAAATGCCAAAACAAAAGCAAACAAATGATAAAAAGGTCCAGAGAGTGTAATCAAAACCCTCTAAGAGCTTCAAAGCCAGCTATCCAGCCTTATGGAGCCTACTGTTTTTTGCACTCATGCTAAACTGCCCCATCGCTCAGATGAAAGGGTGAATTTGGGATCCATTTTGAATTTCCCCCAATGCATTGCAATTACAGAAACACCTGGTCTGAATAATTTCTGTCAAACTCTGCTGTCAAAATTCAGTGCTCAACAGACCTAAATATTTCATATCAGGCATCAGTATTAATAATGCACATCCAATGGCCCCACATCTTAGGCATGGCACAACTGAAAAGGGGGAAAGAGATTTGTAAAGCTGCTTGTGATAAAGCAATGGGCATTCCAAAACTTTGGGGTTTATCCAAACCTTTTTGTTCTGGTTGGAAAGCTGCAATTGTCTTTTGGGAACTGAGTAGTTTTCACCACTGACTGGAGAGCCCATTATCCAGCAGTGTGTGGTGGGACTAGCAACAGACTTAAAGGTAGATGAAGAGAGTGCATCAAAAATGTTGGCATAGATGGACGGTGTGGCATTGAGGGGATTCTCATACCATGACTCCAGCACAGTATACTTCTTACTTCTTATAACTTTTAAGTTA
Source organism: Gopherus flavomarginatus (assembly GCF_025201925.1). NCBI lineage: Eukaryota > Metazoa > Chordata > Testudines > Testudinidae > Gopherus > Gopherus flavomarginatus. The sequence continues at coordinate 20,738,415 of NC_066631.1, read as the reverse complement.
TAATTCTTAGTGCTTCATAATGGATGTGTTGATATTATAACCAATAAGGTTCTCTCATATAGTAAAGAGAAAGGGGGGATATTCTAAAGCAGGAGTGCCAGAAACTCCTGAATTCTAATCCTGGCTCTGATATCAATTCCACTTGAGGCACTGGATAAATCAGCAAAATCTGGGATTTGACACACTGAGCTGGGAGTCAGACAGTGTGTACTGGGTTTCCAGTTCTCCTCAGACATGTTGTCTCATCTTTGGCAACATACTTAGGCCAAGGTTTCCAAGGGAGTCCACTCATTTTGGATGAAAACAATATCGGAAGGCAACAGCAGCCACATAGGGTCTCTGAAGAGCGTCCTTCTGACATCCCACTTTGGGCACCAGAAGTGGAGACAATCATAGTTAGTGGATGTTTGAAAACTTTGGCTTTCACTTTTGTTCACTTCAGTCTCTCATCAGTTGAGCAGGAATAGTACTTACCTAGTTACCTAGCGCCTTGTGAGAGCAAACATTTGTAGAGGATTACTACATTTAATGCATGTTTTATGAATTAATGTCTATTCACTCAGACTCTGTGATGGAGGGTGATAGAGATATGCAGGAGTAATATTGTTATACAAGCCACTTACCCTCAGTCTCAGCTATCCTTTCCTGACGAAGATTCCTACAGGATATTGTACACTGGAGACAAAAACCTACTCTAGCAGTAAGCAATGTACTGCTTACCGCTAATAATGCATTTTACATAAATTACAGCAATACAATGTACAATGCTGCAATATACAGCTAAGACTGATGTACCCTTTAAAACCCAGTAAATAAAATAACTGCAATAACTAACTGACAGCTGATGACTGCAGTTATTTTGATGCACCAGCGTCAGGAAGAGGAATCAGTTTTCATTTTTTAAAGCTTGTCTTAATTAGACCATTATTTAATGTTTCCCTACCTCCCACCCAAAATGCTCAAAGCCTGGCACTGTTAAGATGCAATATGCATAAGAAACCATCATTTAAAACCAGAGAAAACAGCATCATTAAAAAGGTACAAAATTCATCCAAATTGGGGGGTCAGGGGGAAGGAAAGAGGGAGGAGTCAGTATTAACATGGCAGCTAACCAGCCAGCTGCATGGCTCATGCTAATAAGGTGCTTGGTAGAGTCTGCTTTGAGCTGTTCCTCTTCTTTGTGGTCTAACCCTACAATTCATAATCAGGCAAAACTCTCATTGACTTGGATTTTACTCCTATAAAGAATCTAGATTCAGGCCCATTATCCACTTAATTACTTAGCCCCCAAAATACAGGAGTTCTAGTATTCAGGAAGCAGGATGGCTGGAAGAAGTGCACAAGACCTCTTATTAACTGCAAAACCATGGTTCGGATTCAGTCTGCTCAGGCTTCTGGAAATGTTTGCTTCACACGGGGTATGGTCAGGTCTGGAGAGGAAGGATGGGTGCCATAGGTGTCAACTTTCCAATGTGCCGGGGGGTGCTCAACCCCTAGCTCTGCCCCAAGCCTCATCCCTACTCCACCCTTCCCCCCAAGGCCCCACCCGTCTCTTCCCACTCCTGCCCTGCCTCTACCTCCTCTTTCCACCCCATTCTGCTCCTTCCCTAAATGTGCCATGTCCTCACTCCTCCCTCCCAGAGCCTCCTGCATGCCACAAAACAGCTGCAAGTTGGCGCCTATGATGGGTGCAGTGGTGAAGGGACTAGCTTAGGGCTTGGGCAATCTGAGTTCACTTCCCTGCTGTGTCACAGACTTCCTGTGTGATCTTGGGCAAGTCACGGTCTGTCCAAACCTTAGCTCCCCATCTGTAAAATGGGGATAATAGCACTGCCCTGCCTCACAGACATGTTGCAAGGATCAATACGTTCAAGACTGTGTGGTGCTCAGCTACAACAGTGATGGGGGCCACATGAATACCCAAGATAGAGAACATATTCATTCCCATACTAACATGATAGCATTATCTCATTTGTATAGTAACATGATTCCAATCTGATTTTGTTTCTCTCACCATACACTGACTTTTTCATTTTAAGCACCCCAGCCCTCACAAAATGAAAAGCAAACCCAGACCTGCTACAAGCTCCCATTCATATATATATACACATTCTGAGAGGACACTTATGCACCTGAAAACATACTCCTGTTTTCACTGGACACAAGAAACACACAGAGACAGATGGAAGAGTTCTGCTTTGAAAGACTAAATTGTGAGTAAATCCATTAATAACAGGGCCAACGTTTGACTCAGGTACAGATAAGCATGACACTGTGCAGAGAATGAGCCTATGTGTTACAGAAATGTAACTTGGTGCAATGCTGCATGATGGAATGGAACCTGTCAGTCCATTTACAAATGACTTACAAGTTCAAGGTTATTTCTTTCTGTGTAAGACCGACAAAATCAGCCTTGCACTGTCAGCTGCTTAGACAAATGTGCTAATCTGCATATGTAGCCATTCCATCAGGACACTCTGCCATGCTCAGGTCTATAAACCTCAGAACTTTCTTAATGCTTAGCTGGGAAAAACTCCCTCCCATCACCATCAAGCTTTTCACCCGTGTAGTCAGTACTCTCGCATTTATCAGACGACAAGTTTGCAGACAATACAAAGTTGTTCAAGACAATTAAGTCCAGAGCTGACTGCAAGGAGCTACAGAGAAAAAATCATAAACTGAAGAGCTCTGTGTAGCTCAAAAACTTGTCTCTCTCATCCACAGAAATTGGTCCAATAAAAGATATAACCGCACCTACCACGCAGGGACCCAAAATAGCAGATGAAATTCAACACTGATCAGTGCAAAGTAATGCATTCTGGAAAAAAATCATCCCAAATACACATATATAATAATGGATTCTAAATTAGCTGTTACTACTCAAGAAGGAGATCTTGGAGTCGCACTGGATAGTTCTCTAAAAATTTCAGCTCAACGGGAAGCAGCATTTCAAAAGGCTAACAAAATGTTAGGAACTATTAGCAAAGAGAGAAACAGAAAATATCATAATGTCACTATATAAATCCATGGTGTATCCACACTTTGAATACTACATGCAGTTCTGGTTCCCGCATCTCTAGAAAGATATAATGCAACTGGTAAAGATTCAGAGAAAGGCAAGAAAGATGATCAACGGAATGGACCAGCGGCCATACAAGGCTAGACTAAAAAGATTAGGGCTGTTCAGTTTAGGAAAGAAATTACTACAGGCGGATATGATATGAGTCTATAAAATCATGAATGCAATGTAGGAAGTGAATGGAGAAATGTGATTTATGTTTTCCCACCATCCAAAAAAACAACCACCACCCCACAAAAGTTAATTACCCCATGAAAATAATAGGCAGCAAGTTTAATACAAACAAGATAAGAGGAAGTGCTTTTTCACACAACACACAAAAATATTTCTCATGCATACACCATAAGCACTAGAATGCAGCTACTAGACCAAAAAGCAGGATACTTTCCCACACTATTTCACTTCATCTGTAACAACCTCCTGCTTCTCCTGTGAGGCTTATACACCTGCCCTGAGTGTCACCAGACCAGCTCCTGGCTTGGGGATTGTCTGGAGCCTAGCACAGAAATGACTCATCAATGCATGTGACTTAATCAGGATCTAGTTCAAGGATAACTGATCACCTTACAGTTGACCTAATTATATTCCCTTTGAAATCATGGCACGGCTCTCCGGCCAAGTCACATAAAGTCCAAACCCCTTCTGGGATAATACAAAGGTCCAACGCCCTTGGGCTACTCCTTGTCCTGTCCTATGGGAGTGAGTCTTCAGGCCCACACTAGGCTCAATATTCCTTACGTTGGGCTTGCACACTGCTTCCTCGGAGGCTGAGGGGGGACTCAAGCCCACCCTGTACTCTTCTCTGAGTTGCAAACCAGCAGCCCTGTATTAAACAGCTAGATCTGCTTCTTCAGACATACTGCTGTATCCAAAGCTGCTTGCTACTTGCAAGACCCCTTGTGCTGCTTCCACACAGCCTGTGCTTAACAAAGCCTCCCTTTGGTTCTCAGACTCTCTGTAGGTCCTCCCAGTTTCTCCTTTCTCTGCTGAACTCTTCCACCCATCTCAGGCTCCATTGAAGGGCTTTTGCTGACCCTACCCCAGGGTCTCCCCCATAGGAGCCTAACCTGCTCCCTGTAGATCCTGTTGAAATCCTATTTGAGGGCTCCCTCCTGCTCCTTGTGAGTTTCTCTCCATAGGAGAGTCCCATCTGTTTTGCAATCCCTCCCCACCCTCAGTTCCCTCCAGTTTCTAATCAGGCCCAGGTGCCTAATGATCCTTACTTAGCTCTTCCCACTCTGGCCAGGAGGAAATCCCTCAATCACAGGCGTGCTCACTGCTCTTAACCTCTTGTCTAACAGGTGATGGGAGTCTGCCCCACCACAATGCCCTTTTTCACCCAGTGCAAAATGGAGTCCAATATCCCCAAGCAAAGACAGATTTGGCTCGTGCACGATCTGCAATTTTATTTCTTTGGCACCATTTGTTTAGACACGCTGGAAACAGACTTGGTGCTCAAATTATTGTGAGCAACAGTGCCAAGAGATAAACACTGCAGGCCAGATGCTGCGCTGGTCTTGCATGTACAACTCCCAGTCACGTAAAGAGGAATGGTGGGCATGTGGCTCTGCAGTGAGTGTCTTCCATGAAGTAACGTTGTCCTTCCTATGACACTCAGTCTTGGGAGCCACTAAGGTTCTAGAGGGATAAGTGCATTGGAAACATGCACAATTCAATAACCGGACAAGAGAGACACGTCCCCTACGTACAATTCACATGAGAGTTTTTAACACCAGAGCCATTGGAGACTCTGGTAGGGGCTGCATTGACCATGCACCTGCTCTCTTTGCATCTTTTCTCATAGTCTCTCTAATCCTCTCTAATTCTCTGTTTACTCAGGAAGTCTCTTGATGCTGTAACTTTCCCACTGTGGAGGTTGCCTCCCTCAACACTCCTCTGATCATGGATTCCGGCATCTATATTCACTGCGACAGATGGCAGCATCTCTGCTTCCTGGCTGTGAGCTTGCCACGGGATAAGCAAGATGTGAAGAAGTCTAGTTTGGCCAGTTTATAATTTGTTCTCTGCCAATTTTTCTTGCTAAATCCTTGAGCTGAACCCAGCCTCTAGCACAGAGAACACTCATCTTGGATATTTAACCAAAGAGCGAATTGTGCCCTGATCCATGCCTCATGTAACCTTATTGAGTTCAACGAGGCTACACAGGGTATAACTCAGAACCCAACTTTTGACCTCAGGTTATTAAATTATTGAGCTATCACATCGTTTGGAACCTATTTAGAATATGTGGTTAGTTCTCTTCTCACACGAACAGGGAGGCAGGATGGTGATATTTCAGCTAACAATTGCATATTAAAGTAGAAAAATCTTAATTAACAAGTCAGATTAGTTTCTAGACACTCAGCCAAGCCCTCAGAATCTCTCATCTACTGACTCTGCCTTCAGAGGCTACTGACAGGTGAGAAAATGAAAACTGTAAAGGGAAAAAAACAATTTAAAATGCTGTTTCATTACATTGAAAGCTGGGGGCTGCATGACATGTGTCTTTTGCTATGCAAAGAGATTCACATCAAGAATGTATTATTGAGATATTTGCTACTGTATGTGCTTAGAGTAACATACATTTTGCTGTGGGAGGATTAATTTTTGCAATACATACCGATATTTAATTTCCATATCTCTTGTAATCCACAGAGATGGTGATCTACCCAGTGAAATACTTAAACCCAGCACTGTTCCCTGTTTCACCTCCTGCAAAATGGGGATTCCCACCTACCTGCAAAGGGGGTTTTGAAGATTAATAATTGCTAAGTGTTATTACTTGTGTACTTGCACACAGTGGGGTATAGTCACTGGATAGGGCACTGAACTGGGAGTCAGGACACCTGGGTTCTGCTATTGACCTACTCTGTGCTCTTGGGCAAGTCACTGGACTTCAATATGCCTCTGTGTCCCTGCTCATCCTGTCTCTGTCTTATAAATTTGGACAGGGGCTGTCTCTTTATGTGAGTCTGTACAGTGCCTAGCAAAATGGGACATGATTCAAGTTGGGCATCAAGATTCTACCAGGATACATGCAGCGGAATCCATTCCATCAAAATGCTGGCTTTTTGATCACGTACTGCATTATGCTAACTGCTCTATACCTTGCTGTGCAGTGGGTAAGTCTAACAAACAGTCTGATAAAAATTGAAATAGACAGAATCAGAGTTCAGATCTCCAAAGTATCTGAACTTCTACAGTAATCTGATCAATACTGACATTCAAACCCTGAAGAAAAACATCCCCTGTCTTAGAAAACTGTGTATTTTCTTTTCTACAATGATACAAGGGGTAGCTTGCATGAGATTGTTGAATAAATTGAATGAGTTCCTCCAACCATTTCACTTCTGAAAGTAATTCCTACGGAAATGTCCTTGTCTTAATAACCAGTTTGTCTTCTTCCTCTTACCCCAGCCTCTCAACACCCATATTCTCTGGAACTATTGTTTATCTAGTTCCATGATTCTGGCAGGTTAAGGAAAGTGCTAAACAGTGTCCCCAATATTGGGATAGGAGTAAAGAGGACAAGAAAGAGCAATAAAGCCAACGTGGACTAATAGACAGACCCCAGGGCTAGGAACCAAGAATTGCTAGGGTCTAGATTTATCTGTGCCATTGACTTGCTGTGTAGCCTCAGGGTAAATCAATTAATCTGTGCCTCAGTTTCCCTTCACAGAAACTGTAAAATGGGGCTCTTCACACTTGCTTGCATTCCTGTGTGTTCCAAGCTCTGAATGTTGAGTGCTAAATATTGTTATTAAAAGCCTTGCAGCTTGAAAGCAAAATTAGCAGTGTGGTGTTCATGTAGTTCTGAGGCACAGAGCCTTTGCATAGCAGCTTCTCCTATTAGAATGGCTACCACTCTACACTGTATGCAGAGGGCACAATTATTTTAGCTCCAAGCATCCACTCTACACTAAAGATTTCCTGAAGGCTGGTTAGCAAAATCCATCTTGAATAGGTAGGCTTCAGACTAATCACGTTCAGGGCTCAGTCATTCTATTACTTAAAATCCTACAGGAACCTCATCTCATGAATATTTTACTCCCTGTAATATTAATAAGGGATGCTATGACAGAGCTGGCAAAGGGAAATTTCTAACAGTACTTATCATAGAATCATAAAAGAATAGGGTTGGAAGAGACCTCAGGAGGTCATCTAGTCCAACCCCCTGCTCAAAGCAGGACCAACCCCAACTAAATCATCCCAGCCAGGGCTTTGCCAAGCCGGGCCTTAAAAATCTCTAAGGATGGAGATTCCATTACCTCCCTAGGTAACCCATTCCAGTGCTTCACTACCCTCCTAGTGAAATAGCTTTTCCTAATATCCAACCTAGACCTCCCCCACTGCAACTTGAGACCTTTACTCCTTGTTCTGTTATCTGAGAACAACCACTGAGAACAACCTACTTCCATCCTCTTTGGAACCCCCCTTCAGGTAGTTGAAGGCTGCTATCAAATCCCCCCTCACTATTCTCTTCTGCAGATTAAATAAGCTCAGTTCCCTTAGCCTCTTCTCATGTGTCCCAGCCCCCTAATCATTTTCATTGCCCTACGCTGGACTTTCTCAAATTTGTCCACAGCCTTTCTGTAGTGGGGACCCCAAAACTGGACACAATACTCTAGATATGGCCTCACCAGTGCCAAAGAGAGGGGAATAATCACTTCCCTCGATCTTGCGGCAATGCTCCTACTAATGCAGCCCAATATGTGGTTAGCCTTCTTGGCAACAATGTCACACTGTTGACTCATATCTAGCTTCTTGTACACTGTAATCCCCAGGTCCTTTTCTGCAGAACTGCTGTTTAGCCAGTCGGTCCCCAATCTGTAGCAGTGCATGGGATTCTTCTGTACTAAGTGCAGGACTCTGCACTTGTCCTTGTTGAACCTCATCAGATTTCTTTTGGCCCATCATCCACTTTGTCTACATCACTCTGGACTCTATCCTTACCCTCCAGCATATCTGCCTCCCCCCAGCATAGTGTCATCCGCAAACTTGCTGAGGGTGCAATCCATCCCATCATCCAGATCATTAATGAAGATGTTGAACAAACATATTTATGAGGCGGTCTGACTCCATAGCCTCCTACTTACAGTTAATAAGACATCTAGTTGCCCAGTGGACCTCAACCCTGTACAAAGGTCATCAGGTGGCAATGCCCTAATATGACACTTAGGAATCCCACAGATGTTCCTGGATCTCCTCATTAAACAACCAGTAAGGTGACATTTAACATCCCATCAGGGTTGGCTTTATTATTAACAAAACAGGAAGTGTCCCTCCATTTTAAGGTCCTTGATAGGAAGCCAGACTTGGATTCTTCAGCTTCACCCTCAAAAATGGTACAGTTTCTCCAGGCAGCAAGGGGATAATCTTCAGCCATTCCTCCTGGTATGTGTGTTCTCCTTTGTAGGAGCCTCCCAGTAGAATGGAAGAGGAAAAATTCTTTCTGAGGAAGACCATCAGATTGTGACCACCTCCCCTTAATTTCCTCCAACCTTAAAAAGCATCAGCTGAAGGGTGCTCTTTTTTCACAAGTGGCAGCACTAGTAGTTTTGCCAGAGTGGGAGGGTGGCCCTCTCCCTTTTGCCACCTTCCTGGCCTAGGTGCAGAGTAAGCACATCTCATGTTCTTTTCCTGGTGATGTCCCTTTAAGATTGTCTCAGAGAGTTGGGTAAAAAAATAGTGAACTTCTGGGTTGCAAAATAACTACCCTGGAAGGCTTTGGAAGCTAGCAGTGAAAGGCCCATGGAGCATATTGAGATAAAGCTGAATGGCCAGTAACTCAAGTTGCAGCCACTAGCTCAAGGCGCTAGCAGAGAATCACCAGGTGTACATCCATGCCCCTACATTCGTACAGCATAAGAGTCATCATTTACTCAAGAAGGGTTCCATGGGATAGGGAAGAGCATATCTCCTTCTCTGACTGAAAAATTACAGCCCCACTGAAGAGCAGCTCTGCAGGTCCACAATGGCCATTTACTGTGGGACTAGTTTTGAGCATCATTGGGCTTTAGAAACAGTTGAAAGCTATTTAAACATGAGTCCCTGACAGTGTTTCAACACGGGTTGTTGATCTCACTAAATGTCACGGTGTCACTGATAGTGGGGTGCTGCAGGAAATGTCACCTCTTCAATGCCCTGACTCATTTCTTGTGACACCATACAACATGTTAGAACTGGCTCAAGATCCATTTTGCTTTCCCAAGCATACTTCTGTTTGTGGCTCCTTTTGCAAAAGGCTTCCTGTATTTAATTAAATTGTAAATTATATTTAGATAAGGTGTGGGGACAAGGGGGTGGGAACCAGCAAACCACAGCATGAGGGAAAAGATTAGAACAGCTACTGAAATACAATGTCATGGTTTGTTATCATGGTTTATCTGTCTATTTTAATGGATCATCAGTTTATGAATCCTCTTAGTAGAAATTAAAATGGGTTCTGAATCGATATATCATCCATTATAAATCTGTACATAAGCTCTCAGCCATAATTAGCAAGTGAATTGAGATTTAGGTAGGAAAACAATATTTAGACGTTAGGCTGACAGGCACAGTATTCAGCACACGATGTACTTGTTAATCATAGCAGGTATTAGAACCATAAGAGGATCTGAGATTTCTTATTTTTCCTGAGGCGGCACCCACAAGTCACATTCTCTTCTCAGGTTTAAAAGGAAATAATAGCTGGATTCTTTCCCTTACTCTGGTCCTTGGCCTCCCTCCATTTTTATGCCAAGCATAGCTCATAGCTCATCTGGAATAGAGTCTGGCCCAATGTAATTCCACTGGCTCCAGTGGAATTAGCCCCGTATAAGGGGATAATCACATAGCCATGTATTTAGTTAACATCCTGATCCTGCCACATGAGTAGCTCCACTGGAGTCCCAAGAGACAGTATGGTCCAGGGAACTGGCACTGGGTCTCCAGGGGTGCCATTTAAAGTTGTCTACATGGCCCAAATCTAATGGTGGCACGTAGAGCATACACTATGTGCCCCCGTAGCATAGGTATAAATAGCAGTGCAGACGGTGAGGCACTGCTTAGGCAAGTAAAGATGCCCCAGAGCTTTAGGTTAGGTACCCTAAATAGCCTTCTACACACCTAAGCAGTGCCTTCCCCGTCTATGCTGATATTTTTAGCAGTATAGTATTCTACTACCTCTGCGTCACTGGAGCCTTTTCCCGCTGCCTCTCCTCAGCTAGAGCCTTTCACAGCCACGTGTAGCTGCATGCTGCAGTGTGAACATTGTGCTTTTCATTGTGCCATGTAGCTACACATACCCTACACGATGGTGCCAGTGTAGACGAGGTCTTAGGTCAGGCAGGGCTGGGCAAGGGAGGAGTTGCACCCATGCTTCCCAAGCTCCACACCATCTGTTAACTTTAGTTTTAAAAGTCATCTGTTTGTCCTGTGTTGGTTATTTCGTTGTAGTAAACCTATACAAGTGTTATTATTGCCTATATTTTTAATGAACTGTCCCAAAATAGACCGATTTTTACATCTTATCCTTCAAAAAATCCAAGAGCTTCAAGGATCCTAAATGGGCCCTGGAACCCACCTTCCCAAAATTGCCCCCTCCTCTATTGAAATCTGAAATGGCACCACCACTGGGTTCTGTTGTCAACTCTTTTATTGACCTTATGCAAGGTAGGACCCGCTCTGTGGTTCTGTTTCCCCTCCCTCCCTTCATTATGTCTTTTTAGATTGTAAGCGCTGTAGGGCACTACGTTTCTTGGGTACCTCGAACAATGGGACCCTATTTTCTCTTCTCGCCTCTGAGGACTACTATAATACAAACAGCGTATAAATATGATGATGATGATGTAATCAATGGGACTAATTGAACTTAAAGATAAACGTTAAGGCTTCAACATACTTCTTAGTATCAGACATTTTGGGACTGGGGAAAAACATTTTGCAAAATTTGTAGCCAATGTTTTTAGTTTAGTAGTACCCATTTATCATATGACGTTATGATTAATCAATATGTTATATTACATATATTCGCTGTATGTTAATCAGAGTTGATTTGTAGGATTATAAAGGTATAAGACTGATCAATATTTAGATGAACTATGTGGTAGACATGAGTAAGACAAACTGAAACTCAAAAGCCTGTAGGTTGAGGCCTCCAAGACTCTAGCTTAGCTATTTTAGGCCTGGCAGACGAGAAATGATGGCGCAACTCAATGACTGAGAAATAACCTGAAAGATGATGGGAAAGAGGTACTAATCAGTAACATTGTGCAAGTATAGCTGCAAAGATTAAAACTAAATTATAAAATGCAGTAACAACAAATATTGTCTCTAACACATGCCCTAACCGCAGGCAAAGTTAGTATGTCAAGAACCTACCCAGCCTATAGGATGTGAGGTCCTTTGTGTTTCCAGGGGACACAAAACAATAAGAAAAAGAGGGCAGACACTTTCATGTACCTGTACAGAATGTAGGTATAGACCAGAGGTCAGCAACCTTTCAGAAGTGCTGTGCTGAGTCTTCATTTATTCACTCTGATTTAAGGTTTTGCATGCCAGTAATAATTTTAACATTTTTAGAAGGTCTCTTTCTATAAGTCTATAATGTATAACTAAACTATTGTTGTATGTAGACTAAATAAGGTTTTTAAAATGTTTAAGAAGCTTCATTTAAAATTAAATTAAAATGCAGAGCCCCCAGACAGGTGGCCAGGACCTGAGCAGTGTAAGTGCCGCTGAAAATCAGCTTGTGTGCCGCCTTCGGCACCCGTGCCATAGGTTGCCTACCCCGGTATAGACAGACTCACAGTATAAAAAGGGGTGCCCAGAGCAGGGAAATTGGGCTTCCGATGGGAAACTCCAGCGGGAACCACTCCCATATTGATGGTCAATCCATCAGAGGGCCAACAGACTAACACGGGGTAGGCAACCTATGGCACGTGTGCCAAAGGCAGCACGGAAGCTGATTTACAGTGGCACTAACATGCCCGGGTCCTGGTCATCGGTCCAGGGGGATCTGCATTTTAATTTACTTTTAAATGAAGCTTCTTAAACATTTTAAAAACCTTATTTACTTTACATACAACAATAGTTTAGTTATATATTATAGACTTCTAGAAAAAGACCTTCAAAAAACATTAAAATGTATTACTGGCCTGTAAAACCTTAAATTAGAGTGAATAAATGAAGACTCAGCACATCACTTCCGAAAGGCTGCTGACCCCTGCTCTAACACCATCTAGGAGGATGTGAGTGTGTCTGTAGGTATAAATAGTTCATTGTACATATCTATAGAAATTGTATATGCTGTGGCATTTATAGCTTTGTTGGGAACGTCAATGAAATTACTAGAACATTGATGCTCTTTTAATTGTATGTGTTATTTGCCTATGGTTTCATGTGTTCCTATGAACTCTAAATCTAGAACAAACAGGTGTAATTCTGTTGAACATGATACTGTAGCCACCAGAGCCAAACCAAGAACAGGTTTTGTTTTTCAATTCAAACATCTCCCTGCAGTTCTGTGAACCTAACCATGACATCAGTAGGCTAGTACACATGAACCAGACTAGAAAAAGCTGAGTGAAACTGGCTGGTTTAATTAATTGTCTTAGTTGAACGATAGTCTAAAAACCCAAAACAAAATTGAGAAATAAAATATATAAAGACCTGGTTGCACTTCGATCTATTTAGATCTCTGGGCCAGAGAGCTTACAATCTTTTTGTTCTATGTACAGCACCTAGCACAATGTACTCCTGGTCTCTCACTGGGACTCTTAGGTGCTGCTGAAATAGGGTGACCAGATGTCCCAATTTTACAGGGACAGTCCCGATTTTTGGGTCTTTATCTTATATAGGCTCCTATTACCCCCCCACCCTCTGTCCCGATTGTTCACACTTGCTGTCTGGTCACCCTATACTGAAATGCAAATAAGTAAAAATAATAATAATTCACTGCTGCTCTGCACCTTGTACAGTCATTTCACCAATACAAAGTGAAAACTACTAGATCACAATGATAGTGTTTTATATTCACATTGCATGCGTGTAATTGACAAGACAACCAAAAGCTCAGACAACCAGGAGTTAATTTTAAAAAATTCAGTTCTATTAAGCTAAAGTATAGTTAATAACTCATGAATTCTTTCCCACTATTTAAAATACTTTCTTGATTTTTTTCATAAAAGACACAAACCACATAAAAGTAGAACCCAAGTACATATTAGAAGCCATTAGCTATGCTACATTATGTTTTTGTACTAATTGAAGAGGAAATCTTATGGATTTAATTTAAACCTAAGGAGTAAATGCTGACAGAGCTAGCTGTTCCTGCTGTCACTGCTGGTGTTGGCAATTTTTCTTTGCTTAGTACTGTCCCTTTAATATCTAACCTAATTCTCATTGAAGGTCAGCTGCAAAACTCCACTGAATTCAATAGAAACAGGAATCGGCTCCATTGCATTTAGTGTCCAGGGAGCAGGACTGTCATTTGATAAAAATGTGAATGGACTGTATTAATTATCTGCTTTATTTCATTGTCTACCTTAAAAATTACCCTAAATTCCTAGATACTTTCTTTAGAGAATTTGCTTCCTATTGTCTGTTTAAGCCAATAAATACATCAGCGACATTTGCAGTACCATCATTGATGTCAGTGACAGAAGACTGCTGAACTAGTAAAGTCAGTAGTACAACTCTTACTGACTGATTTCTGCAAGACAGGATCTGACTCTAAATGTAAGATTTTCCAAATTTTGATTTAAAAAAATTGTTTGAAATTTCAAACCAAAACAGAGAAAAGATGTCAAGGAAAGTATTGCTAAACTTTTATTCCATTTTTCAACAAAGGACAAGGAACATACCATGGCATTGATCTTATCATTGGGGAAAGCAACATGGTAAGTCTTCTGGTGGTAATGAGGCTAACACTTTGCAAGACAAAGCTGAGTTCCATGAGGGTAGATATTTGGTTTTAGGGTGGGTTAAAGTTGCTATATGTTATTTGGCTGAACCAGCAGACAATGTTTACATGCAGCTTGAGCAGAGCAAACGATGCAGCTATTCTCACCTTGCAGAAGATTACTCACTTTCAAGAAGCTGACAGCAATAAATGAGCTCCTATGCCCCAGTGTTCACATATCAGGGCTTACAGTGTCTCTTACTTACCTGTTATTCAAGATGAAAGAAAACCAAAACCAAAACTATTCTCGGGTGCCATCTGAAGAATATCATCTTGAAAGTACCATTATCAGTAGGGTTTTCAAATTTTTCACAGCCTGCCGAGCATCCAGGATGATTTCATAGCATATGAAATATAGGCTCCATGTAAAAAGGGCTTTCAATGCCGTGAAAGTTAGATAAGGAAGTGCCGTGTCACATCACTTCATCAAAATATTGTCAAACACTAACCAGGTCTCCTGCCAAAGAGATGAAACATGAATGCACAATGATGCTTTAAAACTTTTAAATATTTCAAATCTGTGCTATTTTGAAATGACAGAGAATGCATTATTTTAAATACAACTTTAGTTCATGTGCACAAAAACTGTATTACAATAGTGTAGCTAATTATATATAGTCATATAATTACATAATCAGTGTATAGGTAATAGATTAGATTTGAGTTGTAGTTTAAGTGGTAAGGCAAAAGTATGTATTACTGATGAGTGTGTATTAGGTACATAAGTCAGATAAGGCTGTAGCAAGGCCTACAGGCTTTAGGTCTGTAACCTGAAACAGGTTGGCAGGACTAATTGACTGAGATATAACCCTGTACCGGTAAAGTGTAAAATTATAGTAAAATATGTGTTAAGTGTTAATGTTCTGGAAACTATGAAGCAATAGACTGGAAAATATGTTGCAATGGATCCAGTTAATATTGCAAGATGACCAGTAGTAACATCTTGTGGTAAAGTTAAAATTCTCCAAGTTGCTATGGTAACTGTTTGACATAAAATGAGTAAAAAAGGCACTAATGAGGTAGCCTATGAAAATAAGGCAGCCCTAAATTAGTGAGGTGTGGAAGTATGGATAAGGAAATAGGAGTAGGAGGAATCTTAGTAGGCATACGTATAATTCAGGTGTTGCCTAGCCTGTGTGCTAGGGGGAGGGAAACGCACAGGGAGATGCCAGGATGAGAATGACAGGTGATGACAATGAAGAAGATGAAGACGACGACAACTAACGCTCTTGGGTCCCCCAGCAGGAGCTGTGAGTAATGCCAATCGTAGGGCTTTGCATTCTCTCTCTATCTGCTATTGTATTTCAGTGTTTGTGGGATTGTTTCTCTGTTTAGCAGATTTGTTAATAAAGAGACATGATAAATTCCAGTTGTTTCTTGTGTGCTTCTAGGATCTCTCATTCTAATTATACTGATAATAATATTCCCTATATCTGTAGCCCTCAGGAGACAATACATTTATTGACCACTGCAGTCTAAGAGATTAAGCAATAATCAATATATCAGCCCATCAATAAGGCAACAGTAGCAAACCCTTGCTGTTGGATAGGTGTAACCCATGCTGACACCATGTGTTTCTTTGTCCCCAGCTAGTGACTACAACATGTATGGAGCTTTATGAGTTTGCTACTGCCTCTGACCTAATGTGGTCCTTTACCTCCAGCAGTACAGGCCTTCGCATTTAAAACCTGGATTCAAAGTGCTTGAAGCCCATCTGTCTGTGGGCACCATTACACTCTGCTAGGGTGGGCTTTACAAGCATAGCATTCTGAGCCAGAGTTATCTTGCCTGGAAAGAAATTCTGCTACTCCTGCTTGTCCTATAATACTTATCTTCATGATCCACAGATCGTTAAACAAGTGGATTGGTTGCTGACCTTCAGTGGTCTCCAGGAGCTCAGAGTCCAACCAGCAAGTAAGGACTCTAGCGCACACAAAAGAGCTAGGTGATTCTTCTGTGTGGTTGGACTGTTTATGTTTCTTTATATACACAGACATACAAGAGTCCTCCGAATCGGGTCCTTCAAGAGCACATTTGCAGTTAGTTACAGTCTTCCTGCATGGCCATCAGTGCAGAACATAGCCTAAAATACACTCATTATGGTTTCATCTAAACCAATTGGTGCTATAATTTATTGTTATTTCTGGCTTACAGCAGAATGACTCACAAACCAATTGGAACCCATAACAAACAAGTATCTATTCCAACCCCACTTCATGGGCTCTTAAACACCTCATCACATTTAGCTTCAGCTTTGTGTTTGGAGAACGTCTGTTTACATTTAAGCAAGACTATTTGTTATTAAATCTAACAGGTGAGCAATGAATGTGCTTAGGCTGATTGTGTCTTGTGCGGCACGCAGATTAGCATTAAAACAGGCAAATAAGCTTCTTGCATTTACCATAGTTGGATGTGTGCAGCTCTTGACTGCCAAGGGTTAAGAAGTACAAAGATCTCTAGGTAGGCACAAGGGTTTTGTTATTCTTTACAAAACCTACATCATCCATAGATTAAAGCAGCAGAGGGGTTGATTCATTAGGAAGCAAAGAGCAAGATGTACATAGATCAACAATGCTTAAGAGTTCATGATTACAGTCAACAAGTGCCAAAGGATGCAAGTATGAGGTAGGGAAGGAGAGGAATTCTTTAGAAGTTATATGGTCAATACAAGGCAATGGGATGAGGAGTCAGGACTCCTAGGCTCAATTCCAGGCTCTGGCACTCAACTGCCTGGGGATGAAATTCACCTCTGTGTCACAGCATGACATTTATATACCATTCACGCCCTGTAAACCATCAAAGCAGGATTTATGTGGTGCACCGGGCTTAAACTAGTCCACTGTGCAGGGGTGAATTTCATCCTGAGTGGCCATGGATGAGTCACTTCACTGTGCTTCTGCTTTCCCCATGTGTAAAATGGAGATAACACTTTCCCATCTCGCAGAAGTGAAGAGGATTTAATTAGCATTTGCAAAGATTTTCTTTTTTTGAGATCATTTGAAGATGCTCTGTGAGTGTATAACCAGGAATTATGCAATAATATTCAGAAAAGGCTGAATATCAGGCAAAATCATGCTAAGGTTGAGATCTATGGAATAATCTCCTCTGGAAAACAGTGGAAATTCCATCATTCAAAACATTTAAAATTAACAAGATAAAGCAATAGAAAAAGTGTTGCAGGAAATAATCCTTCACTGACAGGGGAATGGACCAAATGTGATTCAATTGTTCTTTTCCATTGTGACCCAGGGACTCCTGGTCCCAACTGGCAGAGGGCATGGGGGGCTCACGGAGTCTTACAGGCACCCCTGGGTCAGATATATGTATAGTAGTTCTCCAAAGAATAGCATGTGAGGTCTCTACTGAGAGCCAGAAGCCCATTGGTTGTCATGTTAATTGCTAAATGTGTGTGCATTTATGTAACTATATTGCAAAATATACTTGTCTCAAAGTCTTGGAGTTAAGGCAGGGCACCAGGAGATGACGTATCTCAAAAATGTTCCTTTCAGGCAGAAGATAACAGACACCTATCTCCCTGTCTGACCATTTGTGTATTGTGCACCTTATGACATAGGCCCATTGGCATACTGAGCCTTGTCGGAAAGAATACATTGTGAAATCTACAGGATGTAACAAGCAGCAAGTGGGTGTCCTATTTATCAATAAAAGCAATGGATTGTCCTGGTATATCTTGGAGTGAAAAGCAACAGCTGGGATCCGTCATGGAGGAGGCAACTGGCAGAGTGCTTGTCTCAAGAAAGGATGGTCATGGTCAACCTGGCTGTAAAGCACTGCAAGGATTTTGGGTGCACAATACTTCATTAGACATGAGAGTATCTTGTTAATTAAGTCTAGGCTCAAGCATGTGTGTTATGGTTTTATTTCATATGGAACCATTTATTTCCAATGCTTTACTTATTACTAATTGAATCTCTGTGCTTTGTTAACATTAATGTTAACTTGATTTCACTATAAACATATCTAAATGCTTGTGTGTTAAGGGGACTGGTGATCTGAGGTGTAACTGCTAAGATGGGTTGGGCTGTTTCTTTGGAAGTAGCAAATCTACGAGTATTGTGAGTGTCCAGTACATCAGGGGCTGGATGCTCCAGGGAAATGTTCAGAAGGTTCGAGGGTTGGGGTGTGCCAGTCACTAATCTGTAAAGTAACAGCAGGGCCTGCAGGGCTTAGAAGGGAGTACTTGTGTTGCCTGTGGCCAATGCAGAGGGGGAGGTGACTCATGATAGGCACAGAATGGGCTTTATCACGCTAAGGACAGTTGGTAGCTAAGTGCCTCGCAGCCCGGGGCATCCCCAGGAAGTGTCATACCCATCCCCAACTTCAATGATTCTGCAATATTTGGCCCTATGAAATGAGGGCCTACGCTCGACATCATGGTATGTCTGTCTGTGTGTCTGTCTGTAACAGGATAACTTTGGAACCTGACATCCGATCAATTCTAAAATTTATGGGAATGTTGCAGGCATCAGTAGACAGAACCCTATTGATTTTGGTAAAAATAAGAAGACCAGAAAAGCCTGAATCAGAGGAAAATCAGGGTCCCCCAAACAGCAGGGCAGTGAAAACAATGGATTTGATTGCAGTACAACACCAGAACATCCTCAACATGAGATGGTCTGTGGAACAGGAGATAGAGTCTATCAACATGCTACAGTACCTTGGCACTTCTGATGGGAGCCTCCAGGTAATCCAGCAAAGCACTAGACAGGATGGGCTGCTACAGGCAGTTAAGTAATCAATGCCATTGGATTACAAGAAGCAAGTGCCAAAGGAGTTTTCCCCTACTGCCTAATAAGGGATGAGCTGTGTGTGCAAGGTGGGATTTTGTTTAAAGGGGACCAAGTAGTAATCCCAGAAGACATAAGAGCTGACATAATAGGATGGATACACACTTCACACTTAGAGATAGAGGCATGTCTCAGACAAGCCATGGAGCATATCTACTGGCCAGACACTACTGTCCAATTGACAGCATACGTGGAACAGAGAAAGATGTGCAAAGAGTACAGTGATTGACAACAGAAGGAGATTTTACATCAGTGGTGGGGGAGCTGTGGCCTGTCAGGGCAATCCGCTGGCAAGGTGCGAGACAGTTTACATTGACCGTCTGCAGGCACGGCCGTCCGCAGCTCCCAGTAACCACGGTTTGCTGTTCCCAGCCAATGGGAGCTGTGGGAAGCGCCCTCCACTGCTCTACATGCAGTGGCAAAAGACTGGATCCAAGCTACAGTGGGATACAGGTCATATGAGGTAGCTACAGACTCAGGAAGTGAAAGTGAAAAGAAACAATCGCAAAGTAGAGGCTGACATCTGGCATGCCCAGATAGAAGACCCACCCTCCCGCCTCAGTCACCAGCTGACCTGACATAGGAGAGTCAGTAGAAAGGGGGTATATGATCACTAAGGAGGGCCAATAGGAAGCTACCCAACAGAACGAAGACAGTCACAGGGTCCCCCCCATCAGCAATAACACATACAAGAAGTGGGAGCTTGGCTCGAAGTCCAGCACACTTGAAGGACAATGAGGTCTAACAAGCCACAGTGGGACAGCAGTAAATATCATGTCCCTGTGGTGTGTTACAGACTATTAAGCGCTGGCCCTGGCAAGTCAGCAAACACTTGCATGAAAGATGCATTGACAAAAATTGTTGAAAAGAAATATGCAGCAGCCTGCGTGGAACTAGGAAGGAAGGGTACAGGTTCTAGATGAGAGGAGTTTGCAGAGGCACAGCAACAGGAAGTCAGTCTGTAGGTACATGGCTAAAATAATAGCTGCAGTTGCATTGTCTCTGTAAATAATTCTCTTAATAAAGAGTCAGTTCAATTATAAAGGCACAGAGTCCCCATGTAGTCACCCAGTACCTGGTATATCAAATAGGAGGAAATAAAGGCCCAGAGAGGAGTTGGAGGGAAGTGATGGTGATAAGAGAAGCAGAGACCCAGAAAGGGGGAAGTGGGTGGATGAGTGGGTGGAAGCAGGGATTCAGGGTCTAGGTTTCTCAGCTCTGGAAGGAGAAAGGCTGTGTATTGGGGGTGGGGGGTGTGTAGTGATTCCAAGTCAGGGTTGAGGGGCAGAGGAGAATTCTGGCAGGGAATGAGTCACTGGAGGGTAAAAAGCAAAGCAGCTCTGAATGCAGGGGTTGGGGGGTGTCTAACCCCATGATCCCCGTATCTGCTCTTCTCAGTCCCTGTTACCCATCCCCTATACTCTGCACTTCCCTTCCCTCCACTCTGCATACAGAGGAATCTCTCTGCTCTACCTTGCATATCATTTGCAGCAGCTTAATGTGCTGTTCTCCCACGTGTATAATAATCAGTTACAAGTTTGTATGTAAATGACCATAGTCATGGGATCTCTTTAAAGACAGCATTATAATGCAGCTGGTTTTAAAACCTGAAGAGCCCTATTAGATGGATGGAACTAACCATGTCAAGTCAACAGAGAAAAGTAAGGAATGTCCCTGCTTTACTAGCATATGTCCTTGAAATTCCCTCTAAAATACATTCAGATACTCAAATTTATACTTTACCTTATCAGCACTGTCTCCTCACAGTAAATAAAAGCATTTCTCAAAAGGTTATTGGCATGCTGTAGAATAGAAATCTGAATGAGATGCTCTAAAATTCATATGGTTAGAAATAAATAGGATAATCTGTATGGTTGCTGCAGTCACTAAAACAGATGTGATACTTATATCTGTAAACCTATATGTATGTTTAGTTTATCAGTACAATTACAGGCAGGAGAGATTATATTTATCTTTGCTTTCTCCTGAATTGGAAAAGGAAGAAATTATTTATCTTCTAAAAGACTTGAATTAGATGGAAATTGAAAACATAGCTGTTGTGATAAATAGACGAGGTTTATTTTTCAATCTGGAGTATCAAGACAGAACTGGTAAACAACCAGCTACAAACTACACCAAGAAACCAGACAACTGAAGTACATTAACATAGTTCATGTTCCATGTTCCTCTCATTAATGCAAAACAAAAGGGGATAGTAAAAGTACGTGGATTTATAATGCTCAGCATATAGCTTGTTGTGAGTCTCCTGGGTTATCTGCCAGGAAGCGCTAAGTCTTTTTACTTTTTGTACACCTACTAGATTGAGTCACAACTATCCTACAAGGCAGGGAGTGAGACATCCCACAAAGTGGCTGCAGTCAGCCAGTGACAACCCTGACTTGGGAGGCCACTTCTGCTCAACTAGCTGCATAGCTGGATAGCCAGTCAATGGATCATCCCTTAAATAAGGCCGACTATGCTGAGTAACTTCCTCTGGCAGCCAGTTAAAAACTTTGTGGTAGCTACTATGAACACTATTCTGTTCTTGTACAATACAGCTATATTTCCCTACCATTCCTAATTGTTGAGGATTTGGTGGTATTAGGGACCCAGCCTCCTGTCTCTTCCTATCCCGTTCTGACCCTTTCTGACCCAGGCTCCCACCACTGCTCTTATTTGCAATAGCAAATACACTATAACTGTATGGGAAATTACTGACATTATGCCAAAGGAAAGAGTATTGCCAATTACCTTTCTTTCAGCAAGTGGCAACTATAATGGGCACTCACATACTACAATGGTGAGGGGATACAAGTAACCACATAGATGGACCCAGCTCTTTTAGCGTATTCCACAATGTCTTTGAAGCCAATTTTCACATGTTGGTGTCTCAATAGAACATTCAAAAGGTGCATTTGTACCCGCAAGATGGCAGTTCAGCATGAAAACACCACTTGCATGTGGATAAATCCATTACAGTCAATGGGGCAAGGAGGAGCATTCTTTCTATTGACTTCAGTGGGTGTTGGATTGGTCCCTTGAGCACCAATTGCTCTGGATCTGAGTGTCCGCAGTGAAGGATTTGAGAAGTCACGTTAGAAAGATTCTATTGAAGGTGGACTGATAAATACTAGGAAGTCCTTTGTGGAAGTACTATATCATGGATCATCAGCTTCAGAAATCACAATCTGCCACATGGCATACCCTTAACTACCATTCAAAGGTAGCTCTGACAGGCAAAATATCCCCCTTTTGATCACAGTCACCTGCTCAGATATGAAGCGTAGAGGGCTTGCTCTGATGTTTTTAGTCTCCCCAGCTCCTGTTAGCAATGCATATAACAAACACACACATATTATATATAACCTCACAAGCCATATTATTTAAAAAGGTCCCTAAAAGTGTCTTAAGCAGCTTTTACTGAATGGCATTTCTAACCCAATATAACATCTCCAGCACCTCTGCGTAAATACTTCTCACTTTTATCTGCTTGCACTGGAAAAGACATGTAACGCTTGGTAATTTGTTCAGATATTGCAGCAAGTTGTAAAACTTCAGTGCACAAAAAATGTATTTGTTTACCACTCTTGCTGCCTTAAAAGGTGTTCATTTCAAAGGGCTCCCTGCTAGTATGCACACTGTTGTTTTTGTTGCAAATACCTTTAACAGTCATCTTCCAATGACAGATGTTTTCTGTAGGGAACTTGCTATACTGAACAGATGTCTTCCTCTTTATAACTCTTCATTCTTCAACTGAGTCATCCTTGTGTCCATGTTCCTGGGAGATCCTGGATCAGAAACCAGAAAGACACTATTGAATGTGATAGTTGTAAGTTTTGTTGAGCACTCTTGTACTGCATGAGTATTTACATAGCACTGCCTAAGGTAAAGTTTTAAAAAGTGGCCTCTTCTCTTTGCTACCCTGTATTAGACACCAGGGGCCAGATCTTTAGGAGAGGTCAGAGCTAGATTCTCAAGTGTACAGCACCCAAAACTGAGCCAGATTTTCAAGATTGCCTTGCTCCCATTTAGTGAGCACTTTTGAACATCAAGTCACTTCGGTGTTTGAATGGGATCCAAGCACTTTTGAAAAATCTGGCCCTAGTAGTGGATGTTGAGCTCTTTCCAAGATTTGGTTCCTAAGCTGGACATTTCAAAACTGTATAGGCACAAGTAGGGAGAAAGGCACATAAGCCTTGATCCAAAGCCCACTGAAGTCCATGGAAAGACTACTATTAACTGCAGGAGGTTTTGGATCATTAGGCACATCAGGGGACATCTTGTCCTTCGAGAATTTGAAAAATGTTGTTTTAGGTACTTTCAAGGCACTGGGTAGGGGGTCTGGCTTTGATGCATTATGGGAATGGCCAAGAGGTTAGACATCCTGCAGAGATTTCCAAACTAGGCCGTGGAGAATTCACATGGCAAGTTTCATGGATGGAAAAGTTAGGACATTCTAGGGAAGCTGATGTGGTTAGGTGCTAACTGGGTTTTCTCTTTGGTGCCAGGGCTGCAGATGCTGCCCATGGTGAACTCCCAAATGTGTCCAGTAATGGGGCAAAGAAGATTAATCCAAGAAAGCACAGACAATGACAAATGATGTTTATCTGGAAAAAATAATCAAGGGGTTGCAGAAAACAGGAGGTTAAAGTCACACCAGTGAATATAAAAGTGACCGGCATGGGAAGGGGCTCATTTCTGCCTCAGCACTCTTACACTAGCATGTTGGTCATCTGTTGGGAAGTTCCTCTCATCAGCCAGGTGCCCAGCCCTGAGCTGCTGCCTCTTGGAAGCTGGACAGGGGAATTTGGCTCTCCCAGTGCTGGTGGTGGTAAGGAAACACTGTAAAGGCTACACTTCAGTTGTGCTGAGTTGTAGTGCCACTGCCAGCATATGAGATGGATTCACTGAACTCTTTGCAAGTTGCAGAGACACCACTAGAAGTGTATCATTGTAGGATCCCCACAGGGCCTGTGCCACACTCTGTGCAGGAAGTTCCACTTTGGGCCTGCAAGACAGTGCAGCATCAGTTCACCATTCTCCTCGCAAGGAGCACCTGCTTCTTGGCCCCGGACCTGCCTTACTACTCTGTTTCCTGAAGGATCTCAATCCAGCACCCCCCTCTGTCATGCATTAAAGCCTCTGGGGGCACAGGCACTGGGCCCTGATGCCACTTTCTGCTAAGCAGCTACTGAAGCCCTTGGTTCCACTGGGAGATTCCGCACATGTAGTGGAGTGGAGAATAGGCCCTAAACGCATGTGGGTGAGGGAGGAAAGAAAGCAATAACAAAGAATAGACAAGTGACCCATTCTAATCGCCACTCCTGCTACTATGCACCAGCTGAATCCTGGAGTGATCACCCTACAGGAGATGGTTTTATCACTTCTAACATTGTAGGGCTATCCACGATTCTGTAAAATCTTTTTTCCCTTTCTGAAGGAATTATGTGCTGTTCAAGCAGAGTACCCACACATCATTGGTTTTTATATCCCTCATTCAAGCTGACTACATCAATTCCCGCTGTATGGATTTCCAGCATCTCTCTCCCTACCCTGTCACTTAAGGATTTTATTTGCTTTCTTATTGTCAGTTTAATTCCATGCTGTCAAGTTTATTTTGTCTTAATTGCCAAGAATTTCTGAGTAAACCATTCAGTTGCATCCTTCAGTTTACAGATATGCTGTTTTAAAATTGATTTCTTTGTGCAGGGTCTTAAAAACAAAGATATATCAAAACCACCATGGGCCATGCCTTTAAAAAAAGGAATGATGGCTTCATTCCAAGGGTAAGGTTGCTATGGATCCTAACCACACAAGATTCTGCACTGCTGCGCAAGACAAGAAAGGGAGCAATACTAAAATAAAAATATTCGGACCATACAATTACTTAACACATTGATTTTTATAAGGTAGGTTTGAAGAAAGTTGGGGCAGCTTTTAAATCAAGATTATCCGCTGCAGTGATGTGTACCTCAATATTTCTATGTATCCAACAGAAGACCCATTAGAAAAGAGAAGGTGTCCTTATTTTGTTCTCTCTCTAGACAATATTATCATGCCAAATCTTCTGTTGGTGTAAATTTGTGTGGTTTCATGTGACTTCATTGAAGCTATGTTGATTTGTACCAGCTGAGAACCTGATCTATTGAGTCTACCTGTCACGCCATGTCCACCAATGGAAACAGACTGGCAAGGCCTGAACGGTTGGCAGTCCACAGTCTAGGATGAACAGGAAGTCGAGCCTTCTTCATCACAGGACCATGGCTCTAGAATCCTTCACCAGACACCTTTCCAAGGCTCAAGTTTTTGTTTTCTTTTTCAGCTTGCGTTGTAATTAGACTGACCCCCTGTGTCGTACTTTGCACTTTCAGAACATTAGATCAGATCAACCTTTTTAAATTTCAAAATTGTTAGCGTTCCAAATTTGGGGTAGGGGGGGAAACCAGGAAAATTGACTGTGATTTTTTCCCCTTTTTTGACAAGCTCTAACAAACATTAATTGTTAGTCTCTAAGATGCTACAAGTACTCCTTGTTCTTTTTGCAAACATTAATTAATTATTAACACTTTATATTTCAATATGCCTTCCATCCAACAATATAAATCCTTTAGAATATCACATCAGCCTCATAATCCCCTGTGGGGTAGATGTGTATTATTATGTCCATTTTATAGAGGAAAAATGGAGATAGAAAGAGGTTGAGAGAATGATTTGCAAAGGTGCCAAGCACCTACAATTCCCATCATTTTCACCTCATGTAAAAATGAGACCTCTTAAGGGACATGGCCAAAGTCAAACAGCCAGGACCATGATCAGTCCAATACAACATGATATGTATTATTTGTAGTGTCACTTAAAGCCAAACTCTGCTATCCTTAGTCAAACTGAGTAGGATTTACTTAAGCAAATAATGCCTTTCAATCTTCAATGAGACTACTCACTTAAGTCAGTGCTACCCAGTGTAAAGGCTGTAGAATCAGGCCCTCTTTGTATATTGGAGATTGACAGCTGAGGAGTGAGATGGTGGTGTTTTACTGCTTCTGGACTTCTTGAGAATTGTCCATTGGAAGTTTGTGCTTAGACATTTATAATGATTGTGTATTATTTATCATTACATTATTTTTTTCAACTGGCATTAGGTATAATTGTAAACAAACAGCACTAGGTATGCTTAGTTAGGTTTATAATTAGGTAACAGTACCCTAGAGATCAACTCAGTCACTACTGATAGTTTGTTAATTAAATGGCCTGATGAAACATAATAGTAGTCACCTTACCACTTTGATAAACCAGTTTAGGTCTTGTAGCAATGAAGGACAATTTGAGTAAGTCATTGCTATTTACTCTATCCTTATTTAAAATTCAGCATACCTAATCACTGTATTTCAGCAATAGGAAATGATTGTGCTAAAGTTTTAAAGCTATTGTAATTTGATAGCATTATATATCAATCAGTGGAAACTGGCATGACAACAGATCACCTGGGAAATACAGTGAAAGCACGCTAAACCAAATTCACCCTTGCTGCAAATACTAGAATCAGAGTCCTTAGAGATGAAAAGACCGATTATACCTCCAGCTGCATTACCCAAACAGAGTAAAAGAGTTACCTATAGTACAGACTTGCATGGGTATGAACTTAGCCCATTGTATAGGAATGATTCCTATTACTGTCCTGACTCCCTTTAAGGATCCCATTGAATAATATGTCTCTTGTAGTCCTTCAGGGAAGGTGTATTTGTGCAGGCTGTTTAAGCAAATGAAAATGAAGCTTGACTGCTAAAGAAATCATTCCCTTAACGCTAACAAAGTCCTACGCTCCGCCTGCATTCCTAAAGAGGGAATATTATGCCTTGCAAGTTACCTTGATACACGAGGCTGAAATTAACAATGACAGTACAATTTCCATTGTAATTATTGTGATAGCAGTAATAATACAGGTCAGGCACCTCCTGGGTTGAGATTGATGTGCTTGATTTTAAACAATAATTTAGTTCTAGTTAATGATCCTTGTAATTTTTAAATAGCACCCTTTTCTGCCACATTAAGTGGTGCAAAAAGTTGAACATGTGATTAATTTTAAAAAATGACAGTGGCTCTGGGATCTTTCATCAATGAGTGATTCATTGGACAACAGTGGAGCTGGGGCTCTGGCAAAGATTTTCAGTTATAAAAATTACAGTCTATTAAACTCTGAACATAACAGACCAAAGACAACTATTAATTTTTTTTCTTCAGTTCCAGAGTGATTCATCATTAAATATTAACTACTCTGAAGCAGCTGGAATCTAGGGGCTGGGCTGTGAGAAAGAGCCTTGCATTTTTTTTCCCCACCCCGAGCTGGGCAGTCTTTAAAGATTGTAGAAGAACTGAAGACAGTCTTTGTTCTCCTCTCCTCCTAATGAAAGTCACAATTTGTCTAATGAAAAATCACAAGCCACATGTCTTTGTTACAACACAGGGCTATGGAGTTTTCAGATGAGTGAAGCAATGAGCATTTGCAGTGTGTTAACACTGAATTATGAAAACCATAAAACTTCTGTTCCTTATGTCAGGGAAACCCGCGCATTGTTCCATCAGAGCAATCACTTTTCATTGCCTCAAGTTAGTTCTAAATCAACTCCTTGCATTCCATCTTGGCAGCTCAGATCAGACCTTTCTTATTCCATCCCCAGTCCATCCCACACCTTTCCACCTGATCAGCCCCTTATCAAATAGTTTTTTCAATCAATGAAATTCCTTCTTACCTAGTAGGGTAGCCCTGGACAAGCCAAGTAAATCCTGAATCTTCCTTCCAGTTCAATTCCAGTTATCCCATCCAAACACATTGTACCATACTTCATCAAGCCAATCATCATCTACCATTTGACTACTTAAGGACAGAATGTGGATTAACCAACCGTGACTACATTCAGGGAGTGGAAGCATACCATATCAGAGGCAGTTCCTGGAGCTGTTCTTCCTGGGGAACCAGAAACAGGTAGGAGTTTCTTCAAGAGTACTGGAGGATGATTCCTACACCTTTATAAAGAATCAGTGTACTATCCGCCTCCACGCTCCCCTCCCCAATTCCTCTGCAGCCACCAAAACCAACCCCAATTCTGGATCTTTAGCCAAATACCATGGTCACACTATACGCTACCCCTTCAGAGTTTCCACTGCTACTGGAAAGTACTATGTTCAATTCTTTCCTTGTGCCAAGCTTTACAACCTTTAATGGATGTGCATAGCTATTCTGCTGACTCACCCTAGCAGTCAGACCAGGTAAGTCCTTTTATATCCAACTCAGGGATGTAAGTCTGAGTGGCTCTCTAAGGTGGAAGGAGCTAAGAAGGAAGACCCAACAACCTGTCAATCAGCCATTGTAGGGGGTTCTTACTTCATTTATAAATAAGGACAAACTCCAAGAAAGAGATTAGTGTTTGGATAACGCCTGTGGCAAGTATGGAGGAGACAGCACCTGCTTACAAGACCAAAGTTGCAGGTAGGGTGGTCAAGCCTTCCCATTCCCCCCTTCTCTCCTGTGCCAACAGCCCCTTTCCTCACATGAGCCCCCAGAATATGATCCTTAACATACAGCCTATATTTTTATGTAGTTTAATGAAATTTGTGCTAAGAACAACAAAATATTTCAATAAAGCACAGTAAAAGTACATAACTTCAGATGAAGCCCACTTTATGATAATATCTGCACCAATTTAACACATACAGTGCTAAGGCAAAAGAAATGGCTTGACTATTCATTGCTTTAGGAAAACAGTTCTGGTCTCTGAGTAACCACATCATAGAAGGCCCTGTGTCACAGACAGTGAATGTATTCCTAAATACCTCATAAGTATTCCATTATGAATAAATGTTGCCAGTCTGGCATAAGATATCTGACTACTCCAATTTCAATATATCATTCTTATTTACTAAGAACTCACAGCTTACACCTGGAAATTCCAAACTTTGTAGCCTCTCTCCATTTCTCTCTAAAGAATCACTGCATATCCATTTGTACGCAACTACTCCATCAATAGAATTATCATACATTCTTCATAATCTGCAGTGGTTCTTTTGAATGCTGTTTATTTTCTACAGTCTCTAGCATATAATCATACCAGCAAAACAGCTTGATTAAGAAATCGTTAATTAGAGCTGGCTGGGAAATTTTTGTTGAAAATTTTTCCTTTGAGAAACATTATTTCATAAAAGCAGAATTTTTATAAAATCATATCAATTGACAAAATTTCTCCCAAAACCAAATAATTTTCTAAATGAGAAAATTTTCATTTTGGAACAAGTCATTCAAGTAAAACTTTTAAATTTCATTTCTAAGTGAGAGTTATTTTATTTTACTTTTTTTTCATTTTGTTATCGCTGGTGTAACATTTACATTGTTTCATGAAGAGTGAACATCAGTGTGCATAATACAGGGCCAGCGCTTCCATTTAGGTGACCTAGGCGGTTGCCTAGGGTGCCAGGATTTGGGAGGGCGGCAGACTGCTCTGGTGGACCTCCCGCAGGCGTGCCTGCAGACGGTCCGCTGCTCCCGCAGCTCCAGTGGAGCATCCGCAGGTTTGCCTGTGGCAGGTCCACTGGAGCCGTGGGACCAGCAGACCATCCACAGGAACGCCTGCGGGAGGTCCACCGGAGCTGCGGGACCGGCGAGCTGGTCCTGCACCTAGGGCGCCAAAAACTCTGGCGCTGCTCCTGGCATAATATGACATCATATGCCAAGTTATATCATATTCATGACTACTATTCACATCATAAAACAATGTAAACATAACAAACGTAATCTCAAAATGAAAGAACCATAAAATAAATTTCAAAACAAAAAATTAATTTTGAAATGAAGTTCCAAATTTCCAAAACAAAGTTCTCTGAATGAAAATTTTTCAGAATTTCCAATTTGAAGAAAATATGGAAAATAATTGCTTTTGTTCCAATTTGGAATGAAAAAATAAGGTCATTATTTCCTGTGAAAGTGAAATTCTGAATTTTGACCTGCTTTAGCCCTATCGTAAAGATAAACTCATGTCTTCTAGGTCTAATACAAAACTATATGTAAGATGATTGATGGGATCAGAAATAACATTCAAAGTTGCCCTTTGAAAAAAATGGTTAAACACTAATGAAGCTCCAAACAGTAACCAGCCAAATAAATGCTAGGCAATTTGGGAGTCCCATGCAGTATGACAGAGGTTCCCAGATGGGATCGTGCCATCAGCAGATCGGAATGCAGTGATCCTTAGTAAGTGGAGGATGCCATTTTGCTCCGCACAGCTTGACCTCATGTATACGGTGTGTGAGAGGTCACGATGCATGGAGGATGCCATTTTGCTGTACAAAATGGTGTCCTTCGCACAGCATAACCTTGCACACACCATACATACAAAGTTACACGGAGCAGAGGATACCATTTTGAAAAGCAAAATGGTATCCTCCATGCTGTTGGGAGGGAAAATATTTATTAATATGAGGCCATGCCAGCAAAAAGTTTGGAAACCGCTGTAGTATGAAGTGAAGGCATGGTATAAAGCTAAATGCAATCGTGTTCATAGCAGCAGGAAGAGTTTTGTGGGTGACTAATTCACCATTAATACCTAAACCTGGCCTCTTACATTTGTTTTCTTTATTTTTTCCTCTGGTCTTTATCTGAACCTTGAAATAATAGGATTATGAAAATCATATTGCAAAACAAATTGAGTTGCCCAATTCATGCAAAAACTCCAGACTAATAATCCAGCAAAAAGTTTGCAAGGAAACAGATCTTCACATCAAACATAATAAGGGAAAACTGTATTGTAAACTTCAAATCCTAATGGCACAAGGACTAGGAAGATTGTTTTTCTTGTGCTGTTAGTCATCTCCATCAGAAGAGCTCATCATAATGAATTTTACAGTGGACCCTAAATCTGTGCACTAGAAAATATAAAATAAGGAATCTAGGTTTTTGAGTAGGGTTGCTCCCAGAACTGTACATGTGTATTCAAAATATGCAATAATGAAGCAAAAACAGCTATAGGCTCTCTCACCAATGAATTTGGCACCATGTGCATTTTAGGTACCATTGGCTTTACTATACAATATCAGAACGCTGGTTTGTCCAGTCCAGTATTCTGCATACCATGGCTCCTAGTACATGCTTCAGAGAGAGATGAGTCTCCCATATGATCTATTTGAAGTAATTAGGATTTTCACAGCCCTGACAACACCTAGCTAATATTTTGCAATGCTGAAAATAGAGGTGTGTGTTTGGGGAATTCCTTCATGACCCTTACAGTAATTGTCTCATACCCTGAAACATGAGATTAGTTTCTCCTTAACATATGTCATAACCAATTTACATTCATGACTGCATAAAATTCACACCACCACACCTACACATTACAGCATTCATAACAGTGAACAAACTTGACTGTGATGATGATGATGAGCTGAATTACATAGCATTACATTCTTTACACTGCTCCGTCAATGCAAGTCACTGACATGGAATGACCTATTCTAGGGATACCAGAAAAGTTCAGTCTGCAAGGTCCATTTACTCCTTGACCACTCTCTGGCACTACAAACTAGAGAGTCAGGTACAGTGGAGCTCCTTATGATTCAGACAGCTGTCTATGTCAAACTAGAAGCTGCTTGATAACATTCAACCACAAACTCTGCTTAGAGTCCAACTGGCAACCTAGAGATGAAATGTCCCCTTAACTTACCATTTAAAACATCCAACCCTTGAAAATATTTTTTTTTTTTGACGGGCATTTTAAGGACTTTTCAGACAATTGCTAAATTTGCTGACTGAAGGAACAGGACCTCTTGCTATTGCCAATGACTGAGTTGTGTTCGTTGGTAGATGTAATATTCCCTGAATTGTAAGTTCTGTAAAGAGAAGAATTAAATTACAGCTCATG
Source organism: Gopherus flavomarginatus (assembly GCF_025201925.1). Classification (NCBI taxonomy): domain Eukaryota; kingdom Metazoa; phylum Chordata; order Testudines; family Testudinidae; genus Gopherus; species Gopherus flavomarginatus. The sequence continues at coordinate 20,706,684 of NC_066631.1, read as the reverse complement.
TAATAATGATCTTGAAGAAAGCCTGTTTAGGGGATAACCGCTAACCTTAGATCACAGAAATGTGATGAGGACTCGGACTCAAAGACTAAATTGTTTGGCAAGAGAAATATTATGATGAAATGGAATTTCTTCCCCCTCAAATTCAAGTTGTAATAACAAAGCCAAAGCAATGTACAGGACATTGCAGAAAATGGGTACAGTAGTTTCAGCACAATTAAGTGGAACATTTAACTCTGGCTAAAGACAGATAATGCTTAGGCCAGATCTAAAATTAGAGCGAGTGTGAACAAAAGAAAGTTTAATGATATTAAAAGTGCATCGTTGATGTGAAGTTAAACCTCAGAATTTAGTTTTCTTGCAGGAATTAATGGGTTTAATGTGAAAATAAATTGCTCTGTCCCTGTTCTTTTTGTGTCTCTATTTAATGCTTGCAGTAGTAATTGAGCTAGCTAATTGCATCCCTTTGTTAGATGAAAATGTGGCCAGGCTGTTAGCTCCCCTATTATCCAACAGCTTGACAGAGTAAAACTCACTTAAAAAAAATACTACAAAGGAAAGTTAAGTTTGAAGAATTTACTGGGGATTGTTCTCTATCTAGCTTGTTGTGGTGACTTCTTTTCAAAGAAATATCCTTTCAAACGATGAGACTTGTTTTAAAAATGGAACCTCTAGATGTTACTTGAAATGTGATAATGAAGGGTCTTGTACAGAGAACATTTAATTTGTCAGCGGAATTGATCAATTGTGCTGGGCCTCTGTCCCACCATGTGGCTGACTTGGTAATGATCACCATAAGAAACACAGTAGAGTAATGTGTTCCTCTTCACTAATTTCTTATACAGTAAAGGACTCTAGATGTCATGGAACATTTCTTACTGTTAAGGCACTTTGAAGATGAAAACAGGTATATATGGTAAATGCTACAGGTTAGTCAGCCATCTTTATGTGGCAACATTGGTCAATAAACCCTTTTCTACTGGTTGATGAGGTTGTAAGTGGAATAGGAATGGGTTGGCCCTGAGCACATAGGACAGTGCAGATATCCAAAGGAAGTCTGTCATAACTACCAGATGTCTAGGAGCATCCTCAGGAAGGTAGCAGCACTGAGCAGACTGGTCTGGCTGTTTTCATTAGGAGCACATATACTCGCCTGGGGGACAACTGGCTAGACCCTTACTTGTGGATTTACTGGACCCTTAGGACTCAAAGGAAATTACCTCAGATGACTCCTCAGGCTCAGAACACTCATGCTGGCCATGTGTGGCAAGGACTAGCCCTGAAACTCATATGAGCGACTAAATGTGCCCTTTTCTGTCACCTTAAAAAAAAAAAAGACTGCAGCAATTCTCATTTTCCTGCCAGTGCTAACCCTTTAGCAGACCAACAAATGACAAAGGCAAATATATATAAACAAACTTTGCCATCTCCACACACACACACACACAAAATGCATCATACAAGAACCAATATATAGACAGGAGATGTCACCCCTGAGTTAGATGAGGTGCAGCTGTCTTTAGTAGCTAAAGTCATAGTAAGTTACATTATTCAGCCAGCACTGAGAGATTCACGTTCTGTGTTCTTATGGGAGTCTGAAGACAAAAAGAACATTTCTAAACACCTCATTCTTTCCTTAATATACTGTAATCCTTCACTTTGAGGGAGAGTCAAACACCATCACAATTGGCTTCCTTTAGAAACACGACAATGAAGCCAAACCTAAGAACAATATACCGAGATTTAAAGCTGAATGAATGCACACTTTGGCATTGATTTTAATTTGCATATTAAATAAAGCTGGTTCCCTCTGGAAAGATAGCAAAAAACACATTCCCATTTCTAAATGTAATTTTCATTAGTTACCTAAATGTGACACTAAATATTTTTACCAATATACTAAATAATTTTACCCATGGTGCATCTGTTTGAATTATCCCTACCCACAGCATGACTGATAGTGACATCCTGGTTCCTACAATAGCATGTTGTCATGAAGGTAGTGAAATGCACTCATTGTGCTTGTAAGTGTTTAGCCTTAATATTAGATGCCATCTAGCTATGTCACCCGGCTGTGAAAAAATATTAGGACACAAAGTTAAACCCAGTAAAGTTACATTCATATTAGTTTAGCAAAATGGCAAAAGTGTTATAATTCTTTGACATTATTACAGATATACATTCATATGAGGGAAGAATGAATTTAGGAGCATAGGAATTACCATATTAGATCAAGCCAGTGGCCACTCTAACCCAAGCTCCTTGACTCAGTAATGGACAGAATAAGATGGTTCTGAAGAAGAAGCAATAAAACCTCCAAATGGATTCTATAACTACTTAGGGGAAGGTTCTTCCTAACCTCAGACAGTTAATGATTGTCTCATACCATAAAAACTCCCAGTTTAACTAATCACTTAAACAGATGCTTGACTTTAAGCAAGAATGAAGTCCAATTCAGGTCAATGGGACTGCTCAGATCCTTAATGTTAGGCATATGCTTAAGTGCTTGGCTGAATTAGAGCCTAAAGTCTGAGGACTTGTATTCCTTATAATTTTTTATTCTATTTTGTGTAACTGAGAATGTTCTTATCCATTTAAACCTCCAGCACTCTTTTTAATCTTACTAAACTCTTGGCCATAACAACATCTGGCACCAATGAGTTCCCAGAGTTAAGTGTTGTGTAACTAAAGTATTTCCTTTAATGGGTTTTGCTTTTGAATTTCATTGAATGTCCCCTTATTCTTGTATTTTGAGAAAGGACAAATAGAAACACCTATTTTACCCTCTCTAGACCATTCATGAGTTTATACACACATATCATTATCTTCATTTATTCATCTGCTTTCCAAAGCAATCCTAACCTTTCTAATCTCTCCTCATGCAAAGTATCTGCATGACTTGAAGCATTAATTGAAACTGCAGGAAATTAAATAATTATTCAAATTGGAATTTGACTAAGATACTGGAGATAACACCCCGTCGTCACCTGTGAAAAGTGCATGGGATCTTGAATGCACAAAACAGTATAAAATGAGGTCTTGTCTAATCATAAAGACAGCACTTCCAGAAACACCTAACAGGTGCCAGGCTACGGAATCAGTAATGACTCACAGAAGTGTAGACTTGCCAACATCATCCAGAGTGGGAAAAAGGGCCTGATTTAACCCAAAGAAATTCTGTCTCTGAACAGAGAAGCTGAAATTTTTACAGGGAAACACCAGTGGGTAACTTCAGCTTGCTGTGTCACCTGGTTTTAATTAAAGACAGGCAAACTTCGCAGGGTTCACTTCTAGAAGGGGTCCACTGGTGATGGAAGTGAACCAGTCCCTGCATGTTCAATGAATATCAATGAACCTGTAATATGGGGTTAAAAGTGCCCCCGACCACATTCAATGAAGACCCCCCACGGCTGCTGGGGGGGGGGCAAGTGGGGTAATTTGCCCCAGGCCCCAGGCCCCTGGCCCCACAGGGCCCCCCATGAGAATATATTATTCTATAGTATTGCAACTTTTTTTTATGGAAGGGGCCCCCAAAATTGCTTTGCCCCAGGCGCCCTGAATCCTCTGGGTGGCCCTGTCCCCTCCCACCCTTCCACCAGAAAAAGACCACTGATCATACCCTTCTCTGTTACTGGGGAAGTGCAGTCCCATCCCTTCCCTCTGCCACCGCGCCAGCATACATAGTGCTGCCTTTAGAACCACTGAATTCAATGGGAGCTGACCTCTTGGACTTCAGTAGGTGCAGGGTCGAGCCCATGGAGAGCAATGCCAACGCAGTAGGTCTATGGTGGGTATGAATGTATTTGTCCTCACATTAGCCATGCACTACAGCGATGAAAGTTGAATGTTCACATGTGCCTAGTAGGCACCCAACCCTTACTGATTTGCAGTATGCCTGCCCATGACCCCCACTGCTATGGTTTCCAAGTGCCTCCAAGGCTTTACCGTATTTATCTCCACCACATCTCCATGAGGCAGGGCAGTGCTATTATTCCCATGTCACATCTAGGGAAGTGAGGCACAGAGGGTATGTCTACACAGCTGCTGGAAGCGAGTCTCACACCCCGACTGGATATTCCAGCTCAGGCTCTCCCTAGGCTTCACAGCCCAAGCTGGAACATCAAAGCAACCTCTGTATGGCTATTTTTAGAGCACTAGCCTGAGCACAGCAAACCCATTGGACCCAGCCCCAACTCTCTCCCAGCAGCTGGGTAGACTTACACAGAGAGACGTAAGGACTTGCCCCTGGGCCCAGAGAAATCTGAGGGGAAGCAGCGATTTGAACCTGTCTCCCCCAATTCTAGGCTAGTACCCTAACCACTACACTGTCCTTTCTTTGCCTAATATCTTTAGGCACTTACATAAATCCTCTCCAACTACCCCCCTCTCTCCCCAAGTTTGCTCTATCACCTAATACATAGTTATCTGTTCAGTTCAGTCCATGTCAGTGTTTCATCCTTAACACTTGGCAGACTTTGAGAACAGAAATTAAAAAAGATAAAGGGTTAGAGTGGAACTCTGGTGTCGCCTGTCCAGAAAACTAAACCTGCAAGATGCTGAATGCTTCCTGTGAGCTACTCAGCCTCTGTAGGGATTGAGCCTCATGCACATAGGCTTTCCTTCATACACTGTTTTTTTTAGGTGCCTTGCTGTCTGTTTGCTACTGCAGCAGGATGATGCCCCTCGCCCCAAAACCAAATGTCTCTCCCCCACTGCCAGGAAAAGAAACATGGTTTTAATCCCTAACTTACCTCTCAGCTGTTTCTTGGGGGCTTGGTTTTTTTTTTTTTTTTGGAGTGGCTTTTGAAAACTTTGCTGGAATTTAGCTCACTGCTAATAATGTTTCCAATGTCTTTGTAACTTTAATAAAAGAAAAAAAATAATGAAAAGAAAAGATACTTGTGCCTACCTCTAATCACTATACATTTCCTTATATACTATTGACAATAAATTTAACTGGCTAGTTTTCAGTTGCATCAAAACAACTACAGATCTAATGACTTTTCCATTGATTTTCAAGGCAATTTTTTTCCCCCAGGAAAGATATCTTGCTTTCAATAGACCTTAATAAACAGTGCACTGCAGTATTGTATCTACATATCTGCTATCTTTCTCTTGCTAATCTGTAACTAAAAGATCTATGGTTGAGCTGTAACCATTTGGATGGATGATTATGTAATAAATACTACAAAATTTTACATGCAGGTAGCACTTATCCTGACTGATCTCAAGGTGCTTGGCTAACTATGGGTGAAATCCTCTAGTTCCTTATTTGGTTGCACAAGGCCCAATGATTCAGTAGATCCACCATGGAAACAGGAGCTGTGAAGGGGAAGACCATAGGTGAGATAGTACAGAAGGGGGTTGTCAGCAGACAAGCAGAGCTGTGATGGTTTAAGTATTGCTTGAGCTTAAACTGTGCTTATTTGCAACCCACTAAACCCCCACTCAGTGTGAGGGTCACATAAGACCAGCTGTGTAGATACTATCAGCACTACCTCTAGCTTGGGCTGAAGGGAGCACTATAGATAGAATACACACAAACCCTGCACAATCGCCTATCCATTTATATATCTGGTAGAAGGACAGTATTTTAAAACCTAATATGTTTCATGTTAGTGGGAGCTCCTTAAATCAAAGCACTGAGATGTCATAGAGAGGTACATGGCTATTAGTTTTGTTGATCATGGGCCAATATAGTTAGGAACCTAGAGACACACATAAGTGAATAGTGGGATTTACAAAACCACCTAAACACAGTAAGTGCCTAATTCCCAATGAAAATCAATGAGAATTCAGCACCTAATTCACTGAGGTGCTTTTGTAAATCACATTATTTGCCTATCTGCTTCTATAGGTACCTATGTACCTGTGAAATCTGGCCTCCTGAAAATTCACACAACATTAACTAGATAGCCCAATGCATACTAAGAAATTATTTTGGGTAAATGCAAAATCTGGGAAGGCTTCTCTGGAGAAAGCCACCTCTGATTTTTTTCAGAGTCCTAGTGTAGAAACTGAAGAGAATTTCTCCAGATCTTTTCAAACAAATTCATTTAATTACGCCTTTAAATTAGGTCAGTAAATTAAGCTGATGTTTGTACTACAAGTTCTTTGCAATGTATTTTTCCCATGCCATCACATTAAAATCAGTAATGTACGTAAAATTTATTTTTTTAAAAAACAGAAAAAACTGAAGTGCAATACAGAAATGCAGTTGGCACTCTGCATAACTTTTGACAAGGTCAGGTTTTTACTGAGTTCAATGAAGAGTTATGGAAATCCAGAATTTCAGAAATTAATAAATCCTCCCAAAATAGATTTTAGTGGATAAAGCCAGACACCATCTCCCCAAAGCCCAGTCATTTTCAGTGATGTCAGTCTCAGAGAGGATTTGGAACTATAATCAGCTGCCTCACTTGATAGACAGAGTGAATGTTAAATATCTAAAACTAAAATGTGTAAGGGGAAAAAATATTTTCTCAGGGATTTAGCTCACGGCTGGTTAAATGCCATGACATGCTAAAGAACTGCCATGTTGGTCTGGCTATTCACACAAAACTACAATTCAGTTGTTAGTATCACTAATCAAGTCTATATATAGAATTGTCTGCTATGGATTTAACCATTCAAGACCCAAAGCAAGCCTATTGATCGCCATTTGGGTTACTTCCCACAATGATAGTTTAAACAATTTTCATTGGGCCTGCATGTGAGGCAGATGAATGAAAAGGTAAATGTCCTTGAAATATGAGGTGTTGAAGGAAATGAGTTCAGGCTTCAATTGTGAGGAAGGAGAAAATTGGAGGAACTGGTATAGTGGTCTAAGCTGATACCCTGGAGTAGCTCCATCACCAAGATGTCTGCAATACAAAAGTCTTTTGCCAGCAAATTAATTTCCTTCCCAGCTAGTAGCTGCAACATACCATATGGTATGGCATGGACCAGAAAGTTGAGAGACCTATGGTGCAATGGGATTCTAATAGGGCATGGGGACAAAGTAGTTCTCCTGAGTACTGTCATTTCTCCCATTGTTTCACAATGCAAGTTTGGACAAATTGAGCTGGTTGGAAAATGAGTTTCTTTTCCTGCAGAAAATTTTGGGTTTGTGGTGAAAAATCAAAAGCTGAAATATTTTATTGTAAAATACTGCTGCAGTGCCTCATGGGAGTTGTAGTTCAAGTGCCTTGTGTGCCCAATCTCTTTGATAGACTGAGATCCCTGGTTGGACTATATCTCTCATAAATACAGCAAGGTATTCCCTCTCTATTGAGAGAAGGTGGTGTCTCATAGCAGTTGTGTGGCCATAGTGCATTATGGGAGAGGAAGTCTAGGCTGCATCATGGTTTTCAGGAATTCCACTTTTTGACAAACAAATTGATGATTTCCAGAGAAAGGAGAGCATTTCACAAAAAAATCTGTTTTGTTGAAAATCCAATTTTAATTGAAATTTTTGTCGAAATGTTTTTGACCAGCCCTCCTTATGGAGCCAACCACTGTTGCTTAAAAAAAAAATAATAATTTTAATGTTTTTAATCAAACAATTAAATATATATTCTTTTTAAAAACAAAATTAAATTTGAAATTATGACAACTTATGTTAAGGCCTAACCTTACTATATATATTAAAATAATGTGAATACAAATATTATATTGGAGTATTATGTGTTTGCTGGTAAAGTTTTAAAGAAAGTCAAATGACTGAATTGGTAGAAGTCAGCAGCTAAGCACCTGGAACCAGAGTTTGCTGATTATGATAAATCAGAATTTGACAGCAGTAGCTTCTTCTGCAGGCACAGAGAGAATATTTGCTTAATTTCATTTATTTAATAGTTCATTCAAAGTTGAGAAACTGTTGGGAGTTGAACAGACAGGAAAGCTGGTTTTCCTCTGCCAAACTATAAATACAAAATTTCATGAGATTTACTAGTTTTAAAATCTTGAATGATATGGTGACCAGAAACAATCAGTACAATTGATTAATTGCAGCTGATACTTACTGATTTATTAAAGAAAGGAAGTTTTAAATATAAAACCTGTTTTGATAAACTTATTTTCCCTTATGTATACAGCACATTTAATGTAGTTTTATTTAAATAGTAAATAAATTTAAAATTTTGCTTTTGTGCAATTTTAATTGCAGTCCTCCTTCCATCCAAATGCTGCTCAACACAAATCTTTAGTAAAACAATCTACTAAATAAGAAACCTTCACTATTTTATAACAAAATAAAAAATATAAAAATTAAAGAACTGATTGAATGTATGTTAAGCAATATAATTTCTCAAATAAATGTGTGTAAATGTAGTGTATCCTCCTAGCAAAAAGTAGTACCAAATTATACCAACCAATGAGAATAAATTTTTAAATTTAAATTTAAATCAACCCACAATGCAACCAATACTGCTGCATAATTCCTTTGCCAAAAATAAGCATTTCACCTTTCTGATGAAATCTGGCTTACTGATTAACCATATGATATATAAGAAGAAGCCACTAGGGCCAAATTCTGGTCTTAGTTACACTGGTGTAAATCTGGAGAACTCCTGAATTCAGGGATTAGTATTAGGCCATGTCTCATTTATAAATTAGAAAATATGGGCAAAACTCAGACCTTGTATAAAAAGGTGCATCTCTCCTGACATTAGTAGATTTGCACTCTCTTGCATTAGGTCTGAATTTATCCCCATATAGATGGTTAACACAAGCTGAATCTTGTATTTTATCTTTTCATTTAAAACTACCTTCCAGGTGTTCCACAGCATTTTAAGGAAGACTGCCAAAACAAAAGCTGGAATTATTTGGTTAATTGCATTTCAAGGCTCACACACTAACTGCAGCAACCCTTCAAGGTTTCTTCTCTTTCTAATTTGCATAAGTAATTAATATCTTCCCAACAGCAGGTTTGGGCAAATTGATTCAGCTTAATTAATAACCAATCCAAACTGTCATCCAGAAGCCAAACTTCAGCCCAAATATTCAAAGAAATTCATAATTAGGAACCAGGGTAGAAAAGTGTTCTTTGTTACTACAATGCAAATAAATATTAACGGCAGCAATAAGTGATTCTTTACTAATCCAGTTATTTTTCCATTTTCATGTACTTCTTGCACTTCCTGGCTCTGGAAGTGGAAATGCCAAAAATACTGAGAGAGATTTCAAGGCCAATTTTGCAGACCCCACCAAATTCAAATAAGGATGCAGACTTTAGGGTTATTATCTGAACTGAGCCATCAGCCTTCCTGAAGTTCGCTCCTCACTGTTATTATTAAGTAATATGAATGTATTCCTCCCAACTTCACATGTCTCTTGGCAGAGACTGATAAAAACGCAATGCCATGCCCTTCTAAACCTGGCCACTAAGTAAGACGGGTACACAAAAAAGGAGAGTCAAGAGAAATCAAATGGCAATTTTGTGAGTCCTAGTACAGAGCATGTAAACCAGTGGTTCTCAAACTGTTGTAGCGGTGACCCTTTTCACACAGCAAGCCTCTGAGTGTGACCCCCCCTTATAAATTAAAACCACTTTAAAAATATTTAACACTATTGTAAATGCTGGAGGTGAAGCAGGATCATAACCTCGCAAGCACCTGAGGGGTCTCAACCCCCAGTTTGAGAACCCCAAATCCCTGATATTTTGATGGAGAGGCTGAGGTAGGGTAAATGGGCCAGGAGATAACCCACGGTGGAAGTTGTTATGAGAGAAGGTCTTTGAAGGACAATGAGAATGGTCCTGATCAAAAAACGAATGTCATTCCAGGATGAGACAGAGCATTGAGGCGGGGTGGAAGGAGCAGAAAGGCATCAGGCAAAGGCGGGAACTGATGGGAGATGAAAGATGGGACAGAGGTGAGCCGAGAGGCTTAGAAGTGAAATGGAAGAGTCTGAACTTTATGTGGAAAGAGGGCACCATGAAAGATCTTGAAGCGTAATGATAAAGGTCAGAGTAGCTGAATGTCAGAGGCTATGGGCACTCAGATGAGATAATGCCATCTGATGAAGCAGGTTCTGATTATGGACAATCACATGCCAACAACTCATGCATAACACACAAGGCACAGTTGCTATCTCTCAACTAGGGGCTTGATCCTGAGGTTTGAAGGTGGTGGGAGTACTATATTTCTTCTCAGAATCAGACCCCGATTAAAAACAAACCAGCAAAAAAGGTTCCAAACTCCATAAAACAAAACCCAAACAAACCCATTACTGTTCACTCGCATGGGGCCCAGATCAAACCCCCAACCTTTGAACTTCATAGCACTGTGCCTTGGGCTCTACTGTACACAGGTATATAAAATCAGCCTGAATGTGATTAGATGGCTATGGGGAGTGACTTAGAATTCTAATGCAGGTTATGCATGTCAAGAGTTCTGGGATGTGAAATAGCTTCTTCCAGAAGGCTGAGCTCTGAGACCTCAGAAGCATTACAGCCCTGAGTCTGACTGATATGATCCATCTTTACTTGCCTTCCTGCTCCGGACACAACTTTTCTTACTGAACACCAGATTGCTGGCATAAAGTGAGAACTTGACATGCTTTCTGGCTATGTACTCTCTTGGCATGTCAAAACAATTAGTCAAAGGGGTAGGCCTGACAGAGTTCAGGGTGCAATCCAGACTAGCGAGAGGTTATGTCACCACTTGCCCTGCAATCCTGGGTACCTCACAAAGCTTTGCTGCTATAGTGCCCTACCTAGGAGGCTCACAACCAGACTAACAGCATGCACTGAGTGTCTGTGTGCTAGGCAGCCTCACTCAGCAGCTCTGATCCTAGCAGCCTGTCCACAGCCACACTCAGGCTTCCAGCAGCCTTGGTTACAACCAGCAAAGTGACCCCAACACACTCCCAATCCCAAATTTTCCCCAAATTGTGTGCTCTGCAATGTCCTGCCCTCTCCTGGACTGTTCAAAGAAACAATATTGTTCATTTGTCCCTAAACTCAGCAGGAGTGGTCAAACTTTTTGACCCAAGGGCCACATTAGAGTTGCAAAACTGGATGGAGGGCTGGGTAGGGAAGGCTGTACTGCCCAAACAGCCTGGCCCTGGTCCCGTATCCACCCTCCCACTTCCCACCCCGACTGCCCCCTTCAGATGCCCCGACCCATCCAACCCCCCCCTGCTCCTTGTCCCCTAACCACCCCCTCCTGGGACACCCCCCCAAAACATCCCCCTAATTCAACCCCACTGTTCCCAGTCCCCTGACTGCCTCAACCCTTATCCACACCCCCGCCCCTCTGACAGGCCCCCTGGGACTCCCATGCTTATCTACACCCCCATTCCCCACCCCCTGCTCCCTGTCCCCTGACTGCCCCCCAGGACCTCCTTCCCCTTATCCAATGCCCCAGCCCCAGCCCCTTTACCACGCCACTCAGAGCAGCATATCTGGCAGCCGTGCCACCCGGCTGGAGCTACACATGCTGCTGCTCTGCTCAGCAGGAGCCTAGATGGGTTACAGCCCAGAGTGCTGCCCACGCTATGTCTTGGACAAGGTCAAAATTTCAATTCATTTTATTTTGTCCCAAGAAATTATAATAGTTTCTCTGGGCCTTTCAACTGTGAGAGCCCAGAATTTCATGATGAGCTGCTTCCCTGTGGTCAGATTTGACTTAGTTTTCAGTGAAGACGTCCATGATTTCTTGGGTTCTTTGAGATCCCTTCTGCCTTGTAGTTCTGGCCCCAATCTACCTTGGATGCTGAAAGCAAATGTTATATGTGTATGTATATACACACACACACACACACACGTTGCCTTCATTGACAAGCACTATCACTTCTAAGACTCAATCCTCTTAGGTACCAAGCCATCCTCTGCTGTCACAGGATTAGACCCCTAATTCAAACGCAGTAGAACTGGCCATGAGCAATGTTTCCTCTAATTTCCCATCCATGATTTTTTTTTATGTGCACCGATATAGAGGTGATGTGTGGTGTCGTGGGGCCAAGGGGTTCGGAGTGTGGGAAGGGGCTCAGGTCTAGGGCACAGGGTTGGGGTGAAGTGGAGTGAGGGCTCTGGCTGGGGGTGCAGGCTCTGGGTTGGAGTTGGGGATGAGGGGTTCAGGGTGTGGGAAGGGCCTCAGGTCTGGGGCAGAGGGTTGGGGTGCAGGGAGTGAAGGTGGAGGTGAGAGCTCCAGCTGGGGGTGTGGGCTCTACAGTGGGGCTGGGGATGAGAGGTTTGGGGTGCAGGCTTCCCCAGGGCCATGGCAGGTAGAGAGGACTTTCCCCAGCCCTCTCTCACTTCAGCAGTGCCAGAGGAGAGGCGCCTCTCCCCAGCCGCAGCAGCTCTGGGGCTGGGTGGAGGGGGGAGGAAGAGGTGCTTCTCGCTGCCTCTCCCTGCCATGGCAGCTCTGGGGCTGGGGGGGAGGGAGGGAGGAAGAGGTGCTTCTCGCTGCCTCTCCCTGCCATGGCAGCTCTGGGGCTGGGGTCACAGGAGAGGCACCTCTCCCTACCACAGCCCTGAGTGCCTGCATGGCCCTTGATATGCTGCTGCACGGCCCTTGATAAACTGCTGCAAGGCTGTGCAGCTTAGAGGGAACTTAGGGCCTGAGTGAGAGAAGGGAGCCAACCATCCTCAGACATAGGGGGTTCTCTCTCTCCTTAAGAAACCATTTCCTGTGTGCAAGCGATTGAATCTGTGTCAAAATTAAGCCTCCACTTTTTGGAGACGGTGACTGGAAGGACAGTAGCTCTGTAGCCCCAGACTCATGAAGACAAAGAATATGTTAGGTAGGGTAAAGCCTACATTCTGGCCTCTTTCTCAATAGGAGACTGTACTTTGCAGAGTCCCAAATTAACTGCTGCTACCGTTAGTTGCGCTTCCTTGACAATCCTGCTCATGCTAGACCTGTCAGCAATATGACAAGGGGCTGTTGCTGAAACAATTAAGGAGCATGGTTGAAGTCTCTGGAATGACCCTCAACTGACTGCAAGTGGATGTACAAGATAAGAGTAAATACTGCCAATGGACCACGGTGTGTCCCTCACCGCAGAGGGATTTGAAACATGGTGACCCTCAGAGATCTAGATCTCATATTGCTCAAGCTGTGAGGCTTCTAGCTGAGATCATTTCTAATCACAGAGGAGAAGTTGTCACATTGTCTGGAGTGGCTCATGACCAGTAGTGCCAACCTCAGGGCAGACTGTCAAGAAGCAGGGCAAAAACTGGGTTAAAACTAACTATAGAACATACAACAAGCCAGAAACAAGTGTGAATGCCTAAAGCACTATAACGTCTTACCATGGAGACTGGAATAGCCACAGACAGTAACCTTGGGTATCTTGCCACCCAGGCAAACTGGACTATGTGATAGATGGTGACTTACACCAAAAATCACAATATTCAGGTTACTCCCACTCCTAAAGGAGCAGTCACTTACCCCAGATCAATTGTATCTAAAATCTCAAACCAAAGACAACAATCTTTGTAGCCAGTCCTGCAATAATCTAACTAAAGATTTATTAACTAAGAAAAAGAAATAAGACAGTTACTTACAAGGTTAAAGAGAGTATCACACACACAAATGAGAATCAGTCTTGAGTGTCAAAAGATAATAGAAACTTATATCATAAGCAGACTCAATATGTCCTTTGGGCAAAACAGCTGGGAGTCTTTTGCTTATGCTTAGAGATTCTTACCCCTGTAGAATCCAAGCAGCAGAAACGACCAAGTTTCTCCTTGTCAGGGATTTTTGTCCCTTGCACTCCAGAGTCCAAGCTGATGGGAAGAGCTCATGTGCAAGTCTCCCCTTCCTGGAGGTGGTGAAGAATGCAATCAACAAGGTCGATGCTTCACAATGGCTCATTTGTTTTCAATGGGCCTTCTTTTGTGCAGGGTAAGCACTTTTCTTTAATTAGTGCTTTTTTCCTATTTGGTGAGTTACACAATTATAGAAGTTTACAGTGCAACATTGGCTATTTCTCTAACATGGGGCTAGTGAGACTAATACATGCAGCATCCTACAAGCCATGCATAATGTCTAAACAGGTTCTTACCAACTTAATCTCTGTTTTCACAATGCTAACACACAGGTAACCCAGACTGGTTTCTAGCTATGCATTTGCCAGTGTTCAGGGAGGCCTTCGGCCTTCGCATGACTGGCACTAGTCTGCCAGAGTCGCAGAAGTATCACCCACACACTGGTTCCTAGCTGCATAGCTTTTTGCCTTGTGAATCCTGCGAATGCAGTCTCAGGTCTGGAGAAGTGTTCCCATGACATTGCCTGCTGGTGCCTCGTAGCTATCTCCTCCTCACTCTGGGAGACAAAAATGTCATTGGTGGAGAGAAGCTTGCCATCATGCGGATGCTATCGCTTCTTTTGGGACCCCATTTGGGCCTTATCCTAAAAGGTCCCGAGCACCTAAGGAGGGAGTTACTCTGGCTGTGTGATTTGTATGTGCATAGTAGTGGCGGGTCGTTTTGTTCATACCAAATAAGTTGGTTCCTCTAATTCTACCTTACTAGTTTGAAGGAGAATGGCATTTGGATGCTGAGGGATGGGAAGATGTTATGGGGCCTCATTTATGTTACCGAAATATCGGGTCTGCCTAGCTGAGAGCCAATTAACAGCCTGACAAGGATAAGGAAAAATGCTTTATTCTGCAGAAAAAGGAGAGCCTCTAGCTTGGTACAAAAGACTCTGTCTTACACAAATTTCACAAACCTTTTATACACATTTAGACAAAGACCCTTGCGTGTTAATACTTGATTGGTAAGTGTAAAATCTCATGTTCTCCTTATCTAAGTAGAACTAACTGGTTTGGAGCAGGATCTTCTTGCCTTGAGGCAGAGGAAAAGAGATAGTGCAAAAATGCAAGCTACTGTGTCCATGAGCAGTACTTACTCCCCCGCCCCCCCCCCACCTACTGGCCGCTTGTAATCTATTAAGGGGGGTCAGCCAGCTTTCACAATCCCCCCTTCGGGCCTGGCAAGCCCAGATTGCCAGGCCCGTAGCGTAATTTACGATCAAGCTGAAGAGACAGGTACTGAGTTGTTTTACGGACAGCAGAACCTTTGATTACAGCATTATATAGACAGTTTGCACATTGTATTACTATCCAAACAACACATAGCAGTTTCCTTCCCTTCTCCCAACCTCCTTCTGGTTTTAGGTGTTAGTTTTTGGCTAGTTCATTGCCTTTTCACTTTTAGAACCCAGTTTCTAGATCAGGGGAGGGCAAACTATGGCCCAGGGGCCTCATCTGGCCCTTCAGATGTTTTAATCCGGCCCTCAAGCTCCCCCTGGGGAGCAGGGTCAGGGGCTTGCCCCACTCCATGCAGCTCCTGGAAGCAGCAGCATGTCCCCCCTCAGCACACTTCCCCCACCTCAAGTGCCACCCCCACAGCCCTGGAACTGTGTCCAATGGGAGCTGCAGGGGCAGCGCCTGTGGATGGGGCAGTGCGCAGAGGCATCTGGCCATACCTCTGCATAGGAGACAGGGGCGGGGGGACATGCCACTGCCCTCTGAGCCCCTTCGTCCCAGCCCAGAGCACCCTCCTGCACCCCCAAGTCCTCATCCCCAGCCCCATCCCAGAGCCCGCACTCCCAGCTGGAGACCTCACCCCCTGCCCCCCAACCCCCTGCCCCAGTCTGGACCCCACTCCCACACTCTGAACTCCTCTTTTCTGGCCCCACCCCAGAGTCCTCACCCCCTTCTGCACCCCAACCACCAATTTTGTGAGTATTTATGGTTCAAACAATTTCCATATCCAGATGTGGCCCTTGGGCCAAAAAGTTTGCCCACCCCTGTTCTAAATGTTTAATTGTGGCAACATAAGTTTGAGCTCAGAACAGTTGTTGCATTAATCTTTGCCAGCTACAAAGTTTACCAAGGAGCAACAATACAGATATTGTTGGGAGCCAGTGTAACCTAGTGAACGGAGCACTGCCCTGGGACTAAGACTTGAGTTCTGTTCCAAGCTCTGCTGCCGATTTGCTTGGTGACTATGGCCAAGTCATGTCACCTTTGTGCCTCAATTTCCACTGCTGTAAAATGGAGATAATGACATTGTCATAAACAGATAAGAAAAGTTAATAGCACAGAAATACTTTATATCTCTTTGACTGTAAAGGGTTAACAAGTTCAGTGAGCCTGGCTGTCACCTGACCAGAGGACCAATCAGAGGACAAGATACTTACAAATCTTGAGAAGGGAAGTTTTCTGTGTGTGCTGTTAGTTTTTGGTTGTTCACTCTGGGGGCTCAGAGGGATCAGACGTGCAACCAGGTTTCTCTCCAATCTCTCCAATACAGGCTCTTATAAGTTCAGACTAGTGAGTACTAGGTAAATAAAGCGAGTTAGGCTTATAGTTGTTTTCTTTATTTGCAAATGTGTATTTGGCTGGGAGGAGTTCAAATGTGTATTTGGCTGGAAGGAGTTCAAATTGGTATTTTGCTGGAAAGATTTTAATTTGTACTTGTATACTTAGGCTGGGAGGGTGTTCCCAGTGTCTATAGCTGAAAGACCCTGTACCTGTTCCATTTTTTTTAAATTTACAAAGATAATTTTTACTGTTTTTTCTTTCTTTAATTAAAAGCTTTTCTTGTTTAAGAACCTAATTGTTTTTTTATTCTGGTGAGACCCCAGGGGACTGGGTCTGAATTCACCAGGGAATTGGTGGGGAGAAAGGAGGGAAGGGGGAGAGAAAGATTAATTTCTCTCTGTATTAGGATTACTTTCTCTCAGGAAGAGTCTGGGAGGGGGAAAGAGAAGAAGAGAGGAAGGTGAATTGTCCTCTCTGTTTTGTGATTCAAGGAGTTTGAATCACACAGTGATCTTCCAGGGTAACCCAGGGAGGGGAAGCCTAGGGGAGGCAACTGTGAGGGAAAGGGTTTACGTTCCTTGTGTTAAGATCCAGAGGGTCTGGGTCTTGGGGGTCCCCAGGCAAGGTTTTGGGGGGATCAGAGTGTACCAGGCACTGGAATTCCTGGTTGGTGGCAGCGCTACAGATTCTAAGCTGATAATTGAGCTTAGAGGAATTCATGCTGGTACCCCATCTCTTGGACACTAAGGTTCAGAGTTGGGAATTGTACCATGACAGACATCTGCTCATGAGAAGTGCTAGGTATTATTATTGCCACGCAAGTTCTGGAAGTTTAGTATTATTCATACGTACAAGCAGCATTGAATCGCATGGAGCTTATCTCCATGAACAGGGAGCAAATGACACTTTAGTACTCACTTTAGGGGAATGTTGCCATGTTCAGTGTTTATTTTGTAAAGAGATTATTAAAAATTGAGGATCGCTGCAGCTTTCAGTTTAAATTGAAAGCCATCTCTATTTACGATAAAATTATTATATTGCATTGTGCATAGAGCTCATGTACCTTTTGTGCTGCGATAAACTATCCCCAACTGTGGGTTTTAGATAAAAATTGGCTTAATTTCCTACCTCATGATCTATTGTCCTCAGCATCTTCATTAAAGATTGAATTTAGCTTTTATGCAAAAAATACAATGAATTTGTTTTCTGTGTTTACTCTTTAATTAGCTCTCCCTCTTGGATGGTTTTTTGTACCTCTGCCCACAGCCTCGCTTCTGGAGTAACATCCATACATCTGAGCCCTATCAACTCCAGCGTTGGAACCAGCCACTGCTCTGTGCTGCCACAGTGGTTTAGAGTGTGATTTCAATTCGTTTTCTTTGTGCTAGAGACTTACCAATAGCAACAGCTGCTGTTCAGAACTTGGGCCCAGAATGCCCAGACAGGTTTGCAATAGCGAGTCATTGGACTTGGCTTGACTCTGCTTTCCAGCACCTGCATTGCTGCTCCTCCGGATTTAAGAGGAACTTCAAAAATGTTTTCACCCTTTGCCAGGGGTGAAAGTAGAAATAGGGACTTACTGGTACAGGCTGGGTTGGGGCTGGCTCTGGCCCCTGGAAGGGGTGGGGCCTCAGGTGGAAGGGGCAAGGATAGGGGGGTCAGAGCCAGCCCTAGCCTGCCCTGTACCGGTAAGTGCCCTCCTGCTCCCCCTCTGGGGCAACAGTTTAAAGGGCCCAGGGCTTGGCTGCCACTACCTCCCCAGACCTTTTAAACCACTGCTGGAGCCCCTGGCTGCTGCTGCTACCCCAGGGATCTGGCAGCAGGGCTCTGGCAGCAGTTTAAAGGGCCCAGGACTCCCCTGCTTCTACCTCCCTGGCTGTTTAAATAGCCCCTGGAGCCCTGGGGTAGTGGCAGCGGGGCTCCGGCAGCTATTTAAAGGGTCCTGGGCAGTGGAGGCAGCAGGAGCCCTGGCCCTTTAAATAACCTCTGCTACTCCAGAGCTCTGGCGGCAATTTAGAGGGCCTGAGGCTCCAGCCGCTGCTGGGAGCCCTAGGCCCTTTAAATTGCAGCCTGGGGAAGCTGGGTCGTCCTGGTACGATGCACCAGCTTACTTTCACCTCTGCCCCTTGCAAAACTCTACTGACTTCGAGGTCACTTGTGATGATGTGTATGGATGCCACGCACCCTCGAGGAAAGGAAGAGGTACACAGAGAGGGAGAGGTGGGCTAGATAGACTCCATTACATTATAATTAGACCTTAATTTCAGAGCACATGAGGGAAAGAGAGGAAGCTCTTTGCAAAAGCCCTGAGCAAAGGAGAAGAACAAACCAGTGGAGTCTGAAAATGGCTGGACCAGAGATAAGAGCTACCTGGAGTGGGTAAAACCTAGCTACAGACAGAGCTGGCTGAAGCAGGCAAACCCCTTATTGTTTCCTTTTGGAGAGGACTACAAAAAGCTCTGAAGGACCTTTTGTGCATCTGAGACTTGTGGATCGAAGAGGATGTTAACTGGAGTGAGCCACTAAAGAATTGCAAGGAAAGATGAATCTTCTATGAACCTCAAATCAAAGGCTCAGTGGTATGTCTTAAAGAGAACTGTCAAGAGAGGTGCCTGCCAAAGGGAATCTTCTGCAGCTGCATAGGTCTTTTGACCCTAGCTCTCCCTAACCTGTGCTAGGTGCACGACTTTAAATATAAGCACCCACTCAGAGATTAGCTCTCTGTTTTCAGACTACTGAGACTGGAGTTGAATGATAAGCCCCGCTGTAACCCATCTAGTCTACCACAGCTTTGGGCAAAGGTCTCAAGATTAAACCATGTGCATTTGGGTACCTCCTGCCCTGTGGGTGGGATGAGGTTTGCCTTCCTTCCCCCTCCCCAAGCCATATACTGCACCTCAACCTGCACCTAGCAGAATGGGCAAAAGCAGTGGGTGAAGTGGACTGAGACAGGGATGGAATCTCTCATCACACAATGAGATGGGGGAGCTGCAGGGGAGTGCTGCTTGCCCAAGTGGGGAGAAGGGTAGTGGGGAACCCCTCTTCTTCAGGCTGAAAAGAGCAAGATGCATTTCCCCCTCTGCCCTTAGTTTAAATAGGTAGGAGTGGGGAGCATAGTCCTGGGGCTGGATTTGGGAAAGGCTGGGAGACAAGAACACAGGCTTCGTTGAAATGAACCACATTGGAACTGGCTTCAAACATGAGCTGTGGTCCACACTGGATCGCAGTGTGTTCTGCACAGATTGATTCACTCTTCCCTTCCCAAATTCACAGCAAGACTACTCTGGAGAAGCAGCCCCTTTTGCTAGCTTTGTGAACAATCATTGGCGCAGGGTTATTAGGATTGGCTGTGTTTTGTTGCTTAGCCTTTTCTAATTCCATGGCCTGTCAGTGGGTCTCCCTCTGGAGTTCTGTCTGTCTTCTGTAGGCTGCCTCTTCTTCTTCTTCTTCTTCTTGTTTCCTTCTGTGGGCCACCTCTTCTTCTTGTTTCCTTCTGTGGGCTGCCTCTTCTTCTTGTTGTTTTCTTTTGTGGGCTGCCTCTTCCTTTTGTTGTTTTGCATTAATTAGTTCCATCCGTCTCCTATGTTCAATTTTTTTTGTCCATGGCTTGTTGCCGTGCTCGCTCCTGTCTCAGGCTTTCCTTGGAACTCATGGTTCCTGCTTTCTTGTGCTGAGAACCCCTCAGGTGTTTACTGCCTGAGATGCAGGTTCTCTGTTGCCTCCTGGGGTCTGCCTAGCAACAGTGCCTTTTTTTTTCTCTAACTAATCTTTTAAATGTAAAGTAATCCAGAAAAACCACTTTATTTGCATGTGTATTGTGCTGGGTACTTGACTCTCAATCGGAGTGCTATTGTCTAACAAAAGACCCTTTGTCAATCCTTAATGGTTCCTTGCTTAATATGCAAGCCAAAAACTGCAAGAGAGAGCAGAAAAAAAATTCTCTCTGGCTCTGTTTAAAACCACCCTTTCTCTCTGCATAAAAGCCCTAGCAGAGAAAAAGAAAATAATATTCCTACTGGCTTCTGGATTCTTGTCTATCCCACCACTGCCACCATGTCATAACATTTCTTCCCAGATCTGGACCTTAGCATCCAAAATATGGGTGTTAGCATGAAAACTTCCAAGCTTAGTTACCAGCTTGGACCTGGTAATTGCTGCCACCAGCCAGGAATTATACAGTGCCTAGCTCACTGTGGTCTCCCCAAAACCTTCCCTGGGGGACCCCAAGACTCAGATTCCTTGAGTCTCACAACAAAGGGGAATAAACCATTTCCTTTCCCCTCCTCCCCTCCAGGTGTTCCCTCCCTGGGTTCCTGGAGAGATATACAGAAGCAAGCTCCGTGAATCTAAACAAAGGGATTCCACCCTCCCTGCTTCAAGTCCTTGAAACACAAGCACAGAGATCTAACCTCTCTCCCCCCTCACCCAGAGGGTATGCAAAGTCAAGCTTAGTAAATCTAACACAGAGATTTTTCCCCCTGACTTCTTCCTCCCACCAATCCCCTCTTGAGCTGCAGACTCAATTCCCTGGAGTCCCCACTAAAGAAAAACTCCAACAGGTCTTAAAAAGAAAGCTTTATATAAAAAGAATGAAAAAGACATTAAAAATAGTCTCTGTATTAAGGTGACAATATACGGGGTCAATTGCTTAAAGGAAAAAAATGAATAAACAGCCTTATCCAAAAAGAATACAATCCAGCAACTACACACATGTAAATAAAAAAAAAAACAATATAAACCTATTGTCTTACTATCCTTGTACTTACAACTTGGAAACAGAAGATTAGAAAGCCTGGAGATTCCTGTGGTCACTCTCAGAGCCGAGAAAGAGAACAGACGAAGAACAAAGGACTCACACCCAAAACTTCCCTCCACTCAGATTTGAAAAAGTCTTGTTTCCTGATTGGTCCTCTGGTTAGGTGTTGTTTGTTACTCCTTTCCAGGTGAAAGAGACATTAACCCTTAGCTATCTGTTTATGACAGCATGGCAGTCGCCCCTCATGGCCTCAGCCCCATTGCACTAGATACACACAAACATATGAACACCTGTAGATGGCCCCTGCCCAAAGAGCTTACAGTTCAAGTCACCTGCTCTCTCACACCAGACTCTCACTGTTATCTTTTTAGCCTAACAATCTCTCTAGGTCTGTCTCTCTGCGAACATTGATCTCACCAGATTTGCTTCCTCCTGCCCCTTTTGTTTCCTCCAGTGCTGTTTTTATACTCTGTTACTTGACACAAAAATTACAGTGTTTGAGGAATCCTTGGCTGCTGTTAAAACACTGTCACAAGCTTTTCTTATTTAACCTCCTGTTAAGACTTTTCTTTTAACTTTTTCAAAAAATGTTATCTCCCTCCCCCCCCTGCCTACTCCTTGTGGATCCAGCATGAACAATAATCACTGTCTTGGCCTGTAACTCCTGATGTTCCAACTTCAGCTTGTTCTCTAAGCCCTCTTCTAAAGGGAAACATTTTTTTCCCTAAGATTCACACATTCACGTGCATCCTCGAACCCAGCTGCATCCTCATCAATTAGACCAAGGCACAGAGGAGTGAAGATCTCTTTGAATAGTTAATGGAGCAACAAACTAAACTCCTTTTTAATAAAAACAACAACTCTTCTGCTTTAAAACATTCTTTATAGACTCCTTACAAGGGAGAGGCAGTCACCTAGTAACAGAGGACCTGCTTTGTCTAAAGTCCTTCATTAATTAATCCTTAGCACCCCTGCAAGATAGGTAAGTCTAGTTGTACCCATTTTACAGATGAGTAAACTGACCCACAGAGAACTTAAGGATGGGATTTTCAAATAGCCTGAGACACAAATGCTAGTAAAAAATTAGTGGGAGTTGGACATGTAACTTCTTTCAACTGCTTGGAAACTCTAGGCAGAACTAGGGCAAGAACCCAGGAGTCCTGACTTTCTCCTTCAAAGGGTGACGGGTGAAACAGGCTGGGGAAGGTCACGTAAGTTCATATTATTCAAGATGTCCTTAACTGAATTAGTTTCCCTCAGCTTGTTTGTTTAGTGTTCCTAGATGACACAAAATGCATTTGGTATAAACCTTATCTAGGGCAGTTTTAATACGCAATATACAAGTCTCTCCTCACTTGGGACACATGCTGCATGATCAAACACATCCCTAGTGCAACAGAAAACAGGCAAAAATATCTACTCTGGAAGCAGATAGTAGAGATAATGCGGGCAGAACAGCTCATGGAAAATTATATCATGGTTAATTTAATATGAAAACAGTTTCCCCATAAATTAAAATTAGAGCTAATCTCTTAGCAAAATTGAGCAACTTTTATCTAATTAATTAAAGGACAAAACAGGAAATCAGAGGTGGTCTAATTCTATTCATTAGTGGAGGAGGAGGCATTAAATATATTTTAACACTCTTTCCCCTGCTCCTAGAATGAGAAATTCTATTAAAAGCCTATTGGCACCAATTTAAATAGCTAATTATATCTAACACGAGACAGAATGTCTAATAACTGGTTTATTCACTCCAAGTGGTATATAATAGGACAAGAAATTATTCAGAAGAAAGTAGATCAAGAGATAACATAAAAGTATTTTACAATATCATAGACAGAAGATGAACTGAGGAAAAAAAAGAAGAGTGAGACAAGACAGCTACATTTCTAGAAGCGTTCAGCATCTGTTCCCTATGGCCCTTGGCCTCTTTTATCTCTATATATTCATGTGTGTTATATTTCTTGGAGAACCATGGCAGACTAATACAGTCAGAGTATTTGATAGGCTTTCATAATGCACTAAAAGATGGATGCTATTATTCTTATTGCATCTAGAAGAGCAAAATATAAAACCCCGAGCAAAAAGCAGCAGAAGAATCATAGGGAGCTACATTAAAACCAAACGAATGCCACTATTTTCACAGGGCTGTATATTATTCCTGTAATAAAAATCTACTACATAAATGTGTGTGCAACAGAAGGGTAATAAGTGTTTTTCTCATTATCTTGCAGCAAAATGTTGTTGTATTTAAATTCATGCCTATAAAAGTAAAAATGAAACAACTAGCATTGCTATCAACTTGTACTGATTCTTAATTTGTCTTGGAACTAATGTAAGGCCAAGCTTGGAATGGTGCTTAGCATTTAGACTGATGGTGTCTAAAGGCATCTATTCTAAGCTGAATGGGACGCACAGATGAAAGGAGAAGGAGGCAGACAGGATACAGAAAGCTATACCAACTATCTTTTTTTTTTCTTCTTCTCATTTGCAATCAGTGAGCAATAGCAAGATCTAGGCAAGTTTATTTTTGCCTGTATTGGCGGTATACAAAAGCATCCTGGCAGCTACAAAGTTAGCTGCTCCATAGTTATGACTTTCCTGCCCCATGCAGGATGATAGGTTTAAAGACACATGAACAGAGAAAACTAGGTGGGCCCTACGTTTAGGGCCTGAGCCAATGCCCTTTGAAGCCAACTGAAAGGCTTCCACTGACTTCATTGGCTGTTGAATCAAGTCCCTTAGTCAATAGCAAAGCTCCCCTTGGCTTTAATGACAGCAGGAACGTGTCCTTAGGTTTGTTTTCACAGAAAGATTACACAGCTACTGTTTGTTGCCTTATTTTCTAAAATAAACTACACCTCTACCTCGATATAACGTGACCTGATATAACATGAATTCGGATATAACTCAGTAAAGCAGCACTCCAGGGGTGCAGGACTGCACACTCCAGTGGACCAAAGCAAGTTCAATATAATGCGGTGGTAAGATTTTTTGGCTCCTGAGGACAGCATTATATCGAGGTAGAGATGTCTATTTGCTGAGGTTTCCCATGCAGCTGCAATATATATCATTATGACTTTGTCCTCACCACCTTTATCATTATAGCCTTCCTTCTGCCTCTTCCCCCTCCCATAGATCCAAAATGCTTTGCCAAAATTATCTTCTTTTCCCATAGCTCGTCCCTGCTTTCACCGTCACATGCCCTCAGCTCTACCATTGAATTTAAGGCAGTAAGAGAAAGGAAGCCAAGATCCTGATCCTGAATTTTAAGTCCCTGTGTAATCTTGCCCCACTTATATCTGTTCTCATTTCTCCCTATTCCTCTGCTTCCTCCCAGGTCTTCTGCATTATTCCCATATCTCAGTCCTTCATCTCTTTCACCTTCTTTCAGCCTCATTCTGCCTCCTATGCTGAGAGCAGCTGTCCAGTCCCTCTTCACCAAGCATCCATTCTCTTCTCCACCAACTGCCTCTTTAAACCCAGTTGCAGGAATCCTTCCTTCCTATGGCTGCTCTCCAATCATCTCTGCTCACACTTTCCTGAATTAGCATTTGGTGGCTAGGCTTTGTCTTGTCTACTTTAGGTCTGAAGTAGAGCTGATCAAAATGCTTTCAATGGAAGTTTTGCATTGGAAAATACAATTTCATCAAAATTGAAACATTTAGCAGGGACCTGTCCATTTTAGAGCATAAGAATGGCCACACTGTGTCAGACCAAAGGGTCCATCCAGACCAGTATCCTGTCTTCCAACAGTGGCCAATGCCAGGTGTCCCAGAGGGAGTGAACCTAACAGGTAATGATCAAGTGATCTCTCTCCTGCCATCCATCTCCACCCTCTGACAAACAGAGGCTATGGACACCATTCCTTACCCATCCTGCCTAATAGCCATTAATGGACTTAACCTCCATGAATTTTTCTAGTTCTCTTTTAAACCCTGTTATAGTCCTAGCCTTCACAACCTTCTCAGGCAAGGATTTCCACAGGTTAACTGTGTGAGGAACTCCCCTTTATTTGTTTTAAACCTGCTGCCCATTAATTTCATTTAGTGGCCCCTAGTTCTTCGAATATCAGGGTTGGAAGGGACCTCAGGAGGTCATCTAGTCCAACCCCCTCATAGCAGGACTAATCCCCAGACAGATTTTTGGCCCAGATCCCTAAATGGTCCCCTTAAGCACTCAACTCATAGCCCTGGGTTTAGCAGGCCAATGCTCAAACCACTGAGCTATCCCTTGCCCCCCCTTCTTACATTATCAGAACAAGTAAATAACTTTTCCTTATTCACTTTCTCCACACCACTCGTGATTTTATATACGCCTCTACCCCTATATAATGCTGTCCTCGGGAGCCAAAAAAATCTTACCGAGTTTTAGGTGAAACCGCATTATATCGAACTTGCTTTGATCCGCCAGAGAGTGCAGCCCCCCGGAGCACTGCTTTACCGCATTATATCCAAATTTGTGTTATATTGGGTCACGTTATATTGGGGTAGAGGTGTACCTCTATCATATCCCCCCTCAGTCTCCTCTTTTCCAAGCTGAAAAATCCTAGCCTCTTTTGACAACATTTTTGACAGAAAAATGTCAAAAAGAATTGTTTTGATAGAGTAAAGCCATTTTGCTTTGACTTTATCATTTTGGTTAATGAAATTAATTATATTTTATGTTATAATGTGTTGATGTTATTGAAACAATGAGCATTGAACATGAAGATTGAAAGTTTCATTAGAACCATTGTTTCAGAATTTCTGTTCCAGGAAAGATTTCAACTTTTTATTCTGATTCAGAATGAAAACAAATTTAGAAATATCAGAACTTCCCCTGGGGCAGAAATCCCATTTTCCTACTAGCTCTAGCAGCAAGATCTCTGAGTCAGGATGCATGTCATGCTCCATTCATAGAACCCCATATCCGTTCATAGTGCCACCTTAGGCAATATCTACACTTAAATCACAAGAGCCATACAGCTGCAGTATTGCAGCTGCACCACCGTAGCACTTCAATGTAGACATTCACTAGAGCAATGAGAGGGGTTCTCTGATTGCTGTAGTTAATCCACCTCCCTGAAAGGTGATAGCTAAGTAAATGGAAGAATTCTTCCTTTGACCTAGCACAGCCTACACTGGGAGCAAGACTGGCTTAACTACATCACTCAAGGGTGTGGATTTTCCACACCCCAGAGCAACGTAGCTGGGTCAACTTAACTTTTTAATGTACACCTGCCCTAAGTGAGCATTAATAAAAGTCATAACTGCTACCTATCTTAACACCAGGGTTTCTCAAAATTGTTCACAGTGGACACAAGCAGGCAGCTTTCCCAAACACAGTGCATAAACAATGTGAAGTCCAAACTCACTCCTTTCACAGGGGTTGGCTATAAAACACAGATGAGTTCGATTCTCTCCCCAAGCCTGGCTACTCTTCTTAGGCGTCCTCCCTCAGGACTACTCAGCCCACACCATAGATCTTCTCTCCTTAGAAAGCCACCCCCATCTCCATTAAGCCAAGTGGATTAAAGAGTCACCTGCCTCAGTGCAACAGCAGAATCCACTTATCTCTTTCCTAGATTATCAACACCAGCTAACAGAATGGGAGTGTTTCAGACCAACACTACAAGATTGTTATTTTGAAACACATCATCGAGAGATACTGTTTCATGGATCACCTCCCCTCTAATAAGGAATCAAATAACATCCCCAGGGCAATACCTCATATGGTAAATATTAGGAAAGTAATGTATATTTGCCCTTGATTTAACAAGGGGGAGACTTTTCACTGTGCATTCAGCCAGACCTCCATAGACCACAGCTCAGGAACATCCTGCTTAACCCATTGCTGTCACAGTGTGTGCGCAACATTCCTTCCATCCCCTCTGTGTCTTCTTTGAGATGCATCAGTGTAAACATTTTGTTTCAGTGACTGGCAGGAAAGAAACAGCTACATGCCCTTCATGCACCAGAACTTCAAATTAATTAGAGGCAGGTCATGAGTTCTACAGATAGTTTGTAATTCATTCCCCTTAGATTATAAAACTAATTAAGAGCAATATTTTTCCTATGGATGCTGTAATTATTCTGACATATGCTAACCAAGCATTCTATACCTAGCCAGCAGCATGTTCCATTTCAGAGTTAAAGTCAGTGGAGCTCCATGAATACTGACGCTAGCCTGAACTGTGAAACTCATAGTTGAAACTTCCCCTTTATTGTTGACTTTCTCCTGTCTTCTCCTACTTCTCTCCAGTGTCCTCCTGCGAGACAAGGAGCCTGTCTGGAACACAATCACCCCATGGTAAGCTGATGAGAAAGGCCACTTAATGAATGACTAAGACTTCAGTTGCTCACTGGAAGATGGAAGAGAGAAATGCTGCTGCTTGCTCTGTGGTTATTTATCTGGTGTGACAAATTTCCTCCTCTACCTTGGTGGGTCCTGCACTTATTGGCAGATTTGCTTACCTCAGTGATCTTCCCCACAGACTGGATCAACTCCTCCTGTGTCTGATCAGGATTTGGGAGGTTTGGGGGGAACCTGGGCCCACCTTCTACTCTGAGTTCCAGCCCAGGGCCCTGCGGATCACAGCTGTTTATAGTGCCTCTTGTAACAGGTGCATGACAGCTACACCTCCCTGGGCTACTTCCCCATGGCCTCCTCCAAACACCTTCTTTATGCTCACCACAGGACTTTCCTCCTGGTATCTGATAACGCTTGTACTCCTTAGTCCTCCAGCAGCTCTCGCTCTCACTCTCGCTCTCACTCTCGGTGCCTCTTACTCCCAGCTCCTCTCACACACTTCCTCTCCTCTGACTCCTCCTCACCTCATCCAGTGACCAGTATATTTGCCCTCTACCAGACTCCTGTACCCCACTGGTCTGGGTATGTCACACTGGGTACTTAGATGATCCTCCTCATCAACGTACCTGAGTGCCTTACAATATCTATCCCCTGTGAGGTAGGAAATTATTATCCTTGTTTTACAGATGAGGAACTAAAGCACAGTAGATAAAGAAGTTTGTTCAAGACTGTGTCCAAGCCAGGAATTGAACTGAGGTCTTATGCAGCCCACTACAGTTCCCTGCCCACTAGGCCCTCCTTCCTATTGTCACTAGCCTAATGCAAGGGTCTTGGAATGAAGCTAATATCAGCTTGACAAACAACATGGCCTTTTTTCAGCACTCTTCTTTCCAAGCTATAGTATAGCTCAACATGTTTTCTCCTGCAAGGATGGCACATTTTTAGGAGAGCGCAGAGGAAGGGAGAGGAGGAGGAGGAAATAGACAGGTGAGGAGAGGGTAGGGTGACCAGACAGCAAATGTGAAAAATCGGGATAGGGGATGGGGGATAAGAGGAGCATATATAGAAAAAGACCCAAAAATCGGGACTGTCCCTATAAAATCAGGACATCTGGTTACCCTAGGAGAGGGCGATGTATGTTTTTCAGTCTACCCTATTCTTGCCAGAGATAAGGGAGAATTCAATTAGAAACCTCAACCAAATGTTCTCTAGGCTTTTTGCTGCTCCTCCCTCTATTTGTCACTTTTGCATGAATGAGGCTTTACCGCCCTCCTTTAAATCATTCTCATCCTGTGATGCTCCCTGGTCCACATGCCACTCCACTGACTTTGAGTAATAATCTTCATTCTGCTTATTCTGTCTGAGCATGTGGTCAGCAGAAATGAACACACACACACACACACACACACACACACACACACACACACACACACACTCTGTTTCCATAGCCCTGCAGACCATTCTCATTTCAGTCAAGACCTTTCACATTCCGAGGGCCCCTCTTCAGCCTACTGCCTCTTCCTAGATGTAGCCTCAATCCTCTTCGGCAAGGTAAGGCTACTGCCTTATTCTCTTATATCTAAAATGTAAAGCTGCACACACAATGCATGACCTAAATATATACCACTGTGCATTGTCACCAGACCTGCACTGTACATATACAGCCATGTGTGGGAAAGCCTACAACTGGAGACACCAAAAGATGCCCAAGTTTTAGCCTTATTGACCTTTTAATTCCTGCTCTATACACATGTTTCTTATAGATGCACAGAGGGATGCCATGCCATCTCCCTGGTAACAAAACAAACCTGTTTTGATTAGTTTAAGAAGACAGTGGGACATTTTATAAATGCATTGTTACCTGGTGTATCAGCGGGAGCCTATGGAAATTCCAATGGAAGTTGGGAATGTAACTACCTTTGAAAGTCTCAGCCTTCATTCTTAATTAAATCACTTAATTGTAGAAAGGCACATTTTCCCATCACTTACACCCAGGCGCCTGGTGGCCGATATCAAGTGCTGCTTTGAAACGATGCAAGGAAGACAAGAATCTGCCTTACAGTGTTTTGGGCAAATTGCCTGTGCATCAGTTGGGACCTGTTGGTCTTTGTTAAAGGAATCATTTTAAATACAGAATTGCTTTAAAACCTTGGGGTTGCTTTGAGCCCTGTTTCTCCTTCAAATATTATGCAGAGTACAAGCAATCCCTGTTCTTTGTGTACATAATCTATTTCAAGGGGTTGAGTCCTTGCTCTCAGAAAGCACAATAGCAACAACAGATCTGAGTAATCCCACACATAAATTTGTCATCCCACACATTAATTAGTGTCCTTCCATTTCTTGGTCTCCCTAAACTAAAAACTCTTCACAGGACACTATTAACCCAAAATATGATGGCATGCATAACAGTTAAAGATAAAAATCCCTTAAGAAAGGGACAGATAATAAGACAGCAAATATCATATTGCCTCTAGATAAATCCATGGTATGCCCACGTCTTCAATACTGTGTGCAGTTGTGGTCTCCCCATCTCAAAAAAAGATATATTGGAATTGAAAAAGGTTCAGAAAAGGGCAACAAAATTATTAGGGGTATGGAATGGCTTCTATATGAGGACAGAGTAATAAGACTGGCACTTTGGAAAAGCGACAACTAAGGGAGGGTGTAGTGGGGCAGTTACCCTGCTCCTGGGATAGAAGGAGTGAGAGCCGCTGAGTTAGGGAGCTGGCTACAGGTATGGCCAGCTCAGTCAGGGCACAGCTGACCCTGATAAGAGGGCTGTGAGCAAGAAGCCGAGAGAGTCTCACTCCAGCCCTGGTGTGAGAAGAACTTAGCCACCCTGGAGAGACAGGATACCCTCAACAGAGCAGTGCTGGGGAGCTCAGGCCTGGCTACCTTCCAGGCTGAGGCAGGAAGGCCTAAGGAGATACTGGGGTTGCAGGCAGTCCGCTGGGGGCTAGAAAGGCAGTAGGTCCAACTCCCTTGCCAATGATGAGTGGCCAGTACAGATTGCTCTTTGCCCCAGAGAAAGGGGGCTAGATGATGACTGGCAGTAGCTGCTGAGGCAAGGTGGGCATAGGGGGAGGGGATTCCCCTGGGAGGGGAGACCCAGAGTGTTGGGGCACAGGTATGGGGCAGTACCCCAAAGTAAGGGGCACTGAGGTCTGGGAGGGACATGGGGCTGGAGGTGGTGGAGACAAGGAAGCAGGTACCAGAAGGGAGAAACTGGCCTGCAGGAGGTGCTCTGAGGCTGGAAAGAGCTAATTCCTAGACTGACCAGCAGGAGGTGCTGCGCTGGTGAGTCGGCGGTCTGCTACAGTGGGATATGATCGTGGTCTATAAAATCATGATTGGTGTGGAGAAAGTAAATAAGTAAGTGTTATTTACTCCTTCTCATAATACAAGAACTAGGGGTCACTGAATGAAATTAATAGGCAACAGGTTTAAAACAAACAAAAGGAAGTATTTCTTCACACAACACCTAGTCAACCTGTGGAACTCCTTCCCAGAAGATGTTATGAATGCCAAAACTATAACAGGGTTCAAAAAACAACTAGATACAGTCATGGCAGATAGGTCCATCAATGATTATTAGCCAGGATGGGCAGGGATAGTGTCCCTCGCCTCTGTTTCCCAGAAGCTGGGAATGGGTGACAGGGGAGGATGATGATTATCTGTTCTGTTCATTCCCTATGAAGCATCTGGCATTGGCCACTGTCAGAAGACAGGATACTGGGCTAGATGGACCTTTGGTCTGACCCAGTCTGGCTGTTCTTATGTAAAAATCTACATCACTCTCATTTGGATTCAGCTCCATCGATCAATCACAGTTCCAATGGAGAGAGTACATCTGATTCTCCATTGCCTTGCACTCTGTGTAGAAATTTACACCTGGAAAAGTAGATGCCAATCACTGGAAGCATGTTTTATGTCCACTTTATATTCACTGTACACATCAGCAGATGATGTAAGGCAACAGACAACTTGGTACCCACATAGTTGTGAGATCATTTAGACTATAAGTTCTTCAGAGCAGGGGCTGTCTCTTACTACATATTTGTGCAGTGTCTAGCCCAAAGGGTCCCCAATCTTGGTTGGAGTCTCTAGGCATTACTGTAATACAAATAATAATTCATTGTGATCATTAATAAAGCGGGATAAAACTCTTGGGATGTCTTCCTGATACTGACTCACTGTTCCTTACGTCACCCCTTTGCCAAACAGGGATATATTCATAAAATCACAGCAGTCATAAAAAGTTAGGGCTGGATGGAACCTTGAGAAGTCATCAAGTCCAGCCCCATGAGCTGTGCCATGACCAAGTAAACCTACACTATCCCTGACAGGTGTTTGTCCATCTTGTTTTTAAATGCTTCCAATGTTGGGGACTTCATGACCTCCCTTGGAAGCCTATTCCAGAGCTTAACTACCCTTGTCATTAGAAAGCTTTTTCCTCATATGTAATCAAAATCTCTCTTGCTGCAGATTAAGCCCTTTACTTCTTGTCCTACCTTCAGCGGACATGGAGAACAATTGATCACCATCCTCTTTATAACAGCCCTTAACATATTGGAAGACTGTTATCAGGCCACCCCTCAGTCTTTTTTTCAAAAGACTAATATTCATGGTACTTCATAGGAACATTGCAAGAATTAACTTTCGCAAAACATATTAAAAGCTTCAGATGTAGTGCTATGCATCAGCCCACTGTGAATTCTCTGCCTGACAGAGTTTCTTCCTAGATTACTACTTTTTTTAAAGTCTGTTCTTATTACAAACTCATTGTTGTTCACCTCAATTATTACCTTCTATCATTTATTCTGCTGACTACTCCTCATTACTCAGCTTATGTTGGGTAACATAATTGCCTGTCATAGCTCCTTGCTAGTGGAATCAGTCACCCTCCCCTTTAATTCATTCTCTGGAGACAGTCAGTTCTGAAGTCTCCTTTTAAATGACACCTTCTTCTCTGACGTGCTGCCCTTGTTGCTTCATGGCATTACTCTATAAAGCATGCTTTCATTTGCAAATGAAGGGACAGCAATCATCATCCCCATAGTGCTACAGTGCAGCTAAGTGATCCACACCCACTTTTAAGAGCCTGAATGCTGGGCAGATGTCTAGCCTAATTTCATCACAGTGTTCTGCACCAAACCACAACTAGATAGCACATAGTGTTCAAAGACATGGAAACAACACATGCTCCATATCATACCCATGTGCACAAACAGCACGGTCCCTCGGCCCTCATGTTCTCACATTAGACAATTGTCTAATCTTAATTAATTGATATTATAGCTCTGGAAAGTATCATCTCCATGGTACTGGAAAGATAAATGTACCAGTCAAAACATGTCACCAGAGTGTCTGCATCTACCAAAGACAATATGCATTCTAGCAGGTTTCTGCAGTATAATTCTTTTTTCCCCAAAGCACCACTTCTGATCAGCAAAGGAGGAAGAGCATCAGACATAGGGCTGCACTCAGAAGAGTTAGCGCATACGGGAAAACATAACTATTTTACCCACACCCAAACATGCTGAGAAACCAACACTTTTCTAATCCTATTTGGACCCTCTGCTAATTGAAGCACAAGTCATCAAGTGCTTGAGTGACTTGTCGAATAACAGAAATCTGTTCATGATGACTTTAATTTGTAAAAGACAGGCAAAGTGGTTAATGGCCTAAACTTTGTTCACAGAGATCAGATAAACACAGGCTCTCCATTGGAGATAATCCTGTGGAAAGGCAGTATTAAGGGTGCATTTTTAACTAGCTGCTGTTTCTTATCAGGTATCTGCACCTTTTCCTCAAACAAATAGTTTGAAAACAAAGAAGCCGCTCCTGCAGTAATGCTAGCAGGAGGCAAAGCTCCCACAGTGGCTGCAGACACCATGAATTAATGAATCCTTGGCTTAATGACATTGCCTCATCTGTGTTTCAAGCATAGAATGGAAATCATATTTTCAAGGGGTGCAGGTGTTGGTCAACATCAGAACAGTTTTACAAGCTAACAGTCATTTCAACCCTTGAAGTACCCCTCTTCTTTTTATCTTCCTCTGCTATGGCTTTTCTCCCCCTCTCTGTTTAGACGTTGAATCTTTCTAACAAAAAGACAAGGGCCACAATATTCAGAAGGGCCTACGTGATTTTTGATGCCGAACTTGAGAGACCTTACAAGGCCCTGTAACAGGGTGGCTTAACCTGTAAGGGCTGGAGGGCCTAGGGCTAACCAACTCTGATAACTGAAAGAGGCGTACCTGAAAGGAGTCAAGTGATTGATTCCCTTATACAGGCCAGCTAGATGCTGCAGTGAGAGAGGATGCTCAGGAGAGCAAAGATTGCTAGGAGTAAGCAGGCTCCAGCAGAGTCCTGGGCTTTGGGACTAAGAGTCCAGCTAGGAAGGGCTGGGAGTAGCCTACTAAGGCATACAAGACCCTGAGTAAGCAGGCTGACGAGCTGCCAAACTCTCCAGTCAGTGAATCCTGGGAGTAGGATGAGAAAATGTTTGCTTGTTGGACTTTAATTTGGGACTGTGAGTGGGTTTTTGAGGGTTTTTGTTTGTTTGTTTTTATTTGGGGCGGGGGGAGAGTGTGCCTGAGCCTTCTACCACCTAGTACTATTCCCTCCCAAGTGTAAGTGGCAGTGGGGTTAAATGACGAGCTTGCTCAATTAGGGAAATAAAGATGGAAAACCATCACAGGTTCAAGCCGCTTTCCCTCTTGTTATGTCTAGTTATTCAGAGGTGAAGCAGAATGAGGAAATGTGGCAAATACTAAAAGGGCAGAATATCAAAATCTGTGTTTTTTCTTCTATAACAGCAACAACTGATGCTTAGGGAAATGATTGTGAGGTCATCTTCTGAGCACACACAATTAAGGATTAAAAGGATCGTGTCTCATTGGCCATTAAATGGCTATTCCTCAGTGTTCAAAAGAGGTGGTCACTGACCTAGAAAATCAAAACAGCAGCAACATAATTGACAAACTCGGAATATATTTTGCATGGTTGCTTGTGTATTGTGTAAGTGCAGTTATTTTCAAAATATGAGAGCAGCCATGCAATGTGCAGCAACTATACAACTTGATATACAATGTGAGGACTGAAAGTGAACACTACAAAAGTAGTGAGTATTCTAATACTGCAAAGGAGGGGGGTGGAATCACTTCAGGTGGGGAAGATCTTGCCCAAGAGCATGTTCTGAGTAAGGTGTGTTGAATATTTTCACCAAAACTGTTCTTCAAAGTAAAATGTGGTTTTTGACGAAATATGTTTTTTCCACAAAAAGTGTCTGCTTTCCATGAACTTTTGTTATATTTTGTTTTAAAAAAAAAGAGCCTGAAAGCTGAAATATTTTTATTCAAAGTGGAACTGTAGTGCCTCATGAGAGTTGCAGTTCAGGTGCCTTCTGCTCCCATTCTCTTTTATGTGCTGGGCTCTCTGGCCATACAAAATCTCCCATGATGTACCAATGCCACGGACTCATAGGATGTATTCCCTCCCCTCATGAAGAGGGAAGCCAGTGGTTCATCATGGGAGACAAAGTCCCAGCCAGAGAACCTGGCCTATAGAGTAGAATGAGCACATAAGGCACTGCAATGCCATTTGAAATCAGCATATTTTGGGTTTTGGCTGAAATATTTCAGTTTTCCATATTTTATCAAAAATGAAAATTTGCAATGAAAAATATCATCATCATCATCATCAATTTTCTGCAGAAACCTCATACCTTTGATGCTATTTCTGACCAGCTCTAGTTCTGATTTTTTTTTAAATAACTCTTTTGAAAACTTTCTTAGAAGGTTTTTCCAGCTCCCTTTGAATAATCTTTAGAAGGCCTAAGTACAAACCCAAACACGACCAGGTCTGCTGTCCCTCCCACTTTCCTTCCTCTCTATGCACACATCTACCATGCACAGGGCACACCTGTACTGGTGAAGTTACCTCAGTGCAAACCCTGAGCAACTCTTGGTGTGCCAATGTAAGAGGCAGGGCTAGCCCCAGTTTAAATGGGGATTGTGAGATAGTAAGTACTTCCAGAGCACAATTTGTTAATTGCAACTTCCTCTCTCCCATAAAAAACACCACACACCAGACACCCTTGGGAAAGAATGAGATGCCCAAAAGTTTCTGGGCCACCTTAGAAATGGCAACGGCTCACCCTCTAGTGTCCCTGGAGCAGCTGAGTAGCTCTGTTGATTATTTTGTCTCAATACAAATTGTAACATTTTCTGCATAGCCCTGTACTGACATTGCTTTCCTCTTGCTCATCAGGCATTAATTAGAGTACTAAGCTAAGCTCCCATGTCTTATGTGGCACATTAGACCTAAACGATGTACAATGACCCCTGCACCATGCAGCAAGAACCACAGAACTACACAAAACTGTCCCCACCAGGACCCTGGCTATTGCAATTAATAATTTAACACCATCACCACCTAGCTCATAGAGAGCTTTTCATCACTAGATCTCAAAGCACTTTACAAAGGGAAGCAGTATCTTTTTGTCCCATTTTACAGATGGAGGAACTGAAGCATGAGGAGATGAAGTTGTCATGGGTTGTGAGGCCCCTCACTACCACCTGTCCTTAGTGTGAAGGAGCCTCGTCTATGTCGGCTGTGGATCAACTTGCTGAAACCACCAGCCTCCGGCAACACAAGCACTGCCTTCCAGGCTTCTCTCTGTACAGGTCAGGGATAGGCACACACCAACCCGAGTCTTTCAGGCATCCCTCTGGGGAACTCAGCCCCTGTTCCACTGGACACTCCCAGAACACTTAGATCTGCTATTCCCAAAGCAATAGGACACACCAGTTTGTAAGATTCTGCTCAGGACCACCACTTTGCTTAACACACAGCATTTAGATGTATATGTATATAGGGAAAACAAAAATAAGTTATTCTCAAAGAACAGGGATTCAGTGATAGGAAATAAGAATATTGGAAATAGATGGTTACATATAAAACAAAATCATAACATGCTTTCTAGAGACTCAAGTTAACTAACAAGGCATTTCCCTATCCCCTACAAGATAGCTTACCCCAAGTCCTCTTCCCACCACTTTCAACAAGTTTGGTTTAAACCCCCTTCTCAGAAGCTCAGCCCCCCTGGCAGCTTGTCATCACAGACCAAAGGAATACCTGGGGTTCAGCTGTACCCTAGATATAGTTTAAAGGTTCATTGTCTTACTCCTAAACAGGGTAACTCCTGCTGGTTTTGGTTTTTTCCAGTGGCCCCTGCAATCTATCAGTGCTAACAGAGCTAACCCTATATAATTTGTAGGTGTGTGTTTCGAGAGATGGACAGAATACTTGATATGATGGGTATGAGATTTTCTTCGCTTTAGATTGTAGTCAAATTTTCAATGCTTCACAGCCCCTCAAATGTCTTTTATTCACCTCTACGCTTCCAGGGGTCATGAGCCACCAACTAAGAAGCACTTCTTCCCCTCATACAGTGGATTTTTAAATAATCTTCAAAGCACTTTGCAAATATGAATTGCCATGCAATGACATGGAGTTTCCCATCCCATCCCCACTACTTTCCTCATAGTCCGCTGTCCATTTCCATTGCTATAGAATCATGGGCAATTTAAGGCCAGTTAGTGCAGCCAGGATTACAGTAGGATATTTAAAGTGTCAGTCATGCATTCCTACCATCCTCATCACATGTCAGTTAAAAAAAACAAAACACCTCCGTGTGCCAAGATAGAACACTGTTCATCTCCCCGTTCCCCGCACCCTTTTCTTTTCATCATGCAAGCAATGGCATAAGGTGCCACACAGCAGAATCCACAAAATTCAGATTAAAAAAAACTGATGAGGCATATTCAGCCCCAGGGAGACCCAAACTCAGGTGGGACAGTAGACACGTTTGGTACTACTCCAGATACACTGAGGAATCTTAGTGAATATGTTTGCATAGGGACATGCGTTTGTCAGAGTTATTCAGGAGAACGTCACCAGAACAACAATCCTTGGTCTGTGTCGTTTCAGAAAATCTGTTCAGTGCATCTTGCTGTTCTTCAGTTATTTTTGTTTTGTCATATCAATGTGGTGCAGGACCAATTCCAGCTATGAAATGCAAATGAGCTGCACGATGCTTCTATCACCAGCACGCAGGTTAGAAAGAAGTGTATAAGAACGGCAATGTTCCTGACCCTTTCATGAAAGGTCTTTGCATGATTACTCTGGCAATACGTTGATCTCAGTGCTGCTGCAGAGACTGGTAGATATTTCAGAGGTGGCCTAAATGAATTTCTTTTTTCCCTTCCCATTGAACATTTGGATTTACAGTGTTCCACCTGACGCAGGCAAAGTGACATAACGTGTTTCTATCCAGAGCACTCTCCGTGCTGCTAATATGATCCAAAAGTATCTATTTAATCTGGCAATGGAAGGAGCCACACCCTTGAAGAAGACTGAAAAATTCAGTCACAGAGCTGAGGTTAGCTTCAGGAATAAGGAGAAGTCATAAAATTGAAATCCAAAGAAGAGATGGAAAGTACTAACATCATTAACTATCACAGCGGTTCTCAGCCGGAGCTCTGCGGCCACCTGGGGGCAGAAGCAACGAGCTCATGGGTGGAGCTGGAGGTGGTATGGGGGCATTGTCACCCCTCCCAAACTGCAGTGTCTTAACCAGAGTGGGGCAGTCCTGGGGGCAGCTACACACACACCTCCTCCTCCCGACCCCCACACCCTCTTCTTCCTCCCCCCGCCTCCTGGCCAGCTTGGAGGCAAGAAGCCCTCGGGGAGCAGCGACCGCAGGATGCCCCTCCCAGCACACAGACCTCAGATACCCCCTTGCCTGTACCGAGCTACCCCCTGCCTGCACACAGCCCCTAGCTATCTCTTCCCTGTACCCTGAGCTACCCTCTGCCAACACACAGCCCCTAGCTACCCTCCTCCCTGCCCCCTGAGCTACACCCCTTCTCACACACAATCCCGAGCTACCCCTCCCTGCAGCCAGTCCCTAGATACACCCTCTTCTTGCCCTGAGCTACCCCCTGCCTGCACCCTGAGTGGTTTTCAAACTTTGTGAGCTGAGTCCCACCCTCTTTGAGTTATAATTTTTGATTGCGCCCCCAACCCAACTCAGACAGCCTGGGTGGCCTGCTGAGGTGAACTGGGATAGAGGTGGCGTTCCTGCCCTTGATTTCACCATGTGAAGCTGGCCTAAGCTCTGCTGGGCCCTGCCCCCACAAAATAGAAGTCAAACTACACCTATGGGGCCCGGCGGCCAGAGCCCTGGCACCCCACAGGACTAAATCCCTGAGGGCCCCCTCGAGCCAGCAGCTGAAGCCCAGAGCCCTGACACCTCCTCCCCTCTGGGCCCTGGAGTGTTTATATCATGTTGGGGCCAGGGGGAACCTCAGAAAGAAAAAAGTTGAGAATCCCTCAACAATCATGTCTGTCCCTCTCCACTCCTCCCACAATGTGCATGTATACTTTAGGTATAGAGAGGAACCTCACAGAAGGACCAACAGGAATTGTGCAAGAAGTCATGCAAATCCTAGACCAAGCAGGGAATATATTTAACATATTAGAAGACGGTTATGTAAGTTGCGAAGTCAAGCACTCCACAATTTAGGAAATACATAATTCAGGTTGCCCGGGTACTATTAATTTGGCCCCCTTGGGCATATGCATTATGAGACAGTCTAATTACATGATCTTATACTATTTTTTCCACAGGATCCCCACCTCATTCAGAGCACAAGGATAGACAATGCCCACTTAATAAGAAACTATTCAGTGTTTTGTTTCATCCTCATTGGTCAGTTTACTACTTTATTTATTATACACTATTTAAATCCTTGAAGACAGAATTATTAGGCTCCTCTTGGGCTTCTCTGTGGTGCTCATCACTATATTTGAGTGCTTCACAAACATTAACTCACAACACCCCTGAGAGCTGACACGGTGGTCTTGTCCACATTTTACAGACCGTGAGCCGAAGTACAGAGAAATTAAGGTCAGATGCATCCACTAATCTTGCGCTTAATTTGAGACACCTAGGACCTGATTTTTCAGAGTATTTAGCGTTATACAGGACTTTATATATTGAAGCACCACTCCCACTGACTTCAGCAGCAGCTGCCTACAGATCAGACCCCGGGGTCTCTCGGCAGCCAGATAATGAGGCACATACCTGTGAAAAGTTTGGTTTAAGCAGCTTGGCCCACATCACCTCAGGAGCCCTGTGGCAGAGGCAGAGATAGACTCCAGTTCTCCAAGACAGCATTCAGCTGCCTTAACCATGAGACCCACCTTTTCTTTCCTCCCTGTAATCTCCTGCCTCATTCACTACACACCTTCCAACTTCCGCCACAAATGAGGCAGGGCTTCTGTACAGGGCTGTCCTTAGGACTTATGAGGCCCTACACAAGTTACCTGGGGATATTGAGGGATGAGGGAGGGGAAGATGAGGGGGCTCCACTGAATGTGGTCGCCAGCCAGCATTGCTGACTCCCTTGTGTTGAGGGGGCACAGCCACCATCCCCACCCCCAGAACCCTGCCCCACCCAGTGCCACTCTTCCCTCCGTTGCCTACCAGTACTTGGGGCTTCCCTCCATCCCCACCCCCAGTGCGGCTTCTTCCAGGGCACCCAGATGAGCTTGGGGCTTCTTCCATCCCACATCTTGGGCTGTCTGCTTGGCTGCCTATTTTTCTGGGGGTCCCATATTGGCCGGGGGGGAGGAGAAAGGGGCTCTGGGCACGTGCCCTGTTGGCCTGTGTATTAATCTGCATGGGAGAATGATTGACGCTTTGGCCAGGGGTCCCCCATCACCCAGCTTCGAGAGGAGATTTTGCCCTCCAGCAGGAACGGCTCCCTCCCAGCACCCACAGCCCCACGCCATCTCCTACCTTGTTGGTCTCCCGGGGACGGAGAGAAGCCCTCCAGCCGGCAGGCAGGTTGAAAGGAGTGAGCAGTGGGTGAGGGGCCAGGGGCCTTCTTCCACTTCTCCCCTTTTTTTTAAATTTCCCACCTGCACTGCTGATTGGTTGTCCTGATTCACTCTGCGCCTGTGCAGCAAGGAAGACGCCAGGTGCAAACTCCCCACAGCCCCAGCCAGCCTGCCTACCGGAAGGGACAGCAGAGTCAGAGTGCAGAACAAGTGGAATGGGCAGGGGCCCCGCAGCCTGGTAGTGCCCCAAATTTTTGAGTGCCCTACACAGCCGCATATGCTGCGTATGCCCCGCTCCTATAGACAACAGACTCCTTTATTACACAGCCCTGATTTGTCCCCAGAGCAAGTCCATTCTGTACATCATAGGACGCAGTCCGAGTCTCCACTCTCAGGCTTCTTAGCCCAGTCTCCTTCCCCACTCATTCCTAGACTTCTACCTGTGTTCACCATCTGAGCCCCCTCCACTATCTCCCCAAACCTAATCCCAGTCTTTTTACCCATCTAGTCCCGATTTCCCCCTCTCAGCTCCTCATCTGATCTGTCTCTTTCCAGCCCCAGTCTCCTACCCCAGGATCCTCATCTAATCTCAGTCCTGGCTCCCAGGCCCAGTCTCCTTGTCCAGCCAGTCCCAGTCTCTCCTCCTCACCAGCTCCCAGGCCCAGTCTCTTTGTCCAACTATTCGAGCTGAGAGAGGCTGGAGCATGCTCCGTGAGGACAGAATCTTCAGAGACTTTGCTTGTTAAGCTCTAGCAAGTCTCTACTAAACATATGTGAACTATGATTTTTCAAATGCTATTCTGACACCAAAAAAAGCCACTCCTTCCAAATTTCCGCTAGCTATCCCAGTGACAGTGTGGGCTTTAGTGCAGGCTACAACATGACTACATATTCAGGGGGGCTGGAGAGGCTTGTGCAGCCCACACCACTGCACTTCACTGCTGTGTTTAGTGGTGCTAGTGTGGGTAAGCCTACCTGAGCTGCAAGCACACCTCCAATTGCAGTGTAGACAGCCTGAGAATCCCAAAGCGATTTCCTACGAGCAGTCTTCCTATCCCCAGACTACAAGCGAGACACCTGAGACACAGGCCTTGTCTACACTGGCAGTGGTTCGTACAGTATGCGCAGCTACACACTGCAGTGAAAGGCAGGCTGTTGTAACTACACATGGCAGTGAAAGGGTCTGGCAGGGGGAAGGCAGTGGGGAGGCAGAGGGACAGTATACTGCTAAACATAGTGTAGATATGGGAGGCACTGCTTGTAGAGAGCCATGTAGGGTTATATACCCTAAAGTTCTGGTGTGTCTTTACTCACCTATGTACAGTGATGAGCTGCCAAAATATTAACAACCGGTTCCCACTTCCTCACCCCACGAGGGGGTTGTGCCCCCCAACCGGGACTCCTGCCCCATCCAACCCCCCACGTTCCTTGACAACCCCCCCCGGGACCCCTGCCCCATCCACCCCACTTCCCTGTTCCCTGACTGCCCCCTGCTGCCCAATCCAACCCCTCCTCTCATTCCTGATGGCCCCCTGCGACCTCTGCCCCATCCAACCACCCCTTCTCTTTGTCCCCTGACTGACCCTGGAATCCCTATCCCTGACTGCCCCCCACCACCCCATCCAACCCTCCTTCCTGACTTGCCCCATTAAATCCCCCTGTTCCATGCCCTCTGACCGGCCCGACACTAATCCACCCCCCGAACTCCCCTGCCCTCTTCCAACACCCCATCCCTGCTCCCTGCCCCCTTACCCCACTGCCTGGAGGTGGCTGTTGGGCCAGGGCCATGGGCCAGAGCTGCGTTGTCCGTTGGGCCAGGGGCTGGAGTGCCCAGCCAGCAGCGACCGGGGCCGGGCCAGAG
The DNA here is from genome assembly GCF_025201925.1 of Gopherus flavomarginatus. Lineage (NCBI taxonomy): Eukaryota > Metazoa > Chordata > Testudines > Testudinidae > Gopherus > Gopherus flavomarginatus. The sequence continues at coordinate 20,664,607 of NC_066631.1, read as the reverse complement.
CCACGCTGCCCGGCAGGCCGTGGTAGGGGCCGGGACGGACACATGCCGCCCAGCCGGCCGGGTCAGGGTCAGGCCCGGGCCAGAGTCGCGCCGCCCAAGGATGGGGACGGGCCTCCTGTAGCCCTCCTTACGCCTCCGCCCCCCTGCCCCAGCTCACCTGCAGGAAGCCGCTGCTTCCTTCTCAGCCCTCCCAAGCTTCCCGCGCGAACAGCTGATTCGCAGGAAGCTGGGGAGGGGGAGGAGAAGCCAGGGGAGAGTTCAGGGGAGGAAGCAGAAGCGGAGTGAGGTGAGCTGGGGCCGGGGGAAGGGCAGGGAGCTGCTGAAGCTTTTGTTAAATTTAAAAGCCCTTTTCGAACCGGTTGTCCCTTGCGGGACAACTAATTTTAAAAGGGCTTTTTAATTTAACAGCCGGTTCCTGCGAACCGGTGGGAACCAGCTCCAGCTCACCTCTGCCTATGCAGCACCTTACCATCTAAACTGCTATTTATACCTGTGCTAGGAAGGCATGTTGTGTACGTACTCTACACACTGCCCTAAGTATAGACATCGCCACAGAAATGTTATGCCACTTGTCCAAGAATACAGCGAACCAATGCAGAAGTGGAAACAGATGCCAGTCCTCCTGATTTCCTGTCCCCTGCTTAAGCCATTGGACCATACTCAAAAGGGTACCAAGGAAACAGTTTGGGGAAAAGGATGCAGGGAAAAAAGTTAAGCATAGAAAGGTTTCCAAATAAACAGGACACAGCTCCATCTTTCATCAGCTGGAAGCTTGTAGTGTTCCAGGCTACCTATAATTGCTACAGAGTACAAAAGAAATCATTGCTAACAACATGGTTTATACTTCACAGCAGGTTTAGGATAAAGGTCTAAGGTATAAAAAAGGTACTTTACACCTGTCAAACAATTATAATAGGAGGAAATGGGGACAAAAGAAAAGAGGATAGGATAAAAAGCATCTCTTAAAGACTGTAATAATGTTATGGTTCTCTCCACTGCTCGTTTGCACTAATTCCTTAGCAATTTTGCTCTTTGCAGGTACTCTACCGAGCTCCAGCATACACTGCAGTGGGATTTTTTATGTGAATTTCCAGACTGACATTCACCAGGTAATATGAGTTATGTGCTGTATACTCACCTTGCAAACTGCTCAATTAAAAGACACAACAGGCCTGTTGTAGACTACACACGTATAAACGAAGCAAACGCAAGAAGTATCATTTTCATCAACCTAGAGATGTTTCTGGGGCATGCTGGGTGCATATTCAAAAAGAAGATAGCTGTGAGCACAAGGAATCTGGCTGCTTTATCATAGAAGGGCCTTCTTGGATATGGGCACCACAAGGGCTTTGAGCAGTGACAATTAAGGAAAAAAGCATCCAAAAAGAATAAATAGCTGAGACATGCCAACAACAGACTGGCCCTCCGTCACCTCTATAGGCAGCTCCATGACTTCCGCAGCAACCACACAGCCTGCAGAGAGGCCAAGGAGAAGGCAGCCAGGAAATCAATCACATGCAGATTGCCGCTACCAGAAAACTGCACTCATTTCAATTCACAGCCACCCTGCCTGAACTGCAAATGAAAAAGAACCAGGACTAGTCTGGCTCCTAGCCACAGTAGTTCTGGGGGAATGAAGCACAGAGGGCCTGAACCCACCCTCGTCAAAGCCAATGTGCTATTGATTTCACTGGGGCTCGGAGAAAAAGGGATTGGGCACGGGAGTGGGTAAGAGAAAGCTCAACAAATCTTCGTTTATAACAAAAGCAAAACTATTTTTCAAGGATGCTGTTTGCTTTCTAACAATTTCTGGTGTGCAGCTCTGCCAAATGCTTGCTGGCCTGTGAATTCACCCAGGTGGTCTAAAGCAAGGGAAGGTTCTGTGTCAGATAAATCTACTGTGAAACATGGCCCTTTCCTCCGCAGAACAGAAAGCATTCAGAACAGGAGACAGAACGTTCTTTGAACAGAAGAGTGGAGTTTTCAGCCAGGCTGTTTATCTGTCAGGACAGTTCTCCAAATACAGAAACACCAATAGTCCAGAGGTCACAGCTGCATGCTCTAGCAGAATCTGGTTGACTCCCCTAAGGTCCAGCATTTGGAAGCCAGACAAAATAAATACTCCATAATAAAGAATAGGACTACAAAGAACAGAAGCCTACTCTATACTCCACTTCTTGCTAGCTGGGTTTTCCAGTTGCCAAGTTGCTCTTGCTAAATGCCACAGCAGCTGGCTTTATTTCCAAAGCAAACTGGGGAAGAAGCTAACTGGGATTCATCTCCACACGGCAGTCTAAAGGAAGGCACAAGCGTGCATTGCTATAGTCAGCCTACTGTGTAATAAATGTATCTTGCAACTGGGCAGATATATGGAAGAACAGTGCACACCGCAAGATGAAACAAAGGGAAGCAGTCAAGTGTGAGTTTGATTCTGAATATTGCCAGTACTCAGGGGTGATCAGATTCTGTATTCCAATTTGACTCTTGTAGACACAGGCATGAGCCATGCAGTTTCGATCGTGTCTAGTCTAGATGCGATAAATCGACTGCTGAGCACTCTCCTGTTGGCTCAGGTACTCCACCAGGGCGAGAGGCTCAGGTGGAGTTGATGGGAGAGCATCAGCCATTGACTTACAGCAGTGAAGACACCACGGTAAGTAGACTTAAGTACGTTGACTTCAGCTACGTTATTCATGTCGCTGAAGTTGCATAACTTAGATCGATCCCCCCCAAGCCTCATTCTCACTTGCTTTCCCTAGCCTACTGATGCTCATTGTCACTCTGAATGAAAGTGAAAAAATTTCAACCTGAAACAGATTTTTTTCAATTTGCCAAAATTTTGCAATTTTCAGATTTGGTTCAGCTCAGACTGAATTTTTCCCCAATTTTTCAGAACTATCAGTGAATAACACCCTCTGCCCTCCCAGCCCCCCAACCCCCCGCACACACCAAAAAATAATCAATCAGTTATTCACCCAGGTTTAGTTCCACGTTTATCAGGGTTTGTCAACTTTATTTCCAACGTGTCTAGAAAAACATCTTGCAACTTGCGAACCAACAGCCAGCCCTGAAAAGTGAAACTAAGATCTGAGATTCAAGCTGAGATCTTTCCTTACTACCGACGGTGATGCATTAGGGAAAGATCTAGCAGGTGAAAACATGTCCTCATTTGACACCTGTGCAAGCCCGTCAGCTGTCAATGGGGAAGAAGGGAAGAATTTGGCCTGCAGAATCTTTATTTCTATGGTCTGAATGCATAAGTAGCAAGAAACAACTTTAGAACCCATGGTGGAGTTGATTCATGAAAGCACTAAAGCATGTGCTTAAGTCCCACTGAAGTCAATGGGAGTAGAGCATATGTTTAAGTTCAGTCCCAAAAACGGATGCTTCAATAAATTAAGGCCTACATCATTTTTACAGGGTCACTTTTCAGAATGGACCCACACATTATAACCCTAGATTTATCACTGTTTCTGTTTTCAAACCCAAAGTTGCGCTGAGAAGACGGATGGAATGTACTTATTGCAAGTAGAGTGCTGGTAAAGAAACCAGTTTTTCTAGTAAAAATCTTTTCTGTAGTACGTACCTATTCTAATCTATCTCCTAACAATTCTGATCCGATATAGTAGCATTTCAAAGTGTACAACCCTTTAGCATAGTCTAATGCTCTATTGTATTATTTCTCAACCCACTAGCTGAGATAAACATCTGAAAGAGAGAGTGTGTGCGTTTAATTATTTTGGATTAAACTAGCTATCAATTTGCATTATTAAAGTATTAAACTGAAAAACAGATGCCCTGGACGTGCTTGATTCATGCATCAAAAACACCCTAATAAAAATTGAATTTAACTGGTCGTCCAATTATGTGAAGAGTTGATCTTTTCAATTGTATTTTGCTATGTTTTTCAAATAGCTAACAACTTTCCCTTTCACTCAGCTTCCCCTCGACATCACCCATCTCATTAGGAGATTGAGATTTCAGCTGACCCCTTGAGGAATTCAATGCACTAAAACAAATGAGACAACAGCATAAACATCTTAGAAAAACCACACACACGTTTATGTGTATGAACCATGGAACTGTGGAAGCTCCTGGAGGGTGAAGATTTACCTGTTTGTATTGTGTGGTAGGCAGGGTGGGGATTCGCCACTGGGCTCAATGAGAGCTGCCGGTTGCTGAGCACTTTTGAAAAATATAGCCCCAAATGTGGGTGCTGAGCACTTTGAAAATCCAGTCCACAGTCTCGCTCTGGCTCCATTTCTCTCATCTTTACAATGGGGACAGTGATGCTTAGCTGCCTTGTAAAGTGCTTTGTGAGCTGTGGTTGAAAAGTGCTGTATTGCATAAGTGCACATTATTAATATACCAAACAAATAAGCTTTGCTGCGTGAATGAGGTGGTGTGTCCACCCTTGTATCGCACATTCAACATCCCTCCGCTGCTCGCTCTCTGTAGCTATGTTCTTTCTGAAGTGTCTGTCATTGGTATCTATGTGCTGTACATATACACTGCATTAACATTGGACTAATCCTTATTTGATCCCTCTCCATAATTCTGGGATTTGTAATTCCTGTCTCCTCCTATTTTTCCTTCTCTCTGGATCACTCTCACACTCCTGTGCAAACAATAGGAAGACTATAGTGAAAGCATGAGTCTTGTAGTTTTTAATATTTATTTGTGTTGCAGTGGAACCCAGAGGCCTCAACTAAAATCAGGCACTATTGTGCTGGGTGCGGTAGACACAGTCCCTGCCCTCAAAGTGCTTACAATCGAAATACACAAGGAAAGGGTAGGACAGGAAACAGAGAAGTGAATATGACCGAGGTGTTTGTGCAGGTAAGTATGCATACACCCCAGCTAAAGATGTAATTTCCAGACTTACCCATGCTAGCTTTGATTGAGTTAATATATTAAAAATATCAACGTAGCTGCATGGGTAGTGGGACAGGCTAGCTGTGCTGTGTACAATACCGTCTGAAACTCTAGACATATGTGCCTGGGTGGCTAGCTTGTGCCACCGCCTGCAGATACACTGCTATTTTTAGCACACTAGCTTGATCAGCACTAGCATGGGTACATCTACCTGATCTGGAAATTACCCAATGGCAGAGCTGGGATGGAAGCCACATCTTTTGACTACTAGTCTCGTGCTCTATTCTCATAACCACATTGCTGCCTAAATCTACATGTCTAGTCTCCTTTGCTACAAAGTTCTGCAGCTGGAACACCTACCCCAGTGCCTGAGAATCTATACCTGGGTGTCTTCAACTGCATAATTCCTGTGCAGAACAACTGTCTTGATTTTGTCATAGTCTTAAACTTTATAAGACTGTCAAATCAGTGTCATGCCATAATTCATTGTTAGTTTCTCAGGTCAAATATGCAAATTTGAAAGAACCCAGAGATCTCTAGGTGGCTTGGGCTCAGTGGTCACTATTTTCTATACATTTCTCTCATTGCTATTCTACACCAGTGCTCATTACAGTAGGACCATAGCTCTGGCTAATTAAAATGGACTTTAGCAATTAAATTAAACAATGCCTTAAATGGCTCTACTTCGTGTAATCTTCAATAATGGTTCCACCTGGAGGGAACATTTTATCATGTGTGTATGTTTTTCTAAGATGATTATGCCATAGTTTCATTTGTTTTAATGCACTGAATTCCTCAAGGGGTCAGCTGAAACCTCAGTCTCCTAATGAGATGGATGATATGGAGGGGAAGCAGAGTGAAAGGAAAGGTATTAGCTACTAAAAAGACATAGTAAAATACAATTGAAAAGATCACCTCTTCAGATAATTGGATGACCAGTTAAATCCAATTTTTAGTAGGACGCATTTGATGCACGAATTGAGCATGTCCAGAGCATCTGTTTTTTAGTTTAATACTTTTATAATGCAAATTGATATCTAGTGTAATCTAAAGTAATTAAACAGACACGCTGTCTCTCTGAGATGTTTATCTCAGCTGGTGAGTTCAGAAGTAATACAATAGAACATTAGACAATGCTGCAGGGTTTTACATTTCAAAATGTTCCAGTAGCTACTATTCTGTTCAGAATTCTGCCGTCAACCTAGCCACCGCTCTTAGGAAGGTGGATTAACTACAGCAACAGGAGAACCCCTCCCATCACTGCAGAGACAGTGTCCACACTGATGAGGTGCTGCAGCTGTCCTGCGGTAGCATTTCAAGTGTAGACAAGCCCAAAGCCCTAACACTGTGAAACCATAACTATCTATGCTTCTGTGCCTTACCCTAATTGCAAAGAGTTTATATGTGGAGCACATGCAAGCATCTACTTATCCATTAAAAAAAAGTATCTTCAGAGCAGAGTAAAGCCAGGCACTAAATCACTAGTGGAAGAGAAGGAGGAAGCCAGAGGGAGGATTATGTCAAAATAACCTTTGACACGATGGCTTATTAACAGCCAGCTAATGGATTCAAGGGGAGGCGGGAGGAAGAGGAACAATCACATCTACATTGGTTCAGCTACCAGGGCCTCCTTCAGCGATTCATCTTGTTTTCTTCAATAGCACGTGCTCTGCATCAGTTGGCTTTATTTCTGTGCCTGACTGGGGTGGGAGGTGGAGGGAGGATTAACTTGATTGGGTTTTTTACTTCAATTTTTGAATAAAATCCTGTACTTTATTGACATAGAACCACATAATGGATGGATGTCCTGCACCTACCAGATGTAAAAAGTTGCTCTGAAGCAGGACTTGCAGCAAAGGCAGAGTAGTGTCAGGTAAAGGGTAACATTCTGCTTCGTAGCTCCTGACGTGCTTTTTAACATAAGCGTAGCACTGAAATAAATTCAATGAGAGGTTCTTGGCATAACCAGCTATATAGATGTTGCCAAAGCATATAATAATAAATAATAATAATAATATAATATAATATCTACTCAGCCCCTTTGATAACATGAAGCACCAGGTGAATCATTATCATTGTATTTGGGTTTTACCACAAACAAGGAAATGGCTTTAAGAATAAAGGATGGATAATGATAATGTAAAAGATACTTGCGTTGAAATCTCAGTTTCATTGCATGGTGACTCAAATCCTGAAATCCTTAATCAGGCAAACCACCCACTGAAGTTGGAAAGTATTTTCTCTGAGAGAGGACACAGCAGAAGTCATATTAGTGACCTAGCTTTAATACAGAAACACTAGACCACGACACAAAGAAAACTCCCAGCACTTTACTAGAGCTGTTGCAAACTTGGTTCTAGGTCTATTGTACCAGGTGAGAAGAAGGCACAGAGCCAATGTCAATGCTTCAGTCGATAAATGAATCATTAAAGAAATGTAACCAAATATTTGTTCAGACCACCACTACCTGTGTGATGATGTACAATCTGTGAAGACATTTAAGCATAATTGAGATTTACTGGTATAGTTTCCTAGGTGAGGGCTTGCTACATATAACTCAGGGTGTGAAGAAGAGAACCACTACAATAATCTGATTTCACTCCAAACTCATACCAACCTCTTCCTTTCCCCGTTTCCATCATATTCATCTTCACCCAAACTCTTGAGGGGGACAGGACACAGTACTGGCTAGGTACTATGAAACAGCTGATCTGTACAGTTTTCTAAGCATCAAGAGGTTCAGGTAGTTTATAAATATATTGATATACCAGGAGCCAGATCCCCTAGATCCAGTTGAACTGTTCTCCCCTGGTCTTTGGCCCTAGAGTAACTTAGCTAGACTGAATGCAACAGCTCCCTAGGGACCACTCTGCCAGCTCGGACTGTCTAGAGCATATTGCACTTCAGCTCTGCCCTCATCCTGCCCAGGAATCCCCCCACCCTATGCTGTGCAAGTGTGCCTGCAAGAAGCAGGTGGCACAGAGGCAGCTACAGTGGCTTTTATGCAATGTGGTAATTCCGCTGGAGTCAAGGGCTTCCCGTGGCAGGGCAGCTGTATTTCTCCTTTGTGTGCCAGGAGCATCTGTGGAGCTCTCACTCACACACAATAACTGAAGGAAGGCTTTCAAGTTACCTGCATCAGTATACACAAAAAATGTCAACGTTCTTTCATGGAACAAGCCAGTATTGTTTGCGCCCTTCCCGTAGAATTGGTGACTCTCCTTGGAAAAGTTGACATTTCTCCAATGGAGAAAGCTGCACTTGCTAACCAGGAGAGACATCTGCTTCTGATATCACATAAATATCAATTTTTGTCTCTCTTCCAGCTGACAGCTTTCTGCACATCAAGACACAAAAACAAACCCCTCTCTGCTATGCATTAATAGCAACAGGGAAAGTCAGGTCTTTGCAATCTGTTCCAGCCCCATGTGTCCAGAATCCAATGGTTCTAAGCAGTTACAAGGCAGACGCTGGTTCATGTCACTTTTCTGTTGGAGTGGTGATGCTGTGCTTCACACTTTACTCTGTATATATTAGGAAGAGTCAAAGAAAACAAAATCTGTCTGACTATTTCAGAGGCAAAACTTTGCTTTGAAAGTGGGTAAGAAACATTGCTCGAGGCAACTAATGGGCCTGCTTCACCTACAGTGCATCATGTTCTTTCCCATGAGACATGAAACTGAGGACAGGATCTGCTGTGCTCAATACAGCCTCAGCATGCACTTTTTAAATCAAAGCAAGGATGCGAGCCCAAGTGCCCTAGCCAAACTTCAGTGGAGTTAATTATGTTTTGCCTATTTAAATCCATGCTATTGTGAAAGCTGGCTGATCCCCCTTAATAGATTACAAGCGGCCAATAGGTGGGGGGGGGGTGAGTACTGCTCATGGACACAGTAGCTTGCATTTTTGTACTATCTCTTTTCCTCTGCCTCAAAGCAGGAAGATCCTGCTTCAAACCAGTTAGTTCTACTTAAATAAGGGAAACATGAAATTTTACACTTACCAATCAAGTATTAGCACGCAAGGGTCTTTGTCTGAATGTGTATAAAAAGTTTGTGAAATTTGTATAAGACAGAGTCTTTTGTACCAAGGTACAGGTTCTCCTTTTTCTGCAAAATAAAGCATTTTTCCATATCCCTGTCAGGCTGTTAATTGGCTCTCAGCTAGGCAGACCCGATATTTCGGTAACACTATGGTTTCAATTAGAGATGTTTTCCTCATCTAAACTCTGTTTCACGTGGCTGGTGTAGAGTGGCTGCTGCGCTCCACTCCAGAAGGGGATGTTTTCAGTAATGGTCTGGGGGTACAGGGCTTGTACTGGGGAATGGGGTGAAGCTTAGGCAGGGCTGTTGAGCTGCCCTCCCTCTGTCCCTTAGAGATGGCAAGACAGACCAGGCTGAAATCTCCCATTCAGATCAACAGACCAAAATCTAAGTGCTGTTAAACACCTGCAGTTCCCCCACTGAAGTCCCCTTAGCATCTCGCCCAAAAGGAGTCTGCATTAGTAAAGACTTGGCCCTATACCCTGTACTGAAATGACATTAATCAAATCAATGTAAAATAAAGGGAATTTGCTCTTTAGGTAATATAACTAGCATTGCCACTTCTCATTTAACTATAGTGCACTAAATAACACAACTGAATGAAAGCTGCAACACTCAGCAGGGAGACTTTGCTGAAATAATTAGTGCCAGCAGCCTATGATATTCAGCATTCCTGGCAGCATTGCACATTGTAGGTTATTAAGCTCAGAAGTCAATGTATTGAATTCTTACGCAAAAACAAAGGAAAAAAAGTCAAAGGAACTAATTTGTAACATTTACAGTAAAGAAAGGGAGAGATATGGAAGAAGAGTGTGTGGCATGAGGAAAAAACCTACTGAAAAAATGAATTGGAACAGAAAGAACAGCAGACAAGAAGGATTGCACAGCTTGCAACTGAAAATGTAAAACTACATTCACCATTTTAATATATTATGATATGGAAAGTACTCTCTTATTTTCCTTTTCTGATATTATTCTAAATGCAAAGGTAGAATTTCAAATATATATATTATAAAATGCTAGTATACAGGGAATTAGCATTGGGTCTCAGAGGAACTAAAAGTACCAAGCCTTCCATGTGCCTGTAAGGTTATTTTATTGTAGTAACAATATTGTTGGTTAAGGATAAAATAACAATTTGCATTATTATGCACTGTAATGTAAATCGTTCTTAACTAGCAAATATATGCCTTGCTTTTGCCTCGGTGTCAGGATGAATGTTAAATCAGAGCTGATGAATAATTCATATGGTCCGATTTAATACAACTGCTCATTCTAGAATTCATGTTTGAAGAAAAGCTTCTCTTGGGTAGATGTTGTTTAGATTCTGGGCCAGTGAATGCTCCTGAATGACCTGCGTGCAGCAAGATAATCATCTGCTGGTGAACCACCTGGGTTATGATTAAAATTTTACTGAGTTTTCATAACAAACATATCAAATATATGTGCAGTAATTCCAACCACTAGGTAAAGTGATCTCATCCAAACATCTGTACAAAGTGCACACTCTCTAGGGGCCAAATTATGCCGGCATAATATGTGGCAACGTTGCCTAGTGGATAGATCAGTGGACTGGGTATCAGAATTCTGCATTTATTCCCAGAGCTGTTGCTGACCTGAAGTAAGAAAGTTCCCCTCTCTGTGCCACCATTTCCCTTCCCACCCTTTCACTTGTTTATTTAGATTATATACTCTCTGGGACAGGGAATGTATCCTAGTATGTGTTTGTGTGGTGATTTTGGTTGTAATACCCTGTCATGATAAAGCCCAGTTTGTCTGGGTGGTACAAGGGGCTGGAGAGGTTATGGAAGATTGTCTGTGTCTCCATGGTCAGGCGAATACAGTAATCCAGGAGTACACTTTTGTTACTGGCTTGGGTAAATCTAATTATATATTATACCATCAGTTTGGATGAGTCTGCCCTGAGATTGGCACTTTCAGCAGTGACCTATTCTGGGCACCATGACACATCCCTTGAATGAAAAAAAAATTCATAACACAATCACCCTGTGGAACTCATTGCTACAATATATTGAGGCCTAGAGCTTAAAAGACTTCTAAAATGATCAGACATTTATATAAGTCACCTGGACATCCAGAGCTACAACAAGAAGGATCTAGAAATAAACAACAAAAACAAAAAAACACAAGCGTTTTGGAAAGGATATGAATATACATGCCTCAGACAATAAGCATAACTAGTATGGGTTAAGAAGTAAACTTTTTTTTCTGTGGGCATGTTATTCCATTATTGCCTATTGCAAGGTTTCTTGCACTGTCCTCTGTAGCAGCTGATGCTGGTCACTGTTGAAGAGAAGATACTGAATGGGCAACAGGTTTGATCCAGTCTAGCAACTCCTAAGTTCTTCTACTACAACTCAGAAAAATGAGGAAACCATCCCAGAGGAAATCATTCCAGATCCCAGTTACTCTCCACAAAACTGCAAGGAAAGTTTGGGAAGCTTGGTTACCCTTAATCAAGTCACGTTGTAACGCTGAGCATGAGATTTTTTCACCTGCATAATAACCCATTTCCAATCTCAGTAACTTGCTGCATGGTTTTAAGAGTGTAACAGTCAAATAACTGGATTCAACAAGCATTTTTTCAGCAAGAAAAATTATTCTTAACATAAAAGGATATAATCTCTCTCATCTGCTATTGACCACCAGAAAAACTCCTGCAAGTTCCTAAAATTCTTATAGGAGAGAATTAAAAAAATACATGTACACAGCAGGGAACTAATTCATGCACACCTCATGCCTTGGGTAGCTGATTTATGACCATCACTGATCTTAATAAATTCAGTCTCTGTGGGCTTGTTTGAGTCTTAGCTCTCTAAAGAACCCTATAAAAGTCAACATGTCACAAGCAAGATTAACTCCTTGCTGCCAGTGTCAGTCAAACATCTAATGTAAAATGAAGAGGGGCAGGATCATTTTGCCCAATTTAGAATCCACCCCAAAAATCAGTGATTTTAGATGTAGTACAGAGCTCACCACTTCTGAAGTCCAAATTCAGTCTGGCTCTTACAAACAATAAGTTTTTCAGCTAATCCAGATTGTTTTCATTTTATTTCCATGGCTGAGGAGCAGACCAGGAATTACTTTTAAAAGTAATGTTAAATGGAAACGTGCAAAATCGAACAATAAACTGGAAGAATGTGTCTTTTAAATGATAGTTTTCCCTTGCAGAACAGTGGGTTATATTAAAAGGACCATATATTTTGTGACAGTTATGAAATCCCAGACTTTTCTGGAAAAAAGTGTTTTGGTGAAATCTAAGAGATCCATCTATTTTTACCAACAACAACATGTGAAACTAAACTGACATTCCTGGCTAATGGCATAAAAGGAAAAGGGCCATGGGAGCTAGCAGTCCACAATGTTCCCACTATACTAAAACAAACAACAGCTCCACCTGAATGGGCAGAGAAGGGTTAGCACTTGTCAGCCCAGATTCACCCTGATAATAGCCATTACCCCCGACATTGGTGTAGCTGTCCCATTGAAAACTCGAGTGTAGATAGGTTTAATGATTATAAACCCGACTGGCGCCAATGCAGCTTTCTCCAGGCTCAAGCCGGGATTAGTGGTGCTGGTGCAAGTCTAAACTAGGAGGTTTTACTGGTGCTGGCTACTTACAGCTGTAAGTGAGGCAAATTCTCAATATAGACAAGGCCTTAGAGACTTAGGCCTTGATGTCGGTAAATAGGGGCAGTACATAGCTGCACCATCCCAGGAGCCAGCCAGAGAAAGAAATGTGACTCAGTCCCCATGCTCTGTGGAGGGAGTAAGTTACTTCAGTTTTCATGGAGCAGCTTAGCCCTCACCTCCATGAGTCCAGCCAGGCACTTTTGAATGGTGGAGGGGAACAGAGCAAAGACTTCTCCCACTCCTAGCCCACATGCTGCCGAGGGAACAGAATGTCACGTCATTAGCCTTTGTTCTCTCCACCACAAAAGTAGAGCACTTGGAGCAGGGTTGAGTGGAAGATTACAGGCAGAACTGTCTCAGCCTTAACTGGGACATGGTGTGTCTAGTTTGGCTCTTCAGTGAAATGCCATTTGATGGGAACGCCTTAGCTATTCAACGAGCACCCTCAAGCATCCTCGCTTCTTACGTGATTATGATTCGCTCATGGCATCTTTACCATCAGTACAAGCTGCCACTTAAGAATAAAGAGGGCAGGAGGGTAAATCAACTACCCAGACTTACAAAAACACCAAAAACTCATAACTGAAGTTGTGTCAGCGCAGGTCTCCTAATTACACAATCAGCTGTGGCATACACTGTAGAGTCGTTTGTATTAACAGGCTGGGGGAGGGGGTATTTTATATGGTTGGTGGTAAGTCATCTCGAGATTTCAGTATGAGCTAGATGTCACATAATATGCCCTCCACTTGTGGTAGAGCAGCTGGTCTGCTGTTGTGGCTCTGATGAGAGGGGAGGGAAGGGACGATTACAGATGGAGACACTTACAAGATGAGGAGAGTATTGTTTGGGTTCAGCTGTAGTGAAATACATAGGGCTTTTGTCATTTTTCTCCAACCGTCTTTTCAATTCAGACCAATGTGCAGACAAAATGATAATCACTTTTGTCACAGGTGTGCCCATTTAAAAAAAAAGTGCTATATATAATGCCTAGACACAAAAGGCCTGGGGGTAGGGGGAGAGGGAATCCCCTATCAAAGCAAAGTATCTAATTTGTCTAAACCATGCAGTCTACCGTTCTGTGTTATTAATCTTTCATTCCTCCCAAACTAAGTAGTGTTTTTGTAGACCCCCTACCTATCTTGCCCATGGGTTCCAATCCGACAGACATGCTCAGAGGACATTAAGTCCTCACAAAAGAGACTCAGAGGATGATAAAGGAGGTGGCAGCATCCCTTGTAACTTTTATCCCAGGGGTTAGCGCGCACACCCAGGATGAGTGAGACCCCAGTGCAAGTCCCCTCTCTGCCTGATGAAAAGGGATTTGAACCTGAGTTTCCCATCTCTTAGGTAAGTGCCCTAACCACTAGGCTCTGGGCTATTCCAAGATGGGTTGATCTCTCCAGCTGATGCCATTCCACTTTGTATTACTAATTAAATATACATTGAGCCCAAGAGGGAGAGTGACTTTAGTTAAACCAGTGCAGCTGCATGTAGACAAGGCCTTAGATAATGCTAAGTATTTTGAAGACATAACTGATAAGTGTCATTACTCCTGTTTTCGTGGTGCAGAAGTACTGCCTTTCATCATGGCATTAAAATAAGGAAGCGTCTGTTGATATACACTACTTTCTGTAGAAAATCCATGTTTTTAAATGTACATTAAAATCTTTCAGAAGCCATGTAACCCTAACACAGAGCACAAGGGCTGGATCAAACCACTGCATCTTCAGTCAGTGTAGATATAACATGTCATTAGCAAGGAGCTACTCCAAAACAAGAGTCATTAATCATTCCTGCAAATAAAGGACCCATTTACTAATGCTTTTGTTCAAACTTAAACAAAGCATTTGTAAAATGGGTCCCTTGTTTGCACATCATATTAAAAGGTCAGATGCTACTCCTTGCTGTAGTTTGCCAGGATACAGATATTTGATGTGCATCTGTGGGGACCACTGGAGTCCCAATTCAACTCGTTTTACAATGAGGCTGTTGTCTTGTATGCTGGATTATGCAGGTGACAGTTACCTCATTGATTTTCTTATTTGCTCCTCCTTTTTTTAACGGTAGCTTCTATGGTTACTGTTGGCATCTTCCTCTGAAAGTAACCAAACATTGCAGAGTTATGGCAAAGCATCACAAAGCATCCCAAAAGCAAGTTTGCCAACCCGTATCTCAAACAGTAGATTAACATATGTGGTTCATTGGAATACTACTATATTCAACAAATACTGACAGTGAAATGGGAGACAGAGGCACTGCGCATCAGCATCAGTTCAATTCACTCCTCTACATGTGTGCATAGAAGAACCACCAAACTGGCTTTTTGGAGACGTCTGGACTCCGCATCCAGAACATATAATTTGGTTCTCTTTCTTAATAAAAATATTATCTTTAGAAGAAAAGATCTTGCTGACTGCATCTGCTCTTTTTCTGCCGAGTCATTCAAATATTATTTTATGGGATGTTCATTTAAGGCCTGAATTTCCCTGCACTGCATGCAAATCTGGTGCCCCCACATTATCTACATAAAGAATCATGCAACCGAAGTTTAGAGAGACAGAAGGATTTACACTGAATGACAAAATCTCACATCACTTAAAAGTTTCCTGTGTACATTTTTTCCATGCCCCTCCGTTTGGATCTTCATTACGCCTGGCATCCCACAGCTGGGCCTTGACAGGGGAAGAGATCTGTTAAATCATCTTGCAGCTCTAAGCTGGAAAAAGCTGCTCTTGGGCAAAAGGTATTCATCCTGCCAATGACCATCCCGGCCTGAAGCTGACGCAGCTACTTAATGACGTTGGCTGTTTTAAAACTGAATTTGCCCACTCTTGTAAAGGTTTTTGGTCCCCCTTAATGAAATTCTGGACTTCTTCACATTGACATGATTCATCTGTAAAACTCTTTGTGCCAATTCAATAATTCTCCTCCCAGCAGCTACTAATCTGGTTGGTGAGAATCCGTTCTGGCTAAATCAAGTCAGTATAAAACTGGGAAACTAATAGCTTTAAAATTCAATTTCTTTCTGTCCATATTATAAGATTGTGCTGTCAAGTTTTAACATACTTGTTTCCTGAATGCTGACAGGCAGAACAACTTGTACTGATTTGTGGTATTCATCCACTATACAAAATCTCTGACAGCTTCATTACATGGCATGCTAATTTTTTTTCCACGTGGCCACCCATAATGAGATTAAATATGTTGTATTTTCAAGTATCTTACTTGGGAGGAATTGTGAATACATTTAGGTCATCATATGGAGTTTATTTAACATTATATGGGGCAAAAATGGAAAGAAATTGAATATATTCAAGTTGTATTTGAACCTACAAAACAATGTTTTATTTGCGATTTTGCAGATATTAGAATTATCTCTGGGCTATTCTGCATATTTATAGAAGTAACACTTAGGCCAAATCATCATCCCATTGGAAACAAAATCCTGGTCCCACTGAAGTCAATAGAAAATTTGCCATTGACTTAAATGAGATCAGGATTTGACCCTTACTGTATATAGCTGTGATCATTCATGCCAGTGAATTACAAAGAAACCCACTGTTGGAGGTGACTAATGCAATCAATGTACTGGAGGTGCAAAAGGAAGCTATCTAAAGAGGGATTAAAAACTGTTCAGAGAGCTGATATGACTCCCTGCACCATGTAAGCACTATATCATCCACATTATGGTCTTAATCCATGTGAGTGGCCTAGTTAATCCGTCTTCTCTAACTAAAGTACTTCAGTGGTGCACTTTGATATGTGACCTGTGGGTACCGAATAATGTTCTGGAGGAGATAAATGTGCTGCTGCAATTAGTGCATCACCAGGCAGTTCATGTACCAAACCCATAAAAAAACAAACAAACTGTTGTTGTATTATAGCAGCACACTGATACAATAAAGACATAAGAGAGTTACATTATCCTGAAGGGGTTTTTTTATGACAACATAAAATTCTTTACTTCAGCTGATGCTTTAATTGCAACCCAAATTTCCCAGTTCTGCTGACCAAAACAAAACCAGCACCACCACAACAAAACAAACAAGAAAACCCCAGCCGTGTTCATTTCCCCATATGTGGTTATTGTGTGTATGTTTAAGGGTTTTTTTTGACACCCACAACTAGGAGTTGAACTTTGGGAACTGTACATAGTAGTAATATGGATGCGTGGGGTGGGGTGAAGGGAGCACAAATAATAGATTGCACTAAATAGACAACATGGCTATTAAGTGATACAATTTTCTTCAGTAGCTAGTTAGTCTCAAACGATTCCCTGCTGGCCTGCAGAGATGAACTCAACTGTTGCTGGAGGGAAAGGGCTGATGTAGGATAGAATGAACTTTCTTAGTTAATTTTGTTCCAAACTCAGATCTTCTGATTATTAGTAATATGCTCCCAAGTCTCCCACAACCTACCCTTCAATAACAATGCTACACTATGATGGGCATGGAAAAGGTTAAACTTAAGTACTAACCAAATAACAAGCATTTATCATATGCACCTCACAAACATAACAGAGACACATCGATTTTGTTGACCTGATCAAAAAAGCAGACCAGGAATGCTATTTCAATGAGAAATTCTCAAAGATATTGGTTTCTACAATGATCTTTCCTTGAGTTTTACTTCACTCTGCTTGTATGTCAGCATCCACTTCCCAAGAGAATGGTACTCTCAACTGACATGAAGTCAGCAGAGCTGCCTCCTCTCCCAACCTCTCCATCCAAACTGGCCGAGGGGACATGTTGGAGAAGTAAAGGCTTGTGCCTGCATTAGGGATCACAGCCAGTGTGGTAGGGAGCTCTAACTTACTAAGAATCAGGGACCCATAATCAGCTCCCTCAGGGCCTCTTCTGCTTCTGGGGGGGCCAAGCAGATCTTGGCACAGGTAAGAAACTGACCCAATAGCTCTGTCTAGTACAAGCAGCACTAAAAACAGACACACTGTGGATTTCTTGACTGGTAACTTCTTGTTTTAAACTAGCTAAACATTTTTAGATGGACAACCACCCAGTTATCCCAGAATGCCATTCCGGACAGATGTGCACTGGCTTACAAGTCAGTCACATACTCCATACAGGAGAGATGGTATAAACAAACCTGTAGGACTGATCAGATACTGACCAAGCCTTTAGCTTCTCTGAAAGATATAATTCTGAATAGACTACAGGGTTTGCCACACATGCGCTTCAGGCAACAGGCTTCTATAGAAGTCGTGATGGCCAGTGATCTTCAGCTTGCTGTGAATAGAGACAACTGCTTCTTTCCTTTCACAATCACTGAAATGTACAGAGAATCTACTAATGACTTTTCACCTTCTCTCCAAATACCCAACCCCCTCCTAATTCTCTTTGTCAGCTATCTGAATGATTTAGAGCCTCCTCCTGCCAAAAACAACCAAGAGACGTATCTTTCAGACTTCCACTTCAGTTACAAAACCTAGTTGTGGTGACAGTCCCAAACAAAACGTAACAGACAGTGACAAGAAAAACGTTTAGCACAGTCTATCAGAAACACAGCAATTTTCATGCATGCATCATAAATGTATCTGTGTAAAGTAAAATGAATAAGTAACAGACTGCTGTCACTGGAACAGAGGCATTCTTAAAACTTTTCCTTGATGTAGTTTGCACAGGTAACTGCATCAATTATTTTACCTAACATAACCCAAGCTAACCTAACCTAACCTAACCAACTAACTTTGTCTGATTGTTTCCCTGTGCTCCAGTCAGTTGATTTGTGTCCAACTGTTGACTTGTCTTGTACTTATATTGTAAACTCTGGGGGAGGGATCACCTTTTTGTTCTGTGTTTATACAATACTTGGCACAGTGATGGCCCCTTATTGCTACCAAAATACAAATAAAGCAATTGATAATGTAAGCCATTTCAATAAAGATAAAAAAAGTTTAAATTTAGACATTTAAAATTCAATATAAATTTGAGACATTTCAGAATGACTTTTCATTTTGAAATGAACAACTTAAGACACTCCATTCCCAAAGTGGCAAAGCAGAAAGTTTCGATTTTATCGAGAGACAGCTTTCTGAAATTTTTCCTTAAGTTTGTCAAAGCTGATGCATTTCTGTGGGAAGTTTCAGTTTCCACAAAACAGTATTTTCTGATGGAAAAAATGTTCTGCCAGAAAACTTTTGACCCACTCTTCTGAACTTGCTTTCAAACATTCCACATCAGGGTTGGTTTTCTCTCTCTTTTTTGTTACTGATTGAACCACTTCAAGGCAGGAAATTCAAGATCAAGACTAATGAGATGCCAACCTTCATTTTCTGTGGGAGTTAAGGGGTTTGAATTTACATAAGTACAACCCATAGTGCCAAGTTCTTACTAAGCCACACATGCTAAAAAATCCAAGGGAGACAGCAGATGCATGAAGTTAGCTGGCCTCATTCTGGCACACTGGACAAGGTCACAGAGACTGCCCCATAGGCTCTCTGTAACAAGAGCCTCAGTGGTATTACAGGACCTGGCTTAGAATTCAGGTGTGCATGCTTCCAAAGTTTATGCACTATACTCTGACCTGCAATGACTGCCAGGCATTGCTCCTGTGTAGACGGCACCAGAAATTACATGCAGTAGGTAGCTATGTATGGGATCCAGTGATTGCTGCATCTGCAGAATATACAGTCAGTGGCTTGGGAATGAATCAAAGCCTGCTCAGCGCTGCTTATAGTTTCTTGTAGTTAACTATCTGATTTGAAATTGTTTGTTTCATGATGCTATACTCTTTTGTTCAAGCAAAACACTGCACAGATATCAATTTCACTTCTTAACATCCCTAGGAAATGGGTTAAGTATTATCTGCACTTTAGAGATAATCTATGTGTGTGTAGTTGGAACATGGAGAGGTGAAGTGACATGCCCACGGTCACGTACACCAAGTCAGTGACAGAGCCAGGAGAAGCCAGTTCTCGCAACCCTGTGATTTAATCACTAGATTATGTAAGTATCTGTATAGCATTTTACAAACGACAAGTATCATGTCTATGAAAAAAAGACATCAGGTAGGATTTATTCTGCAACCTGAGCATGCTAGCCCCAGTCCAGCAGAACATTTAATTCAGCATGTGCTTAATCTTAAAAAAATTAGTAGTTGCATTGAAGTCAGGTAGTCACAATGAAATCAAGCACACACTTTGCTTAAGCATAAGGATCATGACTTCTTTTTGTAAAGTGTGCAATACATCACTGGTCTTACTAGGGGTAGGAATCTGCTGCTGGGAGAAGAGCAAAAAAGGGATCAGCTTGTTGATTTATCATGCTGGGGGCAACCCAAAGCAGCATAATTTAAAGAGGAAGCATGTTCTCACAAGGTTTGCAAGCTTGACACCCTTTGCTATTAGAAGGAGAGTTAGCTTAGCTCAGCAGACAGGTCTTCCCCAAGATCAAGCACATCTCCTTTTCCCATTTATTTTTGGCAGCCCCCATCTTCCACTGCCGCATTAAAAACATAAAACTCGAAAATAAAAGCTTTTCATTTCTCTCCCTAATTACTAAGCACAGCAGCTGCTCGGAGGAAGAATAATGACACTCCTTGTTGAATATTTGTGATGAGGAAAATCCTATGCTTCTTTGCAGAGCCATCCCTTGGGTACGGTGAATCAGGGCAACCGCCCAGGGCCCCACACTTTGGGGGCCCCCAGGCTTCAATAAAATTGTCAGGAGGTGGGTGAGCAGGTGAGGCGGGAGGGGTGAAGAGGTGAATGGGGAGGCAAGCGGCAAGCAAGGGGAGGGGGGCGAGGAGCCCCCCTATCAGAACTTTCCCCTCCCCCCAGTGCCTCCGGCCCACTAACAAGCCCCACTGATCAGCGCCTCCCCCTCCCTCTCAGTGCCTACCGCTTGCTGCGGATCAGATGTTTCATGGCGTCAGGAGTCACTGGCGGGGTGGGTGCAGGGGAGAGGAGCAAGGGCGCAGTGCACTGGGGGAGGCGGCAGACCTGGGTGGGGAAGATATGGGGCAGGAAGAGATGGGGGTGGGAAGAAGCAGGGCAGGGGTGAAGCCTTGGGGGAAGGGATGGAGTGGAGCCAGGGGGAGCCCCCCACCAGGCAGATTAGAAACTCGGAGCCTACATCCCAGGCCCCGCATCCCCCTACTTTGGTGATTTTTAAAGGTCTTATTACATAACGTTGAGAGCTGGTTTTCCTGTTATTGCTTTTGCTAAGAAGTTATTAAGAAGATATGTTAGATGCTGCCGCAAAGAGCTTAGTGTCTTCTTGTTCGCACAGTGCCTAGCTCGATGGGGTCCTGGTCTGTGACTGGGGCGCCTACGGGCTGCTGCCATACAAATCAATTAGTAATTCCTGGACAGATAGGTTTGCATCCCTCTCTCTGTAACATTTTTCAAGAACTCTCTCTATGGAAGGCTCCTCCCACTCTTCCAGGACACCTCACATCACTGCACAACATTCTGTGGGGCAGAGAAGCATTAACACCCATTTTACAGCAAGGAAACTGAGGCACTGAGAGATTAAGTGATTTGCCAAAGGCCACCCACAGAGTCTGCCCAGAGCTGGGAACCGAACCTAGGCCTTCTGAAGCCTGCACCCGTGCTTTAACCCCAAGACTGCCCTTCTTCACATGAAGTATAGCTGGGGAGCAAACCTCCTGTCTTGACTTTATCCATCTAAGGGGTCAGGCCTAAACAGCCTCAAACTTTCAGGGATGTTCAGCTCTTGATTCAGACTTCGCTGCTTAGCCCCATCTCTGAGTTCCATTAATATTTCCAGTGGGCTTCAGAGAACTGCTTACCAACAGTCTCTTCTTGAAACTTGCGCCAGCTGTTCATCACAGAAATATTTCTTTCTCAGCTCAACAGGGAAGGAAATGTGATGTGTTGTGACCTGCTGATCCCAATTCAGAGTGACAGGCACATATTACTGGGTTAAAATTTCAAGAGAAAGATGTTACCAAGCAGTTTCCACCCTCTGTGGGTAACATATTGATCCAGAGCCCTCACTGGGGGATGCCCAAATTAAATCCAAATTTGCTAGAACAAATTCACTGCTGGGCCTAAGCAGGAGCAGCTCCATTGGCTTTGAGGAAGCTGCAATCCGTAAAATGCCAAGAATTAATCTGGCCCCTTATTTAAAATCTCTTTAAAACTTTTGAAGTCTTTGCAGTATAGTCAGCAAATTCATCAGTAGGAAGTTAACACTCTGTATCATGAGCAATATTCAGGAAGGATGGTCTTGTGGATAAAGCACTGAACTGGGACTTGGCAAGTCTGGCTTTGATATCCAGCTCTACCACAGGCATCCGGCAAGTCATAATCTCTCTATGCCTGTTTCCCATTAGTAAAATGGGGTTAAAGTTTCCTCTCCTCTAGTTTGGCTTTGTCCTGTATCTTTAGATAGCCAGGGGCGGCTCCAGGCCCCAGCACGCCAAGCGCGTGCTTGGGGCGGCAAGCCGCGGGGGGCACTCTGCCGGCGCCGCAAGGGCGGCAGGCAGGCTGCCCTCCGCAGCTTGCCTGCGGAGGGTCCACTGGCCCTGGGGCTTCGGTGGACCTCCCGCCAAAGCCGCGGGACCAGCAGACCGTCCGCAGGCAAGCCGCGGAAAGCAGCCTGCCTGCCTTGCTTGGGGCAACAAAATTCCCTGTAGATAGCAAACTTTTTGTAGTCAGGACTGTCTCATGCTATGGGTATATCTACACTGCAATCCAAGTGTAGACATTGGGTAGACATGCCCACACTAGCACTGCTAAAAATAACAGCATCAGTATAGCAACACAGGCTTCAGCAATACAAGTCAGTACCCAGGGCATGGGATGAGCATGTACACTGTATTGCTGAAGCCAGTGCCAGCTTACCTACACTGCTTTAGCAGCGATGCTAGCATAGGCAAGTCTAGCCAGGTTGCAATCACACTCTGAATTGCAATGTGCATAGACGGCACCTAGAAGAACAGGGCACCAGTCTCATTTGAAGACTGTAGGTCAGTGGTTCTCAAACTTTTGTATTGGTGACACCTTTCACATACCAAGTCTCTGAGTGCAACCCCTTCTTATAAATTTAAAATACTTTTTTACATATTTAACACCATTATAAATGCTGGAGGCAAAGTGGGATTTGGGATGGAGGCTGACAGCTCGTGACACCCTTCGTAATAACCTTGCGACCCTCTGAGGGGTTCCGACCCCCAGTTTGAGAACCCCTGCTGTAATACAATTAAACAGGAAGCAATTATCATTCTATAAGAAAGCATGTTTGTGTATTTAAAATGCATATCACGCCTCTCTGTAGAAATACCAGTAAATTTCTCACTCGGGCTTAATCTCCATTGCAGGGGCATAATTAATTTCTTCTGATAAATCATGCAGAGTCCTAGTTTGCCTACACACACATACACACACACAAATGTGACACTGACCTAGGAGCAATAAACACTATTCCTCAATTATTGAGAAACTATCCTTGTATAGTGGCATGTACCCTATACCTAGCACATACCCTATATTTCAATCTTCTTATATAAAGGGGCAAAACAACATACAAACTAAGCCAAATCTGGCTGACTGGCGTAAGACATACTATTTATCATTTAAATAGATGGGGAAAGTTGCCAGTTAGTTCAGACAGCTACAGCTCTCAGAAACAATATTTCTCTTAACAAAGAGCTATCTACCCACTGCTGATACAGTAAATGTGCTATTCTTTCCTGGTGCTCTCAGAACTGAAGGCAATAATAAATAGCCTGAAGCATAAGGACAATTTTTGTCAAAACTCTGGGAGTTGGCACCTCATCTCATCTGCCACAGAAATAGATTCACACACTGAGAATTAGGGTACTTTTTTGACGTGCTCCATTGGAAAAATACCCAGAGATCTTTGATTGCATTTTGTGCCGTAGTCATGGAGGTGGTTTCCTGTGCACCTCTTGGAGAATTAAGACAAATAATTATCTTTATTTATATATATATATATTATAATTATCTTTATTTGTTAATTTACACTGTTTGAAGACAAACCTGAACCCTATATTAATAAGATTATGCCTAACACTATGGATATATCTATAAATACTTTCGAGGGTTAACAGATGACTAATAGATATAATAAGATGACAAAGGCATGAGTAATATGTGTTACAGATATTATAAGCACACCAACAGAAGCTGCTATAGAGGTTTTCCCTGAATAAGGGCTCCAAGATTGGGCAAACAAAAGCTGTAACCAGCCAACATTTTCATAGACTTAAAGTTTAAGGCCAGAAGGGACCGTAAGATCATCTAGTCTGTCTTCCTCTGTATCACAGGCCATCAAATGTCACCCAGTTAGCCCAGAATTAAGCCCAATAATTTGCACATGGCTCAGGTATGTCTTCCAGAAAGGCAACCATGCTTGATCTGAAGGCACCAAGAGATAGAAAATCCACCATTTCCCTTGGTAGTTTGGTTCAGTGAGTAATCCTCCTCATAGTTAAAAATTTGTGCATAACTTCTGATATGAATTTGTCTCATTTCAGCTTCCAGCCACTGGTTCTTATTCTGCCCATCTCCGTTAGATTAGAGAGTCATTTAGTTGTCCATATTTTTCTCCCCCTGGGAAGGTATTTATACATTATAATTAAGTCACCTCTGAATCTTTTTTTTTTCTTTTGGATAAGCTGAGCAGACTGAATTCTAACAGCTCCAGTTACATTTGAACCATAGCTATATGATTCCAAAATTGGGGGAGGAGGGATATACTAGAGGTTGGGAATTTAGAAAAAAGTGATTTCATCCAACTAGTAAGTGTGCAGGGCAACCCTCCAACACAGCTTCTTTCATTATTGGAAATGAAAAGGTACCAAATGGGGAGAGAGTGATTGAAAAGATCCTGCCTAAAGCTGATAGTTTTCTTTCACAGACGTGACTCTGAGACTTTAATTAACCATCCTTCCAAGAAAGCAACATTGGGATGGTGCCATTTATCAGCAATCAGCTGCATATGCAACCAGTAGCAGCAATTTCAGTGAGACCATTAGTTCTGTAAGCAGGTGAACAGCCATCCAGACACACAGAGTGGGTCTCCAGATAGTCCACGGTTTCTCATTGTTAAATCTCAGTGTTTGGATAAGTACCGTTACGCACAAAGTAACTTTGAAGGGAACTACATTGTGCATTGAAGGCAATGGCGGATTGGGGACATTCTCCATGTTAAATAATCACAGGGGTTAGATACAGGAACAGTATGAGCTCTGCTATTGTATTATTAATTGTGGGGAGAGATTCACCCATGTTCAGGGAGCCAGCACAAGGCCACTTATCTCTCTCAAACTCTATTTCTAGGGCTTGTGCCAGGTCTCTGCAAAAGCATGAATCACACATTTGGATGAATGAACTGAGATATGACCTTCTGCTGGCACACTTACTAGCCGGCTGAAAGCATGTGTTTTGGGGTTTTTTTAGTTCCCTAAGCACTTTTCTACATTTTTCCCTCCAAAAGTTTGGAATTCTATAGCTATGGTTACAAATGTAGCTGGAGCTGTTAAAGAGTTTAGTTTGTTTAGTTTATCAACAAGATGAGAGGTAACTTAATTACAGCAGGTAAAGTTGGCCATCATTTGCCTAGCTTGTTGATACTCAACGCTTTAGTCCATGTTTCAAAAGCTGTCTTTCACATATGTTGCATGCAAGAGGCAAGTTTTCCTTAGCAACGAGTCTCTTTCACATTGAGTTATCAAAAAGAGAAGCTCTCAGCAACACAAGAGCCTTAAGGGAAAACAATTTAACTGCGAAATAGATTTAATTTTTAAAATTAGTTGCACTAACAAATCTAGGCCAAAAGGCCTATTGACTTCATTTGGGAATGAGACCAAGCCCTATAATTGGCTAAGCTCCCCCCTCCCCTTTTTTTTTTTTTTGTTCTTTGGGGAGAAGGTAGGAATTTTAAGTAATTAATTCAAGAGTAAACTTTTTGCTTAAAATAAGTTTGAAAGCCATCACTGAGATTAACAGAAAATGAGCCACAGTATTTGCATAGTAAATATTTTATGGTGGTGATTTAATATACAATCATAAGCTGGTTGAACTTTTGTATTCACTCCAATTCTTAAATCTGTGCCGCTTTGAAAGTAATGGATCACAAAGTGTGACATTATTAATTGAAGAATAAACATGGAGGCTCAAGTGGCAAGTGGGAGGTCAAGCAACAACAAAAAGAATATAAATCCAAAACTCTGTAAAAAAAACACAAAAAAGGAAATGATTTTTCCTGATGAAAGCATAAAATATACTTTTCACAAAAGAAAAAACACTGTTAAGTTTTGTTTATAACAATCAGTGAAACTTCATCTCTTGGTTTAAAAAGCACACACTGCAATACAGACAAAACTTCAGCAACATTTTCAATATTCTAAATAGATGGCTATTTTTTTAATCTCTGAACTGCCCCAGGTTTTTTAGACTAACTCAGATTTCATGAGCTTTGGAGTCCCCAAAATAGAGGATCCCTGCATTTTCACAGAGGCACAAAACTCTCTGTAAATAGTCCTTTGTTTATGTGATTAAGTTGTTGATACGATGAGTTGACAGCCATAGTTCCCTGTATATCCATGAATACTAACATATTGATTAGAGGTAGATGAACATGCACCTTAAAGCCTCAAAACTTTGCATTATATCAGAACCAGTCAATGTATACAGAAAAAAAAATTCCTCAAATACTAAAAGCTGTTCTTTCCTGCACTTCGCTGTTGAGGTGTTTTTTTGGTTTTTTTTAAATTGTATCATTCTGCTTATGAACTTTGTTATGCCTTTAAAAATATTTTGAAGAGTCTATTATAATATAAAGCAGATTACCTGGAATATGCATGCTAGTTAAACAACAGGAGAACAGGGAAGTTGGTTAGAATTAAAACATTTCACATCCCCATCAATGTTAATGGTGTGGTAGACAAGCAAGCAAGGAAATCTAATTCATCCATATAATTTAGTCAGTTTCTGAACTAAGGAAAGCTGCGGTCCTGAAATAGGGAGCAGTCAGGCTGTTTTTCAAAGCCAATTTAATTTTAAATGTTGAATGTGGGGGGAAACAAATAGACTGCACGACACTCTATCAGAAATGATAAACAGTGGCAAGCTGTTAAATGCATAACCTTGTGACATAGAAGAAAGCATTTCCTGAATCGTTTTATTCCTTCTGCGGTTTTGATTGCATTCTAGCTCTAGTAAGGGGGAAAGCTTTATTCTTTTAAAAAGTTAAACCTCCTTGATTCCTTGAAGCAGAGAAAACATATTGGACTAATAGTATTTTCTCCACAGTGCAGACTACAATGACATGTCACCCTTTGGAGCACAGAAACTGGGTTTTTAAAAATCTGTAGTTTAAAGATAGTATGTTTCACCTAAAGAAGAAAAAGAAAAGGGTAATCCATTGTTTTGTCTAGATCTTCTGCCTTTCTCCCTCCTTCAATAAAGCCACAATCTTTGATAGCTGCTTTCAACTAACTGAAAGGGGGTTCCAGAGAGGATGGATCTAGACTGTTCTCAGTGGTACTGGATGACAGAACAAGGAGTAATGGTGTCAAGTTGCAGTGGGGGAGGTGTAGGTTGGATATTAGGAAAAACTTTTTCACTAGGAGGGTGGTGAAGCATTGGAATGGGTTACCTAGGGAGGTGGTGGAATCTCCTTCCTTGGAGGTTTTTAAGGTCAGGCTTGACAAAGCCCTGGCTGGGATGATTTGTTGGGGATTGGTCCTGCTTTGAGCAGGGGGTTGGACTAGATGACCTCCTGAGGTCCCTTCCAACCTGATATTCTATGATTCAGATATTTTCTCAGGTGCTGGATTTTTGTAGCTGGTGTAACAATGCTGATCCATATAGTCATTAAAATAACACCCCCTGCCTCCATATAGGAGGCTGGTAAATACTTTCTTGCCCTACCCTTGTAATGAAAGTGTTCTGTGACAGGGGCTTGGGAAGAATGTTATCAAAGAAGGACAAGAGGTTGAATGTTTATGTTAAATGTTAGTTTTTAACTAAAATGTTTTTTCCAGTGGGAAGCTCACAGCAAACAGCGTCTTTTGAACCTCTACTGATTCTGGCTAAGATGAGGAAATACTGTCTTTTTCTGTACCTTCTAGAAAGTGCCATTAAATTGCATTAGTGTTTCTCATAGCAATGCTCTTGCAAACCCTGATGTTACTAGTTATTAACTATTGTATTTGGCATCACATTTTTCTAGAAATCCAGCCAAGTTTTTTATGTAGCCAATTAAAAATATTTTACTATAAAGGATTTTTTATTGAGTATATATGTGAATAACTGGGAAAAAGAAATGGTCTAGGTAATTCTAGACTAAACAAAGCTCTGTCCTATGAAAAGTGAGCATCTTGTTCCCAATGATATACAGAATATGCATAATGAATGTGGGGCTCAGTTTGCTAAATTGGATCTTTTGCTAATAGTGCAAACCGTAAAGTTTCCCAATGAACTTCAGAGGGAACAAAACATGAGTTTCAAACTTTAGGATGTTACTCCAAGTCTAATTTGCAAATCCAAAGGGAAGCAAAATGGCACTTGCTGGTCTACCTGAGTAGAAAAAAAAAAACACCAGTGTTGCAAAGTCTTCATTCACTCTGTGCTATATCTAGTAAACTAATGACAGCACAGGCTGTATATTAACTGCTGTGCCATTGTACACCACAGAAGAAGCACACACATAGCCTCATGAATGTACATTTATTACTTATCTGTTCACTAGAAGACACACAACATCCTGGGGTTTAGTATGCAAAAAAAAGAAGCATCATAGAAGGAACTAAACCAGCATGGAGATTTCTGAGTTCTTAAATACTTGTGCAATATCGCCCTGCAGAAGTGAGCCTTCTGCTAGTGATGAAACTGAGCTTCATTAGTCTTTAGTAGATTTTCTCCTATACCTTTGCAAAGAACATTAAGGCATCAGCAGTACAGATCTTTTTAGCACTCTGCTCTTCAAGCACCTGAATTGCATCCGTCTTCAAAGGACTGATCTACACAGCCTACAGCAGGAAGTCTCAGAGGCTGGGTCCACAGACTTGGGGCTTGCAGGACTCACACTAAGGCATTAAAAAAAAGCTGTGTAGATGTTACAGCTAGAGGGAGAGATGGGCTTCAGAGCTCAAGCCCAAATGTTTATGCAACTATTTTTAGCACTGTAGCACAAGCCCCAGTCTGTGGACCTGGGCTGTATGCTTCACTGCAGCAGGCTGACTCCTGTGTAGACATACTCGAAGGGCACTGTAACAGATTTGCATATGTATCATATTCCATTTATTTGATTTAATTGAGCTGTTCCGCCCCTGTATTGTATCAGAGGGGCAGCCGTGTTAGTCTGGATCTGTAAAAGCAGCAAGGAGTCCTGTGGCACCTCATTCCATCCCTGTATTGACATGACTCAGCCCAACTGTCCTTTTCCTGATATCAGTTTAAAGGAATTAAAAAGGTTTTTTCCCCACTGGCAAGGAACTCTGTGGGGTTGGAGCATCCTCTGTGCAGACGGAATATTCAGACTGTTTTCCTGACAGCTTTTAATGAACCTCTGAGTACGTGCAAACTTTTCAGAGTCTTTAATGATGCCCAATTTGGGTGAATTTTCATGGGCACAACAAAAGGCACCTCCCTGACTCCAGCGTGACGCCCTTGCCAAATTTCAAGTCCTAATTCCAAAGCATAGAGGTATTATAGCTTCTCAGTGAAACAGTTGTGTTTTTTTAAACATTGACAGGACATTTTTCTCTATGCTCTTTAAAGTGTCTGAAGAATTTTTGCTGAAGCTTTAAAAAAAAAATCAGCCTCAATAGTTAGTTTGGCAAAGTTAAAAGCAACTAACAACAATCTTAACATGGAAAGTGTTAGGTGACCGTAACAACAGGCATTACAGACCCATCTGCCTATGATGAATAGAAGTTTTAGGAATTTGGGTCATATTTAGAAGTCCCTACTCAAATTTTATTCAGCCTCCTCTGAAGCAAAACTCACTCAAATCGAAGAGTAAAGGACTACATAAAACCTGATTAAGAACTTCAGGATTTAAGCCCATAAGAGAGTAGGATTTTTTTCCCTCATAGAACAATTTCACTCTAACAAAAATCACAACTGAAATTGATTGACCTGATTTGGGACGTTCATGCTAGTTCACTATCAATGGATTTCAATTATATCTGAGTTTCCTCAAAGTGGACTCCACTGCATTTGACTAATGGAGTAATTTGGTGAATACTCACTGGTATAAGACACTGCATGCTACAGCATATAAAAGCACATTTTTCTGTTGTGTAAATGATTTGGTCTCAGCATACATAGCATATGCAAGAAAAATATGGCAACTAGTGAAGGGAATATGAAAAAAAAATCTGCAATGCATTAAGGACAAGAAACAAAAGGATCTTCTTATACAAGACTAATTGAAAATGCAAATTGGAGGTCATGGCTGAGTGGATGAAACGCTACTGATTTTCTGTGTCTAACAGATCACCAGGAAAGAATAAACTGATCAGACCTCAAACAGTAATGGGAATTACCGTATGAGTGGAAAGTACAGAGTGGAGTCATTAGATTTTTGGCAGCCTGAATTTTAAGACTCATAACTGAGAGGATCTTCCTTTTTGGAGAACAACGTGCATTTTCCAAAGTTTTATGCTCACTGAAAGACACTGATGGAATTGGCAGTAAAAATAATGAAGAGAAGGGATCTTGGGGGAAAGCTGCACCAAGAACAAGAGACTTTGTAGGTGGAGGTTAGCAGAGCAATTCTTCACATGTGAGCCAAGACAGCAAGAAATCTTTCATGAGGATGAAACTTTAATGTAGCTACTCACATAAGGAATGTATATATTTGAGAAATGGTTTTCAGGTCCTAGCTAATGGGAACTCAAAATTCCTTGCTTTTCCAGATAAAAATATTTGTGCATACAGCTGTCTATATAAAGAGAACCTGACAACCTTTGCTTGTTGCATTAGAGAAAAAACATATTATGCTTACCTTTCTGTAAACCTAATTGTTCTGAACGTTAATAACTATATAGCAGCCCAGAAGACTATTGAACATGGAGCTGAGAAATAAAGAGCTCAGGACTCTACAATAGTCTTTTGATGTGGCCTCAGGGGTTTGGACTGCTTAGGAACAAATACAATTAAGATGATGCTATTAGGCTTCTCCTAGCCAGAGCTCAGTTATCATAATTATCCAAACATTAACTCCCAAGCTCACATTTAGGGCTTGTCTACACTTGAAACACTGTAGCGCTTCAGTGTAGACACAACCTACACTGATGGGAGGGTTCTCCTGTTGGCACACGTAATCTGTGGCCATGTCTATATGTAAAGCACTGTAGCTACACCAATACAGCTGCACTTGTGCACTGCGTCTGGGGAAGACACTCTATGCCGACAGGTGAGAGCTCTCCCGTGGGCATAATAAAACCACCTCCAAGATCAGCACAAGCTATATCAATGGGAGACGCTCTCCCGCTGACATAGTGCTGTGCACATGAGCTTATGCCACTGTAATTTATGTGGGGTAGTTTCTTCACACCCGAGTGACATAAGTTGGGCCAACATAGTCTATATCTACACTAAAGCCTACCTTCCTGAGACCTTGGCTACACTGGCGCTTTACAGCGCTGCAACTTTCTCGCTCAGCGATGTGAAAAAACACACCCCTGAGCGCAGCAAGTTACAGTGCTGTAAAGAGCCAGTGTAAACAGTGCCCCAGCGCTGGCAGAGCAGCTCCCAGCGCTGTAAACTAATCCCCACGGGGAGGTGGAGTATCTGCAGCGCTGGGAGAGCTCTCTCCCAGCGCTGCCGCCACAACCACACTCGTACTTCAAAGCGCTGCCACGGGAGCGCTCCCACGGCAGCGCTTTGGAATTTCGAGTGTAGCCAAGCCCTGAGAGGTGTTAGCTAATGCAACAGAAGAATTCTTCCATTGACTTAGCGCTATCTACACTGGGGATTAGGTCGGCTAAATTACATCACTCAAAGCTATTGATTTTCATACTCCTGAGCAATGTAGTTAAGACAACTTAATTTTCTAGTTTAGACCAGGCCTAAAGATATATTGGTACTCAGGATTAGTTTTCCAGGGCTTGGAACATCTTGTCTAATTCAGCAGCCTACAGACTGGACATTTAGTCAAATATGTAAAGTAACATATATTTATGAATCCTGCTATAGGGGAGATTTTTGAACAAGAGAGGCACAAAAAGCATTTTGGGTACTAAACTTTGATCTTTGCTAACAAGATGTTGCTAACTAATTTGAACTTAAAGGTGGGAAAATAAGTGAATTTGCGACAGTGTTGGACTGAGAGACCTGAAGAGCAAAGTTATCTCTTCATCCAGAAACCGGGTAGAACCACAGTCAATGACAGTGCAAGCTTCTCCAAACTAATGTGCCCCAACGCTGATCTTGAGTGACCATGCCCCCAAACCTTTGCCTCTTTGCTCAGACTACCAGCAAACAGTCTATCCAAAGTGAACTAGACTGAGCCCATCAAACTTATTTCACACAGGACGCCATAGAGCCATCAGATTGGTAACCTTTTTCGTTACTGACCTAGGCTGGATTTGAATATGTAACCTAGATGTTAAAGATTTAATGTCTCATTACCAATCCCTTAAGCCATCCAGTAAAACACTGAGTTTTATCAGTTTGGTGCCATGAGAGATTTGCCATCCTGACATCGAAGTTTCAGCATCCTCACAAATAGTGTAACACTTTCAGGTCCAGCTGGAGCTAAAAAGTGAAACTATGCAAATCCCACACCGTGTGAGCCTAGGGGCTGAGAAATTTCAGAGTCCCTTATGTGGTAACTTTGGAAAACATTCTGAGGAGTTACTAGGAAGTCTGGACATCTCAGGCCTTTCTTAATTATCCAGAGACAGGAACAGGAACCTTTGGTGCAGCAACTTAAAGAATCAATTTTCTGCATCCAAAAACTTTACTGGAGAGAAGGCAAACCAGATGTTCTCTGAAGGGGGAAAGTGGAAAGATCTCTCAGAAAGTATTTGGGGAAATATGAGAGTGCTGCAGAGCTAGTCAACCCTCAGTATGTCATCTTCTTATGGTAAGCATGGCAGGGAGGCTGGAGATCCCGAACAGGGCAGCTACGAAGAGCACTGGGGAAATTTGATCACTTTTCAGTGAACATTAGCCAAGTTCTGGCTTCATGTCAAAGCCAGGCAAGTTTCACCTGCTCTGGTGAGTCACTGAACATTTCATACGGGCCTGCCTACCCAGATCCCTTTAAATGCCACTTGTAATGAGAGGGCAGAAATAGCCTGTACTTCAGCAACTCCAGCACAACATATTCCTCAAAGAACAATAATAACCCAAGGACATGCCCTCCAGTAGAATTATAGATTCATATGCATAGCAGTTAACTAGCTTTCATAAAAGGAGGGCAACTAGTGTTTTCAGACATAACCATCAGATTGTGAAAGAGGGGCTGAAATCATTATAATATAGAAACCAAGCAAAGCAGCCTTCTAATGAGCTTTGGCTGGAAGTCAATGCAATTGTTGTGAAAAGCAGGTAATGTGACCTGGAGGTAACTTCCAACAGAGAACTTGAGCAACAGAATCCATATTGCTTGGAAATCTGCAATAAGTTAGTTTGGAAGACAACAGGAACCATAATAATCCAGCAGTAAATCAGATGCATAAATCAACGTTAAAAGTCCCAGAAATAAGTAATTTTTCTTGAGACTGTGAAATCTTTACTTTATGGGCAAGTGAAATAATAATTTGGATTATATATCGCAGCTTTCATCTCAGGATCTCAAAACATGGTAAAGATGGCTCACTATTTCCATTTTATAGATGAGGGACTGAGGCATAGAGAGGCTAAGGGCTAATTCTTCTAGACTGTCCACATGAAAGGTTTTCAGCAGTGGAGAAAATCTATAATTGCTATTGAAGACTACTGGAGCCAGGCATTGTACTCAGCTTCTCTGAAAGTCAGTCACTACGGGTCTCAAACTGGGCACCCAGAAACTAAAGAAACACAAAATTAAATGGACAATCTTGATTGATAAAATGGGAATAATAATTGGAGTAAACAAATATCAGGTACTTTTCCAATTAGAGTCAACACCCAGTCCCCCTTTATCACAGGCTTTGAGATCCTCTGACGGCATTAGCGGAAACTTTTGAAAATTTAAGCCTGTGACACCTCCCACAGGTCACACTGAATCAGTGGCGGAATCAGAAAGAGAACCCTGATCAAACTTGTGGATCATACTGCCTGGTTTTAAAGAGCAAGACAAGAATCTGATAAAAGAATGAAACACTCTACAAGTAGGGATGGTAAAAAATAGTCAGCCAGAATATTAAAAGTAGGGGAAATACTTAAGAGATACCAAGTGCCAGACAAAACTGCTGTTTTTCATTCTTTACTCAAACACATGTAATAAGAAACATGTGGGTATAGTGGGGTCCAAGTCACTTGTCTTTATTAACTATGGAGAACATGCTATTCCTAGCTACACATTTCACTGCTGCACTGGCAGGGTTCTGGTGACTTCTGAAATACAGAAGACAGTGAAGGCCACTAGAGTGCTCCCAAACAATTTAAAGGAATACATCCAATTCCTGTGCCTTACTAAAGGTAATTGGGTCTTCCTGACATGAAGCAATAAACTAAAGCTCAGACGTGCAAAAATTAATAACCGCATGAAAGTGAAGATATACCCAGAAGATTGCTCAATCTTAAAATAAACCTGAATATAATGATGGGCACAAAAATGGAGAGAGCACCAGACCACCAAATGACAGAACAAAGCAGAGGTATCTATAAACAAAGGTAGACTGGCACCAAAACAGAAGCCTTTGCTGATATATTAAACAACTGTAAGAACCGAATAGGAACCAACATAGCTAGCAAGCTAATAACAGGCTTCAAACCAATATGATGAGATACTCCTAATTCCAACACAGAGGGAATTGATCCAGTTCCCACTGAAGTCATGGGCAATACTCCTATTGACAACAGGAGGAGGACTGGACTCAGGATGTAAGCCAGAGCAACATAATCCCTTGATCCTGAGAATTAACAGATGCTAAAAAGAACAAGGCAGACGGGCTTTATCAGTGTACACGGGCAGATTGTTAACACTGCAGCTTGACGTGACTTTATTGCTGAAGTCCATTCCAAACCCACATTGGCAATTTTCAGATTAAGTTCTTAGACAATTAAACCATTAATTGATTCAGAATGGCATGCTCCAAAACCTGGGCTCGTAAAGATGAGAAATTGCCTGGAGTTAGGTGTATGACAAGTCAGAGAGCAGCAAAAGTTCCACCACAACCCAGCATTAAAATCCATTCACTTCCTGCCCAGCAGCAACTTCTAACTGTAATGGAAGAGGGACCATAACTTTAAACATAAAATGAGACCCCAGTTACTAAAATTCTCCAAAGTGAGGGGCCTCTTCCGCAGTCAGTGGAGTTCAGGGTGCTCAGTACATCACCGGATCGGCTCTATATTCTAAAGCAAAATATTTGGTGGGATAATACACATGACTGGAATACTGGTATAGAAAGGTAAAGCTTGCTCAGGAAGGACAGGCAGGGAAAAAAGGGAGGAGGTGTTGCCATATATATACGTATAAAAGATGTATACACTTGGACTGAGGTTGAGATGGAAATAGGAGACAAATTTGCTGAATGTCTCTGGGTAAAAATAAAAGGGGTAAAAAACAAGGGTGATGTCATGGTCGGGGTCTACTACAGATCATCTAACCAGGAAGGGGAGGTACATGAGGCTTTTTATAAACTAAACTACTAACAGATTATCCAAGTTCTTGGAATGTATTGGAGAAAATTTTTTATTTCAGAAGATGGAGAAAGCTACTGGGGAGAGGCTGTTCTAGATTTGATTTTGACAAACAGGGAGGAACTGGTTGAGAATTTGAAAGTGGAAGGCAGCATGGGTGAAAACGATCATGAAATGGTGAGTTCATGAGTCTAAGGCAGTGGTTCCCAAACTTGTTCCATCGCTTGTGCAGGGAAAGCCCCTGGCAGGCCGGGCTGGTTTGTGTACCTGCCGCATCCGCACATTCAGCCGATTGTGGCTCCCACTGGCCGCGGTTCGCTGCTCCAGGCCAATGGGAGCTGCTGGAAGTGGAGGCCAGTATGTCCCTTGGCCTGCACCACTTCCAGTGGCTCCCATTGGCCTGGAGCAGCAAACCGCAGTCACTGGGAGCCGTGATCGTCCGAACCTGCGGACGCGGCAGTTACACAAACCAGCCCGGCCTACCAGGGGCTTTCCCTGCACAAGCAGTGGAACAAGTTTTGGAACCACTAGTCTAAGGAACGGTAGGAGGGAAAACAGCACAATAAAGAAAATGGATTTCAAGAAGGCAGTTTTTTGTAAACTCAGGGAGTTGGTAGGTAAAATCCCTTGGGAAGCAAGTCTAAAGGGGAAACAGTTCAAGAGAGCTGGCAGTTTTTCAAAGAGACATTATTAAGGGCACAAGAGCAAACTATCCCACTGCATAGGAAAGATAGGAATTATGGCAAGAGACCACCCTGGCTTAACCAAGAGATCTTCAATGAGCTAAAAATCAAAAAAGAGTCCTACGAAAACTAGAAACCGGGTCAAATTGCAAAGGATCAATATAAATAAATAACATAAGTATGTAAAGACAAAATTAGAAAGACCAAGGCACAAAACAAGATTAGACTACTTAGAGACATACAGGGTAACAAGAAAACATTTTACAAATACATTAGAAGCAAGACAAAGACTAAGGACAAGATAGGCCCGTTACTCAATGAGGGGGAAAAAACAATAACCAAGAATGTGGAAATGACAGAAGTGCTAAATGATGTTTTAGTTTTAGTTTTCATCAAAAAACGTTAGTAGTATTTGGACATCTAACTTAATGAATGCCAGTGAAAATGAAGTAGGATCAGAGTCTAAAATAGAGAAAACACAAGTTAAAAATTACTTAGACAAGTTAGATGTCTTCAAGTCACTAGGGCCTGATGAAATACATCCTAGAATACTCAAGGAGCTGACTGAGGAGGTATCTGAGACATTAGTGATTATCTTCAAAAAGTCACGGAAGATGGGAGAAATTTCAGAGGACTGGAAAAGGGCAAATACAGTGCCCATCTATAAAACAGGAAATCAGGACCACCTGGGGAATTACAAACCAGTCACCTTAACTTCACTACCTGGAAAGATAAAGGAGCAAATAATTAATCAATCAATTTGCAAACATCTAGAGGATAATAAGGTGATAAGTAACCATCAGCTTGGAATTGTCAAAAACAAATCATGACAAACCAGCCTAACAGGTTTCTCTGACAGGGTAACAAGCCTTGTGGATGGGGACGGAGGGGAGAAGCGGTAGATGTGGTATATCTGTGGTATAAGGCTTTGGAAACTGTCTGACATGACCTTCTCATAAACAAGCTAGGGAAATACAATCTAGATGGAGCTACTATAAGGTGGGTGCATAGCTGTTTGGAAAACCATTCCCAGAAAGTAGTTATGAGTGGTTCATAGTCAAGCTGGAAGGGCATATCGAGTGGGGTCCCACAGGGATCAGTTCTGGGTCTGGTTCTGTTCAATATCTTCATCAATGATTTAGATAATGGCATAGAGTACACACTTATAAAGTTTGCAGACAATACCAAGCTGGGAGGATTTGCAAGTGCTTTGGAAGATAGGATTAAAATTCAAAATGATTCTGGATAAACTGAAGAAATGGTCTGAAGAAAATAGGATGAAATTT
Organism: Gopherus flavomarginatus; assembly: GCF_025201925.1. Classification (NCBI taxonomy): domain Eukaryota; kingdom Metazoa; phylum Chordata; order Testudines; family Testudinidae; genus Gopherus; species Gopherus flavomarginatus. Next base: position 20,627,310 of record NC_066631.1, on the reverse strand, counting down.
GATAAGGACAAAAGCAATGTATTCTACTTAGGAAGGAACAATCAACTGCACACATACAAAATGGGAAACAACTGCCTAGAAGAGAGTACTGCAGAAAAGGATTTCGGGGGGTCATAGTGGATTACAAGCTAAGTAGGAGTCAACAGTGTAACACTGTTGCAAAAAAGCAAACATCATTCTGGGATGTACTAGTAGGAGTGAACAAATTGGAAAAAGTCCAGAGAAGGGCAACAAAAAATGATTAAAGATCTAGAAAACATGACTTATGAGGAAAGATTTAATAAATTAGGTTTTTTTAGTCTGGAGAAGAGAAGACTGAACAGAGACATGATAACAAGTACATAAAAGCTTGTTACACAGAGGACAGAGAAAAATTGTTCTCTTTAACCTCTGAGGATAGGACAAGAAGTAATGGGCTTAAATTGCAGCAAGGGAGATTTAGGTTGGACATTAGGAAAAACTTCCTAACTGTCAGGGTAGTTAAATACTGGAATAAATTGCCTAGGGAGGCTGCAGAATCTCTGGCATTGGGGATTTTCAAAAGCAGGTTAGACAAACACCTGTCAAGGATGGTCCAGATAATATTTAGTCCTGCCATGAGTGCAGGGGACTGGACTAGACCTCTCGAGGTCCCTTCCAGACCTACCATTCTATGATTTCCGACCAGTTGATTATTTAGAGAAACACAAACTATAGTTTTTAAAGGACAAACTGCTCTCAGTACGGAGTTGTCAGGCCCAAATACACTCAATCACCAAGGCTGCCTCTGATGCTCAATTGACCTCAAAGCTCAGACGCATTTGCTTTATCCATTTCGCCAGTTCATCTTCTTAGTTTGAAGCTCATTGAATGACTCAGAGCTCTCCAGCATAGTCTGTAATACAACACAGGCCAGTGCCACTCAGAGAGATCGGTATCATCTCTATACCTTTCCCTCAAACACTCCATCTTGAGACCATTCAAGACATCTCTTTCATCAGGCTGTTTTAGCTTCAGAACAAAAACAGGGCCAGAAATTCCAAGGAATTGCTCTTTATTCTCTGCCTGTTAGGAACACACACAGTTTGAAATTAAAAGCTTCCTAGCAATCCAAAACCCACACAGTTGTAGTTAACACAGCTCCATATTGCCTAACTTGCTAAATTAACACTCTTCTTCAATGATTAGCCTCTCATTCTTGTCTGCTGGCAGTTGCAGATCTTCCAGCAACTGCAACAGCGAAAGAGCAACAAATTATATTTAGACGTGGTACAAATGGGACCCTCCAGCACTGGCAGTTTCTTACCTCAATCCATGTTTGAGGCATAAGAGGCAATGGCCAAAAAAAAAAAATTTTTTTTAAAAAGGAGTAGAATTAGTAAGAATTGTCGAAGTCTTCTAATGGAATAGCTGCTGGAGGAAATTCAAGACACATTGGTTTCACCACTAGACATCTTGAGCCTGTATCGTCATTTATCTTATTTTGCATAGCACTTAACGACATTGCTGAATGACCAACACTTCTACGCCCCCAGCTCAAAGTTATTGAACAATAGTTCAACCATTTGTGAAGTGTGGAATTCCCTCCAAACCACAAGTGCATTTCCTGGACTAGAGATGTCATCTCTTAATTTTGAAGTAATATAATGGCAGTGCAATTCTTCTTCTCTGTCATCTAAAGAATTAGCTTTATAGGCTGACATTCTTTGCTGTTGTAGATGTTTTGTTTGTATATGAGCTTGCTTAGAGTAACAGTCAATTGATCTGCACAGATAAAAGGTTCTGTCCCTTGCCCTCTTTGGAACAATTTAAAGCCCATTTTAATTTATATCAATTTTAGTTTTTCTATCCATCTCTCCTAAACTTCACCAGCAATTAATCACCAATATAGGCCATTACACACACATATATTACAATGAAAATACTTGGAGCTCTGATCCAGGTTGCCAAGTGTTACTGTTTATCCCATAAATCAAGCATCATCTCACAGAAACTAATGAAATTCCCCCAAATGTACATGGCAGTGTTTCATTTTCCTCTGGAGCACGGACAAGCTGTCAGATCCAATATGCCAAACTTTATGTTCTTAACAAAATGATGCTAAGGTATTAAATGTAGATTACTTCTGCTGGAAAGAACTTAAGGAGTGAATGACTGCCTGCTGAAGAACATACATTTTGTTTTTGTGTTAATAGCATTTGGACGTACTCTGCTTCAGTATGACAACTATTTATCCCCCGGTAAAATTCACAGCACTTCCATACGAACAAGATTGCACAGAACAGAACGAAGTCAACATATGAAGTTTATACTGAGGGCATGTCTACACGGCCTTGGAGTTTGGGCTACAGGGGGCATGAATAGCAGTACACATGAAAGTGCCACGCTGTAATTCCCCCCTTGCAGATGCTGCAGGTGCGAACAAAAAGGTTCCTAGTTAATGTAGAACCTTAGCATGCACAGATGTTCACACCTCTGTAGTCTGAACTGCGAGGCAGTGTAGGTGTGCTCTAAGTCACTGTGCCTGCCTAAGGTTATCCCTACACTACAAGCTAAGTGTTGTCTTTGGGACCTGGGTTTGTGCACTCTGTGTTTCCAAGCCTGTGCTTGAGTGTTCACACTATATTGTAAAGCTAGATTTACAGATGCTGACCCAGGTCTCAAAGCTGTGCTAATGAATCCACACTGCACTATGCAGGCCTTCCAATTTGACATATTTCCTGACTCAAAAATGGTAGTACCAAATCAATCAATCAAACCCTTGAGTGATTTCCTTCTTTGTTGATTTGTGGGGTGTTGGGTTTTTTTGTTATTGAATGTTTTAAAAAACATCTTTCTGTTCAGTTGTCACATCAGACTACTCACCTGTTACTTCCTATCATCCAACAGTAAGTTGTACAGCTGAACAACAAAGAAAAAATGAAAAGGGAGTGAAGTCCAGATTTATTCATTAACCAGCATCTCAACCTTTTTCTCTCTCTCTCACCCCTCTTCCCCCAAATTAGAGAGTCAGTGAACCAAGAAGCAGCAAGAGGATTTCACAAAGAGACTTCTCCCCAACACAAAGCAAAACAGGCTAGTTCAAGCTTATCCCACCCTCCATCTCCGCACCCCTACCCGAGCCAGGTTCCGCGCTGCGTCTTTCAGGCTTTGAGCTACCTTTGTCCCTCTCTTCTTCAGCTTACTCTAGCAGCCAGCCTCCAGCACTACAGAGTCGTCCTAAGTGTGGCACTAATTCATAACAGCTTTGGGCTGCCCCACAGCTCAGACTAGCCAGAGAGTTCTGTATTTGGCCACTCCCACCTCTCAGTCTCACTCTGATTCCAGCAGGGGTTATGATTTGGGTAGTGTAAAGCTGTTGTGTAAATGCTATGCTGCTCCTGCCCTGGAGGGAATTCCCCAAGGGTGGTGCCATAGCAGGGGCCATAGCCTGACCCAGTAACTTCAATAAGAGCTGCACCTAGAACTCTGAGGCGATAGTTTGGCCTTTTGAGCTGGAATAGGAAGCGGCCTTGACTGGATAATTCAAATAAACTTAACATTCCACATAACTGCAGCTGACGCTGAACAACAATTAAAGCAAATCTATTCCATGCTACAAACCGACGTTACCCTGAATGAACGCAGTTAGACAAATATATAGATGCTCAAGCTATAGAATTGGTCTGATATATCTCACTACTATAAATCCACTTCATTCTGGAACTGACAATAATAACTTCATTTGCCACTATAGTATCTATCGAGACCCTTGGGGAAAAAGAGCACATTTTTATTGCAGCACAATTTAATTAGCACAGCCCAAACCAAAACTCAGCAGTGAATGGCAAGCCATTTGCCAAACCATCACTTTCTTTGATGCTGTTAAGGATTTCCTGAAGGCAGTTACAGAAATGTTTCATACACGTGAGACTTTGATACTGATATCCTTGAGACAAGCAATTATACTTCAGTCAATGCTCAGGGACACACATGTCTCACTGCTTGGTAATGAAGCACCCCATTGTAAAACTTTACCCCCACAATACGGCATAGCAGGTTTGTAGTTTTATTGGGAAGAGTAGACATTTTAAAGGGCAAAAGCGTGCCCTTCTTTGTCCTTGTCCAACCTGGGGATTTGTCTCAATTATAGCTATAAAGTAGCCAGCGACTAGTATGGCTGCGCTCATGCAAGTCCTTAGAGTAGGCAGGCAGCTGAACCAATGCAGCTGATCTCTGCTGGAAACAGGGGTAAGTCCCACCAGTGCAAATAATTGTTTTTCGTGTTTGCTCCCTCTATGATGCGATGCTAACGGCCTCACTCTCTGTGGAGATGGCTCTAAACACCTGTTTTAAGATACCATGAACATGCCATTTATAAATTTTAAATTTTAAAACATGTGTATAACTGAGTTCTTCTACAAGCACTAGATAAAATTTAGGTGATTAACAGAGGCCTTACCTTTACTAAAATAAATGTCACTTGATATTTGTTATGCAAACTAAAGATTATTTGCTATTCTGTAGTTTGGAAAACTAAGGTGATAAAGAGGCAGGTTATGTATTTGAGCAGTAGCTAAATAGCCTTTAATTAATTAGCCAAATAGCTGTTCATCACCCAGCTCTATAGAGATCCATATTGGCTCGATACTGACAGAATTACGTATATAGACTACACACTATCGGTCTTTCATGAGTGACTAAATAGAATTAGCTCAAATTGTCAGAGGCTGGCATTTTTTATTTAACTGGGAAATGCGACCAAGATATGTAATTTAAATATGAGCAGGCTGCCATTTATTAGAAGTACAACATGGGATGAAATTGATGCTGTACTTTGCTGACTATTCTCTGACAAAATTATGAGATTTGAGGCCTGCAAAGCCCAGTGTAGACACTGGTTCTTGGAAAAGGGAAGAAGAGAGCTTCAGCCGCCTGGACACAGTTATTCAATTGCACAATAAATGGAAATCAAGGGCTGTGTACTGCCATCTATCTGTGGTGGAACTCCCAAGGATCAAGGGCAACTGTGTAATAAAAGGCAGTCTATAATCTTTAATATATCAGTCTAACTGTATGCACTTTTTTAGTATATAAATGTAGGCACAAAAACAGCACTGCAAATAATTTCATCGTGGATTTCTACATCAGAGAAAGAACCATTTTATATAACTACCAATAAGTGTTGTTTACAACATAGAGTAAGACTGTTTTAGTGGACTTATTTAAAAAAAAGATTTATTTCCCCACAGGTTTTGACTTACATATTTTTAAACTATTCATTAAATGCTTAGGTAACCATCCAAACAGAGAAAACAATAGTGATGTTCTAGGCCCCAATCTACCTGGGCAGAACTTTGGGCCTACTAGCACCTAGGACTGATAACTTTCTTTCTGCAGAAAGCCGAACACCCTTGCCCCGCCCCTTCTCCAAGGCTACGTCCCTGCTCACTCCATTCCTCCTCCCTCCACCGCTCACTCTCCCCCACCCTTGCTCACTCACTCATTTTCACCGGACTAGGGCAGGGGGTTAGGGTGCAAGAAGGGGTGAGGGCTCCGGTTGCGGGCTCTGGGGTGAGACCAGAGATGAGGGATTTGGGGTGCAGTAGGGGGTTCTGGGCTGGGACAGGGGCATGGGAGGGGGTGCAGGCTCCAGGCAGCACTTACCTAAGGTGGCCCCCGGGAAGCAGTGACAGCTCACTTTGGCTCCTAGACGGAGGTGCAACCATGGGACTCTGTGTGCTGCCTGTGCCTGCAGGCGCTGCCCCCTCAGCTGCCATTGGCCACGGTTCCTGGCCTATTAGAGCTGTTGAGTTGGCACTGGGGGCAGGAGCAGCACGCAGAACCCCTGTGGCCATCCCTCTGCCTAGGACCCAGAGGGAGATACCAGCAGCTTTCCAGGAGTCACGCGGAGCCGGGTAAAGAGCCTGCCTGTGCCACCAACTGGACGTTTAACGGCCCAGTCAGCTGTGCTGACTGGAGCCGCCAAGGTCCCTTTCTGACTGAGCATTCCAGTTGAAAACTGGACACCTGGCAACCCTATTGGCACCCCACTGTAGTAAACTGCTCCACGCAAGTTGATGGGTTCTCCTGCACAAAATAGTTCTACAAAACTGGGGCCCAAACACGGGACAAATTACTAATTGTGAATATTCACAACTAAATGTTTGCAAGCCATGTGCAGATCTGGAGAAAGTTATGAATTTGAATATATTGGAGAGTATTGTTTATTGTGATCTGTTTGCTGACTATGTGCAAACAATGAAAAGGTAAAAAAAGGTTTTTTTATTTGTAGCGATTTATTTGCTCAGTTACAAATATATTATTTGTCCACCTGTCCTTTACAGAGTAGTCTTTTCAATCTTCTGAGCACTGAATCTCCAGCAAGGATTGTCTATCTTCCTTGGACAGTTTGAGAATTCTTTGTGGGCAAGCTTGATTTTCTTATAGGTTGGGCCAAGCTGCCATCCACATGTGTGTCCCATACATCTGTCCATTCCCTTAGACCTGCTGGATCTTGAGAGATATCTTCCAAATTTGCCATATTGAGGACCTGATATTGATTTGAAACTTCTAGTGACATGGAATTCCTCCTGGTCTTCTTTTGGATGGCTACAATCTGCCCATCTGCATCTGTCTCCAGCCATCTATAACACCGCCATGACCTTCTGCCTCTGGTGATTACAAACCACCAAGCCTCTTCTGACTTCCTTTCTCTCAGATTCCTGGTGGCCAACTCCATTCTTCCTTGAACCTGGGATACTGGTGTTTCCCGAACATGGTTGCCTAGCGACTACTCAACTTTTCAATAGCATCTTAACCTGCTCCTGCAATCCAACAATCTTTTCTTCCAGCATAGCCACCAACTTGCACTTCATGCACATGAAATCCCTTTGGTTTTCAGGCAAACCACTATTCCATCCCTGGCCATCTTTATATCACATGCAGTGCTGCACTTGGAATGAAAGCCTCTCCCACACTCCCTCCAAAACTCTTTTCACTGGCTCTTGAGTTTGCCTACCAGGTGGCTTTTTATACCAGTCTTTTCTGCTTAGCTCAGCTCCGCCCCTTATCACCAGGGAGCAATTAACCACCCAGAGTCTTCAAACAGCTGGGCTGATCAAAGCTCCAAGGGCTAGAGCCTTGCAGCTTTCAACAAGGCACCTTGGATCTCAGTCCGCTTCAACAGAAAGCATGTGTGAAATATTTCCTTATGCTCGTCCTCCCCCTCTGTAATGTGTTTCAAGACGTAATCTGTAAATTCACTGTTGCTATCATGCATTACTACAGCTGCTAAACAGAACTGAAGCACTCAGTATTAGTTAGTTAAGGAGTGGCTTGTCGGGGGCTTGTTTAGAGAGCCAATAGGATTTGTCATTGTTGAAAAACCTGGCCCTTAAAGGCAGGCCACTCTATTACAGTTGTACAGTGCTACATAAATGCCAAGTATCTGTGTGTATGAAGAGTGACTTTCTTCTTGACAATTGATCTCATCCTACTTCATTAGTTCAGTAATGTCGTGTCACTAGCTCAATGATACTCACTAATATTCACCAACTAGCACGTACAGCAGGCAAGCCTTGCTTAAGGTAAAAAGTTTGTTTTCTGAAATGTACAAAACCTGCTATGACCTTCTCTTGCAAACCTTCTTTTAATGTTTATGAAGACACAAATACTATTAGCCAGATTGTAACACAAGGCTGGCTGTTCTGTTGCACATAGAATTTAATGTAAAATTTCCTTGAGGCAAGACAGCTGGGTTACCAACTTTGAAAGTGTGCCCTTAAACATATTGCTGTGTTATCTACCAAGAGGCAGTTAATTCTGATTACCGAATGTGTATGTGCAAGACAAAACATTACTTAAAAAAGTCAGAATGTAAGCAGAAATCCATTGATAACACAACACACACATTCATTACGGAGATTTTGCCAAAATGTAAATGCCATGCGTTTCTATAGTAACATCAGAAAATCAGATCCAGAAGATGAAGGCTGAATATAAAGCTTTTGTTTAATTATAAATTGAATACATTATAAAACTGTTTCTTTCCAGTGCTATGTGCAATGTAACAGAAAATTCTCTAATCATAGTATATATTGTCCAGTAGAGAAGCATGTTTGGAAAAAAACAACTAAACAAGAAAACTGGTGTTATAAGCAACTCAGAAACAAATCCAAATGTCAACTCCCAGGGGAATGTGTAAACTAGAATTCATTGTTTTCAAACATGCATCCATAGAATGATGTCATACATTTCAGCAGTGAAGATATTAATTGTAGTTAAAAACAAAAACCACACACTGGTTTTCAACAGCTTGCTGCTATTGCTCTCTTCCAGTCACAGACTTATGATGAGGCTTTGTAGCTCCTGTCTGTTCCAGCATTTGGAAAGAACAGCCCAGGTATTCAGATTCAGAGTATGGGTCTGGACATTAGAAAGGTTCTCAGTTGTGATCTTTAAATGTGAAAGAGCAGCAGAGTGGGAGAGGACAGGCTGGAGTCACGCAGTGGAAGAGCAGGTCTGGAGTCATGATTTTGGAATGAAGGTAGAAAGAAAGGGTGGATGGGAAAAGAGAACAATATCATTTATCCTGATTTGGGTCTCTGGGTGCTACTCTAATACAAATATTTTATAATGCTAGTATCACCATGTCATGGGGTGCACACACCACTGGTGCACCTTCTTCTGGCCACATTTCGGGATTAGCTCCACTCTGGTCCAAAACCCCTTTCTGCTGCTTGCTGCAGTCACTGTCACTGCGCTCTCTCTCACTCTGCGACTTGGGGTGCTGTGTCTTTATGCTTGGCCCTCTGGCTTGGTCACTGTGTTTTCCCCTTTCCGAACGTATCAAAGTCTCTTCCTCCAAGATGGCAGTCTTTCCTTCACTTCCCCAATGGTGCCACTTCTCCAGTGACTGGTAGGGGAAGCCAAGCCCACCCTCTACTTCAGGTTCCATCTTACAGACCCTCTAATCAGTAGCCACAGTCTGTACTCCCTTAAGCCTTCCTGCCTTTTCTCTGAGCCTTCCCCTACACAACCTCCACCTAGTGTCCCTTCTTTCCCTCTCTGCAATCTAGAGAGCAGCTATAGGCTCACTCACTGGAGCCCCATTCTATTGCCAACTTCCTGGCTTTATCTTAGCCCTGCCTGTTCCTTGCCAGCTGGGCTTCATCTTCAGTCAGGCTTTTAATCCCTGGCTCTTCCCCAGGTACAGCCCATCTGGTTAATTATCTTAATTTAACCTGCTCTGCTGCCTTGTGTGGAGGTGGACACCACATCACACACCATCCCAAGTTTTCTCTGAAAAATCCTCCTACTCCAGGGGTTCTCAAACTTCACTCCCTTCGGATAACAAAAATTACTGCAGGACCCCAGGAGGGGGGACCGAAGCCTGAGATCACCCAAGCCCCCTCCACTCCCAGGGTGGGGGGTTGGGAGGGGAAGGTAGTCAAAGCCGCACTGCCACTCAGCCCCAGGCAGGGGGCCTGTAACCTTAGTCCCGCCGCCCAGGGCTGAAGCATTCAGACTTGGGCTTTGGCCCTGGGCCCTAGCAAGTCTAAGCCAGCCCTGGTGACCCATTAAAATTGGGTTGCGACCCACTTTGGGGTCCTGACCAGTCTGAGGACAGCTGTCCTACTCAATGAGAAGGCAACATAAGAAAGTTGATAAGGTGTAGCAAAAATGTACAGACATTTTTATATCTGTGGCAAAGTAACATGAGATGTATCTATTTCACACAATTATAATTGTATCCAGAGTTTTTGGAACTCATTATTCCCTTTAGACACATCAATAAATGGAATCTTGACCTCATCCACGGGGACTCACGATGCACAGGAAAGGTAAACAACTCATGGAAACAAAGAGGTAGAGCAGCTAAACTCATGAATCAGTGCACATTCATAACAGTGACTTTGAAAAGATCCTAAACACTGGCAAGCACGCATTGCTGTAGGTAAAATATCCATCATTTATCTACCCAGGGTGCTCCTGTTACTATCATGCACTTTATGCAGTGATACCGCATTGAAAAAGTGATCTCATTCCGATATGTTTTTGGATGTGCTATGTTGTGGATCCTACCACACTGGCAAAAATGGCTATAACTTCTATCGAGAAAGTCAGAGTTATTTAGAGAACTTTTCTTTTTTGATAATAGAATTATGAGAAGTTTAGCAGCCTTGTAAATGAGGGATTTTAACACAGGCAGCCTTTGGGCAAGTTTCCTTAACAAATCTACAACTCCCTTGCTATTCTAGCCCAGGGCTATTTTTTAACACTACCTGTTAATGATGCTTCCTTGTGCCAAATTGTGAAGTGAACAAATGGGAACCAAGGCTGGAGACAAATGCTTTTCCTCATGTATCCTAAACCAAGTTTAAACATACGTCTTCAAAGGAGAAAGGCAAGTGCATGAGCCCATTGCACCAGGAAGCACCTCCTCCCCCAACTTGTTGTTACTTGTGCTGACACTAGGAGATAAAGTGAAAGGAAATCTTTCTCTTCAGCAAAACAGACCCCTTTAGAAAACAAAGAAGAGTATGGGCTACTGTAGATTATACCTTCATGATGTTGTCTATAACACATATCAACACTTTTTCTAGGAAGTGATTGTTTATTCCGATTTCTCTTGCTTTAAAAAAAAACAATATAAACATTTTTAAATAGCTGATGATTGTCAACGTTATTCTAATCTGGGATGTCTTTTGTAGTCTAAATATCTATAGTATTTTTAAATTAATTCTATAATATTACTGAAAAGTATTACACCATCTCAACATTCTCATCCAAAAAACATTGTCCATGCTTTGGTTATCTCCTATTTTGACCAAGGCAGCCTTCTCTCTCCTATGGTCTTCCCATATATCAGGGATGGCCAAACTTACTCGCCCTCCGAGCCACATATGACAATCTTCAGAACCAGGTCAGATCCTTCTTATGGAGTGAGAGAGTGCATATGATATGGATAGGGTACAAACAATGGCTAATTATCAACACAGCATGCTTTCTTTTGAAACCTCCTTGCAAGCACACAGGAAACCCTTTGTTCCTCTGATTTAAGGGCAAACTGAATAGGGCCATGTCCACCTCTGCTAAATTAGGGAGAAGAGACAGGTGTCAACCTCAGAAAGGGAAACTTTATTTTAACTTATTTTATTGCTTCTCTCCCGCCAAGTAAATGGAAGTAGGATATCTTACCTAAGACAAGCTGGAGAAAATAATAAATATTCTTATCCCAACTTCATCCAGCAAGAGAGAAACTAATTCTGTCAGCTCCTGCCTGATAATTGGCTTCTTTGAGGTCCAACAAGGCCAACTGGGGCTAATTTAAGATATAACACTGCTGTGATAATCATCAGGAACTGAGGCAGCATGGGCATTTTGCTATATAAAGGCTTTGTGGCAGAAGCCTGTAGTTTACCTCAGAGTATCTTCTCCCATTGGTATTGAGTTACAGTCTGCTGAAGTTAAGCAGTTTGTCTGTGTTCTGGATTTTGTAGACTCTGTATCCTGTGGTTAGTTTAGCTCTTCTCCTTAATAAATGTGGTTCGTTGGTCTACTCCGATATCTGTTCTGCATCACTGTTTTCCAAGACTGCAGTAATTTGGCCAGTGACATCAATTGTATTCCCTGGAGTGTTTTTAACATCAGTGCTGATCCTGGTGCACACAAAGAAGAAAATAAAAGTAGTAAGATTAACTTTAAATTTCATTACAAATGCTGAAGGAAAAATAATTGTTACTCAATAGAAAAGCATCAAGAGCATTGGTACATTAAGAGCCCTGAAAGTCTGCCTAATGGTTACAGTGCTAGCACAGGAATTGGGAGACCCTGGGTCCACCCCCAGCTTCACTCTATTCTTCCTATGTGATCTTAGGCAAGACACTTGCTCAAGATGTGCCTATGTTTTTTTCCGTGTAGTTGTCTCTAGGAACCTTAATTTTCTGCCACGGGGTATGTGCAAAGCCACCTCAGTCCTCATACCACCAAGCTGCTCGACACTTAATTCATGCTTATGCCCCCAATGGGATTCTAAAATTATAGGCATTTCGCTGCCTATCTCACTGGCTGGGATCTGTTCAGTGGGCATGCCTGGAGCAGGGGACAACCTGGTTGGGAATTTTTGCAACTTGCTGTGTGCACTGCAGAATACCATATAGCTCAGTGTCTAGAGAAGGCCCAAGGTTAAACCCCTCCACTCTGTCTGAGTTAGAGCATGTCTTTCACCTCCCAGCTGCATGCCATAACCATCAGGCTACAAGGTATTCCAAAGTGGGATGCTCTCTAGCTCTCCTGATGAAGCTGTTTCACTTTGTATAAATTTTCATTAGAGAAGGCACTTGGCCTGATTCTCCTATAACCTAGGGGAGGACCCTGTCCATCAGGCTATAGAGACACTCTCTTTCTCATCCGATGAATATTTAATTAGTATATAGAGTGGAACAACTGCAGCAGGAGAGACTGGGGAAGACCCACCCCAGAATACCTGGTAGTCTGGTGGTTTAGGCACTCACCTGGGAGAAGTGGATCCAAGTCTCTGCTCCAAAGCAGGCAAAGTGGGGATTGGAAAACAGGTCTTCCACCTCCCCTGGGAGTGCTCTAACCATTGGGCCATTGGCTAAAATTGGGTGGGTATGTCTCTCTCGTTTTTCATAAGGAAGGGCTAACCTGGCTTAGATGCCTCACTCCAGGAGAGGGTTCATGGCTGTGATAGCAGGTGCCCAAGTACTTTCCCTGATCAGGGACCTAAGCCTTGCCCTTTTCCTCTGCCCAATAGTTCTGGCTAGCTTAGCTGGCTTCCAACTCAGATTTCTGTGAATCCCTTTCTCAGGTACCTGATGATCTCTGTGAATTGTATGAGGAGCCTCGGTGCCTAACTCAGGACTGTGAATTCCACTGGATGGCAGGTCACCTAGGAGCTAGGCATTGACACATGTAAGTCTCCTTTCCGAATCAAGCCCTTAGTCTCTCTGTGCCTTGATTCCCCCATCTGTAAAATGGGGGTAACAGTTCTTTCCTAACTCATAGCAGCGTTGTAAGGAGAAACATGATAACAATTGTGAGGTTCTCAGACACTATGTTAATACCCTCTTCAGGATCAGAATGAAATGAGATTGCATTATAGAGGCCACTGATCCCCCTTTCTGCAGAGCAAGTGTCAGATGGATGGATCCCACATATTGGGCCTCAGAAAATTGCCTTAGTTGTTCATTATTTCCTGGTTCTGCCATATGCTTACTATGAGGCTAAAATGTTTAACCAATGCTTTAAGTCTGCAGGGTAAAATAGTCATGAGTGGTGTAGATGTCAACAAATAGCTTCTGCTAGCTATGTTCCACCACAGCACATGGCAAGTACCATGGGAAACTGCCAGAACCTTTCCCCTCTGTCTCCCCATGCCAGACTTCTCCCACTGCTGGAGTCTTCCCCTGCAGTGGGGAAAGGCTTCGGCAGCAGGACACACAACACTTCTAAAAATAGCAGTGTAGCTAGGAGATGCACTGCTTGGGCATGTAGAGAAGCATGTAGGCTCCATACCCACAGGGTTCAGGCATGTCTTTATTCTACTCACCTCAACTTACCATCTGCACTGCTATTTAAACCCGTGCTAGGTAGAGCAGTGGACACAAAGAATGGGCAGTGTAGATGTACCCTAGAAGATGCCTTTCCAGTGCCCTACTATCTAGCCAGAGGAGCATCCCAGGGATCCAGTTAACCACTAGTGTGAATCATGCAAAGAAAATGATTTTGAGAAAAGCATTCAAAATCCTCACGTGTGTGAGAACTTCTCTAAGAGGTTGGCAGAGGTGGGAATCAACCTGACTGGTGTCCAGTGCAGAGAGCATATCAAACACCTAAAGACCCTCTACTGCAAGGATAAGGATGGCGACAGCAATTCTGGCAAATCACTGTCTACCTGCTCCTGTTAGGAGTTTGACTGACTGTTCACTCAACCATGTGACTGCTTTTCAGGGCTTGGTGAAATTATATGTGTATATAAAATTATATGTGCGTCTTACTTAACTAAATCGAGGATTGTGAAGCTTAATTAGGTTTCGTAATGCACTCTGAAAGGCACTATAGAAACACAATGTATTATTATTCAATTTCACGGTTACAGAAGCAGATGAAGTGCCCAGGGGATTTTCTAGATTTCTCCTTAAGTAAATTCACATTTTGGCAGGCTTCCTTCATGCTCAGAGATGCAGCCCTACTCAGCTCTGTGTCAATATTTGTGCAACACATAATCTTTAAACAATGTATTAAATCCTTTAGCTACAGTAAGTACAAGGAAGTCAATGAGCTGCTGTTATGGGCAGAACTGGTAGCACTGTCTATAATCAAGTTTGCCTGACACTTCTCATCATAGGACATTATAACTTTACCAAAATTTAATCATTGGGACTGAAATTTTCCATTTTGAATATCTACTTCAGGTGAATTTTTTTTTGAAAGTTTCAACAAAAATAGTTCAATTGTTTCTACAAATGAGATTAAGGAAAAACACGTTGTTTTCTCCATGCTAAAATAATTCTTGTAACTGTTTCATTGAGAAGCTCTAGCCTACATGCTTTGGTGCAAGGACTTGAAATTTGGCAGGCTGGATTGCCCTGGTGTCAGGGTTAGGGCTTCCAACTTTCTAATTGCAGAAAACTGAACACCCTTGCCCCATCCCTCTGCCCAGAGGCCCTGCCCCCACTCACTCCATCCCCTCCACTTCCATTGCTCTCCCTCACCCTTGCTCACTCACTCCTTTTCACTGGGCTCGGGCAGGGGGTTAGGATGCCCGAGGGGTGAGGGCTCAGGGTAGAAACAGGGATGAGGGATTTGCGGTGCAGGAAAGGGCTCCGGGCTGGGGCAAGGGGTTGGGGTGCGGGAGGGACTGAGAGTTCCAGATGACAGTGAAGGCCAGGGATGAGGGGTTTGGGGTGTAGGAAAGGGTTCCAGGCTGGGTCCGAGGGGTTTGGAGTGCAGGAGGGGGGCTCAGGGCTAGGGCCAAGGGTTGAGGTATGGTAGGGAGTATGTGCTCTGGACTGGGACCAAAAATGAGGGGTTCAAGGTGTGGAAGGGGGCTCAGGGCTGGGGCAGAGGGTTGGGGGGGCAGGAGGTGGTGAGGAGTGCAGGCTCTGGGCAGCGCTGACCTCAGGCAGCCGCAGGGAAGCAGTGACATGTCCCTCTGACTCCTAGGTGGAGGAGCAGCCAAGGGCTCCCCATGCTGCCTCTGCCAGCAGGCCACGGTTCCCGGCCAATGGGAACTGCGGAGCTGGCTCTCAGGGCAGTGCCTGCAGGCAGGGGCAGCGCATGGACCCTCCCTGTCCGCCCAGCCGGCTAGGAGCTGGATATGCTGTCTGCATTCCTGGAGCCTGCCTGCCTGCCCTGCTGCACTGCCAGCCGGACTTTTAACAGCCCAGTCAGCACTACTGACTGGAACCATCAGGGTCCCTTTTTGACTGGGTGTTCTGGTCGCAAATCAGACACCTGGAAACCCTAGTCAGGATGCATTGTGGTGTATCCAAGAAAATTCACCCAAATTTGGGCAAGTTACGAAACTTTGAAAAATATCTCAGTTTACACATGCTCAGTAGAAACGTATTCTAATTTGGCATATACATTTTTTGAAGTCTCCATCTACACTAACCATAACCCTTCCCAGAGATGCAAGACTTTTCTTGCAGTTGGTATTCCCTGCTATGCACAGGAACTGAGACCACAGAAACTCTCTCTCCTGGATTTTCAATGCGCTCCCATGGGCTCGGCCCAGACAGCATGGAGGAGGAAGACTGGGACAAGGAGCCTCAGATCAGACAGAGAATGGGACAATGATGAGGAAATAGGTGGGAAGAGACAGGACTGTGCTGTGACAGGGACAAACTGGTGCATGTAGGGTAGAGGGAAGGGACAGATGTCAGGGCTGGGGGCAGGAACAAGGACAAACAGGTTGCATAGGCAACCACTGGCATTTCCTAACTATTGAGTGCTGGACTTTGCAATTTCCCCAGCAGCCTGGTCGTAGAGTCTCTAGGCATCACACAAGCTCCACGAACAGTGGAACCTGGGCACTGCTCTGCCACAGGGAAATAGCTTCCTCTCAACTGCCACTGCACCCTCACCTGGCTGCGTCCAGGAACCCAGCACTCAATGTGCCCCAGCCCCTCCATCACCATGGCCCCGGCTGCCCCCGCACTGTCACCGGTCCTCCCACTGCTCCCTCTGATGCCCCCCCAGAGTCCTCACTTGTCTCTCTCGTTGCCACTGCCTCCCCCAGCTCCCTTTGATGTCCCTCCCCATAGCCCCCACTGCCACTGCCCCCCAGCTCCCTCTGATGTCCCTCCCCATAGCCCCCAATGCCACTGCCCCCCAGCTCCCTCTGATGTCCCTCCCCATAGCCCCCACTGCCACTGACCCCCCACAGCTCCCTCTGATGCCCCTCCCCATAGCCTCCACCTGCCCCCACCTCTCCCTCCGAGTCCTCACCTGTCTCCTCATTGCCACCGCCCCCCCCAGCTCCCTCTGATGTCCCTCCCCATAGCCCCCACCAGCCCCCCACTGCTGCTTCTGATGCCTCTTCCTCCATGGCCCATCGCGCCCTCACATGCCCCTGCCCGCCCCTCCCCCATAGCCCCGTGTGCTCCCCTCTCCAGCTCCCCTCCCTTTCCTCCACTTTCCCGCGGCCCAGCCCCGCGGTTCCCGTGGACACTTTCGCCACTCATGTCATAGCTACCCTGCCTTGCTCCAGTAGTTCCCCGCCCCTGGCCAACTGCCTGGCTACATCTTCCCACACTCGGCCCCAAGGCGCGCAGCAAGATTAATCCATCGCTTGTTGAGTTATGACGAATCTGCCGTTTACCGGAAGCCAGATGTTTGTTTACCCCGCCTGTGACCGGAAGCGGAACGGCCACCATTTTGTCTCGGGCGATGGCGACCGCGGCGTTGTGGAGGTGGGGAGTTTAGTACCTGGGGTGACTCGCTTCGTTCGCTGTTAGCGCGCTCCCTGCCTTCCCCTCGCACCCTCCCGTGATGTACGGAGGCAGTGGCGGGCCGCGCCGGACTGTGGAGGAGGCAGGGCCGCCGCCGCTGATGTTGTTGTCCGGCGGGGGCGCGGCCCCGGGGCCCCCCGGAGGAGGCGGTGGGGGCAGCCGCGTGGAGCTGCTGGTGTTCGGCTATGCCTGCAAGCTGTTCCGGGACGACGAGAAGGCCCAATACCAGGAGCAGGGCCGGCACCTCATTCCCTGGATGGGAGACCCCAAGATCATGATCGATAGGTCGGTGCAACCCAACCCCCAGCCTTTGCTGCGAGATCTCCTGTGATAGCCTCTTTCTGCCCCTCCCCCAGTGCTTCGGGGTGTGTGGGGGCCTCCATCTGGCAGGAGGAGTGGGGGAGTGCTTCGTCTCTGGCAGCGTTAAGAGGAGGCCCTTCTGCCTGGCAGTGGGTTTGGGTGTCCCCGTGGCGATGCTGGGGAACCCTTTCCTCTGGCAGGGAGAGTATGGGAGTCTCCCTCTCTGGCAGGATTAGGAGCCTCTCCCTTTCCTCTGGCAGATGGTATTTATTGGGGTCTCCTCCCCCTGGCAGGGTGGGTGTATGTGGGAAGGGGTGGGGATAATATGCTCCTTTTCAAATCAAACCCCAAGCAGCTTTTCACCTCAAAACAAGGGGGCCTCTTGCTATAAGGGAATGATAAATTAGAAAGTTATATCGTGGGGTCCATAAGCAAGAAGTGGGAGAGGTTATTTGCACAGAGAGGGAGATTAGGCTGAGTTGAATTTCTCCATTTAATTTAGACCATAAAATGCTGATTTCTTGGCCTGATTGCTCCCTTGTCATGCCTTGAGTTGTGGCAGTTAGGCCAATTAGCTTTCCTTCCCAGGAATTTCAGACTTCTAACCTCAACTAAAAAAAGTTGCTTTTTTGATTGTTTATGTGATTGTTAGCAGCTTGTAGTCTGAGGGATTAACAGGATCTGGCTGTTTGATTCCCCCCCACCCCCAAATAGATTCAGCAACTCAGGATCAGATGGAGGAATGAATTAGTTCAAAACCTGCTTTTCAGGGGTTCTTGAGAGGCGGGATGGAGAACCAGGTCAGGACTATTTTGTGGGGGCTTGAAAAGCACAGTACTTTAAGCAGTTGTGGTTGAACCTGAAGACTCAAGTGAGAAAACCTGAAGGGCTTTGGTTTGAAAAGGATCAATCACATCACATACTGTAGGCATTTGCTCCCTCAATTCCCACTTCATTAGGCCTCTTTCAGTGGTTACATGTGATTTCCAGGTCCTAGGTTCACAACCACATTTACTTGATTGGAATAAATATTCACTGAAAGCAAGTGGTTGGAACCCCATTATGTGAGAGTGGGCTGGGCAGAAAAGATTCACGATGTCTTGTTTGGAGTAGTTAACCTAACAGGTCTTTCCCGTTTATGATTTTGCTGATTGAAGTCAAACATCTAAATTGGAAAACAGATCAGAAATTAATCGATGTGTATTCTTATAGTTGTATGCTTATAGTTGTATGCTATTGTTGATATGGAAGTTTAAGCTTCATGATGAGGCCTGTCATCTAATGGTACAGTAGTTTTATTTTTGTGATTAGAAATTTCATTAGCCAGTTCTGTGGTGTAAATTAAGGCTGTTGTGGTTTCGTATAGCAATGGCCTGAGATAGAACAGCTGCAGAAATTGTTGGGAGCAAACTCTAAGTATGTGCATGTATGTATACATAACATTTAAAACCAATAACAATCTACATTTGTAAGTTAAGGAGGTTTGCATTTATGAACAAAAGATGAAACATTATGCACTAACCTTATCAGCTCCTTTGGAAATTCAGATTTTTATCCCCAACAGCATGAGATCTTTTTCCCCAGTTGAAGAAAGCCTATTACTGTGGGAAGACTGGGGCACAAATTTGCCTGTGGATAAACACCTTGATTAACAAGACCAACATATCTCAGTAACGTTTTCTATTAGTTATATGTACTTCCTTTGTTTTTGATTTAGCAAGATGGCTCAGTCAAGAATTGTGTGTGTGAAGACTAACCAGCGGAATGAAGCTTACGATCTCTTTATTATCTATTGGTTTCTAATATTGATACGTAACAGAGAAATATGTCAAACGTTATGTTAATGCGGCACTTTTTCTGCGCACAAAACCATTTCTGCTTAGGAGATGAAATCACATCGTTGGTTATTGGTGCCATTTTTATGGTGAACCTCCTTAAATTGCATGTATATGTTACTGTTCCTATGTATGTTTGTCTCTCTATCACATAACCCAGAACTTATTTCCTCAGCCAAATGGCTAGGGGCCGAGCCTAGCCATGATTTTACCTCCAATGGACGCAAGTTTCTTTGGTGAAGATTTCTCCTGAGAGTTCGGGACTAGCAGAAAGAAGCGAGAAAATTTCGACCGTTTGGTTCTTACGGATAGGTATTTATGTATTCGGGTTTGTGTGAATGTAAGCTATTTGACTTTCCAGAAAAAGTATTTTGCAAGTGACGTTGAATGGTTGGTTGAACCATATACGGTAAGAACTATTAAGGAAATGGATCCCATTTAAACTATTAAAGGATACTTTTGCCTTTAATTGTACTCTTTATTATTCTGCTAGAGAGGAATTTAGACTATTAAAATATTTCATTTTGATAGTTGGTGTGAAATGAGTAGCAAAATTAAATGTAACTTCTAAAATGAGGCACGTTTTAACATATTAGTATTTTTTCATTTTAATGGGTAAGTATTTTTAAGTAGTCACACAAACCCAAACCCTAAGTTTTCTGCATTGACCAGCCTTTTCATCTTGCAGGTATGATGGACGTGGTCACCTCCATGACCTCTCTGAATATGACGCTGAATATTCCACGTGGAACAGAGATTATCAATTATCTGAAGAGGAGGCTAGAATAGATGCCCTCTGTGATGAAGAGAGGTATTTAGCCTTGCATACGGACTTGCTTGAGGAGGAGGCGAGGCAAGGTATTGCTCAAGGAAACTTTCCTGAGTTAGAACACATTTAATTAAATTTAAATAATTAAAACATTAAATTTACTCCCACTCATTTTATACTCATTCTTTCTGATATTATCTTGACAGTACCCAGTGGATTCGAAAAACAGGAGTCTTTGCCTGTCTGAGAGGACCTCAGGATAGTTTATATATAGATCCACACAGAAATTGCCCAGATTTTGAGGGCAGACTGGGATTTGAAAAAACAAAACACCCCCCACCATCCTTTTAACTGTTCTTCTTTAACAGTATTGTATAACTGAACATCCTTGCATTTTTCTTAATTATCTTAGACTGTATAACCACAAAAATCTTTATCTCAGCAGGAGGAAATGATCAACAAAAGGCACATGCGTTCTGCTATCTTTGGTTTTCACAAACTTGCTGGCAAAAATTACTATACCTAAAGTGTGAAGAACACAATTTTTATCTAAAAGTTAGGTTGAAAACATTGGTATAGTTTTTTGGTTTTTTTTAAGAAATAGTGTAGATTAATTATTTCATAGTAGTAATCAGAATTTTCATTTTTCTTCAAGAGGAAGAATAT
This sequence comes from Gopherus flavomarginatus, assembly GCF_025201925.1. Lineage (NCBI taxonomy): Eukaryota > Metazoa > Chordata > Testudines > Testudinidae > Gopherus > Gopherus flavomarginatus. Next base: position 20,606,800 of record NC_066631.1, on the reverse strand, counting down.
AAGAGACTGAGTGAAGCTTTAGCAGAAGATGGTACCTATAATGCCGTGGGATTCAGTTATGGCAGTGATTATTATGATCCTTCACAACCCACAGAGGAGGAGGAGCAGCAGGCCTCCAGAGAAAGAGGTGAGAAATCCAAATAAACATTGGGGATTGGCAGGGAATGGTAAAAGCACCTTCACCTAGCCTTACTACTTTTACAGTTGCAAGTTGTGAATCCATACCTCACTAAAATGTACATGTCATAATTTGAGGGCTTTTTTAAAAAAGTTGGTAACATCTCAGCAAAACTCTTATAGGAGATGCTTCAATGAGTTCTCATCTTAAGAAGATTAGATTATTTTTTCAAAATATTACTTTTCCCAAGTTACTGCAAAATATTATAATTAAAGCCATAATTGTCAAGATAAAGAAACAATAAACTTGGTGATGCATTATCTTTGTCTTTTGATTGTGTTTTTATTCACAAAATTCAGTAATACACACTGGGTCTACCAATTCATTTATGCACATTACTGTAATAATATGGTCTATAGTTGTCATGTTTGGCATTCATTTTCTCATGTTATGACGGTAGTTTAGGGAAGATGGTTGTGTCTTATGTTGGAGATGTCATCAAGCCCTCATTGACTCCGTTAACTAGCAAGGATTTTATATGAAAGCTGGAAGAATGTGTGTTTCACTGTTTTAAAAACACATCAAATGAAATAAATGCAAAATAGTTATGTAAACTAAACTTAAAATTGGCTTGAAGGGCTACATTCTGTTTGAAAATCATATTTATCTGAAAAGTTACAGCTAAGAACTGAAGTTCAAGAAATTATAAAAACTTATTTTAGTGTTTTATACATTTTGTTTATAATCAGCAGGAGGAAACTGACTAACTGAAAAGACCCCTGGAAACATAAATAGGGCAGCTGAAAAACCCTCCTACAATTGTATCAGAAGAATTTTGAAAAATTAAGATGTATAATTTGTAGTCTATTAATAAATGATTTTTAAAATTCATCATCCTAAATTTTTTTAAATTGTTTTTCTTTAAAGTGCCATTACAGGAGTCTGTAACTGGCAGATAACATGACATTCAGAGTTGTAGTCTTTTATTTCATTTTCAATAAAAATACTTTGCATTTATAACAAAATCCACTGTGTGTTTTAAAAATATTGCTGTCTTGAGTGTCTCAACACTCCTGATTTTTACCATCATCAGTTGGGGCATCTATGAATGTCAATACATTACTTAGCAATTTGAAAATGATTGCTTACTGCAGTATGTTAGAGAGCCTGGTGTTCTGAGACCCAGGCAATAAAAATGGATGATAGAATTAATCAGGGCTGAAGAAAGAGCTCTTGATCTGTACATTTCCTGGCGTTTGTATGTTTATACTTTGGTCTGTAATGTTTTTTAAAGTTTCTCCTATAAAATCCTTTTTGCAGATCCCTGTAGAAGGTTGTGTACGTTCTTACACTTTACTGGGACTGAACTCTCAATCCATGGCAGAGTCACTGTAGGGCCTGCCTGCCCCTTATTTTCTAATATATTTTTCTTCTGTTTTTCAAGGCAGGGACTGCAAGAGCTTTCTCTCATCTTCTGCCTATTTAGCATTAGTTTTTAATCACTATGAGACAAGTGGCTATCAGCCATTCGAGGAAATAGCATCAGCATTTGTATATATGTAAAAAATAGTTTCAAGTAAGGCTCTTTTCCAAAGGAAGCCTTACTTTTCCTCAGTGTGAGCACTTTGTAGTGATGCTGTGACTTGATGAAAACATGTATGCCTAAATCTTTTGAAAAATCCAAGGCGGTCAAGAACAAGTCTGAGGTTCATCATTCTCTGCCTCACATGGGGGAATTTTGTACAGCCTCGTGAGGTGAACAGTAACTACGTAAGGTCATTATCTGAGAACCAATGGCAAGGGTCGGCAACTTTGACACGCGGCTTGCCAGGGCTGGGCCAGTTTGTTTACCTGTCACGTCCGCAGGTTTGGCCAATTGCGGCTCCCACTGCCAATGGGGGTGATGGGGGGTGGCGGCCAGCACATCCCTCAGCCCGCACCCCTTCCCGCTGCCCCCATTGGCCTGGAGCAGCAAACCGCAGCCATCCTCAAAATTGCTATGGTGTCAGCTAAGTTTAAGGTAAGTAATTTTTCAGCGAGAACCATTACCAAGCATATGGAGAAACAGATATTCAGAAAATGCAGAATCTTAGTATGTCACCAAGATAGACAACTGTGGAGAAGAAAAATACTGTCACAGAAGAAAGTCATATTTTGTAAGGTTTCTCAATCCGGTCAACAACCAGACAGCCACAAGTTGGATGGAACAGAGCCAGAAAGATGCACAGCTTGGCTGATTGTGCACTGAGGCTAGGATTTAGGCCTTAAATCAGAGATTTATATAGATTCAGAATGTGTCAGCACTGCAATTTACAACTTACTCATGTTTGAAAGTTTTTGTTCACAGCTATTAGGACCCTTTCCATTTGCTGGGGAACATTTATTACCCATGGTGATACAATCCTACTTACTCTATTATATTATTTGTATCAACATGGGTAAGTAGTTCAGTCTCACCTCACTGGGAGATTCATGGAGTGAAAGAGCCTTTCTTTCCTTAGAGAATACAAAGACTGAGGAAAGCTATTACCAATCCTGGTCCTCCAGTTCTTCAATCGGGGCTCAATCAGAAGAAAGAGGTGATGGTGGTTCTGCATGCCAGGATTCACTAGAGACTCACAATGTTGTTCTAAAGGACTGATCCCACGTCTGAATTTCAGGAAGAATGCTGTGTTACCAGAGCAGGTCGCACATTGACTTATTAAAACATGCCCCAAAAATGTTGAACAGCATGTTTTCAGATCTATAGGTCGACTGTGGAGGGCACTTTGAAGTTCTGTACAGTAGAAGGGCGAGTCTGGCAGTTAAATGGGAAGAAAAACATCTGTTGTCCACCAGTGGCTTTACACATCTGAGGGAAGTCTAACATGCCAACTGAGCAGGTCCATCATGATGCAAGGGAAGTGAAGCGTCAAGTATCTTTAGCCAGAGAGTGGTTCTGTGGGAAAATCCCTTGGTAGAATTATATCAGAAGAGAGTTCAGAAATGAAGAAGTTCGTTGGAAGGAAAAGACATGGAAACCAAAATTAGCCAAATGGGAAGTCCAGCTTTGTACTCATTCTGTGTACCCTGGAGAGAAACCATGATGAAGCAACTGAGTTGATGCCACTGGTACCTCGCTGACCAAGAAAACTGAAGACCTTTCTATATATTCAGACTCTTAGTGGCAAAGATTGTTCAGTGCAAGATCCAATACTTTATTAGGACTCGGTCTTTCTCAAGTAGGCTGCGCAGTTTGAGAGAGTTGAACAAAGTATAAGGTCATTTTAATCACTGGAAAAGATGGTATCGACTACGTAATGGAAGCATCAACAAGGATTTTGAATTTTTTATATATGTATATAAAAAGGCAGAAATATAAATGCCAACAAAGCCACATTATCAGTTACTTTGAAGTTCTTACACACAGATTCACCATTGTACTCAGTATAAGTTCTGTCAATCACTGCAGGTTATCTGTTGCAGGTTTCTTTTACTCAGCAGGACCACCAAAGTTAACCAAGTGACTCCTTGTGAATCAAGTAGAACCTTTTGAGTTAAAAATAAGGTATGCTTTTTTGAAGTGTAACTTGCTTTTCAGTACTCTGATATCACATCAGTTTGAGACCATCATTTCTATTCATTTTCCATGTTGTTGCCTGTCAGTCTCTGTGCCAAGCTACATTGATCAATCTGAGCTATTGTAGCTGTATTGAATGTAAGTCCTTCACAGAGGCAATTTTGAAGATGTGTGCAGACCAGAGTTTCATAGAAGGTGGATAAGGAATTAATTTCCTCTCAGGAAATATTACTCCTATTTTCCAATGTTCAGAAAAAAGAAAATTCTGGCTTAGCCTGCGCCTTCCTTCCTGATGTTCAGTATATTTGAAATCCTCAGTTGTCTTTCCCCCCCACCCTCTTTCTGTGTAGGTGCATGGGGAAACGCTTCCTCTTCTGTTAAGTAGATATGAATGCCTCTTGGAAAACAAGGCAAAAGGTTTATAACCTCCTTGAGAATTAGGACATATTCGTCAAGATTAGTGGTCATTTTATGGTCTGAAAAGGCCTGAGCCAATTTGATGAAATCTGTAAAGCAGCCACATGATTATCAGCTCACTTCAGAGCAGCATTATGAGATCTGTCTCTGGCTATGTCTTCACTGCAGAGTTAACTCAGCTCAAGTGAGAACAGCTACATTACAAAATAACACAGGCTGCACAGAGTGATGGTTAGCAGCTCTCAAGTTTTACTAACTTGACTTGTAGCCTGCACCCCATAAAAAGCCAGCCAACTTGTCATAAAACCACTACCAGTGCAAATTTATTTGGCCACTTTCTGCAGGGCATTATGTTAGTCTTCAATTACATCAAGGGTCGGCAACCTTTCAGAAGTGGTGTGCCGAGTCTTCATTTAGTCACTCTAATGTTTCGCGTGCCAATAATACATTTTAACGTTTTCAGAAGATCTTTCTATAAGCCTATAATATATAACTATAAACTATTGTATGTAAAGTAAATAAGGTTTTTAAAATGTTTAAGAAGCTTTATTTAAAATTAAATTAAAATACAGAGCCCCCCGGACCGGTGACCAGAACCCGGGCAGTGTGAGTGCCCCTGAAAATCAGTGTTTGGCACTTCTAAAAACTTCTTATTTTTTGTTTAAACATCCTTTAAAAAGCTCTCCTTAAATACTGGTATGATTTCTGTCAAAAAGAAAACATAACACCTCCCATCCTCCCCTTCCCTCCCTCTCCCCTCGAATTCTTCTTTCACTAAGTTTAAATAACTTTAAAATTTTATAATGCTAGAGTACATTGGATCAGATCTTGCTCTGCATTTTGAGAGTCAGTGCTGCTGAAGGGAAACAGATGTTCCTAAGGCAATTCATTAAAATGGAATCCTGACAGTGAACTCGTTTAAATGTACGTTGCGCAAAATACTTTTGTAGAAACAAACGGAGGTAGCAAAGTAGATTTTCTTGGAAAAGGGAAGACAGTTGTTATAGCAGATGAAAAGATCTATCTTCTGTAATTTGCTGTATTTTACTGTGCTATGAACTTTCAACAGAATGGTGCATTTAAGGTTTCCCTTAATGTTGACCTGTGAATTGTAAACATGCCCTATTTACAAGTCAGCGTGGAGCAGAAATTAGTTATTGGACTATATACACCAGTGTAACTTGTTAATGTGAACTTTAGCTATCACTTTAAAGAAAGCAATTTTAATCTAGTTCTGTTTTGGAAAAGTACATAAGTTCATTACTTTAAAAAGCCAGTTAATCACAGTTACAAATTTACAACTCTTTGCTAGTGTCAAGGTGTAGCCTAAACTTCTTTAGTATAACTTTGCTTCCACTTTCAGGATCTTGTTTTTCTTATCTGCAACATTTGACCTAAAATCCCCTAGACTTATTTTTTTTAAAGGAGTGGAAAATGTTTGTAGTTTATTTTGGGGTTTTTTTGTAATTGCCCATTCTGAACTATGGATGCCAAATAAAGCAAATAGTTTTATAGGTCACGAACCTGTAACAGACTTAGACCCCGATCCTGCTGACTTTTCACACAAATAATAAAGTAATCAACAAAGCCATCATGTCTGCATCCCATCAAACACGTCTTTCCTAGAGGCCTGAACAAAATGAACTTTCAGTGCCTCCCCTGAAGGAGGGTTCTTGTTTTCACGGAAGTTTTATACTTTCCTATTCTGCTCCTCCTTTCTTTATTTCCACCATAAAGTAATCTATTTTTATTTGAATTAAAGTTTATATCAGAGGGTTGTTTTATTCAGAATGAAATACCTCAATTAACAGTTTACTTTCTGGATTTTTTTGATGTACATCTTGTACAGTAAATGACAGATTGCTATTTGCTGCAGGATAGTATGGAGGAGCAACACTTGCTTCAGTTCTAAAGATTACTAAATAGAATACCATTTTAATGTTGCGGTCATGCTCTTCTTTGTACTTGTATTTTTTAATACTTTCATATCTTTAATTTTCAAAAAAGGTATTATACATAAAATCAAATGGACAAAACATTTTTTCTAAGATTTATTAAATATACAGTAAAAATAAATATGTTCTGTATTATTGCTTCCTTTATATTTGTGCAAAGTAGTTTGTATAGTGTAAATCTATTAAATATCTACAGTTTTATTCAAAAACTCAATATGAAATGAAAGGAGCAGAGGGGAAAGAGACCATTACAATTCAGAGAGGGATGAGACTTGTAAGAGTTTAAATATCATTTCTTGAATCTTCCATTTAAAGTATGTTCAGCTAGAGGGAAACGTTACCAGTGTGGCCTACAGCTGTTTGAAATCAGACCAGCATGTCTTCATGCATCGTTCTCTAATGTGTGGAACTGTGTAGTATTAACATATCGTAGTAGAGGAGAACCGTTGCTTTTTTAAATATATTTGCTTTGTTTATCTCTTCATATTAGCAGTATTGCACATATTAGCATTATTTTTCATAGGTCACAGAAGGTGAACACCAATAATAAAATATTGAACCTCACTGTGTTGGTTGAACTGCTTGGAAGTACAAAAATAAAATGCTGTTTATGTTACCCATTTTCTCATTCAGTTTTTCTCACTTAGCATTCTCTGGTTTGTCAAGGTGAGAGTGGATTCAGTCATGTCTTGAAGCTATTTAAGTCTAAACTAGTAAAGTGGAGCCTTCTAAAACAATGACTAGTTAAAATACACATTTTCCGTGCAAATAGTAACTACATTTTAATTAAGTAAATATTTAGTAGAGGGCAAACATTTTTAGTCACGTATACTTATTATTCCAAATAATGAAAAGCAATAGAAACTCACCTTTGTGTTTAAAAGAAACAAAAAAACAAAACAAAACGCTTTTTCCCTCACATTTGTGCTTGTCCTGATCCTGCAATGCATTGCATATGAGTGGACATCTGTGCCCACACAGAGCCTTATTGAAGTTAATGAGATTACTCATGTGAGTAATTTGCACATGTGCATAAATTTTGGTCTCGTTGGGAACACGGGAGCTCTTCAGCTTGCCTAGTCGCAGAAAGGAAATTGTACCTTAATTTTGTAAGAGAAAAACTTATTTAAAAAAATAGACACAAAGTGTTTCAGGATATAATGAATGTTGCCTGCAATATCAGACTTGTTTATGTTCAGTGCTGGATCAGGAGCTGATGATTTGTCAGATATTCAACCTTTAATAAGCCACTGGTACAATATCCTATAACTCAAACACTGGACCAGTGCTTAATATAAGTAAGTTCCACGTTGCAGAAAAAAGCACGATAGTAATTAGCATAACTTGATTCTTAGCGTCCAGTGCCTTTGAAATCACTTCATGGTGAGTAGTGCAAATACTTTTCAGCACTTGTCCTGGTCCAGCAGTTAGAGCAGGGGTTCTCAAACGGGGGGTCAGGACCCCTAAAAGGGTCGCGAGGTTATTACATGGGGGGAGGGGAGTCACGAGCTGTCAGCCTCCACCCTAAACCGTGCTTCAGCTCCAGCATTTATAATGTTGCATACATTTAAAAGTGTTTTTAATTTATATGGGAGGGGTCGCACTCTGAGGCTTGCTATTTGAAAGGGTTCACCAGTACAAAAGTTTGAGAACCACTGAGTTAGAGAATTCTGATTCATTGAACCACAGATCCTATCAGTATTCATAATTTTAATACATATTTTGTATGTCTAATTTTTGACTAGTTCTGTACTGTAACATTTCACTTTGTCATTTACTGTAGAAGCAGCTCAGGCAGAAAATGTCGAAGAAAATGAAGAACCTTTCATTGCTCCCTTGGGACTGAGTGTACCCCCTGATGTAGAACTGGTATGTGTGTATATTTAATACTGCCTTTATTTCTATAAAGTTTTATGGCCGGGCATAAGGTTTTAACTGCATTTTTCCATTGACTTTGAGTTAAAATCTACCCAGCTATTTTAAAATTAGTGGGTTAATTTTAACTGACCACGGTAATACGGAATTAGAACTGTCATATTTTACTTCCTCCATTGAAAGAGTGTAATTTTTGTTGTAATGTGCTTTTAGCATCACTTACAGTATTGATTAAAGTACTCTGGAAGAAAAGGTAATTGTTTTTGTATTTATTTTTAAAATTGCAAAATGTATCCACCAACAAACAAGGTTGTGTGCTTATAAAATGGCAAACTTTTTTGCAAATTCTTTGAAATAAAAGCATAAAGAAACCACATTGATACAATTTTTATTTATCTTCTCATTTGGAACAAAGATAAAACCTTGAGCAAAAATATATTTAAATTCAACTTAATTTACAAAAAAGAGGGAAAAAAATTAAAATAGGGCTTGCACTAAGTAAGCAAACATGAGCTATAGCCATGTTAGATAGCACTTCTATGATGGAGTGATGAAAAAATTAATAAATTCTAAGAAATATATTCCTTTATTTTGGGAACATCAGAACCACAGAAGTTTTATTTTCATTCAGTGTTGTCACCACAGTCCATGCAATGTAATTTTTGAACTTGATACAATTTACTTGTTTTCTATAAAACATAGGCTGAATCAACTCTTCCTTCTTCATGGAAGTTTGATTTCACTGGAGTGAGGTACCATTGATGGTTGACTACATTTGTAAACGCTTGGAATTCAATATGTTTCATGTTTTATATAAACAGAGATTTTTATGATATAAACTATCCCTATGTATTATAGAATATTTTGAAAATGTTTCTGTGGAATTGCCTCAGCTCAGAGGCAACAGATTACTTAGCAATTTGCTGATGAGATCTTAATTGGCAAAAATTACTAGAATTCTGAGTAAACACTGTATTACTAGTGCAGTAAATACTGGAACACACAGTATACCATAGCTTTGTCTTCATTAGGTATTCATTGAAGGATTTCATCCTGTTTAATGTTGGTATCATGTGGTACATATCAGAGCTATTCATTTAACAGATCTTATAACCTTGTTTTACAATTTGAAATGTTTGTTTTATTAATGTCATGTTTTTTCCAAAGCTTTCTGTGAAATGTTTATGTAATGAAACTACAGTAGACATATAATAATGTGCCATAAATATATCTTCAATGCATTTGTCTTTGCAGTAGGGTTTCTGTGCTATAAATGTTGGAGGTTGAGTTGCTGTCAGTGGTGGAACCCTATTAAATTGTATTTTCCCATTGGTACATTAAGAATAAATCCAGATGAACTACTCTGATCACAATGGAATCGCTTGATTCTGGGCTCTCCATTTCTCTCTCCTTTCAATATCTTTTTTCTCACCTGGTAGACTGCAGTTGTGATACTGCTCTTTGATTTTATGAGGGCATACAGATGGCTAATGATGCTGTGCCTCCAAGGACCCTCTAGAAGTTGCTAGGGTCCTCTCTTAAGTTTGTGACATGTGCCAAGTGTCATCACTCCATTTATCAAAAAATCCAAGGTTACTATCCAAAATGCAAGTTTTTTATTTTTTCGGAGTTACTGTCAATCCCAAACCCCATTTTTAAAAATACACTTTATTTTTACAGGCCAGTAGTACTAATAATCTCAGTAATAAGTTTCCCTGTCAGCATAGCAGTAATTAATCATAGCATATATTTTTCAGTGGCTTGTTCTGAAAGGAATACCATTAACTTTAAATCTAGTGTATTTGGAGAAAGAGTTAAAAATAAGTTTGATACATCTTCTGCCTCCTGCTGATATTTATGGCTTCGATAATATTTTCCTGTTCTGTTTCTCTCGCCTATTGCTGCTCAAAAGGGCCACCAGAGACCAACTAATTAAATGATTGCATTGTGAAACTGGCTGTGCACATAGTTCTGTCAGATACACAAGTAAATAAACTTATACTGTAGAGAACTTCTTTGCTAACTTTTTTAATTATAATAACCTCAGGTGTTACTTGTAACAGTTGGGGAAAACATTAGACAAAAGTGGGATTATTTTTCAAATTAATATTTTAATAAAGACTTCAGTAGAAATAAACTTGCCAAAATAAAGATCCTTTGTGTTTACATCACCTTGAAACAAAAATATTTTTCCACATTTAAACAAATGGCACCAATCTTAATAGTATGGTTTGCCTTAGCTGTTTTGAAATGGAAACTTGCTATGATCTACTCAGATTTCTGTATCTGTCTGTTGGTGCAAAAAATGTAAAAACATAGAATGAACTATTAATGTGGCATCTAGTTCTTCTTGGGTATCAGTAATTATTTTAATTGTAGAAATTCATCATGTGTAGTTAAGAAAAATAGACTTAGCCAAGTAGCGAATTAAATAAAGACAGTGAGCAGTACTCCTTATGAAGCATTTCAATTCTTAAATTATGTTCTTCTCCAGATGGTTTGATTTTATTCGGAAGTGTAGGGGGCAGCTTTCAGTAGTCCTCACTAGTGGGGTGAGAATGATGTAGTGCTGTTTAGCTTTATTCCTTGAAAAAAACATTCAAACTTTGATAGGTTTGACTGTGGTTGGTTGTGGCAGCACAGAAGAATGGCAGTTCAGAGGACACTGCTCAGATACGATTTCCTGGAGGAAGTCTTGCTACTTAATATCGATCTCTCTACCAGTCTAGGACATTATTTGCATACTTCAAGAGTGTTGTTAATTGCCTTCAGCAGAAATAATGGTAATTGTGTTGAGAGAGACTAGTGGGAGAAGTTTACAGGAAGGAAACATGGTGAATCTTCAGGGTTTGTTCAGATATGGAAGCTGAAGAAGCTTCTTCCAGATATGGAAGCTCTTCTTTTGTTTTAACTCTAGATAGGCGTCTCACTAATTTACTTAATTGTTCATGGATTGATTGGTAAAATGTGTTCATAAGTATTTTTACTTTGTTCCCATAGCCACCAACTGCAAAAATGCATGCAATTATAGAGCGTACTGCAAATTTTGTGTGCAAGCAGGGAGTTCAGTTTGAGATTATGCTGAAAGCCAAGCAAGCCCGCAATTCTCAGTTTGACTTCTTGCGATTCGATCACTACCTCAACCCCTATTACAAACTCGTTCAGAAGGCTATGAAGGAGGGACGATATGCTGCTCCTTCTGAAAACAAAATGGAAGAAAAAAAGAGTAAGTTATTGTTTGATATAAAATGCATGTCTTGATCATGTGTAGTTTTATAAATGTTCTCTGCTTTATTTTGCAAAAATGAGGCAATTACTTGAACTGGAATAAGGCAGGGCCACATGGGAGTTACTACATTCTGTCTATGTAAATTACTCCAGCAGTTTCATTTGGGTAAGGTGGTGATCACTGCCTGTCCTAAACCGTTGTGCATTGCTGCTACACCTCTACCCCGATATAACACCACCCAATATAAATACGAATTCGGATATAACGTGGTAAAGCAGCGTTCTGGCGGGGCTGCGCGCTCTGTATCAAACCAAGTTTGATATAACGCAGTAAGATTTTTTTGGCTGCTTATTACCTCAGAAGTGGCTGAATGTCATGGGTACATGATCACTGTATATAGCTTGCTTTTGGATGAAAGTTACCACATGTTTGTAAAAATGCTTTTGTTTGGATTTCTTTCTGCACCTTTCTGGTAGCATTTGCTTTTTGTAGAATTAATTGCATGATACTGTTTTTTCTAAATCTTGTGCAAATGTAAAAGAACTGAAGTCTTCGTTGAATTATTTATTGATCTTTGTTTCCCAAAAGGGGAATACATTGCGTAGAGGGGGAGCAGGGCAATCACTGAGAAAACATTCAGCTAATTAGTACACAGGAAATAATGGTTTACTTAATGTTGACAACTTAAAGTTATATGTAGCACCAATATGTGTGAGCTGCAATATTCGCAAGTAAAATTTTAGGAATATGTAAGTAGTACTATCAAAATAAAGTAGTTTAAAAATCTGCCGTGCATTTGCGCACCCTCACTCTAATATTAATAATTTATGATAGCCAGTAATGCTACTGTGCCTCTTTTGTTTTAACCCTTTTTTCAGGGTTTAATAATCTGTAGCCATGGGCTTGGCCTACACTGTTGAAAAAACTTAACATAAAGCCTTCAACTACATATGCAAGTGAGAGTGGAAATTTACTTGCACATAAATTTCATTTGAACTTGAACTGCTATAAATTATGCTTGTTCAAATATGTATGCATCTGTCATTTACATAATGCCAACTTTTAAATGGTCACGAGAACATTTTAATAGTATTGTGTAATAGTTTAGTTTGTCAAGATTCATTAGGCTTTTCATTTTTGTTCTGTAGCTGTTACTGAAAATAAAAGGAGATACAACATACCAGATTTAAAGAACTAAAAGTTCATTCACACATTAGAATTTCTGTAGGTTATTCCTTGAAAAGACTGAGTTTCTTAAAGCCATAGCTTCTAACGGTGTTAAAAATTAACTCTATTCCTGCTCCCTTTCTCCCTACTTGACACCTCTTAAAATGGCAAGAGAGAGAGAAATCAAACTAAAATCCCCCCTCTAAACATTGGCTTTCATGTAGATTCAAAAGTTAACTCTGATGAAGAGGAGGATGACGATGATGAAGACGGCAACTACCTGCATCCGAGTCTCTTTGCCTCAAAAAAGTGCAATAGACTTGAAGAGCTTATGAAGGTAAGCCATCTGGAGAATGGACTGTCTTTTGTTCTCTTTGTAGAATATAAATCACAATGGGGTCCTTATCCATGACTTGGGTTCCAAGGTGCTACTGTAATACAAATTACTACTACTAATAAAAGGTATTTGACCATATTAAAACTATGGTTCTAGGTTGTAATGCTTCAAGTTGCAATTTCTGATTTGTATCCGGTACAGTCTTTGTAATGCCATACTTCCCTTGCTTTGTTGACACAGCTGGAAAAAATAGAGCCTACATATTGGTAAAAACTTTGGAATATATAACTTCTGTGCTTTAGTTTTCCTGCCTCATGCTTTCTTAATTTCCTGGACACCCTAGCAAATTGCCAAGATTAGTAGTTTGAATAGTTAGTTCTATTCCCTGACAACCAGCCTTCTCCTCTATTTTGTTTTATTGTGAAGTAGTTATGCTGAAATTGTGACATACTTTTAATGACAAAAATCTTATGTCTTAAGCACAAGGTCAAGCAGCGCAAGAAGCTGGGTTGTGAAGGAGAAACTTCTCAATCACAGATCTGCTGCAGTATCAGTGTTGATTTTGAAATTATTGGGAAAAAAATTGCTTTTTATTTTCAAGTTAAGTTTGCCCTATTAGGAAAATAGTTTAACATTTATTTCCTGATCACTTGAATAAAAAAATCCTATGTGAACCCTGACATGTAAATTATATTATTTTTAGCAGTCTACTTTTATCTTTGAGGTGTTCTGGCTTTGAATACACCTTTTTCTGTTGCATAACAATAAAGGATTGTTTCCATATTAACTATATATCAGCGATAAACAGTTCTTTAAGAGATCTTGTCCCTTCATACATTCTCAACTTAATGTTTTCTTTTTACACTTAAATAGAATCCTAGTATCTAATGATAGTTTAATTGAATGACATTTTGACAATTAAGTGTTATCCATTTATTTTTACAAGATTGTTAAGCATTTTTGTTTCCTGTATTTATTCAAGATACCTTGCTAATGGTAATGGCATAAACAGCTATAAGAATGTAATGGAGACTAATCTTTCACTTCTTTTTGAGGATGTTTAAGGGGAATGGTAAAAATGCTAATTGGCCAATAATAAAAAACATTGGCTGGAATGATTTAGTTGGTGTTGGTCCTGCTGTGAGCAGGGGATTGGACTAGATGACCTCCTGAGGTCTCTTCCAATCCTCATATTCTATAGAAATACCTCATATTTTCACAAGACCCACCATTGATATTTAATGCTAGCTTTGATAGCATGTTACTTGTAAGGCAGCTACAGAATTCCTCATCTTACAGATTTATTTAAAAATGTACAAATACAGAAACTCCTCACTTAAAGTCTTCCCAGTTAACGTTTCTTTGTTACGTTGCTGATCAATTAGGGAACATGCTCATTTAAAGTTGTGCAATGCTTCCTTCTAATGTCGTTTAGCGGCTGCTTGCTTTGTCCACTGCTTGCAGGAAGAGCAGCTCGTTGCAGCTAGTTGCACCACCTCAAGCAAACTTCACACTCATCATAGCTGTGAACAGTATTAAATTGTTTAAAACACATACTGTTTGTATATATAATATAGTTTTTTGTCCGGAGAAAAAAATTTCCCTGGAACCTAACCTAACCTCTTGCCTCTCCCCCCTCTTCCCCCATTTACATTAATTCTTATGGGGAAATTGGCTTCGCTTGACGTTGTTTCACTTAAAGTCACATTTTTCAGGAACATAACTACAACATTAAGCGAGGAGTTACTGTATGCTGTTTTGTCATTCTTATTGCTCACTTCAGGTATGCTTTTGTGATAAATCTAACACTTTTCAGCAGGTTTCTAGTCAGGGTGACATAAAAGGTGTAAAGGGTAGACCTTTAATGTGCAAGAGATCCATTCAGACTTGTGTTCCGAATGCTGTGTCGTTATTTCTCTAAAGCATAACAGTGAGGCATTCTGAAGTCATTGGGGGAAGGGGGTGTTATATTGCTGTTCTTCATCCTCAAATTCAGAAGTTCTAAATGCTTGTAGTTAAAATTGTTGATCAAGTGTTACATTGATGTCATTACAATTTCTGCAGCCTTTAAAAGTGGTGGATCCTGATCATCCACTTGCAGCACTTGTCCGCAAAGCTCAGTCTGACAATAACTCATCTACCCCACAATCAGCAGATGGTGCAGCCATACAGACATCACAGGTGGACTATCCTGCAGATTGTAAGTACTTTATGATACAAAGATTATAGTAAATATGAGAATTGTCCTCTTTATAGATGAAAGTAATGAGAGGTGATAGTATTGATCTATCTTTCCAGATGGATAGTCCTTTTATCTAAGGACTGGTAACTTTCCAGTGTAACATTATTTTTCTGGTGTCTTAATTAAGCCTTGAAGAGATTCTGTTTGTTTTTATTTTGAGAGAAAATGGAATTTCTTTTATACCATATAATTCCAGCAGTCACAAATCCAGTACCTGTACCTGATTTCCTAGGGAGTGTGGGCATATGAAATCTCAAGATCAAGCCCCATGCTTTCTTGCACTGCCATATAGTTGGTAGTAATTTATCTTGGGATCGCTTGGGATGAACGGAAATTACTTGGATTTATACTAGGTCCGTAGTATATGCAGATGGGTGTCTAGTAGGAATGAAACAAAACTGTCTTTAATGCGTTCAGTATGAAGTACACTAGCAGTATTGCACATATATATGTTATGCCATCAGTGTTTTAAACTTCCCATTCTTGGGTGCTCACATAGTAACAATAGAAAGAAATGCCTCTTCCCACCTCTGGACACTTCCATTCCATGGTTTCATCACTCCCTAATTGACGTCACTCCGGTCCACTTCATTCTGTGTAGAATTGACTAATGCATTTGAAACTACAGCTTATTTAGTGTCCACCAAATTGCTTTCTGGACAAGAAAGACCAACATGAACATCTCAGACCAGGCCTCCTGTGAGCTTCTCAAGCTCAGTGTCCGATTCCAGATTCAGTTCAAAGTTCTGGTGCTACTCTACAACAAGTACTCCACTAGGTTGAGGCCTACTTATTTTAGAGACAGATGAACCTATTGAGAGAGACTGAATGCTCTGTTAATTGCTGATGATTGAATCAGAAATGGTCAGTCTTCATGCCGTCTCAGTTTGCTGATATGTGCCAGTTCCATTTCCTTGTCGATCGCTCCTACCAGAGGACAGATTTCAAGGAGATTCAGAGGACGGTTAATGTTGTAAGATCAGTCATGGTACTAAATTTGAGGTTATACAAAACTCTCGGAGTTCATAACCTTCTGTGCATGTTACTATTTTTTCCAGACTCAAAATGAGAAACACAGTAGATGTTGAAAACAATGTACTTGTCCCACTAACAGGATACCCGTTCCGTGCTGCTGTGCTTCATGATGATCTGGTGGACAGTCTCAGAGAACATCTGATAGGTGTACAATTTTCTCATCCTCCTGCTAGTCTTGTCACAAATGCATCTGCAACTGCTATTTTTTGATTGGCTAAACTAATCAGTTTGCTCAGAACATCCCAAAATGCAGTGACTGATTGTCCACATGACCCAACTTGTTCAGTGCCTCCTAGCATAAATTTCAAGTGATTATCCTGGAAAGTATAAGCAGTACAATTTTTTTGAAATCTGTGCCTGAATAAGAGGCTTTATAAATAAGAAATAAGATCTCTATTGAGCCTGGGAAATGGAAAACTTTGAGAAAGAAAGTTATTTATTTTGAACGTATCTATGAACAGGGAATTAGAAGCTGTGAAGTGTTTTCTGTATTACCTGTCTCTCTTGATCACCTTTTGTCCATAAGTGGGACAAGATTCATCAGCTGAGAATCACAGAATTAGCACTGTGTCAAGTTTTACCTCTCCAGTTTTCTGCTCATTTGCCACCATAAAAACAACCAACCCTTGCTTGTCTCCCTGTAGAAACATTCTAGTTTGGAAAGGACAAATAATATCATTCATGGTCTTTCTTATGGAACTCACTTTTTATCAGAATAGTGCAGATGTTTGTGAATGTGGCACAGCTTGTTAACTATCGTCAACTACTATGATTTATATATAAGCCTGTGGTGATTTAGGATCTGCCAAGTTTGCAAGGTGGGATTCTTTGTTGAAAGGTTGTTCAATGTATTAGAGTGAAACTACAAAATAGTCTACCTTTGAGCATGCAGCATGTATAACTATCTTACACGTAAATGCTGTTGTTATTGTGTACCGTGTTATTTGTGCTATGCTTTTGAATGGTTTTGAAGAGGATTGAGTATTGATTTTGCTAAAGGAATCAGTGTGTGAAACACTGCATAAGGTTCTTTGTGTTTTGGGTTTATTTTGGTTATGGGTTTGGGAGTTTTTTTTTTTGTTTTTTTTTTTTTAATTCTCCCCACCCCCAACTTCCAAAAATATGGCTTTGGAGAAGAATTAGTTAATTTGCTTTCACTTTTAGGGTAGCTCCACAAGAAATACTACTGTAAATGCACTCTGGCAGCACTTTAATGCCAGCAAGCCTCATTAAATACTCAGCTCATTATGCTTGGTTTCCCTCTTTGATATATTGTATAGATTTAAAGAAAGCAGCTCTAACCATGGGTTGTATATGAGCATTGACTCCATCTTCCTATGATCAGTCTACTTTTCAATAGACCAAATGCACAGAGTTGCTGCCTAAATGACTTCAAGCTTTTATCAAATGAAGTACAGCAGGTTTAAATAATTTCTGAAGTGTTTTAGTGATCATCATGTAGCTTGGTCTTTCTTGGTAGTAAAAATTATCTGGTAAATTGTTCAAAAAGGGCATAAATTAATTTAAATTAAAATTATTTATATTTATAAATCCCCATCCAACTTGGGAGAAATAAAACCACCAATTAAAAAAGAAAATAGCAAGGTCTTAATAGTAATTTTGGATGATTGCACTTCATATTACCTTTTTTCTTACAAAATGGCCTTTTCTCTTTATCTCAAAATAGCATGGAAATAAAAAAGGTCCAGCAAAAGGTGATTCTCTCCTAGGAGGGACTTTAAAAGTGAAGTCAAGTTAGAATGCAGAGCAGTAGGAGATAAAATAGAATGGTGGTATAAACTATATAACTAAAGAGAAAGCATAATTCATTTCTGTGATAAATAGAAGACTAAGAAAGGATATGATGAAACTAAAGCATCAAAATTAAAACGTGTAAATAGAATAATAGTTTGATGCAATATAAAATTAACTTGTGGAACTTGGTGTTGCAGGATACTGTTGAAGGGGATAGTTTTAATCTGAAAACAGGAGTACATATAGGAATAGGCATAGCATAAATTGTTGCACTAACTAGAACTGAATTACAAAGGGCTCTTCATCTTCATATTTCTGACAATAAAATGATCTCTTGAGTGTCTCTTCGTGGCATGATATTGCTCAGTTATGTGTATTAGTGGTTAGTGACAGTTAAGAAAAACTGTTTTTGGCAGTATCCTAGTAATGCATTCTGGTGATTGCCCTGTTAATTCGGGTTACTTGGGTTACTGTAATGTCATACTGATGTTAAAGCCTGTTAAGGCATGACTATTGTTTTCTTGATTAAGATTTTATAACTAAAGCTATGCAATGCATTTTTTTCAAGGGGTTTATAGTGCACTCTTGCTGGTTATTCTTTCAGACCCTGATCTTGCCGTTGACAACATTCAACAGCCCGGCGCTCATGCAAAGCATTAATTTAAACATTGATCCTTAATGGACTTAAGTGTTTTGCTTTAAAATGTTGAAAGCATTTTTTAACCACCTGGGGCAAACAGTGTACTTGTATCTTATTGCTTAAAGTTTGAGAGTTATATTTTGTCTAGATTTTGTCTGCTTTTGGAAGCTGACAACCCTTCAGCTTGTTGATGCCATCACTTAGTAAAGAACCTTTTGGATAAATGTCTTAGCAAGCTGAGCCAGTCCTATGCAAGCTGCATTTAAACTGCAAATCTGTAGGCTGTTAATAACTTTATATTTCTTTTTTTGGGCATTAGCTACTAATTAGTTACTTTCTAAGACCTTGCCGCATTTGGTAGTTGGGAGAATTCAAATTTCCACAATACCTATGTTAAAATCATCCACAGTTCTTGCACAGTATTCATTGACACAGTCATTGGACCAAATTAAGCTCCTGCATAAGAGGATAGAGGTTTCCTTGAAGTGAAAGGGAGATGTGCCCCTTTATGTGTAGAGGATCCATTGTAGAGTTTTGCTAATCTTCATTTATAATATTTGCTTTGTAGTAAGTAGATAGATACAAAATATTTGGGTAGGGCAGAGTAAAGGGTAAATGGGTTACCTAGGGAGGTGGTGGAATATTCATCCTTGTAGGTTTTTAAGGCCTGGCTTGACAAAGCCCTGGCTGGGGTGATTTAGTTCGTGTTGGTCCTGCTTTGAGCAGAGGTTTGGACTAGATGAGCTCCTGATGTCTCTTTCAACCCTAATCTTCTATGATTCTATGAAAGGCTAGAAATTTGAAGGAAATTTGTCTGCTTCCGCAACTCAGTGGTAAGAAATTGAACATCTGTCTTTCCACTTTAAAGCCATTGCAAATTTTTCTTATTGGGGGATAGAGTGGGAGGAATATTGAGTTTTTTTTTTTTTTTTACATTAGAAAGTCAGATGGTGTCCAATTTGAGTATTCTTTGACTGTGGTGGTTTATGTGATAATACAAGATAATCTATGGACGTTTTCTGCAATCCATTAAATAAATCTGAATATGTCATGAAGGATGACATGATTGTTTCATGCTATCTACACAGTAACATCATGGTAATTTAGGATGGGTCGTATCTGTGACTAGTGGTTGATGTTTCTAGAGAGGACTGGATTAGCATCCAAAACAGTTGAATCCAAATCTGGAAGTTCATTTTGATGACAGCATTCAGGCTCAAGTCTTTAATACAAGCCTAGCTAGGTGTCTGGTGAATTCATTGCCTTGAGCTGATTCCTTGTGGCCTACATTCTCAAAAGAGTGGGTAGTGATTTGGGGAGATTTAATTTTGAGACATCTTAAAGCATCCTAATGTTTAGAAGGCAGGTGCTTAGCATTCCTTAAATATATGGTCCCTTTCAGCTGTTTTGGGTTTAAGCAAATGGAAACTGAGGCACTCAAAATGCCAGTTATGCTTAAATTTGTCATTTTTCTATAGTTCATTTTCTTCAGCTCTCTAAGCAAGCATATTTTAAATGGCTGAGCGGTTGAGGTGAGTTATTCACACAAATAGTTCTGTCAAATGCGTCTTTTAAAGGGAGGAGCATTGGAAGATCTGTTTCACAGTAAAGCGGCTCTTTTGCTCATTAGTGAGTTGAATTTTGTACAGGTTGGAAGTTTATTTTGCAATTTTCAGATCCACCAAAAGCAAAGTACAGTGTACATGATGAAACGAGATGATCTAGAGACCTTAAATGAGCCTCTCTCGAGATTAAATAAGGAAGTAGGCAAGTAACAGACTGCAGGGGTATTCTAGATTTGCTGATTGTTAGAAAAGATTTTTTTTTTCTATGATTTGGTTTTTGGTACTTATACTTTCAGGATCCAGCTGTCATAATTGCTACTTAACAAAAGCAGAACATAGCAGTGGCTTTTCCATAAATGTAGGGGAAAAAAAGGAACATTTTTGTTTTTATAATTTTTTCCCATGTAAATGACATCTTTATTATGGTGTGGAGAATATATTATATGTGCTTGTGCTTAAAAGTTATATGTTAAAAAGGTGGTGATAAGACTAATTGGGGAATTTTGTTACACTTATGTCCTTCCATGTATAAGCATTGAATCTGTTTGGCTCTATCTGTACAGAATAGGTTTCTATCTTGTCTATCAGTAATTTAGCTTAGTAAATTGCAGTGCAGTACAATTTATTTTTTCTTCAAGACACATTCAAGAATTCGATGATAAATTTTAGGATCACATCCCTCAGAAGCAAAGCAGTAATAGCTATAAATTTTTCTGTATATTGTTGTCTCAATATCTTCTAAACACAATGGCCAGGTAGTCAACCTTTTGCTCATCTATAGAAGCGAAGTTCCTCAGTGGTGATTTAGTACCAATAAATTCAGTGTATTTAAGATGCTGAATGTGAATTTTTTTCTCTTGCTATTTTTTTACTGTAAGGGAATATCTGGAGATGTGATAGGCTCTCTGCTAAATCAGTCATTCTATTAAGAAGGGCTGGGAGAAGTCAGATAATTAGACAATCAAGAAATGCACCAATCTTTCCATATACAGAGTATTGGATGTTAAACGTTGGTCATAATTTTCAAATCTGTATCAAGTTCTAAAAATTTACACATAATCCTGTTTGTATTTTGCAGAGTTTTTACTAAGTCACATCTGAAATTATTGCATGGATTTTTTTTCTGTTCCATTGTTTAAATTTTACAAATATTGCTGCATAGTAATTGATAGAATGCATGTTTAAAGTCAGATAAAGATTTAAATTACAATTTCGAATTTTGGGAATGTGAAATCATTGCACTGATTTTCTTTGGTTTCTAAATCTGTTAAGCAACATAACCAGCCGTTGATAAATCACTGGCTAAAAGGTGTATCGTTCTTACTACAGTTCTTTGCGGGTATTATGAGTAAAGTTTCGGGTAGAAGAGAGGGGAAGGAGTGTAGAATTTCAAAAACTAGACATTGCAATTTTCCGTGGTAAAATAAAGAACCTCACGGAATCACAGGAACCTCTTGAATTAAAACCCTATTGAGCTAGATGGAGGTAGTTCATTTTTCCCTGCATTTGTGGAATACCACCTTATAGAAGAACCAGGGCAGTTCTCCTGTACAGGCATGGGGCAGTGTATGAGGAGCCTGATACGCTCTCTGCATTGAAGTGAAATCAGCTGTGTGGGGGTTTCATTGTTGTCAAAGATGGGAATTGGGAGCAGGCCTGCTGAATTGAAGATTCCTCATGCTTATACCATGTGCATTTAACTGTAGGCATCTCTCAAGTTGAAGCCCTTATTCTCTTTTCCGTACTTCAGAGATAACCTCTTTGATCTGAGAGACAAGTCTAGCGCAGCTATTACCATTCCTATGCTGTTTTGTTATGGAGATTGCATCTTGAGTTGCCATGTTTACCCCCCAATTCTCTTTTGAGACTATTTGGCTTCCACTGGATGCCATTTCTTTCGCAATACTCGTTTGTTTATTCCTTGATGTAAGGCAGAATGCAAGGGACAGCTGTGGTAATTCCACTGTTAGATTTTAAATATGGGTGAAATACAGGGCTCATGAAAATGAAGCTTTTGAAGACCTGACTTTACAAGTATGTGCCATTCAAACTTCCTACACAGGTCTATTGAAGCATCTCAAGTTTAGTGTACAGTACCACTACTTTTCTATTCCTGAGCCTTTCTAGACCAGCCCTTCACCCAACCATCATACATTTTGCTTTGAATAGAGACTTGAGATAAGCTTAAACTCTCTCTCCAGGTCTGAACATCTCTGAACTTTGTCCTGTCTACTGTAGAGAAAAATCCACTGGCAATGGGATGAGACTAACCAATTTATTATCACAACTGAAAATTATGCTGTTCATAACTAAACACCAGTGGCACATTCAGCTGGTGTTTAGTTAGGAACAGCAGTGGTACATTCAGCTGATGTTTCATAAATGAGGGATTCATACATCTATAACTAATAGAATAACACATTAACAGCTGTGAATTTTGTATTTTTTGTCTCTTGAGGATGAAATTATAATTTTGTTGTGCCACTGGCGCGTATGAATTATGCAGGCTTTTGCAGCCCATGACAGTGAGGCTATAAGCTAGTGCTGAAGTATTCTAAATAGACAGTTCTCTGTAAGGCATATTCCAGCTACAACCAAAAACCCGGCAAAGTTCAGTGTTTCAGGTTTTGTGCATGCATATATAGTTTTTAAGCTAATTAATTGGGCAAATTGTTTCTTATTCTTCATGACTGGATACAGATTAAATTGTAACTTTAAGTCCAAAAGTTTGTAATGCAACTATATCTTTAATATTAAAAGGAGGGAAATTGATTAACCAGGCAACCTGGATTTTTGGCCGTTTATGTAAACTAACATTTTACTTGTCCTGGGTAATCTGGAAAGATTCATTAATCTTTTTTTCTAAAAGTATTTAGAAATACGTAAACCTTTACTAGAACTTTTCTGTATTAAAATTAATTTTACTCTACTAGTACCTCTCTGATTAATATTCTAATTTTCTTTCCTCAAATTAAAGAAGCTGATTTTGAGTATAAAATACAGATTATTTTTCCTAATATTTACAGTGCACACATGGTTTTAATTTAGCTAAAACTTATAAAGTATAACTTTCATGAAGAAGAAAAGCAGGCTAACATGCAATTTATGTGCCTTTAGTGGTTCACTTCATTGCTTGTGCCTCTTTGGTTTCCGGTTGGCCTTGGATGTACTCTGATGCCACGTTCAATATGTCTGTCTCATTTAACCTAAATGTGTTGATGTGAACCATATTCCATTTCCTATACCAGAAAAATAAATAAAACATTACTTGATTTGAAATATGAATCAGTGACATTCTAGTTACCGTAGCAGTGCAGAAAATCTGTTTTTTTTTTTACCATGTGCTTTTTCTGCAAACTTCCTGAACTGTTGATCTTAAAACAAATGGGTTTTTTTGGATTTCTTTATAGCAACAGTGGCAGCCATGTATTACAGTTACTATATGCTACCTGATGGAACCTATTGCCTGGCACCTCCACCCCCAGGAATTGATGTTGCTACCTATTACAGTGCACTGCCTGCAGGGATGACTGTATCAAGCACTACAGGAGTAACATCAGTACCTCCACCTCCTGGTACTACACCTCCACCTCCCCCAGATACAACTGATTCCAATAGTGGGTTAACTTCTACTACATCTGCTCCAAGGTACCATACTTTCATGTTATATGTATGTTTCCTATATTCAGCTTGAAAAAATATTGTTTTTTAAGCAATGAAAGTTTAATTTTAGTTTCACCAATGTAATGGCATGCCTCTTATTGACAGTATCTAGGGGCAATGGTTAGTTCATAGTTTGGATCAGATGTGGTAAGGAACACACTACAAATGCATTATAAATTCCTAGAAACGTAATTATTACCACACACAAAATCCATTTAAAATATTAAATGTGTTCTTTTCCTGCATGAAATTGATCCATATCTGAGGCATGTTTAATTTAGCTATGTGACATTAGAAACATACCAAGTTAGATTGCTTGTGATCAGTTAGACACTTGTAACAACTGTTTTTGTTTTAAAGCAGCTTGGATTATGTGCACCACTACTGTATAAACCAGTGTAAAATATTTTAAAACAATTGTATTAATCGCTGTATTTGTGATTGTTTCCAGAGATTCTTCTGATAACATTGATGCAGAAAATGTCATTTTTATGAGACTAGGTGAACCAGATGATCGATTGCATGTATGGTTTATCGTAATTTATGGTTTATCATAATGAATTTTTTGCTTGAAAGCAAATATTTAATCTCTAGAAGTACATAACAGCCCAAAGAGTGAACTTATGTATAAAATTTTTGGTAAAGCAATAATCAAATTGAAATGTGTTCATATATCCTATTTATAAATAAAGGACTTCTGATGTTTGCAGCACAATTGCTCCAGTGGTTGCCATTATCCCACCACCTCCAGATATCCAACCTGTTATTGACAAGCTGGCTGAATATGTTGCTAGGAATGGAATTAAGTTTGAAACCAGTGTTCGTGCCAAGAATGATCTGAGGTGAGAAAGTCTTCTCTTAACTTTCATTTTATATTCTTCTTTTTAAAAAAACCAGCTGGACTGTTTATTTTATTGGCAATGCATGCATTTCTGAAGGAAAATGTTTTAAGGAAGGTATTTGGTAATTTTTTGTGTTAAAATTCAAGGGACCACTTAAAGTTAATGCTAAAACTCAGAATCCAGAAGTTGCGCTTCTGAATGCGTATATCTCCTGGGAATTTAGGCATAAGCTGTTATATTTCAGAACACCAAATAGTGTTCCTGTGCCTGAGGTAGTGAGATGGTAAATGATCGTTGGCATTTACTTTGTTCATGTGTATATTTCTCAAATTACTTGTCCTTCTCTCTTAATAGGTTTGAGTTCCTGCAACCATGGCATCAATATAATCCCTACTATGAATTTAAGAAACAATTCTTCCTTCAAAAAGAGAGCAGTGACAGCTCTCAGGTATGTTTATGATGGGACAGGTGGTGGGGAAGGTAGATCATTTTGTTCTCTTTTGTATTCTACATTCAGAGAGTAATATGTAAAACTGATTCCTGTAGAGTGTGTTTTTGTTGGAGATGGGACTTGGATGCCTTTTATTTCGTGTAACATAAATCCATCAGATTTGTAGCTTTAGTCTAGTATAGCATAAGCAAACAATGTTCATGACAATGTGAAAAGTGAAATGTCCTGAGAACCTTTTGAGCAAATTATGCGGCTGTTATGTGGAGATCCAAAACCCAGAGTGGTGCTCTGCTCCCATGAAGCTTAGGAGCGTAGCAGTAGCAGTTACCTCTTCCTGCATGCCTCAGTCTGCTGTCCCTAAGGCAGCTCTTAAGTTTTTTCTGATCCACTACCTCTCAGAGAAACTTTAACTGAGAAGGTCAGTGTAATCTGGCAGCTGTCCTGATTGTTTTTAATTGAGAAGACCTGCTTCTTTCTGCGTCCCACTGAATTTCTGCTTTTGGGGAAAACAGAACACACACGATTGAAGATAGAGAAGCGAAGTGGAAGAAGGCAAGAAAATTACAGTTTCTGTGGATTTATGAAGCTTTTTGGCTAAGTAGTAAATTGCCACATGAGCAGGCTCAGTATTCTCACAGGCTGTGGATATAACAGGACAAAGCAGCGTGTTGAAAGTGATTCTAAAAAGGACGCTTAAATTGCTCTTACCAAACTACCCAGTCAAGAGCAACTTTGCCTGTCAGGCTCCTAGTAAGCTGTCTGTAGAGCAATGGCAGCTGCGGGAGGACTCTTCCTAGAAGCAGTGATGACATCCATACAAATAAATTACTGTGCAGTAATTAAACCCCAACCCTTTCTTTAGAGCATCTGGCCAAGCAGTTTGATCTCATGACTCTCAGCAGATGCCTATTTTTAACTCTCTCATTAGCCATCTACGACTGCTATAGAATCTTTCAGAACTTTGTCTTCAGATATCTTCTAACCAGAAGCTTCTTTTAAAGCGACAGTAACTTTGTATATAACTCAGTGAAGCACATATAAGGATTAAATGTATGCATTTCTATTTTAAACTATTTTAGAGAGTTTACAGTGCAAATTCAAGGATATGTGAACTTGGGTTATAGAGTGGCAATAATGCAGCTAAGGAATATTCTTACTAACAAATTTTCCATTACATAGTGTAGGCTCCTCTTAAATTAGTAGACTCTGTAGGAATGAATATGTTGCACAGTAATTTTGGTTTAAACAATTAACTTTGGCATATAATTAGTTCATTAGTACATAAAACCATTCACAATTTGAAGATCTGCAGCTAATGGTGAGTAATGGGCAGTGTCTGTTTGCTAACAGTTTCCTCCTTTTCATGGATATATCAAATTCTTAATGTAGTTCTAACATAGTCCTACTTAATTTATTAGCTAGTGTATGCTAGTATTTATAAGGCATATTTTCTGTACTCCAGAAAATTTGTGAAATTGAAGCAATTTTCTAGGAAATTTATATCATTTATTCTACTTGGTAAGATTTTATCTTGTGTAGCTTTTTAACTTGTACTGGATTTCAGTAATGAATGAAGTGTCTTTGAAAACAATTTATTTGTAAATTATTCGTAGCCTATTAAAACTACAAGATTTTAATAGAAGCTAATCATTTTTATGCAGAAGTTTCTTTTCTTTACTATCCAGCTATTCTTCATGAAGTATACTAGCAAAAGCAGTGGGCTTACATTCTGTATTAGTTGCCTAGATTAAGAATTTATTTTAAAAAAATTGGAGGAAATGATGCATCAAAGAAAAGTGATATTAAGGATTTCCATTTAAAATTGAAGTATTGTAACTTTCAGACCTGGTGATCAGTATAGCTAAGAAGCCAATGGAGCATGATTAAATAAGTTCCTTGAGATTTTGTGTAACTATATGAACTTTCCCCTGTGTAGTTGTGCAGATAATTCCCTTACTTTTCAAAAAGATGAAAGCTATTTGTGCTTTTAATATTATGGCTAATGGTATTTTCTTTGCATACTTTATTCATATAACTAAATATAAAGCCTTTGATGCCTGCTTCTGCATCACTTTAAATCAACTTTTACCATTAACTTCAGCAGGTACTGGATCAAGTCCTTAATGTTATTTTGTTATATATTATCACTATAAACTGTTTATAGATTAGTTCATGCTTGGCCAATGAATGGCTGCAGAGGGAGGGATGGATGAAAACCTCTGATGGCTGAAATATGGAATGGGTCCTTCCTTAACATTTAAAATCTTTAAACAATAAGTATATTGAGAAGCAGCCAAACAATCTATTAGGGAAAGGTTATTGGAATAAAAAAGTTTTTTGCTTTTGTTCATGTACTTCTGAGATCCTTTAGTCTTTCAGCTCTTTTTTATGGAGAACATGCCAAATAGCCTTCACTTGGTATATATATTTTTACCTTGGCATTTTCCCCTACCAGAATAATTGAATCTTATGACAATAAAGCAACTTGTACTTCTAATAGTGTCACCCCTGTTGAGGATTTCAAAGCATCTAGGGAGTTGTGTTCTAACAATTTAGTTCACAAATACCAATGGCAGCTCAAAGTATCCATAGTAAGAAAGAGGCTTCCAGTTTCTCTCTCCTTATTGAAGTCTGTTGCTAATTATTTCACATGCATCGTTAGCTTAAAGTGTTGCAGACAGCCAAAACAATTGTGCTCTAATGTGGAAAGCTCTTAAATAATTAAGCCCCAATCTGTGTTTTTAATTTCCATTTATAAGTTACTTTTTACACTGAAATGGTTTCTTAATGACCCTGTCTTCACTTTCTGATTGAGGGGAAGGGCTGGGTGATCTTTGAGACTCAGACAGAAGACTGTCAGACGGGAGGCCTGACAACAAGCAGAGTCCCAGCTTCTGTCCTGTGACCCTCCGCAGATGCGCAAGGAGCCACTCAGATGGTTCCCTGTATCTCCCCTCTTACCCGCCTTCCCTCTTTTGTGGGAGTTATGGCAAAAACTAGTGAACAAAGGAGGTTCCAAAACAGTGGTGGGAGGAAGAAGAGGTGCTTCTGCTGCTGCCATTGCTATTATGGAAGAGGATCCAGGTGTGCATGAAAACCAGCCCTCTTCTTGAGAGATGGTTTTGTGAATACTTCCAATCTGCCCTGAATTATTGCTTAAAGCAAGGAGCTCACTTCTTAGCCCGCTTCACAACCTCACCTCTTTCCTTCTCCCTTCAGGGGGCTTCAGAGCAAGAAATGGTAATGATGTAGTGCTGCTGCTGCTAGGGAAATAAATTTTCTCTATAGCAGCAGCAGCAGCAACTTGGAGTAGTTTTAAAGTCACTGACTAGCTCCCCCATGATCTTTGTCAAAGAATCATAGAATCAGGGTTGACCTCAGGAGGTCATCTAGTCCAGCCCCCTGCTCAAAGTGGGACCAATTCCCAACTAAATCATCCCAGCCAGGGCTTTCTCAAGCCTGACGTTAAAAACCTCTAAGGAAAGAGATTCCACCACCTCCCTAGGTAACCCATTCCAGTGCTTCACCACCCTCCTAGTGAAAAAGTTTTTCCTAATATCCAACCTACACCTCCCCCACTGCAACTTGAGACCATTACTCCTTGTTTTGTCATCAGGTACTACTGAGAACAGTCTAGATCCATCCTCTTTGGAACCCCCTTTCAGGTAGTTGAAAGCAGCTATCAAATCCCCCCTCATTCTTCTCTTCTGCAGACTAATCAATCCCAGTTCCCTCAGCCTCTCCTCAGAAATCATGTGCTCCAGCCCCTTAGCCATTTTTTTGCCCTCCACTGGACTCTTTCCAATTTTTCCACATCCTTCTTATAGTGTGGGGCCCAAAACTGGACACACTACTCAAGATGAGGCCTCACCAGTGTCGAATAGAGGAGAATGATCACGTCCCGCAATCTGCTGGCAATGCCCAAAATGCTGTTTGCCTTCTTGGCAACAAGGGCACAGTGTCGATTCATATCCAGCTTCTCGTCCACTGTAACCCCTAGGTCCTTTCTGCAGAATTGCTTCCTAGCCATTCGGTCCCTAGTCTGTAATGGTGAATGGGATTCTTCCGTCCTAAGTGCAGGACTCTGCACTTGTCCTTGTTGAACCTCACCAGGTTTCTTTTGGCCCAATCCTCCAATTTGTCTAGGTCCCTCTATATCCTATCCCTATCCTCCAGCGTATCTACCACTCCTCCCAGTTTAGTGTCATCTGCAAACTTGCTGAGAGTGCAGTCCATGTCATCCTCCAGATCATTAATGAAGATATTGAGCAAAACCAGCCCCAGGTCCGACCCTAGGGCCACTCCGCTTGAAACTGGCTGCCAACTAGACATGGAGCCGTATAAGTACAAATTAAGAATTATTAAACAGGATATTGTATGTTAGAAGTGGCATGACCTTTCATTCTGATCATTGTAAATGATCTTCATTGATTCTGCTGAAGGCCCCTTAAGGAGCTTGAGACCAAGAATTATACAAGTTCGAGGGAGGGGAGCTTTGGGCATTAATTTTGAAACTGCACCTCCTTAAAAAAAATAGCTGAAGTAACGCTACTGGCAAAACAAAGAAATTAATAGAAAACCATTCTTTTCAAATCATCCCATATTACTTAGGCATTGCAGGCAATTTGTATGTGTAATTTTTGGTTTTTATGTGTAATTTATTATCTGATATATTCATTATTAACCAGGAACAGCAGAATGCCTCTTTATTCACTCATAGTTTTCACTGTTTAAACCTTTAATACATGTTACTGCATTGTTTGTGGTTAAGTTTTTAAGATTTACTTTAAGTTCAAAAAACCCAAAAGAAATATTACGTCTATTTTTTACCAGCAGGGTTACTGATATATATTGCAGCTAATATGACTACTCTTTTGAAATGGCTGGAAGATTTCCAGCTCCATCATATTATAGCCGTTTTGGCCAGAGTTAATATTATAAAATTCAGTCTATTGAACAGCATGAAGTGAGAATTATATATATAACAAGTTATATGTTGGGTATCATCTAAGCAAAATTGTTGGTAAATTGACTTTTATAGTGGTTCTAATTTACATATTTATTGGAGAGGAGTGAGGGAATGGGTTTTAGGTAATATCTTACAATTAAGACACGCAAATGTAGTTTCTTTTTAAATTAGTGAAGAGCGTATATTTTGTAGTAATTGTACTTGATGAAATGTTACAAAAAATAGATAAAATATTTGACTTCAGTTTCTCTGAGGGAAAATCTTATGCAACATGCATACGTTCTTTCAAAGAAAAAGTGGAAAAAACATGTTTTCTCTAAGGGCTGGTCCACACTAAGGGGGGACATCGTTCTTAGATACGCAACTTCAGCTACATGAATAACGTAGCTGAAGTCGAATATCTATGATTGGATTACTCACCCGTCCTCACCGTGCGGGATCGATGTCCGCGGCTCCCCCTGTCGATTCCACAACTCCGTTGGGGTTGGTGGAGTTCCGGAATCAATATAAGCGTGCTCGGGGATCGATATATTGCGTCCAGATGAGACGCGATATATCGATCCCCGAGCAATCGATTTTAACCCACCGATACGGCGGGTAGTCTAGACATATCCTAAGTATAATTGATTTTGTATTGAGAAGTTCAGCTCTCTCAGAAATGTCTGTTTCCTTTTCAGAAAAGTTAGGTGGATTTTCGTATATCGTTTGTCCTGCATCCTTCTATTATATTGTAAAGCACACTGAATAAGTGAAAAGGTTAAGAAAGAGGCAATGTACATGAACAAAATAAGTCTGCTTCAACAACAGACTTAGTATGAAATGTTTTTGACTACCTTGCATAGGCAGCAGTTAACGAAAGTTGCATTAATTTGCTATTCTTTAACATTTGTATTCAGAGGAAACAGGTTATAAAGCCCTTGCCTGTCCTTCTGAGAAACTGAATACATGTGTTGACAAAGTAGAGAGAGACATTTGGGGTTGTGTGTATTTGGATTCTTTTCTTCCATTTCTCTAGTGTTTCTGCGTAGCTCCTCTGGAAGTGGTGAAGAAAAATATAAGATCTGCTCCTCATTCAAAAGTAGATCTTGTGAGAACAAGGAAATAAAATTTGAGCTCTTGATGACAAATCAAGCCCTAAGACCAGCTTCTGACCCTGGATCCAAGAACTATCTTGTACACCAGCACTGGGGAAGGTAGCTGGAGGTGGGTCTGATTTCCCTGTGAGCAGGAACATGCATGGGAAGAGGAAGTCCTGTCCCTTCCTAGCCCAACCAGGACTAGCAGCTAGGAGCTCCTGGCTGGGGCGCTCCCTGCAGCATGTCGGAGATCAGACCCACTTCCACCACTGGCTGCAGAAGTGCCGCAGCTGCTGCCTTCAGAGTCCAGCTCTAAAGGCAGCGCAGAAGTGATGGCAGGAGTCAAGCAAGACCCTACAACAGCTTCATGACCCTTTTTTTGGGTGGGAGACCCCCATGATTACAACACTGAAATTTCAGATGTAAACATCTGAAAATGTGAAATTGACTAATTTTAATACCCTCTGGCCCTGAAATTGACCCTGAATTTGGTAGGGCCCTACCCATAAGGAGGTGACAGCTCACACTAATATCTCGTCATCATCTGAGACTGCAATGCCCCCACCACCGTCCTTGGTAGTTGACTTCAGGCAGTTACAGGAGCTGATGAAACACCTTTAGTAGAGGTCCAGAATTCCTTTCGTAAACTGAGTGTTTTACATACTTCTGTACATATGGCCCGCCGTGTCAATAAAACTATGCTAGAGCCTGCCAATACCATCTAGCAGACTCCATCTACATCACCTACTACTTATAAACTTACTGACAAAATAACTGTGTGTCAGCTCGGGTGTCAGAGTTTTATTTTCACATCCAACATCGAATTCCCAGGTAGTGGATGCAGTTTAGTGAACATGGTAGACAACACAATACTAAGTCTACCTCTTATCACAAAAACTGGCTTGACTTCTTTGGTCGTAAAAGTTATTCCTCTGAAACGTTACAGTTCAGATTAATGAATCATCAAGCACTTACATCAAAATATGACTATCTGAATTACTATGAGTTTAACAGTTTTATTGAACTTTTACCAGAGAATTCACATGAAGAATTGAAGACCATGAAGTGCAACTCTTAGCAAAAACACTATTGCAGGCCTCCTTAGATGTAACCTGTACTGCAGCCTGGACCGTTTTCACTGTGATCATGATGCAACGAATATCTTGGCTCCAGTTGTCCATCTTCACTAGGGAGGTACAGAGTACTGCAGAGGACCTTCCCTTTGGTGGTCACTGTGTACAGGTGGTCACTTGACATCTTGAAGGATTTGAAGGCCATGCATAGGTCCCTCATATTTTTTACGCCTGTAGGTAAGAGAATGTAGCAGGTCTCAAACAGCACAGAGATCTCACCCAGTTCACTTTTCTAATTTCCGTAGACCACCTGAACCAGCTAAGAGACAAGGTATTCAAAAAAGTCAACTGTTGCTGCCACCAATTCATCTCAGCCACCAATGTTGTCCAGATGTTCGGCATTTGATGGTTTGGTCGAGAGTCTGAACCTTCTGCTTGATACTGTTCTTCAGCCTCTCCCTCTACTCCCCTTTGGACACTTTCCTGTTTTCAGTCTTCATGGGGAAGAACAACATCTGATGTATGGATATTGGAGGTCATAACATCTGGTTATTTTCTGTCTTTCACCTCCATTCCTTTCTCATATTCCCTCTTCCCTGTCCCTTTTCAGGGACACATCTCACAATCAGTTGCAGAGACAGGAAGTCATCTCCCTTCTATGCTCCCTTCCAGTTATCAGAGCCAAATCTGTCAGGATTGTGACACTGTTGCCTGTATGTTTTGTATGTTCAATTGTCAGAGTGGATGTGCTCAGTCTCTCTCTCCCTGGAATTGATACATAGCTAACCAGATAGTCATTTCAGCTTCCTTTGTTCTACATATATAGAACACCATGACTGATGACCTCAGCAGATGCTTCTCCTAGAGTTGTGAATGGGAGGTGGATTCACAATTCCTCAAAATATTTCTAACGGGGGGGGGGGGGGTTTCCAAAAGTGGATCTTTTTACCATCACAGCCTGTGCAGAGTGCATGAAGTTCTGCTTGAGAGGTGGACTTTGTCCTCAATGCCATCCTCATTTCATGACTGAAAGGCCGCCTTTATGCTTTTCCACCAACACTCTTGCCTTGACAGTTCTCAACGAGATCAAGCAGGACAAGGTCATTTTGATTGCACTGACTAGGCTTGGTATCCTTACCTAGTTTGATTCACGTCTCGTCCACCACTGAGACTTCCACACAGTCACCTCTTGTTGTCTTAGGAGAACACTCAGGCACTTCATCCCAGTTTTGATGCTCTGCGATTCTAAGTATGGCTTTTAGATGGTTCTCAGTGACAAGGATTGTCCATTCAACAGAGATACAGCAAGTATTGTTTAATAGCAGAAAGATTGATACAAGAAATACCTTCAGGAATGGAAGAGATTTCACCATTGGTGTACCCATCATCAAGTCTCAGCTGTTCACTTTTCCCTTGCCACTATCCTGGATTACCTGGTAGAATTAAAAACATTGGGTCTCACTGTGAGTTCCATCAATCTCTGCTGACCCCACAGTGTCAAGATTCCTTAGAGGACTGATAAATCTTTTTCCACAGATTAGACAGCCTATTCCAGTGTGGAACTTGAACCTTATCCTTAATTTCTTCAGCCAACCCAGTGCTGTGTTTGAATTGAAGTGATTATTAACTCTAGTTAAAGCAGAAAGCTGCTGTGCTTTTGTTTCTTTAAAGGAGCAGTGTACCTCATTATTTCTCTGAATGGTCCAGGTAAGGACTGGACATTTCAGGGAAGACGATTTGGGGGAAATTCGGGTGGTGTGTGTTGGTCTCCACCAGCCTTGGCTACTAGTAGCCAAGTGAGCCCAGAGTGTGACTATAGTGTAACAAGAAGGTTGCTGGAGTCGGAGTTGCTGAATCTGACCTGCTCAACACACACACACTCAAGGAACTGCATGTTTTCTGCTGGCTGATGGCATCTGAGCTGTGAGCCACAACAGCAGAGCATTTAAGCACCGAGGGTTCCAGGCAATAGGTGATACAACCTCTCAGTGGTCTGCTGTGCACCCCAAATTGGAACATTGGCATAGTTATTATTGGGGCATTTAGTGTAGTGCATAAAGTACACTTCAAGTTGTATATGTGAGTGAAATGATACAGTCACTACACTCTCGAATGAACTCACACAGAAAAATAAGACAAAAATGCCATATCACCCATGGGTAAACACTTTTCTCATAACCATGGCTCTATATCTGACCTTGGTCCTCATTTTCCAAGGAAACTTTCAAAAGACTAGCCTTAGAGCTTAACTTTACAAGACACTAAAAACTGTAGACTTAATAAAGACACCGGATTTATGGTTTATTACCACAATCTGTAACCCACTGACCTTCCTTTTTTCTGTGACTGCAGAGGTGTTAGCTGGCCACTTCACCTTGCAGTATGTGTTAACTTGTGTCTCTTACAACATATGGAAAACAATTCCACCTTGTATTTCACTTTGGCCCTCCATGGCCTTTTCTACACTATGAATTTACTTAGGTATGGGTTGTCTCTCGGAGGGTGAAAAATTCCTGTGAGATACCAGCTTAACCCCTGGTGATTCTTCCATCAGCCTAGCTACCACCTCTTGAAGAGGTAAATTATCTACATTGATGGGAGAATCCCTCCCATTGGTGTAGGTACTGTCTGTACTGATGTGCTGCAGCGGCACAGCTATGCTGCTGTAACATTTTATGTGTGGACACACCCTGAGTACCTTTCCCAGACCTGAAGAGAAATTCTGAGTATGCCTGAAAGCTTGTCTCTTTCACCAACAGAAGTTGGTTCAGTAAAAGATAATTACCTCACCCACCTTGTCTTTCTGAGTTTGATCTTTCATCTCCTGATTTTTTTCCTGAAACCACATCAGATTAGGCAGGAAGCTTGAATGTCAGAAGAGCACTAGCCTTCTATTTGAACAGAACCAAAGCGTTCAGAAAACTTCCCACAGGTTCCACCCACAGACTTTCAGATTGGATTTCGGGGCATATTGCCATGTTATGAGCCAGTCAGCATTCAGTCTCCATCTGAAGTGCTAGCCCATTCTATGAGGTCTTGATTTATCTGTATGACAACTTGGATTTCAGTACATACATTCTCCAAACACTATGCTTTGGTTCATGCCTCTAGATCAGATGCTGCAGTGGGCAATGCTGTTCTGTCGTCAGTATTAGTCTCCGCTCTGAAGCACCCTCCTTCCTGTTGGGATACTCCTTGGCAGTCTCCAGAAGTGGAGTTACCTCTAGGGACCCTACTCAAAGAGAAGTTACTCACCATGTTCAGTGACTGGGATTCGAGATGTGTACGCCTCTGGGTGCTCCACTACCCACTCACTCCTGTCTCATTTCCTCTGTGGGTCTTTGTGGTAGAGTAGGTACAGAAGGGTGGTTCGCCCATGCAGCCCTATACATTCTCAGTGTGGGGCACAAGGCTGTATGGCCTTCGGGTGCAGGCTGAATGAGCACTTTATTGAAAGCCTCCGATTCAAGGCACGGGAGGCTCATGCACACCTTAAGTGAAGTATCCTCAGGGAGACACACTTTGAAGAACATCAGTGTCTGCACAAAATGAGTAACCTCTCCTTTATGTTTAAAATTGTTTTGACAGAATTCCATGTCACCAGAGCTTCAAAAGGTATTGTTTTTGTTTTAATGCAGAACAACAACAGATTTTAAAACCTTGAAATTTGCTGCAAAATGGAATTTTCATCATCTGCAGAGCTCTGACATTTAATCCGGACTAGTATAACTAACTTAAAGAACAGTGGAGTGGTATCATGTATGAGAGAGTTGATTTGTTCAGAGATTAGAAAAGAAGCATCCATGTATTGCACTGCAGTGTGAAAGACACAGGTTTGGAAACGATTGAAGTTAGCTTAGTTTCAGTCAATGGAGGCCGGTATATATCACGGAGCTGACACAGAAGAAACAACTTGCATATACTCTTTAATGAAGTGAACTGTGACATTGCAGTGGTGTTAATTGACTCACCCAGAAACCAAATGAACGTTTAAGGTGTTTGTTCTGACTTAAACTCCTACATTCAAAGAGTCCTTAATACTGTTTCTTTCCTTAGGTGAGACTGACATTTGTGATCAGCTGTGGTGCTTGACCTAAGAATCTCCCCAGTTTGATGGTGGAGACGACTTGTGGTAGAGCATTTTCAGTGATGACTGTGCTAGAACTTGCACTCCTCTCCCTTTTTAAACAGTGCTCAGGCTTGTTGGTCTTTGGAGTACTTGATTTCTTAGGCTTTTCCTGTGTGGGTTAGTTAATAGGGTGGGAGTGGACTGAGGAAGAAGATTAAGATAAAATAGTTTAATTTTAATAGATCTTTCAAAGACATAAATAAAGCAACAACAGTAAAAGTAGTTGCATGTGTCCTTACCCAGAGGAAAGATGCTGGAGTCATGAAAGCTGTACATAAGGCAAACAAAGGAGTATATTCTGTTCCTCTTGCCACTCTTTCTTGTCGTTTTCTAAAACTTGTCTTTAAAATGTTGTTGTATAAGAGGGCGGAGCCATTTGAGTAGTCAACTTTACGCTGTATATTGTGAATGGATTGCATGTCAGACGTTATTTTCAGCAATTAGCTGTGGTCATTAACATTTTTGAATTTCTCTTTGAAAAGGGTATATCTTTATCAGAAGATGTTCCAGCAGATACTGCTTCAGACACACAGGGTGAAACTCAGTTTCTGGATGATCACACTTCTGAAGATGCATCTGAGATGGGTGCCCCAGGAATTAAAAAGGATTCACCTGTCAGTAAAACTATCAGTGATGGTAAATTGGTGAAAGGTAAGTTGAGACAGTTGGAAAATGAAGTCTTTGTAGGCATACATTTAAAACAAATCTATAATTAGCAAGGAAAGGACTTCAGTGTAAAGGTATCAGAAAGTACCAAACTGAATAATTTGATTACTTTCATACTTCAGTGTGTCAGACTTTGAGTTTGAAACCCAAGAGGATAGTGACTTGAATGTCAGAAAGTTTGAAGAAAGCAGAATTGTATACGATTGAAAACTAGTATGTAAAAGGAACTGATATTTATAGACCAATTACGTAAAATTTTGTGGATATTAATAATTTTACATATCTATACTACACTTGCACAAATTGCTTACATAGCCGTACTACACTTGCATAATTTCTAAATGTTAACAAATGGTATGTCCTGGCTCACTCTTAAGTTTAGAAACCATGGTATAAATTTTCAGATGGGCCAAGTCCTAGCCTCCATATTTGTGGGCCTTCTTTGTTTTCAAAACCAATGCTAGGTTTAAGGCCATGTCTGCACTACAAAGT
Organism: Gopherus flavomarginatus; assembly: GCF_025201925.1. Taxonomy (NCBI): domain Eukaryota; kingdom Metazoa; phylum Chordata; order Testudines; family Testudinidae; genus Gopherus; species Gopherus flavomarginatus. The sequence continues at coordinate 20,569,545 of NC_066631.1, read as the reverse complement.
TAAATTGACTTCATGTAAGTTGACATCGAGCCTCCAATTTAAGCAAGTCAGTCTTCCTTGTCCACGGTATGCTCATTGTGTCAGCAGAGTGCGTCCTCACTAATAGGGCTTGCATTAATGCACGAAGCAATGCACTGTGGGTAGCTATCCCACAGTGCACGTAGCCAAGTGGAATTTTGGGTTGGGCTTGCAATGCTTTATGAGACCAAAACATTGGCACAGATGGTTATAGGAACATGGTATTAGCCTCCCATGATGCACTTACCTTCCTCCCTCTCTGACATCAACAGAAAACAACGCAGGCATTTTTTGCGCCTTTTTTCGTAAGCCTGGGTTACACGTGCGGACACCATAGCACAATAAGCATGGGCCCTGCTCAGCTGTACGCTTTTTATGAGCATTACAAACACCTTGCGCCTTATCCTGCACTATTTACCCAGCTGACGCAGGAGCCGCTGCTCACAACCATGTGGTGCCACACAGGCAGCCCTGCTGGAAGACATAGAGTGGAGCAATTTGCAGTTGCTGGCAACAGTCACACGTCATCTTGAAACAGTGAAACAAGCACTGACTGGTGGGACAGCATTGTTATGCAGCTATGGGATGACGAGCAGTGGCTGCAGAACTCTCGAATGCATAAGGCCACTTTCCAGAAACTGTGTGGAGAGCTTTCCCCAGCTCTGAAGTGCAGCAGTACTAAAATGAGTGCTGCTCTGACAGTGGAGAAGTGAGTGGCAATAGCTCTGTGGAAGCTTGCAACGTCAGACTGCTACTGGTCAGTAAGGCGCATCTATTTGGAGTGGGTAAATCTACCGTGGGATCTGTTGTGATCCAATTTTGCAGGGCCATCAGCAGACTTCTGCTAAGAAAGGTTGTGACTCTGGGCAATGTGCAGGACATAGTGAATGGTTTTGCCATGATGTGGTTCCCTAACTGTACTGGGGTGATAGAACGCGTATCCCTATCTTGGGATCAGATCACGTTGCCAAAGAGTACATAAACCGAAATGGGTACTTCTCAATGGTGTTGCAAGTGCTGGTGGATCACGGGCTGTTTCACTTACATCAGTGTTGGATGGTGGGAAAGGTGCAGGATGGGACGTGTGCGTCTTTAGGAACACAGGTCTATTCAGAAAGCTGCAAGCAGGGACTTTCTTTCCAGACTGCAAAATAACCATTGGTGGTGTTGAAATGCCAATCGTGATCCTGGGAGACCCAACCTACTCCTTGCTTCCATAGTTATGAAGCTGCATGCGAACAACCTGGACTGCAGTAAGGACCCGTTCCACCATAGGCTGAGCAAGTGCAGAATGGTGGTTGAATGTGCCTTTGGACATTTAAAAGGTCGCTGGAGTTGTTTGCTTACTAGGTTAGACCTCAGTGAAAGCAATATTCTCATTGTTGTTGCTGCGTGCTATGTGCTCTATAATATCTGTGAAACAAAGGGAGTTAAATTTCAGCTGAGGTGGTGGGGGTTGAGGCAGATTGCCTGGCAGATGTTGAGCACCCAGAAACCAGGGCATTAAGAAGAGCACATAGAGGGGCTCTGCGTCTCCATGAGGTTTTGAAAACCAATTTTAGCAATGAACCAGAGTAATGTGATGCTTATCTGTGTTGTTCCTTACCAAACTATTCCCTCCAGTGCATTTTCTCCCCTACAAACTCCACCCACGCCAACCACCATGTGTTGAATGAATAAAGAGCCTTTTCTCTTCAATCCTTTAAGTTTTATTACACACACACAGTAAAAAAAAGTAAGTTAACCTGCGGCAAAAGGACTGATAATATTGTTGTGAGGAGGGAGAGGGACAAGGAAAGCCTCATAAAACGTATGGAGGAAGAGGATGTAGAACTGGGCGATGATGACAGCAGAGGGAATCTAGCATCCATCTGCCTTTTTTTGAACCTCAACCAGACGAATCAACATGTCTGATTGCTCCTTCATAATCCACAGCATCTCTTCCTGCGTGGCATGCTCTCCTGTCCTCCCTGTTCATGCCCAGGTTCTCATAAAGTATAATCCTCCATGCTCTGAGCAACGTCTTGTCACTCTGAGGCACGCATTGACTCATTAAACGTCCTCCAGAGTCTTCTTTTTCTGCCTTCTAAGCTGGGGAAGTCTCTGTCCCTGTGTGGAGGATGCGCTGATGGACAAGGTTTCAGCTGAAAGGAATGCAAAGCACAAGGGTAGCATTGACAGTTCATACATTGTTTCTGGTACAAGGTTAACTTTAAAAAAAAAAAAATACACCCCTCAATATACTTCACTGCAAGCTACAGCGTAATCACAACCACTGGCTATTGCAAGAGTTGGTCTGCTGCTCCAGCCACAGCGAGTAAGGCCATGGAAGCATGGGTGAGAGGACTTGCGCTGCTGCTTTTGTGAAGACGTCGTTGGGATCATAGGTTGGAACTTGAATAAAGCCCACTTCCCCTAGCAACCAGAATGGTGCTTGAGGACAGGCACCAGTGTAGTGCCCCCCAAATAGTTTGTTTTTAATAAAAGCAGCACTGTTTTGAGGGGGAAGGGACACAAACAGGAAGATGCCACCTCCATCCCTTTTTTTCAGTGCTGCTTGCAATACACGGTCAGCCTTTCCAACCACAACCAGGGCACGTGGTTGTGTGACCCAGATTTAATGAAATAGAACAGATTACTTGCTTGAATTGTTTGTAGTTTAAGGGCTATCGTTGAAAACTTTCTCCATATCACATGGGTTACAGTATGCAAAATCACTCTCCTGAGGGTAACAGAGGCAGCAAGGGAGCAGATGCTGCAAGCATCTGGGTACAGACCTGGTCCTTATGCTGCAATGATGCCAGCAGAGTTAATACTGGAGTGGCACGGGAAAGTGTCCTACCATGGTGGACGAAATAAAGCAGCCCTTCCCAGAAACCTTCTGCAAAGGATTGCAGAGTACCTCCATGAAAGCTTCCTAGAGATCTCCATGGAGAATTCCCAGGCTGTCTTCATGCACATAAGCAGTGTTTTTCAGAGAGCACCTTCTGTGTCGCTGGAGTGGCCACCGATACCCACTACACCTACTTTTTTATTCAGATTAAACATAAATAATAGCATGTAACCGCTACAGTTTGTTTGGAAATGTGTACTCACCAGAGGTGCCTTCCCCAGCATGACACCAACTGGTCCTGTGAAAGGATGTGCTCCAGGGTTAAAAACAGTTCTTGGCTGTTGGGAGAATGGATCCTCTGCTTGCCTGCCTCACATTCTTCTTATCATCATCCTCAACAGTGTCCTCCTTGTTGCTTGAGTTTGCCGGGGCTCCTGGGAGGTATCTGTGAAGTGTTTAGGGGTAGTGATGGGGTTGCTGCCAAGATTCATATGCAGCTCCTCATAAAAGGGGCAGAATCAGAAAGACTGTTTGCCTCCCTTGTTTTCTGGTACGCTTGCTGAAGCTCCTTTATTTTCACATGGCACTACTGCGTATCCCTTGTTTAGCCCTTCTCTCCATGCCCCATGTAATCTTGGCATAGATGTCAGCATTTCTTCTGCTGGATCAGAGTTCTATATGCACAGATTCTTTTCCCCACACAGCAATAAGATCCTCCACCTCCGGTGTACTCCATGCTGGAATGTGTTTGCAGCCTTGAGTCTCTGTGATCAGCTGTGCTGGTGAGCTCTCCACACTGGTCAAACAGGAAATAAAAATTAAAAAGTTCCCAGGCCTCCTGTGTATCTGGCTGACGTACAGTGGAGTTGAAAGTGCTCTCCAGAGCAGTCACAGTGGAGCACTGTGGGACACCTCCTGGAGGCCAATTGATTCGAATTATACAACGCAGTTGTGTCAACCCGTGGATGTCGAATCAAGTGCTACACCTCTCACAGAAGTGGAATACCAAAGTCAACTTTACAGGCCACTTAGGTCAGCGGAAGGGACTCAGTAGCGTAGACGCATACATTATTAGATCGACTTAACATAGCTTATGTCAACCAAAGTTTGTAGTGTAGACCAGGTCTAAATCTGAGTTTATGTGCCTCTTAACTACCTGATTTGTGCCTGCAATAATAACTCAAATTTGTGGATGGTTTTTGCATTGGCAAAAGGAGGGCTACCCTTATGAAATGTTCTCTCCCATCTTCTCTTCCCCTCTGCCCATTGGTATCTATTATATATTGCCAACTTTTTCTGTACAAGAAACTGTACTGAGTTATTTTATGCACAATAAGAAAATGCAACTAGCCTCAAAATTTTTAATGATTGAAACAGTTTGTATGTCTCAGGATTAGTTTATTTCAGATGTCTACTGTTTGACAATAAATAGCATACAATTTTTAATAAATTTAGTTCTACAGCACTAGACCGTATTTTTATATGGTTAGTGTTTGAACTTTGAATTGCCAAGCAATTTAAAAACATAAGGACATAAATATGTTTTGTTTAATAATTGAAAGCACTGAGCAAAATAGGGTTGTGGATAAAATGGAATCTTTAAGACTGCTTCCTGATTATTTCATCTGGAAAATGCTGTAGTCTAGTTGAAACTGCTGCAAATATTGGTAGTATATTAAGGTCACTTTCCACAATTACTTGATCTCTTCATTTGCTGGAAAAAAAAGCCTTGCTGAAGAAGTAGTCTATTTAATGCTAGATGAATTTTCTGCATGTGAGATTTTAGCAGCTGAAGGACAGTGGGGAAGATATGTTTCAGACCAACCTTGCAAAATCAGCTAATGGAGTTGAAATGCACCAAGGCTGTGTGGTAGACATATTTCCATTGAAGGGCCTGTTTCCTGGGCTGTTGGCATCCATTTACTTGATTTATTGGGAAAGGAAGCAAAAAATTATTTCCCCCCTCTTTTTACAGCTTGCTGCAAAGATAAAAGCACATTAGGTCATAATTCTCTCTTGTTTTGTTGACAGGACTCTTAAATTGTTTAACATGAATTATTTCTAATACACAATTTAGTAATCTTGTTTAGACAAGATTCCTGAGCCTCCACAAGATTTATGCTAAACAAATGGGCAAATAGAACAGCTAAACTTCCGTCAGTGACTTCTAATGTCTTTAAAGGAAAAATCTTAATCCAAGAGTAGAGCAGCTCATGAACCACAGAGGTCTTCAGAAATCTGAAGTCCTTGGGATAATTAAAGACATTACACAATCGTCTTAGTAAGAACTGGGGTTTTGAAAATTTCTCTTCCAGTAGATGCCAAAGGGCAGATTTCAGACCCAACCCCAGAACCTTCTGGGGGCTAGAGGGAAGAGAAACAATGTATGGCAGAGAACACCTTCCATCTCCATACGAAGGTCCTTTAACAAGTAGCAAGTCTCGGACCCATGCAGACAACCCCCTTTCTTCCAGAGGCTCCAGGTAATTATTCCTATTGACTTTTCCCTTCCTTCTTCTAGCTCTGTTTCCCTCCCAGAGTTTTCTGGGCTCTCATTGGGAACCTAGATCCCTTGGTCTTTTCAGGGAGCCACAGTCACCTCCACTCCAGACCTGTCCCAGAACTAATTTATTCAGGTCTGCATCTTTTACCCCGGACCAAGTATGGATGAGTTCTTGTCCAACTACCCAGAGAGCACCTCTGCCACTGACTGCATCCCTAAGCAAATCCACTTAAGATCCAAAGTGGCTTCAGGAAGCATTGCCCATCACCCCAATCCTCAGCCCTGAGCCCCCTCACACCCAAACTCCTGCTGCTGTGGAGAGGCGAGGCCCGAGACTGTCACAGCAGCAGCCAGTGTGACTGGCCAGGGGCTGCCCGAACTGCTCAGGCAGCTCCCGGGGCAGCCGCACCAGGCTGCTGCAGAAGTCTCAGAATCTGTGACCTGGTGACAAACACGCAGCCTTACGTATAGATAATAAATTTTGCACAGAGCTTTTTGCTAAGTTTGTAAGGTATCAACTGATGAAGGCTATACTATAAATGTGTAAATTGCCTATTTAGCCATATGGTGAAAAATACACAGGTTAAAAGTGAGTAGTGCGGACTGCTGTTTGCTTTGTAAGAGGGAATCCTGCTCTCATGGACATTCAGACAGCAGTGGGAAGGTTTTTTTTCCCCCAGGGGCTTCACAAGGTGCGTTCTAGTGGTATCTAGCCATTTCTTCCAGAATGTAGCTTCTTTTTGTATTTTTCCCAGTCCTTTTATTTTACTTATTTGTATATACACGCACACAAATATCAATAAATACTTTTTTTTTCCCCTAAGGACATCTACGAAAAGGTTTACTATTAAGGTTGTACAGTTATTTAAATCAGGATTGTGTGATCAGCTGCAACTCTTTCCCCATCTGGGACAAACCCTTTTTGTTTAAAATAAAAACACATAGAGAAGATAGGGACTAAATAACATCTGATCCAAAAACCTACAGAATGATCTGCACAGAACTCTACTTACATTTCTTTCAGATCGTGGTAAGGTCAGCTAATATTTCTGAAGAATCTGGGTCTTCTAGACCTGATGTTGAGACCGACTCTATATGACAGATATTTTTCTCATTATTGATACCATTTGAAACTTCAGCATTCCGTTTTATAGATGTCCTGTTTTGTCCGAATGACAAGTAGAAATTGCATGCTATTTCCACTTCTCAGTATTTTGAGTATACTAAAGGTATATTCAGTATTATTCTATTTGTAGAGTGCTACACTGTTATGGAAAAAAACTATTTCCTGTGAACTTTTTAATTTGCCTTGGAATTTCATCTTTACTTTTTTAGCATATTAGTTTTTTTATAACAAATCTAAGCCTCTGAACATTTTTGCCTTTTAGCAGAAAGAATTTTCTTTCTAAGTAGCTTGTTTAATTCTCAGTAATTTTCATTAGGAAATTCCAACAGCTCATACCAAAGGGTTAATAAAAGCTTGTGTGCTCCATTGGCCTCTTGTCCATGTGTTTTTTAGAATATTTTTTCAACCTGTGACTTGTAACTTTTTATACAATTGATCCATTGGATGACCAAGGGCTTGTCTACACTGCAAATAACAGTGCTGCAGCTTTCTCGCTCGGGTGCGAAAAAACACTCCCGTCAGAGCAGCAAGTTGCAGCACTGTAAAGTGCCAGTGTAAACAGTGCCCAAGCACTGGGAGCCATGTTCCCAGCACTGGGAGTGACGCCCCTCGTTGAGGTGGGGTTTTTTTTAGAGTTCTGGGAGTTGCCAGTGTAGACTAGCTCTGAGTGTGTTCCTCCTGTCAAACCTGGTGGCAGGTCAGAAAAGGCAGCTCAACAACTAGCAGATAAATACTAAACTGATGTCTTTTCATTGAAGTTTGAGCTAAATGAACATGAGAGGCCGTGCTGGGTCAGACCAGTGGTTCATCTAGTCCAGTATCCTGTTTTCTGACAGAGGTCAATGCCAGGTGCTTCAGAGGGATTGAACAGAACAGGCAATCATTGAGTGAACCTCTGTTGTGAACTCTCAGCTTCTGGCAGTTAGAGACTAGGGACACTCAAAGTTTGGGGCTGTATCCATGACCATTACTAATAGCTATTGATGGACCTATTCTCCAAGGACTTATCTAATTCTTTTTTGAACCCCATTACAGTTTTGGCCTTCACATGTTCCCCTGCCAATGAGTTCCACAACTTGACTGTGCACTGTGTGAAGGATTACCTCCTTATGTTTGTTTTAAACATGCTTCCTATTTATTTCACTGGGTAACCCCTGGTTCTTGTGGGAAGGAGTAAATAACACTTACCAGTACTCATTTTCTCTACATCATTTGTGCTTGTACAGACATCTTAGTTGTCGCTTTTCCAAGCTGAAAAGTCTGTCTTTTTAATCTGTCCTCATAATGATTTAACAATGATGTAGTGTAGTTATTGCCTTTTACAGGCCATTTTTATACTGAGATTATTTAGTAACTGCTTGTCTGCTTCAGTTTTAAGGTGTCAAGTTGTATGAAATGCAGAGGAGGAATGTATTTTTACCCCCACGCAGCAAGAGTTGTAAGATATAAAGTAAAAAAACACAGCCTAATACAGGGGTCGGCAACCTTTCAGAAGTGGTGTGCCAAGTCTTCATTTATTCACTCTGATTTAAGGTCTCGCGTAATACATTTTAACGTTTTTAGAAGGTCTCTTGCTATAAGTCTATAATATATAACTAAACTATTGTATGTAAATAAGGTTTTAAAAATGTTTAAGAAGCTTCATTTAAAATTAAATTAAAATGCAGAGCCCCCCGGACCAGTGACCAAGACCTGGGCAGTATGAGTGTCACTGAAAATCAGCTCACATGCCAAAGGCGGCACACGTGCCATAGATTGCCTACCCTTGGCCCGATACTACAAATCTAGATGTCTCAAGCATTTCCAAGCTACAAACTTCATGAATGTATTTTTAAAGTTCTCCTTATTTCAGCTGTAGCACACAATGTATAAATTATGCCCAACCTTAAACAAAATAATTATTTAAGAGTGTAGAAAATATCAGCATGTGCTGGTCTTAAGCACTCAAAAGCTGCATACTAGTTTTTGCAAGGAAGAGATGAGATAAACAAAGATTTTTTTTTATTTTGACCAGATATAAATATTAAATTTAGTTCTATTTAACTTTTTTTGTGATGAGTACAGAAAACAGCATGTAAATGTATCTCTAATGAGAAGGCTGAGCAATTTATAGAAGCAGCTAGAAAACATTGTCTGAGGGGGAATGATCAGCCATTTTCCCTTTCCCCAGAGTAGTGTGTACTGGTAACAGCACACTGGGTTTTGGGTGAGAGGATTGTAAAAATGGGGCAGTCATGTTTCATCTTTCAGAATTTAATCTGCAGAGGTGATGATTAATTAAGCAGAAGAATTTAACCTGCTTTCCACAGTATTGCTAGTGATACATAAAAGTGTTACTCTTTTATCCAACAGCATCATTTGCTCCAATAAGCTTTGCAATCAAGGCCAAAGAAAATGACCTCCTTCCCTTGGAGAAAAACCGTGTTAAGCTAGATGATGACAGTGATGAGGAGGAGGAAGAGGGCAAGGAAGGCCAAGAGAATGCTAGCGGCTCTTCAAATATTAATCCAACACTCACCACTCCGTGTACTGCTGCCGAAGAGAAAAAACCTCAGCTTACCCAAGAGGAGTTGGAAGCCAAACAAGGTATGCTGAATAATGCTGAAAATGATAAATTGCCTAAACTAGTCTGAATTTTTCAGACCTCAAAAGCATTGTAAATAAGACTTGGTTTTAGTTATTTTGGATCTTAAACTATGTTTTCTGTTTTTGAAAATGTTTTGAATCACTGTTCTCTCTACTTCCCCTGCTAATCTCCTCAAATAAATAGATTTCCCATACATTGCTGTTGTCAATTTAGATGGTAAGGAATCAAGCTGACATCCCTACCAGCAACAAATTAATACACTGGAGCAGAGTGACTTTATTAGTCCATATGATATTTTTGTTTTGATTATAGCTCCTCAGTGAAATATTAAACTTTTTAGTTTTAAGGCTGTATTAACATGTATGGACACACCTTTCTTTGTTGGCTTTCTCTGTAGAACCCTTAATGCTTCCAGCTTTCTTGCAGTCATGTATCTGACTCATACTCTCTAAAGACATATTGCTCTCTTGTTACTGGTGTAATGCATTGCTATAAGCTTTTGCCTGTTGCTCTGTTTATTGTGTGTGTTTGGGGGCAGAAAAGATTTGAATTAAGTGATCATTTAAGGGGATCAAACACCCTCAAGCCATTTCACATTATACGTTAATTTTATAAATGTGAAGATGCTGGCAATGTGTATAAACAAAACATTGATGTAGGTTGTTTTTAAAACCTTGCTTTTATATACATGTCAGTATTCATGGTCACTTGTATCTTTTTATCCTGCAAATGAATATTGCTGCTTCAGAAAATGTATCGTGGAATCGCTTAATAGCATATCCTTTTTGCATTATGCTTTATACTCTACTGCAATGATGCATATCTGTCACAGATACAAGATTTTTGATTTAGTAACTAATAAATATAAACATGGAATACAGTTGTTTAACAACAAGAATTGTGTACCACATAGAAAATGTTAGCCATTAAAAGAAAATACATACCAAAAACTTGACACGGCAAAAATATCCATCCAGCATCTGTGTAGAATGCAGGAAATTATAGTGGAAACTGAAAATGACTATACAAACTACTATGAGATTCACACAATACATTAAAACTTTTTTTCACTAATCATTAGTGAATGTTGCTTGTACTAGTTGTATGTTTAAAAAAGCAGGGGGGCAAGCTGCAGAGTTTATATCAACTTTGAGGAGCATTGGGTATAAAGAGGGGTGAGGATCAGTACTGTACTGCAGAGTGGTTTGTTTTTGTTTTTTGCTTGGATTATTACTTTTAGCTAAGAACAGAAAACTGGATTTATATTAGCATTCTTCATGGCTGGCGAAGGTATTTAGAGAATATGATAGGTGATCTTTTATTCTGTATTTTTAAGTGCAAAAATATCATTAAAATAGCATTTTGGAACAATATATCTTTCTCCAGCACAAACTCCACAAGATATGGTGCAACCTGGAACAGAAAAGTTTCTTATGGCAGGAGGTCTAACTGCTGTGACTTCTAGTACAAACCCACAGCATGTAAATATGCCATATATTACAGGTCGTGAGATTTAAAATATATATATTTTAAATCCTAATTTGCTATTATACATACAAAGTGTGTCTCTATTTTACCAGCCTATTTCAATGCATCTTCTGTTGTTGAATCTGTAGTTAATCCTTATCTTTGAGTATATTTTATTTTAATTGAAAAAAGTCAGTGATCACCTTAATGTGCATGAGAAAAGGTGTGTTTACTATTTGTGGATATGAGGACTATTTTCACATATAGGAATGAATTCTCTTCATCTAGCTTTTTTCTTCATACCAAGTCTAATTAGGTTTTCATCTAAGGAAAATGTCTCAGTAGAAGCAAAGCACTGCAAAGTCTCTCAAGAAATGGGTTTTGCCCCTTATAAAAAGTTTCAAAGTATCTATTACTAGTAATTAAGCAACTACATTTCTACACTAAAAATCACTTTTATTTTGTAATCTCATAATTAACAAATGTAGTTAAAAGAACAGGAGTATTTGTAGCACCTTAGAGACTAACAAATTTATTTGAGTATAAGCTTTCGTGGGCTACAGCCCATTTCTTCGGATGCATAGAATGGAACATATATTGAGGATATGTATATACACATACAGAGAGCATGAAAAGGTGGGAGTTGTCTTATCAACTCTGAGAGACCAAAGGGAGCCACTTTCATAATGCTACAGAAAAATAATTCCCTACAGTCATGTCCTAAACTGCACAGTTACAATGGTTGTACTTCTGAGAAGGGCTGTTGTAGGTCTTGCAGGACAGGAAGTGATGTAAATGAGAATGAAGTTGAACTCTTGGGAATATCCTCTGAGTAGATAAGAAACGCTTATTTTTAAAAAAAAATCTAAGCAAAACTTCATGCTTATGAAGAAAAATTCCCTCCTTCCCGCTCTCCCTTCCCCAAGGTGGCTGTGCTGGGCTGTGAGCATCAGCGCCCCTTCTGTCTCCAGCTTGAGACATTTTGGGGAAGAAGGGAATGGATAGGCTCTCACTCCCTAGGACAACTCTACAAATCTTGAATTTAGAAGTAGAGGAAAGGTTTTTATCTGAGTTTAACCATTTAGTATAAAAAGCAGTCTACATTTAAAATGATAGCAGCAACACAAAGCCTTGTGCTGCCACTGAATATGTATGTAAATAGGGTGAGGAATGGCAGGAAAGGGATTAGTATCCCTACACAGGTTTGGTGGGTTTGGGCGCACAGCTCTTCTTGTTGAGAAGACCCTAATAATCCACAAAAGAGAAGCAGAAAAACTCTTATCGCTCTCTGCCCCCCCACCAAAGAAATTTTAAAATAGCAATTGGGACATACTATTGAAAGGGTTACTGCCTATTTAATCAGAAATTTTATTCTTTAAAAATTAGTCCATTTAATGGTATCTGTTGAATAGTTGCCTAAACCTCAATGTAGACAGTGTCTACACCTGAGTATAGTGAGTTGTTATGAATGCAGTAACTACAACTCAGAAAGAAGTTGAAAACCTTGACATGCTAGCTTACTACCTTTTTTTGTAAAAACAACGAGGTGTCCAGTGGCACTTTAAAGACTATCTGTTAGTCTTTAAGGTGCCTCCGGACTCCTTGTTTTTGTGGATAAAGACTAACACAGCTACCCCTCTGTTACTTGATTCCTTTTTGTAATAAAAAACGTTTGAAGAAAAACAGCCATTCTTTTTATAGGCTAGTAGTTTCATATTGTGACTACAGACTACTGTGGCTTCATATTGTCATCCTTTCCGAAAGAAATGTGAAGATACTTGAGTTAGAGACAGAGGGTTTTTTTGTAAATTCAGTGCATGTTTGTATGTTCCTCCCCATCAGCAAAGCAAAAACTAGAGGACAGACTGGCGGCTGCCGCAAGAGAGAAGCTAGCACAGGCCTCCAAGGAATCAAAAGAAAAGCAGCTTCAAGCGGAACGCAAACGGAAAGCTGCACTCTTCTTGCAGACCCTGAAGAATCCCTTGGCAGAAGCAGAAGTTGAGAAAATTGAGGAGAATTCCTTCAATATAGAGGTAAATTAAGAGTAAATTCCATGTACCGTAGTGGTTAATAGAGAGAACCTATGCACAGAAATTCTTTGACTGTTATTTTTTAATTAAGCTGACTTAGAAGTTACAATTTCTGCCTGGATAACAGAAACCTCAGTTTAGAAATCTGTCTTTTCAGATGCCTTGTATATTTTTTTAGATGAACAGAAATGTATCTATCACAATTGGTAGATAAATTTGAGAAATATTATTACTATGTCAGTTTGTATGTTCTATATAGTCAAATGAAAAAAACCATGGTCAAATTTAAATCTAACGCTACATTGAAAATCAATGGATCAGTATCCGACCCACTCAAGATTAAAGTACATCTGATAGCATTTTTCATTTTCAGTTCCTCTGTTGCTTGTTAACTTATAACTGGGTTTTAGAAGAGGCATTTTGAGGTTTCAGTACAGTTCAGCTGTGGTTTGCATACATGTGGTTTATCTAGAGAACTGAAAATTGAGTTAAACTTAGTGTAAAACTATGCTGCTGGAAATGCTAATACAAGACCCAAACAAGGTGTGTGCACAATAAGCCCCAGGCAATTGGACACTGAGTTATATTGAAAGACTAGCAGTGAGAGAAACCAGGGGCCTAATCATCCTGTCATTTGCATATCAGTTGACTTCAGTGGAAGTTGCATATGCACAACTAATGGGATCACATGGTCCCTTATGTTTTATTTTTGCTGTTGCTCTTTTCCACTGAACCTTTATATAGTGTAAGGAACCTGTGTTTTTGGTACTGGAGGAACTTGCAAGTTGGTCTGAAGTATCACGTTGCACATTTCTTATAAAGCTCAATCTTTGATCAGTGGGGATGATTACCTCTTACTGTCTGTCGAGAATACCAGCAAGAAAATTATGATTGGTCTACACTGAAAAGTTAGATCAGCATAGCTGCAACACTTGGATGTGAAAAAGAGACACAGTTAAGCCAGTCTAACCCCTGGAGTAGACACTTGGTCAACAGAAGAATTCTTTGTTCAAGCTTGCTGCTGCCTCTTAGGGAGGTGGATTACCTACAGCACTGTGAGAAGGGGATTACCTACAGCAATGGGGGAGGGATAGCTCAGTGGTTTGAGAATTGGCCTGCTAAACCCAGGGTTGTGAGTTCAATCCTTCAGGGGGCCATTTAGGGATTTGGGGCAAAAATCTGTTTGGGGATTAGTCCTGCTTTGAGCAGGGGGTTGGACTAGATGACCTCCTGAAGTCCCTTCCAATCCTGACATTCAGTGATTCTGTGCTGAAGTGCTACAACAGGGTAGCTGTAGACATTCTGTAGCAATGTTTTGAGTGTAGATGTGGCCTGTGAGAGGCTGCTTTCCTACCTCTCTCTCTCTCCTACCACTAAAATATTTGTCTGCCGATATGGTTGTCAACCTCACTAGATCTAATACAAGGCAAGAATCAGCTGGGGAATTTTCAGAATCTTTGAGTGAGTCAGTACAGTGTTGCTCTCTCATACAGGCAAAGGCTGAAAGCTGCTTGAATGTTGATGTCTTAAGATCTGGTTCTGGGGAATAGTAGAACTAGCAGTAGTGTCACCTCACTGCCCTAAATGCCTCTCTTGATCATTGTCTCCGAAGAAATTAGGAGCAATTGTCTTGTCAGTGTGAGCCGCTTACTAGAATTTACCATATCTGGATTAAAGATGATTACTGAATCATTAACCAGTTTATTTCAGCAGACAATAGAACGGCCAAATAATTTATCACTAGGATAAGACTATTACAAGTTAGTCTACTGGTAACAGCTGATCATAACAGTATCTTGCTCGCTTCTTAAAGCCCTGTAGCTTTAAGAATTACATAGATCCTTTTTATAAGATTTGCATTTTAACTAGCCAAGCTTTTTAAAAAGCATCATGGATCAAAAAAAGTTAAATGCTAACACACGTTCTAAAAGTATATTTGTTTTTAATTATCAGGAGACTATCCTGTTGATTTTTAAGGTAATGGACTAATTGAATAACTGGAAGCTCTCTAAAATGAGATAATTTTGCATTTTTATTACAGCCATATAACTGTCTTTTGAGTGAAAATGTATTTGCTCTGTCACCGCATGAAATAATTATCATAGACAATAGTAGGCATCAATCTCTGGTTCGTAATTAAATCGTGAAATACTAATCACAATGCATGTCCCATCTTATAACTTAAATGAGAGCTAAAATTTTACCAGGCTAACTGTAGCTTTCTTTTTTACTCTAGGAGAATCTTTAATTTAATTTTTAATTGATTTTCATTTCTACACAATAATAGAGGCTCAAACTATATGTATAGTTCAAATTAAAAAAAAAAAAGTAAGAGAACCGAAAAAATGCCGCAATGGCTAAACAGAGTAAAAAAAAATACTTCAAAAAAGAATTAGGTTCATGGATGATAGCTAGCATGGTCAAGGACATAACTCCATGCTCTGGAAGTACCTAAACCTCTGACTGACAGAGCTGGGAGTGGACAACAGGGATGGATCACTTGAATAAATTGTCTGTTCTCTCTGAAGCATCTGGCACTAGTCACTGTTGGAAAACAGGTTACTTGGCTAAATAAACCATAGATCTGACCCAGTATAGCCATTCTTATGTACTTTTCCAGCTTTGCACCTAAGGCTTTAGCTTGCACTTTTCAATTACAGATCATCAACAAGGTAGGTGTATATCTAGACACTAGAGGATTGTTGCCTATGTCAGGAACTAAAGCAGAGCCTGCATTCTTCATAAAGGGAGAATAATAGCATTCTCAGGAGGAGCATTGATTGATTAAATAAATGCATTCATGAACTCAGGAGCAATGTGATCCTGAAATAATATTAAAATTCAACTTGGACTCAGTTGCTGAAGGGACTTTTTGTTGAAGTATTGGAAGGTCTGGGAACATTAATAAAAAGTAATCAGGGAATCCAGTATTTCCTTGTTAATATTGTCTCATTTGATGTGTAGTATTTAGTGTGTGGTTGTATAACATGTAGAATGATGGGAACCCAACCTGGCTGAGGCCTCTAGGAACTCTTGACTTTTCATTTTAACTACAAGACTTCTTAGAGGACTGGAGAATGACCAGTGGGATTATGCAGTGTTGTAGCCAGGTCGGTCCCAGGATATTAGAGCGACAAGGTGGGTGAGGTAATATCTTTTTTTGGACCAACTTCTGTTGGTGAGAGAGACAAGCTGATCAGTGGAGAGGAAAGGAAATAGTTCTGGTCAGACTGTCTCAAACTTCATGTTCTTGGTTGAGTTAAATAAATTAGAACTAAAACACCTTCCTGCCAAACAGTTAAATTAAAAATGTCTGTGAAGTGCTCTAGTCCCTTTCTACATCAGTTGAAGTCTGCGAGAACTCTACTTCAATCTTCCATTGCTTCAAGTGGGTGGAGAGGAAGCAGCACTTTAACATAACTCAGATGATCAGTATGTGCTTTGTAATCTTAACTATATGTGCAGAGTGAACCCAAAGATAAAGAATGAGAGCTGTATTTAAAAAAAAACAAAAACAGGATATCTCTCTGTTAAGGAGCATTGGAAACCAGCAAGAACTAGAAGACATTAAGTGAAGGAGATGAATATCTAGTGTGCATAATGGAAACTTGGCGGGATAATTCACTAACTAGTATAATATCCATTTTTACTACTGTTTGTGTGGTTCTCTTGTAGCATTTTATCTTGACTTATTACTACAATATACATGCACATCCCTTGAGACAGTTAGCACCAGAAACAATTTAGGACTTGGTGAATAGAGACCCAGCACCATAAGTTACTGAGAACTCAGTGACACTGGTAGCCAGTGGGAATAGAGGGTTCTCTTCACCTTTTCAAGGTCAGACTTGAAAGGGGACTATTTCTTCAATATTTTGCTTTCTGCATGTGTATTTATTTTTTTAAAATGCACCTATACTATAACAAGAAAACCCTACCCATCAACTCATCTCCTTAGGAGACGTCTCGTTTGAGGAAAGAAAAAGTGCAATTTGTCCTGAAAGTTAGCAAAGAAGTTAGCAAATTGACCTAAGGTGGGAAGCCCTGAGGAGAACTTTGGAGTATCACTTTGAGCAACCCTGGTTAAGATAGTGATGCCCTTTCTGTTTTCAAAAAATACCACCGGTATGGTAGCACTGAAAAGTCAGTGTGTTTAGTTTGATGTTTTATGAGCAGCCGGTGTATGCAAGGTACATGGAAAATTCTGATTTATAAAAGATTTACCAGTCACTTCCTTACAAAGCGTTTCTCAGCCTGCACTACTAAACATACTCTAAAATTTTTTTGAAAGCATTTCAGTATGCTTTTAAATGGATGAAGATGAGACTTAATATTTACGAATAGAATGGAAACATTTTTGGAAAATGTATGTACTTACCGTGAGCTGAGTTCATGGTTTTGTGTTCTCGTGATACCTATTTTAAGAACCGCAGCTTCATTCTTTTTTGTTTATTTGCATCAAGAAATAGATTAAATACCTAATTCTGACTCTCTTTGTATTGGTTTAACTCTAAATATGTGTATAAGTATTGATAGCCTCTACTGACCAAGAATGGTGTTGAGACTTAACTAGACGCATTCATCTTCCCTTATTGCAGTCCAGATCAAGTTTCACTACGGGTACACTAAGTGAAATCTCTTTGGGATGGCAAGGAGCAATCAGTAAAGTTGCCACAGGCATATTTGGGGAAGAGAAAAGGAGGGCTTTTGAAGATGCATTGGCAGCATGGAGGAGGCTCCTTGAGCTAGATCAGGCAGTGGAGAAAGCCAATGTCAGGGCAGGCTGCAGTTTACTTCAGAATGGCTGCAGCCTGCTGGCGACAGCCAGTTTTGCATTAGTGGTCCAGTTTAAGGTTTCTGTGAACAAGTCATGATTTACCAGATATTCGTATAGCTAGTAAGGATTCCCTTACCAGTCTTTCTGGTATTATAAAATATCAAAACATTGGATGATAAAGTAGCATGAACCACAGAAGAGGGGCTATTAGAATTACCCAAATTGTAAACAGTAGCACTTACTAAATACCTAGAAAAAACAGGGAGGGAAATACAATCATAAAGTTGTGAAACGCAGTCAAACATCTAACTTGAAAGTAATCTGTTTCAATGGATTGTCCCAAATGTTGTCTGTTTCTGCCTCTTTGAATATGACAGTTGTGTAGCATGAAGCAATCTCTCTGTTGGCCTTTCATTGTTTTAGGCTTGAAGATCTGTTCTTTGTTCTGTTCTTTTAGATGTTTGTCCTTATTTTTGTGCTGTGTATGAGTATTCTTAACTTTATGAAGGGTAACATGTTAACAATTGAAATAAAAATTCATAATGCAGAGTCTAAACGTAGGAAGCTATTCAAAATTTGCCAAGCCTAAACAGGATATCTAAATCAATGACATGCACACATTTTTCATATGTACTAATACAGTCAGGAGTATGACAATTAAGTAATACACAGTTGGGGATTGCATGGATTTTTGTATGCTTCTATTTATTTATTTTTTATTAAATGGATTATTTTAAAAACATAAATTAGTATGTTGTCACCTGCTTTGATTGTGGAATGGACTTTAATTTCTTAATGGATATTATGAGATCAGTGGCCATAGGTAAAATGTGAGTTTTTTCAGGGTCTTCCATTTCACCATGTAACTAATGCATTTTTCAAAATATTCTCATTTAAGCCCTGATTATGCACCGTGGAAATCAGTTAAAGTTTTGCCGTACAAGCAGTATCAGGGCCTTAATCCTCGGCCATTCTTTTAAAATAAATAAATAAATAGCATAAAATATATTTACTTACTAAGTGACAGGTTTCTTTGAGGGAAAAAAAAAACTAAATACAATCTAGTAATTAACATTTTGAGTCATGTGGTCTTTTGGCCCTAGTAATAGTTCAAAAACTTCACAGTGTACCCACATGTTAAGTTTTTTGGTAGCGGCCTCTTCAGTTCCAAATCCCTTCTCTGTTCTTTCCGCAATGACATGTCTTCTCTGTGATTCCATCATCTACAAGGCTGTCAGAAAGTTTTGTTGTGGTAACCACATGACGGAGGGGAGTCCTGGCCAAATTTGAGTGAGTGGCATTCTGACATGGCACAGGAGGGGAGATGCTATTTCAAGTCAGGTGGTTCTCCTTATTGCGGGGGGGAGCAGAGGCACACAAAGCCAACTGTGGAGACGCTGGTCCCTGCCACTGGCAGTAGCATCAAAGCGATGACTGTGCTGAAATGAGCCTCTATTAGGGAGCAGAGGCTCAGGGGAGGGAGAACCTGATGCCCAGTCCACGTGCCACTGCCCATTTTGGGCTGTGATAGCAACTCCTTTCTGGGGACCCTAGTGGTGGGGAGTAGGGCTAGATGTGGGGCAGAGTTGTGGTTTTGATGTGACCGTATCAAAACCACAACTTTCTTATAGCCTTGTTTATCTGCACTTTGGGAAAACATTTGACTGTTCTTACTAAGGGCTCTCATCTAGTCTGCTAGATGAGCCTCCCATGGGGACTTATTGATTTGATCCTAGCCCTTCTTGGAATTTAGCTGTAAAACATCAGAAGCTACTGTTAAAAATGAGGGTCAATCATTCTGTTCCTTTCATAAATCCTGTAACTTGACTGCTTTGTTTCTGGTACCTATTTTTGATCCATTCTGCCCTTTGTGGTTTCCAATATGTGTCATTCCAATTGTAGTCATATACTTATGACCAGTATTCTGTCCCTTCATTTCAAAGTTAATTTGTCTCATAGTCTGTCCTTGTGAGAAGATTCCACATGTTTATTCTCACGGTAAGAAATGGCTGTAATTTGAGGCCCTATGGCAAATTGCTTGAATGTTTTTTGCTGAACTGTCAGTACTGAAGTCAAGTGTATGCTCTTTCTCAAGCTGCTGTTTTCTGTTTTTTTTTTAAATTTGTTTTGGTTTTTTTGTGCTAGAATGTCTTTCAGATTTTGTTTTCATGGATTTCAGATTTTTTTCCCCATGTTTGGCTATTAATTGACTATTGGCTTCTAGTTATACAGCAATTCAGTGGCAAGGAAACATGAAATTAGGTAAATGATACTTTAAAAAACAGAAGCATAGAATCATAGGATGATAGAATATCGAGGTTGGAAGGGACCTCAGGAGGTCATCTAGTCCAACCCCCTGCTCAAAGCAGGACCAATCCCCAACTAAATCAGTAAAGCACTCATTCATCAGTAACATTTTTTGTCTTTACATATTGTTAAAACAGCACTTCAGTGAAGTCTCACTAATTTTGCTAGAGGATGTTAAAATACAAACACATACAATTACATGTACAAAATACGCAGAACTTTGCCTTGATAAAGTTTCCCCCAGAGAAACCCATCATGATAGTTTTCTTCAGCTGTTTTACTTTTGTTTATTGGATGGAGATGAAACCAGATAATGTCATATTATGAAATTTGTTGACAATAGAAGGTTCTCGTTTTTTAAAAAAACCTATAAAATACACTTGCTACAAGATAGCTCTGTTGAACCTGAAGATACTCATCTCTACCCTATAAAGATCTAAATTTAGACAGTGCATAGTGTACTGTGCAGTGAAACCTGTTGTAAGGCCCTAATAAAACCAGTAAAAGTTGTCAGCTGCATAGTGATGGTCATATATAATCATTGAATTTAGGAATACTTTAAAGTGGTCTCTAAAAATATTTACTGGAGGGCAAATTTACTACAACTACCACTATAGGACTTTAATTAAATAAACAGGATGGTTAAACCCAGTTGATGCATCTTTATGTACAAGACATACAATTTATAATTCCAAACTTTTTATTATTAATGGACTGGACCAGAATATTGTAACCATGGAATGTGCCAATATAATGTTATGAAAAGTGACTATCTCCATTTTAATAACCTCAACCCACAACCACATTTGAATCTCTATATAGCAGTTTGATGTATTTTCTGGATTATTTTGAATTATAGCCATTTCATTTACACTTCCAATGAAAGGTTAAGACTTCAGACCATTAATCCTGCATATGACATACTGTGCAGACCTAAGGTGTGCGATAAGTAGTACGTTCATTTTCCTACCTACTTCTAACAGCTAAAATCTTGATTGTTACATAGATTTTTAGAGCAGTGTTGTGTTTATACCTCTGAACTGTGGTAGCTGCATGAAAAAATTAGGTGATCCAGAGATGTAAGAGTTGCACTAATGGAAAACATTTGATGCTTAATACAGCATTTCTTCATGAGTTGGATGTTTCAATACTGTATTTAATAATTGTATTGTTTGATTTTTCTGTTCCAACTGTGGTACTTATTTATGTTTCAAAATTTGTGTATAATTTAAGGCAGAGGCATGTCAAGTTGCCTAGTTGTATAATCCTACTCATCTACTGTGTAGAATATCACGTACAAGGTAGTGAGAGGCCAGCTAAGTGGTCCTATTTTCTCTGGACATTTTCTTTTAAATATCCAAATTATGACCTGTGTTGCCTTGAAATGTAGCAAGTGTTAACCTTGTCTCTACAACAGCAAAATAAGAACAAAGTTGATAAATTGTGGGTTTATTGTTGATGAACAAAAATTGGTTGCTTGAGGTAATCTATTACGGTGAAAGACAAATCGAGTATATATCATAGTTGTGTGCATTAATTTGTGGTGAATGAGAATCAATATGTAAATTAGATACACCTCTCAATCTCTAACAGATTACCAGGGCCGCACTAGGTGTTGTGTTTGAGTATTACAGTTTTTTGTTAAATATTTTCTGCAAATGTAAATTTAATTTCAAAGTTATCTCTGTTTAAGAATAACAGACTGTTCGTTACCTTGTTGAATAGTGTAGTGTTATGGTATTATGCAGAGCTTACTTCTGCTTTTTAGGTTCATATATGTTAGATTTGGGATTTCTGTATTTTAACTTTAGCTGTGGTTGTTGGAAAGGTGATTCTTTAAAATTCTCTAATTTTACAGGATTGCTTAAATAATACATTTGAAAACATAATTTGTCATAAATGTTTCTGACCAGCCATCATACGCCAGCAAGCTTTCTACTGAGTGTGCACGTATTAAATGAAATAATATCCTAGCTTTAATTATGTAATATAGGACTTGAATTTCCTTTCTTCTGCACTAGTATTATGCTAGTGTAATTGATGTATAAACAGCAATAACTGTTCTGGAGATTCAGGTCTATAGTGTGCATAAGCACATGTATATGAAAGAGATTAAAGGCTGCTGTTCTCTCTGTTCTGCCTTCTGAAAAATGGCTAAAGAAATTAGCCTTAAAAATTCAGCAGTTCTTGTCTACAGAGGAACTGCATTAAATAGCATAGTCATACTCCTCTTGATACAATAAAAGCCAAGTTTAAGTTCTGGTGGCAAATTTCATTAACAGCTGTTTCTCCCAACTATACTTCAAACTGTGTTTGAGTTGTGAATGCTTTTAACTTCCAACAGGATTTCCCCACTATCGTAAATGTATAAAACTCACAGGGACTGTCAAACTTAAATCTGTAGAATTTCAGCAAAGGGAGTGCTATGTTAATGTTATTTGAAAACTAATTCATTCACCTGAAAAGTACTTTTAAGTGTTTACCTGATGCATGTCATTTGCTTTTTTTTTAACATGAAGAGCCACTTAATGTGATTTGGCTTGTCTGGTTTATAATGTTTAGGTTTGTATGTACATTTTGTTCCCAGGTGACACGATCTTTTTCAATAGCTAGATTTAAATTACGTCTCAGAATTCTCTTGCTCTGGGTAGTGTTTGATTCACAGCTTTTTTGCCTTCATGTCAGTACTTTGATAAGCGATGAGACAGCTACTCTACTTTCATTCTGTGAAATGAATTGTTGGTGTTAATTGATTGCTTAGTCTGTGGATAACTACCTCATGCAAACCATCAGAACATAGCACCCAGACCTGAGGCAGCCATGGTCATCATAAGTAAGTGGTGTTCCTAGTCACATGAGGGGAACAATTGCCCTCCTGGATTGTCAGCCAAAAACTTGGAATTCTTTATTTCAGAAATGCCAAGAGGGGAAGTGTCATCAACCAGGGGAAAGAGTCAGAAGGCTTTGCCATGAGTACTGTAGCAAGGTAAATTAATTTAAGCCATACTAGTGATAGGGCCATTTGGAATAATGACATAGTACTTAATACTAATACCTTCATTCACATCCTGTTTAATTGCAGTTACAATCTTGGTTGCTTCATCCTTTTGGCATCTGCTTTCTCACTCAGATCCTATTTAAAATTATGATACAACGTTCTGAAGATGCCTTTGTGAAATATATTACAATATTGGAAATTATAATGTATTCTAAAAACATCAAGGAGAGCGAGGAGCAGCCCATTATTCTCAGACTGGGGAGCTTTCACATAAACACAGAAATGACTCTTGCATGAAGCTAGTAAAAGATTGCATAACAATGTTGTGTGCCTGATAGCATCAAGATGAAGCAGATAGCTTAAGTGTTTAAATGTTTAACTGAGCTGTGTATATATTTTTAGTTTACATAAGCCTTTTTTGGTAATTGGGAGTTGTACAGTTGTATTGTACCCATTATTAAGGGGCTATTAAGCTATTTTCAGTGGTTCCTCTTTTTCTCAGATTTTCTTCACTTTTTTCAGCTTCTGTTAGTTTCCTAAAGTTTTTCTCATCCCTCCTTTTGGAAAGGCATAGAGCACAATTGCTTATTGATTTGGTGTTTTGGAGAGCTTAAACATAAGCCTTGGGAAGCCGAAATGAAGAAAGGTGACATGGTAGGAGGGAGAGAAGCCAGGAGAATCTCTTACATAATTGTTTATGTTGAAAAAGAAAACTGGGGAACTTCACTTGTTGAAGTATGAAACATTTCCAGAGAACAAAAGTAGGCCCATAGTAGTCTGTTTGGGAACCTTAAAGATCAGAGATGATAAAGCTGTAAGGTTAGCGTTATTTGAGATGGGTTTCTAGTAAACTAATCATCCTGAAATAAAAGGGGCAGTCTCATTTAATTCAAGTGTTGATGCTGTTGTCTTTATGGTCTTTGAAACATACTACCACAGTACAGTTTTATTGCCATGTTTTTTGTAAATATTGTAAAATAGCTATCATCAATTAAAGCTCATCAAAGAAACATGACTTTGGCATAATATTTGACATGAAACAGAGTTTCCAATTATCCAAATGTATTGAAGTGTTGACTTGACTTAATCACAGTAGAGAAAGGGGGAGAGCAAGAAGGATCACCAATTTCTGATTTGCTTATTCCAAGTTTTAATATATTAGTTGCTGTTCCAGTCACAGCAGGTATCCCAGTATCAAATGGTGGAAGTGTCAGACCAAGCAGAGTGAAAATTATGGTGGGATAAATCTGATTTCTCCAGGTGCCTTGAAAAACAGCAGTTTGAGGAGTGACAGAATTTGAAATAAGGAGCAAACCTGCAGTGGCTAACTTGATTTGTTCTCAGCAAGCCATTTCAGCAGGGTTCTCTGAGGCAAAAAATAATAAATTGAAATTATCTTGGGATGTGCAGTGTTTAATTGACTGCAGTCTAAATTATTCATTTAGCATGAATTTAGCAATGACCCTTTTGAACTATAGGGTAAAGGCAGTTTTATGGGCTCACAACCCTTTTTATACAAAATGTTTACTTTGCAACTAGAGAAGTGATTTATAATAGTATTTTTTCTTCATTTTACAACTTTTGTGAACATTGCAGTCCAACTAGTCGTGGTGGGTGAAAGGTTGCCTTGTTAGATTAAAACTGAATATTGACTGTATACAGATATTACTTTTTTAGAGTAAATGTGTCCAGTTTATCCTTTCAAATTGAGGGCATAAACTGAGGAAAACCTGTCTATCTGATACTACCAGATTCTTCAGAACCATCATTAATCTTTTAAAACCAAGGCTATAATCTCAAAATTGTGCGCAGATTAGGCATGCACAAACCTGTTTGCATATGAGTATGGGGGGCAATGTGGACCTATGTTAAGCTCTGGCAGAAGCATACATACATTTTAAAAGATTTCAGCCTTACATCTCCAGACTGTGTTTTCTATAACGTTTCTGCAGCATTTGAAAATGTAAAGTATTGACAGGGGGTTATGTTTTGGTAGCTCTTGTGGAGTTAGCAGCTAATTATTTTGTTCTAATTTGTGTTGGGGTAGCCAGGGCTTTTGATAGATGTCTCAGTTTATATTTTCATAAGTCAAAAGAAATACTTAGTAAAATAAATGAGTGCTAATTTTTAATATGACTGCCGAAAGACTCCTCCAGTATTCCTTCCCTCAAAGGTCAGTTAAGTACATATAGCAAAACCATTACAAAGAGATGCTAAGTGACTTTATCAAGGCTACACTGCAAGTAAGTGGCAGTCTCAGAATTAGACCTGAATATCTGGCTCCTAGCTCTTTGCTCAGTGTACTAGGCCAGTCTGTTTCTAACATGCATATGTGTGAGATCTGATAGATTTCCTCACATTGAAAATCTGCATAATCTTTGCTGAAAACTGAAAGCAAGGTTAATAGTTGATTTATTTCTTATTTCAGGCTGTCAGTAACATGCCATATCCTTTGTTGACTGGAGTCAGAACTTTGCCCACCGTGGAAGTTAAATCATCAGAAAAGCCTTCAAGCCAGAGCAAAGATCCTCCCAGAGATGAAGAAAAGGAAAAGAAAAAAAAGAAACACAAGAAAAGATCTCGGACAAGATCTCGGTCCCCTTCCAAATATCATTCATCATCTAAGTCCAGGTCTAGATCACATTCAAAAGCAAAGCATTCACTTCCCACTGCCTATAGAACTGTCAGGCACTCAAGGTGGGTTTGGAAGTGGAAAGTATGCTTTACTATTCTATTTGGGCTAGTATTTAATTTGCCTCTGCACCTTTTTCTATACATATCAGAAAGAAAATCAACGTGTATAATATAGATAAGAGAACTGGAAAACTTTCAGTAAATACATAATCTTTACATTTGATAATGTTCTGAAAGATTTCATTAAGTATTTGCAAGATAGTTTCTAATCACAATTTTAGAGCGAATCTACTAAATGATTCTCTCACTGGTCCACAAAATGCTTGTTTATGATCTATGGTTGTGTTAAGTCATAGGGCGCTGACTCCCTCTGTTTCCAGCTACTTCTACAGGTGGTTTTAGTCTTCATTTCAGAGAGGAGCCTGGACACCTGTAAAATAGCTGGGAACAAAGGTGAGGAGCCAATTGGGAGGACAGTCTGCAGCTGCCTCGGCAGAAGACGACGTATGAGCTGTCCTCTGACTAGGGCCACCAGCAGGACAAACTGCAAATAAGAGTGTCAGGAGCTGGTACTGGGATAGAGAAGTAGAGCAGAAGGGAATAAGGAAACAAGGTGTCATGTCTAGGTAAGCAATGGAAAATAGAGGAGCGGGTGGTAGAGCAGCACACTCAGGAGACAGAGAATGAAACTAAGCAGTTGAGCAGTGTGTGCCAAGATGATATGAAGGGCCAGCAGGGCGTCCAAGAGAGAGAAACAGAATAGACTGGAAAGGGAGACAAGAAAACCGCATAACTAACTTTGTTAAAAAAAGCCCATTACAGTCAGTTAAAAATACAGAACTGCATTCCTGTTATATTACCACATAAGCAAATACTTCAGTCAACACAGGAAAGTTGCGTGATTGCAAATGGGAGAGGCGGTGTCCATGAGACACTTGAGATGTGGTCCACACTGTGAAAAAGTCCCCAAACCCTTTTAGTAACTTAGAGTTCTTTGGGTGATTTTCCTCGCAGATTCCACTCTTCCTGCTCATGCGGCCTATGCAGTTCATCGGATTCTTTTGGCTAGCTGTGTCCCTTGGGGCATGCTTGCACCCGAGGTGCCCTGGTGCCATGCCCTCTCAACTTGCTCATCTGAGAGCAAAAAAGGGAAGAGCCGGCCCAACAAACTCTCAGGCTCTTCTTTACTTCCTGTGGCTGTGAGGTGGAACTCCTGGTGTCATTGCTACCTCTGCAGTTCACCTTAGATTTAGGAGAGTGTTAGTGTTAAGTTTCCTTTGCTTGTTTACATGTATATAAAACCCTGAATTTGATCCTCTTTCAGTTGTCACGATTCATTTTGTTGAGGACAGCCCCCTGTGCCGCATATGGAGGTGCTATGACCATGGCAGAGGCTAAATCACTAGGGTGTTAAACATGCCTGTTAGATATGTCCCCTATCTAACTCTGCTGGGCCAGTCAGCAATGGACATTCTTGGTGCCTAATATGCCTTTAGGAAGGACACATTCTGGAACATTGTTCTATGTATCATTTCTTCTCCAGGTGTATCCAGAGAGTGAGGGAGGTGAGAATGAAACTTCTCCTTGTGGAGAAGTCAGTGCAGATGTTCTCAGACTGAGAAATCTTGAGAGAAGCCTCAATCTTTGGATTGGTCAGTGTCCCGGTGAGCCATGACTCCATTCCAAACTCCCAGGCCACTTCCTGTCTTAGCCCTTATTCATCCCCAACTACATCAGCAATGACATCTGGTAGAGGCAAGTGATGAGACAAGGTATAGGTTGCCTTTCCCAGCACCTAGCAGGAGGCACATGAGTCTTCATGACTTGGCCCCAGGCTCAGTCAGGAGTCATAAGTAAGAGAATACCTTTGCCAATAGGTCAATACTGAAATCTGTGGCAGCTCATGTGATACTGTTTAAATCTAAGGACTGTGCTGCCTCCAGTACTGGCCCCTCAGCAGAGGCTTCAGTACCCAGCATCCTCGTTGACTACCACATTCTTGCTGATGACTGTACCCATTACATCAGTACAGACTCTCTCTTTGGGACTGAGACATTAGTATCAACTTCTTTGGCACTGAAGCAATATAAGTTGCCAAGTGATGTGTTGGTCGGCTCAGTTCTGGAGTTTTAGAGAGATTTGGGGAGGTTTTTATAAACCCACCTACCGTAGAGCTTCCACATCTGGCCCAGGAAGTGTTCTGTATTCTAACCCGCTGCTACATAGTGTTCTGTATTCTAACCCCCCTTCCTTAGAGGAGATATGCTCCTTCTTCCCCTTCCATGAACATAGCAAAGAAGTGTCCCTTACCTGTCTGTCTTCTCCTCCCAAGTAGCTCAATGGGAATCAGGGAGAGAATCCAGAAAACAATCGGTATGGGGAGCTAGGAAGAGCACTCCACCTAGCATCCCTCACTGTGCCACTATACCCCTGCTTTCTGGGGCCTTGAACCCTACTATAGAAAGCTAGTGTCTTCCACTGTATTTAGAGACAGGTCATTTCACTGAAGAAGCAAATGTAACCTCCATAGGCAACTCCATCCATGGCTGCTGCAGAGTCAGGAGGAGAGTGGCAAAGAAGAGCAATCTCCTGAGCAGAATCATCAAATTCTGGTTCCAATGTCTTCCTTTGCAGATGAAGCAGAGAACCCATTTTCATTGCTCTTGACAGATGAATTCAGAGATATCTAGGACTTCATAACAAGTACGACTGACATCTTCGATATCTCTTTGGAGATTATACAAGAGAAGGAGCATAAATTCTTTGTTCTCTGATGTGCAACTCCAGAGAGATTGGCCATGCCATTCAATCTGTTGGAACTCACCAAATCAGTTTGGCCCACAGCAGAGGTGGAAGCTGCTACCTCCAAAAAAGCAGAAAGAAGATGTTGGATTCCTGCTAAGGGATTTGAATACTTTTACCAAATATCCTATATCTAGCTCTCTGGAGGTAGAAGCTTAGAGGAGAGGATAAAAGAACGAGTCTACAGCTCGTGAGGCAGACCTCAAAAAGCTAGGATTTTTTGGTCAAAGGGTATATTTGTCTGTGAACCTACAAAGGAGGGTAGCAGACTGCCATGTGATACTCTCAATGTATATTTTTGAATTGGTACAAACTATCCAATGTGGTGCATAAATTACCCAGTGAGCACCAACTGAAATCTGTTACGACTGAGGGCCACCTAACTGCCAGAACATCTCTGCAGACTGTGCTGGTTGTGGCTGTCACTCATCTGAACAAAGGCCACTGCAGCTGCTGTGGAGAGATTGTCAGGGCTCAAGTCATCTGGGACCTGCCAGGGGGTCTAGACAACAGTCAAGGACCTCTTCATTTGAGGGCAACAATCTCTTTAACAGTGGCACTAATGCGTCACTCCATATTCTGAAAGATTTCAGGGCAGCTTTGTGCTCCTTGGGATTCTGTCTCAGCTCCAAAAAGGAAGCAGCCAAGACAAACCATACTTCAGGCATTGTTCTTTGACATGATTATCACTAGGATCCTCACAGCCTCCAAGGAAGAAATGAAAGTGGAGGAAACCCTCTGCTCGCTCCTCAGCTGCTCCACAATCTGGAGCTTCAAATAAGCAGAAGAATCAATGCTATTGTCAGGAGCCTGCTTGGACCACCACGGGATCTGTTTTATTTTTTTAACCCCACTCTCCCAGCTCTCCTCCTCCCGCCCCCCAATAGCTGCCTATCTTATTTTCAAGAATCTGTGCTGTGATTACCTCAGACTGGAGGGTCCTTAACAGTGTAAATAAAGGGCATCCCATCCAGTTTGTCCCTTCCAATACCCACACTCCCAGGGACCCTCTCACAAGAAACTCCCCTTACCTTTCCCACCACCCACACAAGAAGCATGATGTAAACTGCCTCTTACAACTGTGAGCAATGTAGAAGGATGCCCTTGGAGTTCAATGTATTAGGGTTCAATTTAGATTATTGATGAGATATCCGATAATCCAGGCCCAGTCAGCGTATTAATCAAAGGTTAATCAGCATGATAAAGAAAAGCAAATACATTTCTGATCTGTGGAAGCAGTGCTGCTACCTGGTCTATTCCAGCTACTGTTCAGAAGTTTACCCTGGTATATACCATGCATGTCTATGAAAGAGACAGAATTCCTTTCTCATGCCCTATTGAGCCATGGAGTTCCCTTCATGGCCTCTTAATTTACATAATAGATAAGTCCCAAATTCCCTATCAGATGGCTTCTTCATTTCTTGATACCTGAGATTAATATGCCTTTCACCAAACCCCAAGTTCTGTGAAGAAATGAGGCAGAATGCAAGATGCATAATCATAGTAGTCTCAGCATGGGCCAGGCAATTCTTCATATTCAGATTTGTTGATTGTCAGCACAACCATATTATCTGTTCTATTCAGGTCTCCCAGAACAATGGTTAGCTCCTGCGCCCGCACCCAGCATACTGGCATGAGACATCCTGGATGCTGGTTGAATAAATCCCATAAATAGGACCCTACCGTAGTCACAGCTGTGAAAAATGTCATGGACCGTGAAATCTGGTCTTGTGTACTTTTACTCTATACGATGGCAAAAAAAGTATACAAAGGTACACAGTGTTTCTCAAACTGGGAGTCCCCATTCGAAAAGAGGGACAGAAGACTATTGTAGAGGAGAGTCATGGTATTGCCACCCATACTTCTGTGCTGCTGCTGGCAGCAGCGCTGCATTTAGAGCTGGGCACCCGGCCAGCAGCTGCTGCTATCTGTCCGCCCAGCTCTGAAGGCAGTGTAAGGCTAGCCTTAGAACCCCCTTTTTGGGTTTATATTTTACCATTTTAAAATAGCACACGTTTTGTTACAACACTGTAAAATTTAAGATTTAAATGTCTGAACTATGTAATTCAAAATTTTAAAAATGCTGTGACTGTGAAATTAACAAAATTTGATAGTGAATTTGGTAGGGCCTTACCTATAAATCAAAGCTATTTTGCTGCAGTTCAGAACATTGTGCTCCAGAGCAGGAAACCTTCAACTAGACTTATTTGCAGAGCTAAATGGAGAAGGTTTTCTATTCGGACATCTCAGCACCAGCTTTCTGCCCTCAACACCGCTGTCAGTTTTGGACTATTGCCCTGAAGCAATCTGGACTCCATCTGTTAATAAGAATCCATCTGGCAGTATCATCGCCCTATTCATGGCCACACTGTATCTTCCCACATTAGTGACAAAATTCCTGAAGCGGCTCATGCATCTTTCCATCAATTCAAGAGCCCCTCATCCTTGGAACCCAAGGCTGATGGGTTGTGCACGCCCTCCCTACCCTCTCAATTGTAGCCAGGGTAAGGAAGCAAAGCTAGGAGGGTAAGGGAGAGTCAGGCTCCTATGCCAGGTGCTCCATATATATTTCACAAAGAGAGGGTTACTCTTAGACCTTACCCTAAGTTTCTGCCCAAGGTGGTCTTGGAATTTCACGTAAATGAGTTTTCATGTTCTGTTTTTCTTTCCTAAGTCTCTCCCCACCCTGTGTGAAGCTTGATATAGTGACAGCATTAAGAAATTTAGGAACACCCTTAAACTTTGTGTTGCATTTACTGACAGGCTAAGGGCAACCTATATCCTCAGTGGTTATCCTAGTGGGTCTCAAACTGTATAAGAACTTACTACAAGTTAACCAGGAAAGAGCCCCCAGCCATGTTATAACTCATTCCACAAGGGTTCAGCCTTCGGTGCCTGTTTGCGTAACATAGCCATACCTGAGGTCTGTAGAGCAGAAGAATGGAACTTGATCCACACAGTTACTACTCATTCCCTAGTACAGGACTCCTAACTGGTTGCCAGTTTCAGTAGATCTGTCCTGCATTGGCCTTTAGGCTGGACTCCACATACCCACTGCCAAGCAAATAGACAACTACTTATTAGTCATCAACGGTGGAATCTGTGTAGACAATCACTTGAAGAAAAAAGAACACTTACTTATCCTACAGTAACTGATTCTTCGAGATGTGTTGCCCATACTGGTCCCCTGGCTCACCCTCCTTCCCTGTTAATGTGGAGACTTACTCCTGTAGGATTAGTATTGACAAAGGAACCGTGGCCCCACTTCATCCTTTATACCTTTGGGACTGAAGGTGCAGATGCAGCCCCAGCGAACATAGAAGAATCTGATCTCTAGTGAAGGGGTCTCAAAACAGTGTTTTGCTGTTTCATATGTACTTTGTAATGTTGACAGTAGGGTTTTACATCTTTGTTATGTACCTATGTAGATACACATATGAATGTATATAACTTCAGCTTTCCGCGTGCAATTCTGAACAGGCCTTGGCTTGCTTTCCTTGTCACTTTCAGGCTAATGGTAAGCATCAGGGTGGTTTCCAGGCTTGCTCACTTACAAAGAGGAATTCATTTACCTTTGCAGAGTATTTAGTAGGATATTCTTTTAAAAACAAACAAACAAAAGAAACTTCTGGATACAGTGCGTTTTTCTTTCTTTGCCAAGTTCTAGACAGAAAAGGATTCATTGAAAGACAAGAATCCTTTAAGTAGGCAATGCTGCTTTGTTTTAGTTTTTAAAGTTTAGAACCAACTGGCACTAAAATTTTATAAATCTTGTTGAATATGCTTGGTACTTGTCACCTTCATAAAATCTTTTTTGTAAAAATAGCTCCCATAACAATATCTTGATAGGCTTTGCATGCATGACACTGCAGTGTTGAAACAAAAGTATAACCGTCATTGTGTGTGTTAATAAGTGCTGTGATCCCAATACATTGGGAAGAGAGTGATTTAGATATACATCAAAAAGAGGGAAGTGCCTACTTGGGGTCTTTGTACCTTGGACGTAACTGTAAAAGTACACTGACAAAAATAACAGCTCCACAGAACAGAAAACCTCAAATAACCAGTCAGAAATGGCAGTCCAGTCCAGACCTATCAAATTGCCCTAATGTTTATCACTCCCCAGAAATCTGGGTTAAAACCCAGGGTTTTGTATCATGTTGGAATGCCTGTAGCTACAATTTTACCGTATCAGAACAATGTCAAATGGTTATCAGTGCAAGCCTGTGAAGATGATGATGACATGACCACACTGGTAAAACAATTTAACTGAAAGTTACAATATTACAATGGACAATATTACAAAATGATTTCAGCATAAGTTTATGGAGAAGTTCCAGTGTCAAAATGTCAAAGATGAGCTTTAATACCAATGTGAAATGAAAAAATTCTAAATTGAAATAACTCAGTCTATCACTTAATACAAAAGCAAGTTTAACACCTTTGCAATTGAATTGATAGGTAAGTCGGAATCTTTTCAATAGTGCTGTTAAAGCATTGCATTGTCGTCGCATACAAAATGTGGCTCTTCACACGTCTGTCTTGTTTTGTATGCCTAGAGTCAGACATTGCAATAAGTATGTTGCTCAGTCTTTAGATTCCCACAAGACCCAGTGTTACGACTTCTTACCATACCACACCTTGTTTAGATGTAGAGACTAATTAGAAGAATATTGTTTCCCACTTGTATTACATTACTCTAAACTATTTGTAAAGATCTATGATGAGCAGCCCCACTCAATGACCTGGGATAAAGGGCTATCCTATAATACCTGGACACTGTTATTAAATTACATAAATTCTAACAGCCAGAGGCTTTGTCTGCACTAGCACTTTTGTCCCCAAAACTTTTGTTGGTCAGAGGTGTGAAGAACACACATCCCAACCACCGTAAGTTTTACCCACAAAAACACTGGTGTGGACAGCACTATATCAGTGGAGGATGCTCTCCCACCAACTTACCTACTGCTTCTCATTGGGGGTGGTTTAGGTGTGCTGTTGGGAGAGCTCTCTCCCACCAGCATAGATCCGCTACACAGGAGGCCTTACAGTGGCACAGCTGCAACAGTACAGGTCCATAGTGTAGACGTACTCTGTTACTTTATTTGTCTGTGTCAACCTTTAAAACTATTTTAAACAAATGTGTTATGCTTTTGTAACCTTATTTTGTGCTGTGCAGCAGATCCTAACCCTTGGACCTTAACAGAGCAGTTGTTAGTGATTACTTTTCACTTGGAGCAGATTAGAATGATCGTAACTATGGAGAGAGAGACTTCCTACTGAACTTCTCTTTTTAAGTTTAACTAATGATCCTGTTCAACAAAGCACTCCAGAGTTCGGATATCTTTTCAGAATTACCAAAATGTCATGGCTTTCTGACAGACCAGCACATTAAACTTTATGTATCTACAAAGTAGTGATTTGTGTCTTGGTCCTGAAGCTGTTTAAATTATTAGTAATTTAAATTAATTGTGACAGCCAAAAGAGGAGTTGTACTTTTTCCAATATTTCTGATTAGGGTATGTTTTAATTGAACATTAATGAACTCTACATTGTGAAATGTAAAAACAAATAATGACCTATTGGCACACATTTCGCTTCATTTGGAAGACTTTGTTTTGGTTTAGATCTTTTCAGATGTTAAAGAATTTGTGTATAGGTGTTAATTTGACTTTCCATTTACCATAATATGTGAATTACAGGCTCCATGTTGCTATTGCTTATGTAGTTGTAAAAATACATTGGGCATAACATTCTACAGGGATAATTTGGTAAAGCATAAGAATTGTAGTTAATTTGTTGGGGCAAGTTAATAGGGGATGAGCTGAGGGAAGTGAAGCTAAAATATGTTTGTTTAACTTTTTAGAGCATATTTAATTTTTGTTTTACCTTTTTTTTGTGTATAAGCAATAAGACAAATGTGTCTCAAGCAAGTGATTTTAGAGGCTTTTACATAACATTTAAAAAATCCTTATGTGTAATAATTTATTTTTAGAAGTGTAGCAAATTGCACTGGCAAATTGCCATTTGGTATAAAGGAGACTAAGCATGCAATATATTTTTATTTGTTCTTACGCTGTTAACATACTAGAGTCACAGCTTAGTAAATATATGTGATGCACCATTGATGTTAATATAGCTTAATTTTTAAAAAGTTTACTTAATTTAATCTTGTACCTTACAGTTGAAGTTGCAGAATTCACTTCCTGTTCAAATAACATCACTGATTCAGGGTGATGTAAGATATTAACTATGTATTGCTTAAACTGTGATCAAAGCAATTCTCCTAGACAAGGTAAAAACCAGATATGCGAGGAACCCAGCTGTATCAATTTTATTGCAGTCCTTGTCGTGTTAACAATTACTCCTCTACATACATATGTATTCCTTCCATTACTGTTCCTAAATGTGTATCCTGAAACTAGTTCCTAAGGCTCTCGATAGACCAAGGATTTGATTGCAGACCAAGAAGATGCATCTAGAGTTTTAGAAAGCAGTAAAACATGCACAATAGCCCCAAAGTGTGTTGCAGCACTGCTTCCTGTGGATATTTTAAGCTCCATAAAGAGATTGCCTCAAGTTCACAAATTAGTAACTAAAGTCTAATCCAAAAAGATATGGGTGAATTTGTTAGAACTGTTTTGGAAAACAAGCAAGTTTTGAGACCTTCTTGTTTAGCTATGGTCAACACTCCATCAGTGCCCTTTTTTCCTAATAAACTTCAAAGCACCATAACAAATTTGATGTAAATTTTATCTAATAGTGGTGCTCTGATTTAGTAGCATAGAATGTCAGTCACTGAAGTTTTACGCATGATGTTCCAGCTGAGAAGTTTCAAATTTCACAGTTGGTGACCAGTAAATGTAAATAATGACCATATTAATGACAGTATGAATCTTCCTATTTTGTATGAAATAGATCGTCATAGCACAAAAACTAGGATAATGCATGGGGCATGAGTGGGAAGAAGGGAGGGAAAAGGGGCTGCAAAGCAACTCATTACACGGTGAATGATTTAATGATTTCGCAGATAAACTGTTAAGTCTGCATTTTGAACTTGTGAGTAGAGCTGAAAGCTCTAAACTTCCATTTTGATGTTAATAACTTTCTTGGTATATTTTGGTAATAGCTTACTGCTAAACCACCTACTTCATTTATCCAGTTAATGAACCATGGGTAATAATTAGGAGCCGGGTGCATCATTAAAGGGTTTGTAAACCAAGCTGGATGCAATAGGTAAATATGTGCTGTGTTTTTCATTGGCCCAGTTTCACAAATTCAACTAAAAATTACCTCAAAATAGCTGTCCCTCACCTAATTTGTAAAATGGGTGGTTCCTGTTGCTCCAAAATCCATCCATTCGTTTTGGAGGCAATATCTATTCAAATACTTCCACTTTCCTCAGATGTAATGTGACCTGACAACTTTATAGAATAATGAATTTCTGTGAGAGCCTATTAAACAGTATTACTGGTATTAACTTACTTTATTTAAAGGAGTACAATGCCTTATGAATTTCTCGTGAAGTCTAGTTAAAATAATAATTCCATATATTCCAGTGAAAAAGTTAAGCCATTTTTTAATCATTTAAAGGCTAGGGGCTAAATCTCTTCAGGTTGAAATGATTGGAAAAATGTTATAGAACCAAAACAATCATACCCAATTCGTAAATATTTTGAGCTAATGCATTTTTCTCTGATTGTTTGGACTTTTGTAGGCTGGTCCATATAAGCATGCTATCACTAAAGTTCAGCTTTGGTTAAGGGATTAAGTCTTTTCAGGATTCTAGTTAATACCAAAACTAGAACATTTATTCTCAATGTGAAGTGTGTGCCTCCATATCACAGACTCACAGCATCCACAGGGACACTGAGCATGGAGCCGAGTCTGAGCAACTCATCAATGGCAGCAGCAACAGAGCGAGAAAATTATCAGGCAGCTTCGACAACGAAAAGATTTGACTGCTGGAGCTCTTTAGAGGGAAATCCTGGTAAAACGTCAAGGTGTCTGACTGACCTCAAACTTTATAATCTGTTTTTTCCTTTAATCCTTCTGAAAGGCCTGGTAAAGGTCAGATTTCTAAATTGAAAAGCAGTTAAATAGCAATATGGTACTTAACTGCTGTTGTGATTTTTCCTTTCAGTAGGTCTGTTTGACTGTAATAGGATCTATGATTTACAAATGGCTTGTCTCTTAGTCATTGCAAAATTAGGTTTTCTGAAGAAAATGAATGCTTGAGGCACATGGGGTAACGTATCTTGTATAAAGGAGAGTGGAGTAAAAATTCAAAATCCCTAAGCAAAATGATTAGATCTACATATTTTATTGGGAACAGAGCTAACTACTACTAAGATATTTTTCAAGTAAAGGAAAGATTTTTGCTTTTTTCCTATTGTATGTATTCTCTATTGGAAAATGCTCAGGTGTTACTTTTACAGACACTTAGTGTTAAATCTTTGAGATAAGCATGTGCTCTTACGTTGATCTCTGATCATGACTGGGCACGCTTTGTTTCTCTCTGTAGGCCAGACATTTCAAGTTGAAGTGCTAATGCTAAACAGTATTGGTCAGGAGTTGTTAGCTGCATAGGTTGAAAGTATTGAGTAATCAGGATTTTCCTGCAGAATAAGGAACAGAGTTTCTTTGACTTGTCAATATTCAGATTTTACAAATTTTCAGAACAAAATGATCTTTTTAACTCAGTCTCTTCACTATTTTCAATTTACCTGCATAATGCAGCAACACTAGAGCATGCTGCTAATTTGGAAAGAAAAAGTCAAGTCTAACTTAAGATTCTAGGCTTTAAACCAAAATGGACTTAATTATAACAGTTAGCAAACTCTGTCTCCCACGAGAGGTAGCTGATTAACTGCACTCTAACAGCCCAATGCTAATATAGAGTGGTTCATGTGGCACCTCTTCCCCTGTTGAGAGTGAAGAGCAAGTCATTCGTTCTCATACATATTAATATAAATAAATAAAATATTTTGATGGTCAGAAACCCTCATGACGCTGGCAAGCCTTAGAGACTAGGAATATCCCATGTTTATATGAAATCAAATAAGCATTTGAAAGGCACCGTAGTTGGGTTCGATGACAACATAATCCAGTGAAATAAGAATAATACAACAAATTATGGCATTAACAACAACGACAAATAAAACTTTTTCCTTTTCGTTCAGATCACGATCTAGATCTCCTCGGAGAAGGGTCCACTCACCTGAAAGGCGAAGAGAGGAAAAGGCTGTCCCAACAGCTTATCGCATTAGTAACAGTCCTGGAATGAGTAGGAAACGCACACGTTCCAGGTATGTGCACCAGTCATGATAAATGCCCCATTTGGGATTTTAAATATTGTGGGTTGCTTTGTTGTGTACTGTTTATGTAAAGCTTGTTTCTTTTGTGAGCTCTTGTTTCTTTTGTGAGCTGAGGCTTTATTTCAGCTATGAGTTATATAATGATTAACAAGCCAACCTGTGAAAAAACAGTTTGCAAGTAGAAACGCTGGTCTCTCATGTATAGAATGTGTGTACAGGTCTACAGCATAAAGTGATGAGCATGTACATGCTTTGGATGTATCTAGTACAGTGACAGGTTATTTTACAGTTCATGTTTGCTGTTTGATGCACTGTAGTTGGAGTATTCTAACCCTTTCGCAATCTGAAACATCTTTGCTGTGCTTTCCTTCCTGCAAATACTGGAAACCGTTCAGATTTGTACTTGGAATTCCCAGGGGCTGGCTACACTCCTTACCCCTTGGGTAAGATTCTTTGGCTTTAGTTGCACAAACGGAGTGTGCCAAAATGCCATGCCATATTGACATTTTAGTTGAGTGAAAATTGCATAATCATGATCGGATCTAAAACTAGCTAATGGAAATGGGGAGGGTAAACAACATACTTTAGCACACATTACGTTTTAGAATAAAATATATTTTGAATGTACAAGTGGAACTCAACCTACATGTAAAATGGTCAGGTTTTTTTTCCTGTAGGAGTTCTGGTTTCTTTCTACCATGTATACTGCAGCTGCCTATGTACTGGAAATGTGGAATTTGTTTTCACGATGAGAAAAATAAATGCTCAGTTACCTACTTTTGTCAGAGATACTTTATGCAGTCTGTGTTCTGAAAAGGAGAAACTGCAGTTTGTGCTGTGTTACTTTAGGGACATTAGACCCAAAATATTTCCAAAACCAAAAAAAAATTGTTTACCTGGGGCTTTTTTTTACTGTTTCACTTTTTGTACACTTCACTTCTCTAGTCATGTGCTGCTCTTATGGTGAATATTTATTAATAAAAGAATTTTTCAATATCTTTTTATAAATTAAAGTAATTACATATCTACCATTGTTCTAAATTTTTAAACAGGCACATTCTGAAAGCATTGTGAGATAAACATTACATTTAAAACACCTGTTGTAAAATTTGATTTCTTCTGAATCTTCATTTTTGTGCTAAAATGCATAGTTTACTAAGCATAAATATATTTTGATTACATTACTATGGCTATTCAATCAATATAAAGTCTAAGCATATTGAAAAAATAATCACTTATTTTAACAGCCCAAAACACAGCAAAAATTTAATAAAATTAATTACTGCTGTGTTCTATCATAAACCATGAATCACTTTTTCCATTGCCTTTACATGCTCCACACAGATGCGGTCTTTGTGAAATGAAAAGCTTTATCTTGTTTTAGTCTGTGATGAGGAGATTACATAAGTAAAATATCATTTCAGGTCAGCGAGCTCCATTGAACAGTACAGGTTTGCAAAGTTTTTAAGGGTTGATGGGCATGTACTCTTGCACCCTCAATTTAGATGTGCAAATATTTGTGCAATGTGTACACTCCTCAGTTTGGGAGCAAACGTGCATATGCACTCACAAAGCTAAATTAGATGCACTCTTTGGGGTAACTGCATCTAAAGTGTGCATGTCACAGTTTCTTATGCCTGTCTCTGAATCCTACTCAGTCCCAAATTCAGATTGCTTATCTGTTTGGGGGTGGGAAAGGAGCAAATTGTTTTCATTGTTGTCCATGTTTGATTTAAAAAAGTACTTGGTCTCCACTTGTCTTTTTAAAAAAATGAGAATAATCCCTATTATGTATCCTATTGCATAGCAGCAGTGCATCCAAGTTGAGGAATTATATGTCCTTTTACTCGCTTCCTGACAGCAAAAGTTAAAAACATGATAGGATCCAAGTTGCTTACTCCTGCAGCTTATTAATACAGGGGGTGATCGCACAGTTTAGAGGAGCGGTTCTCAACCAGGGGTCCGTGGGCCCCTGTGGGTCCATGAGGAGAAGCCCTGAGCCCATGGGTTAAGTTGGGCAGGACACCAGGGGCATTGCCCCCCAAACTGCAGTGCCTTAACCAAAGTGGGGCAGTCCCAGGGGCACAGACACACACCCCACCTCCTCCTCTCCCCTGCCTCTTGGCCAGCTTGGAAGCAGGAAGTTGAAGCCGGGCAATGCAGGGCAGCTGCTGCTCTTGCTGGTACCATTGGGCGGACAGCTGCAGCATACCCCCGTCTCCTACTGCAGGTGCCCAAAGCCCCAGCTGCTCATCAGTTCCTAGCCCCCTTTGACTGCTCATGCAGCCAGTAGGAGCCACCCGGGTGGGGGACCTGGCTCTGGGGTGAGCAGAGCCCCTGGGAGCAGGAACCATAGAATGCCCCTGCCTGCACACAGCCCCTACCTACGCTCTCCATGCACCCTGTGCTGCCCCCCCGCCTGCATACAGTTCCTAGCTGCACCTAGTCTGCACCCTGAGCAGTTTTCAAACTTTTTGAGCTCAGCACACCCTCCCCTTTAAGTTATAATTTTTGGTTGCACCACAACCTAACTCAGACAGCCTGGGTGGCCTGCTGAGGTGAGTCAGGGTGGAGGTGGCACTCTCTCCCCAGGCTTTGCCATGCAGAGCTGGCCCAAGCCCCACCGGACCCTGCCCCAGCAAAATAAAAGGCAAACTATGCCTATGGGGCCTGGCCGAAGCTCCGGCACCCCGCAGAGCTAAAGTCCCGAGGTGCCCTCAACACCCCCTCTCCTCTGGGCCCTGGAGTTATTATAACATGTTGGAGAGGGGCTCAAAAAGAAAATGGTTGAGAACCACTGGTTTAAAGGAAACCTCACCAGTTTACTTCATCTGGTTAATTAGTTTTTCATATTTATTGCCTCATAGTAACAGAAGACCCTGTTGCATAGTCCTGGTTGATTGAGTCAGGTAGATCAGAAGACTCAACATTCATAAGTCTAAGATTCTCCCTTCCGTGAAAAACCAGAATGTCGGGGAAAATGAATCCTTTCCCCCAAGTCATGCACTGAGTGTGCATCCACTTAAGTTCAATATTTAGTGGCATGAGTTGCTGACCATTCAGTAGTTTAAATGAATAGAGGATTCTACTAGGGGTGATAAATTGTGACTGCTTGCTTTGAAGAGCTTCATGATTCAAGAAGGAAACCTGTTTTTACGCTTTAAAATAATTTTAAATAGCATTATGCTCTTAATATGGATAGAAACCATATCTAGCAGATCTCCAGCACAAAGCTGAAGCTAAGATCTTGTGGATATGGTTCACTGAACAATGCATAATAAAAACTGGCAGTAAATGCCAAAAATTCAAAAAAAAAAAAAAAAACAGAACGGGGAAACAGTATTAGACAAACATACATGCAGTCAGTTCTGAGAGCTTACCAGTCATATTACTAGGGTTCAGTGAAAGATTTCTAGGCAAAAAAATCATGAGTGAAGCTGGCCTGTTAGATTTTTATGAATGGAAAACATACTACCTGCAAGGACCCAGAAGCCACCTTTTCTTCTGTCAACTTCAATGAATTAGCGACCTCTTGTTCATTAAGTGTAGTGAGATATATTTCTAGCGATCATGTGATTGCTTTTTCCAGTGTAGGTCCTCTTCCTTTATTTCTAAATTGTCTGTAATAATCAACCTACAATGAGACTGCTGAAAAAAGTACAGTATGTTCAAATCAAAAAGTGACAAGAAATGGCCTTAGTTTAAGAATGTGTATGGTACTTCCACTCCAGATATATATATTTGGGACACTGTTTATAAGTATATCCTGTATATGGTATGGGCTGTTGAGAAATAAGCCATGGAAAATTGAGATGTGATTAATATAATATTGTTTGATATTTTACTGTTAGAGTATCATTGCATGTTGGAATAAAAACTTAAAACAGCTTGCAGTGAAACATATTTTTACTTTTAAAAAAGCACTATTAAAAACTTGTGCTCTGTGAAATATGTTCACAGCACAAAATTATGGCTTGCTGCTTAAGAAACTCAGGAATTAAAATACACAGCTTACCAATCAAGGGACAGCTGAGTCCCATGGCTTTGCTCCTTATGGTAATGAGGAGCTTAAATAGGTCAGTGAACCTGTCTGATGTTCAGT
This sequence comes from Gopherus flavomarginatus, assembly GCF_025201925.1. Taxonomy (NCBI): domain Eukaryota; kingdom Metazoa; phylum Chordata; order Testudines; family Testudinidae; genus Gopherus; species Gopherus flavomarginatus. The sequence goes on along the minus strand of NC_066631.1, from coordinate 20,528,044 downwards.
ATCACTTGATAAGTATAAGTAATTAATGTATTTGTTTTTTGTCACAAATAGTGTTTTCTATTTTAAATGCAAGTAAAAGTGTAACAGTTTTGTAATTATAAGATTGTGTTTAAGTTCCAAATGTTAACTGATATTTCAAAAGTGAAGTCTCTTCCTGGATTAAGTCTTAAGCATCAAAGATTTACAGTACTTGTTTGCCATCGTTCATGTTACATTGTTTCAGCAAAACTGATGTTTTATTCCCTAAGCAAGTTTATTGTTTAATGTTATCAATTATTCATTTTATAGAATGCATTAGTTACCTTTGGACTGTGCGTAGTATTTATCTAAAACATAATAATTATTCCACTGACTGCCCTGAACATTACCTTTGGTTGCTAATGTTAGCTCACTGGAAATGTTACCCAAAAGAATAAGATGTAGAGAACAATATGGGGTGTGTATATATAGTGCTTTAAAGACTGTACTTTTGCAACTTTACCTCCGTTCATCCTGAAAACTGCTAAGCGCAGAAATGTGAGACACTTTTTCCTTCATCAGAGGGGTAGCCATGTTAGTCTGGATCTGTAAAAGCAGCAAAGAATCCTGTGGCGCCTGATAGACTAACAGACGTTTTGGAACATGAGCTTTCGTGGGTGAATACCCACTTCCTCAGATGCATGTATTCACCCACGAAAGCTCATGCTCCAAAACGTCTGTTAGTCTATAAGGTGCCACAGGACTCTTTGCTGCTTTTTCTTTTCTCATCTTCCAGAGCTGTGCTAGGCTTTTTTATGCAATCATAAATTTTCAAGAACTTCATTCCATACATTATTATAACTTTCTGATTAAAGATACTCTTTTAGGCTAGTAAATACACTACAAAGTACATTAATTGGGCTATTCAGGGGCAAAAAATTCCATGGAAATTGGAATGAGCTAATAATGGACATTTAGAATGCGACTTGAAATGTTAAGGCACAGTAGAAGCATCAAGCAACTTGTAATCTACTTCCAATGAGTAGACTGTAAAAGTTATAGCAGAACTTTTTGGATTCCTTAGTGGACATTACTAGTTTTGTTTTTTGTTAAGCTTTTAAAAATAGAGAGAATGTAAAGTAGTAGAGTAAGGGGACAGAAACCCAATGAATTGTTGCATGGAGGTTGATTCAGTAATCTTAATTACACAACTGGGATGTTAGTCTGTAAATTCATAGCCAGCTATAAAGGTCTAGATTACTCAGTCTCCAGGGTTACCTATAGAATTCAACATTAGAGTTCAGTGCTGGATATAGTTTTAGAATATTTGTGTTGTCCCCTTCTTTTGTCAACAATAAAAATAATTTTATGTACCCATAAATCTACTTTGTCTCTGGTTTTTTAGTAGTGATTGTCAGTTACAGCTAACAGTCATATTGTCTACTCAAAGCAATCCCAAGCATATTGCTTTGAGTAGGACTATTTGAGAGAGATAGTAACTCAGATGTAATTTTGTTTCAGACTGAAGTTTGTCATGCAGTAGGTTTGGTCACAGAAACCCATTTGTTGGCTTAGAAGGAAAATGTACAGTATCAGTTTGCCTTTTTGACAAAACTGTCCATAGTTCTATCAAAATGGATTAAAAAATAAAGACTGTGAACACTCATATTCCAGGTCATTAGGGAGTTAGGATCAAACTTTCCCTATAACCAAGTTCTTTTATAGTTGTCCATTACAAGATTTTCTTGCACCTTGCTCTGAAACATCCAATTCCTGATCAGTATGTTAATGCCTGTGTTTCTGTGAAGGTCAAATGAGGGCTGAGGAGCAAGTACTCTTAATGCTCAGGACTGGGTTGGAGTCTGGGGATCATAATGTATAGGTTAAATATGAAGATTCTTGGGAATTTTTCCTTCCTACTGTCATAGGAATATAACCACCCATGGTATGATGGTTACAGTGTGTACTCAGTGCACAAGGAGCACCGCATCCAGGAGGGTTAGAAAATCTGCTAGAAATGTCTAATTCGATTTCTGCTTAAACTGGTTAACAACATATAATTTTAAATCTCCTCTAATAAAATCCTTCCTTTTTCAGAAGCCCCCATGAAAAGAAGAAGAAACGACGGTCTAGATCATGTACCAAGTCCAAAGCTAGGTCTCATTCACCATCCATGTCACCTGGCAAACAGTCCACACATAAGAACTCTGTACATTCAACTAGTGTGTCTCCTGTGGAGAGTAGGGAATCCAGCCAAGAACGCTGCAGGTAACACTCTTTCACAATGGTGTATGGGGATACGGACAGCTCTTGACCATGAATGTACCTTTTGATTGGATTTGTGCGGGGAGAGTTGTAATGCAAGTTATGCAGAGCTCCAGGAAGTTAGGTATGTGTGCCGCTGTGGGTTTTTGAGGGGAGGGGAGAGGGGAGGGTACTAGAACTGTGCTAGAGACCTGAGATTGTGAGGAGTCCTATGAGACTCTCAGGGCAAAATTTCAAAAAGGGTGAATTTTCTAATAAACATTTCAACCAGGAGGAAATGATGGAGAACTCAATTGCCCAGGGAAGAACGTGTGTAAAACGTGAGAGATGAAATAGTCATTTAAGGGAGGCACAACAGGAATAGTGCAACTTTTCCATATACACATCTCAGTGCAACTTGAACCAAAGTGATCTCAATAATCTAAATCGTACAGTTAAAATGTGGTTAATGTTACTAAAAATCATAACACTTTGTTGGGATGATTTCTTGAAGTTTCTCCTTTTGATTGTAATTGTTATTGAGGATTCATAACTGAATTACCCCATTGAGTAGATTCTCTTCACAGTTCCTGCGCTGATACTCAGAGCTCTCTATAGCAGTAGTGCTCAAACTTTTGTACTGGTGATCCCTTTCACATAGCAAGCCACTGAGTGCGATCTCCCCACTTATAAATTAAAAACACTTTTTTAATATATTTAACACCATTATAAATGCTGGAAGCAAAGCAGGGTTGCAGGCTGACAGTTTGTGACCCCCCCCATGTAATAACCTTGCGACCCTCTGAGGGATCCCGACCCCCAGTTTGAGAACCCCTGTTGTATAGCGTTGGCCACAGGTATGTGAGAGCGAACCTTTGTGCCAGTGGCCTGTATTGACTATAATCCAGTGAAACATGAAAACTGTTGAGCAATATGAGGGAGGCTCATGCACATACAAGACAGAATTTTTGCATGAGATATAGCTAGAAAATATATACATTTCTAATTCTTAAGTTTTAATTTTTAGGGGCGTTTCTCAGGAAAAAGACGGCCAGATTTCTTCAGCAATCGTGTCTTCAGTGCAAAGTAAAATAACTCAGGTATAAATTAAGACATTCTTTATTGCTTACTGAAGTATATTAACATCATTGTAGCATGCTCCTTTAGATATTTTGTATAATGTAGAACAGGGATCGGCAGTCTTTGGCACGTGGCTCGCCAGGGTAAGCCCTCAGGCCAATGGAGGCGGCAGGAAGTGACGGCCAGCACATCCCTCGGCCCACGCCGCTTTCTGCAGCCCCCATTGGCCTGGGACAGTGAACCATGGCCAGCGGGAGCCTCAGTTGGCCGAATCTGTGGACATGGCAGGTAAACAAACCTTCCTCTCATGTGTATTGTCTATAGCCACTTCCTCGGCTCTATTCTTTTCATCTACTCACCTCACACACTTTCTACCCTATCATTTGTTGTTTCATTTCTTTCATATTGTTGAGATTATTTACAGTGAGATTTAATTCTTAGTTATTTAAAAATTGCTAGCCAGCAGATATATTAGTTTATAATTACAGTATGTGGTTTTGTGAAATCAAGAGGCCAGTGCTCTGGGAAAATTACCAGTAGGACTGCTGACTTCAGTGTGGAGAGTTATACCAGGGGTAGGCAACCTATGGCACACGTGCCATTGGCACGCGAGCTGATTATCAGTGGCACAGAGCTCTGCATTTTAATTTAATTTTAAATGAAGTTTCTTAAACATTTTAAAAACCTTATTTACTTTACATACAACAATAGTTTAGTTATATATTACAGACTTCTAGAAAGAGGCCTTCTAAAAACGTTAAAATGTATTACTGGCACGCAAAACCTTAAATTAGAGTGACTAAATGAAGACTCAGCACACCACTTCTGAAAGGTTGCTGATCCCTGAGTTATACATTTCAAACTCTTGATTAAAAACTAAGGAAACTTCTTACTATTTTTCCTCTATTCTCCCTACAGGATCTTATGGCCAAAGTGAGAGCAATGCTTGCAGCTTCCAAAAACATACAAACTAGTGCCTCCTGAGACTTGTTGAATTGACCATCAAGAAAACGGTGTGAAGAGGAACACTTTAAAAAACTGCCTCATCTCAAATGTACAGCCGGCAAATTTAGCTCATTTTGGATCAGTTCTCTTTTGTCTAAAGTTATCAAAACCTGAAGAACTGAAAACCTTATCAGTACGGAGCTGTCCCCTTGGAACTCGACTTTTTGCACCCAGAATCTCTCTTGACAGCTTTTGGTTTTTGTAAATTGATTTTTTGACTAATTCTTCAGTAAGATTTTATGATCAGCTGTCTGTCTGTATATATGTAAATATCATGTTTCTGTGATAAAGAATTACACAATAAAAGAGGAGAGAAACACCTTTTATTAGCTACACACTTGTTGGAGGTTGCTTAATTGTGAGTGTGTTTTTCTTTACTTTCTGTTAAAGCAGTTCCTCAGGCGATGCTGTTGCTAAGTTGAACTGAAACACACCTTTCAGCTTCTTTAGTTCATCAAATGGTCTAAGCACATACATTGTGTTACATCAGAGTTGGTTTTCACACAGCCTACAGAATTTTTTTATCCTTCATTAAACTCCAGTGTGCGGAACACATTGGAAATATCTGTTGTTTTCAGCGACAGCCCCCTTCGTTCTTCAAGATGAGCCTCTGCATTTTCACGCTGAAGGGATGGATCACTGTCCTGCCTTGTGAGCATCTGGAGCCTTCTGGAACCTGGGCCAGAGGGGCCACTTACCTCTCTCTCCACCTCCCATCCTGGAGGATTCCCAGGTGGGGTCTGATGTATGCTTGATCTTCCTTTGCCTTGATACATGAGGACTTTTATTACATCAGCCAGGAGAGTGAGTGAAAGGTTATCTATGTAAAATGCACTATATGTTCTACAACTATGACCCAACAGGGTCAGCTGTCTGGAAATGTCAGTCCTAGTTCAGGTTCTGAGGCATCTCCTTGTGCTATATTCATTGCATTGTTGTTACGATAGCTGCATCTCTACCTCGATATAACGCTGTCCTTGGGAGCCAAAAAATCTTACCTTGTTGTATTGAACTTGCTTTGATCCACCGGAGTGCACAGCCCTCCTCCTTCCCTCCCTCTCCTCCCCCCAGCCCTGCTTTACTGCGTCATGTCCAAATTCGTGTTATATCAAGGTAGAGGTGTATATGGTTTTAGAAAAAATTCTTCCTTGTTAAAATTTGATTTGGGGAGAATGAGATTTTTAGTGGTCTTTGTTCAGTCATGACCTGGCATCCAGAGCCAGTGCTTCTTTTCAGAGTTCTGTCTCCTCAGTCTCTCTCTTTTTGGGAGCTGTACTACTCCTTAAACTCCCACAAATAGAAATATGCAAAGACCACTCAAAGGAAAAAAATTGAAATATACACCACTACCTCGATATAACACCACCTGATATAACACGGCAAAGCAGTGCTGGGTGGGGGGGGGGGGCAGGGCTGTGCACTCCGGTGGATCAAAGCAAGTTCAGTATAACACGGTTTTACCTATAACACGGTAAGATTTTTTTGGCTCCCAAGGACAGCGTTATATCGAGGTAGAGGTGTAACTGTAAACAGAGTTCTTTGAGATGATCCTCTGCATGTTTACATTCCCTGTCCACCTTCCCCACTTCAGAATCTCAGGAATTCCTCAGTTAATGGCAGGAACTCAGGGGTGGTAGGGGCCGCTACCTCTTCTATATCCTTGGAATTGTAATAATGGGAGCTACACATTTACCATAATTGTGAGCGCAACAGTAATAAGTAAGTTCACAAGATGTCACAATAACCTATAACAAAATTTGATTGGAAAGGGGAGACTGAATTAGTCCAAAGAAAAAGGCCCACAATATAACTCAAGGCCTGTGTTTAAAACCATACCTAATAAACCAAAGGAGTTCAAGACTAATAAACCAAAATTGTCGTTTCAGATATTTGGCCTAATTGGTGGACAAAATAATGGAGATGGGCTATTCCACACATCACTGCTTTTTTGGAGTCTTTTTAAGGAAAGATGTCAGGGAGAAATATTGGCTGTGGGAGCAAGCGTCATGATCTTGGCTGCCACCCCCATCTCCTGAGACTGTGGATATTCATCCTAATTCTGAAATGTCCTGACCAGACTGGGCCAGAGAGAAGGACCCAGACAATACTTCCACTTCTACCAGCATTGGCTGAATCTAGGGTGACCAAACGTCCTGATATTTACTTTGGACGTGAATTGTCCCAATATTTTGCCCTCTGGCGCACAGGTGAGGGGGCTTGTGCCCTCCCACCCCAACTCCACCCTGGCCCCACCCCAACTCCGCCTCTCGCTCCCCAAATCCCTGCCCTGGGCCCCGCCTCTTCCCCAAGCAAGCTGCATTCCTCCTCCCCCTTCTCTCCCCGGCTTGCGCTAATCAGCTGTATGGCGGTGCAAGCGCTGGAGGGGGGCCAAGCAGGACGCGGCAGCCAGCTCGGGAGCTGGAGGCAGAGCGAAGGGGAGCTGGTGTGGAGCTGCCGGTGGGTGCTCAGCCCCCAACATTTTTTCCTATGGTCTTGGGGTTTTTTGCTTTCGTTTGTTTTTTCCTCCGCCGCCCCGGTTCTTGGGGTTTGTTTGGGTTTTTTTTGCTCTGCTGGCACCCCTCCCCTCCTCCCTGCGTCCCAATATTTCACATCTCTCATCTGGTCACCCTAGCTGAATCTCAGAACATCATCTGTCACATGAGATGTCTCTCTCCCACCCTCCATCCACCCACCATGTGCCCTTTTCCTTCCACAGCTTATTTCTTCTTTTCTATCTCTCTCCTTTTTCCGTCTGTGTAATTAGAGAAAGCTACATATTCTGCAGCACTGTTGCAAGCCTGAGACCAGAAAAAAGCAGCTGAATGCAGTGCCCTAAGCAGCCTGATGCTGGTAAAGTTTGCCAGGTCTCAGAGTGGGTGCTAAAATCCTGTGCAATGCCTCTGTTTCTCAAGCACTGGGGTTGCAAGTGAGAGTCAATGCCAGAAACAGAAGCTTCATTTTCTATCTTTGCTGTTTTTTACTTTCCCTAGGTGTTTGTTGGTCTTGTTTTGTCTTCTAGGAAATGGGATTGGCCGTTAACAACCGCAGTGTCGACAGCTCCAACCCATCTCAGTTAACTTTTTTCCCCCCTAAAAGGAGAGTTATTGCCATCTTTAATGCCGTGTTAGAGACTGTCAAACAAAGGGTTTTTTCCCTTCTTAAAAACTCCAGGGAAGGGGGAGCAAGGGATGTTGTTAAAATGAAAACATTACTTGATACTTTACATTTCAAATGCTTTAACTGTTTTTCCTTTTCTGTATGCTTAATAAAAGGTTAAGAAGGTATTTAATGGTGTGTTTGCCATGTTATTAAGCAGGTTAAGGTTTCTTTATACCTGACCCTGACCCTTGTTTAAAACTGTTTAATGTTGGACAGTGACACAGTCATGTTAACATCTTTTACTCTCTGGGCACATATACTCCATCTAAATTAATACAACAAAACCCTCCAGGATGGGAAGGGGATGGAGGGTGAGTGGGCACAGTGAACGCCACTTTCCAGAAGGTTCCAGAAGCTTGTGGCATTTGCGCCTTGATCCCACAAATGTCACTATGCGGCGGCTCATCTCAAAAAACCTCCAGTTACAGGGAAGCAACCTGCATTTCCTTAACATGCATTGTTCTCTGGTAAGTTTTTTAAGATATCCAACAGACTTGTGTTCTCCAGAGATCCAGGGCTCTTGCCGAATATAGAAGTTTTCATGCTGTTAAGAAAAATAATTTTGAAAGTTAGGGAAGATGCTATCGTGCCTTTACAAACAGCTAATAACAAATGTCAATTATGCTTTTTTGAAGGCTTGTGAAATTGATATAATTACAAGTTCATTTATAATCCGTTCTATGAAGTTCAATGAAACTTTTTAAATAATTTTTAAATAGAGTTAAAGTGGTCCAAAATCTAGGTTGAAAGTGACTGCAAAAAAGCAATAATTGAAAAGTAGATAAATTAAGATAGTTGTCTTTTTCCAAGTCTGAGCTGTATAGTTTTACAGCAAGTTGTATAACCTCTAAAATTGGTTGCTGTGAGCTCTGAATTAAAGGGGTTAAGTGTAGAGGAGGTAGACAAGTCTTTGGACTAAAAATTATATTTAGAGCAAGCATAGTCCTAGTAGGCAGAAGATGATGAAGTTATTTTTCCTGCAATAAGTATGCTGAGGATAATATTTTAATGAAGCTTTTTGGACATTGGCTTTTTATCTGCACTATTTCATTTTATTTAGTCAGCACTGATGTTGGAGAAGAGGTAAGGCAAATCTGTGATGGGCTGCCATTTTTTAAAAAAGGAAATATTTAAAGATATAAATGTGTGTGTGAGAAGAAATATGTCAGCCAAGATTTTTGAGAAACTAGTTTTGGATGCCTCAATGATTAGGTGTTCAGCGAGAGGCATCTTTAAAGGGCCCTGACTGTGAAAGGGATGGAGGACTGAATGCTTTCTGGAAATGATTTAATTACAGTAGTGGTGGTTCTAGTCTGCTAACAATGCCAGGATATTTTTGAGCATTCATTAGAGAAGGATGTATGAGAGTACACTGTGAAACCCAGTTCATTCAAACAATCAGGCTGCGGGTGATTTGGATTTCCATAACATAAGGACACTGTGATGATTAGCACCATACAAGTGCATTATACATATGCTAAATAAGGAATTCCATAACTGGACACCCTCTTCTGAAAACAATCAACTCCTGAAAGTTTTATTCCGTCAACTGCAACATCCCATTGCATTCAGCTGCCTCAGAGAGTATGTGTGATGGGAGAAGTAGTCTCCAAAATAGCAATAAGGATTCCAAAGATTAGAACCAGGGCCTTCAACTGGATCTAAACACAAGTGAAACATGTTGCTAGCATGTTGGCCAAAGGTCTAATGATGTTGGAGTTCGGATGCTACCACCCACCTCCTTGATAATTTTGTTCAGGAAAGCTGGAATGATGGCAGATGTGACAATAGTTGCCAAGGCTATTGGCACTAAATGTCCATTTCTTGAGAACTGGCTGCACTACCAAACATTTTGGTTGTCAGGTTGGTTTATTGCAGTCATGAGGAACAGGGATTTTATTCACAGGCAGCAACCCATGTGTTTTACTCCGAAATCTCCATAAGAGTTGTTAGAGTTCAGCAAGGAAGATGGAAAGATTGTCCTTTGTTTCGTTTTCTTGCTTGTAAGGAGATTTTCTAATTCAGCCAGTCCTTTCAGTGGGACAAGAGTTCTTCTCAATGAGTAGTACCTGGATACGTGGTTGGCGATAGCTCATTCTCTATTTTGCCAGCATATCTTTTGATGTTGCATCCCTTATGCAGTGACCTGTCTAGCTGCATCTCACGTCAAAAAAATGAATGCAGAATAGAAAATCTGTCCCTCAAGTTTAAAATGCCTTGCTGCTGCCTTTTTTTTTAATGGTGCTGAGTCAAGGCTTAATTCTTACTAAATTTCAGGCAAGCCCTTGTACCTTTGCCATTACTCCGGCGTCTTTGGTCCTTGCAGACTATTATCTTTCAAAATAAAAGTAGACGATTAAGTAAAATATCACCTACAACTTCTGTCTTAGGCATAAACCCTTCCCATTGAATGTGTCTTGATGGCACATCATGCCTGACTCTTTGCATAATGCAGATGCATCTGATTTCCGTAAGTTCCCTTTCTGCATGAAACATGCTTGCTATTCTATTCCATTCCATGTTGAACCTGCTTCTCTCTTGACCTATGATCATTGAGGTTTTAAAATAGTGTTTATTCTCAAGTTGGCCTAATAGGAAATGGTCTGATCCATTAAGAAATAGGGTTTGAATGCCTGCTGTCTGGCTGGTATCCAGAAGGCTGGTAGTTGTAATGTATGGCCTTCAAATTAGAAGGTGTAGAGCTGTTGGAGGAAAGGGAGGAAGAGAATGGGCTCTCAGGGCTTTGTTAGAGTAACTCACATGGCAAAGTTTTTTTCTTCAAGTGGAGCTGTATTGACTACAAAGAACCACAAGAGTTGGTAGTTCCAGAAAAAAATGGCAGATAAAATCCCAAACATGGTAACTTGGTGATCAAGATGGCCTCAGCTGCCTTCCTGCTTGCAGTAATTTTTACTTGAAGTGAGAGAAAACAGTAGTGTTTCTCCTTTGTAGGTTAGACTTTTCACAATTAATAGTAGCTCAGGTATATTTCTATTTCACTTACATTTAGCCAATGATAATTGGCAGAACTAGGGGTTCTCAGAGCAATATACAGCACAGTACCTGGGGCACCGAGATCTTTTATTGGTTACCTAAAGTACAATGAAACTGAGTCATCAAATAGATAACGTACATCAATTGCATCCATCCTTTTACTCTATCTAGTTCTCATAAAATTTAATGGTTTATTCTGGCACAAAAAAAGGGAGTTCAGACAGTATATAAAATAAAAGGTTTTGATATTTTTTGTTTACATGTATCAATATGTAAAGGAAAATAAATATATGTATAAAAATTTAAAATATATATAAAACGAATGAGGATGCAGCATAGATTTTCCTCACTTGTTGTAGATTGCTGTGCAATATAAAAATTTATGGGAATTTATATTTCTCCTCCCAAATAGAGTCAAAACCCTTACTACAATGTTATGATAAAGTGAGTGGCAGGTTGAATGCCAGTTTTGTCATAAATAAAAAAGCCCAATTCTGCAATAAAATAGGTTGGCCTGTTTTTGTGGCTGCTTTACAGATTTGTTCTCTTTAAAAATGTTGTTGCTTAATGTCTTCTTAAAATATTTTCTTTCCCTGTAACAAAATCTCCTTTGTCTCCCCTCGGTATGTCCTAGGTGAATGAGATGGACTGTTAGCTCCAGGAAAAGGTAATGTTAAACTGCATTTTCAGTGTTTACTGTGGCTTGTTCACATTTAACACTGTCCCAAGAGGTGGTTGTATTCTCTAGAAATAAAAATATAAGATTTTTTTAAATACTTTCCAAATGAGCTGTTTGTAAGTAGAAAATTTCATACTATTAAATGATAAAAGTGCCCGGGCAGCATAATTTCTATATATGTGCTCCCATTTAGAAATTTATATTATGATTCATTTTTTACAGTCTTCATGGCCCTTTTTAATCTGCTGTACCTGCTCGAAGTATAATACGTAACCTTAGGTTTAACAAGGAATGTAACTTTTTGTGTCTGGCATCTCAAATGGAATATGTGACCAGGTTGGAGACAGTGGGCATTTACATGTGTGCACTTTGGCCTAGCCCATATCTGTATAGGTGACTAACCCACCGCACATTGACACTATGTTTGAGAGTAACTCGGGATATTGGTGTTGTCCTTCAGAATTAAGGCCCATTGACAGCGGTCACAATGTACCTGAAGCCAGTCTTTTTTGTCTCGCTGTTTCGTAAGTATTAGATTACAAATATTTTGAGGATAAAAACAAAGACTCTAAAAATAGATACGTACATGTTGCAGTGAACTTCAGTTATAAAGAAGGCTTGTTTCTGGCATCTTTACTTATCCCTCATTCGATAAGTGCCCCAGAGATGTAAGGGTCTCAGACCCAATAGTTATTAGTTCTGCCACTGGCAAAGGGTCAAACCTTGCTTCCATTGAAGTCTAACAAAACTCATATTGACTTCAATGGGAGAAGAACTAGATCCTAAACCTAGATGAAAGGGTGGTGAGAGATGAGGGCTTTTTCATCCAGTGACCAGTTCAGTCCCAAGTCTTGCTTGTCAGGTAATAGCCATTTGTTTCTTATTGCCCAGAGCAGAAAATGAGGCTTTCATCCACCCCCATTCTGTTCTTTACCTAATTCAAGTTCTTGGTGCAGTTGGTTATGAATTCAGTGTCTGTGCTGCTTCACCTAGGATTGTTATATCCTTCTGTTGTTTTTCACATAGCTTTTAATTTTGCTGTCAGCAGTCTGCAGTCTCAGATCATTATATCTGTTGCAGCTTCAGGTCAGTCCTTTTATGCTGTGTGATGAGTCAGATCCCTCAGTTTTGATTAATATCAAGTGAAGGGTCACTTAAATCCATCTCCTAGCTCAGTGTGAACTGCCACATCTTTTGCAAACTCATTTATTTTTAAGCATTGCAGATATTCTGTTTTCTCAGAATTATGAAAACAGTAATCAAAGTTACAATAATAAAAGAAGCAAAGGGAGCTTCTAAAAGCTGTCTGCGTTCTTGGCTTACCCATCTTGCCTTTATCATGTTGTCCTAGTTTAGCAGCAGGTAGTTTTGAGTGTCACCCTATTGACCCCAACAATGAATGTCTTTCAGAAACTTTTGAGTCACAGCAATTCTGAAGAAAGGACTGAACTTCCACTTCTCGGCTGAACATACTCAGTAGCTGCATTAGTACAGCCTAGAATGTGGATCCACAATAACTTGTGTATGTCCTAGAGGTCCTTTTCCTTTCAGCATGTTAAATATCTTAATGATCTCTTCAGCCATCTGATGTACAGCCTGTGAAAAAGGCAAAATCTATTAGGGGAGGAGGTCCTCATTATATCCAGAGATACCATTTCGTTGTCTCTGCTGAACAGTTTCTGGATGTCTTAACTTTCACTTTCAGGTCAGCCTCTGTTAAATTAATACTGAATTCATACTGATATTGAATAGAACTATTGTTCTGTCAAGGAGCTGTCAACTGTTGAGGTCTATTTGCATTCTGTTGACATTGATCATAATTTCCCATCCATTGTCATGCTCAAATTCTTTGTAGCATAATGTATTTTGTTAGATGCCACTTATTCTTGAGATTATAAATCCTAGTTCCCGTTGCTGTTACTTTATGTACCCAGAGAGTATTGAGCACTGTTCTCTCAGTTTATCAATAAGGCAACACAAATTATTACAGTTCAGCATTTATTATGCATTTGGGATGCATGGATGGGAGAAAGGACACTGCTGATCCTCTTCGGCTTTCTGAATCCCTAACACTGGATATTTTGTTGAATTTAGAACATCCCTATTACCACCTGTGAAGAAATTGTGTAGCAAAGTCTCTCTAATTCGCTATTGAATTGACTCAGAAGGACACAACCCAGTTAAGATGAGTTTATCTTGCATGTTCCCTCTCCTATCCCACCTCACACAGCATGACTCCATCTACTAAGAAGCAAGGGAGTGAAAGATAAGTCAATCAAATTTATTATATAAGGGCAAATCGACCCAGTTCCGTTCTAGTTTTCTTTGCCTCCTGACCTGGAAGCATGGACTGTGGAGATACACTACCCAAATATCAGTTATTTTCTGCTCATAAGCTCATTTGGTTATAATCTTTTAAGATGCTGTTTGAAATCCTCCCAAAGTACAGCCCTAAGATGTGAACACTCCAGTTTTTTTATTGAATTATTTTTCTAGTGTGACTTAACTGCTTACACTTTCTGCATATTTTGTTTTGCCTCCAGCCAGCTCCTTTCATCACCAAAACTGCAGCTGGGTGCAATGTCTGGAACAGTTGGTTGAAAGTGAATACATGCTTGCTCTCTAATTAAATCTAGGAGGCACTCCCTCTTCCCTGAAACCAGCCTTCATGGCATTGTGCCTGCACTATTCTATCTGTAAATACAACCATAAAAGAATGCCTAGTAAGGCATATAATACAAAACAACTTATACCTTTGATCTCACCTTAATTTTCCTTGCCATGAATAAATACTGGAGGTTAAGTTTAGGTGAAAAAGTGCTTTGCTGGATTTTGTATATTCTTGAAGCAAGCTTCAATTTAGTCCTGCCTGTTATAATAAATCCTCATTTACCCTCCAATGATCTTGTAAAGTCCTAAGTACCTCATTTAATGCTTTTGCATGAAAAAGAATGCCTGTTGACACGAGTGAGTCCTTCACATGTGCAAAATGACAGGTACTACACAAACACACGCAGCTCTGCCAAGCCACTTTAACACTGACCTACTACTCTGGTAATCCTGGGCCTCTGGCACAGTTTGCTCAGAAAACATGCTGTGGAGAAATGTCATCGGAGAGCTGGACTGATGCTGTCAAATCCATTTTTCTCTTTAGACCTAAGCCGCATTTACACCACAGTTCTCTAAAGAAGACAGTCAGTCATTTCATGATAATACTTGACATTTATATAGGGTACACACCATAATCAAGCTGCACAGCAACCCAGTGAGGTCACTAAGATCCCAGTTATTGTGATGGGGCAATAGGCAGCCAGGCATTGACTTACCTAAAACCCATACTGAGTGGCAGACCTGTGATACCTGGCCTTTGCGTTCCTAAAGCCAGGCCTGATCCAGTAGTCTTTGCAGTCCTCCTTCTTGTAACCTAATGCCTCAGACTGTATTCCTAGGAGAAAAATCCTGCATTTGCTTTTGTTTCATCACATGGTAACAGGCCAGATTTGGATTTCATATTTTTTAAAAAAATCCAGGTGTGTTGTTCACAGCACTGCTTATATTTTCTGCATGCTGTTATTTCTAACGATTGCATTGCTGTCCGTTAGAGAGAGAACCCAAACCCCTTTAATTTTGCTAATAGCAACTGCCCTTGCTAAAAGTTAGGTGCTAAACATGGAAGTGGTGCCAAGCACAAGAACCTCCTTAAGAAATGTGATTGGCATGGTGTCCCACTGCAAGAAAAGTGTCTGAAATTGGCCATCCCCATTGGCTGATGATTTGTGATAAAGGCTTAACACAGTAACATTTTCCCCCGTTCAGGATGTAGTGTGACTGAGGTTGAAAAAAGGTGGGGCCTTTCTGCTTTAAACAGATGAAATAATTTATGATTTCAGCCAAAAAGCTGTAGTAACGATAATGCTTTTTTAATCAAGTGCTCATTGCCCACAGATCTTTGAGTGCCTGACCATAAACATAACAAAACCCAGTAATTATCGAACAGCATTATGACCTCAGTAAATCTTATGATATATGTAAAGTATACACGTACATACTCACTCCAGTGCTGTAGCCCCCCTCCAGTAAATACCTCCCTGCTCATTTAGCTTCACCTGGAAACCAATTTCGCATGAGCTCTGAAGGAGTGAGAGGATAAGCACTCAAGAGCTGCATGCTCTCTGTGGAGGAGCCTCCTGTCCTCTCAGTTTCATAGACTGGGATGCTCAGCAGTGACAATGCCATCTGGTAGTGCAGTGGTGGGAGTTTAGAGGTTCTTCAGGTGCACCATGCCTGCATGATTTATGACATTATGTACACAAAGTAAAACTGGCCAGCATACTTGCTAAACTAGAGGCAGCCAGTTCAGTTGATTGTAGCAGGAGTGTCAGGCTTACACCCACGAGAGACAGATTTCCAACTCTTCCATGGTAAGGATGACATCATCATCATCAGAGTGGGCTCTCTTTTCTCCACTTGCTATTGCACACGCCACTTCCCCATCTGTTGGGATGGCACAACGTCCTGGTGGTAATTGCAGCAGTTACTCAAATGGAATTAATGTTAGGAAAGTATTTTCAGCTGTCTTTTAAAATGCTTCAGCAGCTTAAAACAAAGAGGAAGGCCAGCCCCTTAGGACCAGGCAGCCTTCTGTGTCCCATGATTTGGGACCCTCAGATTTGACACTTTGAGAAGTCCTGACTAGGTGCAGCCTGCAAGTGGTTTTAAAAAGTTGTTGTATGTACCCACCAGGAGGGATTTTCAAAAACACCTAAGGAAATTGGAGCATCTTTAAATCAAGAGTGGATGCCTTTATGAAAGACTCCATGTACAGTCTCTTTAAAGGCTATCATAGATTTCACATACACCATAAAGGCTTCTCTGGGGCTTAGGTCTCCATGTTCATTTTGTGATCAAATCTGACTCCAAGGTTCAAAATTTTACTTTTCTATTTCCAGGCATTTTCCTCCAGCCCACAACAGAAGGAATATGGCCATCTTGTCCAGGCTGAATCTCTACCCCTTTACCTTCCCATCCACTCTGCAAACTCTGTCAGCAGGAAAAGGATTGGAATTGTCCTATGCTACCCTGGTAAGGTTATGGGAACTTTGCCTGGCTTTCTGGTAGAGGAAAGGTATTTTTCTACTTGAGAACCTAGTTATTTGCAAAGATGAATATCACATGCGTCATCCCCCACAACACGTGACAGATATTGCCTGAACCAGTGTTGCTGAGAGAGGCTGATGTGCTGCTGATGTAACATTTCCAGAGCTAACTTCTTCAGGTACGTTTAGGAGTAGGAAATTGCAGCACATAGTCTGGAAGCTATCTGTATTTAGACATGAGTGATGTGTGAAATGTATGTGATGCGCTTAAAATGCTCCCCATTCTTTTACATCGCATCGCCAGCAGGCTCATGCATTGTCGTTTCTTTATACATACCTGAATATGCCTGTGCTCAGCTGCATCTCCCACTTTCATTATCTGCATGGGCATAAACTAGATGACTTTTTAAAATAGAAAATGATAGAAATTGACAGGTACAACCTCACATTGTGCAAAGAAAATAACATTGGACACACATCTTTAATTACATTACGTTCCCACTGTCTGCAATCTCCCATCAGAACCAGCACTGGCTAATAATGACTGACAGCATCACAACTAGCAAAAATTAAAACCATTATTCACAGAGGTGTGACTTCTTTCCTTTTCAAAGCTTTCTATATTAAGGTAGCACAGATAATGTGACAAGGTGGACGTTGAATGATCTATTACTTGTTGGATCCCAGAATACTGTAAAAATGAGAGCAGTGCTGGCAAACCGGATGACATTTGTCCAACGTTACTTAACTGAGTAGCGTTCACTTAGCTCTGACGGCCTATTGATAACCGTCACCTAGGGAGAGCATTGGTAAAGTAATTTGAGTTGAGCAGCTAATGCATTCGCACTACTAGGCACTGAATGAAAATTTGTTCATGCTTTTAAGGTCATTACGAACTTGCAGGTTAGGCAGCAACCTGTGACAGGCAAGAGGACCTGTGGGAGTAACTTCAGGATTTTCTTCTCTAGATAATGGGCAACTCTGGACTAATTCTTGGGCGAGCATGACTGCACCACCTGCTTTGGAGAAGTGATAACGCTGGATCCCTGCCTTATTAGTAAAGAGAGAGGGCTTAGTGAGGGCTCTGATGCTTCATCCCTCTTGGTTCAAGCATGACGCAGAAGACCTCTGCTCAATAGGGTTTTTGGAGATGGTTAAGGGTGTGCTTCCCAGAATGATGAAAGAGTGGAAAGGAGCTTTTTTGTAACGGGCAGGCTGCTAGAGATCTTTTTGGAATAATTATTTTTATGTGGATGGGATTTTGTTGTAGTATTAATGACAGGGCACCTGGAGCTTTGTGTAGCAGTCTTATTATTTAAATCAAAATAAATAGGTCTTATTTGCCTTGCCTTTCTATCCGTAGATGAGTTATCCATGCCACAATAAAGGGCTAAGTGGGAGAGAGATTAAAACTAAATGATCAAGGATGGGATAGGTGAAATGACCGTGGTCCATGGATTGGTAGGTAATGATGAAGGAGTACATGCTTAATCCTCACAACTGTTTGTTTTAAAGAGAGCCATCTATCTTGCTCAGTTCAATATGCTGAAATTCACACACAGAGCACTGTGGGCTGTGTAGGAACTCTGAAATGTAGTTGAAAAATAAATTTGTATTTTATTCATTACTCAGTGTATTTTCTGCAGACAATGCAGAGGCGTGTGACTGCAGCAGTCCTATTCCAGACACATACAATGGCAGGCATAGCCCTCTTTCACACAAACAAATTCCAGATACTGTGTATTCTAAAGGAAATCATTTTCTTTGCCTTTTTGCTGTGAGAATATGGTGATGCGTAAATGCTACTATTCAGCCTTTAACAATGGCCCTGTTGCGGCCAATTTCCCTGTCTAAGAGAGGAAAGAGAGGATAGAATATTCTCAGCAAATGGAGCAAAGCATTGAGTCTGTGGAAAGCTAGATACGAATGAGTTCAGTAAACTGCATGTGTTCAGGTTCAGCCAAACAGCTTAATATCCTGCAATTGGCCACCCTCTGGAAGGCCAGAGAACGGACTTGGGGAATAATTCCTCCCATCCTGTACCACAGCAAAAGGTCAGAGATTCTTCCACTCTACACAACAAAGAAACGACAGTAACCACCCCCATGTCAATATCTAAAGCTGCAAAATGGAATCTGAAACATAGTTCTGGCTGGCTGTTTGGCCCAGTCCTTAGAGCATTCTGGGTCTTTCAAGGGGAAGAACACTTTAAGGGCTCCCAGTTTGGATGAATTTTCAGTAAGCTATACAACGTTAACAAGTTTCTGATAGGAAAGATCTAGACTTCTGCAGTCCAGTCGCTGAGCACAGCAAATCAGTGATTCCAAAGTAACTGCACAGGAGATTTTTAAGTTTATACCAATAGGTCTTGAACTCAAAGTCCAAACTGAACATCACCAGACTCCGGGGACAGTTTAAAATACAAACCCAAACTTTCCAGATTTCTCCTCATATAAACGTTGGGGTTTTCCAGATCGATATCTGTATTTTGCCATGCTGGCCTTTTATTAATAAACTATACAAGCTGTACGTTACAATGGATGCTCCAATGATGTTACATTTAACTGCTACGTCCTTCACAGTCACAGCAGAGTCAGTGATCCACTTCAGACATCATCACTGATACAAAGCACCTTCTCAGCCGTCTTCCTGTCAGTGAACTGTTACCTTAATGAACAGCTTTCCAGCACTTTTCTATCCATATCATGTATCCTGAGTTCAACTGACAGTTCAGCCTTTTCACTGTAAAAAGCTTTCACTTCCATCTCCTTTTGCCTAGACAGAAATTAAGGGCACAAGTGGTTTGCAGAACCTTTTATACAGTTTGTGATCTCTTTAGTAGAATGGATTGCCTGTAAAATTCTCGGTCCCTGGGATGTGACGGAGAACTGCATTTCTGTTGAGTGTTCATACAGTGTCTAGCACTATGGGTTCTGGATGATTCCAACTCCTAGGTAGTACTGCAATCCAATTAAAAACGTTAACTTAATCAATGTATACTTTTTCCATTCTCTTAATTCCAAGTGTTTCTATTCTTTATTACATTGTGTAACAATTTCACAGACAACTGGTACGATAGTGGGCTGGCAGAGTTTAGCATGTTGCTATAAATGTACAACTACATACATGGAGAAGTATAGGGTATCTAAAGTCCGAGTCGACGTTTGTACAAATGCTGGATGGTTAATTATACGGATATGAACGCCGACTGCTGTTTGGTAGCATGCAGCTGCAAATAGTTCTTGTGTCTAGTTACGTATATGGGCTGCCCACTTACTAAGCAGTGCTGTGCGCAGAGAATAGGGATGCTATTCATTGCTTAATGTTTGCCAAGCAAAATAAGTTCTACAGAAGTTCTAACTGGTGGCCAGGCCATTTAGAGAGTTGCAAAGGGGTTAAGAAAGAGGTGTCTCCTATATCATTGCCCCTCCAGCTGGGCATATTGCAAGATGTTATTACCTTAGGATAGCTGGGTACCTGTAAATGGCAAAATCTGGGTATCAGATTGGATGGGCTTGTTTAATGGTCAAATCAGGTATGGTAAATCCTATGTCTCCCTCCAGCATTAAGCTCTCACACCCCTAATATAATAAAGTAATTATATGACCCTTTTCAGAGAATGACTCCGACACCGGAAAGATTTGATTATTCTGAAACCAGCCAGAAAGCTTTTTTTAAAAAAAGAATGGGGCTGTGCGGGGAGGGGAGGGTCAACTTTAAAACACACAAGAACCTGATTCGAATGTATAACTGCATCGACAGCCATCTGAACAACTGTTTTCTAAATAAAATGAAATGTTTCATTGCAGTGTAAAAATGCTGCTTTCAGAAGAGGCAGTGGACTGTAAATGGAGAACAAGTCAGTCTCTATGAATAACAAATCAAATTAATTTTTTATTCTGCCAACTGCTGTCATGAAATAACCAGGAAAAAAGCTGTAAACAGCGTGTTTGTGATGAAACACTGTAAATCACTGAATCTAACTTTTAAAAATGGAAATGTCTGGAGGAAGAGCTGTTGCACTATCTTGAAATGCCCATGAAAATTCAAAAGAGAGAAAAGAAATATATTAAAGTGTCCAATTTGTAACGTAACACCAGCCTGCCCTTTCTACTCTCTGTATCAACAGAAATGTTAACAGAATAATTCTTCATCGCCAAATGTTTTTGTGTGACTAGATCTACTGCAGTGCTGTGGAGATTCTAAAACAGAGACCTGGGTTGGCTCTAGCAAAAAATAATCATTCCCTTGTGACAACACCAGAGTGAACGCTTTTTTGGGAGACTGGCTGTAAACAAGCAAGGATAAAATCACCTTAGTAGCATTGTCATCATCACAAACAATTCCAAAGGGACGTAGCTTCCTTGTAAATCAAGCACCACGCAGATTGATCTGCAGCAAGGTCCTTAAAGTGGTGAAGCTGGATAGTCAGTTTATGTCCATCACAGGTGACCTTCGTCTGCCACCAATGCTTTGTGATCGCCAAACTTGTAACAGCATTCCTTGGTAAACATGCTCCATAATTCATTGGTCTTCCATCCAAATAATATGTTTGTACCAAGAAAGCTGCCTCAACTGCACCAGTCTGATGGAGGCAGTTAGTGGGTTCAGTTATGAATATCATCGTTACTGAACTTGTCCTGCCACTTAATGTGGAGCAGCTAATGGAGATGAGAAGAATCAAAATGTCAATCCTCTGCTCTTCAGCCTTCCTTGGTATACACATTTCTCTTTTGTACCATGAAGATGATGTAACTGTGGTTCCATAGATTTTGTAGTAAGCTTGATGTTCCAACATCTCCACAGAGCCACTGAAGATCCCGTAACATGGCGGAAGCTGCTGCTCCTTAAGCATCCACATCTTTTGAGCATCCTCCAGTCCTGCCCATGGTGTTCCAAAGTATTTGACAGTTGCCAGCTGCGCCATCTTCTGTCTGGACAAAGAGATACTGAGGCAGTTGTAATTTAAAGTTTGGAGGCTGCTTGATGGTAACGGCCAGCACCTTAATTTTGTCTGGGTTATTAACCAAACCAATGCACTCTGCTTCTTGCCAGACCAGATCAGACATGCACTGCAGTGATTCACAAATTGGAGCCAACAAGACGACGTCATCAGCATATTCAAAGTCCTGAAACAAAATGGTGTTCAGTTTGACACGACTGACAGCTGCCCCTTCAAGTTTATCCATCAGCCAATCCCTTTTATTATAGAGAGCTGTGAAATAGGGTGACCAGACAGCGAGTGTGAAAGATCAGGTCAGGGAGTGGGGGGTAATAGCCTATATAAGAAAAAGACCCCAAAATCAGGACTGTCATCTGGTCACCCTAATGTGAAAGCTAGAGAAATCTATAGTCTTGACTGAATATTACAGTAAAGGATATGGTGCACACAATGACTAAAATACCCTGTGAAATAGGAGCACCAAAGCCCAGAGCCTTTCTGTTGATTTCAATGGGATTTGGACCATGACCACAGTAAATATACAAGAACATTACAACACAAATCCATTGATTGCTTTTGATAACATGGTTTTTGACATGGTGTTGATGTGCCCGTGGACTGGAAGGGGTAAATAGTCACTCATGAGTAGTGACCCTTCTTCCATATTGCAGTTCTCCCAAGTGTGCTCTGGGGAGTTGTTGACTGTGGTTATGGGTGTTGATGAGCTGGAGTTGGTTTTGAGTTCCGAGACGGGACTTTTTGTTTTGACTGTTAATTTGTTTTAAATGTTATGCCCATGCATATCTCATTACAAGATTGAGCTCTTAGACTGCTACTGTGATGTGCAATGTCTAAATCTAAATAAAGAAAATGCTCTGAGAAACAGAGGGAGATTCCTGAGGCATTTTGGTGCTTCCTTGTCATCGCCTGTAAAATCCATTATATTTATCAATATATGGGATTTTTTTTAAAGAGCAGACTCCTGCACTGTTGCCAGATGTTGCTGTTTAAAAAGATAGAGTAAAAATGTGTTTATAAGGCTGTGTTGTTATGTCTTCAGTTTTAATTTACATTCAATGCACTTTTTAATCTATAGGCAGATTAGTGCAATACTACAAATTATGTTAACTGCTAAATTTAATTGTCATGATTCATCCAACCATATTCTGTTATCTGACTGATTAAGTAAATGTGCAACATCAGGGCCCAGATTTCTTTGCCAGTTGCTCTGACATTTCTACCTGTTAATTTCCTGGAGTGAACGTTACTGTGGGGCTTTGATAATTAATGGCAATGTATTAATTATGTTAATCTCCAGTTAAAGTGCTCTTAGGTTGCACACTTCTGCAGTTATAGGTTGAAGCATTATCCACCATAAGCACGTATCAAAAATGTGATACCAGCAGTACAGTCCACTCTTTAAAAATATTGTAACTAACTAATAAAGTGAAGAAGATGGTTTTCTGGTTAAGGCACTAGATTAGGACCCAGTGTGATCTTTTGTAGAACACTGGCACTCTATGCTTCAGTTGCCCATTAGTAAAATGGAGATAACACTTCTCCCACCCTTTTCTGTCTAGATTGTAAACTCATTGGAGCCGAGATCATCTTTCTAGGTATCTGTAGTGTGCCAAGCACACTGGGGTCCAATATTTTAGTGCTGCAGGCAGCACTGTAATATAAATACAAATGTTTTTATACCACATCTGTCACCATGCTATATGAGCACAAGGTACCGTACCTGGCATTACATTAATGTCTGAGAATTTACAGACATTCATGTAGAAACAGGATTCTAATACAATATAGAATGCTGGAGCGGGATCCAGTTTCACGTTAAAGCTCTTTTGTAACTCTTGTATCTTTAAAGCTACCTCTTTTTTTAAGCCTGGAAGTTATTGATTTCCTTTTCAGTTACACAAATGCACTAAAGACACTTTTGCACCGGGTCAAGTTCTCAGCTCTTAAAAGTTAAAATATATTAGCTGGCACTACCACGTATTTTTCATCTCACATCTCAAAGTCTTTGGGCTGAGGCAGTAATTTGCCCTTGTTTAAGAGGAGAAACTGCCAGTAACAGTATATTTAGAGAGTGTCTTGCAAGTTCCTTATGCACTATGGATTTGCTTTCTTTCTAGCATCTTGAGAATTGAAGAGTTATCTGACTGAGGGGTTGATTCAGAGCATCTTGGAGGTAGCTAGATAGGATGATGCGTATAGTTTACAGGAGGATGGGTGCTGATGTGAGCCTAGAAGATTTAATACGTGGCCTAAAATGAAACTTCAGTGTTTTGAGATCTGTGTCTATTTCAAAGACACATTAATTTGGGGGGGGGGTAAGTTTTCTTTTCAAATAGGAAGAATTACAGCTGAACATCTGCAATAATTCCTTAGTTTAACAACCTCTTCTCATTGATGAATAGTTTTGAAAGGGGATGATTTTGTAATCCCAGCTATTCATCTTCTGAATAATTACGTTTATAATTATTACAAAAAAATAATGAGAACGTCTCCGTATGAATTTTCTTTCATTACTTTATTTTAAAATACATGCATTGTTTTGAGTACCTGCTTGGGGGAAATTGTTACGATAAAATAAGAAACGTAATGATCATTTATAAGTTACAGGAATCATTATCATACCATATAGGGATAAGCACTCACACTGTTTCATTCACTGGAATTCTGTGCTAAAAACTTGAATAGTAGTTTCTGTAAATTAACCTGGTATAAAGAGGATAATTGTCCTGCTCACGCCTGGGGTAGAACTGCTGTAGCATAAAAATATCATTTGGCACTTGTGAAGAACATTTAAAATAAACTGCTACTTTGTCCATAGTCTTGCTCTTTTTTCTACTGTTTGCTCAGAAACACACAAATGGGAGCAACTTCGGATGATTCGGTGGTTCTGTGCTTTTCTCCAGCCAGCAGCGAATTTCACGCTGGATGTGTTTGGTTCTTAACACGTCATTTTTGGGGGTGGCATGAGCCTGCTCATTACCAATAATTACACAGGGCAGCATTGTTGCTAGTGCTTTCTCCAGAGACCCAAGCTGGTAGCAGGAACAGAACGATGATATGCCAAGGTAGAGATCTTTTTGGCAGGGAAGCATGAGGCGTCCCTAAGATGATGTCAAGATTGAAATGTAATGACAGAGCTAATTAAGGGTCTGGCACAGTGCTGAGCCTGCCCTGTACTTACAGCAAGTTAAGTCATGTGCTAATATTGGTAAAGAGTTTCTGTTAGATTCTTCTAAACACAAAGTTCTCAGGGGGTTCTTTTGCAGCCTTTTCGGTGGCATCAGTCTGCTAATGCAATAAAACCCTGTTCCTGAAAACTCTTGGGTGTAGTAGCAGCTCATTGACACCAATGGAACGGCTCATGGAAATTAGCACTGTGCTTGGGAATGTTTTCAAGGTCAAGATCTGTTGGTGACAAGTTCTGATTGCAGCACACGGACCATGCTGGATGAATGTGTGTGTGCACGAAAGCGCAAGTACAGACATGAGGAAAAATACACTTCATTTGCATCAAGAGGCCAGATGTGTGTAAACTAATGTGCAGCTCAAAGGGCTGGGAGAGCAGCCATCTCCCTCCATTACTGAAAAAGAGGGTAAGAGAGCACCTCCTTCCTGGACCTTCCAACTAAACTGGGTGTTCTCATTGGGCTGTGATGCCAGCCCAGTCCCGCAGGGCCTTGCCACATGTGCGCAGTGTGGAGCATTGACTGGAATCATACCAAGGTCTGACCACTGTGGTGGTTAAGGGCATTTAGCAGCTCACAGGATCCAGGCCCATGGTGAGCAATAAGCTCTTATGGTCCAGCTCTGTTCCAAGTAACTTTGGGTTTTTTGTCATCCATTCTCCCCACAAACACCATGCCAGTCTGATAATCATCCTGTAGGAACCACTATGGGCTCATGGGCCAACCTGGGGCACTGGGACAGTTGCAAGGAAATAGTGAATGTTTGGGGGACTAGGGTCTCAACAAACTGGGAAGCCAAGAGAAACTCTGAGTAATGGGGAAGAGAGAGATAAGGGAGCTATGGGGAACTAAAACAAAGAAAGGGAAAAAATTGAGGTCCAAGGGAAGAAGCAAGAGGCAGGGAGAAGACCATATAAACTAAAGGTGTTAATAGCTGAGAGTGCAGACAAGATTTATGCAAGCAAATATTTGTGGGTCTTCGATATTTTCACAGCCCATTACACCACTATCACAATCTATAAAAATATAACACCTTATGCTCCTTAGCATCTGAAGGTTACTGCTGTTTTTAAAAAGCCCTGTTGCTGTAAAGACTGTGGATAGTATAATTTATGTCACTACAGGATCTTGTAAGTGTTGTCCTTTCAGAACTTCCTGGAGACATCCAGGAATCATTTCGGGTGCACAGGAAAGCCTTGTTTTTCTGTAGGATCTACACCCCTCAAAACAAGCAACAGCTGGTACCCTGTAAGCATTTGCGTTTCTTGGGGGTATTGCCTATTGACCTTTTAAAAACTCCTACCACACAAAAGGTTTCCTGACAGCTCTAAAATGAGTGAAGCAAAGCTGTTGCCTCCGTTTCTACCTGCGTGTAATTAGTAACTATCTAGTTGACCCTTAAATTCATCTAAATATGCCCTGGCATAATTGAAGCTGCTCACATAAATCTCCATTCAAAATTACAAATGGACCTTTTGGAGAGATTCACCTACTCCCTAGACACATCTGTACAGATATTTTCATGACTTGCAAAGAGAATTCCTGCATATGAGCCCAATCCTGCAACACGGCTCTTGAGGACCTTGGGATTGCTCACGGGAAGGAGAGGGGTTCAGATGAGAAGTATTTTTGCAGGCTCAGAGCCTATATCCTTGCTCGGCCCAGGTGCAGATAACATGTTCATTAACTGCACTAGGGTAACCAGATGTCTTGATCTTATGAGGACAGTCCTGATATTTGGGTCTTTTTCTTATACAGGCTCCTATTTTCACCACCACCACCACCACCACCTGTTCTGATTTTTCACACTTGCTGTCTGGTCACCCTAAACTGCACAGTGTCATTGACTGCACTGTGCACGCCCCACAGAACTTGGAGAATCTCTTTGTTGGGGTGTTAAATTAGATCATTTTCATTAATGAGTTGGTGGTGGCTTTGGGACCACACAATTCAGCCTGATACTGCTCAGGGACAGGCCTGGCTCTGAATCAGCCGGAGTGCATTGGTGGAACTCTGCTCAGGAGACTGTGACTGGAGGGTGAAGCAACTCAGGCCCCTGTTGTAAATGGCTTTAGAAGTCTCATCAGTTTCTTCCTCGCAGATGAACTAGATAATATGTACTACACACACTTACTCTTACAACCAGTGTTCTGCTTTATCCTCCCACTGCCATAGAAACAGTGAAACATCCCCAGGAATATTTCTAATCATGCTTATTTGTAATTTTTTCTCTGGATTGTTGCTAGGTCCCGTACAAAAAAACCTCAGGATTTTCCTTTAAAAGATAATCTCCTGTCCCTCCCACCCCCAAAATAAATCTGTCATGTTTTTCATAAGAATTTTATTTTACATGATCAGTAGCAACTTTATCAGTGTCAGGGGGTAGCCATATTAGTCTGTATCCACAAAAACAACGAGTCCAGTAGCACCTTAAAGACTAACAGATTTATTTGTTAATAGCAAATAAATAAACAAATAAATCTGTTAGTTTTTAAGGTGCCACCGGACTCCTTGTTAACTTTATCAGTATTTCTAAGCCACCTGTTGGCGAAGCATCTAAAAATACCACCATGTGATAGAACATCTGAGCAATTCTGAGATGACTATTAGACCAAATTTTCAGCTGGTATAAATAGGTGCAGCTCTGCTGACTTTGATGCAGTTCCACCCATTTACATATTAGCAAAAAATGTATCCCTTCTTCTGTAGCTCAGAAGGAATGGTTTTGTGGTTCAGGCATTGAATGGGACTCAGACCCGGGTTCAAATTCCAGGTCTGGCACAGATTTCATGTGACCTCCAGCACAGCAATCTCTGTGTTTCAGTCCCGATCTGCAAACTGGGGGATAATATCTCCATTCTCCCTTGTCTTGTCCGTCTAGATTGTAAGCTATTTGTTGCAAGGGCTGTCTAACTCTGTACAGTACATAGCATAATGGGGTGGTCTGATCTCCGTTGCAACTACTAGTATTATCATATTAACATTGTAACTGTAATTACGTAAATCTACTTTTCTCCAAAAACATTTGAAGAATGGGTTGTCTTTTATTCTTTCCTTTCTCACACACACACACACAGATCAAAGCAGCACCTGATATATGCACACACGCTGGTCAGTTATCCATTATTTAAATCCTTTCAAGAGTAATTACCAACTGGGCCTGAGTCAGAGAGCATTCTCTTGTTTGCCGGCTGTTGAACAATCTGTCCTACTTCCATTTCAAAATCCCACATAATTGGCTAAAAATACCCCAGGCAGCCCTAAGTTCCACAGTCTCTCTGAATAATTATTACATTTATTTTTTTAATTGATTACTGACCTTGTCAACATGTAGAGAAACAGCAGGGGTTCTACCATTTGTAAAGGATGAGGGCTTTAGAGACTACCAAAACATGGTATTTACGTTGCAGTGGCCTGCCTTTTCGCAGTAGTACATTCAGCACGTGTATGATTTTTTTGAGAAGTGGGAAGAGAATTAATATTTTCATTCATCCTCCCTTTTTATTTCTAGAAATGCTGCAGTGCCTGCAAAAGCATTTGAGCTACTGCTAAAAATAAATACATTCCTAACACCCAATTATTTCAGAGTGGAAGAACTAGTTGTGATTTAAGTTTTAAGGCAGCATTCAAACAAGCCTCCAAAAATGTGTCCAATTTGTAAGTGATTATAGGCATAGCATAGGGGAGAGTGCTGCTGGCACCTGCTCATCTAAGGGAAGGAATGCATGGGATGATAAAGGAGCAGGAGGTAGCAGATGAGAGATAAAAAGGAAGGATGGGACGGGGAGAAAACATTGTGAAGAAGATGAGAAGCAGAACATAGTGGTTGAATGAACATGTTTCGCTGTATGATCCAAGGTCTTTATTGATAATGTGATGGGATCAACAGAGGCTGATCTGGCATGACCAGTCCCTGAGGTTGCCTTCAGCCAGAAAATAAGTGCGTTTTGTGAAAAAAAAATGAGGTTTTGAAATATTTCATTCCAATGTGGAACCAAAAAGGGGGGAAAAAATTCTCTCATCCACATATACACTTCACCTTCTTCCACAGTGCTTAGGGCACTTACCTGGGCTGAGAGACCCAGGTTCAAGCCCCTGCTCTGCCTGTTTCAGACATGCCCTAGCCAGCTGGCTATAGAGACAGTCTCTCTCTCTCTCAATCGCATGTTGGAGCTTTTCCACTTTGTATAAATAATGTAATATTCCTTGGGACACAGAAAGAGAAAGAGACTGATTCTATAACGCAGTGGTTAGGGCCCGGGATGTGGGAAACCTGTTCTGAATCACGCAGAACAGGGAGTTGTATCCCATGGGTCTCTCATGTTTCATCTACTTTTATTCTATCCACATGGCTGAATTGGGTGAGGGGGGTGTCAGTGGGCAAGAAGATGCCCTTAGTGCCCTCTGGATGCACTTGGGAGTCCGGGACTGAACCATCCATTAGATCCCAACTTACTTTCAGGAGCTAAAAGCCCCAGGGAGAGAGTGTCATAAAAACACACACTGTTTTGGTAGAAAATAACATCAGACCCTTCTCCTGACAACAGGGAAAGGGCCATAAGAACTGGAGGGATCTATTCAGATTGCCAAGATGCCTTAAAGAGGCACTAAACTATTCACAGTATAGGAATCCATCCACATGGGTCGCTAGGGTATCCACTCATCTGCAAGTAGTCATCACTATATGACAAGATCCAACATGATACGTACATCAAGCCATGAGTCTGTAGTGGGGACGATAACTCTTAGGCATCTCTCCCTACTGGCTGAAAACTGGCTTTCTTTTATTGCATTTTTTGTTTCTCTAAGTAAGAGCATCTTAATTTTCCTGTTACTTGTTCTATCAACCTGTGATAAAATGGAGGGAGTCCTTCCATGCTGCAAAAGGAATATTGACGTTTTCGAAGGACATTTCTGTTTTCACCAACAATCTGACTTGAATTAAGGGACTCAGGGGAGGTGGGGGGAAGAGGGCGAATCAGCACAATCAAAACCAATATGTCAAAGAAGAAGAGGAAGGACCTTTCACAATGGCTAATGGACCGTCCTTTCGAAATGGAGTGTTTGCCTCTAGGGACAAAGTTCTAAGTCAGCCAAGCCTTAAGCGCCTGGAGATCATGCTGTCAATAAGACTGGGTAATTTCACGTTGCCTGCAAGTCAAAGAAAGTTTTTGGAGGTTCATTGCTTATTTATTGCCATGTTTCCTTTTGCTTTGTAAAAAGAAACAGAAAATTCCTGTAAGATAAAGACTCACCCGGAAGAAAGAGCCTGAGGATTTCTATGAATTCATCATTACAAATTGCTGGCAAAGTTAATTGAAGTGCTGGATGGGGCTGAGGAATATTTTTTTCTTAGATATATTCTTTGCCTAAGTGCACTCTCTGGTTTAATGATATTTAATGTATCCGTGTACAGAATAAAAACAGGTTCCTTCTGGGAAGTAAAAATACCATCTGAATTGCTTAAAATCTACGCATTATTTAAGGGTGGTTTGAGAATGATAGTGCTTTACAGGTGGAAAAGAGAGAGAAACTTCCCACTTTATTTTCAGGAGCAGCCTCTAATGCAAACAGCTGAGTTATCTGTTTCTCTGTCTGTCCCTTACTTGGCCATGTGTTGGAAGAGGAGGCCCTGCTACATCTTTTTGTGTGCCTTTTTCAAACAGTGCTCCCATTCCCTGGGGCCTGGGACCTATGCTGAGCCAGCACCAGGAGGTCATTTTGCCTTTTCAGAGCTTCCGTTGCTTGTTCATATCGGGATCATCTCTTCACAAGTGTATGGTAAATGTATTAAACATATCCTGTGGGACGCTTGTTTTGTGGCCTGGCTCTTGCAGCAGTGAAAGAAGCAATGATCCATGTTAAGGACAAACAGGAGGTAAAAGCCTTCAACACGCTTTACTGCATACAAATTACAGTCGCATGGCAGGTATCATTCATTTGGGGCATGTGGGCTGAGTCAATGGAAACAAGCTGCTCAAGTGAAATCCTCTCTGTCAGTTGAGAGCATAAACAAAAACAGGTCAATAACTTCAACAAAAGCAGCACAAACCCCTCTGATCTGACTGCTGTGTAGCTCCTTGTTTTAGACACAAGAGACCTGAATGCCCAGTAGCGCTCCCTGCAAGTTATGGTGGTAGGGCTGAGAGCATACCCCCACCCATCAGTAAGGGAAGAATTAAATAACAAGAAGAAAGATGGGGCTGCTGTTAAAGCAACGGGCCAGGACTATGGAAACCTGGGTTCAATTCTGGGCTCTGCTAAAGACTTCCTGTGTGTGACCTAGAACAAGTCATTTAATCTTTCTGTGGCAGTTCCCTAGTGGTAATGTTTGTTTTCTCTCATCCTGTGCCTGTTTTAGATTGCAAGCTGTTTAGGGTAAGGATACACTCTTACTATGTGTGTGTCCAGTGCCAACCACAGTGGGGTCTGATGTCTGCTGGATCTCTTGGCAGTACTTTAATACGAATAAGTGGGATCAGATACATTGGATTGGGGTTGTGATTATTATATCCATTGGAGCATTTGTGAATGAAGACCAAAGTTTCTTCATTTAGTGAAGAAAATATATAAAGATCAGTGCTTTTATCAGTTGTAAATATAATGAATTTAAAGAGCAAACCCTTGATTAGGTTGGGTTTTAATATTGCCATAAGTCTCAATGTGTACATTTAAAAAAAAAAAACAACACCATTTTCATTGTCCAGAAAGAATGCATTATAGGCATGTATATGTAAAGGTGCCATCTTCAACATCTCCTGCCATCAACTTCACAGCCCGGGCTGACAACTCACTCACGTGAATCCGTGGTTCAAACAATCTATGCTAATTAGTCCATCTCCATGTAAGACTCCACCGTTCATTTCATCGGCAATGAAAGCATGACAAATCCCACATGGGTCACTGAGCTCTGTGTCCTGATGGAAAAAAGGAGAGAGAGATCTGGAATGTGGAAAGTGACAGGGCTGAAGGGCCAGGCAGAGAGAGAAATGTGCCAAATGCACAGGTCGCAGAAATCAGCAGCACCAGTTAGAATTCTTTTCTGCTGTCTCGCACACTCAAGAGCTGGCACTCAGAGACGGGAGCTGAATTGTGACCAATTACTTGCCCAGTGAAGTTAATTGTGTCTGATTTTTGGCTGAACATCGCTAGAGTACAGCAGCCAGCAGGGTGCTGCTGGAGAGGAAGAAATGCAAGTTGATTTCTGCCACCTTGGGTTGAGGATTGCAGACATTCGTTCAGGCCACTTCACTAAATGAGTCAGTGGGCACAAGCAGTTTTCCCAAGTGATATCACAGTGCAACTCATGTGGAATTCACACAGCACTTTGGTACCAGTTTCTGAAAGTGAACACAGGGTCATGACATCTTGGATTGCAAACAGCCTCGCAGCAGGAGGAGGAGAGGAAACAGCTCTGCCAAGGAGTGCAGCTGAAGCTCCTTCACTAGCTGCTGTCCCTTCTCAGAAAGGGAAACTGTTTTCACACTATCTGATTACAAAGCTGGAATTCAAGTCACATTCAGGTTCACTGTGCCGGAAAGCAGGAGCCTCACTAGGCAGGGCAGTGCTGATCTAAATGGTCCCCAGAGACCATTAGCTAGAGTACCAGAATTTGGATTACAACGAGAAAACCTAGCAGTGTAGAAGGGAGATACTTAGTGGCCTACTCCTCAGGATAGTGCAGGTAAGACTTGACAGGAGAAGAGAGAAGCCCTGTAGAAGATGGAAGCAGAGTCATGGAGTGCAGGCCTGAATAAACAAAGGAAGATGATGATAGCCAGCTGGACTTACTGTAGGGTAACCCAGAGCCGCAAACCTTCTTTGAAGTGGGAGGGACATTGATGAAAAGACATCATCTGAAGACTTGTCTTTGGGTATGTCTACACTTGCAGAGTTTTTGCACTGTCAGTTTCACCGGTGATAGGGAACCGGTGAAAGTAAAGCACTGGTTTGTGTACCCACTTAATTCCTCAGGCATCAGAGAGTGTTTACATTAGCACAGGCATCGGCAGCCTTTCAGAAGTGGTGTGCCAAGTCTTCATTTATTCACTCTAATTTAAGGTTTCGCGCACCAGTAATACATTTTAATATTGTTAGAAGGTCTCTCTCTATGCCTATATATTATATAACTAAGCTAGTGCTGTATTGTAAAATAAACAAGGTTTTAAAAATATTTAAGAAGCTTCATTTAAAATTAAATTAAAATGCAGAGGCCCCCAGGCAGTGTGAGTGCCACTGAAAATCAGCTCACACACCACCTTTGGCACATGTGCCATAGGTTGCCTACCCCTGCATTAGCAGCACTTCCATCGCTGATGAAAGCAACGCTCTAAGGCAGCTATCCTACAGTGTAGCTCTCTTCAGTTTGACAATGGGTCTTGTGGGAAGAGGGGGGAGTGATCGTGGCGCATCCTGGGTCCCTGCGCAGCCTCCTCTCCCCAAACACCAGTCAGCTCCAGTAGCTCAGCATTGCTCCAAGCAGGGGATCATTTGCTCTGTGGAGCAGGCATTGTCACCTGGCCAGATAGTCATGTTCACCATCACATCAGTGAATCATGATTAAACCAGGGTCCCTGTTCCAGAGATTAATTATACAGAATGTTTAAAAAAAAAAAAGACCTAAACCCCACAATATTTCCTTTATTCTAGATAAAATTTGCTGCCTTTCTACTTCAAGTGATGTCCCCGGTTCTTGTATTATGAGAAATGGGGAGACCGGGCCATGCTGTTATCTTCTCTATACCATTCATTGGTTTATACATGTCTATGATGGTCCCTATTTTTCATCTCTTCTCTGAAGAAAACAGTCCTGCTCTCCGTGCAAGTTTTTCCATGCCCCTAATCATTCTCATCGCCGGTCTCTGAACCCTCCTCTAGTTCTTCTGTAACATTTTTGAAATAGGGTGGCCAGAACTGAATTTGGTATTCCAGCTAAGGATGCACCCTTCATTTTTATAATGGCACTTTCAGTATCATTCTCTATCCTATTCCTTAAGTATCTGCACACTGAGCAGAGGTTCTCATCTTCCCTATATCTGATTCAGTTGCAAGGAAGCAAGAAGTATATTGCAGAAGAGCTCTGTAATCCCAGATTCTGTAGCATCAGATGAAAGCCTCATGAACCTCTAGATTAAGTTTTAAGAGGGAACAAGAAGACATTTGCAGCTGCCTCGTTGATTTTTATATCTCCTCTCATTTCTGCATCCTGTTGCACTGCTCAGAATTAAATGCTTAGGAAGGCACCTGATGAAGACTGCAATCTCAAGAATGTAACTTACTTTTGTCATCTTTTTTTTGCATCCTAAAATCATGTTGTTAAAATCTTTTTTTCTTGTCCAAGGCATTGACTGTAATTCTCTTGTGTAAATGGTGAAAAGCGTGAGTAGCTGTTACTTTGACTTAGAGGTAGTCCCCAGGTCGGTTGGAAGTAGTTTTTTCATGCTAGTGGCTCAGTTCATAAGCTCTACAGCAAATATCACCCATCAGACAAATTGCAGAGCCGTGAAGAGGTTAGAATAGCAGAGTTGACTATCTTTTGTCAAATGTGTAACTTCTGAGCCTAATTCCTGTGATAAATTGGCACATAAAACATTCCAAGAGTAATCCATTTTTGTGACAATTGAGGCAGGATAGGAAAATTATAGAAAAGAAACCCCTTTTTTGAGATGTCTTCAGATTGCAGTCTTCTGACCTTCCTTAAACATTCATAAATTATAGTCTGAAGCTTCTGAGCTATTCCCAGTCCTAGCCAACAACAGTCAAGATAAGGGAGGCTAGTGACTGAATTTGTGACAGCAGCAAAACTAATATTTTGTGGTAAAGTCAGCCTGTTTAAAGTGTATAATCCTGCCTTGAAATTTCTGTCATATTATTTTCACCTCAAGCTCCTAAAGGGAACAAACACGCCATTCTGTTTTGGAGAGCAGCACTGAAAGGGTGAGGAATTGAATTTAGAAATTGGAGCTAGTGGTGCCAGTTTTATCTCATTAGCCAGCAGGTTCTGTGGCTTGTTATGATAGTCAGGGCACTAATAGAGGCTTTCAGTTGTCGATGATCCCGATTAGCATAAATCAAAGGGACAGTCACATAAATTAGAGGCAAGCCCACTTAGTTGTGGTCAGATAACTACTCATTTCCTGTGTACCAATAAAATCACCCTGCCTGTAACATGGTGGAATAGATAGGGCTCTAGTGTGGAAGTCAGAAGACCTGGGTTCAACTCCATCTGTGCAAGCTGCCCTGACCCATGTTTGCTTTGAACTCTTCTGGGTGCTTCACCTCTAGGTGACTGATTTATTCCTACGTCTGTGTTAAACTTTAGCCTCTCTGGAGACTGCCAGCAAGGATGCCAGTTGTGGTGGTTATATCCACTTATCCCAGTGTCATGTTCTGAGATTCAATCCAGACCTGTGAGGGCTTGTGTCATTGCCTTTCCTGTAACCCTGAGAGCCTTGAATGTTCTGCTGGTGTGGCTCACGGCCTGGATGCTGACAGCCAGCAGATAGGCATACACGGAGTATCTGCATGAAGCTCTGAACCAGCATTTCTGATTCCAGCCACCTGCTTGTTTGTTTCATCCCAGCCAAAGCAGCTTGAGTTACACCTGGCCAGGTGACCCCAACACCACCCAGTCCTAAGTTTTCCCAAAGCCACATGCTCTGCAATGTCCAGTCCTCCCCCAGCCCACTGAGAGGAATAATAAGGTATGCTTACTTCTCAAAAGAGACAAAATGCACAGGTTATCACTTTGACTCAAACTCAGCAATGGCTTGGTTTAGATTAAAAGTAAAATAAGTTTATTAACAAAAGGAGATAGCATTTTAAGTGAGTTCAAGTATAAAGGATAGAGTTAGAAATGGTTACAAGCACATAAAAGTGAAAAACTTCTTAGAGACTAAAACTTAACAAAACTACAGTCTTGGTTCAAGGTAAGATTCTTATCTCACTATCTTCCAGCAAGATGGCAGACCATCCCTAGGTCAGGATCTTTCACAGAGTCCAAAGGGCTCAGCTCCTCTGTTGTCTTAGGTGCTAAATGACTTGGAGTTCTTTGCCCTTCCTTTTTATAGTCTAGTGAATCTTCACAATGGATTCTTCTGAAAGTTATCTCCCAAAGCAAAGATCACTCAAGCTGTGAGGAAAGCAACATGGAGTCTCCTGGTGAAGGAAGTTTTATGCTGTTTTTTCCCCAGCAGATCAATTTGTATTTTAGCAATCTCCTTCCTTGGCTGACGATGATGAGTGGTTATCTCCTCCCTTTGTTGGCTTGATGGCTTTGTTTACCTTTTATGTAAATAGCATTCCCATTGTCTCTTACTGTACCTTCAAGGCGGCAAAACCATATTCCTTTGTCTAGGGTGGGGTAACTTCAGTCCTGCTTGGCAGACACACTTTAAAAACATAATTCCCAATGTGTTTATAATTTTGCATTTGTCCTCCTTTCAAACTCCATGCAATAATAGTAATG
The DNA here is from genome assembly GCF_025201925.1 of Gopherus flavomarginatus. Lineage (NCBI taxonomy): Eukaryota > Metazoa > Chordata > Testudines > Testudinidae > Gopherus > Gopherus flavomarginatus. The sequence continues at coordinate 20,492,214 of NC_066631.1, read as the reverse complement.
ATCAGCATGTCTGAACTTTCTATTGGTATCTTACATGGCAGCTTTTGGGTAGAGGTTATGACATTAGTGAGTTGGGGTACACTGAACTGGTCAGGCCAGTTAAAACGCTCTATAAGATACCAGTGAGCCCTTTGCCCTCTTGCGTTGGGATGCTGTTAGGTCACACCCAATAAGAACAAGACTGAGACCACCAACTCATTTTGTATAGAAGGGAAGGAAATGATTCAGAGAGCGCTGAGCTCGGGGAATTAGGGCTCTGCATTTCTGTCTGGTGTCCTGGCTGCAGTAATAATACTTACCACTTAACACCTGTGATCCACAGAGCACTTCCCAAAGCTGATTAACCGTTTTTACCCCTGCTTTATAGATGAGGGAAACAAAGGCGCACAGTCGTGAAGTGACTTGTCCAAGGTGAGCTGCAAATGAGCAGTAGAGCCAGGAATGGAAACCAGATCCTCCGACTCCCCGTTGCGGGGGCCACGCACTGGACCATGCTGTCTCACTGTCTCAAACTCTGTCTTTCCAGCTGACCAGAAATGGGCAGCACTCAGCCACCAAGCAAGCAGGATCCTGTCACACGACTCTAGCAGCAGCACATCTGGCTGACTGAAGTTGATTGACTCCTTAGGGAGAATCACTTCCAACCCTCAGCTAGAAGAACTGGTGACCACAAAGGCCTTCAGGAAAGGGTGTGAAATCCCCAGTGCTCTGGAGAAGATGTGGAAGTGGGGAAAGCTGGGGCGTTCAAAAGGTTTGGTACATTTTATAGTGATTCACTGAGTCCCTGGAGTGTAGACTAAGTTTTAGATTGTTGTTCTCTGCGCTGTATTGTATCACTGTTTTCTTTTATATGGATACACAAGAATTTTAATGTTTCCCCCACTCTCGACTCCACACCCATCCATGCTCTATAGAGAAGAGAAAAAATTCTTAAGGTGTAGTTGGATATTTGTTTCCAATTGCTCTCCTTGTTGTAAAATAAAAATCTTAGGTCCAGTGCACAGGCTGTTCATTTCCAGTGTCTGTCCAGATGACCCCCACTAGTTTTACATTGAAGTAGGGTCTAAAGATCGCAACTGAGATCAGAGCTGTTGTGCTGAGTACTGTACAGACACACAGTATGGGACAGTCCCTGCACTGCAGAACATACAATCTAAACAGACAAGAGAGAGAAATGAAGTTTCATTATTCCTATTTTAAAGACAGAGAACAGAGGCAGAGGAGGATGAAGGGCCTGCCTTGTAGAGATGCTGAATACCTGTCACTGCTATTACATTCAGCTGGAATGGCAAGAGTGCAGCACCCTGGATATTTAGACAGACCCCAGGGAACTTTTGCCCAAAGTCACATGAGAAGTTTGTGGTTGAGCCAGGAACTGAACTCTGATCAGTTTGAGAAAATAAGGATATATCCTTCCATGTGGCCTTGCAAGTAGAATGTGCATTTCGGAAAATAGAAAGTGGAGTCTCAGATCTTGATTTTATTGCTAATGCAAATCTCTTGGGGTTCTTTTTTAAGATCATTTAAAATAGCAGCAAATCTGATGTTTTAATGTTAATTTATCCTACAAACCTATTTTAATTCTGTTTAATTTACAGTTATAGCCTAAGTGAATGGACCTTGTCCGCTCTAACAGTAACTTTCATTGCTGTGATTTGGAGACACCTAAAAATAAATACTTTTTTTTTTCAGATGTACCTGGCATTGCTTTTGTTATTCCCAACTGGAGACTTTTGCTTAGTGTGGGAATTTGCAAACTCATTCTGGCTCTTATAGTGATGTTTGTAGGAAAAAGAATATTTTTCTTATTTACCAAATTGCATCCATTGTCTTTAAAATAGCCATGTTCCAGTTGGATAGAACATTTTTGTAAAGCCACTTTTTTTCTTAATGAGAATTTGCTGCTAGTAATAAGGCCCTGATCTACTCATTATGGCCAAAATTGGGTCTTGGCTCATCACCTCCGAAAATTTTAGGCCACTTCCAATTTCCAAGTTGGAAAATGTTGGCTGAATCGTGCTGGTTCTACTGCCTGAAACAAAATCTCCCTGTGTTCTGCATTGATTATTTCATACAAGAAGAGCTATATCTATGAAGTTCTAAACTTTGATGCCATCTTGAGATTTTAATATTTGCTTCCTAATGACACTGTAGTGCAGATGGACTGCTCAGGAATCATACTCAAACATGCCTTGGCTAACATTTGTATTCATTGTAACGGGTAGCGTTTGGGCTAAAGTGTCTGATGGCAAATATAGTTATCAAACCCTAATTAAAGTTCACCTCCAATATCCTGAGCAGCCAATTAAACCTCCAAGTTTTGCAATACGATTCCATTTGGCTTTTAATTAAATGCTAACCTCTGATAAATAGTTACGCCCTTGGGCAGCCATTTAAATCAGGTTTCAGTGTATGTATGGTTTACATTTTTTCCCCTAAACTTAGTGGGTCAAACTCATCTCTGATATATTTTCACCTCTTTCAATAGTTACCCCGGGGATAAGTTTTACTCTCAGGGTGTCCTTCAAATGGATGTTGTTGAGAGGGCTTCTACGGGGGATTTTTCTTCTATGCCTAAAAATTCTAACGTGTATGTCTGTGGTATCGGTAAAGACATTTCTTTCCATAGCACAATGTCATTCGATGCAGAAATTCACTCTGCACACAAATGCAGTTTGCTCATTGATGCACTGATACATTGTGGGACTTTCTTTCAATTTCACTAAAAGGAGGATTCCTTGTATTTGAATTCACTTGGGGTGAAAAAATCATTCCAGCACGTAGTCCTATGCTCCACTTGGTACCCGTCCCACTTAATCCCTTGCAGGAGAGCACTTAAGTGCTGCATAGGCCTTCTGCTGGCCCTCGATACTGGGGTGAATTTTACTCTATAATCATGTTCCATAATAGTACATCAAAGCACACTATGGGAGAAAAGGGCAATACTCCATTCCATTCCCAACAGCCAAATATTCAGCACTTTATTTCCCTTCTGCCACATGTTTCTTTTGGAGACTGATATTCTTAGCTTCTTTTTACATGTGTCACAGGATAGGTTTCATGACGAAAGTAATGAAGAGCTCTCACCCCCTGATTTTTATTTTCCACTCATTTTTTGCATTGATCAGAGGAGAAGTTTTGGGATTGATCCAAACATCATTCAGATTAAGGTTCACTTTCAGTCAAATAAAAACAAACGTTTAAAAAAAGAAAAAAAAAGAAAAACCCTTCTCCTTCCTTTGTCTATTAACTCTCCAAAATCCTCGATAAAAACATTCAGTATGAAGTGACAAGCTGCAAAACCCTGCACACTTCATTTATAAGGAACAGTTACTCTGCTGGGAGAGACTCTCTCATGTCATTACCTAAAGCACATTTTGCTCCATTCTGTCAAAAGTAAATCGGCGCTTTTAGGCAGGGTTTAATGCTCTCAAAGGATGACCTGACATGTTCAAGGGGGTGTCTAAAGTTCAACTAGATAGATAGCACCGATAGATTGATGTTGTCTTGATAATGTGAGTATCCCAAACTTTTCAATGCCGCCTCTACCATAAAATAAGGCACAAGGTGTCCATTAGAATTAACTTGTGAGGTGGTTGTTTATTGCTTGTACGTCACCCCTGCTTTGCTAAATCACTTCTCAAAGAAGAAGAAAATTGGCCTCTTTCCTTGGAAGAAGGAAGGCTGGTAACATTGTTTGGATCATTCCTATTAGCTTCAGAAATTGGGTTTGTTGCAAACATCTGTTCCAAATGAGTTTGTTTAGTCAGAGATGTAACGATACAGATCTATGGACTCTTGCACCCACTCTAAATCTGCTGAACGATGGTATAATTCTCCTCTTCAGGGTCATATGGAATGTCTTCCATTGTGGTTTGACTTTCTTATGCCTTCTCCTTGATTTGCTGGATCTTGAAGATGAATTCATCTTATCAGTGAATTATCATTTGAGTAACATGTTACTCAAATGATTATTCACTGATAAACAGTTACTACCTATTAAAAATACATTGTGTTCTCCGGACCTTTAACTCGTGTGCTATCTTCTTGCAAAAGGGAAAGGATGGCACAATAAAAATATGCTCTGCACCTTGCATTGTCATTTACAGCAGAGCAAAGTCTGAGCTGGTAGCAATTTACATCCTCTTCACACCCATTTTGCACTGTTGTAAAAAAAAAAATACACAAGGTCAGGGCAAAAGTGAACTGCACCCAATGTGCTTTCACAGGTTCTTGATTCTGGATCTTACCAGACATAATAGAGCTGAAAGTATAGTCCTGTTTCTAACTAAGCACAGCGGTGGCAGGTGGTCATAAGGCTAGTTACACCGAAGTTAACTCAGTAAGACCATTCGTACTCCCATGTATTTTCAGTGGAGAGGGCGCCTCTGTGATCTGCCCATGTCCATTTCCCTTAAGATGCAAACAGAGTGCCAGCCTCAAAGGCATTCGCCTCCTCTCTCTTCAGCAGAACACAAGAAAACAGCTTTTAATACCTGCCTCTTTCTTCAACAAGGCTTTTATCCACCTGCTCCCCTTTGCTCCCAGCATGTTAGAGTTAACCATCTTCCAAGCCTTGTCCCTTTTGGATTTAACATGCTCAGATTAGCAATGAACATGTTCAGTGAATAGGAAAGAAAACACACTCCACTTGACTTTGCTAGTGCTGCTTGGGTCAGTGGGAAGCATTTCTTCCAATGATAAAGGCAAAGGGCATTTAAAAATAAAACTGGTAGTCAGTGCTATTAGCCCATGAAATAAAAGGGTGAGTTAATTTCAGGAGTCCAAATCCAAACTTTTTCCACCCACAAGGTGTTTTGTTGGTTTCTAGACACAAAATTCCACTGGCATTGCAGGAGCGTGTCTGGTCGCAGTGCCTTCCGAAGAGCTTTTCGCTGCTGTGAAGACTAAGATGGATACAGTGAGAGGAAGACAGCTGTTGTGAAGAAGTAGGCTGAGCAAAATTTCATTGTTATATTTTTATTATTTCAACAGATAACACGGATGTTTCTTTTTTAAGTGTTTTTCCCCAATTTTTATTGATTTAAGTTTTCTCAGTTGTGTAAAAATTTTACACATTTTTTTCTATTTAAATTTTCACCGTAGCGGGAAATTATGAGGAAGTCAGATAATTATTTAATGATCTCAGATGTTGAGATTCAAAAAGTTAAAGCTTTATAACAGGAATCGGCAGCCTTTGGCCCGCGGCCCGCCAGGGTAAGTGCCCTGGAGGGCCGGGCAGGTTTGTTTACCTGCTGTGTCCGCAAGTTTGGCCGATCGCGGCTCCCACTGGCCGTGGTTTTCCGCTCCAGGCCAATGGGGATGGCGGGAAGTGGTGGCCAGCGCATCTCTCGACCCACACTACTTTCTGCAGCCCCCATTGGCCTGGAGCGGTGAACTGCGGCCAGTGGGAGCCGCGATTGGCCAAACCTGAGGACACAGCAGGTAAACAAACCAGCCAGGCCTGCCAGGGCGCTTACCTTGGCGGGCCGTGTGCCAAAGGTTGTCAATCCCTGCTTTATAACCATTAAAACACAAATATCACATCAAAATATACAGAGCAAATATCCTTAAATCAAACCAAGAAGTTCTCCAGCAGCACTTTACTTTCTTTGCCTATCTGTAAATTTTGATTATCATCAATGGAAACATTTTTTATCAATGTCTGTGTATACGGAGAAGTCAACTTTTACCAATGTTGACAAGATAAAAATCGAATCGTTCCAAGCCTCTAGATAAAGTTCAGCAGCAGGACTCAGGAAGTCTGGGTTCAATTCCTGGCTCTACCACAGACACCCTGTGGGAACTTGGAGAAGTCACAGTCTCCTGTGTCACAGTTCCCTGCATCTATCATGGAGGAGATGATAATGCTTCCGTTCTCCTAAACTTTGCCTTTTTCAATTGTAAGCTCTTCAGGGCAGAGCACAAGACAAGGGGATGGGAACCCCCTAAATGTTAATCCTAGCCCTAGCTTTTCAACATTTTGCAAGAATGTAGGGTGATACACCTACTCAGTGAACAGTACCTTATCCAGCACGTAGACTCAGTGTAGTGTACGAAGGCACATCTGGAAAAAGGTGCGACCCAGAAAGAGTGTTGCAATCAGGCTGTATATCTCTGTGCCTCTGTTCCTCTGTCAGTAAAATAATTCCTGCTCTCAACACAGGGCTATTGCCAGAAGCATTTCCTTGAAGGCAAAACACTGCTTTGACCATGCAAAGTGCTGTTTGTGCTAAGAAGTATTATTTTCAGGTGATGATAATACCAAGCAGAAGCTACATTTTGTAGACTCATCTTTGAAACAAAGCTAAAACAATAGCCTTTCCTGCACTCATTTAGTGCCCTTTAATTCCCTGGCAGACCTGCCTTATCTCCACAGGAATGGGAAGAAGTAGTCCCAATGACTCTGGACACCCCAAAGACCAGAGGAATCATATTACCCCTGCACCATTGTCCTAGCTGGGAAATGCAGGAAATATATATGTAGCAGGATAGTTGGAATCAAAGGAGCTATGCTAGTTTAAAATACCTCCGGATGTAGCTTAATATTAATGCTGTCAGCGGTGCAAGAAAACTCTTTCCACAGAGTGATATTTACAGGATTCCTTTTTCTCTGCTTTACTCAAACAAGTAGGGGAACATGCACAGCCATTTCTCTCCCCCCTTCCCCAAATATAATGATTTAGATGCGACTGTAAAATGCCAAGGCTGGGCAGAGCGATGCAATAGAATAGGCATTCATTTTCTATAAAAGAATAAAAGTAATGATGTGATACTCACATGGCTGCCATCAGGATCCTGCAGCCATTTAAAAATCGGAGATAATGTCTAAACTAAATATGTTTAGGAAGCAAGAGGACAAGCAGGGCATGAAATCTGCTGTCAGGCACCCTCAGAGTACAAGGATGGAGTCTGGCATTGGAGCTTGCAGCTAGGGAAGCGTGATTGTAGGTTAGTGTTATTGCCCAAGGAGCAGAGGTGGGTAGTGACTGGGTGCCAGAGGCTCAGCAGTGCCCATCAGACTGGTTACGATTCTACTGCTCAGCTCCAGGAGCTTAAGAAAACAACTGACAGAAAAGGCTCTGGTGTGACTCAACTCTCTGTTTCTTTGTAGAAACAATTATAAAATGCAAATACTAGGAAATGAATTTTTCAGACTCAGGAGAGTTTGTCTGAGCAGCAGTTGAATGTTTCCGTGCCAGGGGAGCTGGTCAACATGCTAATCCCATGGGGGAAGGAAGCAGCACAGTGTTTGTGCAGGCTCCAGAGTGGGGGGATGAGAGAGCTTCCATGGCACTCCGAGAACCTGTGAAAGGTGGGAGCTGCCCAGGAAAAATAAAATCTCTTCCTCTGCACAATTTGTGTGACTGGGCTGACCTGTCGTGTGTCAGCCATGTCTGCTTCCCTGGATAAAGTACCAGCTTTGTAGGAAGGTGTAACATTGTCCTTGGTGTCTGAGGACAAAGAGGCTAAGAGACCCACTGCTGTTAGCAGTGAGAGGGGAAAGTGTTTCTTCTTTAATTCAAGTAGCAGAGGCCTCTTTTTTGGGAGCTGAAGGCTGAGGGTTCTAATCCCACCTCCCCACTCTCTGTGTGTGTGTGTGTGTGTGTGAGAGAGAGAGAGAGAGAGAGAGATTGATTTACGTTAAATTGATCTTCCCTAAATTCAATTATTGACTTTAAGATAGTCCCTTTTGCTCTCCTGCAGTGCTTCTCTAGACAGCATGTCAACTTCTGTAGTGTGATGGTCTGAAAATGCAGGAGAGCAAAAGAAGTGCTAGAAATGGTGTATAGAAATGGCTGACTTTGCAGAAATCAAAGGAGTCTTTAAAAGAAAATGCAGTTCAGCTACTGTATCTACCCTTTAGAATAAGGGTCCAGTGACCATCTATCAAAGATGGTTAGAATAAATGAACTGACCTGAAACTTTAGCCAAAACACAACCCAAACCTCTTTACCTATGTTGAAAATACTATGGATCACTTTCCCTAGCCCTGTTGTTTCCCTCCTACACAGCTGTTTAGAGCCCTGGCTTGAACTGGGAGAGGAAATTCTGAAATATCAGAAATTAGTGCTGGGTGAATAACAGATTTTTCAGTTTGCTAGAAAGTCCAAGAAATTAAAATTCATTTGGGGTCAAACTAAAAATGAATTTTTCAACAAATTGAAAAGTAAAAAAAAGAGGAAGAGCTGTTTCAATTCTGAGCATTTAGTGTTTTAATTTTTCAAAAACAATTAAAGAAAATTTAGAAACAACTCCATTCTGAATGTTAAAAAAATCTAATTTTAAGAAGTTTAAACTTTTTATTATTTTTTTACATTTTTCCTCCCCGAAACAATTGGTGAAATCAACATGAATTCATAAAAACAATTTGGTGTTGCTACGTGTGCATTTTTCACTGAAAGTTTTGGACAAATATTTTTTGCCGAGCTCTTTCAGAAGTGGATCTCCAGTATTTCTAGGTTTAACAGAGACCTCAGTTCAACAAGGTACTTAAGAACAAGCCTCAGTTTAAGTATGTGAATGATTCATAGATTCCAAGCCTGGAAGGGACCAATTTTATCATCGAGTCTGACCTCCTGTTTAACACAGGCCAGAGACCTTCAAAATAATCCCTACAGCAGATCTTTTAGAAAAACATCCTGTCTTAATTTTAAAATTGTCAATGATGGAGACTGCAAATTGTTCAAGTGGATAATTACTCTCTCTGTTAAAAATGTACATCTTATTTCCAGTCTGAATTTGTCTAGCTTCAACTTCCAGCCATCTTTTTATGCCTTTGTCTGCTAGAGTAAAGAGCCCATTATTAAATATTTGTTCTCCATGTAGGTACTTACAGACTGGGTTCAAGTCACCCCTTAATCTTTTCTTTGAGCCCCTTGAGTTTTTTATTATAAGGCATGCATTCTAATCCTTTAATCATTCTCACGGCTCTTCTCTGAACCTTCTCCAATTTATCAACATCCTTCTTGAACTGTGGACACACCAGAACTGGATGCAGGATTCCAGTGCCAAATACAAAGGTAAAATAACTTCTCTACTCCTATTTGAGATTCCCTTTGTGTATCCAAGGATTGCATTAGTCCTTCTGGTCACATATTGTACTGAGAGCTCATGTTCAGCTGGTTATCCACCCCCAAAATGTTTTCAGAGTCACTGCTTCCTAGGCTAGCGTCTTCTGCCCTGTATCTGTGACCTGTATCAGGGGTCGGCAACCTTTCAGAAGTGCTGTGCTATGTCTTCATTTATTCACTCTGATTTAAGGTTTCGCGTGCCGGTCATACATTTGAACGTTTTTAGACAGTCTCCTTCTGTAAGTCTATAATATATAACTAAACTATTGCTGTATGTAAAGTAAATAAGGACTTTAAAATGTTTAAGAAGCTTCATTTAAAATTAAATTAAAATGCAGAGCCCCCCCCGGACCGGTGGCCAGGACCCGGGCACTGTGAGTGCCATTGAAAATCAGCTTGCGTGCTGCCATAGGCTGCCTACCCCGGCCTATATTCTTTGTTCTTACATGTATTGAGCTGATGGAATTTAACTTGTGATTAAAGCTGGGTACATGCTGACCTGTCTCAGTGAATGGGGGCCTGAACACAGAAGTCTGAACAGTGGAAGTCTCCTCAGACAATTTTTCAAAAGATTTTTCAACCCAGGTTTTCAACGCTAAAGACTCTGAAGTCAACATCTAACTGTTCGGGTACCAAACTGATCTGTACGTTCTGGGCATTTTAGAACCTACATCGGTGAGTCTCGGAACCCAGTTTTTTATCACTATTGTGCTAAAAACAGCAGTGTCAACGTTCGGGCTCGGGCTCTGAAACCTAGAGAGGAGGGTGGGTTTCAGAGTCCAAGCTCCAGCCCAAGTTGCTATGTCTACAGTGCTGTTTTTATTGCCATGGCATGAGCCCTGCAAGCCTGAGTCTGCAGATGCAGGTTCTGAGAGTTACCATCACAAGTTTTAAAACAGAGTGTATGAGGCCTGCTCACCAATGGATCACATATCTTCTGTATCGACTTCTCTCCTTGCTTTATCATTGGATTCCAATTAGGTTCAACACTCTAATGATGTTACTCTTGTAACAGCTCTCAGATAAAAGAATCCTAACTCCCTGCTATCAATTACATGGCCACGCACAGCTGCTTCAGGGAGAGGAATTTAAAACAATTTCAGAAGAAATGTACTTTGTAAGCCATCCTCATAATTCCATTAGCCTGCTGCCATTCAACTTACCTTGAAGAAAGGACCCACGTGCACACACATGGCACTCCCAGCAGTTTCAATAGTGCCCAGAACTCCAACGTCAGCCTCTCACAGGAAATAGGTTGATCTGGAAAAACATCTCTGGTGACATGGGCAGGCAAAGAAGCATGTGTTTCTCTATCCAAAGGCACAATTCATAGGGCCCTGCTGGTGCACATTGAAGTCAATGAAGCTGACACCATTTGCACCAACAGAGAATTTAGACAAAAGGGGCCGCATTTTCAGGAGTGCTCAATGTCCCTTATAGTTCTTCTGAGCATCAGGCTGATAGGAGGTTTTAGAGCACTGTTCTAGCCAGGTCAGCAAGCACAGATGTCTTACATCCTCCAGGAGACCATTAATATGGTATAGCCCAAATGCATATCTATGTGTACATATGCAGATCTTTAGCCTGCAGGCAGAGGAGACATTGGAACATGAGATTTTCAGATCATTGGTCCAGCATCTTACCTTCAATAATGACCAACACCCAGTGCTTCCAAGGAAAAGAAGAATGCCATAATGCCACCTACGAGAGCGTGAACTGCTGTGCATGGCAGGTAATTTTCCTTCCTGGCCTTTATGTGACACACATTCTCTCCTGAAGCATGAGATCTGATTACTCTTTGTAAGATCACAAAATCATTCAGCAGAAAAACAGCAGGCATGAAACCAAGTAAGGGACCATCAGCAGAAAAGGAAAACTAAAGTTCCCCATCTTAAGGCTCAGCTGGGTCCTGTGTCTCTGAGCGTGAAGACTGCTATTTCCCTTCCTTCTCTCCTGTCTCCCACTCTCAAGGAGCTGAGCTGGAGTTTATTCTGTGAAGCCCCAGATCCATGAAGTCCTCATTGTAGCTGTGTTGAGCCCAGGATAACAAAGAGATGGGGTGGGTGAGTTAATATCTTTTACTGGAACAACTTCTGTTGGGCAGAGAGACAAGCTTTCGAGCTGAAGAAGAGCTCTATGTAAGCTCAAAAGCATGTCTCCTTCCTCAGCAGAAGTTGGAGTAATAGAAGGTATTACCTCACCCACCTTGTGTCCATAAAACTCTCTAGCCCTTTTACAACTCCAGCTCTGACCTCCTGCAGCAGCACATGCCTAAAACTAACTCCATGCTGTGTGTTTCTTTTGACCTACATCCGTCAGGCAACACTTGATAATACATTGGGTAGAGAATTACCAGAGCCCTCCTTGAGTCTGGAGGCAGTGAACACCCCTTCAATGGAGGTCCGATGCTCTGCTGACACCACGTTATGCTAGAATCCATCCTATGTGTCAGCCTGACACCAGTATTGCTGCACATGAGCATCATGGACATTAACCAGGCATTACCCGATCCCCACCAAATGATGTGCAAACAGGTTAGGTGCCTGCCAGACTATGACAACCAGGCAGTGCAGAGGAATGCTGAGTTCCTTTGACCCTCCCTGCTCTGTACGTAATGCGTATAATGGGGTTTAATGACATCCTCATCTCAGTTTATCTATAAAATGAGCTCCAAGCTGAAGGTTACATTCAAAATATCTGTTTATTTTATACTCCATTTACACTACACATATTACCCACAGGAGGGCCAGTGTGTTAGAGGCCACTGAAAGGGCTTTGTGCTCCTGTCATACCTCACCTCAGCCTCTGATTCCCACCCCCCACTCGCCCCACCCATGAACAGTGGAATGGTGATTTCCTCATCCCCATAACGCAAACCCGGTTGCCATGAGTACTGCTCTCATTTTATTTGGCAGGCTGGCTGTCTCCTCCTGTCCTCACATTCTCTCCAGCTTTCAGGAATGTAACTTCAGTAGCTATCAAAACACGAGTGGCAAGTGCCCTGCACTACTCAGCTGGAGGGCAAGGGTTAGTCCCAACTTCCGAAAAGTCAGCCACCTGCCTCTAGGAGAACAAAACTGATTCTCCTCCCGCCTCCCATACACAGATTCTTTAACCAGGCCGTGTTAGCAGGGCAGCAGGGCAGAAGTTTTCCTTGCCATTCTTCCACACATCCCATGCCAGTCCACCCTTCTTCAGCAAAGAAGCTGTCGCTCACTGTCCATTTTGTTTTTGCCGAGCTCTATCAGAAATGGATCCTCCGTAATTCTAGCTTTAACTGAGACCCCAATTCAGCAAGGCACTTAAGTGGGGCCGATGTTCTCATCTAGTTTGAGCCCCTGTATAACACAGCACTTTCTGCAGGAAAAACATTCTATCAGACAATTTCCGACTGGCTCTATTTATCCCAGTTACTATACTGTGCTCTGCTGCTCTTGGGACAGAAGCAAAATGTTTGCTGTCATTTTGAATCATAGATTTATATATTTATCCCAGATGATGGGGACGTTATGGACGTCGGCCCCAATCCTGCAAACATTCATGCACATGTGTGACTTTAATCATGGAAGGAGCTCCACTGAAGTCAATGGGACTGCCAGTGTGCATGAAGTTGTGTGTGTGTCCTGGGAATTTGAAGGATTTGGGCATTCACGCTTTCGGCATCAGTTTTCTCATCTCTTTTTTAAATACACCAAGTTTAAGCAAAGCCACTCTGAGAATTCTCCTGGAACTCCGTTGTTTGTCTGTAGACAAAGTCCCTTTTCAAGATGTCCTGTGTGCCAGAGGGACCATGGCAGTTAGTTGGCTGAGCAGATTTTTTTTACCCAATTCATTTTCTTTCAGCTTGTTTTATGCATTTCAGCTTGAAACACAATATTTAACTACATCAGAACTGCCAGGTCCATGCTGCACACAGAAGCTTTCTATCCAAACCAGTCTCCCTGGAACCAGAGCATGGCTTGGAAAGCGGAAAAGGCAGCCAGGTTATTACCCGGCTCTAACCAGCTGTGAGCAATGTGCAGAAAATCTGGGATGCACTGAGGCTGAAGGTAATTGATATGTTCAAGTGATGCTGGGTGCCAAGGGGAGGACATGGTAGATTAAATCGCCTTGCCTTTATGGTAACTGACTTGTTTTCATAATTTCTCTTCCTGTTAAGGTGCTTAGCCTCTAATGAAAGAGACAATGTCAAGGCTGGTAGGCTCAGAAATTGGCCGACCTTTTTAACCTTTGCATAAAGTTCTTTGTACATGTTTCTTCCCTCTCCCTATTCTGAGACCTCTGTGAAATCTTTTGAAGGAGAATTATTAAAGATGACTAGGCTCTACCCTATGTTAATTACCTAAAAATATCTATATCTATATCTATAGACACATCTGAATGTTCCACACATTCTGAGGAACACTTCATGCCTCCCTAGCTGCGGCTGGTTCTGGTGTCACGTTTGGGGAGGGCTGTCATTCGACTGTGTCTGAGCCTGACCCTACCGGCACAGTGCTTCTTCCTATCATGAGGAATCCTGCTGGTCACACAGACCTAAATCTTCAATAATATCTAGATGCCTTAACTCCTGTTGGTTTCAATGGGAGTTAGGCATCTAAATACCTTTGAGGAGCTGGGCCATAGTGCTTACTATCAGGAGTGGATCCTCTGAGAATTGTGATCACCAGGGCAAGTGGTTCAGTGCCATGCTTATCACAGCACATAGTCCCACTGGACATGTATACCACTACAAACAGTCCCAGTTTGGCTTAGTGGATAGAGCATCGGCCTGGAATTTGGCTTACTAAGGTTTTGTTCTCAGCTCTGCAATTGCCTGCAGGGTGACCTTGAGAAAGTCATGTCATCATATTGTGCCTCAGTTTCACCATCTGTAAAATGGGACTGCTAGTGAGCTCCTTTGTAAAGTGCATTGAGATCTAGTGATGAAAAGCTCTAGGTAGAAGCTAGGTATTCCTATTATTCGCGGTAAGCCCGACAACTGGTAACCTTTGCAGGGTCAGCCCCTCTACTAGCAGGTTAGACTTTCTGCTGGAAAGTCCTAATCAGCAAAGAAATGCAGTAGAGAAGCTTTTGCTCTTTTTAAATAATTAAAGGGATCAATTCTGGTACAAAAACATTTTAGTGCAAAGCTTTTATGGGGTAGTTCTAGTAAAGTTAAAATGCTGACACGTCAGACTTATGCCCAGTTAGACCTAAATAAACGCTTAATTAATTAAAATAGAAGTGCCCATCACATCAGTATTCTGTGGCTGGGTATCTTTGTCTTGGGATTGGATTTTTCATCATGGAATCATTAAGGAAATTCTGGGGTTTTGTGTTCTATAAGTCTCGCTCCGGGTTTCAGGCTTGTAAGGTGAGTATGATGAATCTAATTGCTTAATGTGAAAAAGCTGTAGTTTGGTGGTAGGGTGATCAGACAGCAAGTGTGAAAAATTGGGATGGGGGTGTGGGGTAACAGGTGCCTAGATAAGAAAAAAACCCAAAAATGGGGACTGTCCCTGTAAAATAGAGACATCTGGTCACCCTACTTGGAGGCACCCTAGTGAGAGAGGACAAACTTCTCCAGCTCCTTAAAGTGAAAAAAACAAAATCTTCTTGAAGAGCAGAGTCTGGGAATAAAGGGGTCAGATCAGTCAGTTTAACAGGTATCACATGGGTGAGGTTGATCTGTATAATCACTCTAACCCTTTGACTGGCTTGGGTGGGGGAATGTGTTCTTGATGGGCCTAATGCAGTACAGTTAGTGAGGGGAGGAGCAGAGTTTCTCGCATGGACATGAAATAAAACGAATCCTAGAAATGCAGGGCTGCAAAGGACCTTGAGAGGTCATCAAGTCCAGCCCTCTGCGCTGAGGCAGGACCAAGTAAACCTAGACCAGGGGTGGGCAAACTTTTTGGGCCCAGGGCCACATCTGAGTGGGGAAAATGCATGTAGGGCTGGGGAAGGGGGACAGGGTGCAGTGTGCAGAAGGGGGCTCAGGGCAAAGGGTTAGGGTGCAGGAGGGGGTGTGGAGTGCAGGAGGGGGTTCAGGGAAGGGGTGCAGGGAGGAGTGTGGGATAGGGCTCAGGGCTGAGGGTTGGGGCACAGGAGGGTTTCAGGGTGTACAAGGGGTCTCAGGGCAAGGGGTTGGAGTGTGACAGGAGGCTCAGAGCAGGGGGTTGGGGTGCGGGGTGCAGAAGGGGATTGGGGTGTTGGCTCCGTCCCGGCACCACTTGGAGCAGCTCCAGGGTGGTAGTGGCACGCAGTAAGGCTAAGATAGGTTCCCTGCCTGCCCTGGCCCCGCGCTGCTCCCGGAAGAAGCCGGCACCACGTCCCTGCGGCCCCTGGGAGTGGGGGCAGAAAGGGCTCTGTGCGCTGCCCTCCACTGCGGGTACCTCCCCCGAAATTCCTATTGGCCATGGTTCCCTGTTCCTGGCCAATGGGAGCTGCGGGGGGTGGTGTCTGGAGGCGAGGGCAGTGCACAAAGTCCTCTGTCCCCTCTCCCCCAGGGGCCACAGGGACGTGGTGTCAGCCACTTCCAGCAGCGGCGAGGGGCCTGCAGTGCCATGGGGGTGGCAATACTGTGGGCCAGACCCAAAGCTCTGACAGGCCGGATACGGCCCACAGGCTGCAGTTTGCCCACCCCGACCTAGACCATCCCTGATAGGTTTGTCCAACCTATTTTTAAAAACTCCCAGTGAGGGGGATTCCACGACCTCCCTTGGAAGCCTATTTGAATGCTTAATTATCCTTACAGTTTGATAGGTTTTCCTGATATCTAACCTTAATCCCCCTTGCTGCAGATTTAGCCCATTATTTCTTGTTGTACCTTCGTGGACATGGAGAACAATTGAGGTTTGTTTTGTCTTTTTAACCTTTTCTCATAGGTCAGGTTTGCTTAAACCATTTATCATTTGTGCTGCTCTCCTCTGGACTTCAATTTATCCACGTCTGTCCTAAAGTGTGGCACACAGAATTGGACACAGTATTCCACCTGAGGCCTCACCAGTGAGAAGTAGAGCGTGACAATTACCTCCTGTGTCTCACATACAACACAGCATATCCAGAGTGATATTTGCCTATTTTGCAATTGCATCACATTTTTGATTCATTCAAGGTATGATCCACTCTATGCACCTTTTCAGCAGTGCTACCACCTCACCATTTTGTAGCCGTGTGTTTGTTTTTTCCTTCCCAAATGTCATACTTTGCATGTGTCTTTACTGAATTACATTAATCAAGACACATGCAAAGTACCTGAGAGAAAGCTATAGACAAAGAGTTGTACTCTGAAGCTGCTTTACAGGACTGACGATACAGAGCGCTGTGCAGTAAAGCTCTGAGGGAAAAGGCGGCTTTATGGAGCTCCAAAATCTCAGAGTGAGCACGGCTGACCTCAAGCACCATTTAAAATTACTTTAAACAAAACTGCTACAGTGACCACATCAACTAGCTCAATTAGCCTTCTACTGCTATTCATGGAAGGCTCTGCTCTTAAATCTAATCTAGTCCCAACACAATCATTTCCAGCAGCCATAGCTCAGACTGTAGCACTTAACACCCTATTAAACTGCACACACCTACCGTTTTGCTTCCCGCTCGCCACTGCTGCCACTCAGGGCTCTGGTGAGCTGATCTTTGCTGTCGTGCTGGATGCGGCTAGTACTCTCGGTAGAATTATATGCCCTCTCAGTCACACATAAAATGTCACAAGGAGAGGATACACGGTCTTCTCGTCTAAAAAACAGATGGCTAGGCAGTATGAAAACCAAACAACTCACGGCTCCAATGTCAGTTACTGCTTGGTGTGCGCCTGGCCATGATGCTGCAGGGTGAATTATAAAGCTACTCTGTGCTTGAAGGAGAAGAGAAGCCGTTTAATTGGTGCTGTTATTGGTTATATTACAGTCCCAGCTGAGAGTAGGGATCAGTTACATGGTACACTATACAGACACATAAGAGACCATCCCTGCCCCAAATAACTTACAAGATGGACTTAGGGTATGAAATAAGAAAACTTATTATTGTTAGAGGATGAACTGAGATACAGAGAGATTAAGTGATTTGCCTAAGGTCACATGAGGTATTTATAGCAGAGGGGGGAATTGAACCCATATCCCCTGATAGCTGGTGCTGTAATTTCTCAGTGGAATGGCCACGGCTACAGCCTTAGAGCTTTTCAGTGGTGTCCACCTTGCTTTACACATTTACCTGTCATTTAGAAAGTGTAAATCAGAAATGTTCTGCACCTCCCAGTATATGGCATGGAGCCATTTCCTGTGCTGAGTGGCAAGCTGGTCACTTTAAGAGGAGAAAGGGCATTTACCTACTGTCCTGTTTATCTAGTACATTGACCACTTGTCAAAATCAAGCTTATGTCCTTCCTTTCCACCCACACAGAGTCCTTGAGGAATATCAGTAATCTTTTGAAAAGTAACTAGTGAGCTAGGGCGCTTCAAATTTGAGGAGCCTCATCTTGTGCACCTTTAAGGCACCTGATTTTCAGCAAGTGGTGGGCATCTAACCAAAAATGGATGCCCTCCAAATCACTGGCCACTTTTGAAAATCTTGGGCAAACTGCCTGTGTGCAAAACACTATACGCAGTATGGTCTCATGCGCTATTTGTATAGCCTGCAGGCTCAGTGAGTAAATAACTGGACTCCAAATGCTGTACAAATTCAGATCATCTTAGTTTGAAGTTTTTCTCTGTGTCTCAAAGCCTGTAACTGAGTTAAAATGTAGATTTCTAGCCAGCTAGTGGCTGCTTTAATGGAAATGTGGATGGGAGAGTGACAGAGAGAAAAGTAAATCAGAAATAAAATATAAAGTCCATTAATGGTTTTACCCATGGAATGAATATATTTTCCCTTAGTTCTTTCAACGAGATCCTGTTTATCTTGATTGCCTGGTGCAGATTTCTTACAAGGTTGGCTGCATCACTGGAGTGTTACTGTCATGGTAATGAAGTGAAAGCAACAAGCCCAGGGGTGCCAAGCAACTCAAGCAGCCTTCTTCAATGCGATCCATGTGCTCATTGATAGCCTTAGGGCTTGTCTACATCAGAAAGTTGCAGCGCTGGTGAGGGAGTTACAGCGCTGCAACTTAGGAGGTGTACACATCTGCAGGGCACCACCAGCGCTGCAACTCCCTGTTTGCAGCGCTGGCCGTACTCCCGTTTTGTCTAGGGTGTAGAGGATCCAGCGCTGGTGATCCAGCGCTGGTAATCAAGTATAGTCACTTACCAGCGCTTTTCTTGACCTCCGTGGAATAAGCAGGTATCCCAGCATACCTGAGGAAGCTCGGTAATCAAGCTGGTCTCCTTCCCCGGCTTGCTCTCGCGTTCCCCGAACCCCGAGCAAGCAGGTCTCCTTCCCTGCGGTTTGCTGGGTGGTTCCGGGAAGGCGAGAGCTAACCGGGGAAGGAGACCAGCTTCGCCGCGGTTTGCTCTCGCGTTCCGCGAACCACCCTGCAAACCGCAGGGAAGGAGACCTGCTTGCTCGGCGGTTCGGGGAACGCGAGAGCAAACCGGGGAAGGAGACCAGCTTCGCCGCGGTTTGCTCTCGCGTTCCCCGAACAAGCAGGTCTCCTTCCCTGCGGTTTGCAGGGTGGTTCGCGGAACGCGAGAGCAAACCGCGGCGAAGCTGGTCTCCTTTCCCGGTTTGCTCTCGCGTTCCCCGAAACCCCTTGAAGCCGCCCAACAGCGCTGCAGTGTGGCCACATCTAACACCACTTGCAGCGCTGGTTGCTGTAAGTGTGGCCACTCTGCAGCGCTGGCCCTATACAGCTGTACTAATACAGCTGTAACAACCAGCGCTGCAAAATTTTAGATGTAGACATGGCCTTAGATGGTGGCTGGAGTAGGGATTGAGAAGAGATTTAACATAAAGAGAAGTTGTAGTATGATTTGCTGTGTCATGTTCTGAAGTGCAGAAGAAATAATAATAGTCTTGGTCCTTTAAAATTCTTTCTGCCTTGCAGGGTAAGTTCCTGCAAAGGAAAGACCATCCCTACCTGCAGAACAGGAAGAGTTTTAAATGTGCCATGATTCTACTTAACATGACAGAGTGCAGAGGGATCCCACAACATGACAAAATTCTCCATTTCAATCCCTGATGTGGTTCTCTATCACACATGCCACAACTGTCCTACACAGAGACTGTCCGCGGCTATAAGGGAGGACAGAGTCTGGGAAATGGCCCCAAAGAGTCATTAGAGATCTGCAGCGAACAGTCCCACCTTGTGCAGATGGAGTTTTAGGGCAGGTCTACAGCTGAAATGCCGCATCTGCGTAGTTGCACAGATGCAGCGGTGCTGCAGTAGCTCTTGAATGAAGACGCTGTATGCCGATGGGAGAGAGCTCTTTCATTGGCATAGTTAATCCACCTCCCTGAGTGGCGGTAGCTCTGTCGATGGGAGACGTTCTCCTGCCAGCATAGCACTGTCTACACTAGGGATAAGGTCGGTATAACTACATTGCTAGGAGGTGTGGATTTTGCACACCTCTGAGCAGCGTAGTT
The DNA here is from genome assembly GCF_025201925.1 of Gopherus flavomarginatus. NCBI lineage: Eukaryota > Metazoa > Chordata > Testudines > Testudinidae > Gopherus > Gopherus flavomarginatus. The sequence goes on along the minus strand of NC_066631.1, from coordinate 20,472,640 downwards.
ATACTGATGTTAGTCAGTATTGTAAATCAGGCTGTAGGGGCACCTTGAGCATGGGAGTTGCATTCCTGACTATCTTGGCTATTAGCCATTGATGGATCTATTATCCATGGACTTATCTAATTCATTTTTGAACGCAGTTATATTTTTGGCCTTCACAACATCCCCTGCAATGATTTCCATGGGCTGACTATGTGTCATGTGAAGAGTGTAGCTTCCCTTTAATGTTTAGCCTGTCTTTATTTAACAGAAATAAGGTTGGCAAAATTATGTCAAGTCCTTAGAAGCTTGTGCACTCATAGTCTGATATCTCTGACCCTACTGTAGTTACTAATGAATGACTTAGGAAAGACAAAGGAGAAATGACTGTAAATTGGAAAATAGGTTGGGCAAACTGCTGGATTTTACAATATTACTCTGAGATCATCACTTTCACACCAGGCATCTAAACAGGACAACGCTCAAACTAGCTTTTAATTGCATAAGTGCCTGTCCTCCTCTATGCCAAAACCACACGTAATATGGAGCTCTGATCATTTTGATGAGCACTGTTGTTGTGCTATTCCTGTATCATTCCTCTTGTATAGATAGTACTTTTATATGAAATGTTCCTCTGAAGTGTAATCAGATTTCCAGCAATCCTTCTGTTTATTTTTTTGGTGAATAATTCAAATGGTCTCTCTTCTAAGTTGGCTGCAGTCAGTCACTTTGGTTTCTGGACTGCTCAAGAATCTGAATATTTTTGGCAGATTTCCTATCTAGTCTGATTTTCAATCTCAGCACTAATGGTGCTTTCAACAACTCTCCTTCCACTGCCTGGTTGCAATTGCTGTTGAAAAATTTTTTTTCCTTCTGATCGTTTGCCTAAACTGTTCCTTTAACAGTTTAAAATCATCATGGCCACCCTCCCAGAAGCCAGCATGAAAGGAAGTGATGTATCGTTTAAGATTATTTAAAGGTAGCAGTAAAAATAAACTAACAAAGCTTTCCCTCTGCCCCTTCAGTTCTCATGTACAGTGACTTAGCCAGTGGCCCCAGATAAAATGTTTTATCTTTCAAATTCCCTACTGGACACAATACTGAACACCGCCTCCTCTGAGGGATTACTGATTCTGCAAGCAGGCAACTTGGGCGTCTTTTCTACCTTTAAAGTTACTGGCAGGGCAGCAGCTTCTGTGATGCTCTTGTCTTGAATCGAATATCAGAGAGAAACAGATGTACGCGACCCGGCCAAGCTTGAAACTGCTTTCATATATTCTGAAGTATCTGTCCTATTAGAAGGCTTAAAAGTCATTTATCCTAAGACTCGTCTTTGGGGTAGGAGGTATGATAATGTGATGAATTTCAAATCAGACCTCCCCAGGGCTCTGTTATTTTCCAAACAGATTTTCATTTTAAGAAGGACAGTGGGGAATAGTTTATGTAGAAAATTTGACAGCAAAAAGTACTCTTAACTTCCAATGGTTAGTATCTGCAGAGCAGACCCCAGGGGGCAGTGTGGCTAAATATCCAGAGCAGACAGGTTGAGCTAACTTAGAATTGCAACTGTCCTGCAGTACCTAGGTGGTTTGATCCTCCAAGGTGTGTATTTAAGAATCAGTGGAGTAACAGCTGGCCTAGTGAGTCCTCATAGCCCGATTTTATTTCTTTTCATGCATGGTTAAAACAGAGCAGCCCATACATTTTTAAGCAGTCATGGGAAACCCTGCAGAAGCATTCAAAATCCTCCAAATCTCTTGGGTCTGGAAATCTCATGAAAACAAGCTCTCTCTTGAGATTTCCGTCAATCTCTCACGAGATTTCAACAGGAACCAGCAGAAGAGTCTCTCTTGGTATTTCAGTATTTCTTCCGGGAAATACAAAGCTATGCTGAGGGAATGGGTTTGGTGGGAGATAACCAGAAAAGAAAGAGTTAATGAAATGCTCTTGATCCTTCCTTCTCCTCCCTTGGTTTTCACACCTCAATTGCTAGAAGAGGGCCTCATCCTCCCTGATTGAACTAACCTCATTATCTCTAGCCTGCTTCTTGCTTGCATATATATACCTGCCCCTGGAAATTTCCACTACATGCATCCGACGAAGTGGGTATTCACCCACGAAAGCTCATGCTCCAATACGTCTGTTAGTCTATAAGGTGCTACAGGACTCTTTGCTGCTTTTACAGGTCCAGACTAACATAGCTACCCCTCTGATACTTGATCCTCAAGGAAAGTTTGGTTTGAGTCTGGGGTGAAAGTTTGAGGGTTTCTCATTTTATTTGTGCTGGTGCAGCTGTCCCCTTTATTTATCTTCCCCCAAAATATGGACTAGACTTGAATGCTGGATACTGCTGGAGCTTTCTGACCTAGTCTAGCAAACACTCACCACAGCCAGGGTTCTTGCGCCTCCCCCCTCCCAAAATGTGGTTGTGAGTCACATGCAACGCCCCCATTGCTGTCACTCCACTGCTGGTCAGACACCAGCACAATGCGCGTTGCAGAGGTTGCTCTCATAATGCGCGTTGCAGAGGTTGCTCTCAGTGAGGGACCATGTCTTCCCGCAGGCACCTACTGCAGTGACAGAATTCTGCCATTCTGAGCCGAGCCCCATCTTCCCATGCCTGACTGGAGACTTGGGGTCTGGCCTGTCACAGATACCTGCCCTGTCCAACCCTATCCCTGTTATTACTGGGTATATTCAGTGCCCCATTGACCAAGGCTCTGCACAAACACTCAGGGTATGGCTACACTTACAGCTGTACAGCACTGGGAGTTACAGCTGTCTTCGTACAGCTGTGTAGGGAAAGCGCTGCAGTGTGGCCACATTTGCAGCATTTGCAGCACTGTTGGGAGTGGTGCATTGTGGGCAGCTATCCCAGCGTTCAAGTGGCTGCAACGTGCTTTTCAAAAGAGGGGGGTGAGGGGGAACGTGGGGGAGAGAGAGAGAGTGGATTTTTGGATCTTTCAGCTCCCTGCCTTGCAAGTTCTAAGGACTAGAACATACACATCACCAACCTGCAATCAATTTAAAAGTTTCGAGCCCTTTCCCCACCCTCTCTTATTCACTAAATGCAAATTATGCACTCCTAAATAGCCTTCAGACCACATAAGCAGCTGCTCAACATGGACTCCCCCCACCCCCTCTGCCGTGTGACTTCTCTCTTGAAGCAAACAGCTGTGAACCTTCCAAAGCAATTCCCCTGCCTGCCTCTGCTCGCTCGCTCCAGCAAACAGCAGCTGTGTTTGTTTTTTAGATAAGCAGCTCAGGGAAGCTCGGAGTTCAGCCATTCTTCCAGTTTGTTGTGAGCAGGCATTCTGGGATACCTCCTAATACCCTGGAGGCCAATAACAGCACTTTTGGTGGCCACACTTGATGAGCAGTGCTGCATCACCAGCGCTGCAATCGTTACACCCCAAGCAGACCAGGTGTACAGCCAGCGTTGCAGCCAGGGAGTTGCAGCGCTGGATGTGCCTTGCAGGTGTGGACAGTTACTAAGTTGCAGTGCTGAAAACCCACCACCAGTGCTTCAAGTCTCCAGTGTAGCTAAGCCCACAGTCAGAGAAAGCCTCTGCCGTGAAGCGCTTACAGGCCAAATGGATATGCCAGACAAAGGGCAGGAGGCAAAAGACAGACCCAGAGAGGGAAATGACTTGTCCAGGCTGACTCAGTAGGCCAGTGGCACAGCTGGGAATAGAACCCAGGTGTGTTGAGCCAATGCCCCAGCCAGTGGCTTGTGCTCCTGGGAAAGGAACATGGTAAAAGCCCCAGGTAGGCATGAGAGAGGCTGGGTGCAGAGCAGGACCAGTGATAAATGCCTCACTCCCGCACTGTGTTCTAAGCTTATTAGCCAAGTCTATACCGCCCAGGTCTGTTCTCATTTGGATTTATAAATTCTCTTCCTAATAGCACAGAGATGTTCTCCAGGCAGAGCACTTCAAGGTGATTATTGCTTGGCACTCAGGCGGCTAGAATCACTTGGTGTTTGATCTCTCTTCTTACCTGAGGCATGCTATAATCTCCTGAATCATGCCTGCTGCGTCTGATTGCTTCGGCACCTCAGATGTGACTGGACACCGAGCCCTCATCAAATTCTGCTGCTCCCTCTGGCTGTGTTTTGCTCCTAGTTCCATCTGCTGCCTTTGGCAATGCGTTCCCTAATTGCAGCGACCTTTTGTGCAAAGTGCATGTGGTGAGAGGGTGACTTGCTTTCCACATTTCTTTTAAAGCTCAGCCTTTCCTCTGCGCAGGGTGAGCTAAGCAAACCTTTGGGTGTGGTGAGTAAGCCACTGCGCTCTAGTGTGCATCCCAGTTAAACCACCTTCTCAGGCCCGCTCCTGGCAGCACGCCAACCATCTTCCCTTGCCCTGCTTGATTAGGGCGAGACAGAGCCAGATGGCCCCCCCATTGCTGGAGAAGTTCTAAACAGCCACTTGGAACCGAAGCCAGAGTTCTCACACATTAAATTATCAGTAAGGATACGCTTAACTGCACCAGACAGCTTATTGCTTTCCTACTTGGAGCCAGCCAAATTACTGTGGGCCAGGAGGATGGAGAGCAATGCAAATTCCCCTCTGATTTGGGTGCAGGGTTCAGAACGGCAGTCTTCTGTCATCTGAGGGAGTTCCCCAGGCTGGCCTGCTCACTAAGCGTGTAGCTCTGAGTAAGGACTACGGGAGTGCCTGTTACTGCTGCCTTCGACCTGTCCACACACAGAAATGAGAACACGGGGAAGAGATGGAGCATAAGGCACCCCCTGGTGTGTGTTAATCTGCATTGCAGATGGGCAGGAGAGAGGGGTGAGTGGAGCGTCGACCTCACCTCGCCCTGACACGTTGGCCAGTGCAGCTGAGCTAACAGTAACCTGCCACTGGTATAGACCAGAAGTAGACTACTGCTCCCCTGGAGAAAGTGAGCAGCCGAGAGGGAGCTGGGACTTGGAGGATCTCAGGTCTATCTATCTAAGATACTTCTATGGCCTCCATCACTGTAGTATTTGAGCGTCTCACAATCCTTAATGTATTTATCCTCACCCAGAACTCTGAGGCAGGGCAGTGCTATTATTCCCTCTTTACAGAAGGGGAACTGAGGCACAGAGAGAGTGAATGACTTGTCCAAAGACACACAGGAGTGGCAGAGCAGGGAGTTGAACCCAGGTCTCCAGTTCAGACCACTTGACCATCCTTCCTTTCTGGCTGGCTCATCAAGCAGCACAACTGCGCTCTGTAAGTGGCCAAGCCAGCCATTAACAAGCAGAGATGGGGCAGTCCAGGAGCCTCCTCTCCAGCAGCACCTGTCCCCTGGATTTTGTTAGATTGGATGAGACGGACTCCAGATCTAAAATGTCCTCGGTTTAGATTTTATAAACCCCAAATCCAATTGCCTGAGGTTTGGCAAGAGCCAGGACTAGAGTCCTAGCTCAGGCTTCAATATGAAGGCAAATTAGTGGCAGAAAGTTGGAAAAGTTTAAAACAATGTTCCTCAAGTAAAACTAACTATAAAAAAGTGTTCAGTTGTACTCTGATTATACACAGAGAGGTGTTACATCTAAAACATCCCTTTGGACATCTTTCTGTCATCCCCCGAACAAAAGATTGTTTTATGTAACAGACTAGACACAAATAGATTTTATTTCGGTAGCATGGCGACAGACCTGAGTCATTTCCTGATTGCCATGAGCTGTGATAGGCTGTCACTCTGAGAACACACAAGTAAACAGGGAACTTTTTCCATTAAGCAAGGATAATTTTCAGTCGATCTCTTAATGGAGCAATGTTATTTTGCTGTGTATACCTGGGTATCATTACGAATAGCAAGATTTACTAGTGGCTGAAAGCCAGGAGGTTCATGGGCAATTTATTTCCATAGTGCTATTGCATATGTGTGTTCTTGGAAAATGAAAAACATTCAGGGTGCTTTTTTTGCATTCTGGACTGATACCATTATGTCTCTGTTGCTGCTCTTAATTCTAACAAAGCACAACATACCCCACTGGTTAACATCAAAGGAGATGGGAAGCATCATTACAGTTGAATCTCAAGAAGTAATCAAGTATCCATAGATGCACCACAAATTACGCCACAATTTATTTTTGGTACGTCTGATGTGCAATGGCATTGTCCTTTGAACTTTTATAAGTTTTTGTTCTCCCCTTTTAGTGAATAAAGGTGAGTCTGGACTGAGAGAAAAATTCTACTGTCAGGACTACACATTGGCTATTTCCAACACCAATATCTTCCTTTTCCAACAGAAGCAAGAGCTGCTTGACTTCAGTGGGAGTTCTGAGTATGTAGGGAGAGCAGTCAAAATCTGTGTCGATCTGAGAAAGGAATTTTGCTCTTCAACAATAGATTTCATAGTAAATACTTGCGTTATTAAATACCACTTTCTCTCACCACAGATATCAAGTAGAAAGAATTGATCAAGTGGCTTGAACATACCTTGTTTTGTTAAAAATGTACAGAGAAGGATACAAAGAAGGAGCCACTTCAAAATGCAGGTTGCCTGTTTCTGACGCAGCGATGTTGCTTTTCTAGAGATAACTCTGGTTCTCTTGTTAAAGGACTAAAACGGGGAGACTGACAATCTCATCAAGGTGTCCTCACTTTGTGGTTTCACTGGGATGCTGCAAAGGAGAATGTTCGTGTTAGTGCTAGTGCATTCTGAGAGAGAATGAAAAGAGAGATGGCCCTGAACCACAACAGCGGATCCAATCTCCTCTTGCATCTCGTCGAGTTTCAGAACTGCTCCAAACTTATCAGCTGGCCTTTGGAACTGAACCAGGACAAAATCCTGGATACACAAATTTGGTAACGTTCAGGGGCTGAGCCCAAACATGGTGGCTCAAGCTTATCTTTATTTATGTATTAATGAGAGAAGGAAATAAATGTGGTGGCCTTTAGAGAAGCCTTGGAGTGTGCTAGATCTGGTCAGGTGGTGCATTGTACATGAGGGCTGAGAAGCTCCCAAATAGCACATGCAAGTATCAATAGTTCATGGGTGAGCAGACATACTGCCACATCGGTTGGCAGGGCTGCCCAGAGGATTCGGGGGCCTGGGGTCTTAGTCATCTCTTTTCCAAGCTGAGAAGTCCCAGTCTTATTAATCTCTCCTCGTTTGTTGTCCTTTTGACTGATAGAAAAATAAACACTTAATGTAATCTAATAGCAGGTCTAAAGTTTTGTGATATCCCCAAGCTAAGGAAGATCAAATTATACCTAAATGGTGTTCAAATTAATTTCTTCCGCTCAGAAGAATCCACCAAATGTTAGGGGGTTATTTTTACTTTAAGGTAAACTAGTATGTTCTACCTCTGGTTAATTAACCTCTGGGCTCCTTTTTGTTGCTTAAACAAGGTAGGCTTGCAGCTGACTCATAAAGTGATATTGATGCTGTATAAAGCAAAGGGATCGAGGAAGGAGGATCGTGATGCAGAAGAGACGACTGTGCTGTGGAAATATTTACTTTAATATGTCATTATGGTCAGTTCTTCTGCCCAGCTGCTGATTGTGAGATGTTGATTGAGGATATATGTGGTGTGCATGCAGCAGAGATAATCTTGAAAAAACACACCTCTTCTCTTCTGCTTTTCCTTGCCATCCTTTATCCCCTGAGCCCTGTTTTAGTAGCAGTGAGTGATGTAGCAGGCCGGCAGAGATCTTTATTGAGCATGTGCAGAGGCCAGTGTTAAGATCCTGAGAGGGCTGGGTTTCTCTGGCAGCAGCCTTTCCCAGCCTGCACTCCCCGGTGTCACCACAGACTAGACCACTTCTGGCACCCAAGCCTCTTTCTCCAGCCCTGCCTCCCCGCTAGCTAGTTGGTTTTATCTTCTTTCTCTGTTGTCTCCTTGTCTATTAGTTAGTGGGGGAGCTGTAAGGGCACTGTGCTTTGCAACAAACTGCGCAGCTTTTAGTGACGTTCTTTACTAGTCACTCTACAGCAGGAAATTGGAATTGCAATATGGCAAGATACGGTTTTGCTCTTTGTTCATCTCCCGTTAATTCACTGCAGTGGGGCTTTTTGAGCATCCTTGAAGCTGAATGAAAAGACTGAGCAAATTCAGTACGTAAATTGCTGAAAGATTGCACTGGGCTGCCTTTTTACCCACTCATAGCACTATACTTAAGCCAAGCTATGGGAACTTCTCTCACTGCCAGTAAAGTTTTGATTTGCTTCTCCTTCCCAGACAAGTTCTAAACTTGTCAGCATGTCTCTGGTTCTGCATTATCACATGGCTGAGAAACATTTTCCTCAGTGGAAATGCAGAAAGAGTTAAGATCGCAGATAACTGATGCTCCTCTTTCTTGCCGCACCAGAACTTACTTAAAAAGGCACCTGATCCACGCGGACAGCTGCCTGCCTCTCATCTTGGGTGCTTTGAATGCTGAACTGCTATTTCTTAAGTGCCAATAGTTTTAGCCACTCTGAAGGCCAAGGCTGATCAATCTTAAAAAGTCAAATAACAAAAGTGGAACACCGCAAATTAGGTCATGAAGTTCTGTATCTGCCATTGAAGCACTTGGCTTTGTCCACCGTTGGAGACAAGACACTAGATGGGACTGGACCATTGGTCTGTTCAGCATCACAATTTCTATGTTCCTGAGTGAGAATGAATATTTCTTGACCTGCCAGCATGCCAGAATCCTCAGGGATGCAACAAGGCAGAAGAAGTTGTAGAGCATCTACTGGCAAGAAATATTCTGTTTTTAAAGCAAAGGGTATTTGCCACATAGCAGAGTAATTAGGAAATTAAATTGTCTGAATGTTGTCGTACATGCTAACTATGCTGAATACACTGAGAGGAAAATCTGCATATGGCATATATAGTTGGAAGATAATTAGAACATTTAAAATTGATATTCAGAAACTTGAGTGCACAAAGATGCAAATATTTTAAGTATGTTTTTAGAATTTGAATGCACAGATAAAGAAAACAAATATGTTCCTAGTTTCCAACTACTTACAGTGCCAGCCAGATCAGGCATGTGCTAACTTGTAAGTCAGTTTTACTAGTGCATGTTGCTTTGCACACAAGTTTTGTACTAAATGAGATTCTATTGCACTGGCCCATAATGAAGAGCTATTTGCCATACCTGTCATATCCGCTATGTCATGCTTACAGTTGATTGTGGTTATCTTTATTTTTTTGGTGTTCTGAAAAGCAAATGTGTCAGATAAATGTCTGAAAATGCTGTTTTAATTGAGCCGTTCATTTGCAACAAATGAAGAATAAAGAATACATATTGCAAAATACACTTAAAAAGCTGACATCTGTCTCGCCGAATGGAATTTGTATAAAAAAGAAAAGGTATGAATGGTGTGAAAATCGCTCCTAGCAGTGAACTGCTGCAGAGCAGAATATGAAGCCTAGATATTGTGTTTATTGAAAAGTAAATGTAGGAAGAAAAACCACAATTTTGTTTGTTCTGTGAACTTCATGTTTTTCAATATTACTAATTGCTGTTCTCTGGAAGTGACAGATCCATGCAACCTGCCTTGTCCTATTGTACATAGCTTCCAAACACCTCTGGAATTGAGCGAGACCTCCATAACTTATCACTATGTCTGTGGGGCTGCTCCTGTGCTGAGCTGATCGAATCACCGATTTTTTCGGTTGTGGGCAATCCAAAAAAAAAATAAATCTGTATTTTTCAAAGCTAAGCTGACTTTTTCCCCATTTTTTTCTCCCAAAACAAAAACCAATAAATAAATGAATCATTTTGGATCAAAAAAACCCTGAAATTAAATGAAAAAAACAAACCAAAACAATTTTTCCATGGATTTCATTGTGGTGTGGATTTTGATCCCAAATGATTGATGAGGTGTTTGTTTATTTGTTTTAATTTTTCAGGTGTTTCCACTTTTAAAAAAAAGAGACATCATTTTAAAACAAAAAGATTCCTTTCAAAATGGTTGAAATGCTCAATTTTAACTTTTTTTTTTGAGAGAAAAATCCATTTTTTTGGCTGAAACTATTTGGCAAATTTGACCTGAATTTGCAAACAGTTTTCATGCCCCAAAAAATGCACTTGGGGGCAAATTTATTATTTGCCATGAAAATTTTGTACAGCTCTATGTACATGCTCAAAGTTAAGCATGTGCTTTGTAAGTGTTTGCAGAATTGGGGCTAGTTAGTCTCCCTCACAGTGGTTTCTGCTTTGCTGATCAAAGAGCATTGTACTCAGAATACGTCCAATATCACAGAAAAATTAACCGGTTCAGAAAATCCCTCCAAGCCTTTTGTCCATGCTAGTATCAGTCTTTTGATTAATTTTGCATAAAAAAATCTGCCACCCATTGGTAAATGTTCTCTCTTCTTTTCACTGAATGTGTTGACAGCTTGGTTGGGATTAATTCTGAGCTGCTGAAGGGAATGGACTATGTATCTACTTGTACAGTGTAGCAAATTACTTAGATTGTAAATTCTTAATGTCCAGAGCCATCTTTGTGTTTTGTGTTTGTACAGCACCTAGCGCAATGAGATCCTGGTCCCAGACTGGGGCTCCTACATGCTATCGCAAAGCAAATAATAAATTAATAATTAATAATTAATATCTGGGGTAATGGCAAAGTGGAACAATCACCTAAGAAGGCAAATGTCATAGATTGGGATTTTCAGTGACGTTTGGCCACTTCGCTCCCTTAGGAATTCCCAGGCAGAGCTGTTATGATGACTGTGAATGGATTTGGCTTGGCTTCAACTCCCTTCGCAACAGAGCACACAGATCCTGATATAGGGCTTGATCCTGAACCAATGACGTTAGGGGATTTCAGTGGCGCTGCACATGTGTTTAAAGTGCAACGTGTTTAAATGCTTCACTGAATCAGGTCCTAGTTTCCAAACTCAACCCCCAGTCCTGGGCGTTGGCTTTGCTGGTGACTCAAAAATAGAGATGGTCAAAAACGGGATGAAAATATTTGCAAAAAAAATTGTTCCCTTTTTTTCGTCTCTCCTCCCCCACAAAAATCAAGATTTGAAATTGTTCAAGCAACTTCACTCAAAGCTAACCTGAGCCTGAGCTTCTTCCCCGGCATGGTTATTCATAGGATTTCCCCTAGGACTTCAAATGTCCACATTTTCTCTGCACCCACCTGCCAATTTGCCTCAGCTGTAATCACCCCGAAAAATAGATATACAATTTTAGCACCTGAAGCTAGAGTGCCGCAGCAGATGAATCCAATAGGGTTCCTAGCAATCTGAGTCCCTATGACTATGAGGTTTAAAGAGAAAAATAGTCTTGAGAAGCACAGTCTATTATTACTAGTAATAAAAGACCTACAGTTTCAGGTGAGTAAGGTGCAGTGTGTAGATGCATAGCCCCCGGTGCAGGGCAGGGAGCAGCTGATGACTCTAAGGGTATGTCTGCTCTGGAGCTGGAAAGTAAAATTTTCAGCTGTTAGACACACTCGCGCTAGCTCTGATCAACTAGCATGTGGCGCAAGTACGTCTCTCTTCTCAGGCTGGAAGTTGCACCTTCTTCTAGCTCTAGTATAGACCTATCCTGAAAAATCACAGTCTGGTTCCTGCTTCCCATTCTGTGCTGGTTTCGTCTGCCAAGGCTCCACCTACTTCCAATTCCTGCCTGCCAACTCCTATCTCAGATGACGAGTAGATGCCCAGTAGCAGCCGTTCCCTTCTATGCAGACTCCAGTGCTGCAGGTTGCCTAGTGCTGAGTCGTAAGGGATGTATTCCCCTGTACATGTGTAACCCACACACCTCCTTGGGGGTGGTGTTCTGTCCCATCTAGTGGCACTGAGACCACTTAGAGAGAGAGAGTTAAATGAGTCTCCTCTACAGCCTTAGCTAAGAGCCAGTTGGCTTTTAGCTGATGCACGAAGCTCCAGAGGTCCCAGGTTTGATCCTGCCCACCGATGACCAGGGTCTATCAGCATTACACGTGCACCCGTTACAGAATGTGAAGATGAGTTTGGAGAGTCATTTGAAATCTGCAAGGTCATTTATCGTCCGCCTTCTGCCTCCTATCATGTTCACTAGCTATGCCTACGCTGACTGGCATGCTCTCAGATGTCAAGGGCACCCCTCCGCATGGAGTGTGGATGAGACCAAAATCTAAGGGACAGATGGGGGACACTTGCTCATGATGTTGAGCAAGCACATGCCCAGCTGACTTCAGTGGGCCTACTCAGGTGAGTAACTCCCCATCTGAGAAAGTAAGGACTTCACATTCTGGCCCTATTTAAACAAACTCATTTGAAATGAATCTGTCTACCCCAAGCTTCTTATCCACAGTTGTGGCCAATAACTGATGCTTCAGAAGAAAGTTTGAAAACCTTGGTAATCTACCATTTTGGCACTGTTGCTCACAGGAGATTCCTCCATGAAGGTAATCAGCTTGGGCCTGGAATCGTGAGGTCTGAGTCTCCGTATAACACTGCCTCAAAAATTATCCCTGGAGTAGCTCCCTTGACTTCAGGGGTGTTATCACCAGAAAGAAATTTGGACCATCACAGCTTCCGCTGTTCCAGAGGGCCAGAAAATGCGCCATTCCTTTTTTAAAATCATCCATTCTACAGGCCAAATGAATCTCTGGTGCAGCCTACTGAAGCCATGTTAAGCAATGTAAAGAAAGAGGTGTTTGGAAGTCCCTGTCTTAGAATCCAATTGCCAGCATTTATTGCTTTTATTGATGTGCAGCTGTGATTCCATCTTCGCTGTATTGAAACTTTCCATATAAATATGAAACAATGTGATTACAGTATTTGAATAACACAAGCACACAAAAAATGGCTGTGGGGATAGTATTCTAGTGCCATAGGCAAGTTTAATATAGTTTAGATTTGTTACAAATTGGTACATGTTACACACAATATCAGAAGGAAAAGCCAAAGGGAATTAGAACACATCTGAGGCAGAGATCCTGCTGCCAACCCATTTAAAGCACCACCAGCACAGACCGAAGTTGTAAGGTTTAATCCCTGAGGGTGTTGCTAGGAGGGCTCGTGGAGTAAGACATGCTTGCAGTTAAAGCACAGAGCTAGGAGATGGGTGAAACCCTGGCCCCATTGAAGTCCATTGCAAAACTCCCATAGTCTTCAATGGAGCCACTATTTCCTTCCTTGGGAAGTGCATTCTGTGCCGTTGGACTCATCACTTTCTCCCTTTGTGCATCAGTTTCCTCAGGGACGAAATGAGGGAAAGGACACCTATCCCATTAATGTTAATGAGGGGGGAAAGCAATGCACAAATGCAATGTATCTAGCTGCTCCATTGCACAGAGGAAGTACTTACGCTGCCCCCATCACCATAGGAATGTATTATTACCCCCACTTTACAGGGGAAACTGAGATAGAGACCAGGGTCTGTTTTTTCAGGGTGGGTGCTGAGCACCTGCAGCTCCCCTGAACTTCAGCTGGAGCTCTGGGTACACAGCACCTCTGAAAATCAGGCCCCTCAGATACGTCCACACTGATAAAAGACGCGCAGTTGGCCCACATCTGTTCACCAGGGCTCGGGCTGCAGGGCTACAAAAATGCGGTGCAGAGCTCAGGGTCAGGTTGGTGCTGGGGCTCTGAGACCCCTGCGAAGGGGGAGGGTCTGTGAGCCCAAATGTCTAAACTTCAATTTTATAGCCTGGCAGCCTGAGCCGAGTCAGCTGACGTGGGCCAGCCACAGGTATTTTATTGCAGTGCAGACATTCCTTGAGTGACTTCTGCAAGGTTACACTAGAAACCTGTGGCAGAGCTTGGAAATAACCGCAGGTCTCCTGCATCCTAGGCCAGTGCCTTAGCCCCAGGGCCATCCTTCTTCTCCAGCATCCAAATGCTACAGGCCAGATTTTGCAAGCCTGATTTATGTTAGTGAGCACTTATGCTGCGAGTAGGCTTCCTGATGTCTATGGGACTGCTCATACCCTCAAGGTAAGAGGGGGTAGAATCTGACAGTTTGTTTAATGTCGCTGGAAGCGCGAGCTTTGTGCATCATTACTGTACACTGCTCCAGTGTTGTCTTTTTATATTGACTTAATGTCCCTTCAAAGGATCATTCGGATCTGCCCAGAGTCATGTCAACTGCCAAGTGAAGTGACTCCTAATAAGAAGAGATTCTGAAGCTATTTAGCAGGAAATTACTGTACATGAGGTTGCTAAGCAATGTCAGAGAGTCAGTGAACACCCAAGATAATGCTTCTGCACTTTGAAAACGGGAGGGGTTGGAAGGGGGTTGTTTGGAGGCTTTTGAATTTTGCATGGAGCTGACACTTCTGGATCCAAGCAAACAATATGCTTTCTATAATCATGTCTAATGCAACAATTATTGGCTTTGAAAAACGTAGCTATCTCCATTGATCGGCGGAAAGGAAGAGCTGAGTCAGGACAAGGGCAGCAGGAGGCAAGAAGGAAGGAAAGCAAATGGAGAAAAAGGAAGGAGGGTGAGGAGATATTGATTCAAAGAGAGTAACATGAAATATGGTAACAGACAAAAATGAAAAGGCACCGAAAAAGAGAGAGTGGGGTAAAGAGAACCACAAGTAGTAAAGAGGATTTAGGCAAGTTTCCAAATGTATAATTATTAAAGGCATGTGAAATGGAGACATTAGAATACAGAACAAGCTGGAACCTAATGCACCATAGATTTGTCTTGATTTAGAAAGCTATTGAAGCTAATGGCATTTTTGAAGCCAGTCACATGATAAAAACCCCTGCTTCAATCAGACAGTGTGGGAGTTGGAGCAGAGAACAGTTTGAAGGAGTTGGAGCAGAGAGGAATTGGTGCTGGAGCAGAGAACAGTTTGAAGGGAAGCAGAGGACAGTTTGGAGAAGTGCTGGGGTGAGCTAAGAAGTCCAAGACCCTAGGTAAAGGGGCACCTGGCTTGTACAGAGGGAGGGCAGGAAGCTCCCCACAAGCTGAAGGGCAGGAGAGGGAAATGGCCCAGGGGAAGGAAGTGTCAGTTCAAATGGTTTACCACTATCCTTAGGGCCACTGGGCTGGGACCTGGAGTAGAGGGCGGGCCCAAGTCCCTCCCTCTCCACTCCCCTCCTCTAGGACACTAGTGGGGCAGTTAACATTCCACTGCAGGGGCAAGAAATGGTGCCCTGAACCCTCCCTAAAGAAGAGAAAGCGTGAGACCCATCAAGATAGTGCTGGCAATTTGCCACAATACCTGATGGCATTTTTTTTTTTTTTTTTTACCCCCTTGACTCCCTCTCTCCATCTCCACAGCACTGCGCTGGTCCCGGTTGCTAGCTGCTGCCCTTCTCCCCCAGAAGTGGCTGCATTTCAGTGATCCCTCTGTGCACTGAAGGTATCATATTGATGTACACTATTGTTTTGTCCCAGCAGCATTCCATCCTGAACCGGCAGAATCTGGAGATCTCAGGGTGAACAGTGCCATCTATCCCTTTAAGAGTAAGGCAGGCTCACAGCTCCCAGGGAAAATGCATTGTAGACGCTGTAAAATCCTGCCACTGTTTACTGGGACAATCCATTTGTCACAATGAAGCCGAAGACAAGCTGAGATGGACTGCACACACAGACTCTGCTACTCGCTGGGGGTGATGCAGAGTTTAGAGGCTGGACAGAGGTGCAGTGCATGTTGAAACAACAGCAAAGTGCAGCCAGGGCCGGCGCTACCATTTAGGCAGCTTAGGCGATCGCCTAGGGCGCCAGAATAATTGGTGGGCGCCATTTTGCCGGAGGGGGCGGCAGGCGGCTCTGGTTGACCTGCCGCAGTGGTGCCTGCGGAGGGTCTGCTGGTCCGCGGGTCCGGTGGACCTCCTGCAGGCACGACTGCGGCAGCTCCACCGGAGCCGCGGAGCACCGGACCCTCCGCAGGCACCACTGCGGCAGCTCCGCCGGAGCCGCGGGACCAGCACCCAGGGCGGCAAAATTCCCATCCACCCAGCGCGCTCAAACCCCTAGCACCAGTCCTGAGTGCAGCACTCCCATTCAGACCTAGTAACCTGTAGACTCTCTGTGTTCAGATCTAGTAAGCTGTCTCTGTGCAGAAATTAAAAACTGACTTCCTTGGTTTAGACGCCTTGAAAGACTGGGAGCTTTGCTAGCATGATCCAGTCAGTGTATGTGATAACAGATCTTTCAAGGTAATTGATTATTATTGACATAGTCTAAATATTCCCATGGGAATCTGCTTTCTGCTAAGGTAGAGAGCTGGAGTCTATGGGCCTGACGCTGAACCTATTAACGTCCATGGAAAAGCTTTCAGTGACTTCAAGAGGAAGAGGAGCACACACTTTCTTGGCTTATTATTTAATGCTCTTTCTTGTCAGGTGAAATTTCAGCCCTTATGCAGAGAGTCTGCCCGACACTTACACAGACTTTAAGTAGGAGAGCAGGGGTATAGGTCTTGGCAGGCCCTCGGCATGGGAGTGAATTTCAACCCACAGTTGGCTTGAACAAACTGCAGCAGAGA
The DNA here is from genome assembly GCF_025201925.1 of Gopherus flavomarginatus. Taxonomy (NCBI): domain Eukaryota; kingdom Metazoa; phylum Chordata; order Testudines; family Testudinidae; genus Gopherus; species Gopherus flavomarginatus. The sequence continues at coordinate 20,456,278 of NC_066631.1, read as the reverse complement.
GAACCAAATGGGCTAGGGTGACCAGATATCCCGATTTTATAGGGACAGTCCCAATTTTTGGGTCTTTTTCTTATATAGGCTCTTATTACACCTCCACGCCCGTCCCGATTTTTCACATTTGCTGTCTGGTCACCCTAGGGCAACAGTAGGTGGTGAGAGCCATGGAGCCAGTGGCCTAGGAGGTAGAGAAGATGGGGTTGTGACACTCGCAAGCTCATCCCCGAACCAAGAACTGAAATGGCAAATGTCTCCACCAGCCAGAAACGAGGCTTGCAGCCCTGTAGAAATGCTACTGACAGGGAGAGGAACCAAAGAGTAAGGAGATGTTACCTGCTTAAAAGTGCTTGGGCCATGGCCCTAGTGGTGTCTCCCTGGCTCCACGGTCTCTGTCCTTGGATGAGAAATGGAAAATGGATGGGAAAGTACAGGGAGGCAGGAAACTTTCCATTTACATCAGCAGACTTTGGCTTGGGCTGTATATTTTGGGTGCCCGATGGTTTTGTAACTCTCCCTCTCACTAAAGAAGGGAAGGACCTGAACAGGGAGGGACGTGTGCAGCCATTAGCAGCACTGCAGCCATTCAGAGCATTGTCTGTGGGTTGTCAGTGTTCAGGGCCCTGACACTGAAGAGTGGAAAAGAAAACAGATCCTAGGCCGAGAGTGATGCTGAAAAGACCCTTTAAGAGTTTAGCCTGGAGCAAGTATCTCCTGCCCTGCAAGAATTTAAATTATTAAAATTAATTTGTACATGTTCATCAGAAACATGGACGGTTCGTTCTGTCTAGAGGGAGAAAACAGAAGCTATTAAATCTAAGTGAGAGGCCACCCCGTGTTCTGATTCAAGTTACTCTCCCTTTGGGAAAGTCCAATCCTGTTTCTTCTTTCCTCACCTCTGCACCCCACACAGACATACCCTCTGTAAACAGCTGGCTTTGGAAATGAACCACTGGGATGTTTGAAAGGTACTGCACAGATCTTCCTTTTCTAGCAGGCTCTTTCCTTTGTATATTCATCTTTTCAGCTGTAGAATCCCAAAGGAAAGTCAGCAACATTCTCCTCCTTTTTACAAATGGGAAACTAAGGCACAGAGCAGGGAACTACCCAAGGTCACCTACCAGGCCAGTAGCAGAGCCAGGGCTGGAATGTGGGTGGTCTGCCAGCTCAGTACCCTCACCGCTGGACTATTCCACCTCCCAAGAAATTATATGATTGCTTTTATCTGATAGGTAATGGCAACTCATTATTTACTAATAAGCACAGACTCCATGATCAGTGCTGTAGGTGGCATAAAAATGAGACATTGCATGCCCAGCACTGAACATTTTGCTATTTTGGTGTCTTTCTCTGATCAGATACAAGGATAGAAATCAGTTTTATATGGTGCTTCTCTAATCCACCCCCCTTCCTCCATGGACTCTTTGCTCTGCACAATACCCAGTGGGACAAATGCCCCAAACAAACATTACGTTTCATTATTACTAGGACAGCACATAGCTGCACCAACCCAGATTGGGGCCTCACTGCGCTAGGCGCTGCACAGCACCCCAGGAAGACACAGCTCCTGCCCGGAAGATTTCTCAGTCTGCAGAGTCAAGACAGATCAAGGAAGAAACAGGTGTGTAGGCGTAGGAAGAGCCTGGACCCCAGTCCCCTGAGGCCAAGGGCAAGACAGTTGCAGTGGGCCTTGGATCCCATGACTTGCCCAAGGTCACACAGGAAGCCTGTATGGGCACCAGGACCTGCCCTCAGATCTCCTCAGCCCTTAACCCGCAGCCGAGTGCAGCCTGATCTCGCCCCGTCCCCCCGAAGTGCGGAGGAGTTGCTAGGGGGAGCCTAGGGGTGTTTCTCTTCGGACTGAGCCCTGACGCCGGCTAAAGTCCCTGCGCGAGGGGACGGACCCTCCCGGGGAGCTGCCCCGGGGCAGCGCCTGCTCAGAGCAGGGGGAGGCGGAGAACCGGCCCTGCTGCCGGGCTCGGGGGCTCGCTACGGCTGCAGCGAGGACCGTGCAGGGTCGCAAGAGCCCCCCCAGTAGCTCCCGCGCGGGGTCCCCCCTCCGCCGAGCTCCGAGCCCCGCCCCTCCCCCGGGCGCCGCTCCGCCCCTCCTCCCTGCGAGGCGGCCGGGCTGGGGCTGCGGCCAGAGGCGGCCGGGCTGCTGGCTGCGGAGCGGGCGGGCGGCCGCTGCGCAGCCTCGGGGAGGGAGGCGCGGAGCCCAAAGCAACTTCCCACCGCCCCGGAGCCCGGCTGCTGCAGCGCGGGGGGAGCGCCCGGGCTGGAGAGCGGCGGGAGCCGGGAAAGTTGGAGCCCGGGGAGGAGGCGGCTGCGCGCTCGGATGCCGCCCCCCGCCGCCTCGGTGGCCCCGCAGATCGCCGGAGCCCGGCGCTGGCTCCTGCCCGGGCCGCGGCAGCGGGAGGCGGCGCAGGACTAGGAGGGATGCTGCTGCGGACCGCGGCCACCAGGCAGAGTGGGGTTTCCCGGGAGATGTTTCTGACCATCGCCGTCTGGCTGGCTTGGCAGGAAACCTTCGCGGCGCCGACCCCTACGGCCGATGACCTGAACCTGGGAGTTGTAAGTTGCAGCCGCGCGGGGTCCCCGTCGTTTCAGGGTGCAGCGTGAGCGTCCATCCCTCCCAAAGCCCGGCTGGAAGGGGAAAGAGGAGGGATCGGCTTGCCTTGGGGCTGGGGTGCGGGGGTCCAGTGAGGGTTAAACCCCCTCTTGGGGAATAGGCTGCTTATTCTCTGGAGCAACCATTGTACCAGGGAGCTTAGACTCGCTTCTGTTTCCCGGGAGGATGGAGCCTGGTGCTGAGAAGGGACAGTGATGAGCTTGGGGTTGGAGGAGCAGCGTTGCTTTTCCCCCATGGAAGGGCTCACTATGGTTGTTGGAGCTTGGGGATCAGGGTGCAGCTTGCCAGACAAGCTCCTTTGCTGCCTCTCTCCTCAGAAGCTGCAAAGGAAGCTGACCCCCCCCCCGCCTTAAATGTGGAAGCTGAAATAATCACCTGTTTCCAGTTTCTGCGCCCCGCAGATGTATTAGTCCATTAATATTAGTAGCCCGCACGGAATTTTGAAAACAAAGTATTACTAAGATTTTCATTGGACTCTCCGGTTCTTTAAGGAGAGGCTGTTCTGGCTTGGGATTAAAATATGTAAATAAACGCCAACCACCAAATAGTAATCCTGAAAATATGTATTCTGAGTAGGAAACCCCCCAATAGGCAGGATCTCTGTAGAGACCGCTTATGCTTCTCAATGGATCCTACTACAAATCAGATCCAAACAGAGGATTTGGTTGAAAAGATCTATCCAAAGACATGCTGGTTTTTGCAGCCAGGCTTCCTGTGCTATAATCTGTCCCAGGGACTTGCTCTGTTTCGGCGGTACAGCTAGGAACCGAAAGCTAGTTAGTGGCAGGCTGGGAACTGCCCTTGCTTGATCACTGTGCTGGCACTTCCATGGCAACTTAACATTAAAGAGAGAACCAGACTTCTCTCTTGAAGAAAGAGAAGTTTATTGTGCAGGATGCTAGCCTGTGCTCTGTAAAAGAGGGCACATCTCAAAGAACGAACAAAGCCACGCGACTGGCTTCGTTCCAGGTTGCTGTTAGGAAAGTTAGGACTTAGATCTCTATTCAGTGATAGATCCTGGAATTGGTTCGTACTCTCCAGCTTTAGGCAATTCAGTGACTGTTGTGTCGAGATGCTACCTCACTGCTGGGCACTGCTGCCAGGAGGGGGCGAGGGGAATCTTTCAGCATAGCAGTTCTTTCACAAGGATGGTTTAAACAAAACCGTATACCAGGAACTTCATGCTCATTGTTATTTGCTGTAAAGCCAGGAGTTGTGATGGAATCACAATCCAGGCATTACTGCTGGCTACTTCTGAGCACCTGTTTTATGATCCAGAAGGGATTTGTCCACATTGGTTCCTTGGACAAGAACCACCCGGAAAGCATGTGTGAAAGCAAAGTGCTGCTGCACAATCATTGTGCATTAGCGGTCACCTCTATCCAAGTGCTAAAGCTGAACTGAATATAAGTGTCAGATGGGTGGTTACACTGCATCCCAAGAGAGCTGAATCAAACATGTTCTGTAAACTAGTCAACCTGATTTTTTCCCCCTGCTACCCTATGTGTCACATGGGGCTCCTATGAGTTAAACATTGTGTGAGAGAGAGCTGCTATGCTTAACATGGCTTAATACTTATTACAGCTGCATTTAAACCTCTGAGGGTTACTTGTTTGCAGCTGATCTTGGATTGAAAACCAGCTACAAAGTGCATTCAAGAACTCAGATGCCTTATGTGTACACAGAAATTCACTCTCCTTGAATCAGTGTCTCTGACCCATTAGAATTCATTTAGTGATGCTGCAATCCAGTGTCTGTGACATTGAGACTGCTTCTTGGCAGTGAATTGTGGGATCCCCGCAGACAAAGGGTGTGCATAAATGTGATGTGAGGACAACCCCCTCAGACGGGACAAATTATTGGGTACTACGCTTTTTAAAAACAATCCTCAGTTAAGCAGGGGAACATCCACTAGATGATCTAAAATGGGTTTCTTTCTGACTTCTCCCCTCCAATGTGTGTACAGCTCCCATGGCCAGTTGTGAATGTGTGGAGGATCAGCCTCCCTGGTTTTGCATCACTGATGGAATTAAGCAGAAGTCTGAGTATAAAGATGGCTTTTGTTTATTCCCAGTAATCAGCAGCGAGGAGAAGACAGTTTTCAGGGGATTGTCAGGAAAATCCCCATTTGAAGTGGGCACTTTAGGAAGATTTATTTGACATCCACTCTATGCAGCAAATAAGAAATTAAGGGTCTAGGAGGCATTTCGACCAAATATTTGAAAATGAGGAAACATGAAACCATGGCAATAGAAAGCACCACTAACCTTTGACAAATCCCCCCGCCTCTCCTCCCCCAGCAACTCTCTGCAGTAAATACAGCACTGTGTCAACAGAGGTGTTCCGTTCCCTCCTCTGCAAATTGGAGCTAAAAGGTCATTTCCAGGCGGACCAAATTGTGCAGCTGAATGGGATGCTCCAATCTAGTGCTGCTATACAAAACGGGCCGGATCAAACTTCGGCAAAACCAAAGAGGGCTATAATTCAGAGGCAGAGCTTGCTCAAGTACTGTCCACAGCAGTATGATATCGAGTGATGTTTATTACTGGAATATCCTGCCCTGTGCATGAATCTAGCTTGGTTGCTACGTATTTTTATTATTATTATTCTCTGTTAGCTAACCTCACAAAGAGAGGGAGGAATGAATGAGGAATTGAAATTGTCCTTCAAGATGAAGAGGTTGTTTCTGAAGTTTGACACTGATCATTTTGACCTCCCCCACCTTTTAAATATATAAAAAAGAAGACTGTATCTGATGCAGTGTCTAAAGCACAGTTTATATATTAATTACTCACGGCTCTGTGGTCATTTGACTTGAGATCCTCTGGCATCACACATGCAAAAACATTCCATATGTCAGAAGTAAAGCAGGTACCAAGATTTTCTTTTACTTCAGGGGCTTTGAATCAGGCACTGAGAGCGAGATGTCTGCAGACCTTGATTCTCATGAAGGCCAGCTTGGTAAACCTGTATGCTAAGGGGGTTGACCTGGAGATTTATTGGAGATCCTGCTGTTTTAACAATTCAGCGCGTGCTGTTAAAAGCCAGCTCCTGGCAGCTGGGCTGTGTTGTCATGTGCAAGGGATGCTGGAAAGTTGTCACAGAAGCTGTCTGCTGGGACAAGCTGTGTATCAAGTTAGGGCAAAACATGAGTGCCTTTGAACTGGATTGATGTCCAAACAGAGCACAGGTTTGCAGTATCCAACCTGACAGTGGGGGCTGCTGCAGCGACCGTGATGTCCCTAGGGTGTGTATGAGGGGCCTGCCACAGAGCGACACATTAAACTGGAGTTCCAGCAACGCTGTTAGGTTTGCAGACGCTCCCAAAATGTACAGTTGTGTCCCAAGGGGGCCATCTGTTACGTCGGATGCTCCCCTTTGCAGCTGTCTCATTTGCTTTTTGCTCTACCTTGTCAGTGGAAAGAGTTCTCTCTCTTTGCTGTACATTCAATGTCATCCTGTGTTGTTTCCAGGGAATTTGTTCCAGGGGCAATGTAGACATTTGCATTCATTAACCAAGGCCATGGACTAACCGTCCTCCTCCTCCTCGCCTCCCCCTATCCCCACCAAATGTTCCTTTGTTCCCACGGCAGGCAGGACTCCTGTTGCCTTTGTTCCTGCTTTCCTGCTGAATGACCCTTATGGGCATAGAGCTCTTCCAGCCAGCAGGGCTATAATGGGCACACAGGTTTCTCTGTGGATGAGCTGAAGAATGGGTAGGGGGAAGGAGAGGGAGTTCCTACGGGGGACGGAGTGAACTAGCATTCTGTGCAGTGCATTCCTCCAGTACTGTTTTCAAAGCAAAATCTGCATCAGAGTGCATGGGAAGAAAGGGGCTGGCTCTTTGTCTCTGAAAGGATCCGTCTGACTTTCAGAGCTGCTCAGGCAGATCGCACAGCAGCAGCAATTCTGTGGCTGTCACCATCAGACATCATCCTTCCCTTCTTTTGCCAAGCATCTCTCTCCCCGCTGCCTCCCACTGCAGATACAGCCTTTGCCATGCTGCTGCATTTAAATGCAGGTTAAAGGCGGCAGTGTCTCCACAGCACATTCATTTTATGGCTCAAAGCTCAAGATGGTTAGTCATTAACCCAAAAATAAAACCCTCCCCCTAGTACCGAAATAGGCTTGCTATAGTTCATGTTAGAAGAAATCAACATCCTCCTGATCTGCTGTTGCTGCTAATGGCAAAGTACATGCAAGTTAGAGCTGCATCCTGAACTGGCAAATCTTCCATTACAAAACCTCTGGGAGAGCCAAAACAATGATGCGATCTGTCTAACAGCATATGGAGAAGAGCTTTGCTTGCCCTCCCCTCCAATTGAAATTCCTGCTTCCCTTTGACAAGTCTTCAGGTCAGACTCTGACCGTTTGAATAGCTGTGATGATTTAGTGGAATAGAAGAGGAATTTCTGAGATCAGGATAAACCCTGTACTGCAGAGAATCATTCTTTTGGGAAATCTGGAGATGATCTACTGATCAGGGCAAGACCTGTCCATATAACATGATTGAGGGGGTGGCAGAGTATTTATTTATTTTATATTGTTATTATTCTGAAAGAGAGTGTGTTCCTGCTTGTTGACTGCCAGTGACAGGGTTGAGTTCTTCATGTCAGCTGACATATTATTTCACTCAAGGTTCCAAGTATTTCTTGGAAGGATGTTGGGTTTCCATGTAAGAATATAGACACTGGCTACATTTTAAGGTACCTCTTGAAGCCAAGGTACAATGCAGACTACATTAGCTTGACAAAGGGTTGGCTGGGAGCTTTCCAGCAGTCCCTCTCCTGTGAAAGCATTTCATCTGGTATTAACACTCTGGCTGGTTAGAATTGCTACTTCCTTTTTTTAAATTTGAGACCATCCGCCCTCAGATTCTGTAATGCAATTTAGTCCTGTGCTCAGTCGCTATTGTGAGCCCAGCAGTTTGAATTACTGGTGGTAGTTAAGCTAAATTACTCAATAAAATGAGACTCTGCTTTTAGTGATGGTTCCAAGCCAGTGCGTGGAGCCATGGTGTTGGCAGCTTTCCAGCAGTTCTGGTGAAGGGATCTTGAGGGGTATTCATTAGACTCACCCCCTTCCCCGGCTCTCTCTCTCTCTCCTTTATTTTTGGTCTCGAGCATTGAATGTAAAACACCAAGGGCCAAACCTGGAAGCCCTGTGTGAAGTGGGCTAAGTGCTGCCTTGACCAGCTACACCTAAGGGGGTCTGGGTAGTGTAACTGACACGCGGAAGGGCTGGAGGAGATAGGCACAGTAGGAAAATCAGCCAACAGGAGGTGTAAGTTAAAATAGACCCCACCTGATTCTTCCCAGCACACAGTGCTATTAACTTATGCTTTGCTCTGCCCCCTTTGAATTGTAAATTCTACCACCAGAGGTCCACTTGTGTATGTGTAACTGACACCACCTTACACGTCGCCTCTGAATCTGTCCTCAGGCTCCTTGGAGTCACGGGGTTAAAATCCCATCAGGGTCCAGGCAGTTTTTCCCCAGTGGAGATAAATGGAATTCCATTCCCATGTGTGTGTGTGCAGAGGAGACTTTTGGATAAGCCCTCACCAGCCAATGTCCGGCTTGCATGGTGTAGTGTGGATAATCCCCCGTCCCTTTTATTAAGAGGTGGGCTTTGCACTGACTTCCATGGCTAACATTTCCTTTTCTTTCTCTGCCCTGCATTACTTGGTGGCTTCATGTCTGCGGGCTTGTCCATACACGTCTGTTCACTTTTCCTAACATGCTTTGGGAAACTGCTGTATCTGTGTCAGTTGTTATTTTAATTAGAAAGCTATCTGGCCCCTTTGTCATTCTCCCTCATTAAATTATAATTTAATGTGGAAAGTGAGTGTGTAGAATATAGCACCTTCTGACTCAGCAGATCTCCACCCCCTATCGTCAGAGGCAGATCTTGCAGAGCCAGCGCAGCTCAGAGAGAATCCTATAATACCTTGCACATCATCTGCAGTACTGATAACTTCGCTCCAGTTAGTTACACCTCTGCCAACTCATTAAATTGCATGAATTTGGCACAAGTGTGACTGACGGTGCAAATGGGATTGCATGGCTGTAACTGAAGTCCCGATTTGGCCTGCAGGTGCTTTATTACTGGTGAGGCTACGTGAGAGGTTGTGCGTCATCAACAAGATGCCTTCTTTATTTCCAGTCTCTTTACAGCAGGGACTGGGGTTGTACAGCTTTTGTGGAGAGCGTAATTTGGCCTGCAAAGCCTTTATTTCTGGTGATGCTGCAGGGAATGAAAAGTACCCAGATTGACTCTCAGATTCCTGATTGACTTCACAGGGCTGGCATTAGCAAAAAACCCTCTTATTTGTAAAGTAAGCACATCTGGTGCTTAAGTCACAGAGAGATGGAAAACATGGGGCACCATGCTGCCATCTGGGTTTAAAAAGTCACTTTTTAGAGTAGAGCTGCACTTAAAAGTGAAAGTTTTGGAAGATCAGAAAACAATCCAACGTCTGGCAGTAACTGTTTTCCTACAAATGCTTTCTTTAATCAAAATCACTTTAAATGGATAGTTTTGGGAGTTTCAGAAGCTCTTCCTGTGCATCTGTCTGTGTGTTCTTTGTCCCAGTTTTTTATGAGGATTGTCTCTGATTTCTGGGTCAGAGAATTAAGAGATTTGATGTTTTTATATATATATATAATATATAAAAAGAAAAATACACAAAGTTAACCCCAGTGAGAAACAAATCATTTAGCACAGAAGTGTTGGGGTCAGGAGAAGAAACCACTGAAATCAAGCAGGATTGGAGAGTTTTAAATGATTGTAGTGTGAAATTGTATTTGACGACATTTCTGTTCAGGGAAGAGACCTGGGATAGAAAACAAGAAGTAAATACTGAAGTTCACCAAGGAATACAGTCTTCAGGTGAGACTCGGACAATTTGACTAGCTGTGATGATTTAGTATAATAGAAGAGGAATTTCTGAGATTAGGATAAACTCTGTCTGCAGAGAATCATTCTTTTGAGAAATCTAGAGATGATCTGCTGATAAGGACAAGACCTGTCCAAATAACGTGATTGAGGGAGTGGCGGTATATTTATTTATTTTATATTATTATTATTTATTTTATTTTATTTTGAGAGAGAGTGTTCCTGCTTGTTGACTGCCAGTGACAGGGTTGAGTTCTTTGTATCAGCTGACATATTATTTCATCCTGACAATATTGATCTTTTGCGTACATGAAAGCAATCTTGTCAGTGTCATGAGCCTTTGCTCTAAGGTGATGGACACCTCTGAGTTGTATCTGCTTGTCATGTAACGAGCCCAGAATGACATCTCCTTTCTGTGTAACTCACGGTCATTGAAGAACATCTGACAACCCAGGCTTTCCATGACGCCACATGCTCAATTTATTCTGCGCTCAGGCGTGTTTTACAAGACCGCCTACAGCTGGGACCTAAACAGACCGGTTGGCACAGGAGATGAATTGCTAGTTTGATTAAATGTGGCTGGTTGGCACTAGCAGATTTCCCCGCATGAGGCAATTCTGCAGCTTCTGTTGAAGAAGCAAAGGGGCATTTGCAAAGGCTTGGGCTTTACAGTGAGCAAACGCCACATGGTATCAAAGGTCGCTGGTGCATAGGGCCCGGTGCGGATCATTCTAACTTCTCTAACATGAAAGCAGCACAGGCCATTTGGTGCAGGAAAGGATTCGGCTTGCTTGTGTGGGGTTTAAACGCCCTTTCTTGGTACTCCATTCCTGAATGCGTATGGTTACTAAAGTGCTTTAGGATCTCTCAGGGTGAAAGTTGCTATAGAAGTGTATGTTCTGATCAGTATTGTGACGACTAGAGATGGATCCCACTCAAGCCCCCAGACCCAAATACCTTTGAAACATGAGGGCTTGGGGGTGGGATTTGGAGTTTAACATCCTGGCTTGGTCCTTTCTCTTGACTATTATTGAACATGAGTAAAACAAACTGTGTCCCTGCCTGTGTAATATGAGCAGACGAGCCCCCTTCTTACCAAATCAGCTCCTCTGGTTGAACACTTTCCAGAGCTCAGAGCAGCTGAATACATTCTGCTTTTTAGCCCATGAGTGGCTCGGAACTGGCCATTGTTCTGGGAGAACTCCCGTTATTCCTGAAGATAACTGTGATATGCTCTCCAAAAGTTGTGTGTTTTGCTGGGACAGGGAATGGCCAACTCCTGTAGAGCACTAGAATTGTTACAATATTGTTATGTTTGCTTTGAGGGTGTGAGGGAGTGGCACGATTTTAGTTTTCCTTCAGCACGATTGGTTATAGAATGACAGTGGGTGAGGCAACTCGAGAAGCGTGTTTGCTTCTTTGATAAAGTCTCTGCATTAAATTGGCTTTTATTTTTTGTTTGTTCAGTTTTGCTGCTGATTTGTAAATTCCTCGCACCAGACAGTCTGTACCATTCCACCCTTCATGTCGCTGATGCACTTTTTTTTGTTCAAAAGCCAAACAGAGTAAATTGGGTTTGCAAAAGGGAAATCCCTGATAGAGGCGTCTGCGAGTCGGCAGCGTGTTTTGTGTAAAAACACAGCTAGAGAGACTGGAGGGGTTTGTATTTTAGACAGCGTTTTATTAACGCTGTGGCAATTTACATTTCAGACTCCCCCCTGGAGATTTCTGAGATAGACAACAGCCTGGTATTGCCATAATCAGCAATGAAATGCAAACCATCCGACTTCTTCCCCTTGCTGTGGATACATATCACACTTCAACCGAAGAATGATTAATGTGGCTGGTAATTATTCTATTTAGGCATTTCTGATACACCCATCACTATAGTATCAAGGTTCAATCAGTGTCCCGCATAGTCTAGATGATTTAAAAGTGTGGGTGGAGGGGCAGTGCTGTGCCAGTTGAGAGTTCCATGCAACACCCAAGGGGGATGGGCTCTTGGATTAAGATCTCCAAATACAGAAGTCTAAAGCATCACCTCTCTCCGAATGTGAAATCCTGAGTGCCAAGCATGCTGCTTCAGAGAATGAGAGGAGTCATTCTACATGTAATCCAAGTTTCCAGTATCTAGCTGCGTCTTCCAGCAAGCACTTAACCTTAGAGGGCCCCTCCCGATGAAAGAATCTGGTTTAGAGGACAGTTCAATCCATCGCTAGACAAGTAGGCAGATTTATACGTCTTCTGCAAACCCCAGAACGTCTGGCCGGTTCCAGCAGCCCATGCACCAATCAGTCACGTCTCTGGAGCTAGAAAGCTTTCATGGTGTATCATCTCCCTAAGCCCAAGTGGGAGATCACGACAGTTTATTGTGTATATGAGGATTTAAACAATCGACGTATTGCATCTAGACAAAGTGAAACTCAAATGAGAGGCGAATACATTCACTTCACAGGATTATATATCTTGGCTATTTAGACCTTGTTTTCTTCCCCTCCTAAAGTCACAGGAGTGTCTAGGTCTGTTTATGAGATAACAATTGTCTGTTTTGTTGTTGTTTGTTGTGTTTTCATGGTTATTATAGGAGTAATAAAAATTACTCTAAACTAGCAAACTTCAGTTGCTTTTGCATAAGTTCATGTCTCTTAAAGCATCCAGGGCTGACCTTCAGAAGTATTAAGCACCTTCAGCTAAATCATCAGTCAATGGCAACTGCAGGTGCTCTGCACATCTCAAAGTCAGCCCATCCTACCTTGAACCGTGTTAAGAAAAAATACAGTTTTGGGGAGCTGCTGCCAAGTTTCTGTTTAGGACTGATTTCTAAGCACCTGAGAGTAGGCGTGTGTAATAGAAACACTGACCTAACTGCGGGATCTGTGACATCAGTTAATCTGCTGTTGTGAAGGATGATCTTAGGCAAGTGTTACGTGTGGCAGGAGGAGAACGAGCAGGAAGAGAGTCAGTTCAAGCTGAGCAGCCCCGGGTCCCTTTCTCTAAAGCGGGCTGGAGAAACCAATGCAACACACAAGGGAAACTGACTAAACATATGACTAGCACTGAATCCCTCTTCACAGTGATGTGACAGAAGAGGGTGTGTGACTCCTAGTCACTGTAGGAGGGCCTGGAATCACGGAGTATGTCCAGACCCCCGTATCAGTGGGGAGCGATCGATTTTTCGGCGATCGATATATCGCACCTCATCTAGACGTGATATATCGATCCCTGAACGTGCTCCCGTCGACTCCAGAACTCCACCGGAGCGACTGGCAGTAGTGGAGTCGACACGGGGCGCCACGGATGTCGATCCTGCGCCGTGAGGCCCCGAGGTAAATCGATCTAAGATTCTTCGACTTCAGCTACGCTATTCACATAGCTGCAGTTGCGTATCTTAGATCGATTTCCCCCCCCACCAGTGTAGATCAGCCCATGGAAATGGAGGGCTGGGAGGTGACCTCTAGTGCAGCCCCCTGTGCTGTGGCAGGACGAAGAAAACGTAGGCCCTCTCTGACAGGTGTTTGTCCAACCTGTTCCTAGAAACCTCCAGTGATGGGGATTCCACAGCCTCCCTTGGAAGCTTGCTGCAGTGCTTAACTACTTTTACAGTTAGAAAGTTTCTCCTAATATTCACCCTAGATCTCGCTTCATGTCGATTAAGCCCATTACTTTGTGTCCTACCTTCAGTGGACATGGAGAACAATTGATCATCGTCCTTTTTATATCAGCCCTTAGCATATCTGAAGACTTATCAAGTTCCCCCTCCCGAAGTTGTCTCTTCTCAAGACTAAAGATGCCCACAGAACAAGTTTTCTCAACCTTTTATTTTTTGTTGTTCCCTTCTGGACTCACTCCAGTTTGTCCACATCTTTCCTAAAGTGTGGTGCCCAGAGCTGGACACAGGACTCCAGCTGAGACCTCATCTGTGCTGAATAAAGCAGGACAATTACCTCCCATGTCTTACATCTAACGCTCCTGTTAATACAGCCCAGAGTGATATTCGCCTTTTTCGCAACTGCATCACATTGTTGACTGAGGTTCAATTTGTGATCCACGATAACCTGCAGCTCCATTTCATCAGTACCACCACCCCACCATTTAGTCCTCATTTTGTGGCTGTGTGTTTGATTGTTCCTTCCTAAGAGAAGCACTTTGAACTTACCTTTATTACTGTACCATTTTGTGTGCATGTCCGTGTGCTTTGGATAACTCTTCCCTTTTGCTAATCCAAGCTGGAGTGCTATGACCCCTGATGCAACGGAGCTGGGCTTCCTGGCACACAGGTGATATGGGCTCCCTGCCCCCAAACCCTTGTGCAGTAGGGGCAGAGATGTGGTGGGAGGGGAATAATCTCACAGTAAGTAGCAAGTAAGTTAAACATGTTTGTTTAACCTTGTGGTAAAGTGATGTCCTTATTGGAGCACCGTTGTGGGAACCTGTGTGCTGATGTCTGGTTTGCATTAAGTATATAGCAAGATTAAACCAGCTGCGTTTACCTTTTGCACACACCAATCTTATGTAAATCTGTGCCAACCACTGCCGTCCACATGCTGTGTAAACACCATCTATTATGCTGAGCCATCTCTTTTAGGCTGCACTCATCTATTTGTCTATTATTTGTGGATGTTGTCTGATCAGGCCCATAGCTCTTCCCAGTTTAAATGTCTCCATGAGTCAATGTTACGTTAGTCCTCTTTCTCTGTGCTTGCTCAGTGGCTGAGGATGCAGTAAATAAACAAATATTGCAGGACCACTTGACTTCCACAGCTCCCTCCGTCTGCCTCATCATAACTTTGCCAGGGGGCGCAGGGGTTCTCCCTGGGGCCATCAATCCCCATGTCTGCAGGTAAGCAGCTCCCTTTGCCTCTCTTTACCCTGCACTGATGCTTTCAAATGACAGCATCAAGAACCTGAACAAGTTTTATATATAGCTCAATATAGCTTGACTGTATGTGGGAACAGGCTGTCTTTTGGTGGCAGCTGTTTGAACAGGCAATCCCGCTGTAGACTTCTGCCTCTAATGCAGTAGTACCCAGAGGCTCAATAAAGCGTCGGGGCTCCATTGTGCTAGGCACTCTAAAAGCATATCACAAAATGACTGTTCCTTCCCAAAGAGCTTACACCCCTTAGGCCGTGTCTACACTGGGGAGGTTGACCAGCATAACTATTCTGTTATAATTTAGCTATTCTGGAATAGTGTCCACACAGGGAGATATTCCGGAATTGCTGTGTCGGTCAGTTTCCCTGTGTAGACAAGGCCTTAGGTTTAGGTCCCCCTCCTAACCACCCTTTGTGCAGCCACCTCTCAAACACATCTACCTTCCAATGTGACTATTGTACTCCTGACTGCAGAGTGCTCCCTTCACCCACAGGAGGACCCAGCATAACTCTGCTCCCGTGACCATGCTGTAGTCTGTGTTTTACTTTCATGTTCATGTTGTCTCAGTGCAGTCGTGAATGTCAGAATTCTCTTGGGAAATGTAATTGTGTCAAATAAGCAAAGGGTCCCTTTAGCAGAGGATCAGCTGAAACGCTCAGATGCATTTTTACTTCTGTATTGAGTGCACCTTTAAATTCCTGGCATGAAAAGTTTAGTGGTTAGGGACCAGGTTCAGTTCCCTGGTCTGCCACAGTCTTCCTGTGTGACCTTAGTCAAGTTATATATCCTCTCAGTGCCTCAGTTCCCCATCTGTATAATGGGGTAATAGCACTGCCCTACCTCACATGTAGAGAGAATAAATACATTGAAAGATTGTGAGGTGCTCAGATTTAATGGTAATGGGGCCATTATCTAGGGTAGGTAGAGTTCAGCAGTCATGTTGTTCTGAGAGCTCAGTGCCAGGAGACTTATTCTGTGCTTTCTCCTGGAGATTTAGTTCTTGTTTCTTCCATTAATGGATGTCAGACTGGGAAAGTATCTCTTTGTGCCTGGTGAAACATAACACACACTCTATATTTTAGTGGGAGATAATCACATTGCAATGCAATGAATTGCTTTAAAAATAAGCAATGCACCAGCCCTTGAAATAGAAATATACACTTAAGTATCAAGATAACTTTGACTCATTTAGCAGCCAGTGTGGAGCAGAGAAGTGCAAAATGTACACAAGGCTGTGGAGCAGGACACCTTAAATTAACATGGCAACACGTGGGCCCTGGCTAACAGCTGCAAAGAGCATCACAGGCTAGCAGAGGCCTGCCATCTAAGCCGGAGGTGTGCCAATTGCTATGCCATTTGTCCAGGCTTTACTGCCAATGAAGTCCATTGCCCTGGCTCTGTTTTGTGACTTTCATCCCAGCTGTGCAGCCATAGTGTGCATTAGGGGGTCGACCATGTGGATTGGACTGGGTTGCCCTGGAAATACATCGCTGTTGGTAGTGCTCAGACAATTATTCCCATTGCAGGCTTTTTATTCAGAAGGAATGAAAGTGTGACTTGAAGGCTCCTCCAGCAGGTAGGGCTTGGCAGAGGGAAAGAACAGCTACTGCTGCAATAAAGATTCTTCAAACCAGTGGTCTCTTGCAGCTTTTCGCCTTGAAAAATGTAGTTTAACTCCTGTGCCATCCCCATCTGTATACCATATAGAGGCAGCTTGGTTATTTCCAATAGGTTGTGTTCTATGTTCTGTGTCCCCCAAATGGTTAACTATAGACTAAACATTTTCAGAGCATAATCTGCCTTTTGCATACCTGTACTCAAATCCAAATAGGTAAACCCCTGGTTCGCTCTCTGCCCTGTCCCAGCCATATTCTGAATGAGCCCTTTGGGGTTCTGCCAGGCCAAAGGGTTTTGGATCCATCTCAAGAAAATCTTTGCTGGTTTTGCCTCTGTGTCAAAGGAGGGAAAGTGACTTTCTCCACATTCTTCAAGTGACCCGTGAAACAAATCTCAATTGGTGTTCTGTTGGTGCCCTCTTGTGGAAACTACAAGGACATCAGGCTAATTCCTCATGTGCAGCTTCATTCATGATCTAAAATCACTGCCTCCATGCCAGGAAGTTTGGGATTGTCGTGCATAAAAGAACCTGTCGCTCAGACTCAGATTGGTAAGCGAGATCTGCTCCTGGTGGAATGAGAAAGCAGTCTTTGTTTATCGAGTCTCAAATGCTTTCCCCCTTCTGTTATTGTGCAGCCATGTGAGCTGGGCTTCCACTCCATCCTGGTAGGAATCCAGATCGCCCATCACGCAACAGCTCCAAACCTGGCAGCACAAGGTGGGATGGGCCTTTGGGAAGAACCGTCCGCGATGGTCATGAGAGGCCTCCGAGGAGTACAGGAATGTTGTACTGTCTCTTCAAGGCTAATTTTATCTTCAGCCTTGGAGACTTTTTGCCTCATTTGGTTTATGCAGGGTGAGAGAAATGGTCTGAGTGCAGATCTGCAGCCAGGGGGTCTCTGGGTTTAGATCCCACCTCTGACGTAGGCTCCCTCTGTGATCCCGGACAATTTGCTAAATCTCTCATAAGTGGGAGTAGTAATACTTGCGTCCTGGGGGTTGTGAGGATTAATCAGGCAATGTTTGTAAAGTGCTGTCTAAGTATTGTTAGTTATTCTGCAGTAATCCCAGAGCCAGCCAAACTTCCTCACTCTACTCC
Source organism: Gopherus flavomarginatus (assembly GCF_025201925.1). Classification (NCBI taxonomy): domain Eukaryota; kingdom Metazoa; phylum Chordata; order Testudines; family Testudinidae; genus Gopherus; species Gopherus flavomarginatus. The sequence continues at coordinate 20,439,169 of NC_066631.1, read as the reverse complement.
TTAGCAAATTGCTTCAGTAGCAGCGCAGCCCCTTTGAATCTCCTCCGTAGTTGTCTGTGTGCTGGTGCTAGATGCACACAGGTATTTTCCCATTGTTATTACTACAGTCAGGGCTACCTTTTCCACGCAGACCCACCCAACCCTCTCTCCTCTGCAGTAAAGATTCTCTTTGCCTGACACAGTCAAAGTGTCAAGATAACTGTCTGGCCTACTCTTGAAAATGTCATTTAATACAATGCATCCCCCTCGGAGTCACCGAGTTAGAGCCCACGGTAATGGGATGCGAGTTCACTCATTCCTGCATCCTCGGTCCATAATAAAGAGCATGCGCCTCTGTCCTTCCAGTTAGCCAGCAGCTGGCCTTTTTGTCATGCTCTGTGCAAGCTGCCAGGGGAGTATTTCAAGTGTAAAGAACTATAATTAATAGCTGGCACAGTAATCAGCCTTCTGGTGACTGGATATCTTCTGACCCTGCAAATCAACTGGCTTTTAGCCTCAGTCACGTCTGGCTGGCAGACAAAGCTCTGTACCTCAGGGGAAGTGATTCCCTGATTGCCAACTGCCATCACGAACCTCCTCTGTCAACCTCCTTATTCTTCTTTTCATGCTCTCGGATATCTGGGAGAAACTCTGTGTAGCCCTCACCTTTTATCGGATCGCTTGTCTCCTGCCTCTCCCTCAGTAACAGCGTGCTCTCGGCTCCAGAAGTGTATCTAGCTTTGCTCTCTGCATCAACTCCTGTCCCCACAACCCTCCAGAATTGAAAGCTTAATGTTTTCTTTCTAGATTCCCCTTCACAGCTCTTCATAGCATTTAATGCATTAGTCTCCTCCTCCTGGGGGAGAGGGGGAGGGAGCTACATCTTTTGGTCTATTACAGAGCTTTAGTTTCTGACTGACCCCCAGCTCTTCTTACATAGCATAGTGGTTCTCCAGCTTGTCTTCATTCTGCCTGGTCTCTTCTGGAGAGGTGGGTTCTCCCAGTAATGTAAACAGAGGGCAGAGGACTCTGTACCACTGGTAGAGAGTGCAGCAAGCACTGCCATCTCCGAGAAAGCAGAAGGGTAATAATTCACAGGAGATCTGGTGTCAAATCCTGGCTCCATGTGATGTTTGCTGAGTCACTTAATCTGTCTGTGCCTCTGTAAAATTAGAGATAATACAGTTTTCTTTGTCCATTTAGACAGCAAGCTCTTCAGGGCACAGATTGCCTCTTCTTATAGGTTTGTGCAGTGCCTAGCCTGTCGTTATATTCCCCCCACTGTAGTATTTGAGCACCTTATAATACCCCTGGGAGGTAGGGCAGTTTACAGATAGGGAACTGAAGCACAGAAATACTAAGTGACTGGCCTAAAGTCACTCAAGAAGCCTATGACAGAGTAGAGAACAGAACCCTATTTTCTTCAGTCCTACACTGGGCCACCCATGCTCATGTGCAAAGAGGTCCTGACGTGGGCTGAGGCCTGTGATAATGAAAATACAGTGAAACCCCGCTATAATGTGACCTTTGGGGTCCAAAAAAATCCCATCGTGCTAAATGCTGGGTCACGGTATAGTGGGGTTTCAAATCAGTCAGGTGGTCCCCAAAGCAGTGCATTGAGGTGCACCACCTAGTGCCCCTAGTGCCCAGCGCCCAGCAGGGGAGAGAAGCTGTGGCCCCCCCGCCTGCCGGGGACAGAGAACTCTGGGGCTGCGGGCGCCGGTGCTCTCTGTCCCCGGCAGGTGCGGGGCCGCGGCTTCCCTCTGGCTACAAGAGGAGCCGCGGCTGCCCGCCTGCCGGGGACAGAGAGCATGGGTGCCCACAGCCCTGGAGTTCTCTGTCCCCGGCAGATGCGGGGCCGCAGCTTCCCTCCGGCTACAAGAGGAGCCGCGGCTGCCCGCCTGCCGGGGACAGAGAGCATGGGTGCCCGCAGCCCCGGAGTTCTCTGTCCCCGGCAGATGCGGGGCCGCAGCTTCCCTCCGGCTACAAGAGGAGCCGCAGCTCCCCGCCTGCCGGGGACAGAGAACTCCAGGGCTGCGGGCTCCAGTGCTCTCTGTCCCCGGCAGGTGCGGGGCCGTGGCTTCCCTCTCGCTTCAAGAGGAGCCAACAGCCTCGGAATTCTCTGTCGCCAGCAGGTGCGGGGCTGCAGCTTCTCTTCCCTGCATGGCGTTGGGGACCATTGGTACAGTATCATACTGTACCTTAAAGGGGAGCCAAGCTACGATTGTGTTATGTGCGATTTCATGCTATGATGGGGCGCGTTATGGCCAGGTTTGACTGTAACTTGTCTGTGACAGAGTGCAGGGCATTAACAGGTGAACAGGCACTCTGATCACCCAGACACCTGTTTGTTCCCTCAGCAAACACGCATTCATTCCCTCAGAGAAAGCTAACTGGAGTAATAAAAGGTAATTAGCTAATCAGGCCAGTGGGCTGATGAGCCAGGTAGCCCATCAGGGCAAGAAAGGAAGTGCTGGGAAGAGGAGAAGAGAGAGCAAAAGCAAGCAAGCAAATAAGCAGTATTAGCTGAGCCCGGTCTCACAGAGGCCTCAGGGAAGGAAGACCTCTGCTCCTCTCAGGTCCCGAGGAGAGGGCTAAAAGCTATGGTAAATAGTACTGTCGCATGGGACTGTGAAGGTATTGGTGGAGGGAACTCAAATAAATGACCCAGTGGTTACTCAGCCAGTGAAGTTTGAGCTGGTTTCTGTGGGGCTAGAAGGCAGGAGTGGACTGTGCCCTGCTACACTATCGTAAGACCTTGTACTAGGATTTGTAGTGAAATTGCTGTTTTAGCAGGGAGCTTGTCTGGGTGCATGGCGCTCTGCTGGGAGAGCGACAGGAAATGGCTCTCTACCCAGGCTGCTGCTAGGATGGAAGAAGGAAAGCTACATAGCACTCTCTCCACCTCCAGTGGTAGACTTAAAACCTAATAGTAAGCTAATTTGCAGCCAACTCCCAGCAAATCACCTGGGGAAGTTACAAGGCACTCGAAGCTGTTCAGAGGGCAACGAGGGGAAGGAATCCTATACTGTGGCCTGCTGCAAGTGCAATGCATAACCTCCAGGCCAGGGGAAAGAAGCCCTTCATCATGTGGGTGACAGAACAGTCCCGGGGGGTGGGGGGTAAATGAGCCAAAGTGCAGGAACAGCAGCACAGAGGGGATCTGCTACATTTGCAAAAATCGGACAGCAGCCATTGATTATAAAGCAGAGTTACTATCTGCCAGAGTGACTGTAAGACTGAAATCATCATCATAACTCATAAATAGAAAGGAAGAGGGAGAAAAATTGTCCAGCAGCAGCATCTGGTCCTCTGCAAGGCAGACAGGTGAAATTAAAGGGGGAGGATGGTAGCCTTTAATTGGGTGAATATTGCAGTTACAGTGCCAAAGCATTTTAGGTGCCTGCAGGTCACCTGTCTGTGTCGTCAAGAAGTAGGGACCCAGTGGTCTGTTGGGTAAATGCACTTCAAGGGCAAAATTGCTTTCTCTGTGATGTGCTGGAAGAAGGCACTCAAGCCATCCAGGGATGATGTTAAAAAATGACCCCTTTTTTGGACTGGAGCAAAACAAAGATGCAAGATGTATTGCTTGCTGCCTTCACTAAAATGCCTCTTTCATTTCCTTTGGACCAAAATACTAGGGTGGGAATTTCCATCTCACTATTGGCCTCATATTTCGCTAGCTGTTTTTCAATGTACATTCCTTAACGGAACTGCTGCGGGGCTGCCACCTGCTTCTTGGGTTTGGGGGTTGTTTCCCTTTTAAATTGGGTTCAGAGGAGGGAAGTGGTGAACCACATTCCAGTCTCAGCTTCCTGAAGCGTTGGCCAGAGGAAGAATATAACAATTACCAGGGAGATTCTTTCAGCCTCATCCAGATGGGGCCTCAACAAGACAGTTCTTCTTATAGTTCAGTGACCTGATTCTGTGCTACATCTCTCAGCCTCAAGGCATTTGCTGTAAAGGTGGCTAATATTTGTATCATAGGAACTGCTAGAGCTCCCAGTGAGATGTCTCCCGTGCTAGGTGCTGTACAAACACATCATGAAAAACAGCCCCAGAGAGCTAACACTTCAAACAGCCAAGGCAAGGAGAGGACAGAAGGAGAAACAGACAGGAGATTTTTCCGCTCCTGGATTCTGCCTGGTGTGGAGTGAAGAGCAGCAGGGCTGCCCAGAGGGGGGGGGCAAGTGGGGCAATCAGAATATAGTATTCTGTAGTATTGCAACTTTTTTTTTATGGAAGGGGCCCCTGAAATTGCTTTGCCCCAGGCCCCCTGAATCCTCTGGGCAGCCCTGAAAAGCAGCCCAGGTACCACTCTTAACTCAGCCTCTACACTGCAGCCCACTACTCTGAAGAGCCAAGGCGGCTCAAAGAAAGTGAGCTGGATTCTGTGCAATATTGGGCATCATCAGCAGGACTGTATACTCAAGTGCAACAAGATCCACCTCTGCAAGACCATTGGAGGACTGGATCTCATTGTGGGACAAAAGTGGTTGCAGAGGTCTAATTCGGTGAGGGCCTAACTTGGCCTGCAGAACCTTTACTAAAGTTACCTGAGCTGCGGATACATGATGCAGGAGGTGTAGGCGCGTCATCCACAGCTTTGTTCCTTCTGTTCCTCATGTGCACGATTGTTCCACTTGTGCAGAGCCATTAAAATTGGACCAGCATAGGCGACAGCAGAATCTGACCTGCAGAATCTTTATTCCAGGGGATAATAATGCATGAGAAGGCGAGAACCCAGCTTGACTCTCAGAGGCCAGGACAAGTGTGCCCAGCTAACAGTCCGGAAAAAATATACAGCTTTGCTTGTCAACTGAGCACTGTCAATTCAGAATCTCCTGGAGAGAGACAGTAAATGCGGGATGCTAACAAGCAATGTCACAGTTGGCCTGCATGATGGGCTTGCTCCAAAGCCCACTGGAGTCATTAGAAAGAGTCTTGTTGACTTCAGTGCACTTAGGTAGAAGTGTACTCATCAGGCCTGAACCAAAGCTACAGTAGAATTGCAGGCTAGATGCGCCTTTGCTGAGCTCAGAGGTGCAAGAATAACGAGGATAAGGGAATTTCTACTCTCAGCGAGTCCACAATGTCCAAAAGGCAAAACCAAGCACTGTCCGCTTGAATCTTCTTGGGCCAGAGAACTGCTAGAGTTACGGCACAGCCGGGGGACGTGGCAGGAGCAAAAACTAATCTGTGAAAGAACAGAGACAGAAACAGCTGCAGTCCAAAGCTTTAAGAGCTCTCCTGACATAAATAAATACTGCAACTAAACAACATGCCAGATACTCCGCCCTCGTCTGATGGGACACTAGATACACGAATATAATGGTTTAATACTCTGAAAGAGCTTCAAATCCCCATAAAGCTAATGCATGCAGGGGAAAGAGGAAGCAGTTGGCTGTTACACTACAGAACAAGATTATAGAAGATGTACAGGGCACTAAACAATAAAGTGGGAAAGTGCTCGAGAATCGAGTTACAGTTCATAATATTTTCAATCTGGAAGCACCTGAGGGAAGGGGAGGTCATTGTCTATTGTACAATGGAGGCTGGATGTACAGGAAGGTGGTGTTGTTAAGTGGCTACAGCAGAGGACTTGGAGTCATAACCCCAGGCGCTATTCTTGGCTCTGCCACTCACTTACTCTGTGACATTGCGCATGTCACTTAACCTCTCCATTCGTCAGTTTACTCATACATTAATAGTGCAGAAGTAACAATATTTATCTCCACTAGCGTTCTTTGAGGGCTGGGGTTAGGGCAGGCAAAGTGCTAAATGACACACATTTCACACACAGACAATTGCAGGTGCAAAAGCAAGAGGACAGTGTAGGAGGAAAGCTATTTTCTTATCTGTATTGTACTCAAGTTCCCCACTAAGCCCTCATGCCTGCTGGATGCAGGTGGGTGAAATGAAAATAAGATTTCATGATAACCTGGTTACTTGTTCTAGGAAAATGGGTGAGAAATGAGTGTGGATCTGGCAGACCTCTGTGAACATGTATGTCTTAGGAAGAAGCTCTGTTTGTACCAGAGAATTCTTTCCCCACACAGGAAAGATGAATCAAGGCCAAATTATATTATCAGCTTAGGTTTTACCCCGCCACCAGTCATGTTCTCAGCCACATGTGTGAAATTATCTTTACTTGTGCACAAATGCTGTGGCCTTTACGGTGTTAATGAAATTAGAACACTTTTTCAAAGCCAGATTCTTTTGTCAAATCATAGCAGCTAATCCATAAGCACAGGGAGCTTGTGAATATTTTAGAAACTTTCTTGAGAGTCTGTAGGTTATGCCTCACATCCATCCTCTCCTAGAGTCATTACAGTACAGAAACCACTTTTCATGCTGGCAGAAATGGAATCTGGCATTTGCTGAGATGAAGCAGCATTTCTGCCTGCAAAAAAAAAATGTGTGTGTGTGGGGGACAGGTTTTGAAAAAATCCTAATGACTCAATGTGCTGGAGAGTACAAAGGGGAAAAGCTGCAGGTTAACATGCTGCATCCTCAACTTTCAGTGGGTCTCAGTGAATCCCTGGCAGCCAGGAGACTTCCCTTCTGTTCTTGGTTTTACCACTGACAGTCTGTGTGTCCTTTGGCAAATCAGCATTGCTGCCTCCATTTTCCCATCTGTAAAATGGGATAATATTACTTCCTTTCTGCTGTAAAGTCCTTGGAGATGGACTGACATATTATTGTTATTTATATTACAAGTTTCTAAAAAGCCCCAGTCAGGTTTGGTGCCCATTATGCTAGCCGCTGTTTGGAACATGGGAAGACGTGTTCCTTGCCCAGCAGCCAGGTCTGCAGAAATGTCAATCTGTTTTTCTGAGTGTGGTGCCCGCTGAGAGGTCTTTGCACAACTCATGCTCTACAGGAGCCTCTGTCGTGGATCTCCTGATCTCCTTGCATATTAAAGGTGTTCTTGGGTAGTTAGTTCATGGCTCCTATGGAATCCTCTGGCTGCCTTAAGTTGGTTGGTTTGTTCTCCTTCAATCCCTCGTTGCAGACACACACTCGGCTTTCTAGCTGAGGAGGTCTGGAGGGTGGCTTATTTTGGAGGCATAGTTCCACAGTTGGAGAGAGAACTGGTTGGGTGACTCCCTTCTGCAGCAATCCCCACCTAGGGCTTGAAGCTGGGCCCAGCAGTCAGAAACTGCTCTGGCAGGGAGTAGCAGAGAGCGCCGTGTCTTGCCACCAGACCACTCTGCTCTTTGGCTATGTCTATGCTACAGACTTCTGCTGTCATCGCTATGTTGGCCAAGGGAGAGGGAGATGGAGTGATGCCTGATCGACATAGCTGTGTCAGCAGAAGCCCTTAATGTAAACTGCAAAACCGCACTTTTACCAGCATCGCTTGTTTTGCCCATGGAGGGTGGTTTTACTCATAGACTTTAAGGTCAGAAGGGACCATCATGATCATCTAGTTTGACCTCCAGCATATTGCAGGCCACAGAACCTCACCCACACCCTCCTGTAATAGATCCCTAACCTCTGACTGAGTCACCAAAGTCCTCAAATCACAATTTAAAGACGTCAAGTTACAGAGAATGCACCATTTACTCTAGTTTAAACCTTCAAGTGACCTGTGACCTGTGCTGCCCCAGAACAAAGTGCAACTTAGCCATTATAGCTGTGTCCAGACTGGGAGAACTTTGCTGATGATGTATCAGTATTTCTATAGTGGTACTGCACCCCTAATGCGGACATGGCCGTAATCTTTCCTCCTCTCCCCTGCTCACCAGCGCAACCTGCCTATCACCTCCTCCCTTTAATAGCTAGAATGATGTTTTACCTCTGGTATTCTGTGCTCCACACAGGATTGTCTGCTACCAAAACTTCTCAGTGGACTGGTGGGATTGGCAGCTTCCCCTGATTATTCCCTTTCACTCCCCCATCCCCGCTTCTCTAGAACTTGTCTCTTGCTGGCCCGGACAGATGCCTTTGTCCAGGCGTTAGAAGCTGTCTGCTTAATTTCTTCGGTGAATTGGCAGCTGTAGGGCCCCAGACTGGACAGCTAGGGTGAGGGGAAAAGAAAAGAGGGGAATCGCAATGGCTGCAGCAGCTGGTGGGGGAAGTGAAATAGTTCAAAGGCTCTCTGAAGCGTTATCAGGGCTTTCTCAACAATCTTGCTTCAGCAACTGGCTGTCCTGTCTCAAACACCTTTCATGGTGCTCCTATCTCAGCTCTTGGCTAAATGTCCTGTGTAAACAGAAGAACAGAGAAGGATAAAGCTCTGGGAAGTATGGAGCAGGGTTCGCCACCTTACTGGCACTGAATATTGATTATAAATATAGCTCCTAAGTTTCTTATGATTAGGGCTACGTTTTAGTCACAGGTATTTTTAGTAAAAGTCATGGACGGGTCACGGGCAGTAAACAAAAATTCATGCCCGTGACCTGTCCATGACTTTTATTATATACCTCTGACTAAAACGTGGGCTGGGGGCTGCGGGTGCTCTGGGGAGATGGTCTGGGGATGCGATGGGTGCTGGAGGGTAGTGGCCCAGTACCCCTGCTAGTGCTGGGAGGCGGGGGGGGGGTTGGAAGGGTTGGAAAGCTCCCTACTCGGCTCCTACCAGCACGTCCCTGCAGCTCCTTAGGGGAGGGGCGGCCAGAGTGGCTCCGCGCGCTGCTCCCTCCACAAGCACCAGCTTTGCAGATCTCATTGGCTGGGAACCGCAGCTGTGGGGGCAGTGCCTATGGGTACGGGCAGTGCGCGGAGCCCCCTGGCCCCTCTGTTTAGGAGCTCCAGGGACATATCAGTGGGAGCCAAGGAGCTCCCTCCCCCCGAGGTGAGTGCTGCCTTGCATCCCAACTCCCGCCCCAGCCCTGAGCCCCCTCCCACACGTGCAAACTACTGTTGCTGCTGCTGGCCCAGGGGCTGCGTGGCTCGGGCTGCAGAAGTCACGGAGGTCACGGAATCTGTGATTTCCGTGACAGACATGCAGCTTTACTTGCAATATATGTAACCCCTTTGAAGACAGTGCTCCTGAAATACCACAGTGAGCATGTAGGGGATTTACACAACACTACAGCAGCAATGGTGGCAAAAGTTCGTGTTTCCATTTCCCAGATTACCTGGGTCCAGGGTGAAGAGAGACCCAGCTAGCAACACTACTAGCAACAACCATTCATAAGCCAGAGCTCGGAGAGAAAGGGTTTGGCTTTACTTTTGGGGTTGACTGCGTTTAGGGTGTAGCAGAGAGAAAAGCATGGCAGCCAGGGAGGATCCTTCTCCCCTCCACATTCCTGCTCAAGAGAAGACTTTTAACTTCTTTTGGGATGTCTGGCACATTGAACGGTGTCATCACAGCAGAGGCCAGAAACCCAGAAGGCTGAGGAGAGTCTGTGACAAAGTGGGACTGTTCTTAATATTTCCTCTGAATACTGTGTGGGTGCCTCAGTTTCCCCTATGCATTTCTTAAGTCTCCACTGTGCATAAATGGCTGACACTTTGTATCCTGGCAACAAATGGCTGGTGCCCTTCTCCCTTGCAAGGAAATAGCTAAAGGTGAACAAAGAGATCAGGTGACCTCCTGGCCCGGGAAAAAGACAAAGGCCGGAAAGGAGGGGCTGGAGGGGGTCTTTCAGTTTGGAGCTGGCTGGGGATGGGAAGTGAGGGCAGATGGGGTTGTCTGCCTTGCTGGGCCCCAGAATGGACCTGGCTGAGGAATCCGGTTCTCTGTACCTACAAGCTTGGTTTTAGACCATGTTCTTTTCATCTAATAAACCTCTGTTTTACTGGCTGGCTAAAAGTCACATCCAACTGCGAAGCAAAATGGGTGTGCGTGCAGGACCAGCTGGCTTCCCCAGGACCCCACCTGGGCGGACTCGCTGTGGGAAGCGCATGGAGGGGCATATGCTGAATGCTCCAAGAAGAAACCCAGGAAGGTGAAGCCGTGTAAGCTTCTTGCCCTGAAGATAGTCTGCTCCAAGGGAGAGGAGGCTCCCCAAAGTCCTAACTGGCTTTGTGGGGAGCAGTTCCAGAGCATCACCCGGGGACTCCATGACAGACTCACAGTCAGACTACCAAGAGCCAGCCTAACTGCACATTGGGATCCTGACCAGAGAGCCACAAGAATGATCTGACCATCCTTGGTGTGGATGCTTTGTAAGAACACCCCTATTTAGTTTTTTAAGCCAGCACTGGCTTCAGCTCTGCCCCACCCATCAACAACTGAGCCTAAACTCACTATTTGCCTAGGCAGATGCTAGAAGGGACACAGTGTTGTTTGAACTGGCAATACTTTTGGGAGGCGTGGAGATTATGTACTGTCTACCATTTTACTACCCTGGGAATTGCAGTAGATATTTTATTTTTGTGTGCTCTGATTGACATTTGTCTGGATGTTAAATATTTTCCCAAGGGACAAGCCCTCTGTGTTCTGTGCACTAGGAGGGCTTTCTTGGGTGGAGACACCAGGCGCCTTTATAGGTGAACCCAGGACCCATATCCGTGAGGAGAAAAACGGCTGCAGCCATGTTTCAGGGCTGAGATTACATATTTTCAAATGCCAGCTTCTGGGTCCTTCCTGTTCATTAGGTAACTGTATAAGTACTCCCCGAATCTAAGGAGTGTATTGACCCAGGGCACTTTTATTATTGCATCAGCGTTATACTAGAAAGTGCTCTCCTTCCTGTGAGCACTGCCTCCTAGGTGCCCCAGTTTGACTAGTAACTATTCCACACTCCTTGTCTGCATGCAAACACAAAGATGGCCACCTTGGATTCTAAGCCATGCTGTCCTTGATTGCAGTAGTAGACAATTCTTTGCATAGTGTCTCTTGCCACCTCCTCTTTGCTTCTTGGTCCAGTGGATAGGTGATGAGAGTGAGAGTCAGGAGACCTGGCTTCTATTCCTGGCTCTGCGGTGAGACCTTAGGCTCGTTCCTTCTTCTCTGTGCCTTAGTTCCTCCATTTCAAAGTTGGGTATGAGCATGTTGCTTTCCCAGCCTGCTCCTTTTCCCTTTGGCCTTCTTCCATCCCCGGTCTCTCTTTCTCCCTCCTTCAAGGAACCCATATTCAGTGCAGGGTTTGGAAGCTGTGCAGTAATTAGGGCTTTTTGTGAGGTCTGATAAGGTCTATATTTAACAGGCTACAATATACTTCATTTACTTACACTGTACACTCCCTATCTTATTATGACAATGGGGCCCTGGTCCTTGCAATCCAAATGAGAAATAGCAACAGTTGGTGCCGCAGCTTTGAATTCCTTCATTTTCATACATGTAAATTCTCCACCTAAACGGGCTGTTTGTATTCCCTCATATCAAAAGTTTGTAACATACACAGAGTATGCATCACTGTATCAATTAAATGTATCCTCTGTTCACTGCCACAAATGGAACAAAGCAGGGGTCAGTGATAAGACGATGTTTCCAGGTCTTTACAAGTACATTGTTTTTAACATACAGAAATAGCTGTGTTGGAAGAATCAAAAGGCACAGAAAGAACAACTGATGAGACGAGGCTTGGGGAGTGCACGAAACATTCGTCTTTCATTAAGACTTATATTGAGTCTGTTATATAAAATAACTAGAAATATCCCTTCCCCACCATGCTGTCTGTCCTCTGAATTGTGTGAACTGCTGCAGAGTATCTGAGGTGGGGATGTCCCCAGCAGCGTATCTCCCCATATATTATGGTATGGTGCTGCTGTTTTCCTTGTGCTTTCAACTTAGAACTTGTTATGCATCTAGTGTTTCATATCAGAGAGATGCAGGGAAATTGCTATATGCTCATCATAATAATGGCCTGTATTGTGTAGCAGCTACTATCCCAAAGGAGCCCAGTGCAGTTTACAAGCATTAAGGCACCATTTTCCCCCACCACTGGAATGCAACTCCCTCCAGGATGGAGTTGGGCAGCTGTTCCTAGTACACAGTAGGAGTTTAGGACCGGGAGTGACCAAATGCTGGAGGAGTTGAAGGTGGACAGGTGGAATAGCATGTCTCACACTGGAATTGGCCCAGGGAAGCAGGGCTGTTGCTCACCCTCTTGCCAGGAGTGCCATGGGGCCTTTATAAATGGAGAATTAAAGACTCCACCCTAGGACATGCCTGACAAACAGTCCCACCAATAGCACGGTGACCCCTGGCACCAAGCTGAGATATCAGTTCAATGCTGCCTTAGAAGCAAGAGCGTCGCTTCTGAGTTGCCAGCACCACTCCCGGAAATAGTTTCATGATCAATCAAACTAACTGCTTTAAAATAGCGACTTTTAACGTTCAACTGCATTTGATGGAGAAAATGGCTTTGCTCTTTGGAAGAAGAGTTTTCCATTAAACCAACACTCAATCAAGCTAGATGACGGCGTCTCGCTGTTTCACGGGTTGCAGTGGTCTTTGCTCTGTTATACATCCCCATGGCCCTTTTCATCTCTCCACCAAAGCTCCTCTTGCAGGAGATTCATGTGCAGAGGCAAAGGTGCAGATGCTTTTATGGCGCCTCCATTGATCTGCACCTGGTTTTGATGCCTTGACTGGAGGAGCAGGCTCAGAATAGACCAAAAGACCATGTTAATCATAGAATCATAGAACTGGTAGAGACCTCAAGAGGTCATCTAGTCCAGTCCCTTGCGCTCAAGGCAGGACTAAGTATTATCTGGACCATCCAAGACAGGTGTCATCATGTAATGTAACATCCCTGACAGGTGTTAATATAAGTGCGCTTCTCTATTCTTTTGCTGGGGTAACATTATGAAAGAAGAGGCCTCTTCAATGAGGAGGCAGGTGTGTGTCTGTAGCATCAAAGGTCTGCTCACCCGTCCTTAATGGAAGAAAGTGGTGCCATTGACAGAGTAGGAATTGTGGGGTTGTCTCCCAATTCTTTGTGCTGTTGACATGGATTCTGAACAGGGAGATGCTCGTTGTTTGTTTCTAAGAGGTCTATTCCTGACTCTCAGGAGCAAGGCACCCATGAGCCTATGTATGACCGCTCTGTGTCACCTGCACTCCTCCTGAGGATAGGTGGGCCAGTTGTTGAAGGGTAGGGGGGATGGTGCCTGGAATGGGTGAAGAATTCATGAGCTCCCCACCAACCACTTGTCCCTTTGCAGGTTCTTGTACCTTTCCCCACAGGGCAGCATTGACCCCCACCGAGCAGCCCCGGGGGTTCTGAGGAAGAGCACCTGCGTGGGAGGCACTGGGATACTACAGCGATAAGGAGCCATTTAGGAACCTGGCTCTAGGACCAGGATGGGTTCTGGCTCAATCCCAGCTCCAGCAGGAGACGACTCTGCCAGTTATTTATTTCTGTTCGAAGAGCAGAATGGTATCTTCCTTCTCCTGTCGGAGCTGCTGCCTTTCCCTCCCACAATGCTTTGGGTCCCTTCTGGTGAAATCACATTTTACTGCAGGATTATGGGTGTGCTTAATTTTAATTCCTTGCCCCTGCTGTTCTGAGCCTGCTGCAGGGCAAAGGTCTCTCTTTCATTACTGCTCTTGGCCACAGTGCGGCTTAGACTCTGACATGCAGCTGTGCTGCTCTCCTTGCAGATCTGATTGCTTTTTCAGGAACCTGCCGGAGCTCTGGGGACTGCCTCCCAATGGCTGTTCTCAGAAATAATTGTCAGGCTATTTACTGCTGACCTACTAATAATCTGTCCTTCCTAATGCAAGTGTATTCAATCGGTGCTCTGTAATCTGCACTGGCTGCCTATGGGTCCTGGGGGAATTTTTAGGTACTGTTTTCAGCAGCGGCTCCAGGCACCAGTGCTCTAAGCATGTGCCTGGGGCGGCAAGCTGCAGGGGGCACCCTGCCGGTCGCTGTGAGGGCGGCAGTCAGGCTGCCTTCGGCGGCTTGTCTGTGGGAGGTATGCCGGTCCTGCGGATTTGGTGGGAATTCAGCGGGGGGTACGCCGAATCCGTGAGACTGGGGACCTCCTGCAGGCGCTCCACCAAAGGCAGCCTGCCTGCCATGCTTGGGGTGGCAAAAAAGCTAGAGCTTCCCCTGATTGTTTTTGACTTATAAAGGCCTAAATGGCCCTGACCTGTCTACCTGAGAGACCAGCACTCTCCCCAAGCCGTATGACAGCAGCTGAAATCAGCAGAGACTCTTGAGCTGGAGTCCCAGTGGTATAAATGAGAAGAGGACTGCTGGCAGGGCCTTTTCTATGAGGAATTTGGAATTCATTCCCCATCTTGGTCTGAAGCATCCTCCAGGGCATACTGAAGAGCTAATGTGAAAAAAGTGGGAGAAGGGGAACTCATATATATATATGGGGGAATTGATTTGGGTTTTTAACTTGCCTGGCTCACTGTGCGTGGGTTATATTGCAGTGTCATTCTGCACTTGAGCTGTACTATTTGTGATGTATTCTGTGTTGAGAGCACCTAGAAGGCATGGATGGATGGATGCCCTTTTTGAAATGTTTGTATACATCTGTAATAGCACCTGAGCTGGTGTCTCTTAAGGATCTGCCATGCTGCTCCATTCCCATGAGCACACTTCCTGCGTTTCCAGCTTAACTTCTGGTTTTGGTGCATCATGCCAAAGACAACCCACAGATCAAACCAACGCTTGGATAAACTGGCCTGTATGTGTCTGAGATGTGAGGCAGCAAGGTCTGGTTTCCAGAGTGGGAGATTTTTCTGCTGTGGAAAAAAACTAATGACAGTTTACCAGCCCACATTCAAAATCTGTTTGTCGTCCCTTCGCCGTGATGGTTGGTAATTGAGATTTTACTCACCCAGCACAAAATCTGACTCATTGTGGGTGGGAGAGGTGAGGAGAATTTTCACAAGGCTATTTGTGTTCCATTCGTGACTTACCCACTGAGTCACTGGAAGCCTGATCTAATGCTTATTGAAATCCTTTGGAATGGTTCCCTGTGTGGCCTCCTACCTGCTCTGCGTTGGTTTCCCCATCATTACAGTGGGGATGAGACCGCTCCCAAATGTGTAATAAAGCACTTTCAGCTCCTCAGATGAAAGAATCCATGTAAGAGTTGAAGTATTCATGTTTTTCCAGTGCCTTCACAGGGTCTCTCAGCGTGCAATGATCTAGCACTTCAGCCAATGTGGGAGTAAATAGGATGTCAGAGCTGCTAACTCTACACAACACCTAATGGAGCATTCTCCTTTGGCTGATGTGGTAGCAGCCTGTGTTTTATGGAGCAGACGTCTGGGACTTCTTCTTGTATGGTTAGCCGGTGGCAGTGGTGCCTGGCTTAGCTTTGTTGTGCACTGCATAAGAGCTTCCCTGTGAAAAGATGTTTCTCCTTTGCTAACACATAACCTAGGCCCTGAACTATTATGGAGAAGGGCCTCCTAGGTATATTTAAGATAGGCTCAGATTTGCTGTAAATGGGTGAAACTCCATTGAGTTGCACCCATTTCCACCAGCAAAGAGCCTGGCTGTTAATTTTAGTAACTCTTGCTTGCTTTGCGACTCCAGGGCTGTGCATTAGCTTTTCTATGTGGTATTTCATTCTTAAGGCACAACGATCAACTATGTGAGCTGAGACTGCGAACAACGATCGGCACAAGGGCTTTGATGTGGAAAACTGGAGAATATTCAAAATAGCGCAGGGAACGAACTACAGGATGAGGGGGCAATTGGAAAGGGGAAGCCAGAGCATTTCCTAATGGTTCACGATTTTTGTTTTGTTCGAGCGGCTCCATAAGTCATGACGGGGGATAAAGCAGCAGCTACTGAGATTCCTCTTAGCTTCTTGGTGCTGGCAGGAATGGCACTTCCCTGGACTGGCAAACAGGCATGTTTTGAGAAAAATCTGACTGCTGCCATCAAAGGTTCAGGGAGTGCTGCTATGAATAAGTATTTTCAAGGCTCTGTTACTTAGCTGCGCCTTCTAGTCAGGCAATAGATGATTCTTTTTGAACTGTGGATTCCTGGAGGGGAGCCTAGGCAGAGAGGGAAGCTAATTGATGTGAATCGTGTGTCTTGGGCTAAGCCATAGGGAAGTGAGCGCTATCCAAGAGATGCACAGAAGGTTTTCTCTCACTGGCGCGCTGTTCAGTCCTCCTAAAGTACAGTCTGGATTTCCTCTTCTTCTGTCTTCTCCTTTATGTGCCCAGTTTGTGCCTTGTATGAGGTATGTCTACATGAAAGCTAGGAGCTCTCTTAACCCAATGCACAAAAATAACTGCATGGATTATGCAGCATGAGCCACCTGAGTATGAACCAGGGGGGTGCGAGGGCTTGTATTCAGGCAGCTAACCCATACTGGCTCTGTACTGCGAAGTCCATGCTGCTGTTTTTAGGGCACTAGCTAAAGCAGAGCTAACACACGTCTGTTTGCCAAGGCTGGCAGGTACGCTCCCAGCTGCAGTGTATGCATACTCTCTAGGAAACTACTTGCACTGCAGGGAACTTTCCCCTGTCACTTTACTTACCGAGCCGAATTTTAGCTCTGTAATGACAGGAGTCACAGCCTTGACGTATCGTTCCTTTCAAGCTTCAAGACCTGATTTCATCCACAGAGACACCTGGCCCATGTCTGCAACGGCTGCATCAGATATAGGTTAAGTTGGCATCTCTTAGAATGGTATGTTCTCGATCAGATGTTTTGCCGCTCACCTTTAATTACTGCCATTTATTGTGATTTGACACATAAAGCTGCCTCAGGGTCATTTTATTTCACACACACACACACACACACACACACATGTTCTTTTATCTTGCTTTTTGTGTTTACGTTCAAAATACAATGTCTTGGCTTCCCTGGTTTTGCTGGAAGACATGAAAGATGGTGAGATTGCGACATTGCACTAGGCTGAAGCTTTAGCTGCAACGTACTTCTCCCAGATTCCAGCTGTAAAGGGGATGGATATTGAGTCAGACTCTCCGAAGGCTCTCGCTTCCTCTACTTTAAAAACTTGTTTTAACTCTGCCAAACAGTTCATCAATTAGAAGGCCAGAAGCGACCACTGTGACCTCCTGTATAACAGAGCCCATAGAACTTTCCTGAATGAATTCCTCTCTGAAATACAGAAGATATTTCAGAATAAACATCCAATCTTGATTTATAAATTGCCACCACAACCCTTAGTAAATTGTTCCAATACTTAATTCCCCTCAGTGCTAAAAATTTGCATGTTATTTCCAGTCTGAATTTGTCTAGCTTCGACTTCCATTGGATCGTGTTAGATCTTTCTCTGCTAGTTTGAAGAGCCCATGATCAAATATTTGTTCCCCATGTAGATATTTATAAACTGTGATCAAGTCACCCCTTAATCTGCTCTGTATTAAACTATACAGATTGAGCTCCTTGAGCCTGTCACTATAAGGCATATAGAGAAGGCACTACATGTAAGCACTGGGAATGATTCCACAATCCCCACCTCTACAGCTGATGACTGGGAAAATACAACTCAAGTTTCAGCCTGTTGTGGGTCTTTGTCCCCCTCTAGTCCTCAGGGCCCCACAAAAAACAAACACACGCAGGAGCCTGAGATTCCTGCAATCTGTAGGATACAAAAACAGGCAAGGGAGGGAAAAAACAGTTTATGGGAAAATCCTTGAGGTTGTCACCATAAAGGAGTAAATCCTTTCCCCCTTTACACTGATAAGGGGTTACCAGAATAGCACTGAACCGACTGTGGGCTCTTGCCAATAGGCCAGTCCTGATTCACTCTTTTCTCGGTGCATGGTTCATACCCACCCGTCTGCCCTCTGCAAGCACGCCTCACTTCTGCTTAGACCTTTAGTGGCTTTGCGCCAGCCGCGGGAAATGTTTTGTGCCAGCACATGCGACACTTCCAGTTCTGTGGCTTAAACAGACTTCAGCTGTCAATCTAGCACCTTCCCCAGGCACTTACATGATTATTGTTTAAACTCCTTGCTTTGTCTTGGTTGTAATTTGTGTGGTCCGATTTCCGCCGTTGCTTTCCTTGCTCGCATCAATCATTGCAGGGCTGAATAGTTTACAGAATAGCCGCCTGTCTTCTTGTAGTTCCTGACCCACACGGAGCTGTGCATGTGCTCTGTGCCAGGAAGGAGGGTGCATGGGCTTAGATTAATTCATATGCTGGGCCTACTGGAAAGTAAACAGCCGGGAAGATTGGTTACAGCACCCCATTGCCCAGAGATTGCAAGGTGTTTGACTCCTCCTGCTGCCTAGGGCAGGAGATATGTGGAGGATGGGGCTGGAAGGACAGAATGGCAGAAATCACTCTTAGCCTGAAAGAAAAGAGAAGATCCAGAATCTGCCCGGGAGCTGAAACGCAGCCTGCTGTACATCAGGGTCTGGTGTCATATTGCTGGTGTTAGAGACGAGGGGCCAGATCTTCACCTGGTATAAGTTGGTGCTGCTCCATTAAAGTCGGTGGAACTATGTTGATTTACACCAGCCGAGGATCAGGTCCAAGATCAGTACTTGTCGTGGCCATATTTGATAGGATAGCGAAACGTCAGTAATAACATCTGTGCTACTCTTGGTATTCCCGGAGTTGTTCAGTGACGTAACCTGCCCCGCAGCACTCAGCTCCACCCAGTTCAGTGCAGTGCATACAGCGGCCATCCAAAGGACTGGCCAAGATCAATTCCCCAAACATGGTCTTGAACTGAAGGTGAAACAAAATTGTCCTGGGTATGATCACTGCAGGTGGGTGGGAGGAGTGGCCTAGAGGTGTGGTTCTCTGTACAGGTTTCAGTGCATTTCTTCATTTGTTTGATTCTTCCTTCCTGGTCTCCATTTGACTGACTCCCTTCCTTGACTGTGTTCGTTTGAGCTCCTGCTATAAATCAGCCCTGAGTGCCCCTGCTCCATGGCCTGTCTGCTGTAAAGCTATCTGCCCAGAAGAGCAGGGAAGACTGGGAGTGAACGGGGAAGTAGTGTGTGTTCCCCAAACAAAGAGGTTTCATGCTGTTCTCTCTCACCTGCGTTGTGTGTGTCTCTATTCCAGACTGACGTGGAACAAAGTACGTTCCTGTGACTTGATTAAAGCAGCTTGCCCCATTGCATGCTGGCGTTTAAACAGAAAATTAGCTTTCCAAGCACTCCTGTTGAGAATAAATAGTCTGTCACCATGTATTTGCTGATAGCTTGAACATGATTGACTGTGACAGCGGAGCAATCTACATAAACTGTAAATCCAGATCCAGAGAACATCCTTTTCCAAAAGCTACACAACCAAATTTTGTTTACACAGCTGATCATTCCCCCCCCCCCCCCCAAAACGGCGTTCCCACCGGAGCCAGCATTGGTGGAAGAGCATGGTATGCAACAAACTCCCTGGAAAAGGCATTTGCTCTGCAGATGTGTGTTTGTAGGTCTCAGGAAATAGCACTGCACGTAGCGTTGGAATGACATTTGGCAATAGATCGACACCACTGCAAACTCTAGCTAGTTTTTCTGAGATTCAGGCTTGACACAATATAAACTTGAAATAAAGCTAAATCTTTACAATTAAAAACCAGCTAAAATGAAATAGCCTGGAATTTTAATACAGAATGAAACACTCTGACCTTCTCTGACCTTACCCCCAAACACCTCTTTCTCAATTTGGTTTCCCAGTAGGGACGACCAACTATTTCCAGTGTCTGCTTGACTTATTGGGCAAATGCTGATGTTTTCTATCTCAAAGAGGATGTCCAGTTTTCATTTGGGAAGTTAGTGGGGAGGGAGGGAAAGGAGCCAACTGGAGGGACTCAAAGAAGCAGAGGAGGAATTCGGGAAGGCATGTGAGATGTTGGGGGAAGGTATCAGGAACAGCAGAGGTAAGTCGCTAGGGAAGGTAGGAAGTAGCTGCGGGGTCTGGGATGGAGTCAGGAAAATGGCAAAGGGGAGTTGGGATGGCATTTGGAAATGTAGTGGGAGGCCACAGTGGCATCTGGAAGGGCCTTGGAAACTGCAGAGGGATGTCTAAAGTAGTAGTAATTTAAATCTAATGTCACTGCACTTAGCACAGGAGACAGCACTGACTGTAAGCAGTGGTGTTGACCTCCAGAGGTTTGTTTAATGTTCCGTGTGCAGACTCCTAAAGTATCTCTGAATTATTTTTCTGGGCCGCACTGCCTAGAGAAGAGGGAGTGATGGTGCTAGGAGCCCTCAGGGAAAGAGAGGGTGCAAAATTAGGTTCTGTAAACATCCAGCCAAGCCAACGTTCAGGAGATGGCACAAGTCTTTCAGAAAGCTGGCTTAGGTTTGGAAACTGTTGTTCTTCTCCTGTGTTGTCCAGTTCTTTTCCAGACAGCTCCCAGTAGTGCTGGCAGTCTGCATTACACAATTTGTAAGCTGCATTACAGATGGATCCACAATGCCCTGGATAATTCAGCTGAATTTTATAACCTCTTGAAACTGGCCAATCAGCCTGATATTTTAGGTTGATTGTATCTGGCTCCTACCATGAATTTTGAAAATATCAGCTTGGCAGCTTCTTTAAATGTTAAAGATCAGGGATACTGTATGGTGCCAAAAAGAAGGCACATGCAGGAGATAATTTGTGCTAAGTGTGAACTTGAATGCAGAAATAGGTGGTGTGGAGGGACAGAGACAAAAATGGTGAAACAAGCATATTTCTTTTTCATTCATGTGTGTGGCAAGCAAAGAGTTTTATTTTTTTTCTCTTGCAAGTTTTCATGATGGAAGATCGTAAGTGTTAATTAATTGCTGCAGAAGATACACAGGGTCACAGTTTGAATCTGAACAGTGAGCATCTTTCATACTGAGGGAAGCAACCTCTCATTGGGATGATTAGAAATGTGGAGATTGGCACACTGAGAAGCTGGCATTAAAGGCACCTGGAACAGCTCTTTATTCATCCTTGTAAAGGCTCGTCTGGGCACCCCAGTGTCTCATTCGTCCATCCTCCTTTCGTTCGGGTGCAGCTGAGAATTGGCTTTTCCACATCAGAGCGGGGAGCGCTTTAGAACCAGATTTCTTTCTTTTGATTAATTTTGAATTGTTTTATGGGCTTTAAGAAAAGGCCAAGCAGAGAATAAGCTGAGGACCAGCAGGAGAGGGAGGACAGAAGAAAGGAACCGGGAGAGAGAATGATCCTGTAGTGATAGCGACATGTCGATAATACCATCTCTGTGCAATATGGTGTATGTCTGTGACTGACCTGCAATGGTGTACAATTGGTGGCTATCGCTACGTGGATATGCACAAGCTGGGATGTGGTGAAGGTACAGGGAACAGTGCTAGCTGTCACGGCCAGACAGAGTTGCAGGCAGCACACCGTGTACCCTTTCAAATGGCAGCAGAGCCCCTCTTCAGCACACACAGTCCCAGAGGCATTCCCATTAGTCTCCCACTACCACATGGCCCCGCCTCATCCTCCCACAAAGCAGACCGTGTCTTAAAGTCATACTCTGGCCCTTAATTGTGAGCAGTCACCTGCTTGTATCTGTTCTCCTGAGCGATGCTCTTCCTAGAGTTCTTGCTTCACTGGTCTAATCTAGAACAGGGGGAAATTCCCACTTAATTACAGCAGCTTTGATTTCGCCAGCCTGCCTTTCCTTTGTTGCTCTCGGATCTTTTACATTCCTGCAGCCGAAGAGAAGTTCTCTCCTATAACTGCTGTTCGTCCCAAGAGAATAAAACCACTCCCACTCCTCCTGGCCAAGGGCCTCCTCATTCATCCTGCAGGAGAGGAACGCAGTCAAGGGGATAATACCCATCACTTCATCTGAAGGTCACAAAGGGCTTTGCAAACGTTCCTTAATTTAGCCTGCCAACACCACCAAGAATAGTAATAATATTACCTCTTAATGCTGGGTAGACTGCATCACCAAAAATGAGTGAGTGCCAAAGTTCCCATAGCGAGACCTTCTCAGAGCCTCTGATACCATGGTGATGGGCATGGTATAAAACCTAGCTGCACAGGCACAGGAGTCTTGGCTTCCTGTCCAGCCACTAGGCAATGCTTCCCAAAACTGCCCCCAATGCCGCTCAGAAAAACATACTCCAAACATCATCCTCGCTATTACTTCTCGATTCTGTCCTTTTGGGTCTGCTCTTACCTCTAGGCTCCCATGTCACTCATGTATCTTATACTTACTTTCCAAAGAGAATGTGCCCTTGCTCCAGGACAACGTGTGTAAGACAATGACTGCACCGATTGCATTATTGGGCACTTGTTTAAGAAACTACTTTGTGCTGCTTTTTTATATCTGTGTCCAAATGCTTTTAAAAGTTCAAGCCTGACCAGAGCCTTTGGTTCAGAGGGTGCTGCTTTGTAAATCTCTCCAAGTAATGTGGCCGCTGTCATTCCTAGCATCATCACAGCTTTGCCCCAGCCAGTCTGCTCTGCCTTTGTTTACTGACCTCCTCTTTCCCCACTGTTAGATGCAGAGCTGCTGCAGCTGCTGTCATGAAGGAAAAACACTTTTGTTCTTTAAATCTTTTATAGAGTCGAGGTTTATAAAAAATTGAACACAAGCCTTTATGGAGCAATCGTTCTGCAAACTGTCCAGCAGACCGGGAGTTTGAGCGCATTTGGTACAGGCAGAGACAGCTGTCGTTTGGAGGATGGCGTTGGCTTTTTCAGCCTGTCACCTCCCACCGCTTGGACAGCTTTGCTCCTGTCTGGTTCTAGAGAGACGGGGCTCCGTGCAACTGACATCTGGCTGGTGTTCATCCAGGAGTAGCCTCTGACGAGTGATCTGCAGGCCTAATTGTCCCTAGCAGATTTTTAATTCCTTTCAGAGCACATTTTTAAGAGGAAAGTTTTTATTTTACAGAGTCTGTAAATTGGGGTCTTGAAGTCAGTGGGAGCTGAGGGCTCTTAGTACCTTGCAGGAGCAAAAACTGGTACCCTCTGTCTTTTAAAAAAAACAACAACTATCTGCTCTGTGTTCAGCCCCCACTGGCCTACAGTGGATCTGCATTCATATCCAGGGAATCACAGTTCATTCCCGCTGCACTGCTGGGTTCAATTCTTTATTTAGGAAAGCGCATAACCCTGAAGAGGGAAGCCCTCTAATTAAGAGGTTCATCAGCAGCACAAGCTTTCTCCTGCTGCCTCGTTAGCACCTATCTTCCTTTCACTGGGAAGGGGCAGAGGCCCCAGTTCTGCAACCAGTGCCATGTGTGTGGATCATCAGAGTCCCACTGATGTCCAGGACTCTTGGGGAAGTGCAGCCCAAGAGGTTCTGTTTCTGTGCTAATGTACAGAAGCTGCCAACCAAGATCCAAGCTGTCCTGGGGATTTCTGGGTCCCTGGATCCATCTCCAGCACCTTGCTCTACACTGGAATGTGCCTCTCCATACTCTTAAACCCGTGGTTTTGTGACTATCCTTTGGCTTGGGAAGGAGAAGCTGTTTTTGAAGACATGAGAAGTCAAACTGATGAGCCAGAAGACTTGCTAGCCACTCCTTCTGTGTCTAGCAAGCGCTGAGCTGGCAGAACAAGAGGCTTATTTCAGCGTGTAGGGAAAGCTGGCTGTTGCTGAGGTGCTGAAATCTCGTCTTGTTTATTGCTTTAGCGCTTCTGTTAGAAGAGAGCAGGGTCTCTGTTTAGAGAAGATTTCCTTCCCCCATTAGAAATGTCGTTTTGGTGTGGTAGAAAAAAGGGCCTTTGAAGGGGAAATAGAGATTGATGTGGACATTTCTTCTTCCCAGAGCACCGTCTTATTAGAAACATAAGCTGCCGGGGGAAAAAAAATTGGGATGACAGACTGGATTTTAACTCACTGAGTAAGCTACCTCAAGCAGAGCTAGGCGATCCAGGGTCTGCTGTGTTTGCAGGCAGCAAGCAAAATGCACTCATTTGGGGAGATAGTTCATCATTAGTCTGATTATATAAATTACTTGACCAGTATTAAGTCCCTCCTGAACTTGGTCTTGAAGCAGGGAGATGCAAATAGATGCTTAGCCAGTGTATCATTGATTACCTACAGCACTTGAAACTACTGCACGTTTAATACCAGCCGTGGATTTGAATATATCCTGGTCCTTACAAAACCAGAATTGCCTCAGTGCATGTCATTATTTCAGACCCTACAGTAGGCACAATACAGATTATACAGGAATTGCCATGTCCTGCAGTACAGTATTATCTGTTACACAGACAAGGATGGGGATCGACACCACTGTGACGCTGGCTGACTGGGTCATGTCAGAGTGTATTCAGGTCAATTCACTTGTGTATTAGTATAGATCAAAGTGATTAGTGTTTTGAGTGTTTAAACTTCATAAAACGAATGGGATGTTACATGCATTGTTTTCACTTCTCTATTTCTGTTGTAATGTAATAGCAAACATTTACATTGTGTGTATCCCTGTAACGAAATAACTCTCCAGACATTAAAGAAGCCTTGGGGAATGCTAAGGAAAGACTTTATCAGAAAAAGTGCTTCAGTAATTCCAAAGTAAATGGCCATTGTGTTGATGACCTGAGGTGAGGTGTATTCCTCATGGATTGTCTCAAAGGAAAAGCCCATGTGGGTAGAGACACCGTCAGCTTGTTTTCCGTGTGAAGATACTATAAACGTGAATTCAAAGAAAGATCCTTTTTCTCTAGGCTGTTTGGATTCTAACAGGACAGAATAACTGAACAAGAAGACAGAGATCCCCAGAGTTACTTTGGGTAGCCCTGAGAGTCTTTTGGGAAACTAACAGATGACTACATCTCTGCTACCATTTGGAATTACAGACTGACTCACCTGTACATATATTTTACCTGCTTTATCCTCTCAGTAACTTTCATTCTTTTTTTCTTAGGTAATAAACCTATAGTTAGCAACAAAGAGTCCACAGGACTCTTTGTTGCTTTTTACAGATCCAGACTAACACGGCTACCCCTCTGATACTTGAAACCTATAGGTAGTTTACTATAAAATTGTCTGCTAGCATTGTCTTTGGCATAAGATCTGGAGTACCATCTTTGATCTGGGGTAAATGCCTGGTCTCTTAGGACTGAGGGAAACTTGATGTGGTGTGATTTTGGGTTTTAATAACCTTTTATCACAAAGTTCAGTTTGTCTGAGTGGTCAGAGAGAGTCAGGAGAGGCTAAGGGGACTGTCTGTGGCTCCATGGTAAGACTGGTATAGTGATCCAGGAGTTCACATTTGTTACTGGCTTGGTGAAATCTAATTATAGGCCACATCACCAGTGTGGGGGCTCTGCCCTGGTTTTCTGACGGTCTGTCCTGAGATAGGCAGTCACAGTTATGAGCCACTCGAGACGGCATGACAGTCGCTAAAGCGTTGTTTCAAAGGGTGAAGATGCTGTTTCCTGCTCTGGATTACTGAATATCTCCCTTACCCTAAGCCCCCATTTCTCCTTGTGTATTGGTACATTTTGCATGTACAGTTCTCTTGACCTTCCAAAGGTTTCAATAACAGCCAGTGTCCTGTGGAAAAGCATACTGGTAATTGCACGTTGCTTTGCCTTCAGGGACCCTAGTGCACTGGACTAAATTTGTATAAAATAAAAAATCTTCTAAGTTGGTATTTGTGTGTGTTCTGCTCTGGAATTGCCCATGTCTTGCCACTTTCAAGACCCAGTGCAAGATTCATTTGTTTAGGCCGGGCTTTCATGACTGACTCAGAAGCACAAGGGTGAGGATCCAAAGATATTTTCCTTAGAAGATAGCCTCTGCATTTGATCACACTCAATAGCTTGCCTTAGAGGCCCCGATTCAGCAAAGCGCTGAAGTGTGTGCTTAACTTTAAGCATGTGAATGGAGCCTTTCCTGTTCAGCAAGCACCTGTGCACAAGTTCACGTTCCACTGACCTCGGTGGGTATGTCTATGATGCCAAAAAAAAAACCCCACAGCACCGAGTCTCAGAGCCCGTCAATTGAGTCAGGCTTGCAGTGCTAAAAATTGCAGTATAGCTTTGCAAGTTCATGCTGGAGGCTGGACTCTGAGACCCAAACCCCGCTTGGGATTTCAGAGCCCTGGCTCAAGCCTGAACATCTACAGGGCGTTTTTTAGCCCCACAGCATGAGTCCAGCGAGCCTGAATCAGCTGAGCCGGGCTATCCACAGTGCTGCCCTGAATCTTATTTCAGTGGGTCGTAAGCACACGTTCAAGTGCTTTGCTGTATCAGGAGCAAAATGAGATCTCTTCCACCACTGGGCATATATAATTCTGATCTATAATTTTGTTAACATGGCCCCTACATGCTATGGGAATAGATGCAATAGAAAAACATAGAGTAGAATCCTAGCTGCACTGAAATCGGTGGCAGAAGCAGAACTCCCATTAACTTCATTAGGGCCAGGATTTCACTCACAGATTTGTGTTTAAACTCTTACAATCAATACAGTTTTCTTGAAGAGAAGAGGTGTGCAGGTGCATGAAAATTGAAGATGCAGTGCTGCATTCATTCAGTGTAATTAGGAGAGCTGACAAACATCATTGGAAACACTGCTAATTAATTAAGCCTAAACTGCTCACAGACTCGGAGAATAAGATCTACTTCTCATATGTGAGTAATGGGGACCTCACTTCATAACATTTAGCAATAGGTTCTTCCTGCCGTCCGCCTGCAGCGGGCTGTCGTGCTCAGCAGATGGTGTCAGCAGTCAAGGTCCTCCCTCAATGCCTCTTTTCTCCTACTTGATCCAGATTGACACACTGAAATGACTGGGAAAGGCTTTTGAGACTGAATTTAATGTCCCAAGTGGCAAGAGAAGTTGAGCTGGGATGGTTCTTGGTCATACCAAATCTGTGTATGTGGCACAGAAATCCAGATGGCAGAGGGGGACCATAATGCCGAATGTGTATTTCCTCTTTCACTTTCCGCCCTTCTTACACTGGCCAGATAATAGCCTTATTAAGCAACCAGAAAGTACAGCTATATTCTGCAACAATGGCCTGAAATATGACACCCTACAAGGGTACCCTGTAGTGGTTGGGGGGCTTGGAGGGAGTGCTGTAGTACTTTCTAAAATAAGGGCAGAATGCTTGTTTTGTCAGCCGCAAGTGGAGCAATAATGGCTGATGGATGTAGAAGGAGCAGGCAAGAGGAAGTGACTAAGAGCTAGTCTACACTACGAATGCTTTGCCGGTATCACTATGCTGGCAGAGTCCTTTAGTGCAAATGAAGCATAAGCTGGCAGAAAATCCTCCCGTTGGCATAATAATACAGCTCCCCAAAGAGCATTAGCTACACCGACAGAAGCACTCTTCTGCCGGCCTAGCTTTGTCTACACTGGGCCGGGGGGAGAGGAGGGGTTGCCGACATCGGCTAGAGGGTGTGTTTTTTCACACCTCTGACCGACCACATTTTGTAGTGTAAACCTAGCTTCAGCTGGTGCTCTTCCAGAGAAGCTGATCATCTGATGCTGTCCCCGGGGAGAGCAAACTGTCCATGATAACTACTGCTGCCCATGTCATTATTAATTAGCTAGTTAAAAAAACAAAGGGAACAGCTGAGACTCTCATGCAAACAAGCTTTCTTGGGTATCTCCTGGACACTCCAGGCCAGAAGGTCCCAGCTTGGCTAATGCAATTCTTATTCCTAATTTAATTATTGACTGCCCAGAAGTGTTTCCCATTTCTGCATCTGGTCCCAGCTGGAATCCAGAAGTGCAGAGGTGAGTGGGAAAATGAAAAGAAGTTTAATCTGCAAACGTTTGTTTTTCCTTTAACCCGAGAGCCCCTAGTGACGCTATAGCTTGCAAAAAGAGCTTCCAGTTTCATCTTCCATCACCTCTCAGCAGTGGGAGAATAAATTAAGCTTAAAGAAGCTTAAAAGGTTAAAGAAGCTTCTTTAACCTTTTCTCCTAAGCACCAGTAACAAAAGGAATCTTGCTGGAAAGTCCATTTATCACATAACTTTAAAATAGGGGTCTAGGTTGTTAATCAGAAGTCTCCAGGGACCCTTGCACCAGATTCCCTCTGCTGCTGCCCCACTGTCTCCCTAACCAGCCATCAATCACTTTTCATTATCCCTTTGTGTAGTTCCCTCCTTTTGCCCTGCCAGGCAGTGCTCCACAAGTGACCTTGGGTCATTAGAGTAGGATGTGACCGATCACACAGCAGCTTGGGGAACAGTGGAAACAACATGTTAGGAGAGTTTTTCCTGCTGTCCAACTCAAGTGGGTCTCGTCTCTAGCGCATTTAAAAGGCTTCACATACTCTGATATTTGCCTGCAGCTCCATGAAAACTCCCTTCCCCAAGTCGTCTTTATTTTTTGTTTTTTCCTTACACGAAGGGTGACTGGGTTTTGCAAGTGGGGCACACGGTTCAGTGGGAGAGGTCAGATTGTTGGAAGCACTTCGGTGTTAAATTTATCCAGGTGGCAAAAATATGTCTTCCATTCCTGTTAGCTGCATCTAGGGAGAGCATGCCTGCCGCAAGGCATATTTGGGATCAGGGTGGAACCATTGAGGGTGAGAAACTCCAGGGCCAGATTAGATGTTACTCTAAGCATTTTACTCTCCAGGAAACAGTAGGTTTATTTTCTTATTTTCCTGGGTTACATCAGTATCTTCACATATGTTGTGTTCCACAGCAGCTCGTTTTAATTCTCGTTCCCATCAGCAATGTAACCATCACAACTGCCCCCCTCCCTTTTGGGTGCCTAACTCATTTCCCAGCCCATGTGAACTGCAGGAAATGGCCTGAGAGGAAGCTTAGAACTTGTTCATCAAAAGCTTTGGGAGCTTTCTGAGCAAGCCAGGGCAAGGACTCGAGTGATCCTCCTACTTTCCCAGGAGATCTGGTGGAGGCGTTTGTCATTCTTAGGCCAAAGCTCCATCCAACTCCACTCTTCTGCCTTTTCTTCTCCTACAGCCGTAGTAATAACACTTGGCATTTGCACAGTGCTCTTCATCCAGAGCTCACAGCACGTGATAAGCCTGGATTCACTGTGGTCTTGCATCTTGCGTCGTCAGCTGCCGTGGGACAAAATGTGTGGGAAATGCTACCGTTCTGATTTGATGCAGGTGACACATGGTGCAAAGTAATGGACTGTCTGTGCTGCATCCAAGGGGCTTATTGTCCCACCTGGGGCCAAACTCTCAGCTGGTGTAAGTCCTTTGGCATCAGTGGAGCTTTGTCAACATTGAATTTGGTCTCTTGTGGGTCAACAGATTGCTTTCTTGGCCTGCTAGCTTAATCCAGTTTTAAGCTGATTCTCTTGGATTATGGGGCCAAGTTCTGAAAAATTCAGCACCCTCAATCAGCGACAGCCTTTCCAAAGAGCTCAGAACTCAACATACTAAGCCCTTCTAAGTACAGAGCCAGAGAGGTCACAGGGGGAGCTGCTGGGCACTGAATTCTTCTGAAAAACTGGTCCTTACTATGTTTCCTTGAAGGTCAGTTCACTCATGGTTTCCCTTTTAACCTGCACTTGCTTTAGAGATCCCCATAACCCATCTCTCCATTTGCAATTTCCTGTTTACATATATCTTCTTTAATCTCTCTCTCCAGCTCCTGCTTCTGTTCTCTGCTGATACTTGGCCTTTCTTATCAAGCTGTCTGTGATGTTCCTTTTCAGCGTATGTGATGTTTTCTTTGCCCCCTCGCTCTTCATGTTAATCATCTTCCTGATATGCAGCTTCTTGGCATAAACTGTCTCTTTAAAAGGTTACCTTACAAATCCTGCCCACAGGAACACTCAGCTGAACCAGTCCTGGGGGGAGCTTCACAGTCACTCCAAACTCTCATAGCCTCAAGACAACTTAATCACTTCTCTGTACTAAACTGCAACTGCCTGCAATAAAGTCATTTATGACATGAAGTGCACAAAAGTCCATTAAAATAAACCCTGCTGAGCTAGGTGGGTTGGTGTTACTGTGTGCTTCCAGCTGGTGTCTGTTTGTAGTCATTGCTTTTAGTCAGATTGTTCTGGTGCAATTTAATCTGAATACATTTTGTTCTGTTCCTCCCACTACGCCCATCCATCAGGAAAGGATGAGCTGTTCTGTGGCATGCTCGTGCTCCTGGCGAGTGCAGGTGGTGGCTGTGATTCACTCTTGGCTTTGCTGCGCATGCTGATGTGGAATTCTAGAAATTGTTCACCGGCAGAAGCAAACACATGCCTCCTTCGTCCCCTTTCAGTGGGTGCAAGTCCCTGATTGCAAATGGAAGCCCTGGGCATTCAGATTCAGGGGGAGATCCTGGCCCCACTGAGATCCATGGGATGTTTGCTGTTGACGTCAGTAGGAACTTCATGCCTGGAATCTGTTTTGCATGCAGCTATTTTCACTCCCCTTTCCCATGGAATCCAAAATACCAAACCCCTTCTTAAGGCAGAAAGGCACAGATTGCAATTTGAAGTGGTTTTCAAAGGAAAGCCTAATTGTCCCCTATGGTGACCAGTGGATCCTGTGACGTCTTATTCACAGAATATCTGGGGGTTTTCCAAATTTCTATTTAATAATATTTTAAAATTAATCAAACCATGTGCCCATTCCAGGACAAAATTCTTCAGAGCCTCACCCACACCCTGCTGTGGTGACCGCTTATTTAGGTGTCACGCTCAAGTGTGTGCATTTTGCATACTAATCCAAGAATCTAAATTGGAAAAGAAATTGAAGCGTAAATGAGTTAATGAAGAGACATTAAGAAATAAGAGCCTGGCACACTCTCTGTCCCTACCTCAATCTTGATGAGCATCACTTGTGACACCTCCTTTATTGACCTTGTGCAGAAGCAGCTGTGCTGGGTCAGTGTCCAAGAAGAAATGCCCTTTCCCTAAATGCTTTATTCTGCTTCTAGCAGGGGACAATGTTGCGGTGTCACTGTTTGTTCGGAAAGCCTTTGAAGATGCAGGGACAAATCTCTTATTTTTGACAATGTTGCAAGGTTTGGAAAGAACAAAACTTGAAAGGATTTTAACATTGAATATGGTCCAGATCCTGCTCTCAGTAACACTATTATAAATCCAGTGTAACTCCATTTACCCCTGTGTGATTGGGAGTAAAATAAAGCCTTTTAACTTTTGCCTTTCTTTTGCATTGCTATTAGAATGTCTCTTTTATCACAGATGTCTGTAATACTAAATACAGTCGTGTTTCTTATTCAAGGTCCTTACATGCAGCCCTCCTCATATTCTGATCTGCTCTTTCATTATATAACAGGTCTTCCGCTATACTCATCCGGAAGTCATTTGGGATGCTCTAATGACAGGGAACTTATTTCAGCCTTTTCAGGGAACTCAGTTCATCTAATATTTTGGCTCTGATTTGATTCTTCAGCCTCTCCATTCTATTACTTAACAATTTATTTTCTTTCTGTGATGGCTGCACAGAAACTGTTCACTTGCACATTTTTTTGAACAGACGGTTCCCCTCCCCTCCGCTCCCTCTTATTTGAGTCTTCAGAATAACCAAGGATTCTCAGATGAGGATGCCCCATCCCCATCACATGTGCTCAGATACCCAAGGAAAGATGTGCTAAAGAAACGTAGGTAGAAGTCTGACACCAAAATATGATGATGTTGTTTTGAAGAGGGAAATTATAGGTAAAAAAAGACCTAACAATATACATCCCAAGAGATAATGTGTCGTGGTGTTGTATGTGGTCCCTAACTTTGCACTTGAAAAGCCACAAGTATCTGTGAGAACTCGCCATGGTTCAGCTGGGAGTCATCCCCAAATAAGAATAGGCGTGGTGATTATTATGGCCTCCTTATATTCCTGAAATATTCAACCTTATTCATACAGCTTCAGGGAGAGAACCTTTTGGGGCCATCTCCCTTCTTTACATTTGGAAATTATGACTGTTTGTTCATTACTGCATAAACTCCCTCCATTTTAATCAGTTAAATAATTCCTAAGGATGGTTTCAGGAAAAGAAGGCCAGTACAGACGCTTAAAAAATACCTCCTGAGACTAAAGTTGATGAATTTCTCTGGAGCCCATTATTGTTTGCAATGTTGTTATACCTGTGTTAGTCCCAGGGTATGAGAGAGATAAGGTGAGTGAGGTAAAAATCTTTTATTTGGCCAAGTTCTGATGGTGGAAAGGGACAAGCTTTCGTGCTTCTCGGAGCTCTGTGATGCTGTATGATTAAAGATGACCATTTATATATTTGATATTGCCACTATTACACAATTGCAATAAATCTTGCATGTATCGTGTAAGGTGTCTGTGGAAAAGTTACCATTTATTGAGTATGATAATCCTAAATAAATCCATGTATCATCTTTGTACCTAAAGTTATGAATATTGGCTATGTATTTATCTCTCCAACATGTATTTTGTTCCTGGGTTACACCCTTCAAATAGATTTACATCAGGGCTAGATAACTATGTGTTGATAGCTCATTAAGGACACTCCAGTCTCACCATGGGTCATTGAAAAAACTCATGCCATCTCATAGGCCTTTCCTGTGGATGCCTCAGGCAATGAGTAGCCACCCCCTGTAATTCAGCAAAACATGTGAAGACATGGATAAGCACATGTGACCCTGGACTCCATCTTGGGCCAGTAACTTTCCATGCACCTGGGCTGTGGGCTTTGGCACAGTAAATTTCCAGGCATATGGCAAGAAATATAAAAAGACACTTGAGACACCTCCATTTTGCCTCCTTTCCGCTCTAATTCTCTGGACTATGGATTTACAACTAAAAGGAGCATCTTGAACTATGGAATGAGGACCTCCCAATCTTCTGTAAGTTACCAAGAGACTTTTGCAAACCAGCAGTCTATTCTATCACTGCTACAAACCTGACATAAGGCCTTTGCAATCATTTGTATGTCTATGATCTATTAACCATCTATAACTCTCTTCTTTTATTAATAAATCTTTAGTCCTTTTACTAAGGATTGGCTGACAGTATGATATTTGGGTAAGATCTGAGATACATATGGAGCTGAGGATAAGTGTCTGATCCTTTGGGATTAGTAAGAACCTCACGTATGGTGAAATAGGTTTTTAGTAATCTCTCCCTATATTAGACTTTGTCATCTGGATGGGAGCCAAGGGCTGGAATGCCTAATGGGGACTATATTTGACTCCTGGTTAACCAGTGTGGTATTGTAGAAGCTCTTTTGATACTGGCTTGGTGAATCCAATGCTAGAAGAAACCACCAGCTTTGGGGATTGTCTCCTCTATTTCTTGCAGTCTTCCCTGAGTGTGGCCTTCTCAGTATAGTCCATCCCAGGCAGTCGGTCAGATTGGGCTTAGTTGACAGGATCCGCATAATCA
Source organism: Gopherus flavomarginatus (assembly GCF_025201925.1). Classification (NCBI taxonomy): domain Eukaryota; kingdom Metazoa; phylum Chordata; order Testudines; family Testudinidae; genus Gopherus; species Gopherus flavomarginatus. Next base: position 20,406,163 of record NC_066631.1, on the reverse strand, counting down.
CAGGTCAGAACGCCCCCCCACTAGTCAAATTTGAGAATTTTGGTGATTAAAGAATACTAACAATGGGTGAAACATGGTCATGAGCAGATTGTGACTTGAAGCTTAAACAATTACGTAAAGAAAGAAAAATAATTCTTAAAGAGGACATTTCAGATCAGAAAATAGATTTGCTTATACACGGTCTCCAGAAAGCAGGGTCTTCGCCTTCACCTGCCCCAGATACAGCAGAAGTGATCAGAATGCAAGTGATGAAAGACAAGCAGCATCTTGAGCATGAAGAAAAAGTGGCAGAACTTCAAATGAAGGAGGAAAAGGAGGCTGAGCAGGCAGAGGAGAGAGGTAAAAAGAAATTGCAAATAGAAAATGGCAACTGGCTACCCCTTGAATAAAACGGCATGCCCTCTGTTATCACATACACTTGATGCCTAATTCTGCATCAGTAAAGTAAGTAGGTGCCTTAGCATTGATTTCAATGGGCACTGGATCAAATTAAAAACCCGAGAGAGCAGCATGCACCCAGATACTTTAGCCTCTCAAATGAGTGATCAGTAGCAATCAAGGTACATAGAGCCACACCAAGGCACTGCAGCCAACAAGAACAGAATATATTGGATTTTCTGTACCAGATCAGACCATTGGTTCACTGAGTCTGGTATATTATCTCTAACAGCAGTCATTGTCTGATGCCTCAAGGTTAAATGTGCTTTCCTCTCCCCACCAATAATGCACCTTACCAATTAGGAAATACTGTTTATGGAAGAAAAATTCCTTCCTGGCTTCTGTCAATAATTAAGCCCTGATGCAAGACAGCTTATTCAATTTCTTTTTTCCTCCATTCCATTATGTTTGTATCTTTTAAAAAAAATATTCTTGATGGTCATAAAATTATCCAGTCCTTTTTAAAAAGTCAATATTTGTTACCTAGTGGAACCATGAGCCTACATACAGGCTGGAAAAGATTCACAGAGTACTTATGTAAAGTTACTGTCCTGGCTTGCAATGAGTTCTGTCTGCAAAGTCTCTCCTCTCCAAGGGTGAATCTGGATTTAAAAAAACCATGATTTGATACATTTTCCTTTATTGTTTCATCACTCTTAAGACTTATGAAGTGTTCAAAGTGCAGCAAGGTTTTTGACTTTAAACAAAAAAAAAAGTCTGCATTGCTAAGAGGATTGGTAATGGAGATATTGAATCTATCTCCTCTAGGTTGTCTCTTCAAATCTAGCCCATCTCTGTAGTACAGAACCCGACTGTCTGATAGCTGTTTGGCCAGTGTGAAATGGTTTTGGTCTCATTCCAGTTCCCACCTCTTTATAAACCCTGCCTCCACCTGGCATTGATTGGCGTCTTAACAGAGTGGCCTACGGTTGCATGTGCCACAAAGTTTGAACTCCCTTCTCACTATCTAGCACAGTCCCTCCAGCTCAAAGTTGTGGGGGAACCTTGCACTGTTGCCACCATGCGTACTTGCTCTGTAGCTAAATTGGAGGATTTAATTCACCAGGGCTGTCCGTCTGGCTCCATTCATGAGCATTCAGTCCACGCATACGCTGTATTTAGGAGAGAGATGAAACAAAGATGAGCAGGTGTATTGGCGTGTTGTCATGGTAGCAGTGAAACAAGCTATCTGCATTCAGGAGCCAAAGCTGCTGATCTGAGCTAGAGATTTTGGCATCATCCTGTTTCCCGGGTATGTGCTGTTCGGCAGCAGGGACCTCCTGAATCATCCAAAAACAAGGAAGGGTCTGTCGCCCCATTTCCAAGTTGCCAGAAAGCTGCTTTGGAACCTTCAGCAATTCCCAGACCAATCCTGATTCTCCAATTTGCTCTCTGTGGAATCTGCTGAGGTGCTTTGACCTTTTCCAGCCTGTATGAATTCAGCCCACTGCATCAACATGTGAGAGGAAAAGAGAAACTGTTGATAATCAGACTGCAATTTAGTCATGGAGGTCATGGAACTCACAGATTCCGTGACTCTGTGACTTCAGCCAGCGCCAGCTGGGAGCTCCAGGGTCCTCTGCCGCCAGCAGAAGCAGGGAGCTGCGGGGTATCTCCCATCCCACCCAATGGCAGGAGCCCCCTGCAGCTCCTAGCCACCACAGGTGAGATCCCCACAGCACCCCACCGCCATAGGCAGCAGGCGGGATCCCTGCAGCTCCTGTCTCCTGCAGGAGGCAGAGTGGACCCCCACAGCTGGGAGCTACCAGTGGAGGGGGCCCCTGGAACTCCCTGCCCACAGCTGCCCAGGTTCCTCATTTTGCCATGGATATTTTTAGTAAAAGTCAGGTCAGATCTCCATCAATTTTTCATTATTGTCTGTGACCTGTCCATGACTTTTACTAAAAATATCCATGGCAAAATCTTAGCCTTATTGATAATATAAGACAGATGCATTTTAGTTTAAGAGCAAAGGAAGGAAGCCGCAAACTACCCAGATTTCAGCAAGACAGTGTATAATTCCTGTGTTGCCTGGTGCCTATCAATTTAATTGCCCTGCTACCATCAGTTCACTCAGTATCAATTGTTACATGACTGATCACAGTGCAATCATTTTGCTATTTGTGCCACTGTCACCTGCTTCCTTCATGTTCCATTAGTGCAGCAGTAGTTAATGGATGAAGCGATACCAGTAAAATCTCAGAAGTCCCTGAGAGTCCTAGCTCCGTCTCAAAGGTTACCTTCTGCTTGTTAACCTTGAGACAAGAATGCCGCCTTTTAGACATCAGTCATGTGTTTCCAACAAAGCAGAAGGGGTTCCCCCCCGTTCCCTTGCTGGTCAATAAAAAGCATGAAGTAGGAAGGAAAAAACCTCCACATCAAAGATAAAAGCTTTGAGTAGGTCCACAGCCCTGCCTCAGGCTGCGACCATGTGCCACTTCTCACAAGGCTGGCGCTGGAGAGCCAAGATAGACCCAGGTGCTATAGAAAGTGGGTTTTGTAGTTCACTAGTTGGCCCTCTTCCCTTAGGGTCTGTACCAAATCAATGCCCTGCCTGTCACTGTGCTGCTTGGGGATGCTGTCTTTCACATGAGTTATACCACAGAGCTTATGTCCTTTTACTGTCATTAAAAATCCCATGGCTTATTGTGCCAGTGTGCAGGAGCTAAGTCTGATGCTCTAGCTAAATTTTACTTTAGGTACACCTCTACGCCGATATAATGCGACCGCATATAACATGAATTTGGATATAACACAGTAAAGCAGTGCTCTGGGGGGCAGGGCTGCGCACACTGGCGGAACAAAGCAAGTTCGATAGAATGCGGTTTCACCTGTAACACGGTAAGATTTTTTGGCTCCCGAGGACAGCGTTGTATCGAGGTAGATACAATGGGCTTGTTAGAAAATGAGAGAAGAAAGGGCTGGTGGGAGGGGAATTGTGGAAAAATGTGGAAAAATTGTGGAAAAGCCCAGTTGGGCTTCATCAACATTTTCTGACCAGTTCTAGTAACTACGTTCCCTATATCAAAACTCCCTTCTGATTTCAACTGGCTGATTCATTCTCTTTCCAGTCCTGTCCTAGACTGTTTGCTAACATTGCTGTGTGCCACTGAATGGATGTGACATGCCATCCAGTATTTCTCTCTAAAAACTATTACCGTGATTATGAATAAGAGGCAGTGAAAGGGAGTACACAAATAAGAACTTGCTTTAGAATGCCCCATTGGAAGGGTCAGTACAGTGAGCAGATAAAGAAATAACAGGGATTCTAATGAGCGGCAATGAGGGATCTGGGTCTAAGCTGGATCCCACTACACACTAGGAATGAACCAGGTTCTTGGGCTATAGCTCTGGCTAATACTGCTTCTTTAAGCCAAGTTGCAAGTGTCATTACATCATCTTGAGCAGAGTGGGATTATTATCTAGCAGGAGTGGAATGTGATTGTCATGGAGAATTGCCCTGCATTACTTAAAGCACCCCAGTGAAACGGAAACTAGCAAGTTAAGAATTCCTGATTGAGTCTGGTGTAACTTGGTCTGTGCGAAGGTGAAGTGGGAAACCGAGAGATGGAGAACTGGGAGGAACCTAAGCTATGGTGGCCAGGATCTTGTAGTCTGCAAGAAGAGACGTAGGGCTCCCCCACAATACACAGATTTGTCTGGCGCAGTCCTCTGGTCCTTTTCAGAGGAGGAGGGCACTAGAGAGTTGCTGCTCACTCTCGCCTGCAAGATTGAAACTTTCCGTTCCTCATCAGTTTGGTAAATCATCTGTAAGTTAAGAGGTTTATATGTGAAATTGTCATGTATCCAGAGAGCAGCCAAGTTGCTGACTCAGTGAATGACCTCACCAGAGCTCACAGCTTACCCTCCAGCCACGCTTTCTGACTGTGTTATTGTTGGGAAAGACTTATTGACAATCCGTTTATCTCAACACACTCAATGCAGGCAAACAGGAGACGTGTGAAGCTGACCTCCATTCAACTCCATCGCTTCCCATTTACCTAAGATTGATTATCTGGAGCTGAATTTGTGTACTCTCCTTATTCAGCGTCCCATTCATCAGAGCTGGCAGGTAGGCCTTGCTTCAGGTGCAGATTTAACTTGGCTCCAGCTATACCAATTCCCTATAAGGTATTCATTCCCGGAAGAGTTGCACTATTTCACTTGGTTATCTTGGAGGAGTGGGCAGGGGAAATCCTGGTTCCATTGATTTAAATAAAGGCAGGAGTTCACCCCTGGAGTTTCATTTTAACACAGAAAGAACCATTTACCAGAAGCTCTTGATTTGCTCTCTTCTTCCCCCCTTCATTCTCCCCCCCCCCGTGTTGTAAAATAGAGCAACACCACAAGATCGTCTAGTAACAGAAAATATTTAGAATGTTATTGTCTAGCTCTCAAAGCCACGGTGAGCAAGTGCCATTATCCCCATTCTACAGATGGGAAAACAGAAGCATGGAGATGTCAATTGACTTCCCTAGCATCACATCACACAGCAGACTAATGAAAAGCAGGTCTCTTACTGCCCAGTCTGGTGCACTCCCCAGTACTTCAGAGGTGAAAGCATCACCGAAGGGATACACAGTAGAAATAAAATAATCTGGGTGTCAGAGCAAGAGCTGGGGAGAGAATGTAAGTCTGTTTCACAGAAGGGTCTGAGTTTGGCAAACTGGTTTGGTTCTCATTTGGAATGAAAACTGAACACTTCAAAATTTTCTGCAAAACAAACATAATTTTAAAAGTGGTTTTGGAAATGTTTTGACCTTTTTGAAACGTTTGAAACGTTACATTTCCCGTGTTGCCCGGAGCCCTGCCTAGTGGGGGAACCCAGGTGCAAGGCAGCTCTGGGAGTTCGGTATAGGAACTAATACAGTCCCCAAGGCAGCTGCTTGTCAAATAGACTGGATGGCAGGGCAGAAAGATCAGGGGGCTGTGAAACATCCTTTTGTTCAGCAGTCTGCTTTTTCCTGTGTATGTCACTCTCAGCTCTCCACTGGTGCTGTACCCAACGCTGTTCTTTCAGATGGAAGCAGGACTGCTTGCTTGCTGGAAGGTGGTGTGTAGATAAGTGGTTCTCTTTGCTTCTTCCTTCCTGTCACTAATCTCTTTTCAGATTCCCCCTGTTTTCTTGGTATTTTCTCCCTGCCTTTTTCCCACAACTCTGCCTATGGACCAGAACCTTGGTGCTGAATGGCCTAAAACCCTTACGCCCCTTTCAGGTGCACTGATGTTATTTTCCCTCGCTTTCCTAACAACCCCATGGGAGTTGTTTTGAGCGGACAAACCATGAAGGGTTATTCTTCAGTTTAGCTCCTAATTAGCTGGGAAAAGTTGGTTCGGACCAAACATTTGAAACATTTTGTTCTGAAAATGTCAAAATGAAACGTTTTGATTTTTTTAGAATTTTTTGATTTGTTGGTTGGAGTTTTTTTGGATGAAACTGATACAAATTTGCAAAATGTTTCATTGCTGCCAAATCTGCATTTTTGGCCCAAAAAAAAAGAAAAGAAAAAGTTTCATCTGAAAACTTTCGCCCAGCTCTAATTACGAGTCTCGGATGAAGCAGAATCAGGAGTTCCTGGCTCCCACTGATCTGTTCCCCCATTTCTCTAAGAACTTGCTTCTCTCACAGGTATTTCTCTATTGACCTTCCAAACAGGCTCCGTTAGTCCTTCCCAGTAACAATCTCAGTTATTATCTCACCTAATAAAACTGCCCATTCATGTTCCTGGAGTATCAGGGGTTTTCTGAGTCAGCAGGAAGTATCCTGAAGTGAGACACTCCAGTTTCTAGATCGGAAGTAGATTTGATGACAAATATTAGGTTATTCCAGTCCAGTGCCTTTAGCTGTCATTTTAGAGTAAATCTGAATCCAATTCTCCAAATGATTCTCTTGGTATTCAGGGCAAGAGATAGCAGGACTGGACAGCTGGCTTCTGGATAGTTAACAAATGGAACATGATTTAGAGAGCCGAAGAGGACAGCAACCCATTCAGGTTGTTGTGGTGCACATCTGAACCTGATAAAGTTACTTTGACATTTGCAGTCAAGTCTGTTGACTAGAGCCTAAGTCATGAAGCTGGAGGACTAAAAATACATGGACATTTCTTTCAAAAACCAAACAAACATGGTCTGAATTAAATGTATCCAATTTACCAGTTGGATTTGCTGCTCCTCAGTGCTTTTCCATGCATCCCTCTACATTTCAAATTCTGTTTAGGTAGAAACGCAAAGTACTTCTCTGTTTACTGAGTTTGATTTGTATCATCTGATCAAAAGTTAGCCTGCCTCTTTGCTGAACATAATGAACAGCCGGCAAGGGGCTGCAGGGTAAATTCCTGTATACACCTGAAACATCACAACAGCCTTCTTCAGTGGGCACACAGCACCAGCTATCAGGAATGGGAGTCATTGCCCTTATTCTCCCACTGCCCCTAAAAAAACTGAATTCTGGTGGCAAGGAAGGATATGGTTTTTGCAGACCACCAGCTCAAATAAAGATGTGCTTAGCTTTTATGCTTGCACTGTAAAGGTTGCAGATATAAAAAAAACAGTGTGAAAGGAATTGAGGCTGAGGATTAAAGGAATGTTTGCTAGCTTGAAAGTGTAGATTAGTTCTTTTGCAGTACCCTGTACTTGTCTGGGAAACTTAATCCCGATATCTGCCAGTCTCTAGATATATATTTACATGTAATGTGTATAATAAAGTCTGGCTATTTGTGTGGAAAGGTGAGGGATGTCCCTAGCTGTGTCTGGCTGCATCAGCACCAGGGAGGATTCAGTGTTCTTTTCTTCAGCAGAGCTTTCCAAATGTATAGGTTTCATAATCTCTTTATGTCATCATTTGGTACCTGCTTGAGGGAGTGGTGATCATTTTGCATGGCTGCTCCTCTTCTCAGCCATACATGTATGGAAACAGGAGGTGGATCAAGGGTGGGGGAATGTGCTTATTTCCTCACCAGTATCAGCTGGAGTTTCCTTCACTGTGTAAAATCACACTCAAAGGACCTAATTCCGAGGGCATTTAACATCAATGATGATAATAGGGTTCAAAAAAGAACTAGATAAATTCATGGAGGATAGGTCCATCAGTGGCTGTTAGCCAGGATGGGCATGGATGGCGTCCTAGCCTCTGTTTGCCAGAAGCTGGGAATGGGCGACAGGGGATGGATTGCTTGATGATTACCTGTTCTGTTCATTCCCTCTGGGGCACCTGGCACTGGCCACTGTCAGACAACAGGATGCTGGGCTAGAATGACCTTTGGTCTGACCCAGTAGGGCTGTTCTTATGTAATTACCTTCTGTAAAAATCTAGACTGCAGTCAGTGGAGCTGCCTGGTGTAAGGAAGATCAGAATTGGGTCCATGAGCTCCTGTGTACCCTGCGACTATATGGATTGCAGGCCTGTTGGGGCAGAGCCCTCCTTTCTCTTATAAATGTGTGCTGTGCCTAGTGCAATAGGAGCCTGATTTCTGATTGGGGCATCTAGGTGCTACAGGAATACACATAACAATGAAGACTTAGGTGTCTTCTAAGCATGAGGATTCCTATAGATGTGGAACTTGATGCCTGTTTCTAGAAGAGCACAGTGGGGAGAGGAGGCCCTTAAAAGGACGCCTCACCCAAGATCTGACCCATGCCATTCTTGGCTTGTGAAAAAGGGCCATGGACAGCTGGTGTCGCTTCTGACCAAAAAAGCCAGCACTTTGTTCAGCGACGGAATCTTCCCTTCCTCCTTCAAACATGCAGTCGTCCAACCAACACTGAAGAAACGGATGCTTCAGAACTAGCCAATTGTTGCCAAGTGTCAAACCTCCCATTCCTGAACAAGCTCATAGAGAAGTATCAAAAGGCCATGGTAAGCTCATGTAACTCAAACTAACATTCTTGACCAATCTGGATTTAGGTCAGGGCATTGAAGCCACGTTAGTGGCACTGATGGATGATCTGCTCCTGTCAATGGATAGAGGACAGACATTCATACTCATCCTGCTGGACTCTTCACAGCATTTGATGCTGTTGACCTTGAGATACTGCTGTCTCACCTGAGAGAGGTGGCAGGAGTCCAGGGTAATGGGCTGAAATGGGTTGAGTCCTTTCTGGAAGGATGGTCATAATGAGTGATGATGGGAAACTGCAACTCCACTACTAGACCCCTTACTTCTGCTCCTTTTTAACATCTACTAGATGAACTGGTCAACATGGACTCAGGTGCCACCAATATACAAATGACACACAGCTCTACCTATCCTTCACCACATGCGACCACGCCATTACCATCCAGATGGGCAGTACTTGGATGAGAGCAACTCATGGATAAAGAACAGCTGGCTGAAGCCGAAGTCAAGCAAAACAGAGGATTCTGATGGGCAGAGGGAAGTATTTGAGATGTTTGCAGACAAGGTGCAGCCTCCTTTGGCAGGAGGGTCACATCCACAGTTAATCAATTCAGTCTGTAGTCGAGGAGTGTTTTTGGATTCCTCGCTGCTGTTGAGCTCTCACAGAGCAACAGCCACAAATCATGTTTTCTCTCATTTAGGAGACACCATCCCATCCCAGCAGATGAACACCTGGCCTCAGTTATTCATGGCTTCATCACCTCTCTGCTGGATTTGTTTACTAATTGCAAAAGGTTTCATGTCCAGATGTATCACATGGCGGTACAGCCATGAAACCTTCTGCAATTAGTTAACTCCAGCTAGTACAAAACACTGCAGCACATCTCATCAGCAACACAGGCTACTGCAAGCACATCACACCTGATCTCTACACTGTCTTCCCAAACAATTTTGAAGCAAGTTCAAGGTCTCGGTCCATGTCTTCAAAGCACTCCATGGCCTGGGCCCAAGATACCCGAAAGATCATCTAAAGCTCTGGGACGAAGACCATGGTGACAACTTCCCTCCTCTGGTACAGTGGAACTCTCAACAATAAGAGTAAAGCTTGTCTGTGCAGGAGACAAAACTTTCTCCAGAGGTTGTCTGAGACTGTGGAATTAACTCCCCTATGAACTAAGGACCATCACAAACCTCACCACTTTCTACTCCAAGTGCAAGGAACATTTCTTTGACCTCGCCTCTTCTCATATAAACATAAACAACAAAACCCTACCAAAAGGAGACATTCCCACTGCACACTTATCTCCCTCTGGAGAGAGGATGAGAGAACAAACAATGTGTGACAGATGTGTAGTAACAGAGCTTAACGCACCACAAGGAAGTGCTCGGATACTACAGGATGAGTTCTGCATAAAAAATGACATAAGAATAGAATAGAGGCTCAGCAGGTTTGACACCACTATTTGCAGACGAACATGACGCTGGATGATAGGCTACCTGGAAAGTACGTTATGGCACTGCTAACAATAACCAGTAATGGATTTTGAGTCACGAGCATGCGGATCAGCTGATCCATCCCCCACGTGCCTTCCCTTTCCTTTGAAGGGATCCCACATACTCATCACTGTGTGTGAGACAATATAGAAAGGAAAGGGAATCCCCCCCCGGAAATAGACATACTACCTCAGCTATGGGAGTTCTGAACCAAGTCCCACTCACCCCCCACCAGACTCCCTGGAAAACCATGACTGAGCTCACGGCTTTACTTTTACAGTCCAGTCCAGCCCTATTTAGCCTGATCCTGGCCTTACTGTAACTTCCTTGGTGCTCTAAAATCCACCACCTTCTGAGACAAAAGAAGCCCAGAGGTGCCTGGCAATACTGTTTGTGGGTACGTATGGCCGGCTAGCACTTCAGCTGGAGACTGACTTTGTTTTTGACAATGAAAGTTTAGCTTCTGGAGAATAAGACAGCATCACAAGAGAGGTGCTGGCATGTTGTACTGGTGCATACCAGCTGAATCTAATCCCTGAATGTGGGTAGCTTTAGAAATGAAATGGGAAAAGGCTCTTGAAATGAGGGTCAGTTGAGAAGTGTTGTGGTACTGGGGACTAGGCCTTTAAGGGCTGAGCTTCCCAGACAGAGAGTTTGAGCAAGGTACTGTGAAGCAGCACCTTAAGCACTGAGTGATCACTGACCTCCACAGGTAGGGTTTTTTGTTTTTTTTGTAAACTGTCTTCAGGCAGTTCATGGGATTTGGGTACTGATTCTCCTCTCGCTTACCTGGTGTAAATAAGGAGTAAATCCTCTGAAGTCAATGGGATCACATTGGTATAAGTCTGGGGTAAGATGTGGAGAAGGAAGGAGAACAGGGAGGGAGGAATGAAATGAGAAGGGGCAATAGGCTCTTTGGGACAGGGACCATCTTTTTGTTGTGTGTTTGTACAGCCCCTAGCACTACGGGGCTTTGGACCCATGACTGCGGCTGCTAGCCACTCCCACAGTACAAATCATAATAACAGATGACAAATGGTGGGGGGAGTGAGAAATCTGGGACAACGGAGGAGTTGAAAGTATTAAAAAAAAACAATTTTCCTTCCACCCGTTTATCAGCCAGTCTTGTCTGTCTCTCTCCCCACCTGCATTTTAAATATGAATATTTAATTTAGAACGTCCATGTAACAGCACTACTGCATTGAGAGTGCGCTTTGTTAACTGGGTAAGGAACACGTCCTGGGCTGAATAAACTGAGGTCAACGGTGGCGGTGGCTACAGGAAATGAAGGCTTCAGTGACTGGTGTTTTGCTTCCATAAAGGAAACCGAGGCGTATCTCTTTAAAACATGAATTATTCCTCTGCTGCTTCCCGCTCACTGCGGCTGTCTGTGGCTAGAGCACAAGGGGCAGGTCAGCCTGTGCAGCTGACTGGCAGCTTATTAAATTGATACTGAGTATTTCCCTGTTGGAGATGCAGTCTTAGCAAAGAGGGGAATAAAGGTTCTTCTCGCTTCTAGGAAAGTTATATGAGTTATATGCAGCAGCCTGTCTCCCACCGATAGCAGAGAAAAAACAGTCCTTCCAATATCCTTTCAGCTGCTTGGTGGCAGACAAGGAACTTGTTAATTGAGCTTAGAGTGACCAGATGTCCCGATTTTATAGGGACAATTCCGATTTTTGGGTCTTTTTCTTATATACGCTTCTTTTACTCCCGCACCCCCGTCCCAATTTTTCACACTTGCTGTCTGGCCACCCTAATTGAGCTGTACTGGGGCTAATAAATAATGGAATGGCTGAAAGAGGGAGGCATCCCTTTGATCAGCAATGCAATAAGGTCAGACCTGCCTCTGCTAGCACTTAGAATCATAGACTATCAGGGTTGGAAGGGACCTCAGGAGGTCATCTAGTCCAACCCCCTGCTCAAAGCAGGACCAACCACCAGACTGCACTTGGGATTCCTGGGAAGCTTTCTGCAAATAACGCAAACAGAGCTGACTGGTCAGGTGTGAAATACCCACAAGCCTTGTCTGCAGTTGGGTTGGAGGTGACACCCACTGATGCCCAGCCCAGCACCATTACCAACCCCTAGTATAGACAGACAAAGCCGCTAGAAGCCAGTGTTTGCACTGGAGCAGCTTACCTCTACTTGAAACCAAGTAAGTTGTACCGGTGCAAATCATAGCTTATAGACCATGTTTGCGCTAGCAGTACTGGTGGCTGAAATTGTGACACATCCCCATAGCAGACAAGGCCCTATGCATTCCAAATCCACAACTTTGAATCCTAATTCCAGGACCTTTCAGTCTTCTGAGGCTGGGTTGTTTCAATGAGACATTCAAAGAGTGTGCTCCTGGCTCTATGTGGCCAGTAAAGTTTCATGGACAGGTCTGATAAAAGGAAAGGATTTGTCCCAGTGTCCTTGGCTAACACACACACACTCACTCTCTCCGCCCTACCTCCTTTCATAGATTCATAGATTCATAGACTGTAGGACTGGAAGGGACCTCGAGAGGTCATCGAGTCCAGTTCCCTGCCCTCATGGGAGGACCAAATTCTGTCTAGACCATCCCTGATAGACATTTATCTAACCTACTCTTAAATATCTCCAGAGATGGAGATTCCACAACCTCCCTAGGCAATTTATTCCAGTGTTTAACTACCCTGACAGTTAGGAACTTTTTCCTAATGTCCAACATAGATCTCCCTTGCTGCAGTTTAAGCCCATTGCTTCTTGTTCTATCATTAGAGGCTAAGGTGAACAAGGTTTCTCCCTCCTCCTGATGACACCCTTTTAGATACCTGAAAACTGCTATCATGTCCCCTCTCAGTCTTCTCTTTTCCAAACTAAACAAACCCAATTCTTTCAGCCTTCCTTCATAGGTCATGTTCTCAAGACCTTTAATCATTCTCGTTGCTCTTCTCTGGACCCTCTCCAATTTCTCCACATCTTTCTTGAAATGCGGTGCCCAGAACTGGACGCAATACTCCAGTTGAGGCCTAACCAGCGCAGAGTAGAGCAGAAGAATGACTTCTCGTGTCTTGTTTACAACACACCTGTTAATGCATCCCAGAATCACGTTTGCTTTTTTTGCAACAGTATCACACTGTTGACTCATATTTAGCTTGTGGTCCACTATGACCCCTAGATCTCTTTCTGCCATACTCCTTCCTAGACAATCTCTTCCCATTCTGTGTGTGTGAAACTGATTGTTCCTTCCTAAGTGGAGCACTTTGCATTTGTCTTTATTGAACTTCATCTGGTTTACCTCAGACCATTTCTCCAATTTGTCCAGATCATTTTGAATTTTGACTCTGTCCTCCAAAGCAGTTGCGATCCCTCCCAGTTTGGCATCATCCGCAAACTTAATAAGCGTCCTTTCTATGCCAACATCTAAGTCATTGATGAAGATATTGAACAGAGCCGGTCCCAAAACAGACCCCTGCGGAACCGCACTTATTATACCTTTCCAGCAGGATTGGGAGCCATTAATAATTACTCTCTGAGTACGGTTATCCAGCCAGTTATGCACCCACCTTATAGTAGCCCCATCTAAATTGTATTTGCCTAGTTTATCGATAAGGATATCATGCGAGACCATATCAAATGCCTTACTAAAGTCTAGGTATACCACATCCACCGCTTCTCTCTTATCCACAAGACTCGTTATCCTATCAAAGAAAGCTATCAGATTGGTTTGACACGATTTGTTCTTTACAAATCCATGCTGGCTATTCCCTATCAGCTTGCCACCTTCCAAGTGTTTGCAGATGATTTCTTGAATTACTTGCTCCATTATCTTTCCTGGCACAGAAGTTAAACTAACTGGTCTGTAGTTTCCTGGGTTGTTTTTATTTCCCTTTTTATAGATGGGCACTATATTTGCCCTTTTCCAGTCTTCTGGAATCTCCCCCATCTCCCATGATTTCCCAAAGATAATAGCTAGAGGCTCAGATACCTCCTCTATTAACTCCTTGAGTATTCTAGGATGCATTTCTTCGGGCCCTGGTGACTTGCTGGCATCTAACTTTTCTAAGTGATTTTTAACTTGTTCTTTTTTAATTTTATCTTCTAAACCTACCGCCTTCCCATAAGCATTCACTATGTTAGACATTCCTTCAGACTTCTCAGTGAAGACCGAAACAAAGAAGTCAATAAGCATCTCTGCCATTTCCAAGTTTCCTGTTACTGTTTCTCCCTCCTCACTGAGCAGTGGGCCTACCCTGTCCTTGGTCTTCCTCTTGCTTCTAATGTATTGATAAAAAGTCTTCTTGTTTCCCTTTATTCCCATAGCTAGTTTGAGCTCTTTTTGTGCCTTTGCCTTTCTAATCTTGCCCCTGCATTCCTGTGTTGTTTGCCTATATTCATCCTTTGTAATCTGACCTAGTTTCCATTTTTTATATGACTCCTTTTATTTTGTAGGTCATGCAAGATCTCGTGGTTAGCCAAGGTGGTCTTTTGCCACATTTTCTATCTTTCCTACCCATCGGAATAGCTTGCTTTTGGGCCCTTAATAGCGTCCCTTTGAAAAACTGCCAACTCTCCTCAGTTGTTTTTCCCCTCAGTCTTGATTCCCATGGGACCTTACCTATCAGCTCTCTGAGCTCACCAAAATCTGCCTTCCTGAAATCCATTGTCTCTATTTTGCTGTACTCCCTTCTCCCCTTCCTCAGAATTGCAAACTCTATGATTTCATGATCACTTTCACCCAAGCTTCCTTCTACTTTCAAATTCTCAACGAGTTCCTCCCTATTTGTTAAAATCAAGTCTAGAACAGCTTCCCCCCTAGTAGCTTTCTCAGCCTTCTGAAATAAAAAGTTTCCCCCTGCTCTGTTGCTTTGTGCCAGCTGGTTGCTGCTCTGCACTGTACCGCAGTGAACTTATACATATTTCAGTGATGTTGTGTAACTTTATCTAGTTTGCAAAGCCCTCGGGGTGACAGTGTCTATAAAAAAGTACATTTATTATTATTTAAATTTGCAATTGGGGAAAAAACAAATGAAGTGCTGGTAAAAGCAAATTTTGCATTGTACTGTTCTGACGGTTTGCAGAAATCAGGGACTGTGCATTTTCCCCATGAATGATTAAAATTACAGTCTCGATTTTTGTGTGTGTGTGTTCTGGCTACTTTCTGAAACGTTTCGGGCCACAATTAGGTCACTCCCAGTACGTGATCTCCTCAAATAGTGGAGTCTTCCTTAACGCATCAGAGAGATGTCACAGTACCAGGTGCTGATTAGTCATTGCAAATCATTTATTTGACTCATATCTCCTCCCTTTTTCCCCTGTTGGCAAATTATCCACCAACAGGTCATGATTCAGATGAATGTATTTGCAGTTGTTCTGTGGATCATTTGTGTGGACTAACATCAGCCTATGGATTATTCACAAAGTGGTTTCCAAAAGTGCTTGTTGCTCATTACTGCACTGTATGATCGCTCAGCTGAGTCATATGGTGGTGGTGTTTTCCCTTCGCCAGTTACCCACAACATCAATAATCATTCCAAACTCCTATGCCAAATATAGACGGAGCTTTTCTGAAGCACCACGCGAGTCCCATGTCCAGGGTGGCTATTTCGTAGCCCTAACATTTGTGACGCTGTGGCTTTCAGCACGTGGTCCTGTGAACAAAAACTCACTCGTTGTGATGTTTGCTGTTAAGAGGTTATGAATGCCAGTGAGGCCAATTAGTGGGGTTTTATTCACAGGAGGGCTTGCAAATGTTTTTTGCGATAGTCATGTAGGTCTGGGGCCAACAAACTGGGCCTTATCCTTCACCTAAGGGCCTGATCCTTCATTTCATGCCCAGGAAAACTTCTGGTTTATTTGCTTGTGTTTTGGATCCTCAGTGTTACCACGTCAGTACTTAAAACTAAATGGGATGGTGCAGCTCAGAAGCACTAAGGCCTGATCCAAAAGCTGTTGAAGTCAATGGAAAGACTCCCATTGCCCTTGATGGGCTTTGGATCAGGTCCTAGTAGAGAACACAGTACTAAGAGCTTTGAATTCATGGGTTGCATGGGATTGCCGAGTTCCCAGACACTAGTTCTGTTGTAGGCATGAAGGGGCTCTTGAAAGAGAAACTCTGAGCCATCAGTGCCATATCATGCATGTGCTTAAATAGCTAGGCCACATACAGGATCGTCATCAAAGCCTCTTCTGCTTAGCTAGAATGCTACTTAGTGGGGAGGCTGCTGGCATGAGGAGGAAAGAACCCTGGTTTAGTTGCTGAATAGGGTAGGAGAGTGGTTCCCAGCTTTGATGAGCAATTGTTCCAGCCTGGCACTGTGAGTGGGAGGACAGTGAACTCAGTGCCAGAGTTAAAAACCTCAGTCTCATAGACCAGTGGTTGACAACCACTGACAAGATGCTGAAGGGCCAGAGAAAGCTTTCCCAGCCCAGATTCTGCTGCAAAGAGGCACCTGATATAAAAGCCTGACTCCTTCCTGGAGGAGGAGACGTCAACTCAATAAATGTTCAAGTAAATAAGGTTAGTGAGTGATTTGCTGTGATATATTGTAGACAGTTCAGCTAATTCCTAAAGCTGGTTTAGTAACCAGAGCTGATGGACCTGGAACTCGTCTCAGTGAGGGTGGGATGGAATAAAGATCAATATGATTGTTCTCCATTTGCATTTCCTTCCTTCCCCATTTACTGCAGACAAATCAGCTTTTCAGGACCAAATTACGGATGGGCGAACTTGTTCAGAGAAAGAAAAACCCTCAAACCTCACCCAAACTGTGAACTGTGTAATTTATTCCCAAAGGCAAGGGCTAATTAGCATTTATTTATTTTAAGATACTGATATTTGCATGCACTGGAACTGGAAGGGAGAAGGTGTTTGGAAGTTCACTGACAAGCCAATTTCCAGCCCAATTCTGAATACTTTAGTTAGGTTTGTATATTTCAGTTCGTCATCTAAACCTGTGCTTGCCTAGACGAACCAGGTCTTGAGAGAGTCACTCCTGTGGGGCATTGCTGGATAGTTCAGTACTTGAATTCTTGAACTCTCCACATGTGGCGTCATGAGCTCTGCCTTGCTGGGCTCCTAGCTGCAATAAGGGCTTGGAAAGCATCTGTGACTCCCCAGCCAGAGATTTTCCTGATGGGAGAAATCCCCTGTGGGGGTAAACTTAACATAACTGTCTTCTCTCTCTCTCAAAGAAGCACCCCAACATCCATCCATAGTGGAGACGGGCAGGCAAGGGGCATGGCTGGAGTATGCTTTGCTCCCACTATGCTTATCTAGGAAATGTTTCTTGGAGAGCTGTTTCTTTCTGGCACAGTTTACAGCAGCCCCTGGGCTGCTTTAAACTACCCCAGGGCTGGTGCCAAATTGGCCAGAAGATCAAGAAGCCACAACCAGTCCCTCCTGCACCCCCTCTTGGTTGTGCCCAGCAGAACTTGCGCAGAGCAGTGACCCATGGCCTTGGTTTCCAATGAGGCCAATGGACTGTGGTGTTAGGTTTTCAATGTGCATTCAGTGGGCAAAGCTCTGCCCTCACCTACAGGCACCCAGCTCTGGTTGGCAACGCTGAATTCAGTGGGTGCATGGTTCCTCTTCTCGAGCATCTCGTTCTGGCTGCTGTCAGCAACAGCATAGTGGCTTAGATGGACCATGGGTCTGATTCTATATTCTTACATGGAGCTGTTACAGGACTGGGAGCTCTTGGTGCACCAGACAAGGGGTGCAGGGGACAAGCCCTCTCCTTTTACAGAGGCTCTTTCTCCACTCTCCTTGAATGTAACCCTTGCGCCCACAGATCTAGAATTTGATCCCATGTCCTTTACTGGTGAGTTCAGGGCCTGGCTCAATAAATCTGACACTGTGCTCGAGGGAGTGTGTGGGGAGGAGGGTTAAACTACGAGGTAAGTATGAACTCGTTTGACTGACTTTCAAAATGGTAGATAGGATGTGGGCCAGCCCTGTACTCTCCATTCTCAACGAAGGAGCCCAGGCAGCAGAGAGAGAACTAGGGAGAAAGCCTGCGAGCTCGGGGCATGTCAGCAGTTCTGAGATCACCTGGAAAAGAGACCAGTGTTGATGATGTCTCGTCATTTTCAATCTTTTTATGGTTGGGAGAGGCTGGCTCAGCCCTGGTACAGGTGCTGAGAGGTATTCCTGAGACGGGATCCAAACTCTTCTGCCAGCAGTTCTGTACCATATGTTGCTATAGTAATTGCTTGTTTTTTTATTGAATGTAACAGTAAAGTGTTGTCTAAATCCCAGCCGATGGCATGAGTGCAAGCTGCGCTGCCAGAAGGCTACACTGATATATGTGCAGCTTCATTCTTGATGAGAGCATTAAATCCCCTATTTCCTAACAGACAGCTGCCTTTGCATGCATGAACAGGGAAAGACAAAACTCGCTCCGTGTTTGTCATAGCGATAGCTTCCAGGATATGCACGGTGAGCTTTTAAAGCAGGGATGGGCAAACTTTTTGGCCGGAGGGCCACATCATGGTTGCGAAATGGTATGGAGGGCCAGGTAGGGAAGGCTGTGCCTCCCCAAACAGCCTGGCCCCTGCCCCCTATCCACCCCCTCCCACTTCCCACCCCCTGACTTCCCCCCTCAGAACCCCCGACCCATCCAACCTCCTCTTCTCCTTGTCCCCTAATTGCCCCCTCCCGGGATCCCCCATCCCTAACTGCTCCCCTGGGACTCAACCCCCTATCCAACCCCCCTGATCCCAGTTCCCTGACTGCCCCCTAACCCCTATCCACATCCCCACCCCTGAAAGGTCCCCTGGGACTCCCACCCTCTATCTAACCCCTCCTCCCTGTCCCCTCACCACCCCATCCCAGAACCCCCTGCCCCCCAGTCCCTTTCAGAATGTGGCTTGTGAACGTGGGGGAGGACTCAGGAAGAGCAGGGGCAGCCATGCAGCTGGAGAGGCGGTGGTTTCCCCTTCAAAGTGCTGCTTCTCTCAGGCCGGCTGCACAGCCACCCAGTGCTCCTCCTGAGTCCTCCGGCCTGTGCTCGTAGTTCTTCTGCCGCCCGCACCTCCCGCCTGCTCCCCTGAGGCTGTGGGTGAGCTTCCCTCCCTGCCCCACCCCCACCCCCACCCCCACAGGAGGTGCGCTGGTGCTGAGCTGCCCGGCAGCGCAGTGAACTGAGGCTGCAGGGGAGGGGCCAGGGTCAAGCCTCCAAGCCGGGAGCTTGGAAGCCAGGCAGGGTGGTCCCATGGGCTGGATGTGTCCCACGGGCCATACTTTGTCCACCTCTGTTTTAAAGTCATGGGCCCAGATTCTCTGTAGCATCCAAGGCAACTGTCAGGGAGCAGATCGTAACTCCCAGATTCCACCTTGTTCTAAGCTAGAGCAGCCCCCAGGCTGCTGTAACTTACAGCAGCTGTCAGTGGTCCCCAAGAAACTGTCCACCAGCCTGGGGATGCCAGAGGACAGATTTCCGTGGCCACTTCTCCTTCCCATCCCTGACATTGCCCTTTCCCTGAAGGCTGCAGGAAAGGTAGTATAGGAGCTGGCTCTATATGTGCTAGGGGCTCTCCCACACCGGCAGGGGGCGGGGTTATCTCCAACTGGAGAATTACGAGCAAGGTCTACTCCCTTTCCACAGACAAGGCTAGAGAAGCTGGCCCATAGAGCCTGTCACCCAGACAAGTCTGCTAGTGAATTGTTGCAAACACAGCTTCGGGGAGCAGGGTTTTTTAAAACAATTAGCTCTGTATTATTGCCTGGTTTTATACACTTGTGATGCAAGATCAAGCATGTTTATCTGACTGTTTACATAACATCCCATGACCATTTCAGCAGAATGTGCGCTAGGACTTCCCTTTTAAAAAAACTAAAATGCTAGCCTAAGAAATTACCACTATGACAGCGAGCATTAGGCGTACCGAGGGCTGAGCAGACATTAACTACTGAAACTGCTTTTTCATGGGAAACTGGGTTTTTGAAGAAGGAGATTCTTTCATCGAAAGTCTCTGCTTTCTGTGGAAAATGTACTTTTCTGGAGGGGGGAAGGTCAAAATACCTAATGGCCTGAAAATCAAAATACTTGGATTTTTGGCTGAAATTTTTCAGTATTTTGAATTTCTGTCAAAATGTAGACATTTTCTGGCTTTTGCCAAAATTTTCCACAGAGAGGAAAGAAACATTCAATCAGTTCTAGGTAATCCCCTTCCCCCCACTAAATAGTCTCCCCTCCCTCCCCCAGTAATAATAATAATACCGCCACCCTGAGCTATGCACTTCTTATCTCAAAGTGCTTTACGGAGAAGGTCAGCACCATTATCCCCACTATACAGATGGGGAAAGTAAGGCTCAGAGAAGCCCAGGTTCAGTAACTCAGTAGCAGAGCCAGGAATGGAAGCCAGGTCTTCCCAGTCTAGTGCACTGCCCCCTAGGCCACACTGCCTGCCCTTTTTTGGCTGGACATTGTCTATAATTTTTAGTTCAAAGGCACTAAAACTCTTCCTTTCTTTGACTCATTGAGAGAGAAAACTTCCTTCCCCCTTGTAGACCAATTCTCAGCTGACTGGGTGTGTGATGCAGGGTTTTCACCAGCTACCTAAGCATCAGGGACCGATTCTCTGTTGCCTTGCTCCATGTGTAATCATTGACTGCAGTGAAAAGTGGATGTAGAATGTTCCCAATTCGCAACAGTCCTACTTTATGCCCATTTTGCACTGCTGTAAATCCATCTTCTAGGAGCAGGGCAACGTAGAGTCAGGCCGCAGGTATTGGTCCTGCCCTCAGCAGGATGCCAGAGCTGATGGATGCAGCCAATCCGATCACGTATGGCAAACCTTGCGTTCCAGTCCCGGCTGCCCACAGCTGCCAGCTAACAAATGAGCAATGCTTCAGTCACTGTGTTCTCCCTGCCAGTTCATCACTGATGGGGATGTACCATGTGCAACGGCATCAAAGGATGCTATGTTATACCACGAATGCTGGCACGGGAGCTGCTGTCTCTCAGAATTGTAGGCTGTGCCCTCCTGCATCACCACTGTTGTTAACCTAATTGAATGTTTAAAAATGAAAAAGAAATCATTAGCAGTTGCATTAATGGCTACACCGAATTCTGTGTGCTGTATTAGCTTGGATTAAACGGCTATTTGGATTCAAGTGAACTCTTCCAGCATGAGCTAATGGAATTACTCCTTCAGTTCAGCAGCAGATGCAGCCAAATTCCTGGTCCTAATTCAAGCTGCAGTGTCTCCTCCTAATGAATTAATCAACTGATTATGTGCATATTATATCATATTAGAGAGGTGTGTCAATCTTTGGATGAAAATTATTGGTGCTTGTGTGGCTTGAAAAAACATTACCTCCGGAGAACATGTCCTTTGGGAGAAACACTGCATCACACCCTTTGCTATAATTAATGGGCATTGTTCCTAGGGTCATTTGGTCTCACAAAACTCATTTGAAAAACTTAAGAAAAATCCAAATAACTGAAAGCAATTTCCCTATAATTAAGGGTTTAGGGTTTGTTTTTAGCTTCTACTCTTTAACTATAGCATTGGAGATAAAGTAAATCCTGATTCGGGCATTTGTACTGGACATTTAGGTTGTTGTAGGGTTTTTTTTTTTACTCCTGTTGGCCATTAATCATTTGAAAGCAAGTATCTGCATTTTCTTCTTCTGTGTTTGAAGAGATAAGGCACTGGTAGCTTTCAGTGCCTTTTAAGGCATTTGTTTTTCATTGTCTTGTTTGCAAGCAGTTTCTTACTGAAATTTTGCTTGGGGAGAGGGAGGGAGCTGTATGGATAAATAATATTTTAGTTCTCTGGCTGTTCTGAAAAGTAAAAAATATATATATATTCATTTCAGGTCAACCCGAAATAATTTTTTTTTCAAAATTTTCAATGAACCAAAAAATGAAAATAAAATTAATTTAGATTTGTTTTCTTATCAAACTGTTGATTTTTTTAAAGTAAAATTGGAGTAAAATTTGAAACAAAATGTCTTTTGGGATCAGTAAATCAAAGCATTTGGTTTTGGAAATGGTTGAAATGAAACTTCCATTTTTTCAGATTTTTTTTCTAAGTTTTTTCCAACTGGAAAAATTTGATGAATTTGACAAAAATCAGTGTTTTGGCTGACTTGAATCTGCATTTTTGTCTGAAAGAGGGGGCAGACTTAAGGAGATTGGAGCGTCCTAAAGTGCTACCTGTTGTTTGTTTCTTTTCCTATTGCCCTTCGCATCTGGAATCATTTGGAAGAAGGCAGAGAGGGAAGATTATGTTTCAAAGCTTTATTGAATGACATATATATTATATACACATAGAAATAGCACCATAACTGCAAGGCATCAAAGGAGAGTTTTATTAACTGCTTAAGTGTTGCAGAGAAGAGCAAATACATCAAGCCGACGCAAACTGCTGTGCTGCCAGATGTTCTTCACATCCTGATGTTCTTTTGATTTCAGTAGCATCCATTTAATGCTCTGGTGTTTGCAGATGCTAGAATAAGCTACCTGTTCAGGGTATCAGCACTGGCAGGGTTTAAGGAGCTTTGGATATCTGGCTTTCAGGAGCATTGTCAAAGCAAATAAACAAACAATTCTGGGAATGAGCATCCTAGGAATGCTATTAATAAACAATGGAACTGAGATTGGAATTGGTCATAGATATCTGATAGTTGAGACGGAGCCTTGTTTGTGTAGCACTGGGACAGGCTGCTGGGTTGTACTTTAAGGATGCTGATGTGGATTGCATGATTGTTTCTTATCTTGAAAGTGAGTTCTGTTTCTCATTCTGTCCCAGCAAGCAAAAATTTCTTGTAAATATGATGGAGGTACGGGAGTACCTGGGTATTCCAGTCACAAAGGTATTTTTAAAAAGTCCTGTACTCCTTGGTAGTCCTTACAAAAGCAAAGCTTCTGTGCTCATGTGCACGTGATACGAGTGAAAGGCAGCCTTTTCCAGGGAGTGGAATACTTATATATGTTGTGTTCCTTCCTACATATGCATACAAGGAACTGAGTCAGCACGCACAGCCTTGATGGTATCCCCTCTAAAAGAATCAAAACAACAGGTAGCTTGGTTAATGTTTCAGGGATTTATGCAATAATGTATTAGAGGTGCTGTTTGGTAGAGCTTTTCATAAAATATTAACAAAATGAAGCGTTGAGCCATAAAACATGTCTCGTCTCAAAGCAGGATGAGTGAAAATATCCATATGATCCCCCAAAGAGTAATTTATCACGCAAGATTGTAAAGGTAAGTATAAATACGCAGGCATATTATCTATGGGTACCTCTGCATGTATGGCAGCATGCAGAGTACAGACACTGCATGCCCAGCTAGCATGGATATAAATAGCAGTGTAGACATGGCTTAGGTGAATAGTGTCCGACAGGCCTGAAATCCCTACACAGCTTTCTATATGCCCAAAAAAGGGCCTGCAAGGCTAGAACCTGGGACCATGGGCTGCTGGTGCTTCCACATCACCACTGGAAGACTCCTTTAAAGCTAGGTTCAGCAGGAAGTACCGCCCACCACGGCCTGAGTGGTGGCTCTCACAGCCCACTGATTGGCTAATACTAGTATTTATACTGGGAGCCAGCATGGGGTGGTGTCTGAGCAGCAACATGGACTGCCTGCCCACTTCTGCTCCAGACCCTGCTTGTTGTAGACCTTAGTGACTGGCTTCCACCCCTTGTTTGTCTTTGACTTTGCTATTCAATTGCTGTCTATTTCCTGATGCCCATCCCTGACTTTCTGGTGTCCTGACCTGGCTCCGCTCTGACCCTGTTATCTGTCTGCCACCTGCAACTTGGTGCCTGACCCTGACTTCATGGCATTCTGATCCTTGACACCCTCACCTCTACATGGCTATTTCTGGCAGGGTAGAGTCTTGCTGCTTTCCCGCTGCAGTGAAAGACTGGCTGTTCCAGAGCCTTTCTCCACTGCCTCCCCACCTGCCAGAGCTTTTCACTGCAGCGTGTAGCTACTGGGGTAGTGCCTTTACTCTATACTGATGTAAGTGCAGACACAGCTGATTGTAGAATTGTTCAGAGGGTTTCCCCAAGTGCTCTGAAGGCAGCATATGTACAAGCATCATTTCACACACCTTCATCTTGAAAAGAACCCACTTCTGCGGTGGAAGTTGGCAACTGTTTGCCAACTGCGCTGTAGTCACATGTAAAAGTTTAGGACAGGAAGTGAAAAAACAATTCCGTGTCCAACTCAAGCTGCAGATAATCTCTCCCAAGAGCTTTTAAACACAATGTGACAAAGGGTAGGAGCATTACTTGGTCCTTAATGTGCAAGGACTTAAATTCAAGGGAGCGTCCTCTTCTTCCCTTCCAACCCCCCAGCTGTGTTCAGGGGAAGAGCTATACACAGTAGAGGGCAAGGGTCTTGTGCGTCAGACACTGGAGTAGTACTCAGACAATCTAGGTTCAGTCCTTTGTTCTGTTGCAAATGTCTTGTCTGATATTGGCTAATGTCCTTCTCCCTGAATTAAGTCCCTACCTATGCAATGAGGATAATAATACTTCTCTTGTCAGTTTACATGGATTGTAAGCTCCTCAGGTCAGAGGTTGGCTTTTACCATGTGTTTCTAGAGCACCAAGCACAATGGGACCCGGGCTTTGGTCAAGTCCTCTTGGCATTATTGTAATCATAATCCTACAAGAGGCTGCTTAGGAGACAGAACAGAGAGAAGGTCAAATTCATGATGCAGAGGAACCTTTGGTTCGGGGAAGAAGATTTTTCTGTTTACTTTTCTGGTTACGCTGGATTGTAATGGCCACCCTCTGACCATCAAGGATCAATCACAAAACCAAGCAAAACCTTTTTTGAGGCTGTCGGGTGATCCTACCAGGAAAACCCTAGCATTGAGAAATCATCCATAAAACAATAATAATCTTTACATCTGTTTCAAAATGAAGCATCTAATTGTGCTGCAGAGCAAAAGGTAAAAATAAAACTAAAGTATACAAGAAATGGAAGTGCAGTTCTAACCTGAACATTGACTCTACCAAGGGCATTGTGAAGTTTCATGTTTACTGGGATTGTCTTTTTGTTCTCTGGTTGCACATGCCCTGGCACAATGGGGTCCTGCTCCATGACTGGGGCTCCTATGCTAAACATGTAATAATATTGTCTGTCGTTATCTTCCAGGTCAAATCAGTTTACAAGTAAAAGGATCTGAGAGTCAAGCAGGGTCTTCTCCTGCCTTGTACATTGAAAAAAAAATCCTGCAGTTGGAGCATAGTCACATTATTAATATAGTCAGTCATCTTTCCAAAAAACCCTGCATTTTAAACTGCGGTTGCTTTAAAACATCTTTCAGTAATGTATTGGTCACCAATCACAGCAGGATATGTAGGGGAAGAATACATTAAATCAAGCCAGTTACAAATTATCGCATTTTCCTCCACCCTCGAAAAACATACTGAACTTATTGCCATAGACATTAAACTGTATCCCAGCAGGAACTGGTATAAAAGACGAAACTTCTAAACCAGAACCTGAATCCTGATTCTAATGAAGTCCTGTGCTCTGCAGAGGATGGGAAAACATTCACCTATAAACAAGTGAAGGCTGAAAAACACGGAGGAGGAATTAAAATAAAGGTCCTGCCTTAATTCCATCTTCATTAAAGGTCTGCTGTCAAATACATTTTTAAATATAATGTAGCCTCTCCCACCCCTGCTCCTCATTGTTTATAACATACCCTTTCAGCTCTTTCCCAATTAATCCCATATTTCCTAATTTGAGGGAAGCATATTTTGTCCTTGCTCTCGGAGCAGAGTGAGGGTGATCGCATTGTGGCTGGGTAGCTGGGATCAATCAGAAAACAGATTGGGATTGTTTAGATAGTTGCTCTTAAGATTTTACAACTGTCTCTCTCGCTGTATGTATGTACAGCACCTTGCACAACAGGCCCTCGGTCTCAGGGTATGCCTATGTTTCAATTATTGCAGCTCAGGGAGGCATACGTGAGCTAGCTTTAATCTAGCTAGCATAGGTACTAGTAGCAGTGAAGCCCTGGTAGCACTGCCTTCAGCACAGGCTGCAGAGAGGCCGCCTAGAACAGTGGGTGATCACTCAGGCAGCTAGCCAGGGCTGAAGGCCACGCGGCTGCAGCTTCACTGCTACCAGTGCCTGAGCAAAAGCTAGCTTGATGATGTCTGTACCAGCCGCAAACACACACACCTCCCAACACACAATGCAGAACAGACATACTCTCAGTCAGGGCCCTGGGCTCTACTCTAAAAAACAATTCCCACTGATCTTCACCATTTCTTTTTCCACTGGTTAACATAAGACCCGTCCTCTCTCCTGCCTGGAATCTTAATCCCCTGTCTCAAGGACTTAAAATGTTTTGATATCCTGCCTCCCCGCCTTAGAGCTAGCCTTGCTCCATCAGTTCCCCTGCTGGGTGGAATGTGATTCCTGGCTCCATCCTGGGGATGGCTCGGGAGCCATTACAATGTTTCATCAATAAACACAATGCCTCCATTTTGAAGGGCAGTCTCCATGCGAGTCATCTGCTCATTGCTGAAAAGCCAGGAGGATCCTGCCCACAGCTGTGTTAATCAACCACAATAGAAGTTAGGGTTCAGCTGAATGAAAATGTCTTTGGACATTACACAGTTGCAACACGGGCATTTGTTACTGTTCTTTTCCAAGCATGAAAACAATGGCAGAATCTTTAAATCTTTTATCAGCAATGAAGCTGGATCACCTGGATTCTTCTCCATTTGTTCCCCCGAACATCTTTTTGTCTGTCTTTGTAAACTCTTGGAACCAGGGGGAAAGATTCTCCCTGGGTAGTGACAGCTTTGAAAATTAATGGGGTGCACTATTTATTATTGGCATTCCAGTGCCTGAGGCTCTTGTGATAGGTGCTGTACTTACACACAGTAAGAGACCGTCGCTGCTTAGAAGAGTTTAAAATCTAACTAGACAAAACAGACAAAAGGCGGAAAAAAAGGAATTGCTATTATGCCCCTTTTACAGATTAAAAAATGAGACAAACAGAGAGACAGCGTAAATGATTTGCTCACACTGAGAAGTTTTTCTAGAGCTAGGAACCGAACCCAAATCTCCTGAGTCCTAGTCCAAGATCTTTCTATAACAAAGCCACCCTCCTCTCTGAGCCGGTGAAGTGTTAGTTATGCTCTTCTCGTGTCATCTTGGCACAGATGGTGGGGTCAGTTGCAGAGCTGGTTGGAAATTTTTCAAGAAAATATTTTTTCATCAAAGAATGTCAATTAGTTGAAACTGAAACTTTTAGTGGGAAAGAGTTGGTTTCAGTGAAGTTCTCAACTTCAAAATGTTTTTGAATAAAAACTTCAGTTTTTCAGAACATGCCATTTTGGCATTTTTTATATGAAAAATTCCAATTTTCCACTTTGATACAATTCTTTGTTCTGAAATAAGCTAACGAAATTAAAATAAAACATTGCAAAAGTATCGAAATGTTTTGACCCGAACTAATTCTTTTGGAGGTGCGTTTTGTTTGTTTGTTTTCTGGGGGTGTGGGTTAGAAAACATTTTTGAGCTGTTTGAATTTGTCATCCCAATTCAGGACAAATCTCAAGAAATCTTTCAGGAAGGGAAAATAGTTTCCCACCCACTTCGATTCAGTTGTCATTTTCTCCAAATCCAGTTTCTCTTTCCCTAGCCTAGACAAATTAAGAACAGCAAGGGAGGGAGAAGTTACATCTTCTGTTTGAAGAGATGGTGGCATCCATCCTTGGCCTGGGTGTCTCAAGCATGAATCACTGTAGGATGCTGCACACCATACTTGGTATAGAGCAGCTGGGGACAGGAAAACTAGTAGCAAGGATTGTCCTTAAATCTAGAATGAAATAATCTAGATTGAGCATTGTGATTAAACCCTGAGAAAGTCATTGGTGGGTCTGTCACTCTTTAGGCAACGCAGCAATAGGGTGTTTTTAGCTGCAGGGACTCCCACCATTGTCCTAATGTTTTGAAGCGCAAGATGATAAACTCTTGTTTTTAAAGATGAATAAAGTACAGTTATTGCTAGAGCTAAATCACTGAAGGCTTCCCCAGAACTGATCCCCTTCTCCAGCTCTTTCACCCTGTAGACGTGCAGACTCATCCCTGCGGCACCTCCTGCTGGTTGTCCTCTGGGAATTAGCTCATTCCAGCATCCGGAGTGCCCTCTGCAGGCCAGTGATCTGCCTGTCCTCTTGGCCCGTGTCCCCTCCCTGAGGAACCCCCAACCCACTACCACCACTTCGCCTCAGAATATGGCTATTGCCAGTCACCATCTAGCCCCCACACCCCCTGGGGCAGACTGCAGTATCAGCCACTCATCGTAGGCAAAGGGGTTTGGACCTGCTGCCTTTGCCTACCCCTGGGCTGCCCCCTGCAACCCTCAGTACTACTTGGCCTTATGCTAGGCCACAGCCTGGCACTTTCCAGGCTAGAGCTCCCCAGGTCCTCTGCCTTTCCCCAGCCCTGCTCCACTCTAGGTACCTTGTCTCTAGCTTCTAAGCAGCCAGGCCCTTCTCCCTCTACAGGCAGAGGAAACCTGTTTGTGCCTGGCTTCCCTGGCCTTTTTATACAGGCCAGCTGTGGCCTGATTAGGGTGTGGCCCAGCTGCCTCTGCTTCCCCAATCAGCCCATCTTTTAGATCTGCGGCTTTTAAGCCCTTCTTGCCCCTGTCACTGCCCTCTCCGGGGCTGTTTTAAGCCCCAAAGGGCAGGAGCGGGTAACCACCCCGCTACACACCCACATCTACAAAGTTGTGTGCCCTTTTCTTTGCCTTTCTTCTTCCAGTGCATCCTCCAAGAGGGCTACAGGGAAGCTGATTTAGTTAGGTCTGCAGTGTACAAAAGGTTCTGCTAGAGGATAAATGACACTGTCTCCATGGCTGTGGAGGAAACCAAATTAAACCCCACGGTCCCTGGCAGTCGATGGGCTGACGTAGGGCTTCATGTCACAGGTGATTTCTCAGGAGCAATTTGTGTAGCTAATTGCTGTCACCAATGTTTTTCATATGCAAAGGGACAAATAAAGCAGCAGGAGCAAACACTGATGACAGCATTCAGCCCGGCTTTCAGACCACACTTACCAGAAGATGGGAAAAGCGTTAAGTCTGTGGTCTTTGGTAGCTAATACGTTCCTAGCAGTTGTTACTTGAATCTGGGAGCTACATTTAAACAATGTGAAAAAAGCAGCATAAGCAATTTTCCCTATTTTAATACTGTGCAATCGCGTTAAAATGAGCCAACCGAGAGCAAGGAAATAACTGAGTAGCCAGAGAGAGACCAGGAACCAGAGGCCTGGCTCTTGGAAAAAAGGGCTGATTTTACTCTCATAGCAAGCACAAGAAAATCTACAAGGGAGTTGTGTAAGTTTGAGCCCACTTAACCCAGTGCATTAATAGGGGCTTGAGAACTCTCTGTCCTTAAAGGGTGTTGGGAAACTGGGCAGTCAAGCATCAGTGGTAAGCAGATATTGACTCACAGCATTAATCTTACCAAAATAAGTTAATGGTGTATTGACCAAGGTAAACGCCTAAATCAATGTCAGGCCTTAGTGGCTTGGTAGATCAATATGTCTTTTGTTACTGATAAAAAACACACAGGAGTTATGTATTCGCAGTAATATAAAGTTCTTCTCTGCACCTCCTTCTGCATTGACCGGAGACAAGAATGGGAGTAAATGGAAGGCCTCCTTGGAGATGATCAGGCATTGGGCAGAGAGGTGGTCCTTAGGTTTCTTATGGACCATACTACTCTAGATTATAAAAAATAACTCTAAATACATACACTGAGGTCGTTGGCAGAGAGATGGCTAAACATGGGGGGAGGGAGGTAGGCGTAAACCCATCCACCCTTCCTCTTAAATAAATAAAAATCAGGACTGTCCTCTGAAAATCATGGGCAACTCTGAATGGTTTGGTTCTCCTCCACTGAACAAAGATTGACTTTTACTTGTGCAGCAAGAGCCAGTGTAGCTGCCACTCATATATACAATGTTCAGTCTGTGCCCCGTTATTACCGGCCATTTTCATAGCAAGAATGCGGCACAGCTTTGAGAATCGAGTTTTTACATATAAACTTGCGGTAGAGGGCTCATTCATTGCTTCTTGGCATGTGGCACTAATTAGTTTGGTTTTAGTTATTTTTTGGCAATGAGATGGAAGATATTTGGGAGGGGGGTTTAAGAGCATTTAGTGTTCCTGCAAGATGCCAGAACGGCAGCTCTGAAGTATTCTTTTTGTCCTCCCAATAGGAACAGTACACACAGCCGCCCTGCCAAGGGGCCTTAACCCTGTGCTAAAGGTAGCGGCTGCGAGGGGAAAGTCAATTTTCATGGACCATTCAGTTCTTGGTCTTTCTGCTGATCTTGCCAATAACAGAGGAATTATAGCTGTAATGGAAAGTTCTTCATTAAGAGCCGGACACAAAGCCCATTGGAGTCAATGGAGGACTTTCCATTGACTTTGGCTCAGGCCCTCAGGAATGTACGACGACTCCCAAATTCATTTTGCATAGATGACCAAAGAACCAATCACTTCTGGTCAGGGGAAGGATTGAACAAGTAGCCTAGATTTGAAAGGCTCCCTGTGCCATTATCAATGGGATATTATATTTTTAAAAGTTATTTTTTTAAGTTTATATGTATATACACACACAAAGGCCATTGATCTCCTGGAAATGGCCATTTTAGTGTGGGTCAAATTATTTTTGGCCTAAATCTGTTGAACAGTTTCCCATTCTGAGACTCTTGATGCCTCAGAAGAAATCTAACCCCCCACCCCCTTTCTGTTTATAAACCGTGCTGCTCATTTCTCACTTTGGTGACATTCTTGTTCATGTGTTCATGTCAGCTGATTAGGAGAGTTGAAGAGAAGATCTTTCAGTGTGTGTGTGACAGGATGGTTTCCCTGGAAGCCCATTGTAATTTTGTGTCTTCCTGAGTTTCCTGTTAAGCTTTGGGCTCAACTGCTGGGGGTCTTGGGTGATTGCAGCTACTCTGAGAACTGCCTGAAAATTTAGCTAATTGGAAATCATTTCATAAATTGCCACCTGGTTCCTATTAAGGAGCCTGATCCAACTCCTATTGAAGCCACTGGAAAGACTCCCATTGACTTTAATGAGAGTTGGGTTGGGCCCTAAATCAGATGATGGTGAAGATGAGATATAAAATCACGTGAGCCTCTAATCTCTCTTCAGTGAAACCCACCAGCTTTGGTTTGCTTGAGTCTCAGTGAACCTCAGTGGCTAGTTTGCTCCTCATGGTTTTAATGATTTGAAGTTCCAAAACTCATCACAAAACTCGGAACAAAACAATGCAAACCCAAATGAAGTGCATTGAATCCAAAAACACTGGGCTGGCTCCACCGTGGCTCCCTAGCACCTCCCCACCTGCAGACATTTTCAGGGAGCAGATGAAGGCCCCTGTGCCCATCTTCAGTCATTGGAGCCATGCCTTCTCCCCATATGCAGTGTTTGGGGCACTAGCCTGCCACTCCCCAAAGCCCCAAGATATCTTCCTTGGATGAACTGTCCATTCCAGGTCCCACTGCTGCCTCTCCACTTTCAATCTACCTCTTTCCTAGGCTTGAGATGTTCCCTGAGTGCCCTCGTGGTAAGAAAGCCCCGGTTTCCTGGTTATCCGGCAGTGTTTTCTGGGATGTCTTGGGCCCAAGAATAGAATAAGTTAGTAACAAGAAGGCAGTAACAAGTCCCAGTGGAGTAACTGAGGCCCTGTTGCTAAAGGAAAGGTGAATAGGCAGGCAGGCAGGCAGAAGTTTTATCCTGAGGATGCAGAGAGGAATGGGTCTACCTTGCCAATTCCAGCACCGTCCAAACACTGTAGAGGAGAGGGTGGGACTCCAGGAAACCTAACTCCTGCCCCAAAGTCAGTACTATGTAGAGATGAAAAGCGGGTGAGTTCTATTTCGCTCTTTGTTATTCAGCTCCCTTAATCCTCAGCAAGTCTCCCCAAACAGGTCTCTGCTAACAACCAACGGGTCCAAAGGGAGACTAAAAGATAATTGCATAGGCCCATGTTTTATAGCTGCTGTTGCCATGATCAAAGATAGCTTGCAGCCGGATGGGAAAATTAAATGTCAGCATTGGAATGCATGAAGGTCACTGGATTCTATTACTTAAGTAACGTATACACATCCATTCTGACACATTCATTTGTTAACATGGACCACAAAGTTCAATGAGGAACTCAGGTGTAGACATGTAAATGGGAAAGACGTCTCCATGCGGAACCGATGGGACCTTCAGACCCTGTCATTCTATCTTCTCTTATTTCCACCTTCTCCTTGCTTTACAGGACTGGCTGACTAAATTTGGCTACCTGCCTCCTCCAGGCCCTGTCACAGGACAACTGCAGACCCAGGAAGAGCTTGCAAAAGCCATCACAGCCATGCAGCAGTTTGGAGGCCTAGAAGCAACAGGGATACTAGGTCAGTCGGAAACAAGCACTTTCTTCTGTTTCATTTTGATGATCTGCTGCAGCAATGTCTCTTAATAAGATTGGGGTGGGGGGTGCGTTCTCCTATACCACTGAGCCTGCGGAAGGATGACTGTGCCGGTCCCAGGAAGATCTGATGTGTCTGCAACAACGTACGGCCCAGTTTGCAGTTATAAGGAGTAATTACATGGCTCAGGTGCTTTGTTGCCTTGTGTTTTCAACAACCTGAGGCGGGCAATGATTTCATTAGGCCCACATGCCCATGGGGTTCGTATTGTGCTCAGAATAGCTCTTGATGTGTTTAGAAAAAGGAGAGAAACCATCAGAACTTCTGGGTTTTTTGAATAATTGATCACATCATCCAATTGAGGAAAAAATAGCTAATTAATCGCCCAGCTCTGTATGTTGAACTCTTCTATTGTTAATCTTCTTTTTGACAAAGGGGTGGGGGTGGAAAGATTGTTTCTAAAAGGCCGACTCACGGCTGTTCTTTTTGTCTTTTTCTCCTGCTCATTATCCTTGTTTGCACTGAATTTATTTTTGAAGACAGCTAGCTTTTTTGGCTTTTCTCTTTGCTAAGAAAGCCAGAGCTATTGTCAGGCTCTCAGCCTCAGCAATTTGCAGCTGCAGAAGGATGGGCTCCTGGCTAAACCACAGGGTCTAGGGGTTTGGGATTCTATTCCTGGCAACTCTCTGCATGACTGGAGGCAAGTCCTTAACCTCTTCGCACCTCGGTTTCCCTTTCTGTGACTTTGGATTCATTAAAGCTTGTGAAGCGAGAGCCTCAGAAGGAAGGAATTATAGAATTATGAAAGATTAGTACTGTTGTTGTTGTTTAGATACTGTAACACTGAGCACTCCTGTGTATCCTAGTGTTCATTACCTCTTCAGGAAAAGTAGTTGCTCTAGTTAAAAACATAACAAGTCAATTATTTTCTTGCCTTATTTATTCCCACCCAAAGCAGTTCAGAGTCTTACCATAAGGTTCACCACACCTGAGCCCTCCAACAGACTTCTCCCTGAGCTCCAGGGATGAGATCTAGGAAACTGATCCAGCTCCTGTTGAAGTCAATAAAACGACTCCCTTGGAGTTCCGTGAGAGTTGAATCAGACCTCTGAAATGCAAGTTGGAGTTGTCCAACCCTTTGCAAGTCCAGGTTAGCTGAACCCCACTCTTGCAATGTTGGGACTGGGTCAAGTGCATTCCCGTCCAGACAGTTCAATCAGCCCCATGAGGAATTAGCAGTAGGTGAGCATCAAATAATTCCATGGTGAAGTTTGATCGACATAAGCACACACAAGACCGGGGCTGGGATTTTCAAAGTCGTTTCTGCTTTTCTCTGAATCCATTTCAGAGCCCTAAAAGGAGGGGGGGGGGGAAGTATCGTTGTAACCCTCCTCAAGTCTCTTTGGGTATGGCTACACTCGAAACTTCAAAGCGCTGCAGCGGGAGCGCTTTGAAGTGTAAGTGTGGTCACAGCGCCAGCGCTGGGAGAGAGCTCTCCCAGCGCTGCACGTACTCCACATCCTCATGGGGTTTAGCTTGCAGCTCTGGGAGCCACGCTCCCAGTGCTGCTGCACTGTTTACACTGACACTTTACAGCACTGTATCTTGCAGCGCTCGGGGGGGTGTTTTTTCACACCCCTGAGCGAGAAAGTTGCAGCGCTGTAAAGCACCAGTGTAGCGAAGGCCTTTGTCTCTCCCTGCCTGCCCACAGTTCTTATGCAGAGAAGCAACCTGCTGTGGTGAGGTCAGTTTGCTTTCACTGCTTTTATTTAGGAGACGGTTAGCGAGAACCTGCTAATTAGCAGGCTCTCTTCCTTTGCCAAGTCCAGGCTGTGTCTTGGCAGCTCTCGGCAAGTCCTTCTCTGAGCAGCTGCTTCCCATGTCATTTAAACAGCTCTCTGTCCATATTTCTTATCAGCTCATCACTGAGATGCTTGCTTTCCATTTTTAATTAAATACACGTAATTATCTTTCTTTCACATCTTATCAGAAACACCGAGAGGCCCGGGAGCAAGGTGGGTTTCTTGGTTTGGGGTTTTTTAGTGTGTGGAATTATGAGCATAGTTTAAAATGGACTTCACTAAATGAACTTTTCCTTGTGAATTGGGGGTTTGTGTTTTGGGATTTTTGTTTTAAATAAAAATATTTAATTTCCCTTTTTTTAGAATAAAAAGTTAAGGCCAGATCTGTAAGTTGGTGCATCCACAGAGTCCTGCTGGTTGTGGAGCCAGCCCTTCACAATTTTATTCCATTCCTAATAAAGAAACTTACTAATGAAGAAAAGAACATTAGTATCTTGCAAATCAATTTCCAGTCTAACACGACTGTGGTCTATTTGTATGCAAATACTATCCTGCTTTGCCAGGAGAATGGTGGGAATCCAGATCAAAGAAGAGACTAAGGGCCTGTCTACACAGAGCAGCAATGTGGTCTGCGGCTGTGGTGATTTCTAAAATGCTCTAAGTGTTGCGCACTAACTGGTCCACGTAGACCGTGCAGATGTGAACCAAAAGTTCCCTGGTGCACTTTAACGTAGAATACAGGGAAGAAATGTGCTGTCATCATACTACCCTGGTGCCGTTTGTCAAAGGGCGTGCATTATGAACAGGGGATCAGGGACGACACCGCTCTTGGTTTCCTATTTTGCAGCTTTTAAAATAGTACATAGCCAGTGTTAAGGCCAGGCCTAACCCATGCATTCAAAGAGGCCTCTCATTCCCAATACTTCTTTGTACCTTGCTTGCTAAGTGCCTTGCTAACAGCTTAGCTCCCCGCCCCCCGCCGCCCCCGAAGGTGATTCTTGGGAAAGATAAACCGGTCCTGCAACAGCATTTTTGCTCCAGTTGTGTCATTTTGGAAAATGAGACTTTGTCCTCATTTTGGGACTTGTTAATGATTACTGCTATCCTGTTTAAGGTGAGGTTTTGAGGGACGGAGGTTTAATATCCATAGCATTATAGCAATGCAATCCGCTCCATGACCGGGAATGTTCAGTGTCAGCACACACAACTATCCAGCATATGTATGTGTGTGTGTGTGTGTGTGTGTGTGCACACGCATGTGGGGGTGGAACATGGCCTCAGCTGCACAGCTGTTCCTAATCAACTACACCTTTACCCCGATATAACGCAGTAAAGCAGTGCTCCGGGGTGGGGGTTGCGCACTCTGGCGGATCAAAGCAAGTTCGCTATAACGCGGTTTCACCTATAACGCAGTAAGATATTTTGGCTCCCGAGGACAGTGTTATGTCAGGGTAGAAGTGTATGAAGAACCTTGTTAATATCAGCAACCCCCTTGCGAGACACATTTCTTCGTCTCTGCTGCCAGGCCGCGTATGGCACTGGATCGATTGTTTGTGGGGAAGAAAATGGCACCCAGTGCGCCGCAGAAGTTCTAGAAGTAGAGTCATCAGTGCTATTTTCCCCATATAGTTTCTTTAGGCAAGAGAGAGATTTCCCACTCCCTAACTCAGCCCTCGTTGCTGGGCATTTCCAACCATGTTAAAAGTTACAGTCTGGATCAATACAGTTTTAAAAGCCTACAGCTCTGTCGACAGCCCTGTGGTGAGCAAAGAGTGAAGATGGAAAAGCATTCCCTTCTAGGTCAGGGAGAGATTGAAATGGCTGCAGGCGTGTTTTAAGAGGTATGTTATCACTGCTGCATTGCCACCGTTTGCCTGATAAGCCCACCGCATTGCACAAAACCAAGGCAACTGTAATGCTCATTCCCTCCCTCCCCTGTGTTCCCCTCGGTGTCATAAGCAAGGGAAATTCATATTTTTAACACCCGGTTTCACTCTCTGAAAGCGGAGACGTTAGACCAATTTCCATCACAGTATTTCAAGGTGCTTTTTGCGTGTGTGTGTTCTTCTTTGAAATCTAGATGAAGCTACACTGGAATTAATGAAGACGCCTCGTTGCTCTCTACCTGATCTTGCTGAGTCAGAGACCAGGAAGAAGCGGCACACTCAGGCCGTGACAAAGTGGAATAAAAGGAATTTATCTTGGAGGTAGGCATTCATCTTTCACTATTTCAGTGTCACAATGAGGAACTGATCATAGATAGAGCTGAGTTAAGTAAGGCTTGCAATGAGGTGGAACATGGCTGTGTTAAAGTGTGTTCTTTCACGCTCCC
Organism: Gopherus flavomarginatus; assembly: GCF_025201925.1. Taxonomy (NCBI): domain Eukaryota; kingdom Metazoa; phylum Chordata; order Testudines; family Testudinidae; genus Gopherus; species Gopherus flavomarginatus. Next base: position 20,369,857 of record NC_066631.1, on the reverse strand, counting down.
AGACCCCATCAAGTCAGGTTTTTAAAGTATTTTTCGCACCTGCCCTAATTGTATTCTTGATTCCCAGTCCTACAGCAAACTGCAGTCGCAAACCCATATCTGATAGATCTGACCCAGTGAAGTAGCTGGGTTTCTTTAGCAGCAGCGGCAGCTCTAGCTTTTTTGCCACCCCAAGCACGGTAGGCAAGCTGCCTTCGGCTGCACACCTGCGGGTGATCCCCGATCCCGCGGATTTGGTGGCGCACCTGTGGGAGGTCCGCCGGTCCCATGGATTCGGCGTACCCACCGCCGAATTGCCGCCGAATCCTCGGGACTGGCAGACCTCCCACAGGCAAGCTGCTGAAGGCTGCCTGACTCTCGCCCTTACAGCGACCGGCAGGGCGCCCCCCGTGGCTTGCCGCCCCAGGCACGCACTTGGAGCGCTGGTGCCTGTAGCCGCCGCTGTTCTTTAGCCAAGTTGCAGCGGTTGGAGCTTATTTGTCTTGAATGCTTTGGGTTCCCGGCTTCCCTTTGTCAGACTCCAGCGGGTTTGGACCTGCGCAGATTCTCCTCCTGGTGGAGAGAAGAGGATGTAGGAGCCGTTTTTGGACCCACAGATGATCTTTTCCCCACCCCTTTCTCTCCCTTTTTAAAAAACCAGATGTAACCCACACCCGCTCAGTGTGGCATTGTGTCTCCCTCGAGAGGTTGAGGAGCCTGCTATGGCCTTTGTTAATAGAGTCTTTTAGCCAAGGCACCGTTTAGATCCAGAAGTCCCAGGTTCGAGCTTTGCTGTTTATAACCCACCCTGGGGGCGTGATATTACACGTATGGGATGCTCTTTACCTGTCTCCCCCGGTGGAGATTGGAAGCCTTGTGAGCCTTTTGGGACCCATGGATGATTTCTTTCTCTTTCCTCCCCCATCCACCTCCTATTCTCTCTCCTCCTCAAAGACTATGGATCATGCTGACTGTTCTTCAGACCATGACCAAAGAAAGCTGGATGCTGCTTTCCCTGGTCATTGACTTGCCTGTAAGGGGTTGCTGCAGAGTCAAACTAGCTGATCCTGCTATCCCAGAAACTCGAGCTCGCAGCTTGTAGAGAGAACTCCCTGTTAATAAGGTCCAAGCTGAAAGGCACCAAGCCTGATGTAAACTTTGAGTCCAAATGTATTAGTGTAATCATTAGCTTTCTAGAGGAAGCCCATTCAGTAATAATGTACCTTGACCCAGCTGCTGCAGTTGACAGGTGTTGAAACAGTGACCTTCGGTGGAAAATTGCTTTCTTTTTCAGCATTATCCAATGGAGATCTTATTTTGAGGGGTGATCTAAATAACTAGCATTTAGCTGTTAATTTCAGCATAAAAAGCTCGTGGAGAGATTCTAAGAATGGGACCCTAAGGTGCTGCTATTAATTAGTTCTTAATGATCAAGTGAAGACCAGTGGCTGGAAGAGTGACCTCTTCTGGTTACCCAGTATAAGAGCCCAGAATCATTTGAGAGCTATTTGCTTAAGAGATTACCTTGCCCCTTAGCAGTTAAGATGAGTGCCTGGGATTCTCTTGATGTCTGTTCCAGAGAAAGAAATTCTCTTTGGGATGACTCAGTGGAGCTTTCTGCCTCAGACATTCTGCCAGACTCTCAGGGCCAGACCCTCAGCTAGTGTAAATTATGGAGCTACACCAGAGGTTCTGACTCTGTTTGGTGACCTTCATGGCATGTACCAAAGCATCCTGGTACCATGAGTCACTAGCACTGGGTTAGAGTGGGGAATGTAGAGAGGCAGTGTGCCCAAGTCAACCATTCAGTTGACTTGACCTGTCTGGCACGTGTCCATTTCAGATTCATTATGAGGTTTTGTGATGCGTGCGCAAAGGAGTCCATAAAAAGGTGTCACTGGGTTTGTGTCTTGAAATGGTTTAATGTTGGTGATATAAAACTTCCCTCTCCTGGCAACTGGGTTAGACTTTTTCTCCTTCTGCTCCTTTCCAGTGGCTTATGTTCAACGGGGTTGTGTTTTAGATTTGGAGGTTACCTGATCATGGGAGAAGCTATGGCCACACAGAAATGATTATATGGTATTTATGCCCAACACTCAACACTGGCATTAAAATTTACGAACCTGGGCACAAAATTCACTTGCCTTTACCATGATGATTGAGGATAATGAAAATATGCTCACGCATCCAAAGAAATGGTGAGGCAGGATCAACAGGCCCGTGGGAGTTGTGCGAGGCTGTCCCACGGAGGTGCCTTTGGACTCCCCAGAAAGGGGCATCTGATATATTTTGTGATGATGGAAAAGCAAAGACATCAAGTTTAAATTGTGGAAACAAGATTTGAAGGTGATGCCGGTAAATCATGTCTTTATGTGATTTATTCTCTGGTCCCTTCCCAGGTGCCTCTGTGCAGCCAAACCCAAGCAGTTAGAGGTCTCAGAATAATGGGATAGGTGCTGCATACAACTGTAGGTCCATACGTGTGCGTCCTTCCAAGATATAGCCCACATGGTAAATTTCCAGGAGACTAAGACACAAAACTCACCCTATTTTCAACAAGATTTTGGCTGGAAAATGTAACTTTACATAGTTACCAAGACACTCAAAAAGTGTAATGCGATCAAGCTTGGAATGAAATACGTTTGGGATTTATTTCTGATTTTTTCTGTTGAAATGACTTTAAAAACAATATTAACTGAAGCCTTGTTTCCCACGGGATAGCTCGTGTGAATCAGGCAGGGGAACTGGGAGTTGGTCTGTAGGGTAACAGTGCCCTCTGCTGGTGCTAGCCAAAGTTAATTCAAATGTCAATATGGCACAAGAGAGGATAATAAGGCTTCATCATGACTGATAGTAATTAGAGAAAGGAACAGAGTGTGTTATCAACTGCTGCCAGTTTCCTGAAGGATATTCCCCCCTGATTTTCTGCCTAAATGTCCCTTTGTTTAATATCTTTTTATTACTTCCAGTTATACCTTATTGAAGGACAACTCATATAGGGAATTTCCATAAGGAACTGCGATTGTTGCATTCTTCCCATAATGCGTTACATTTTTATTGCACTTTGCACCAATGCTGCATGGCGAGTTAGTGATCAGTGATGAAAGGACTTGTACTAACTTTAAGGGACTACGTGGGCCCAAAGAGTTAAAGGTGTTAACACGACTCTGTTACTGTCTAGCACTGAGCAGGGTGAAACAAGGTTTGAGGGCTAGTATATGCAGACCTTAGCTTGGTTAGTACCATGGCGAGCACACTGCTAAAGTTTGGAGATTTATGGGTTGGGATATGTGAAAGAAAAGGAGCTAAAGCAAGTTTTAAAACCCTTTAAAACTGAGATGGAATGATTATATAAAACAAACTTAACCAAAACCTATCAATGTTCTTTTTTAAAAAAGCTAGCCTTTTACTGCACAATCTTTCTTGGGGCGGTGAGAAAGGGGCTAGTTTTGTAGCTTAGTTCTGAGATGTGAAAGATGGTGTCATGACCCATGAGTCTCAAACCCAGGCCCATAAGGCTGCTGAGAGCAGCCCCACTCCAACACTCCATCAAGCAGGCTGCTGAGACTAGCATACCTCAGATAAATGAAACCCAACCCCAGTGGAAGGCTCTGCCCCAAGGTTTGGTTGGCAGAGTCCCAGAGTGGCTGATTGGCCAACTGGCCCTACTTAATCCAACAGCAGGCACAAGAAACCGAACTGGGTTGCACCATGCTATGGACTGTGTGTGTCTTTGGCTTGATGTCGTGGCCTCTGAGCCGTGGTTCTCAACCTCCAGTTTGTCACCTACCTCTGGTTCCCCCCTGGTGGTTCTGATCTCGTGTTTGCTGCTTCTGACCTGGTATCCTGACCCAGCCAACTCCTGACTCCTGTCTTGCAGCCTCTGGTTCTGACTACTAGGTCTGGCTATCCACCATCCATCCATGACAGATGGTCACTTTCTCTGCTTTTGACAAACAGAAAAGTGTGAGGGGAGATAGTAAAGACGGGGAAATATGGTTTTTGTTGATATTCTTGAGGTTCTGAGTTGACAGGTCAGCTGCGACAGTAGTTGCTCTGGGTTCTGGCTCATCTCCCAGTCTGAGGTCTGGGACATTATCTGGCTGGTCTGGTCTCTCTCAGGCTGAGCAGAGCTGCATGGGCTGTCTTGTCTCATTGTGCTGATGCCATGTGGTAAGCCGTAACAAAAGAGAGACGGGGAGACACAGCATAGGAGGAAAAATAGTGGGGCAGAAAGGAACATGCAAGGGAAGGGGAGACAGCAGGTCTCTGGCTGGAGTCTTTGCTGGTGTGGTGTCGAGGTCTGGGCTTCATGGTAATACAGTGATTTCCGGGGTCCAAGGGCAAAGTCCCTGAAGTGGTGTGGTGGCCTGACAGCCTTCCTCCTCCTCCAGAAATCCCAGTCAGTCCTTGGCTCCTACTGAAAGAGAGGTGATGAGCGGAATAATGCAGCCTCTCATTATTTAGCCCACCTAGGAGGACCAGTTCATTGATTTTCAACCGCATGCTTCTCTTCATAGATTCCAAGGCCAGAGGAGATCATTGTGATCATCTGCTCTGAGCAGAATGTTCTTTCTTTTGTTTCCTGGACATGATTGTCACACAGTCCATCAGTTGTATCAGTAGGCCCTTTTGTTTGGACTAATTCTGTTTTTCTGTCTCCCTTTTGCACCTTCTTCCTTCAACATTTATTGTGATGTGTTATTGGAACATTTTGTAAACTTTTATTCACTTTCCCACAGTTGAGCTCACAATTAGGGTAAATTTGTAGACCTACTCCTTACAAGAGGACTCTGAAATCCTCGACCCTGGTTATAATGCTGTGCAATTTGACAGCATCTTGTGACACGTCACAAATATCCATTAATTAATCCTCAAATGCTCCTGTGAAGTAGGCATTATTTTCCCTATTAAACAGATGGGGAGACTGAGTCACAGACACGGAATTGACTTGACCAAAATGGCACGGCTGGGAATCGAATCCAGGTGTCCTGACTCTTGATCTCCCTGCTCAGCTCTGACCTTCCTTCTTTCTGGGTGTGAGTGATAACAAAACCATAGTGTTAAAACTTAATAAATGATGTGTGGCCATGATTTTTATCCTCCTGTAAATACATAATCTCAACCTCCTATTAGCAGACAGCTATCGCAGGTGGTGCAATTCTGAGGGAATGTTGCACTTTTGGACTAATTAAAAGTTATTTTTTAAATTCAATTTTAAATATATTAAAATAGTTCTCCATGTCCACTGAAGGTAAGACAAGAAGCAATGGGCTTCATCTGCTGCAAAGGAGATTCAGGTTAGATATGAGGAAAAACTTTCTAACTACAAGGGTAGTTAAGATCTGGAATAGGGTTGTAGGATCTGCATCACTGGAAATTGTTAAGAACAGGTCGGAGAAACACCAGTCAGGGATGGTCTAATTTTGCTTGGTCCTGCCTCAGCGCAGGGGGCTGGACTTGATGGCCTCTTGAGGTCCCTTCCAGCCCTGCATTTCTATGATTCTGCTCAGCTTTGGCTTTCTGTTCGGGGGGACACCCAAGGAGAGCAGTATTCACGCAGAAACACACTGTTTGTTGCTTCTTCCTCTTTAAATACAGGGCACCTGACAGCAAAGAAAAGCTGCCAAAGCCCAGATATATACATTTATTAGGCTTTAGCCTACAGTAGCCAAAATGTCACCCCTACGTTGAACTCATCCAATCTTTACTTAAGGAGAAGTCCCAGGCGCTGCATCATCAAAGCCTTGCAATCAGGATGCCTCTGACCAGAGCTATGACATCTATAGGAAAGCAGGGGACACATCACACGGGGGAAAGTCAAAGAGCCCCCCTGGGTACCAAGAGTCTGAGCCTAATGAAACATCTTCAGAAGGGGTGGGTTAGGCTCAGATCACTTTCTGCTCAAACAGGAGCTGAAAAACACGGCGCTTGTGGGCTTCTATTTCTGAGAGATGATTGAACTGATGGAAATGATCAAAGCCCCTAGCCTTTAAGCTGCTCCGTGGTGCTCTGCATAGGGGCAAGGGCTAAGCCGTGGTGAATAGCCTGTCTAATCCGTGCTATTTGAAAAGATACAGTTTTACCAGGATTTGGGAATAGCCTGCAGCATGTTATTTAGGGGAGGGGGCTGGGGGAATGGAGTGTTCACTCTTAAAATTCAAAATGAAATAGGATTCTCATCTCCAAGATATCGCCATAACCTTTCACCTCTAATGGTGTCTGCCCCAGTTGCTGCTAGCCAATGAAAGTTAAGTCTGGGACTTGTGGAGACCCGTAGTTCAGTATTGTTTGCATGCAGTTGAATGCACACAGCAGAGTTCATAGTCTGCACAGGCCTCACCCAGTTGCATGTGCAGATGGCCATTTAGGCATATAACTGGTGACTTGCATGCACCTAACAGAGAGGGGTGGACAGCCAGCTGAGAGGTGTGAAAGGAGAAGAGGGAGGCAGCTCATTACATGAAGAGGCTATTCCAGGGGCAGGGGGCAACCTAATACGTCACAGAATTGCCCAGGGAGCAGGACATAAAGGGTAAGGGAGAGAATGGAGCAGCAAATGGGGAGGAGGAAAGCAACGCCGTCCAATGGGAAATAGAACACGCGTGAGAGAGACTGGAACCTAGAGCAGGGCTGGCCCAGCAGGTTCTTTAGCAGTTTGGCGCAGTAGTAAAAGAAAGAGAAGCAGGCACTGGATGTAAACAAGGCGGAGTCTGCCAGGAATAAGCCTCGCCTCCACTGTCTCTCTCACACACCTGCCCACCAGCTCATGTCTCCATCAATAGCAGTTGTTGCCTCTCTTCTTTTCTCTCTAAACATACTGGTCTCCTTTAATGCACTTCATTCAAAATCTCCTCTTTGCTGGGCCATGGCGTTCGAGGCAGCAGGGCCAGAGGCACAATCGAAGGAAGCCTCTACAAGCCCAGCAGCACAGTCCATTAATGTGCTACTTGTTCTCCTGAGTCTTCCTTGTTTTCTGACTTTGTTGGCCAAGTTTTAAACAAACGCTGAACAGCTGCTGATTTTGCTGCAGCAGCAGTGGGGCACTCTCCAAGGGACGTGCAGATGCGTAAGTCAGCTGCTCTGAAGTACCAAATAGAAAGGTGAGGCAGATGCCAGCAAGCTGGAGTGAGTTCTCAGAGGCTGCAATGCTGGGACAAGATTTGCAAAGAGCTGTAGTTCAAGTACAAACCCAAATCTCTCTTGGTTTCATCCAGCACAGTCTTCCTTTCTCAGAATGAATCCAGGATGGCTTGCCTGGGAAACAGGCGGCAACGTTTTATTTTACCAGTATCTTTTCCCTAGAATCAGTTATCTCCCGTGCTGCTGCTCATTCTGGAGCCGGAGGATGCCTTCTGGTCATCTATTTGTATTAAAGCAAAATAACAAAAGTGACACAGGGATGGCGTGAGGCTGAAATCACTAACCTTTGTGAAGGGCTATGAGATCCTTGGTTGAAAAGTCAATGGAAATGCAAAACATTGATAGTGGTAGTCTGCAGCACTGTTGTGAAATATATTGTGTTTACCTCTCTGTACACACATTGCCCAGCCATCGACCAGGTAGAACACAGTGGAATGAATGTGGCTTGTTGTGCTGTTGTTGCTAAGATGCAGAACTACTGGGGCATTGTACGCTTTACCGAGCATGACCTCTGGGCAGCTGGGAAAGTGTCATTTTCTAGTTTTAGACTATGAGCATATACAGTCTCAATTTACAAAAAACAAACCAACCCACCCAGAATCAATGCTTGTTTATCAGGCAATCCGTAGTTTGTTATGTTTGATGTTATTTGGTATTATTTCTCTCTAGCTTTGGAGTTGCCCAGCATGAAGGAGTGTTTCATTAAACAGGAATTGATTTTTCATACTGCACTAATATTCTTTCCCTTTCACCTTCACATGAATAAAAGAACGCAAGCACCAAAATGATGATTAGAATGGACACCTCCTGAGCTCAGGCAGAAATGTGTCAGTCACATTTGGATCTGTTTATTAACTGACTCAGAGACAGACTGACTAAGGGATGGACAGGCTGTGGCACTCTTCAGCTGTAGATCACTGGTTCAATTCTGGCCCATGCTACTAGCCCTTGGCTGTCTTTAGACTGAGAGGACTGTCTGGTGGCCCTTGTGAAATGGGTTAGTCGTGTCAGGCTCGCTCTGAGTGGACGTGTCTGCAGCACACTGGCTTCCACTATAGCAAATTGGTGTGAGCTGGCAGTATCGTCAGAGAGGCGAGAAACACAGCATAGCCAACGCCTTTAAAAGTGACTAGTGATGTGGGGTACCCTAAAGAAGCCTGATTATGCCAGAGTGCTGAGTACCCAACTTCTGAAAATTAGACCCTTTCCTGTGTCTCAAGTGAGGCATCCCCAACTCCCTGGTCGCTTCCGAAAATCTTGGTCAGTGGGAGTTGAACAACCCTCCTGTCCCCGTCGGTGGACATATCTTGTCATCCTGGAGGCCTGTGGGCTGCAAATGGAAGCAGCTACAGCCCCTCTGCAATGACTTCACCAATCTAGCCTCCTCATCTTATATTGTCCTTGGATCATTGTCTCTAATCTCTCCCCCGCCCCATTACCCATTTCTAAGGGCTTGGCTACACTGGAGAGTTGCAGCGCTGTTGAGGGGGTTACAGCGCTGCAACTCAGGATGTGGCCACACTTGCAAAGCACAGCCAGCACTGCAACTCCCTGGTTGCAAGAAGGGTTGGAGATAGGCCAGAACCTGTTCATAGTTATTCAGTTGAATCAACAACGTACTAGTGAATAAATGCCGATGACCATGACTGTAAGAGCTTGTCTACACTGCCTAGCCTTGGCTGGTGTAGCTATGCCAGCAGAGCCCCCTAGTGGAGATCCTGCATAAGCTGGCAGAGGGAGCTCTTCTGTCAGCATGGCTACACCGTCTCCCCGAACGACTTTAGCTGTGCCAGCGGAAGCACTCGTCTGTTCGCATAGTTGTGTCTACATGGTTTTGGGCTTTTTGCAGGTACAGATATGTCAGCTAGAGGTTGTAATTCTTCAGTGGAGGTCCTGGCAGTTTCCCTCAGGTAGCCCCCAGGTGAATAGGTATGATGGGAGTTGCCTGACATGCGCATTAGGATGCTAAATAGTTGCAAGGCAGGAGGAGAACTCAGATCTCCTGGTGATTGTGACAGTAGAAGAAAGCCTTGCAAATGGATAATGAGTGGGAAAGCAAACCATCAGCTGAATGAAGGGGTGAATATTTACAACACAGAGCCCATTTGGAATTAATGAAGTGACTGCAAATGAATTTTTTAATTGGATCCTTAGAGTTGAGTACAAATGGATGTCTCCTAGTTAGGGAGCCTGTGCGTCCAGAAGATAAGGGATTTACCTGCATTGCCCAAATTGAAATAGTGTAAGAGTTTGCAATGACCTGTCCCTGGCTATACTGTATGAGCCAGGGGTAGGCAACCTATGGCACGCATGCTGATGGCGGCACACAAGCTGACTTTCAGTGGCACTTACACTGCCCAGGTCCTGGTACTGCCGAGGTCCTGGCCACTGGTCCTGGGGGCTCTGCATTTTAATTTAATTTTGTATAAAGCTTCTTAAACATTTTTACAGTCTTATTTACTTTGCATACAACAATAGTTTAGTTATATATTATAGACTTATAGAAAGAGACCTTCTAAAAACGTTAAAATGTATTACTGGCATGTGAAACCTTAAATTAGAGTGAATAAATGAAGATTCGGCACAGCACTTCTGAAAGGTTGCCGACCGCTGGTATGAGCACTAGGCTCACAGTGTTGGAATATTTGTCCCAGCTGTTTTTCCATTCAGTTAAAATTTTAGTTTGCCTCTCATGTCCCCAGGTGTAGTATCCCATTTGTATTTAGGATCACTTCTCTCCTGCCCTGTACGCTTACATTACTGTCACACATCACAAGGCATTTCTGGGTGGTAGCTTTCAGCTTGAAGGACTGTCAAGACGCTGTTACCGGCAAGAATCCTTATAAAATACAGCATGTTAGAGCAGGCAAACCTATTGCCTGACTTGTTTGTTTTAAATTGGGATGTAAAGGCACATGTCCGTAAGGTCCCTTTTCATTCCCCCCACCCGCATGAGAATACACAATATTTTTTCTGTAGGACAGCAGTAGCCAAGGAAACCCTAAGATTGCCTGGCTGTAAAAGTAGCAGGGGATAATAAAACTCATTCCATAAGGAATCCCCACCAGTTCATGAAGAAAATCATATTGTTAATGAATCACTAATCCTAATAATTAAAGGGGCCGTGTGGGTTAGTGAAGAGGGGCACTGGACTGGGAGTCAGGAGACCTGGGTTCAAGGTCTGCCACTAACCTGCTTTGTGACCATGAGCAAGTCACTTCACTGCGCTCTGCCTCAGTTTCTGCTCCCACTATTTGTCAGGTAAATTTTTCAAAAGGGCCTAAGTGACTTAGGTGCTTTTGAAAATGATACTTAGGCTCCTAAGGCATATAGGCATTTATGAAAATGTCACCCATATCGTCTTTTAGACTTTAAGTTCTTTAGGGCAGTGACTGTTGTTAACTTCCCCACTGATTTACATGGAGCAGCCTGCAGGATTGGGGTATGTGTAAGGTTCTTGGGGCTAGAGTGACCAGATGTGGCATTTTAATCTCTGATAACGTGTGTGCCTGCGCATAGCTATTTATTCAACTCCCATTGGACGTGAGAACGGACTGACTAGGCCAGTGGCCTGCTGCAGAAAAGAAAAACCCCATGTCCCTTCCTAACTGGACGAAGGAATAGCTGGAATTCACACAATCTCGCCAGTTTTACATGGTTCCACCAACGTACTGTAAATTGGTGACTGATCAATTATTCGCTGTCCCAGCCCCTAGGGTTTGGAACCTGCTCTCCCTAGGTAGCTGTCCCTGGCAGCCTCTTCCCACCTTTAGCAACAGGCTGAAAACACATCTGCTCTTCTATTCATGAGTTTATACCATACCCATCACGGCAGGATCTGTTAGAGATGAATTTTAATCTTACTCCTGTGTTTATACTGTGCAATGGTTTAATAGTGGATGCAGTTCTTTGGCCTATGTTTATACAGGAGCTCAGGCTAGAGGATCATGATGATCCCCTCTGGCTTGAAAAATCTATGAGTCTATGAATATTAAATGTTTGTTTTTCTTTCTTGCCCTGACAGCTTTAATTGTTTGTGCAGCTCCCTCGGTGCCTTGGTCAGTGTGCTGGTACCCTAAAGATAAAATCACCATTATTATTGGAGGGCAGAACGTGTCAAAGCATTTCCAGCAGAATGATTTTTCCCTTGGACAGTACTGGTTCGATGAAACTTTTGCGCAAAGTATCAATATAGATTAAATTTGACCCCAAAATATCAAGACATCTTGTTTCATTAAGAGCAAAGCATTTCATTTCAACATCATCATTTCAGATTTTATATTTTGTTAAATTGATTGTATTCTAAATTTTTTTTTTTTTTGGTTTTGCAGGAAATTTCAGAATTTCCACTTTTGTTCTCCTTTGGGATGAAAGGAAATTTTGAAATGTTCTGCAGAACTGAAATGTTGAGTTTGACCAGCTCTCCCGAGGGCTATCTGTGAAACACAGCCCCTTGCGGAGTAATGTTCATTCTTGTATTTTCCATAGGCTGTATCTCCTGGAGACGGGGAGGGGAGGATGACACAAATTCACACAAAGTTTCCCAGGTCTGACATTCCACCTACAGGTGGGAGAACCAATAATAGAGTATTGTGTATGTCAGTGATTGCCAAGCTATTGTCCATGGACCACCAGTCATCTACAGAGCCCTTTCTGGTGGTTTGCAGAATAGATTGAGGATTTGGGAACTAAGAGGAGGATGAGTCCTGGAGAGGATCATGAAATGATCTACAGAATGAAAGAGCTGGACAGCCACTGATATTGATTGTTATTTTCATATCCTTGGTTTCTCTTTTCTATCCCAGAGTCCGCACCTTCCCCAAAGAATCCCACCTGGGCCATGACACGGTCCGCGCCCTCATGTACTATGCCCTGAAGATCTGGAGTGACATTACCCCGTTGAATTTCCACGAGGTGGCGGGTAACAACGCTGACATACAGATAGACTTCTCCAAAGCGGACCACAATGATGGGTATCCCTTTGACGGGCCTGGAGGAACGGTAGCACATGCTTTCTTCCCTGGAGACCATCATACCGCAGGAGACACTCATTTCGATGATGATGAATATTGGACCTTCCGATCATCAGGTATGTCAGAGTAAGAGAGTGGGGGCAGAACTCATGAACTCCCAGACCCTCCCTTTGTAAGTATTTATGTCTCTGTTATGGGCACTCTTTGGGGTTTGGGGTCCTCTGCACACCCCTCATGGCCCCAAAGACCTCTGTTCACTCCCTTATGTCCCCAAAGGCCAGTAACTTGTTTGTCCATCCGGGTTTCAAATCAGGGAGGAAACTGTGGTAGTATTCCCATTTCTCCTCATAATTCCCCACTTGCCACACCTACATAACCCAGAGTTCCCATCTGCCACTCCCATAATCCCTGTCTCGCCCCATCATGCTGCTCTCTGCCATGGGGTCTCTGAACTAGTAAGTGATGAGGTTGGTTGGGCTGCCTTTGAGTTCACAGGACTCCTCAACCCTGCTCTGTGGAGGCTTCAGTGGCAAAGCTGTGAGTTCTGTGGCACCAGTTCTGGCATGCAGAGACCACAGCTGCAATTCAAGCCCTGCTTCCACTAGGGTGACCAGATGTCCCGATTTTATAGGGACAGTCCTGCTATTTGGGGCTTTGTCTCATAGAGGTGCTTATTACCACCCCCCCTTGTTCCAATTTTTTCAAACTTGCTGTCTGGTCACCCTAGCTTCCAGCCAGTAAGATCTGCAGGGATCTGCTTGCAAAGCCCATCAGCAACACTCCTACACTGTGGAAGAATGAGGAGTAAATAGGAGCCCACTGAAAAATAGCCCTTGCCCACTCACTTCCCCCCTCTGCCTTCCAGTCTTGCTCTCCCAGACAGACTTTGCCTTCAGGTTCACGCCTGCTCATCTGCTCCTGGCCCCACTAAATGACCAGGGAATTGGATCTCCTCTACTTACTGTTGTCAATGTGCATTTGTGCAAAGTGGGCATAAAATGCCACCTGGTCAGAAGGTTGCTTTTCCACCTACTGTGCACAGGTGTCAATGAAGGCGTGAAATGCATGGCAGTGGGGAGTGAGACCCTTGATCTCTCACTGACTCTGCTGCTTTGCCACACCCCTGATAGAAGAGTTCAGGTCCCAAGGATTCTGCCCCAATCCCCCCAACTATAGGGTAATCAGCTCCCCACAGCCCCCACTAGTTGGGGGGTGGAGCTGGTGGTGCAGAGCCAGGTTAGGCCAAAGGCTGCTGTTCTTAATGGCCAATAACCAGCTCCCCTTCTCCCAGTAAGAGAAAATGGGAACGCCAGCCATGGCTTAGAAACAAATGATACTCTCTGCCCTTAGAAAGTCAGGGCAAAAGACTGCCAGCTCCACCAAATTAAGGCATTTCCCTTAAGGCATTAAGAAGTTCCACTTGAAATGCAGTTTCAGCCTTTCAGTCCAGCAGCCCAGTTTCAGTAAGTGGAGAGACTTTGAAAAGCAAAGCTGTGCAGGCCAAGACTGCACGCCAGGGATCCCACAAGCTCCATCTTGGTTGGATTTTGACAGAATGTGACTGCTCCAGTCACCAGATGCTAATTTTCTCGTCATGCCACCTCTCCTGCTGATGTCCCAGTGGTTTCTGCTGCCTGGGCTTAATAATTTCATTTAGACCAAATCTTCCTCCTTGAAATTGACTAATATTTTTTTCTCTCTCTCTCTCTTTTTTTTTTGAGGGAGGGGTTGGTTACTCTGATTTCTCTCTCCCACCTTGCTCCTCTCTGTCCCCACGTTCAAAAACCAGAACTCCCAGGAGACCTGGCTACAAAGAATGTTACAGCTGACCATATTCCCCTTTCAATGCCACATCTCCTGGGGCTAATGTTACTATGGACAACCTGATTTTCAAACCGCCTCACAAAAGCTGCCTTGCCACAAGCTGCCCCCTCCTCTTCCTCTTGCACACTTTTTTGCACCAAGCCCTTTACTCCAAACAATTTGTTCACCAGTCTCTTCCTCTTGCCCTGCCCATGCTCAGACTGGGTCATAAAGGCAGCCCTGGGGACAGATACACTGAGACCCAGATAAACTGTGCTGCAAGCTGCGATGGCGTGGGCAGTTACTGCGGAACCCTTCAGTGCTTTTTTGTAAGGGGAACTGGGCAAACAGCTGAGATTTCAAGACAGCTGGTCAGGCAGGACCATCTGCTGCCTGCATTAGCCACAGGGTGCAGAACCTGATCCAGAACAACCATGTCATGTCTGACTCCACTGCTATACAGCTGCTAATAAAGGCAACCTGTGTGGAGCCTGTGACTCTGTATCTCGTGACAGTGAACCGGGGCCCTCCAGTGTCCCTGTCCAAGTACTGAACAAAATCCTTACATTGGCCTTATCTATGCAGGGGCCCCAGAGCTTCAGGGCCGTGCTACGCTAGGTGCAATGCCGAGGCCAACAGTACGGCGGGTGGGGATATCCAGCTGGCAGCAACGCCGGCTCTGGCAGATAGGGCAGTGCTGGCAGAGTGGTATCAGTCAGCTGGTGGATATCCGCATCCGCTCACTGTTGGAATTAAACTCAGGTACTTTGGCCCAACGCTGTAGCGAAAGCACTTCCTGTCTGTAAACGTGTAGACCACTGAGGGCTGTCTGATCAGAGACTGCCTCTCCCAGGGAGCTGCCCACTTATCTCCCAAAGACTCTTAGTCTCCGGCTCCAACCATTCGACCTCAGTCCCTCACACTGACACACACGTGCATGTTGAAGTAGATGCCTGAATGCCCACCACTGCCCAAAGCGTGATGAGCACACAGTGTTATTTTGATACTGACGATGACTTTATTTTCAGATGCCCATGGGATGGACCTGTTTGCCGTGGCAGTCCATGAGTTTGGCCACGCTATCGGCTTGACTCACATCTCTGCATTAGAGTCTATCATGAGACCCTATTACCAGGGACCGGTGGGGGATCCCCTGAAGTATGACCTGCCTTACGAAGACAAAGTCAGAATCTGGCAACTGTATGGTTAGTTCATGCCCCCATGAGTGGGTTTATGCTTCACTTCATCGGCAATGGCTCGCAAAGACAGCTCTTCTCCGGGATGCACTCTCTCGCTATCAGTGGTGGTGTGCCCTCTAATGCTTCCTGTCTTTATTCCTAGGAGTCAGGGATTCTGTGTCCCCAACAGCCAAGCCTGAAGTAACCAAAACTGACGACCGCCCTGTTCTGCCAGAGCTACCAGAGAACCGCTCCACCGTGCAGTAAGCAGAAGTGCCACCAATGTCCTTGGGTGTCTTCTCAGACCATGGGGTGGATACTTCCCTTTAGCTGTGGTTGCAGCAGGGAGTTAAAGCCAGAAGAAGTAGGCAGAGGGGTGACTCCAATACATGTCCCCTCCCTGCCCAAATCATGGCTAGTTACCAACCATGGGGTTGGGGATTTTCAGATTGGGAAGGGGGAGGGAACCAAAGGAGCGATTTCTACATACAGGGCTCACTCTCATGGGGACCCACTAGATTTCTGAGTGTAGATTCTGAGTCCAGCTCCAGAACAGCCTTGTTTGCTTGGTCGGGGTAGATGTGTGAAGTGCAGTGGCTCCTAGCAAGAACCTTTGAATAATTGTGTGCGATGCTTTCCCCAAAAGGTGCTAATTCTTTCAGCCTGGGAACCACTGAGCTCCAGGTCATTCTGGCCACTGGTGTCCTGTTTGCATTCTTTGTTACTATCAATCTCCTTGTAATGTGCGTCCGGAAGAGTTAAAAGTGGCCCAGGGATAAAACCAGTGTGGGTAAGAAGCTTGATGAGATGTTAATTCAGGACTAGAAAATAAAGAAGGAATGCAGGGTGTGCTGGGGGATTTTGTAGAAAAGGGAAAAATGCTGCTTGTTAGGGAAAAAGGACAAGATGAATGTCATTCTTCCTGGGTATCCAAACCCTCACCTATGCTTGCGTGTGTGTGGTATTTTTATTTAAAGGGCTGGCTAATTGGCAAAGGCCCAGATCCACAAAGGTAATTCTGCCCCTATCATCCATTGATTTAATGTAAGTTACCCTTTTGGATTTGGGCCAAAGCTTATATTTCATTTTGGATTTTCAGAAAGTGCTGAGCACCCACCATCTGAGAACTGGGGTCCTTTACTTTTGCTCTAGTTGGGTACCCAAAATCGCTAGTCACGCATGAAAATCTAGGCTTTATTGTGTGTATTTCAGACAAGAAGCAAATTTGGTCTACTGTGTGTAAAAATATCTTCATGACGTTTTTAATTAAATGAAACCATTTATTTTATGTACGAAGCACTTCTCTTCAATGTTGGCATCAACACTGGGATAATCAGATCATTAAAGTCACTGGAAAGAGTATGAAATTGAGAAGTCTAGTTTCACACTCTTAAGTTGGGGGAAGAGCAGAGCTGTAATCGAAATAACATCAGGGTGAAAAGTCAATTAGACCTTTAAAATTCTTTAATTTTAACGACTGAAGATGTTGCTAAGAACTCAGGCAGAGGTTGTTTTTAAAATATGTGGGGCCAGATGCTCAACTGGTGTAAATCAGCATAAATCCATTGACTTCCATGGGGATACACTGAGTTTATACCAGCTGAGGATCTAACACAGGATTTTAATTTTGACAAGTGTCTCTTGAATAATGAATAGGCAGACGAGTAGATAAATCTATGAGGCAAGACAGCTCTGGGCAGCATATCAGGGGCACGGAAGCCTTTTCTCTGCTGGTAAAATCCATCAGAATTCTTGAATTACGATTATGCAGCTGATGCAACCCAGCATGGCCTCAGGGGCTTAGTTATATTTGGAGGGTCCCTTGGATAACTGAAGTGACGTCTTTAGAATTCTGCTTTGTTCCTTAGAAGCAGGGTGATCATTGGAAGCATACAAGGATATTTTTTTTTTTTTTTACCATGAGGATGAGCAAGAGGCTTTCCTGGGAACAGCCTTTCTATGGAGAGTTTCCTGAATGCTGGTAGGGCTGTCAGACTGTGGGGATGTGGGGACAATGCTTTATTTAAGATGTGCCCTGCAATGGGATAATTCCATCAATTTACTGACCTGGGTCAGAATCATGCAGTGGGCTTTTCCTGATAAAGCCCCCGAAAGGTAGGGTGAAAAGTCTGAAAGCACAAGGAGGTTCATGCTGGGAGATTTTATCCTCCTCACAGTGTGGGTGGGCTGGGTGCTGTATTGGTCATGTTTAGTTAGATACCCTCTGCAAAGCTGTCATCGTAATGGGCTCGCAGATTCCTTCTCTCCTGCCATTTAAAGCAAATCCCACATAATGTTTTCTGTGCATGTGTGCGTGCCATCCTCTAGTGATTGAACCACAGAGAGGATAAGGGACCTACTACTACCAGCAAAGCGAATTTTCCTTCAGGTCAAGTGGTTGAGGTCTATGTTTTCAGAGCTGAAGGACAAAGGTTCTAATCCCAACTCCTCTGGGGCAGGTGTTTTGTTTAGCTAGTAACAATATTGTCAGAAACCCAAAGATTTGTTATATTTCTAGTGGCACAATTGTATCAGTTGTGTTTGTTGCCGTGATGCTTTGAAAAAAGGGAGCTGGCTCTTCCCCTTGGCCACACAGCACTGTATCACTAACATGAAGTCTGTTTTATGGAGTCAAAGGGTGCTCAGATACCAGGGTGAAGTCTTGGTTGGGCTCAGACATGTGGCTGGTGTATTATGTAGGGATTGAGAAGTTGACAGTGCCAGCAGTTTGATATGAAGTTCTTCTAAAAGCAAATTAGATTCATATTTCCCTGTCATGAAGAGCAGCTGATCTGTATACGGTTCACAAATCCTTTCTTTGCTCTCTATCAATCATTGTACAAGGGCTTTGTTACTCTTTAAATTCTTCGTACTCCCTGTGGCCCCGCCACACACCTTGTTAAAACAGGATCTCAGCCAGGCCAGTCACTGTCTGGGCATTCACCATCTGGCCCCTGACCCCCTTTGTTTGGTTTCTGTTACCGCCTCATGGTGCGGCTGTGACCCCCAGCAGCTCAGAGTCTATGTCCAGAGTTCCTGGTTGCTGAAGTCACTCTTGTCAGCCTGTGTGCTTTTTGTTCAGTGAGTATCTTGCTGTACCCGGGTAGGGGGCCCAGGTGGGCTCTCAGACACACCCCAGTGAAGCTGGAGTAATAGCTTTGCCAGCACTGGAGTTCCTCTGGCTTTCCAGAGGTGCTACAGAGAGCAGAATCTAGCTCCCCGTCTCCTTGGCTCTTGGTGATGATCTCACATAGAAAGGGGAGGGTTGTGTCTGCCATGGATTCATTTTGTAGAGAAAACTGTCTTAAAGCTGCCGTTTGTCCAAAAAAGCTTTGCAGAGCCTCTGCCTTGGAAAATCCCCTGTGCACAAGGCTGGGTTCACAGCAGGGCTGATTTGGGGGTGAGAGCAGGAACCCGCCAAGCGTTAGGCCTCTGTGACCTTCTGAATCATTCCTAGTTACAGCCATGTCCCATTGAACCCCTCCATCTCGACAGCCCAGGGCTGCAGATCCCAGGTCTGTGTGCACTGAGGAATTGTCTTCAGCCAGACGAGCCAGTGCAGTGAGTGGGAGGGGAATTGCTGCTTGCCTGGGGGAGCAGTGCCCAGTCCTGGGGAGCTGGAGCGCCCTGCTCCTGGCTGCAGGGGTGGGGCTGCCGCTCACATGAGTGCTGTCTCTCTGCAGGCTCAGAAGAGATATGCCCAACAGGTGCAACACTCACTTTGACGCTGTGGCTCAGATCAGAGGCGAGGCTTTCTTCTTCAAAGGTAAGCAGCAGCTGCTTTCCGCGTAACAGCTTAGGTGACCTTTGCCAAGTCGAAGCTGCAGGTAGCTCTGCATTACACAGCTGGACTCCATTCATGCAAACTGTTCAGTCTACTCTTCTCGTTGAACCTGGTCTCCAGAAGAGGGATGGCTTTGCCAAGATGTCCGGGGCATGGAGTCAGGGTATTGGTTGCAGCACTAGGTTCACATCCAGTAGTATTGGGTTTGCTCCAGAGCTGCCTGCCAGGACTTGATTCTCATTCACACTGAGGCCACTTTACACTGTTGGGGCAGCATAAAGGGCTCTCAGAACTTTAAGACCCTCTACCTACACCCACCTTCAGGTCCTGCTGGAGCAGTATAAAGAGGCCTTGGTGTAAATGAAAGCCGTTAGGATCACCACCTGGCTCGAAACTAGTAGGATAGACATGATTTTCAAAAAGGATGCAGCAGATGTAGAAGAGACCTAGAGACGGGCGTTGGTGACAATGAAACGTGGAGAGTGACTGGCTTTGTCTACACTGCCAATTGGACGACAAAGCTTTTGTCGTTCACAGGTGCTTAAAAAAGCCTCCTGCCCCCCACCCAAAAGACAAAAGTTTTGCCATGGCAAGTGGCTGTGTAAATGGCTCATTGTCAGCAGGAGCACTCTCCTATCGACAACGCAAACCCCGCTCATAGGGAGCGGAAGTATTCTGTCCACAAAAGTGCTGACAAGCAGCATTTACACTGCCCGACCTTTAGCGACATGGCCGTGTAGACAAAGCCTAAATGAGGCCTGCTTGTTTTAGTGAGGAGGTGAATGAGGGTCGTGGTAGAGGTATACACAATACTGAATGGTAAATCAGGCACTTCTGCTTACCCAAGAACGAAGGGAAAATCCAGTGGAATTAAGAGACAATAAATTTAAACTGACACATAATTAAACTATGGAATTCACTGCTGCTCGAAGCTAAAGCGGCAAAGAATTGAATAGGATTCTAATGAATGATTAGGAATGTATGTAAACTGTAAGAACATCTGCAGTTACACTAATTGGGTGGTAAGGCCCTCAGGACTTCAGCCAATCACTGGCTGCCTGGAGCTCAGAAGAAACTTCCATTTCTTCCCCCCTTCATCCTGCCCCCAGTCATGTTTTTGCATAACTGCCCATTATGGGGGTTTTACACTTTGCTCTGAACCAGCTCTCAATGGCCACTGTTAGAGACAGGATATCATCAATGTCTGCTATGCCACTATTTGAGCTATTCAACCAGACTCTCCAGGATTTCAAAGTGCTGAACTGAAACTGGCATTTGCAGTATCAAAGTACAAATCTGGGTCCATCTGAGGATTGAGAGAACAGCCGCAGATCACTTTGACTTTTGTCCTGAATGCTTTCAACTTCCCTTTCCGCCCACGTGTCACGTTCCTGGTTCCACATGCTGTGCATGCACCATCATCCAAAGACGACAACAGACGCACAAAATTACAGTACCATCTGGTTCCATGTTTACTGAACAGTTGCTGACAGTGTATCTCCAGGGGTGACAGGCTGTCTAAGAGAATCCTGCCAGTGTCTCCTCAGCTGTGCAGAGTTCTTCTCTGCGTGGTCTCCTGGGGGTTTCTTTGCCTTTGAGGTGGAAAGGTCCCCGACTGAGGCCACTGTGATGCAATGCTTCTTCGACAATCGTTTGTCCAGAACTGACTCAACTGATCTCCTAGGGGAGAAGAAAGGCATCTCCTCACTGAGATGATAAACAGAAATCAGGAGAGTTTACAGCATCTCCACTGAAACATGTCACTACCAGGTGGAAGGAGGGAGGGCATCCAAAGAGGGAATGAACAAAAGCATTTGAAGATGCCTGTGCCACTGAGGCAGCACAAAGCAGAAGATGATGTTCACACCATGGGGCACTCTCTCTGCAGACGTCTTTTTCTTTCTCGCTCCTGCACACAGCTGCTGGCTCCAACAAGGCAGCAAGAAAGAAAGGGAGTTAGGAGAGGAGAACTAAAACGAAAAACCAAGAGAGAAATCCTCCTCATGGTTTGTTTCTGGCATATATTTGTCACGTGTGTGTTTCTTCTGGCAAAGCAAGGGCAGATTTAAAGGACCAGATCCTTGGCTGGTAGAAATCTGTATAGCTGCATTGGTATCAATTAGCCAGGTCCTCAGCTGGTGTAAATCTCCATAGCTTCAGTGATGTCAATAGGCAGGTCTGGCATAAACTGGCATAACTCCATTAATTTCAATTTGCCTTAGCTCAGGATCTCGCTCAAAAGCTATAGATTGGACTGAGGTAATTAATTATCACCTCTTGTTGGGCGGGTCCCAATTCTGAGGCAACAACTTGTCAGAACTGCATACAGAATGCCACCAAACAGTCATGTGAAACCTAAAGTAACACCGCATGGAGGCAGGTTTCTATGCAGTCCCTCCAACTGGTGCAGTTCAAATGCAGAGTGCATCGTCAGTTACCCAGAGTTCCTGTGGACTTTAATGGAATTGCAGAGTTTCAGGACTTCTGAAAATCAGACCATTGCGATTTAGGACCCTCACTTTAGGCAACCCAAGTTTTAAACTTTGGCCCACTTATATAGTGTGTACAGAAATGTTGCTAGAGGCATCCAGCGTGCTGAGAGCATTTCACAGCTGGAATCAAAACCACCAAGCATCAGAAAAAGCAGAATGCCTTCACCCACATGAGTGGGGACTTACCACGATCTCTGTGAATTGAGGGAGGTCAGGAAGGTCCATCTTAACCTTGGTTTTCATGCTTACATTTCAGTCTGCCAGGCTTGGGCTGGTCTTACATCAGGCTCTCTCACCATAAATGAAATCATTTCACTCTCTACGCTAATTACCGTTCTTGCCCAGGATGGCCTGGGGATAGTCAGATTCAGTGTGGCGTTTCTGCAGGCAGACCTGGCCACGGTGAGATGATAACATGAGCTTCGTGGGCAAATGGGAGCCATTGCATTCAGAATTCACTGCTACCTAAATTGCTACGTTTCTGTTGCTCCCGACGGCCTCTTGGAAATCAGCTTATTCCTGACTTCGAATTCAGATTGAAAACTGGCTTCTTGCAGCCGCACACCTGCTGAGCGCATCAGTAGGGAAAGAAAGAGAACTGCTAAATAATACAAAGTGGTGGGGTTTCTCCAGTTATGTCAAATTAGCACTGAGTGCTTTTAACTTTCGATACATTCCTATTAACAAAGCAATTATGCCAACCATATTTCTTCTGAAAACCATGAAAATCTGGCATATTCCAGTGCAAGCCTAATTTGAGATGCAAAGAACATCTTTATTTAATTACATGTGTTTCCATAAATGTACAACAGCCACACAGTTTGAATACTAGATTTGTAATGATCTTAAAAGAATTTGTAATTACTGCCTTTTCTAACAGTTGAATGTATTATTCAGACATAGATTTCAGTCATATAGAGCAAATAGGCAAAATGCAGCAGAAGAATAAGTATGTGATATAAATCCTTATAATTATAATTAAAAAATCACCACACTGCAGATGTTTAAGTGTTGGAGTTTTGCCTCCTGCATTATTAGGCTAAGATCCAATTTCTATAAAATTTTGAAAGTTGGTGTCACAGTCTGCCAGCTCTGTAGAAATGTCGTTGAATGTCTTGAATACAAATCTGAAGAAACGTCTTGGACCTTGCTTATTTCCCAGGGGGGATCCCTGCTATGCCAAAAGGGATATGCATAACCTCACAACAATAGCTTCTTGGGAATGAGGGTACTAGAGAGGAGACTGAGGGGAGACAGAGTAGGTAATCAGCCTGCTTCCTCCAGCTCAGAACTCATGCTATAGACATCCCAGGGGAACATGCATTCATGGAATGTGCTGCAAAACCACAGAAATTCAGGTGGAGAGTTCCAAACGTGCCTAAGGGAATTAAGTACCCAACTCCCATTGAATGGGTTTTGGTAATGTAACTGCCTGATGCACCTTTGCATATCCCAGCCTTAAACATGTTCCCCTTTCAGCAAACATTGGTTGGGATGGGAAGGGAAGATCAATGTGATTTCTTGCTGAGACCCAGTTCCTAGGGCTGATGTAGATGGGTGCAGCTTCGCTGAGGTCGCTGGAGCTGTGCCTTTTTACATCAGCAGAGAATTTGTCTCGTCGTAACATTTTGGGTGAGAAGGAGGCCACCTTCTCAATACATCTTGGAATGGTGCACAATATACATCAGTTGTGCCTCCTTTTCAGCTCTTCCTTTCTTTCTCTGTATTTTTTCTTTATTCCTCTCACTCCTCCATTCCTACCCCTTTATAAAAGCTACTGGATTTCAGATCACCTCTTCCTAGTACACAATATGGGTTGGTTGAAGAGGGTTGTGCAAAATATTCAAACACTTGGAGGTCAGAGTCATGGCAGAGCAACATACAGTAGTAGTCACTGTTTGCTAAAGCAATTGGCAGTGTGGGGAGAAGGAAAAGCTCCAGATTCTGCTATCTCTTCAGAGACTATCACTTGTTGGGCTAGTCTGTGGTCTGATCTAGCCTAGTTTTATCTGCCTCAGTACTGTTTGGTCTCAGGTGCTCAGTTGCTGGGTGGTAATGATGCTGGTACTGATGCTGAGGCAGCATATTCAGCCCTGGAGGGAAGGAGGAAATATCTCCTGTCTCTCTGCAGAATGTTCTCTGGAGCAGCACGGATGCTCTTAGCAGTAAAAGATTCATTTATCAGACAGAAGGACGGTGACTGTAATGCAGAGTCTGGAAGTGGATTTCTCCTTATGGCTCAGTGTCAGGGATATGGGAGCCATCCAAAGGATGGGGAATAAAAGAAAGCAAGTAGTTTCATAGTTCCCACCTTATGTACTTTGTTTTCTACTATCCCCGGTCTCCACCCACAGCTTTTTCCTCCTAGCAAAGGGGTGTTATGGCGTGGTTCATTAATGTCCAATCTGTATTCATCTAGGCAAGTACTTCTGGAGACTGACTCGCAATAAACACTTGGTCTCCCTCCAGCCAGCTCAGATCCACCGTTTCTGGAGGGGTCTCCCCCTCAACATGGACAGTGTGGACGCGGTGTACGAGAGAACCAATGACCACAAGATCGTGTTCTTCAAAGGTAAGAGTAAAAACATTGTTAAAGGGACCATGCATCTCTTGCTAGTATCTGTGGCTTTAGTATCTAGTAGCTTTAAACTTCCACTAGTCCTGCAGGCAAGGAGGAACTTGGTGTCTTTCAATGGAATTTGCCATGCTGGACAAATAAGCCTCAGTGTGGCAGATGAAATGTGAGGGTCCCAAGCAGGGGCGGCTCCAGGCACCAGCGCAGCAAGCGCGTGCCTGGGGCAGCAAGCCACGGGGGGTGGTGTGCCGGTCACTGTGGGAGTGACAGTGAGGCAGCCTTCAGCGGCATGCCTGTGGGAGGTCTGCTGGTCTCGCGGTTTTGGCGGTAATTCAGCGGTGGGTACGCAAAGGCGCAGGATCAGCAGATCACCCGCAGAAACGCCGACGAATCCACGTGACTGGCAGACCTCCCGCAGAAACGCCATTGAATCCGTGTGACCGGTGGACCCCCTCGCAGAAATGCCACTGAATCTGCGTGACCGGTGGACCTCCTGCAGAAACGCCACCGAAGGCTGTCTGACTGCCATGCTTGGGGCAGCAAAGAACATAGAGCCGCCCTCGGTCCCAAGTGTGCATGCTGAGGTGTTCCACTGAGCTCCTGGGTCATAAGCTGCCATGAACCCACCATTGCAAGGCTAATACATATTAGGCTGCTGTTAGAGCCAAAAAGAAACAATTATGTTTGGTTTAAAACAAAAATGAAAAAAATTCACTTTCTCAAATAGCACCAACTGGAGTAGCAAACTGCTTTTTTTTTTCTTAAACAAGTGCTACAATTCTTAGAATCATAGAATATCAGGATTGAAAGATCTCAGGACTTCATCTAGTCCAACCCCCTGCTCAAAGCAGGACCAATCCCCAACTAAATCATCCCAGCCAGGGCTTTGTCAAGCCTGACCCTAAAAACCTCTGAGGAAGGAGATTACCCCACCTCCCTAGGTAACCCATTCCAGTGCTTCACCACTCTCCTAGTGAAAATTTTTTTCCTAATATCCAACCTAAACCTCCCTTACTGCAACTTGAGACCATTACTCCTTGTTCTGTCATCTGCCACCACTGAGAACAGTCTAGATCCATCCAATTTGGAACCTCCTTTCAGGTAATTGAAAGCAGCTATCAAATCTCCCCTCACTCTTCTCTTCTGCCGACTAAATAATCCCAGTTCCCTCAGCCTCTCCTCAGAAGTCATGTGCTCTAGCCCCCGCATATTCTTTTCTTTCCCTTTATACTTCATTGAGTGAAGATGGATTTTTAATTCTTCTGCCCTAACAGGGCCTACCCTGAGCATCTTGCATGTGAAACATTCAGTGTTGTTGGAGGCACTTGGAAAAATTTGCTGGCTGTGTGCATCAGTGCCTGAGTGAGGTTATAGTAGCTAGGCTGCAGAAGGGCCCTACTAGTAGTGTTAGCTAAGGTTAGAGTTCCTTCAGCTCAAAGAGTTTTGGAGCTGAAGAGCCAGGATTCTAGCCCTGGTACCCAGCTGCATGTGATTTAGGTGAGAACTGTTTCTGTCTGCAGTGCACCAATTCATTACAGTAATTCAGTAAACTATGTTCCACCCCAGTGACTAGGCATTAGGTTCGGTTCATACTTCTGAAGTGTCCTACACGGAAGAACTAAATGTACCTCAGGCCCGTTCATTCCTGGTATTATGCCTGCTGCCAGTAGTTGCTCAGTTAGTTTGAATTTAACTAATTAGCAATTTCCCACACGCAAAACTGTGGCTGTGCCTCCCTTGTGTAATTACTGCACCCAGCACTGAAACTGGGTCTGTGGTGCTTTTTAGGGAGCTGGTCTACTGGATAACTCGAAAAGGAGCAGCTGTGCTAAGCTTCTCTTGGTTGGAAATTGCTTTTTGCATCTATAATGTCCCACTTTGTGTGTGATAAATTATTGATTTCGGAAGTGCTGAATCGTAGAGGTGAGGCTGCAGAAATGGATTATCCTCAGTAATGGATCCCACACACACTTCTGCACCCATTAAAGCTTTTAAGGCCTCCCACATACTGCCGAAGCATTATTTTCTCAGATGGAGAAATCCAAAATGTCCGCCATATACTCCTCGAGGACCCTGCCAAACCACACGGCTATTGAAAGAACAATATCAGAGAGGCAAACAATCCATAGGTCCAATTATAGATTCTGGGCCAGATTCACTCCTCTGAGCGCAGGGCTTGCAGTTTGTACCCTCTGTGCACATAGGAGCAGCTGCGCTAGGGCATGGTCTGCATGGATTCCCCTCTGGGAGAGCAGCCAAATACTATGGTAATGGAGGCCATATAAGTACCCAGGACCAGCGCTAGTGTTTTCAGCGCCCTAGGCGCACAGCCATTTCGCCGCCCCGCACGCTGGTCCCGCGGCTCCGGTGGAGCTGCCGCAGTCGTGCCTCCGGAGGGTCCGCCGGTCCGCGGCTCTGGTGGAGCTGCCACAGGCTTGCCTGTGGGAGGTCCACTGGAGCCATGGGAGCAGCGGACCATCCACAGGAATGCCTGCGGCAGCTCCACTGGAGCCGCGGGACCAGGGGTCCCTCCACAGGCACAACTGCGGCAGGTCCACTGGAGCCGCCTGCCGCCCCGCCCCCCCCCCCAGCAAAATGCCGCCCCTCAATAATCCTGGGGCCCTAGGCGATTGCCTCGGCCACCTAAATGGAAGCGCCGGCCCTGTAAGTACCCAAGATAGATAGATCTCTTGAGACGCCATGTGCCCTTCCTACCACATGTGCAGGTCTTTCAAATCTAACCGAATGAATGCACAGAAACTTGGGAGAGTCGCCTACAAAAGTGGTGCGTACATGCGTTAGTGTTAAAAGATGAATTACAGACAAAACTTCTCCATTGGCCCTCGAAAGCTGTGTGTGACTTTTTTATTTCGAACAGTTATTGTGTGGAAATCAAAGGGGATGACGGGGTGGGAAATTAAATGGCATAACCGCAGATGACTAGCCTCAGACTATACAGCAGAGTCAACATGTCTGTGTCCTGGAACCTTATGCCCCCAGCCGCAAAATAGCAAAGGCTGGCTGTATCCAAGTGGCAGTTTGACACAAGCAGCATTTTCCACAAGAAGCAGATTCCTCAGCAGGTTGTTGTTTTTGTAGTTTCCTTTCTGGAGTGCCGTGAATTCGAATCTAGGGATTGTCACAGCAGCAGATCATGGAGTGTCACCTGAAGCAGAATTGATATTTCTACCTGCCTATTTCCTCTCTGCAGGAGACAGATACTGGGTGTTCAAAGACAATAACGTGGAGGAAGGATACCCTCGGCCAATTTCGGATTTTGGCTTGCCACCGGGAGGCATCGACGCTGCTTTTTCCTGGGCCCACAATGACAAGACTTATTTCTTTAAGGACAGTCTCTACTGGCGCTATGATGACCATGAGCGGAGGATGGATCCCGGCTATCCTTCCGAGACCACTTTGTGGAAGGGGATTCCAAGCATGTTAGATGATGCAATGAGATGGTCAGATGGTGAGTCAGTGCTAGCTTAGCAGAGTTCGGTTTTGGGTTTTTTTAACCTAAGGCCTTGTCTTTACTCAAAAGTGTTGTGGCTTTAACTAGACCAGCATAGTTAAATTGGAGACAAAACAAAGGCATTAGTGCAGACACAGTTATACTAGTATAAAAGCGCTTATGCCCATGTAGCTTATTCTCTTTCAGTAATGGAAAATAAGCGATAGCAATATAAAGTGTCTTATCCCAGTGTAGCTGCATCTACAATAGGGCTTTTACCAGCATAACTATTCTGGCAAACAAAAATCACATCCCTTACCAACATAATTATGTCAGTAAAACTTTTAAAGTGTAGACGGGACCTAACACGCTATTCCAGCAGTGTTGCACCATTATCACTGGAGTTCTCATGAGACCTTGTGAGTACAGCTGTGAAATCTCACCATGATGCAGTTTTACTCAATGAGAGACAGAGATGTTATCACAAAAATCTTGTGGTCAGTCTTGCAAGTTATTGCTCAGTAACTGGACAAGGAAGACCTTGTGTGGGAGACCTCAGAGGTAAAACCCCAGTAAGATATGTTGAGGACACTCTGCTCTCTGTCAAAACTGTGCTGTATGCATACATTAGTATCAATACCACATGATATTAAAGGACATGGGGCTTTGGACATAACAATAAATTCCTGATCACTTTTATCATCTCAGGACATTTTTGCAAAAGTGGAGCATGTGTTCCAGCATCCTAGACAAATTCCAGGGAAGGTAACTCTGTTCTGCTACCCCCATTCCACTGGTGCTTTGATAGGATAGGAGATTCTTCTCATTTTTTGCACTGCCAGTCTGGAGTATGTCTAGACTCCGAGCTGAGGGTGACACTCCCAGCTCCAGGAGGCACATCAACATATAGGCCCTTCTGTCAAGTTAGACGTGTGAGGCTTTGCTCATCTTCCTCCCCGACCATAACTGGGACTTTGGCACCATGACTGGTGAGTCGTGCATGAGGCAGACCCCCCCGACTTGGCCACTGTAGTAGCATAGGCTAAAAGCCATCCCTGTAAGCAAACAGGTAGCACCATGTCCCTGCCTACTGTGCTGTCGTGAACAGGTGCAAGTGGACAAAAGCTCCATTACTCCTGGTGGAGTTGTGTTTGCTTCCATCAGCTCAGTAACAGGACGTGTATCGCTGCTTGATGTGTAAAGTATGTCTAATAAGTAGCTGTTACTGCTGTGTCCAGCTGGGTGTGCTGCCATGGAGACTAGTGACAGAGAGCCCCTCCCAGAGTTCATACCTGCTAACCCTACATGTCTTTTTTTTTTTCTTCCCAGGTGCAACCTATTTCTTCAGGGGCAAGGAGTACTGGAAAGTGTTGGACAATGACTTGGAAGCAGAACCTGGTTACCCTCAGTCCATCGCCAGAGACTGGCTGGTGTGCGGTGATATGCAGTCTGATTCTCCAGACTCGTCAGGGAGCAGCAGGACTGGGGCACGCTCGAATCAAGGGCAGCACGATGAGAGCCGTTCGGAAAATGGCTACGAGGTCTGCTCATGCACCTCCTCCTCCTCAGATTCCCTCTCGGCCCGCCTGGCGCTCAGACTCTCAGCAAGCCTTGTGCTAGCAAGCGTGTGGACAGCAGCAGTGGCTTGTGCAGCACTATGACATCCAGTAACATGGACGAGAAGACGTTGCGGTGCTTCAGGGACTGGTGGTGGATAGAATCACACCATGCTACACTGTTACAGCTGAAACAAACATGCCTAGGAACATGGCAGCGAAGGTTTCAAGTTCTCCATGAGAAGTGAACTGGGTTTATTTTTATTTTTTAGTTAAAGATCTGATAATGGACTGTGGGTTCTGCACCTTCTTATTCCCCCAGCCAGCTAAAGAATAAAGACGTTGCTGAATATTAGTTACAAAGGTTCCATAGAGATGTAACACTCAGGGTGTGTAAGAACTGCCAAGTGGAGAAGGCCTGGATACATTGAAAGGCAACTCTGGTTTCATGAAAACAGACCAGATAGTGGTGAAACCCCATTGTTATTCCAGGAATAAAAGCAGCCCTGTTGTAAGGCTGTGGGAGAGATACAACAGCTGTGCTGACATTCAGTAATGTAACATGCATCTTGAATGGATGTATGAGATAGAATGGCATCCTGACTGCACTGGGCTTGACTGCAAAGTGGTACATTTCACAAACAAATCTACGCTGCCAGCTGATGTCAAGCTAACTCATGCCAGTTTCTATAGATCAGAAACATATTTGCCTTTATAAAGGACGTGAAGGTCACCTTTGATTCCAGATGTTTAAATGTAAGGGCTTCTCTGTTAAATCTTGGCCATACAAACATAGATACCATGGTCAGCAGCCGGTATCAATCCCCCCTTATCTTGACTGCTCGAGCTAGAGTAGCTTTTTCAGCTCTGAGCAAGTAGCAGGCTGTTATAAGCACTGAGTGCAGTCATTCGACTGAGATAGTTACACACACGAAGCCAGTGTAATCCACATGCATCTAACTTTTCTGCTCCCGTAAATTCTATTGTAGATGTATTTCATGATTGATCACTGTATACAAAAATCACATTCGTTTAAGGCTTCCTTTGAAGGGTCTGTGAGGGACTAAACTTTGAATTGTGGATGCACGCGCTAGTTTTAAATGTATTTTCAAATAGCAGGTTCTGCTTTTTGGATGGCTTCTTATATCAGCCAGATGCCATTATGATACCATCGGTTGTGAATCAGTTATTCTATATGCCACTGTCACTGTTTAATTTGGCACCATGAAATACAGTAAGGGAGAAGGAAGGGGATTAATTGTTTTAAAGTGGGGATCTTGCTCTGTAAAAATGACATGACAAAATTCCATGTTTGTCTCTCTTTCATTTATAGATCCAGTTTGCTCGGTTCACAGGTAAAAAGATGGTTTTCTAACTGTCCCCAAACTCTACATGGGATCAGAGAGTAAAGCTAGGTTCTTTCTGGCTCCTGGACCAACACTTGTCCCCCTGGCTCAGAGGAAGTGTATTATAGATGTACATATGTGGGGCTCCTATGGTTGGTTGAAATGGTTTAAATTTCACACGTTCCATCAAAAATGTTATTGGAATTTTGAGCCAAAAAAGAGTGAAAGATGTTCAGTGAAATCTTCACAAAACTTCTCTCCCCTCTTTCCCACCCCTCACATACGTTAGACAAACTTTAGAGCTAGCTGAAATTTCTAATATATGGATGCTTGATTAAGTTTATAAGAACTTGAAGACTGGATGAAATTTCAAAATTCAAAAATAATGATGAAAAACTTTTTCACCATTTTTTCCTTCAGTTTCTTTTACCTGTTCTAGTTGCACCTTACCTCCATGTTGAGATCATGGTTCTCCTTTGAGTGAGTGTGTACTGTGTACATTGCAGTGATAGTGTGTGCATCCAGTGTACTTGAGTTGGGAGGCACGTGTGCTTGTGTACATGCACGCATGCCATCAATGGAATGTATATGTACACAACATGTCTTGAAGGACAACAGTTACTGTACAGGTAAATAACCCCTTCTTCCTGGTGGTGATATGTGAGTAAGAAGGAGCCAGCTTGACTCTCAGATCCAAGGAGAACTTGAAGGGCCACTAGATTTTAAAAAATCCTTTAAACTGTAAACTGAGAAACTTTGGTGTTGAATTACACTGCTTGGAAACCCCCTCCCCCCCCAAAAAAAAATTGTGATCAACTATTTCACTGGGGGAAAGTGGGGGTTGGGACCCAAAACAATGTGTTAAAAATTAGAAATTTTCCACTGGCCCTAAGTCTGGAGCCAGTGAAAGACAGTCACCATGGAATCCTGCATTGTCAATTTTCAGAGTAAAACACTTTTAAGGGAGCCATTTTCAAAAGGGCCAAGCCCTGGCCTACCTCTGTTCCCACTGAGATCAACATTGAAAATTGCTCTTGAAAATCCACCGAAGAGCCTCTTCGATGATATTTCCTGGAAGAGACTCTTCATTGAAAAAAACCAAAAAAGCAAAAAGTAGCACTAGTTTCCTCTAACTTCCAGATAAATTTAAATGATGAAACATCTCTTGCAAAGTCTTTTGGTCATCGGCCTTTCTCTCTCCCCCTTCCCATGTGGATCACGTTGACAAGTAATTCTTCTCTTCATACTAGCCACTATGGTGGCACTGAATGGGCTGGTGTCTTTTGGTAGCCTAACGGAAGCTAGATAAGGAATCTAAATGGTGACTCTCACACACTTGGTGCCATTTTGGGGCAAGTGAGTGTAGTGTTAAATGGGTTATATTAACTCTTTCAGGGCTTCAGGGAATGGTGTGGCTTGCGGGGAGCAAAGTCCACACAGCTACACCAGATTGTTTAGTTCTTGGTGGTTTTACTGTGGTAAGTCCCTCAGCAAAGGTTCTTCAGCAGAGTAGGCAGTCACAGGATAAGAGGGAAGGTCCTCTCACGGATCGGTAACTGATTCAAAGATAAGAAACAAAGGGTAGGACTAAATGGTCGGTTTTCACAGAGGAGAGGGGTAAATAGCAGGGTCTCCCCAAGAGTTTGTACTGGGACCTGTTGCTGTTCAACATATTCATAAATGATCTGGAGAAAGGGGTGAACAATGAGGCAGCAAACTTTGCAGACGATACAAAGTTACTCAAGGTAGTTCAGTCCAAACCTGACTATGAAGAGCTACAAAGGGATCTCATGAAACTGGGTGACTGGGCAACCAACTGGCAGATGAAATTCAATATTGATAAGTGCAAAGTAATAAACAACGGAAAACATATTCTCAACTATCCATACAAAATGATAGGGATCTAAATTAACTGTTACCATTCAAGACAGAGATCTTGGAGTCATTGTGGATAGTTCTTTGAAAACGTCCACTTGATGTTCAGTCACGAAAGCTTGGAAAAGGGATAGATAATAAAACAGAAACTATCATAAAACTGTTATATAAATCCATGGTACACCCACACCTTGAATACTGCATGCAGTTCTGGTCACCCCATTGCAAAAAAGATACATTCAAATTGGAAAAGGTGTTGAGATGGGGAACAGAAATGATTAGAGGGGTGGAACAACTTCCATACAAGACTGGGACTGTTCAGTTTAGAAAAGAGATGGGGGAGGGGAAGAGATGATAGAGATCTATAAAGTCATCACCGATATGTAGAAAGCGAATAAGTGCTGTTTGCCCCTTCACATAACACACGAACTAAGGGTCACACAATTAAATTAATAGGCTGTAGGTTTAAAACAAGATAAGAAAGTCCTCCTTCACACAACGCACTGTCAACCTGTGGAACTCATTGCTAGGGGATGTTGTAAGGGCCAGAAGTATAACTGAGTTCAAAAAAGCATTAGATAACTTCATGGAGAACATGTCCATCAATGGCTATTAGCCAAGTTGGTCAGGGATGCAACCCCATGTGCTGGGTGTCCCTAAGCCTCCAACTGCCAGAAGCATCCACGACTGGCCATCAGAGACAGGATACTGGGCTACATGGACCATGGATCTGACCCAGTATGACCATTCTTATGTTCTTAAGTCCATTTCCCTGGGTGTACACTGAGCAGCTGAGGGCACCTAAAGGGACTGAATTAGATCCAGAGCTGGTAAACAATTCCACACCCAAAGAGCTGTCAAAATGGTGTTGCTACTGTAATTCAGCAGCTGCTAATGGACCCTGAAGGTGTGGGTTTGCCAGCAGCTGCTAGTACATGTTATGTTTCTCTGCCCAGCACATGCAGCATGGAGTTTATTAAAAGCCATCACAAAAATCACTCCCCTCCTCCCCAAATGCCAGGCCTCGGTTAATAGCATGACACAGGGACTCGGAAGCAGGCTGCAGCATCCGTTTGGGCTCACATTGTAACACTTGATCTTTGCAACATTGCTGCTGCTCTGGTCACATCCCAGTCTGGGGCTGCTGCAGAAGGAGAACAAAAAAAACCCGCCTTGATCAGACCAGACTAGCATGTAATATGGGCTGGAAATTGTAATCGACAAGCTTGGGAGGCTCTGTGAGGGCTGCTTCTGCTGCAGAGCCACAATGAAAGGCTCATTTCCTTCACAGCAGGAGGCTCCTTTGGTTCACTCGAGCCACAGCCCCGAAGCCACTTTGTTTTTGATCTTGCTAGGCACTGATGGGCCATTGCTTTCTGAATTACCAACCACATTTGTTTTGAAAGTGCCAGTCCCATTAGTCTGCACCTCCTGTGGTTAGCTGGTGGCTAGTGCTACAGCAAGGTTCAGGTGGAGCATAACTGTATAGAGCTGCTGGTGTTTCGCCATCACAAAGATCTTAACTTTGCTGGGAGGAGACCTCCTGGTTTGCAGACTTCCTTGAGCTAGCGTTGCTATTTCCCCTTCCCTCCCTCCCTCCCCCCCCCCCGGCCCTTTGGGGCTGGGTGCAAATACCATTGGAAAATCGACGGGAGTCTTGGATCAGACTCCCATGGAGCTATGTTGGGTGCCTTTTTCTAGAGTGGGAACAGGACACAATTGCATCCTGACAAATTTAAAAAAAAAAGCAAATGGTCACCTTATGTTTGCCCATCTACTGTTTGCATTTTTAAGTGTTCACAGTGATTTGCAAAATGGGACTGTTTTTAGGACATTATAATGCAGTGTGATTTTACAGGACACTGGATGTGAACACGTTTCATGGAAACCTCTTGTTAAACCATTAAATATCCTTTTTAAAAAAAAATGTGTGTGGTGGGTCCCTCTGTCAGGTAAGGTCGTCTCTGAAATGTCGTTCCTTAGGAAGGACTTCTCCCCTCAGATGGATTCTGCACCATCTCTTTCTGTGGGGCTGCGCTAAAGCCCACGGGTTCTCATAGATTCATAGATTATTCTTCAAGTGATGGTCCCTCTGATGGGTGCCCCCCCAGGGTGCCACCTGATGTTCTGGGGTACCACTGAACCTGCCTGTTCCACCAGCCTGGGCTTCCTTACCCAGTCCTGCTGAGCCAGGCCCTCAAGCCTCCTCCAACACAGACGCAGGTAGCAACCCGAGGGGGGAGGGGTCAACCTGTGACAGTGGCGTAGTCGGCAGGACAGTGTAAGGGAGCCCAGGCTGGTGGAACAGGTAGGCTCAGTGGTACCTCAGTACATCAGATGACACCCTGAGGGGATGAGAGAAGGACCCATCACAGTCCCTATGTGTATTCCACCCATGCATGGTATTTGCCTGAGTCTGGAAGCATTTTCTAGCAGTGTCTGTTGACCTGCACATGCATAGTGAGTCTCCTCATGCTCTCAGCTGAGGGTATAAGAGAGTGTGGTGGCTGCCACTCCATTTGTGTCATACTGCCGCATGGCCTGGGTTGGAGCCCCCTGTTCCTCTCCCTCTTAGTCTGCTAAGAGGGTTATTCCTGCTTGTAGATATTGTGTAGAGAGTTTTAATAGTTTTAGGGTTTAAGTTGTACAGTAATAGCATAGTGGTAGCACAGACAGAAGTGATGTACCAGCCTGCACCAGGAAAACCTAACATAGAGCCTACTATCAGAGTATCAGAGGGGTAGCCATGTTAGTCTGGATCTGTAAAAGCAGCAAAGAGTCCTGTGGCATCTTATAGACTAACAGACGTTTTGGAGCATGAGCTTTCGTGGGTAAATATATGCATCTGACGAAGTGGGTATTCACCCACGAAAGCTCATGCTCCAAAATGTCTGTTAGTCTATAAGGTGCCACAGGACTCTTTGCTGCTTTTACTATCATAGTGAATGTCCAAACCCTCCAGGCAGTGGACAAGTTCACCTACCTTGGCAGTACACTGTCAGGTGCAGTCACATTGATAATGAAACAAACAGCAGAATTGCCGAAGCAAGTGTGGCCTTTGGCAGAGTATGTGCAAATGTGTCAGAGTGCAGGTCTTTGAGGCCACATTTCTAGCCGTCATGAAGCTCCACTCTCATTAATGTGATCTTCAGACATGACCACAGGATTACGGAAGATCACTGGAGGCTGGTAATGGGATACTTCTTGGTCACTGGTTCAAATGCAGACAGGGTCAGTGAGGACTGAAAACGGTTACCTGCTGACAGCTGTACAGTAGCTGATGTGAAAGGAGCTAGTGGTCACAGGCCAGTTCTTTGTGAGCAGATGGCCACAGCACCAAAGTAACATAATTAGCACCCTCGTTGGCCGGCGGAGAAGCCAAAATTTCACCCTGAGTGAGCAGAGATCTGCACAGTGTGGGGAGCCCTTATGAAGTGGAGCAGAGGCATAGCGATGGGAAAGCTATGTGGCCACTTTTCCTATTACATGCATAAATCGAGAATGTCAGGGCCAGATTTGGGTCCCGCACACGTCCCCTGTATATCACTATAGTGGCCATAATGGAGGGGCTGCAACAACCCAGGGAATTACTCCCCCAGTGCAGGTAGTGCTGTCCTGTGCTGCTCCGTCTCACCGTCCTGAGTGTAGGGCCATGCTGGGAGCATGGCCACAGTGCTGGGATGACGGTCATTCTGGGCTATAGAGCGTAGACTAGAATGCTATTAGGTGGAGACGCTCTGAGGCCTGCCCTATTTATGCCAGGGGCTGTACTGGCCCCCAGGTCAGGCAGAAGCCAAGCTGCGCAATGATGGTTTAAAACTATCTCGCCACTGGACTGCACCATCTTTGTGTAAGCTCTCTGGAGGCGCAGCCCAGACATCAGTGCTCTCACTCCAGCACCTGCACTATACACTCACTTTAAAACAGGGGGTCTCAAACTGGGGGGCAGGAGGGTCATGAGGTTATTACATGGGGGGGGTGTCACAAGTTGTCAGCCTCCACCCCAAACCACACGTTAGCACCAGCATTATTAATAGTGTTAAATATATAAAATAGTGTTTTTAATTGCTAATTGGGGGTCGCCCTCAGAGGGTTGTTTGTGAAAGGGGTCACCAGTACAAAAGTTTGAGAACCACTGCTTTAAAACAGACATTTGGTTGTTTAATGATGGAGGCCCTTCATGTCAGATGGAATGGATCCCCTTAAAGCGACACCCCTTGACAGACTCAAGATGCCTTTAGAGGGTCGTGACCGAGTGGGCCAAAGCTACCCTTTGGAGTTGGATGTGGCGCTGTTATTATTTGTGTGCAAAAGTGCTCGGTGCATTACTAGTCACAAAACGAAGCCAGAGCCTGCCCAGAACAAAGCCAAGGCAATGGTGGGCAGCGAGGGCCAAAAGAAGGAATAACTCAGAGGGTTTTCTCCTTTTTATTTCAGTTCTTTGTTAGATTCACTTCTTGTGAGCCTTGTGGAAGAAGTGAACCTTATAGAGGGACTTGCATGTGGGGAAGGACTGGGTGAAATCCCCACATGAAGGATTTGCTGGCAGGTAAATAGTGCAATGCCATGCTCCTATCTAGGACTTTCTATTTGTAGATATCCATGTATTTCACACAAGTATTAGTAGCTTCATTTTAGAGCTAGGGAAACTGAGGCACTGTTGGCTTGCCCTAAGTCACCCAGCAGGCCAGTGTCACAATTAGGAATAGAGCCTAGATCTCCTGAGTCCAAACCCAGTGCCCTGACCACTGAACAACCCCATCACCGGTAAATACGTTCTCCCATTTAACGGCATCTTTTTCAAATGGCAAATACTTCACTTGATTTAAAATGCGTGTTAAACAAATTCATGCCATTCACAAAAGTGCACTGGAGCCTTAATGAGCCACCTGCCACTAGCTGAGAATGGGATCATTACACGCTGCAGTTTTGAGAATAATTGCACGTTTATCGCAGTTTGATGCGGGAACACACCTGGCATCCCATGCCCAGGAATTCTGACCATTTCCTGTAACGCCACATGGGGGCAGCAGAGACAGCGTTATGCACTTAATGACTGTTAAATTGCTCTGTAGTCTGTGGGAGGAAAAAGTCTTTTAACAATATAGAAGTAATGAGTTGGACTACACAGAGCCTCATAGGTACTTGGGTGCTTAAGGAGTTAGGCACCTAAATAACTTTGCGGCTCTGGGCCTGAATGCAGTGAACCAAAGAAATATGTTTGTTTGCAGGAGGGAGTGAGGATGTGTTTTTTTACCCATGAAAGCTTATGCCCAAATAAATGTTAGTCTTTAAGGTGCCAGCAGACTCGTTGTTTCTGAGGATTTCATAAGGCTTTTTAGCAAGAATTTAACACTAAACAAATTGTTCGTCAGATGCTCTGCTTCCTGGGACACTGGGTTGATCCCTGCAAATGAAATCTACCAATTAGATCTGGAATAAGAATCATGGAATACATTAATATTTCTTTTTTGCTATCATGTCAAAATGTTTTTTTACTATTAAAAAAAGAACCAGAGAAACCTACTGTATAACGTATTTGTCCCCTTAGCAATTAGCTGGGTCACAGCCTGGAGCTTTGTGATGTTGGAAATATACCATTTTGGGGTGTTACATTATTTTAATAATTTAGTGTTGCTGTCGTGTGTTCCCAAGTGATCTAAGAGATAGCTTTATTCAGCCAATGCCCATTCATTTTGGATGGAAGCTGGGACTCCCAATCCCTTAAGCAGTTTTCTAAACTTCAGCCCACCACACTCTCCCTTAATACAAGAGCTTTCATCCCTCATTTGCTTATTTGTCAGCTCAGCTAGCATCTAACATTGAGACGCTAATGGATGTAATTGGACACAGAGAGCTGGGATGAGACTTTTTTTAATTTGATGGTTCGTCATGTGACATGACTCAGTGGTACAAAAGGCTAATGACCCACCTTTCCCAGAGGGCAGTAACTTCTGGTCTCTGCTCCAGAGAGCTGGGGGAAGGGCTAGTTATCATGGCAATGAGTTTTAAGAACTTTTATTTCAGTGAAAACAATTTTTTTTGTCATCTAGTTTAAGAGAAAGTTCCCTTGTCTGGTTCTGAGTCCAACTAGCAACTGCCCTGGACTTTAGCTGAGAGCTGGAATGTGAAAGTGACTAGGCATAATAGCCCTTGTTTAAGGGTGGAGGCAGCCAGTCTTTGTCATTGGCTGTGCTGAATGAAATGCAGCCATTTAAGCAAACAGCATCAAGGCTAGAAATGAGTTAGGCAGTTAAATTGCTCCTGGCTCTCTAGTCAGAGGTGCCAATTCAACCCATTGTAGGATGCCATATACCAGAGCCAGCAGGTTTTTGTCTCAGGACTTCAGTCAATTGGGGTTTTCACGGATTTTTGTTGTGCTGAAAAGCTCTTGCCCAGCTTTGCAGCCCACCCTGCCCTGTTAAGGTCACAACTTGCTTGGCCTGCCACCCTCTGTTCTCACAGCTGCCCCAGAACCCTCCTTCCTCTTTAAAGTTCTCTGGAAGGGAGCAGTACCCCAGGGGCCTGTACTCTCCCTACAGAGGAGCCTATAACCCAGCTTCCAGGCCCACTGCTGCTATTAGGAGCAGGAGACCTCCTGACTGAGGGTGGCAGAAGGGCAGGGGAGGCTTTCCCCCTCCTAGAAGATTCCCTGTAAGCTTGACAAGGGCAGAGGGTCTCCTAGGCAGCTCCTAGGTGACTCCCTGAAGCTCCGAGGATGGGAAGGAGCTGCTGTCTCTCAAGGAGGCACTGGAATAGAAGCGTGGGGGGATGACAGGCCACTCAGAAGACATCAAAGGTAAGGGGGTGAGGTGTTGTACAGGGGAAGGGGAGTATCTCTTGGGAAAGGCAGGAGAGGGAGTTGAAGCTGGATGATCCTATTGGTGACCCTAGGCCGAGCTTTGGGCTCTCATCAGGGTTCGCTTAGAGTAGGCTACACTCTTTGGGGTGTGTCTCTGTGGAGTGCCTAGTGCAATGTTTTTGTTGAGTACCTAGCACCACCGGGTGTTACCATAAAACTATTAATAGAGCTGAGCCCAAAACCCCTTATTTCAGCTTATTTCTGGTTTTCAGACCCCTCAACCCACTGACCACTTTGCCCTTCTCCATGTAAACAATGAACCCCCCAGCCTAGGCACTTGGTTCATTGCAAACATTTTGCCTGGCCCTAATGCTGAACAATAGCAGCACAGCATTTTTAATCTTGATCGTGTCCCTTTCTCAACAATGTATGAATTATTAGCTAGTTTTATCAGGACTCCTGCTCGCCCCTGCAGAAACAAGGCTCAGCCTCTTAGAAATAACTGGGTAACGTGGGGTCAGCAAGAGCAAAGTGCCGCACAATGAGACAGCTTTGCTGTAGAGAGGAAAAAAGAGTTTGCAAACTTTGCACAGAGTTGCATCAGGGTTCAGGGGTACATGCTGCACAATGTGTGGTAACTTGTGAGCAGCCTTTATGTGATGAAATGCAGACTCCAGGAAAGTCCTCTTCATTTTGCATATGCCAAACCAAACATGGCATGAGCTCCAGAAAATAGGTATGTCCAGGGAACTTGGAAATGAAAAGGTCTCTCTCGCTTTGCACCAAAAGCCTGAAAATCATTTATGCCCAATTCAAAACAAGAGATTTTTGGAAGGGAAACAAAGTTTTGGCAAGTTGTTTGCATGCATGATCCATGCAGAAATGAGTAAAAAGGGAAATTTTCATGATAAATTTCAGCTAAAGAGCAGAAAGGTA
Source organism: Gopherus flavomarginatus (assembly GCF_025201925.1). Classification (NCBI taxonomy): domain Eukaryota; kingdom Metazoa; phylum Chordata; order Testudines; family Testudinidae; genus Gopherus; species Gopherus flavomarginatus. Next base: position 20,329,964 of record NC_066631.1, on the reverse strand, counting down.
ACAAACACCTCTATGGAGTGGTGGCCATACTGTGCTTTCATTCACAGGGAGGAAGGGCTGCGTTATAATCAAGCTACAATTCAGGCAGTGACAATGCATGTTCCCCTTGGCTAACCCAGCTGATATGTCCTCACCCTGATCTGGAAGAATGAAAAGGAAGTTCAGGCTTCATGATTCTCTCTCTCTCTTGGGTCTTCTATCAGGAAATATTAAGCTATGCTGGTTGTAGCCCTGGGGTTTTCCTGATGTGGACACTTGCCCATTAGGACTTGCCCTGAGGCACCAAACTCATTTCACTCGCCATAAACCACCAACAAGCACTTAGACGATGATACATTATGGCCCCTGTTCTAGTGTGCTTGCTGGTCAACAGCACAGTGCTCAGCTGCACTGAAAACATGCTTGGAAGAAATGCTGGAAAAATGTAAATGTTTGGCAGCAGTGCTGCACAACACAGCTGGCTTTTTCTCTCAAGGCACCAGTGTTCCAGGGGACAACCTCCCACCCTTTGTACCTCCCTGTCTTATAGTGGAAGTGGTAGTCAGAGAATAAGTATAGGCCTGGGAGTCAGGACACCTGTGTTCCATTCCTAATTTTACCACTGACTTGCTCCGTGGCCTCTCTCCTGTCACTTAACTTCTCTTTAACCTTGGTGCGCTTGTCTGTAAAATGGGTTAGGTAAAACTTGCCAACCTGTAGTGGATGCTGTATGCTTTAATGTTTCTGTAGGGGATAAAAGGTGCACTGAGGTCACAGATCCATAGGACTTGTGCTATGCCCCAGCTTTTAAACTTGGAGGAACCCCTTCAGTCTGTCAGACCCACCAGGGGTCCTACTATTCCGTAAGGGTCTGTCACGCAGCCTCAATACCTCCAAGACTGAGCCTCTGGGCTCCAGGGTTCCTGTTTCACACCATGAGCTCTGCCCAGCGAGTCCAGCTAAGAGACTCACAGTCAGAGACGTGTATGTTCTTCAGGGACCAGTGCACCTCAGCCAGTATTTGCAGTGACTTCAGGCAGCCTTTTTCCAAACAGAGTAGGGTTTATTAGTCAACTGTCACAGAGCAGCGGGAAGTCCTTCAGTTAGCATGGAGAACTAAAGGTTACGATACAATCTGTTCTGGCCATGCCACTGTTCCACCCAGCCAAGCTGCTCTGGGCTCCATTCCTGGCCCCCTCCCTCTGTCTCTTTGTCAGTCCAAGGTGAGAGCTTCATCTCTCTCCAAAGGGAAGCCCTTATCCCAGCCACCTGACACCTCTCCCCTTTGTTCTCAGGCTGGGGCTTTTGCTTCTCTCCCCCACCAAGAGGTGGGGCAACATCTCCTCCTCCTGGTTTGTTGATTGCTAGGTGTGAGTGGCTTGGCTGTTGGGGTTCCTGTCATTTTTTTGGACTCCATGGGGTTGGTTTTAGCCAGTCCTTTAATGACCCATTCATTCCACCCCACACAGCTTCATGACACACCCACCTCATGTCCTTGCTCTGCCCAAATAAACCATTTAGCACTGGGAAGCAATGCAAAGTACAGAGGGAAACTGAGGCACACATAGGCTTCATAAAAATATTACAGAAAATCTCCACTTCCTCACACAGCATGTGAAGGCAAAGCACTGGGCTTTCAAGGGAGCCTCAGGGAGGCGGGTGCCTAATCATCATGAAATCTGGGCACTTAGATTCCTTTATGAAAATTCTGGCCTAGATATTTGGAAGCCCATATGTGCCCCCTGCATGCTGGGTCCTGTGATCTCTCACTCCAAGCACTGGCCACTGGAGAGAGGGCCATGAGGAATACCTTTCATTTGTCCACCACAGCACTGGAAAATCATTGAAAAAAACTTATAAACTACACCCCTGCCTATTCCAGGAGAAACAAATACGATTTTACTTGGCTATCGCGTGGGGGAAGGGAGGGAGCACCATGCCCCAGGTGAGTGGAGTTTTGCAAGGCTAATATGCATCATATACTGAAATGTAAACACCAATCACTGAAACATATGGCTGATGTTTGGTCCCCAGTGGCCACTCTGACTCCAGGAAACTTTCTTTCTAGCAGCTCCCCATTTCCTCCCCCCACTGCACACCGACGCAGGCTTGTTGCTGCTCTAGGAAGCCTGCCTCGAAATATTTTCATTCTAGCAGCATGAGGCACCAAGGCTGGCATGTTATTCTTAACCTTGGGTTGAGGAAGGTAGCGGTGATGTAATGGAAGAACTTTGTCATGCTGCAAACCTTTACCGTCTGTCATTACCAGGTTTGAAATAGGGCTCGTCTGTCAACTTCCCAAGCATGAGCAGCATGGTCTCTTTCAAAACTCTCAAAACTTTGTTTCCACAAAGGCGAGTGCCGGCAGAGTCTCTGGTCAGCTGATCGGTCACTGGCATGAGCTGGTTTTCCCTGGCAGCACAAAGCAACCTTTTCCATCAATTGCAGAGTCCAGGCTGAGTATCCCATACGTGGTCCTGCCAGGAGTCACCACAGGCTTCTGTACTTCCCATATTATTGTAACCACACCACTGCGCCATTCTGCCAGCCATTTTGGTCTAGACAAAATTAAGCGATTGTCACTGCACTGACTGACGTGTTTACTGCTCCCATATGAGGCCATCCAAGCATAACGTGTCTCCTTCCAGGAGAATCTGAAGAATGACTCTTGGGTGGGGACTGCCTTCACAAGTTTCTGCCAGAAGATGTTCAGTACTCCTAATCCATTGGTGATTCATGCGTTGGCAGGTTCGGCAAGCTGAACTGCCCTGACAAATTTGTGAAGATGCCACCTTACAAGGTTCTAAGAAATAGCACCATTTGTCATGATTGCAGACTGCAGTAGAGATTATGGGAGACAAGTAGCTTGCTGCTTCCGTGTCAAGCTTAGCAAGAATGTTGAGTTTTTATATAACTCCTTTGCCTGCCTCGTTTCCAGAGCCACTAAGGACAGTCAAACAAATATTTCCGTATGAATGTCATGGAAATGTATAGTTGGGTGTTTGTCCACTTGTCCTTGTGACAAACGTGTATGTGAACTCTATCCTAAAGCTTGTTTGGATTAGGCTGGAGTGACGCCATACCACGCAGGTATGTTAGGTTAAGCTTGTGTGGGTGTGAGCTTGATATTGACAGTGCAGAGAAAGGGCTGATGTCATTTTTTCTTGTCTGGCTTCCTGAAGAACCTCATTTGAACCCAATGTAGTAAGCCTGCCCGTGGAGTGGCTGTGAAGTAGTGCTCCATGAAACGCCTGGAGCAGCTGAAACGTTGAAATCAAATCAACTGACTTGCAAAGATAAAGGAAACCTGGCAGCTTTGGTTGCTGTCCTTGTCCCCACCAGAAGAAGGTCCAGTACAGTAGAATGTCCATCTTATTTAGCTATCGTATCCGTCTAGAGTTTGATACGATACACGTCACCATGGGGTAGAATGGCAAATCCCGCTGTCTTTGCCGCTTAGCAGAGAACAGACCTTTTCACCACAGGGAATAAGTGTGTTAAACCCAGTGTCCTGACAAAATTCCCAATCAGGTCATTACATTCTGCTAACAGGAATCCTCCTGCAGGTTCAGCTGGATTCTGTATCGGTTACTTTCCGCCTTTAACTGTTTTTCCATATTGGTGGGTAGTGTTAAGTACCTGGTGAGGGTGAAGTGAGCTCTTCTTCTCACTGTGAGCAAAGGTGACCTTATCCCAGAGCTAGGATCTAAACCTGGATCCTAAACCCAACTTGTAGGGAAAATAGAGCGTTCCAGTCCAGTGCTCAGGTTTGGACTCATCTCTAGCTGTATGGCATTGAAGCTAGGTTCTGCTTCTACTGAAGATAAGGGATTGTTGCAATTGATTTCAGTGGGATAATGATCGATGAAGCGCTTTGAGATCATTGGATGAAAAATGCTATAGAGGACCAAGGTAGTAGAATTTATTAAGGAAATAAGTTATACATGTCAGGCTCCACCTCAAAGAAAACTCAATGAGCATGTGGCATCTAAGTAAAGGCAGTGAGCTGGACTGGCATCGATGTGCTGTTTGAATAGCTTTTCTTTCCTTCCAAGCAGCATTTATTTAACTAATAATCTGCAGCACAGAATTTTATTTTACTTTTTTTAACAAGTAGCCAAGCAAGACCCAAAGTTCAACAGTGAATGAAACAGTGCACCCTGGAGCAGCATGAATTGTAAGATAAAGGATTAGAGCCTGACTCTGTAACCTTGTAATTAATGTAAATCGCAATTTACGTAAATCTGATTAGTTCAGGAGGCTCTCATTATGTCTGGAGTAAAAAGTAATTAAGGGCTCAGAAGTGAAAAAGGGGAACAGCATCTCCTTTTCAACAGCAGCTAAATTCAGCGACACAAACGGAAGAGCAGAATGGCAGCTGGCTGAGAGAGAAAACTACATGCACTGAAGTTCCCCAGCCGAGGTCCATTCTCGCCTAATATACATGGGAAAAACCTATGTAGGGGAGAGGAACTGTGAATCTTAACCCATGGGATTTCCTTTTAATCCTTCCCTGCTGTGGGGCTTACCGGCTTGTGAAGAAGCCAGACATTTACCCTTGGATGTCCTGCAAGCTAGTCAGATTTTTCATGGGTTTTTTTTGTTGCCACAGGGCACTACTTATGGGACCCAAATAACATGAGATCAGGTCTTATGATGTTATCTTAATTCCTGGGTGGTGGGAAAGGCCAGATCTCGCATTGTGCTTTGTGGACAAGGATTGTCTCCTACTTGTGTTTGTACAGTGCCTGACACAGTGGAGTCCCAGTGCTGACTGAAGCCTTTAGGGGTCACCCTAACGTAACTGTTTGATGATAATGGGTATGTCTATACTGCAATAAAACACCCCTGGCTGGCCCATGTCATCTGAACCACACGAAAGGAGTCTCTGATGTCAGAATGGTGGTAAGCCTGGACATGCCTGGAGTAAGACCAGGAGGGCAAAGACTTCAGCTCATTTATTCATGCCAGAGCAATAAGTCAGGGAAGTCAGTTGTAGTATCAGGTCAAGCTGCCTGCCACATACTCTAGCCACTTCACACAGGATGCATTCTGACCATGCAAGTCATTACATTAGGTGATGTCATACATAATCCTTCATCCCATGCAAGGTGAGTGCTGCCTAATGATTAGCACAAGGGATGGGGAGTCACAACTCCTGCTACTATTCTTGGCTCTGCCACTGACTCACTGAGTGACCTTAGGCAAGTTACTTCACCTCTATGTGCCTCAATTTCCCTGTGTGTAAAATGGGGAGAATGATTTGTCCCCACCTAGAGTTTGTTTAATGCAAATTAGATGTGACTCACTGGCTTATGGCTAATTGCAAAAGTGGCTTTCAGCTGGATGGGATGGCAGTGACCCCTGAATTATTGCAGGGGCTTGTTTTAGTTGTTTTCAAGGCAGCAAAACACCCAAGAGCTGGGAATTTGATTGGCTAGAGTTTTCCTCTTTTGTGCCATTCTCTGTGATAAATGGCCATCCTTCATCCATGCACCGATGAGCATCTGGGACTAGTCACTGAACCCAGCAACCAGCCCTGGCTCTAATCAATAGGATCCTATCAATCCTCCAGCTCTAATGAAAACAAACACACAGCACTCACGTGTACACCACCGAATCCCTGCCAGCAAGAAAGGGGAGTTTCATATTCTCTTTCCATTCAGGCAATAAACGAGAAGCTTAAACAAAATCTGCTGGTTTTCATTTCACAGTCCCTCTAAGGCAGAGAGCCTAGAATTAAGTTAGATTTTAATTGGGGGAAAACAGGATTGTTGGAACACTGATCAAAGACGTCAACATTCATTTAGTTTTAAACTATCATAAAACAACATTGGAGCTTCTCGGGTTTAAATCGTAGCAGGGCTTCTGCGCTGTGCTTAATGTGTAGCTGCATCTCCCTCCTGCAGCCTCCAACTCACTGCTGTGATTTGCGTCAAGCTAACACGTGGAATACAAATTGTCAGCCTGGATGAAAATATTTCTGCTATAGGGAAACAAAGAGACTACTACTCTGGGTTTCCAGGGCGCTTTACAACTGACCGCTCCCTTTGAAAATACCGCCTTGGCGCTTAAATGGGAAGGTGCCAAGTTCCATGGACTTTGGGCAGCTACCTCTCTGAGAGTCCTTTGAAAATTTCGGCTTCAGTGCTTGACATGAATTAATTTCACTTCAAATCACTATGTGAGGGTAGCAGTTCTCCTCACTTTACATCCCAGTAAATGGCAGCACAGCAGGGTGGAAGGTCAGATTGTGAATGCCTTACTCACATTGGTGAGAAGGTTCATGCATGAGTATCCCCACTGAAATCAAGGGGGTGACTCCTGAGAGTCACAGGGCTCAAAATCTTGCCCTAAATGATTTGCCCCAGGACAGCCAGTGAGTCAATGACAGGGCCAGGCATAGAACCCAGGGGTTTGACAGCCCCCATATCCTGGCCATGTCACATAAATTGCTTGAACTTGTTTTTAATATAGCAGGACACGTACAACAGCAGCCTGGGCAGTGATTCCGATTTTCATGGCTTTCCCTAGTAACAATAACCTGTTAGAACTGGCAACATTCAGGAGCACATGGACAGAGCTTGTCGCAGTCCCTGCACAGCTAAGATTTTCACACCATTTATGTAAGAGAGCAGCTCTGTGATGTAAGTTAGGCAGCTGTCTGGTATTCTGCTGTCTCGTCAATTAAAGCTGACCCTGGGCAATTAGATAGTGCAGTCATTAATAGGGCACCTAACAGTATGTATTGTTTCCCTATAACCATAGCTAAAGCAGCCCACCATCCTGGAGGCACAGATTCTGCTCTGTCACGCCACTGCCACTGAGAGTGGTCTCTGGCCCAGGTATTCCATACATGAGGAGGGACTTGCTTTTCCTTGAAAGAAAACAAAAAAAAAATTGCTCCCAAGTAAATACCAGTAATGGCAAGTCATCTCATCCTCTCAGTGATGAGAGGTGATGACTGGGCCTTGGAGCATCCAGCTTGGGAACAGGGAACCATTGCCCCTTCCTGATGAGAGAGCACCTTCAGAGGATGAATCGTCTGGGAGTGAGGCCAGGTGGTCAGCAGAAAAGGAGCTGCTGAATCCTGGTAACACTCCTGGCCTTCTGTCAGCATTAACTTGTTGTCTTTTCTGCTGGACGGTTAGCCCTGGGGAGGAAATGGTTCGCTCGGAGCTCCTGGCAACATGGGCTACTGCAAAAGCCAGGATGATGGGGTGCTAGACAGAGAGGAACTAGGGGAGCAAGGAGCCAGGACAACAGCAGGTCTACCAAGAATCCATGGGTTGAAGATCTGTAAACTCTGTCCAGTTCCATTGGGATGGTAGGGAGCAAACCTTCTCTCCAGTGGAAGAATCCAAAGCAGGGCTGGGCAGAAATGGGATTTGCCATTTTGTGGGAATTTCTGTGATTTACGATAATAAGATATCCTGAAACAGAACAAAGCCAGGCAATTTAGGAATTTCCTGCAAAATGATATGTTGGGGAGGAAATATAATTGAAACATTTCAGGCTGATTTTCACCTTTCCATTTTACTTTTTAAAAAGTTTTTATATTACAAAAAAATTCCTTTCAAATAGTCACTTTTTCCAAAAAGAAATTTTATCAGATTGGACATTTTTGAAACACCTAGATTTCAACAAAAACAGTCAAAAAAAACCTGCTTTGGTGAAAAATCCCTGACCAGCTCTAATCCCTAAGAAATGCTGAAAATTTGGACTTGGGAAGTTTCCTTACCAAGAGGCAACAATAACTTGCATAGGAGAACAATAGGACCTGGTGTTGCTTCATGAGAAGAACTAGATGGCTGTGGGAACTGTTGGTGGCTTTGTCTACTCTCGCTCACTATTTATGCTCAGTCTAGGTCAGTAGTGACTGAAAGGAGTGACTGGCTGGTGGCAGTTTGAAAGAGCTCAGTCCAGCTCTGAGTGGACAGGTGTTCACTTCAGAGCTGCAGATTGGCTGTTGTGGCTGAGAAGCCAACCAATGAATACACACGAAGACTCATATAAGTTTAGCAATGATCCCTACAGGGCAAGACATGTTGGTGAGGGAAGGAAGCTTTCACAGTATGGAGAATGTGTCACAGACAAGCTAGAGTCTCTCACAAGCCCAATCATTTCTTTACAAATAAGTAAATAAATCTTAAGGTTAAAGCAAATCCATTATTACACAGGTTAGATTTCATTAAATCTCTTTAAAAAGAGCCAGTCAGTAACAGCTCTTGCAATCAGCTTGAGGAGTAGTTAGAAACTTTCTGGAAAACCACATGTACAAAGCAAACCTATTACAATGAGCTGCCTGATAAGCCACATTATGCTTTAATTATGTTAGTGTCTAAACATCAGAGAGGCCTCGGTATCGTGGATAATAGTAAATATTAACCAGGTGCGTTATAAGTATGCAAAATAATCCCAGCCCTTGACTTTGCACAGATTCAAAATAAGTATTACGCTGGCTTTAATTATTGCACGTTGTGGACTTTCAGTGTGTGTCTACATTAGCTTTATTCACCTAAAATTCTCTCGTTCCTTCACCAGTGGGAGCTCTAGTGTACAACTGGCATTTTAACCATCATGTTGTCTCTTATGTAAATTGCTACCACCAATGGGGGTGGGAAATTTAAGCAAAAGAAGTTTAGTGCAGGCAAAGCCTGAGGCCAAAAGAACTGGCAGGGACCTTCTGGCGAAATGTAAGGGATTGGAAGACCAACCACCGAATATTGCACAGAACCTTATGAGTCTTGGTGAGAATTCTAAATAATTAACAACCACTACAGTGTGTAGTAATAGACTTGCCTGTAAATGGATGATGTCATGCTGGTTACTCAAGAGAGGCTGATATGTTTCCAGTGTGATGTAGAAAACAACGGGTGCATTTTGTGTCATGGAGGAATATGTACCTGGGATGACTAATTGATATTGTGCTACATAACATATTGAAATTCCTTTCCCATAAAGTAGATGCAGTTAGGGCCTGATCCAAACCCTTTTGAAGCCAATGGGCCCTAAGTCACAGAAAATGTGTAAAATGTAAAATCTAGCAGACAAGTATCCCGTATACGCTATGCTGTGTATGGAAATAATGACTTAACTGTACTGATTCACATAAACATTAGCCAAGATAGTCAGAGATGTAACCCCCTGCTTGGGGCAACCCAAAACCTCTGACTGCCAGGAGGGAAAGACGGGGATAGATCGCTCAAAAACTGCTCTGCTCTGTTCTGTTCGCTCCCACTGAAGCTCTGGCGTTAGCCACTGTCACAGACAGGATACAGGGCGAGATGGACCATTGGTCTGACCCAGAATGGCAGTTCCTATGTACACTTCCATTATTATAAATCAGTGCAATTTGTTCAAGTCGCTGTGTGCACATTCTTCCTAACCAGTTAGTATTAAACCACTTCTACAGGCCCAATCACACTGTTAAAGTTGATTGCCACTTCCGGGGGTGTGCTGTAGCTATCATTTTTAGTAACATCTGTCTTTAAGTTATTATTTTATTATTTGCATTTTGATTGTTTCATGTCAATTATAAATATGTTTCCTATGTCTGGGTTTATTTAGCGCCAGGAAGGAAAAATATATCTGTACTGGGTACACTACATTAAGTTATATAACATACAGATATTCTAGTCCTATGAAATATACGTGGAGTCATTCTCTGTGAGGACTGAATTAATTAAATAAAAAGTTAATATTTTAAATGTGCAAAGATATAATCATCCTCTCTCTTATTCATATATAATTATATGGATAAGAGCTATGTGCATGAGAGACTGAGAAAAAATGAGCATGTGGTTTGAATGGACATTTGTTCTACTCATATATAATGACATACTCCATGTAAGTTTCATAGGAATAAAATTTCTGTCCAGTATGTAACAATATATGTTAACCAGCACAGGTAGATTTTTCCATCATCGCATTATCAAATCTGTCCTTGAAATATAACGTATGAAATATACATATAATCACTGTGACATAATCAATTTAAAGTCAGATGTGATACTAAGCACAATAGCAGTCATCAAACAGATCCTCTTCTGGTGTAAACTGATGTAGTTACGTCCATTTAGGTGTGGATCTGGCCTAATATTCCGACAGGCCCAGCATTTCTCACACTTTCCCAACCCAGTTCCTGGTTTCCTGCACTTTCCACTTGCATCCATCTGTTGTGGAGAAAAAGCAAGCAGGGATTGCACAGCAGGGCTCCTGAACTCTCTACCTCTCTAGCACCCTTGCGAAGTGGCAAATACCAGCACACACGAATGCTGCTAGGCACTTCATGTCTAGAGACCAGGGAGGCATGTGTGCCTGCGTGTGTGTGTGCGTGTGTGGGCAGCACCCTAACAAGGGCGAGGCAAGCTGACGGGCGTGCCTCAGGCACACAAAGCTGACGGGCACAGAAAACGACAAATTACGTTTTTTAATTCTTATTATTTTATGAAAAATTATCATATAATATGCACATTGCATCGTGACAAATGTACAATGTAATTGGGAAATAAATAGAATACATCCTACAGTAATTATAAAGCATTGGTTCTCAAACTGGGGGTCACAACCTGCTTATGGGGGGGGTAGCGAGCCCCGACCCCAGTGCACAGCTGCAAGTTGTGAGCCCCGATCCCTGCACCAGGCTGTGAGCCCTGACCCTGTGTGGAGCTGTGAGGCTGTGAGCCCCAACCGCTGGGCCGGGCTGCGAGCCCCGACCCCGACAAGGATGCGTGGCTGCGAGTCCCAACCCCCCCAGTTCATGATGCACACCTTATATGTATTAGTTGATTTTGTACGCGGCTCTTATGATTGTTCTATTATCATTATTATTCTTGCTATTTATGTATTTTTCTTTTTTTAACAAAGTAACTACTATGAAATTATATGGAAGGGGGAGGGTGCACTTTTATATTCTTGCCTCGGGCGCAGAAATAGCTAGTTACGGCTCTGTGTGTGGGGAGGGGGCGGGGGGCTGGCCAGTGGAAGCACAGCTCAGGAGTGAGAGGGACCAAAAGAGCAGTACAGAAGCATAAATTTCCACAGGGATGTTCCAATGTCACTGAGATTGCTGCATATCTCCTATAAGGGCCTGGCTGCACTGGCAGTTTACAGCGCTGCAACTTTCTCACTCGGGGCTATGAAAAACACCCCCTGTGCTCAGCAAGTTAGACGGCATACCAGCGCTGGGAGCTACGCCCCTCGTGGAGGGAGGTTTTTAGAGCTCTCTGCCATGACTACACCAGCCACGTTAAAGCGCTTTGACATTGCCAGTGTAGACTAGTCCTAAGACCCCATCCTTCCTGAGGAGAAGATTACTGTTGTAATAATTGGGCCTATGAATTTACCCTAAATGTGAGCTCCATGGTGAGAAAGGGAATACAAGTTTGCAGATTGGACAACGGGATGGATCACTCAATAATTGCTCTGTTCTGTCCATTCCCTCTGAAGCGTCTGCCACTAGCCACTGTTGGAAGACAGGATACTGGGCCAGATGGACCTGAGTCTGATGTAGTGTGGCCATTTGTATGTTAATGGGGAAATGTGCAAAAGGAAGACAAAAAGACTAAATTAGTCCAAACAAAAAGGCCTTCTGATATAACCCAAGGACTGTATAAAATCATGTCTCATAAACAAGAGAAACCATGAGACCAGAAATCTATGACCCAAAATCAGTGTGTCAGAAATTGAGCCCAACTGGACAAACTAATAAGAGGATGGGCTTCTGCTACTTCTTTTTGGGGCCCTTAAAAAAAAACTTAGGGAGCACTATTGGTGACGAAGGAGGCTATGTTGCTGGCTGAAGGGAAAGGAGCAAGATTTATGATCATAGCTGCCCCCCGCCATCTTTTGGGACCCCAGGATCCACCCTCACGTCACTGGGCCTCTGTTGTCCTAATCTGAAAAATGTCTTGTCAAGAGAGGAACCCATGACTTTGTCACTTCCACTGGCTTCAGCTAAATCCCAACTACCAAACCATCACCTGGGATGAGAGACTGTCACCCCACCCTATTCGTGTGTCCTTTTCCTTCCCATCTCTTTCCTATCCCTCTCCTTTTTCCGTCTGTATAGTAGAAGTCTTGCTTAGCTGGCCAGGACTGCATCTTTTGCAACACTGCTGTGAGCCTGTGACCCGAAAGCCAGCTAAATGCAATGCCCTAAACAACCCCATGCTGGTACAAGTGTGGCAAATCTCAGAGTGGCTCATAAGATGCTGTGCCGTGCCTGTTTTTCCCAGCAGTCAGGTTGCAAGTGAAGGACGCACCAAAAAACAGACGCTAGGGCTGCATGGTCTATCTTTGCTGTTCTTTTCTCTCCCCTTTCGTGAGCGTTTGTCTTGTTCTGTCTTCTAGGCAACAGGATTGGCCATTAACAAGAGCAGCTCCAGCCCATCTCAGCTAACTTCTCTTTTCCCCAAAAGAATGGTTATTACCATCTTTAGTAAGAGAATGGTGGAGGGGGAAGGTTTCTTTCTAAACACTCTCCCCAGCTAAAGGGGGCAAGGGATGTTGGTAAAATAAAATCATTGCTTTAAACTTTACATTTCAAATGCTTTAACCTCCCCTACCCCTGCCACTTTTCTGTATCTTTAATAAAAGATTAAAAGATTGTTTAATGGTGCATTTCCCGTGGTACTAAGCAAGCTGAGATCTGTTTACTAAACCCCAAACCTTGTTTAAATTGTGGAATGTTAGACAGTGACCTTGAACACTTTGGGTCCGTCTATTCCATCAAACAAGCCTTGCAGAGTTTTCTGGCTCTCTAGCTCCAGGGGGGTTTTCACAGCATGCTAGGATACTCCTACCCCTTCCCCTTTCCACCGTCTTTTCATTAAATGAAGGAGCAAGTCCATCAATTAAAGCTGAGGAATGGGAAGCAGGACTCCCTGATTCTATTCCTAGCTCTTTCTTTGACTTACTGTGTGATCTTAGGCAAATGAGAAGCGCTCTGTATAAGCGTGAAAGCTCGTCTCTCACCCCAGCAGAAATTGGTCCACCCACCTTGTGTCTCTAACCTGTGTCTCAATTTACGTACCAGCAAAATGGGGACAATAATGGCTGTCATCATGATTCATTTTAATTTCCGAGATGCTGTAACGTCTCCATTACTTGGAGTGTTTAAATCAAGACTAGATGTCTTTCTAAAAGACAAGCTCTAATTTAACCATGAGTTATTGGTCTCATTTAGGTACTATTGGATGAAATTCTCTCTGGCCTGTGCTATGCAGGAGATCAGACTATATGATCTGATTAGTCCTTTCTGGTCTTAAAATCTAATGGGTGACTGTAAAGTCCTTGGAGTTCATTGGATGAAAGATGCTCTATTATTTTTTAAACATATTAAGCTTATTAATAAAGAATATTTTTCTAACATGAACCATGAGAGCTGCAGGAAGTTATACCAGAGAATCCCGTTCTGATGAACTACAGATGAATTTTATCGTTTAAAACCAAAAAGACCTTGTGAAATAAGTTTTTAGCTTTTACCCACCAATTTGTTATAGCTTTAACCATATCCTCCCCAAATAGCCATCACCCCCAGCTTCCTGGAACGGAAACTCCCTAATAGTTTGCCACCGGTTTGTGAACAGAGCGTTTGTGATCACTTAACCAGAAATGTCTGCAATATTTTACATGGGAGATCTCTCGTGCATCTGGTGTTTGCATGTGGCCCATTGTCACTTTACATACAAGAGCATTCAAGCAAGGAGCTGGAATACCTGAAATACTGAGGGCCAGTACTGCAAGAAAGGAAGCAAGGAGCCGCCTTCCCGCCATGAAGTTCCTTCATGGTGTTGGGGGGAAAATTTGCCACAACTGAACTTCTTGTGCTCAACTGATGCCAAGGGCTGTTCAGGACTGTCTGCTAGGTGCTTATCTGGCTGCCATTACCATTGTACCTGAATGTCTCACAATCTTTATTGTATTTATACTCATCACACCCCTGAGGTAGGGCAGTGCTATTTTCTCCATTTTAGAGATGGGCAACGGAAGCACAGAGAACCTAAGGGCTTGTCTACATGAGGAAACTTACTGGCATAATTATACTGCTCTTCTCTTCTCTTCTCTTCTATTCTACATAGGTTTTTGTACCACACTCATCACCGTAGTATCCGATTGCCTTCCAGTAGTGCATTAAGCAATGCAATTGTATCCTGCTATCACTATCCCAGTATAACTTTTCACATGGACACTTGTATTCCACAGGAAGTGTGTCCATATGAAGAGTTACATGAAAATTTGTAAATGATTTTCGGATCCTCCAGCATGAAAAGTAGTACTACGTTTTAACAACAACAAAAAAAAGCTGCTATTGATAGAATTGAGAGTCTTTGCTTTCATTTCATTTTTCTACTTTTGGTTATGTAAATATATATTGCAATTACGCTTTGAAGTAGGAAAAAAAGGCTCCAGTATTAATCACATCACCTCAGCATAAGGCTACGTAGTAAGTTAATAAACAAATCATCCAATGGATTTATTTTCTGGCCTTTGTTAGCTTAATTCATGAGTCACAGACCATTTGGCTAACATTTAAATGTGACTCATGAAAAGCATCCACAGTCCGCGCCGTTCTGAATGATATTCCAAACCAGTTCTGCCAGTCCTGCAGTCTCCCAAATGTTTGGAAATACATTAACTTAATTGCATCAAACAACATTTTGCAGTGTCAATTAAAAACAAAGTCCTCTGTTGGGCAACAGGAGGGTTAAGCTGCCCAGTCAGCAGAGCAAAAAGTGCAGTGTGTGCTCCCACTTGGGAGTGTCAGGACTGGCAGTAGCTCTCACAGCACTGCGGGTATGTCTACACTTAAAACGCTGCAGTGGCACAGCTATGCTTCTGTAGTATTGAGTATAGATACCATCTATGCAGACGAGAGGGATTCTCACACTAGCAAAGGAAATCCACCTCCCCGGGAAGTGGTAGCTAGGTGGATGGAAGAAGTCTTCCGTCAGCCTAGTGCTGTTTGCATCAGGGGTTAGGTCAGTAGCTACATCTCTCAGGGGAGTGGATTTTTTACACTCCAGAGAGACGTAGCTATAGCAACGTATATTCCTTATGTAGCCCAAGCCAGAGCAAAGAACTCTTTCCAAATACTGTATTCAATGGATATAGCCTCTCTTTGGTGTTGCAATCAGATAATTATTCTCTTAAATATATTAGTGATTGGAAAGTGTTGGCCACATAAATCTCGGTTCATAGATTGTTGCATTTGAAACGGAAGCTATTTGGATGGGGCATATAGGTCACATGTTGTTTTTCCGATGCCCGCTTGGATGAATGTGACTCTTATCTACACTGCCCCACAGTTTGGACTATAGAGATATGAACAGCAGTGTGCACCAACGTACTGTGCTGTAACTTCCCTGTGTGGATGCTGTTTTAAGAGGATTATAGAAATACGAACTAGGAACCTTTTAGTTCGCACCTGCAGCATCCACAAGGGAGAGTTACAGCAGAGCACTTTGATGCATACTGCTATTCAGACCCCATAGTCCAAACTGCAGGGCAGGGGTACTCGAGCCCTTAAAATCAAGTTTATGTTAGTGATATCTTGAGGTCCCAATCAAGATCAGAGTCTCACAGCGCGAGGCACTGTCCATACACAAGTGAGAGACAGTCCCTGCCTTGAAGAACTTGTCATCTAAATAGACAGGACAAAGGATGGGTGAGTAGTAGTATCTCCATTTTACAGATTAGGAATGGAGGCACAAAGAGATTAATTGACTTGCCCAAGGTCACACAGGAAGTCTGTAGCAGAGCAGGGCATTGACACCAGATTTCCTGAGTCCCAGGACAGTGCTTTAGCCAGATTTCATTTCTGGGTACTGCCATAATAATAAATTCAAACATTCACCTTCCAGGAATATTCTCCAACAGCCAAGTAAAATGTGCAGTTTCTGCCAGCAAACTCATTAGCTAGAATATTCATGGGGAAGTGAACAAATATGGGGAATTCGTTCAAAAATTCAAACTGAACCTTATGGGCAATTTTTTTCTACTTGTTCCTTGCATGAGACTGGTGTGTGCCTGTGACCCCCAGCCTGTGGGGAACACAGTGTTTTAGTGCCCCTAGTGGACTATCATGAAGTAGGTCTGCAATCTCAATATGCCAAGTACTGGAGTGGCCACTGCTCCCCTTAAGAATCTGTTCTACAGCCTAATGGATCCAATAGTCAGTAGACTTTTTGTGATATTCAACCTAAATATTTCCCTTCTTAATTATGCCTCCCCCGCCCTCCCCGGTATGTCCTGGTTTAATGCTAGAAATTCTCTCCCTCCTGGCTATTTCACATTCTTCAGAGCCATTTACCTATGCAGAAACTAGGGATGGAAAAGATGTGTTGGCTCACTGAATGCCCCAGAGGAACATGGTGAGGGATTGCCTTGTGACACTCAAAATACTGCAGTATTTTGCAATAATCACCCAAAACGCAGCAGTATTGCTATTGTAAACAACAGTGTCCGGGACAATGACTAAAGAATGCTGCTGCGCTTTCTTACAATTTAGAAAAACCTTTATATTTAGGAAAAGTTACAATGAATTGTTCACCTACTACATTGTACACTCGCTGTTCAGCGGTAAGTTAATATTCAGTGAACCTGGCTAAAGAGTCTGGCTTGCTGGCTGTGGAGCCCGCCCCCCTTCTCTGAGTACACTAGAAAGGGTGATCAAATTTCTCAAGACCTATCCTTGTTTTGGTGCTTCTCTTGTGAATGTACTTGGCGTGCAAGGTTTTCCATGACATTTCTATGAGGGATCTGGTCCTTCATAGTTGGAAAGATAATTGCTGCAACCGGGGGTCCAAAATGAGATAATGGGGCCCTGATTTTTCAGAAGCACTGAACACCTACAGAACCCACTATTTTCAGTGAGAGCTGTGGGGGCTCAGTACTTCTTAAAATCAGGCCACAAGGATAGATGGGGATCCTTTGACTTCTGTACAGGGTCCTGAAGAAACCCCAGGGACCACAAGAACATCAGGGCCATTGTGGCTTAATTATTTCTTGTTTGATCAATTAGTCTGGTGCTGAAAGGCAGGGGGAAGGGGTTATCAATAACCCTGCAACGTAACCACACCAGGGAATCACCCGTAACAACTTCCCTTATTCCTCGGGTCTGCCCAAGATCTACTAGCCTTTGCACTTGTGAAGTAAGGTGGGACTCCACATGACTGGATTGTGAACTCCATACTCCATTGACTTGATTGGGGTTACTTACATGAGTAACTGCTCACCAGTGGGAATAAGAGCATCCCAATCCTGGCCTTAAATAAATAAGTTTAAGACAAAATGTGGAAGCCTGTGAATAACTTAGCCACAGTGGAGGGGGAAGCACTTGGATTTACTAGCACATGTTTCATGTCCCCTCTCTCCCCATTAACCTGAACTGAGAAGACAAGCCCAAAGCCTGCTGAGTAGGTGGATGACCTTGAAAGCGGACAAGAAAGTCACTGTCACTATGCTCATGTGCACTGACAGTCGGCTGTGTGCACAGCAATCCCTGTTTCCTTCCGGGGTGGAGCAGAAGCACTGCATTCATAGCATTCACAGCGAGATTATCAGCTTAAAGCATCTGCCTCAGGCATGTGATAGTCCCCTCTTTAAAAAGCCAGGTGTCTTGGCTCTACAGTCTCCCTGCAGAAAGGAAGATGTGGTGGTTGTTTTTAAAAGTTTGGGCCCTCCTGTGGCTTTCTTCTGAAAGTGAGTTGGTGGAAATGAGAGAGAGGAGGTGGGTGAGGTAATACATTTTATTGGCCCAACTTCTAGCAGTGAGACAAGCCTTCCTACACAGAGCTCTTCCTCAGGCCTGGGAAATGACACACTTCTCACCGTTGATTTATAGCAGCAGGTATCTGATTGAAAACAAGGCCAGTGCAGAGTGCCCTAAGAAGCCTTTCCTGTTTAGAATATCTTCCACCCTCCATGCAGTGGGTTGCTGTCACAAGGCCCCATTTCAGCAGCCATTGTACATGGAAGGAGATAGTTGTGGTTTCAAGGCCCTCCCAAGCTTCTCTGCAGAACACTCTTGGGGGCTGAGGAACAGTTTGTGCCAATGCTCTGCAACCCTCTCATGAAGAAGGAGACGACCACTGGTCATAGAAGCTTTGTCTAAACGGATCACCCCACCTCCCACTAGGCAGCCGGGTCTGACATTATCTGGAGCTAAAGAGACGCCCAGGTCAAACATTGACTAGCCCTCCTACGAGCTCACACACATGAGCTGAAGCATGACGGTCACTATGGCATTTGCCACCCTGCAATGAGGCAATCAGTTATTTTTAAGCTGGCTGCAGCCTGTAACAACATCCCCATGCACACACGGGTCAGCAATGGAGATAGACCCTGGGACCTTCAGCATAAAAGGGCCTGATCCAGTGCCCACTGAAGTCAGCAGAGAGACTCCCACTGACTTCATTGGGCTTTGGATCAGGCCTCCAAAACCCAGGCCTCAACCATTTGGGCTTAAGGACTGCCATTAACACGTCCTCACATCTCTCAGATCCCCAACGGGCTTTTCATGGGGATGGGAGGGGACAGTGTTTGGCCCCTAAGGATGAAATGGACTCTACTGTATTTATTAGCAACCAGTTCTGAGCAGCCCTGTAAAGAAGAGAGGTTGGTGACAGAAGGTCTATTCTCCTCAGGAACATAAACTGAACCCTTCCATCAGGAACCTCACAACAAGACCCTCAGATCTGAGGAGAAACTAAGTTCATTTCTGCAACATTTAGTCTCAAATTGGCCAGAAAGTTGACTGCTTGAAGTCAAAGCTTTTCACTGTCTCTCCTTTTATCTGCAGACCTTATGGTAATAATTGGCTGTTTGAAGACAGGTTATGTAATGTGCATGCTAAGAGTTTTGAACTCCAAGCAAAGCCTAGGACCTGCAGCCCTTGGACAGCAATTGGAAAGCATCTGACACTGAAATGCAGAAGGAACACAGGAAACCCTCTGCAGGACACCTCACTCCTACATAAAAACACTGCCTTCAATAATTCATAAAACCTAATTGTGTTCACTACAGAGGAGGGGGAAATTATATAGCTCAGACCTGCCCGAGCCGGCTCATTGATTCACTAGTTAAATCTGTACACAGAATTGATCAATAAAGGGGCTCACAGCATAAGTAAATCCAGGGTGTATTATATGACGGTTCTGTGGAGGTACACAGGGAGCATAAGCCTCTCTTTTATGTGTAAATAACACTACGTACCATAACCCTCTAACCACTATTAAAGTAATCAGTACCTTAGAGTAATCAATACCCAAGTTGCTGCAGGCTTAAGTTCGCATACTCTGTTCTCTGGTACTGTTTAAATCAAGATATTTCGGGGAAAAAACAAAACCTCATTTAGTTGTAGTATGGGGGCCTAATTCTCTACTCTGTTACGCCATTGAAGGCCCTCAAGTTCAGTGGCCAAAATCTGGTGTACCAGAGTCTCAACTCAGGGCCTGTATGTTTAAGATAAAGGCATTTTGCAGGCGTTATGAAATGTTATTTTTTCAGGTCTCAAGGCCATGAACAAACCTTGCAGAGACAGCATGCACCACTAATGCAAACATACAATGGTAACATGTTCCCAAAGATCCCAGATGCATTTGCTAATTCAGAACTCTCCAGGAACAACACATGAGATCAGAGAGCTGTGATATGATCTTGTGTACCCTGGTGTGCAAGTCTACTGAAGTATGGGCTTCATCCTGATGTAACTGGGATCAGAATCGAGCCTTATCGACACCTGAGACATACATTTCACTTTCAGGAAGTTATTAATGAAATTCAACATAAAATTGGCTTTCATCCCATTACTTTTAGCTGCTCTCCCTTCTACCATTCATTCCTCTTCCTTTTTGGTGTTTACAGACACCGGATATGGTAGGCTTATCTCTCTTCCCTCTGCTAAATTGATGCTTAGTCAAGCTGCATATTCAGCTTTTTTACTCTTTCCTTATAAATTTGGCAAATGTTCCAGCATTCAGACTTAATACTGGCTTTGTTAACATTTAACAAATGAAAATTTGTATTAGGAAGAGACAATAATTTGAGTTCCAATAGTTTCAGGGATGGTAAATCCCCCTGACAGTTTGCTTACTACTGTTCCTAAGGTCAGCCTTCACTGTCTTAAATTTTGAAGACAAATGCTGGTCATTTAATTTCGATAGATGTTAATTTCTTAGGGTAGGAACTGCAGCTTTGATTTATGTGCATACAGTGGTTGAGTGCTAGCACAATTTAAATGATAATACATGCAAACTGTTATCATCAGGTAGGAAACAACTTAATGATTCCCAAGGCTTGTTTTAAAATTAAATCCACTGTTGCTGAGAATCTACAAAAAAATCAGTGTTGCTGGTTTCTCTCTCTGGGCTGCATTAAGAAAGTTTGTTCTGAAAGGATTTATCAAACCCAGAGTGAGAAGAGAGGCCAGTTAAAGTTTAAATCTATTTCAAGAGCACCAGCAAAGAAAGACACAAGCGGACACACACAGTACAGATTTACTCTAGCCATTAAAACATTTCTTGTCTCCTTTTATATAGCACTTGTATTAGATTCTTAATGTTCTTTGAAGTGTAACTGCATGAGTCTTTTCAATGCACCATAAAACTAAAGACCTAATCACCTGTGGTAACACTGCTCTACAGCCAAAATGCTTCTGAAATAAATGTAGTCCAACTTTACTAATTCTGGGTCACTGAGAACGAAAATGATGCTTAAAATTGTTGATTGGCTCTAGTTTTCAAGATATGCTATTGGGTCAGTATATACGACCCTTGACTTGGGAATGGTGGAGGATAAGTGAGTTATAAAGGGAAGGGATCTCAATTTAAACCAGAAATGACTAAAATACATCTTTGACTGGATCTATGAATAAATCTATGACTGGGTTTGGATGTACTTGCTTTTTAGGCAAAACAATAAATGATGCAATCTGAAGCTGGTATTGCGTCATACATGATATGAATTGCATCATGTTATTCCTAGAAGTCCTGGATGATGCAATCATAACGAAGCTTACATCACTCTGCTGAACAAATTGCCCTATATCAGCTCTAGAAATCATACAGTGTCGTGCTCTCATCTGTCAGTGTTTGATTTTGCAAAGGGACGCATTTCTGTTTAGCCACAGTGAGCAGAGATGCCTCGTACTTGTGTGAACAGTGCAGATAACTTCTGCTATGTCTGTTGTGAAGTGACTTTTGCATCACAAAAGCGCAGTATAACCACTATGGTTAAGAAAGCCTATCACCTTTCTTTTGGCTGCAAAATTGGAGATCAGGACAAGAGGTGGGCCCCACACATATGCTGCAAGACTTGTGCAACAAATCTTTGCCAGTGGTTGAACAGGAAAAGGAAATCTATGCCTTTTGCAGTGCCAATGATTTGGAGAGAGCCAACAGATCATACCAGCTATTGTTACTTCTGCATGGTGCCTCCAGTTGGGAAAGGTGTGTCAAAGAAGAAAAAGTGGACTGTGCATTATCCAAACATTCCATCAGCTATACGCCCAGTACCCCACGGAGAAGGACTGCCGGTTCCTGATGCACCAGAATCATTCTCACTTGAGTCAGACAAGGAAGAGGATGAAACTTCTGGTCCTGAACCATCAATGTCACAGGACCCGCATTTTCTCCCATCCTCCTCCTCTGAACCACATCTCATAACACAAGGTGAACTGAATGAGCTTGTCAGGGATTTGGAACTACCCAAGAGTAAGGCAGAGCTGTTGGGCTCCAGACTACAGCAGTGGAATCTCCTGGCAGGCTGTCAGGGCAAATGGAGCCCATCAATGCTTGCAGACTATTGCTGGACAGTGACAAGAGATGCTCCATTTAATGAATACAAGAGACAAGCCAAGAAGCGCCGAGTAGACACTGAATAGGACTAAACTATGTACATAATAGTTTTTTGCCTTTTGTTTCATAATAAATTTTATTTATATAACCCTTTTGCTGATTTTTAAAGTGTTACATAAACAGGACAGGTGAAATATTATCATGTAAGGCAACCATAAACACATGAAAAGACCTAGCTTTACAATTTATGATTAAAACTCTATCTATGCAATATACATAGACATAAAATGTAAAAACTTAAATATATTAGAAACAGTAGCCAATCAGTTGTTTTAATTGTCATATTTGAATTCAGCACATCAAAATACATAATAAATATCACATTTTATCTCTGAAGCAGATGACTTCTCAAAAATTGTAGACCAGTGTAATTAGAGATCCTACCATACTTTTTTCAACAGCAGACATGTTAATTGTGATGTGCTGACTAATTTCCAGGTTGGGTAATTTAAAAATTTTCTATGTCATTTCAAATTGATAATGAATTCTCCACTTCCTGATTGAAACTTTTTGCATAGTGCTTCTGTACATTGTTAAAATGCTGCTATGTTCTGCAGCAGAGGTGGTTTCATTTTAGTGGTAAATGAAGAAATGCCTAACTATATTATCTGTACATCCCATTGTTGCCAGCTCTCATAATTTTATTGGGAGTCGTACGATATTTGTTTTCTTCTTTTAAAGCCCTGGCTGCTGGAATCAAGCAATTGGATATGAATCTCAGTGTGCATGGTTGCTTGCTTTTTTTCAAGTAAGTTTCTCAAGGTGGCGGAGGAGAGCTTAAAAATGTGAACCCGGTGCACTCTTCAGATTCAGAAACCAGAAAGCAAATGAAAAGAATCCCAAATGTATTGTTATTAAGTAGAGCTGTCAGGCGATTAATCTCACTGTTAAACAATAATAGAATACCATTTATTTAAATATTTTGGATATTTTCTACATTTTAAAATATATTGTTTTCAATTACAATGCAAAATACAAAGTGTACAGTGCTCACTTTGTATTTATTTTTGATTAAAAGTATTTGCACTGTAAAAACACAAAAGAAACAGCATTTTTCAATTCACCTAATACAAGTACTATGGTGCAATCTCTTTATCATTAAAGTTGAACTTACAAATGTAGAATTATGTACCAAAAAACTGCATTCAGAAATAAATCACAGTAAAATGTTAGAGCCTGCACGTCCACTCAGTCCTACTTCTTGTTCAGCCTATCGCTCAGACAAACAAGTTTGTTTACATTTGCAGGAGATAACGCTGCCCACTTCTTGTTTACAATGTCACCTGAAAGTGAGAACAGGCATTCTCATGGCACGGTTGAAGCTGGCGATGCAAGATATTTATGTACCAGATATACTAAAGATTCATATGTCCCTTCATGCTTCAATCACCATTCCAGGGGACGTGCCCATGCTGATGACTGGTTCTACTCAATAACAGTCCAAAGCCGTGCGGACCTATGCATGTTCATTTTCATTATCTTAGTCAAATGCCACCAGCAGAAGGTTGATTTTTCTCTTTTGGTGGTTCGGGTTCTGTAGTTTCCGATTTGGAGTGTTGCTCTTTTAAGACTTCTAAAAGCACACTCCGCACTTCGTCCCCCTCAGATTTTGGAAGACACTTCAGATTCTTAAACCTTGGATCCAGTGCTGTAGCTATCTTTAGAAATCTCACATTGGTACCTTCTTTGTGTTTTGTCAAATCTGCAGTGAAAGTGTTCTTAAAATGAACAACATGTGTTGGGTCATCATCTGAGACTACTAAAACATGAAATATATGGCAGAATGCATGTAACAGAGCAGGGGACATACAATTCTCCCCCAAGGACTTCAGTCACAAATTTAATTACCACATTATTTTTTTTCGAGCGTCATCAGCATGGAAGCATGACCTCTGGAATGGTGGCTGAAGCATGAAGGGGCATACGAATGTTTAGCATATCCGGCACATCAATAACGTGCAATGCCAGCTACAACAGTCCCATGCAAATGCCTTACTTTCTGGTGACACTGTAAATAAGAAGAGGGGGCAGTATTATCATCTGCAAATGTAAACAAACTTGTTTGTCTTAGCAATTGGCTGAACAAGAAGTAGGACTGAGTAGGCTCCGAAGTTTAATATTGTTTTGGTTTTCAGTGAAGTTATATAACAAAAAAAGCTACATCCTGTCAATTGCACTTTTACGATAAAGAGATTGCACTACTGTACTTGTATGAGGTAAACTGAAAAATACTGTCTTTTATTTTTACAGTGAAAATATTTAATAAAAAATATACACTTTGATTTCAGTTAAAACACAGAATACAATATATATGAAAATGTAGAAAACAGCCAAAATATGTAATTAATTTCAATTGGTATTCTATTGTTTTACAGTGCAATTAAAACTGTGATTAATCGCGATTAATTTTTTTTAGTTAATCACGTGAGTTAACTGCGACAGCCCTATTTTTAAGCCAATCTCATGATTTGGGGGCCTGACTCAGGATTTTGGCAATCCTGAAATTACTCTGTAACATACATTCTGGCTTGAAGGCTGTATTGGTGCAAATCATTACCAAGATTACACTTTAAAAAAATATTATTTTCCCCTTGTAATCCCCATTAAACATTTAATAACTTTTCTGGATGTCCAGAAACACAAGTTATAAATTAAAACCTGGGCTTAGCATATGCTTTCATTTTCCCAGGGATTTATATACAATAAAACACCTGAACTGTCTAGCAGCAGTCGAATTCAGTAGAAAGAATGTCTTTGAATCATATATAGGGCCTGATGCGCCAAGGTACTGAGTGTTCTCAAATTCCACTGACTACATTGGCAGTTGAAGGTGCTCAGCGACATGACTGCATATTGACACAGGATTCTGAGAACAGTGTTTGCATAATAGCACAAATTTACCCTCAGGAGCAATGCAACCATCATGTTATCAGCTTGTGTCGTGACAGAATGAAATATCAACTGGACCAATGACCTCTTCATGCACCATCCTTAAAACAGTTACTTATGGAACATTTCTTTATCCCTGAAGCCACATACAAGGCCTTGGAACAACATTGCATCATCTTTCACAATCAAAATTGAAAGAAGTGTTTATGGGGTATAATCATGGGATATTATTATTGTGTTTGGAATATGTGTATGATTGTTATTGAGGTTCTGATTATTATTATTATTAGATAGCACTAAGAGTGTGCTGAGTGTTTTATAGACAACTAAGAGCTGATATCCTGTAATTGAGGCTGTAGGGGGTAGACCCCTATGCCTTGCCACAGTGAGTAGACACAGCTGGCTGAAACTTTTGGGAGGGGGTGTGAATTTTCAAAACTTTCCTGGAGTTAATCCATTTTGAATTATTGAAACATGTAATCTGGTTTCATAAACTAATTGGTTCAAAAAGCAAAAATCACTTTGGGGGCGGATCTCATCTGTGTTTTGACCATTGCAAGCAGTAAAACTTGGAGCCACTGATGGAATATCCTGTGACAAGGTGATCACTGTAGTGTCAGTCCTGTTACCAGGCGAATTTGTGCTCTAGTAGGGGCTTTATTGTGTGGTTCCATGGAATCCCTGTTCACATGTCTCCTCAGGTGATGTGCTGCTAACTCCCAGAGCTGTATGGACCAGTCCTGGGCAGGGTGACTCTCAGCTGGCGGCTGCTACAGGCTGTGTCTTTAAATGTGTCAGCTCAGCCCTTCGCCTTAGGCTGCTGCTGCCGCCGTCTCCGCTCCAACTCCTCTACCTCCCCCACCGTGCTCACCGCGCCTGCGCTGCGGCTGCCGGAGCTAGGACTCTCCTCTCCTCCGCTCCGGACTCCGCAGATCTTTTGTCTGAGGCTGGGCAGCGGCGGCTTCCCCGGATCGCTCCCGGCCAGCGAAGAAGGAGCCGGAGAACCCGTGCAGGGCGTCGGATCCCAGGCGCCGGGCGATTCTAGGGGTGACCCTAGCACCGCTGGCTCCTGTATACAAACAAATGGGGGGAGGAAGGCAAATCTTAAGGTGGACTTGCTCTTAAGGTGGAATTTTTTTTAAGGTGGACTTGCTCTTAAGGTGGATTTTTTTAAAGTGGAATTCTTTTTGTTGTTTTTAAAGCGGACTTGCTCTTGCATCAGCGGCTTTGGAGTGGGAAGGGCTGGGATTTCATCATGGGTAGAGGTTCTTAGCACAAAATCGGCAGGACAACTCCTCTTGATATCACTAGGCTGGTAGCAGGGGATGGGAAAGGCCTGTTGTTAGGGAACAGACGTCTTTCCAGCCTCTAACAATGACTAAACCCCAATCCTTCTCCAGGAAAAGGCAGCCCATGGAAGAAGAAGAGGTGGGAGTGAAAAGCCAGATCTTTAGTTGCCGAGAGGTTGATAGAAGAGAGACTTTACTTTTTCAACAAGTCTCCAGCTCCTGATTGTTCTTAAGGAGGGGGGTGGGTGGGTTGTTTTTGGTTTTGTTTGTCATTAATTTTGGTTTTTAAACTCTATCAAATATTATTTACTACCAACCACCTCTCTCGAACATATACTGGAAATGCAAAAGGATAAAGACATGGAGACAGTAGGAAAGTTTGAGTTCAGTAGGAAAGATCTGATCGGACATGGAGCTTTTGCTGTTGTTTTCAAAGGGAGACACAAAGAGGTAAATAGTTTTTTCTCTTTTGTCTGTCTTTTCCACGACTTAAAATGGGGAGGGTTTACCCCTCTTTGTCTGTGGTTGTCCCTATGGTTCTGTATTGTTGTCTCAAATTAAGTTAGTCTGTGTATTGTTTTGTTTATTACAAACCTCCCCAGACAGGTTTATAGCTAGGTGCCATGTAAATGCATATGCATTATTATATGTTATTGAGGGACACGTATGTGAGCAGAACCCTTGAAAAAGTCTTTGTTTGTGGCTGGCCAAAATAAATAGTTTTAAAGTCAGCAACATACGCAGCAGTGAACTATCAATATTGGGTTGTGCTCTGGTGTCCCATAGAAACATAATAGATCAAAATAATCTGCCCCCAAACCAGTTCAATTTCTGAAGTGTATTTGTGTTTATTAAATGTATGGCTTTTAGAGGAGGGCTGTTATGGGTCTGGGGTTTTTTTTGGGATCTGTTACGGTTAAATAAGAGGATACAGTCAGTCTGTGGATTTTTCATCATTAAAGCTCAGGATAAGCCCTGGTTCCCAGAATCCATTTATTTGCATTGCTTAAATAAGAGGAGAACTGTAGTATAAAGTAATAAGAAAAACCCAAACCTTGGGAGTTTTCTTTTTTGAGCTGACCAGTCTAATTCAGCAAAGGGCAAGTCTGAACAAGTACAGGGTATCTACTGGGATACTGAATCAGGGCCCTTTACCAATGCTCTGTAACTCCTTTGTCAGACATAATTGTAATCTGGGAGAGACCCTTGTTTCTTAATGCCATTTAATACTGAAATTGACATTTATCTCTTAAACTATACATACACATTTAACTTTCAGAAACCTGGGCTGGAGGTAGCGGTAAAGTGTATTAACAAGAAAAACCTTGCAAAATCTCAAACGTTGCTGGGGAAGGAAATCAAAATACTTAAGGTAAAGGCAGAAACTACTTTTTCTCTCCGAATCTCTGTTATATATATGCTGTTATTCCTAGTTTAGCATTCCTGTCTTATTTTTTCTAGGAACTGAAACATGAAAATATCGTTGCCTTGTATGACTTCCAGGTAATATGTCTGATTACATTGAAGTATTTGAGGGTGGGGGGATGTTGGGTAAAAAGTGTAGATCTTAGAATGTTTGGGCAGATGTTCCACTTAGAGCCTACTTATATTAGGAAAAGTCTCCCCTTTATAAGACAGGGAAATGTACTAACATGTCCAAACAGATCACTTATATTGTATTCCAGACCACAACACTCTGATATAATTGCTGGGGAGGGGGGGACCTACTTTGCTAATGTCCTTAGATGTTGTGCAGTAAAGTTTAATTCATGGTGAATATGTTAATGCGTGTCTCCTGGTGGCATTATGAACACAAAAATACAATCATTCTTTTTGGCACTCCTGCCTTTTTTTTTTCTTTCAAAGGGTGTACGCACATTCCCTGTTATACGATAATTTGAACGTAATAGAGCGTAGAAGAGGGGTGAGGTTGACTTTTTGTGGGCTATGTTTTGTTCAGTGGATCCTATAAATTGCAGTAGACTTATTTTTTAGAAGGTTGCTGCTTCCTGTATAGTTGTTTTTTCCCTCCGAGGTCAGCTCTAAGGATCGCTTCTAACAGGCAAGCCTTGATCCTAAGAGACCATTCTGAGGTACTCTGATTATAAAAAACAACTCTGCTAGGCAGCACCCCCCTTCTTACTGTTTTTATTGCACACTTTATTAATTATTATTATTATTTTATTTATTATTTTAGTGACAGTAGATTCTCAATAGACTGGAATCCTTTTGTGTACATATGCAGTTAGATCCTAGCATGGGAGAAGTCGGAATGTGTATTTTCAGCCTAACCTCTCTTGTTTGGGAATGACAGCTTTAGCTGGTGCAATCAGACCATGCAGCACCAGGGTTGCTGTTTTTGTTGCTTATCTGTGGTTCAGTATGCTAAGTGATGTCACGTGGCCTGCAGGCCTCCTTGTTTTGTTGACATTCGTCCTGCCCTCCTCCATTGGTGCAGCCAGCCTTTTGCATCACTGTGCAACGAGATCCCCAGCTGGCTGGTAGAGGCTGCCAGCAATGCCTTCTGGGAGCTATAGTCTGCATTCCTCACTTGGTATTAGTGCTCTTTTACGCAGGACTACATTACCCACCATGCATCTCTCTCTGCGGGGAGATGGGGTAGATGCTGCATAGGGGAGGTTATGCTGGGTCAGGTACAGTACTTGGAAAGGGAAAGGTTTAATGCTTGCATTTTTTTTTTTAAAGGCAAATGAGCATGGATTTTTCAGACCCTGTTTTCTGGGGGTGGTGTGTGGGAGTTGGGAATAGGATTAGTTCTTGGCAGCATGTCTTGTTAGGGTGACCATAAAATCAGGACAGTCCCGATATTTTGGACTTTTTCTTATATAGGCTCTATTACAGAGACACACACACACACACACATACACCCATCCTGATTTTTCACACTTGCTGTCTGGTCACCCTATGTCTTGTGCCAAGAGCCCCACTGTCCTGAGAAGCCTGTTTCTTAAACCTGTACAGGATGTGGAGATGGTTGCAAAAAAGTCTTGCACAGTCACGGTGTTTGTGAGCTCTTTCAGTCTGTAAAGCTGCAGACTTGGAGATGCAGAGATACTAAAGGAGACAGAATTGAGGGTGGGGGAGAGGTTACCATGGGGAAGTGGGATCCTTGATTTTGTGTATGTGCAGTTCTCCATTTGCACTCCCTGCACCCCAATTACTGGTCCTGCCTCTAAATGTTCATTGCTGCAGTGCTCATTTCCTTAAATCGTTACATTGCAGGGTTGACCTCTGTCACCAACATTCAAAATGTTTTTCTTTAGCTCCTGCTCCCCCTAACTCCCTGGTGTGATAGAATGGGGGGGTCCTAAATAAAAGTCTTTGAAAGGAGAAATTGGAGTGTGGTGGTTCTACATCCCTAATGGGAACATTTCTGACTGATTGTATTTCTCTGAGAGCAAATTTGATTGCTTCATTTTTATTTCCCTATGAAAACAGCCAACTGCAATTACTTGCACTTTTATTTCCCTGAAGCATAAAACTGAAGATATGTTTCCCTTACTTTAGTATTTTTGGCCTTCGCTGCTGTGAAGCTATAAATAGTTTTTGCTAGTCTTCCTGTTGCTCTGTGGCTTTTGTTTCAGTTGCATTGTTGCAGTATTGTTTTTTTTGTTTTTTTAATTATTCCTCCTCTCTGCCACCCCTGTCACCAGTGGCTTCTTTAATTCTTACTCCTGTATACTCAAGGAAATGGTGGAGAAAATCACAGAGGGTGTAGGTTAGTGATATTTTTGGTGGGGTTTTTTGCATGTGAAAATAAAGCCTGATGTAATACTAGATTTCTTCTACAATAACACTGAGTAACTCCATCAGGCTTGCTGTGGCAGTGCCACTTACGCCTATTCCCTGGCGCCGTTATTTACCCCCTCTCCACCTTCACCCCAGAAAACTGCTGCATTCAGTCCTTTTTGCACAGAGCTTTATGATACTGGATCATGAATAATAATAAAATAAGTTTACTGGCATGACATTTGACATAGGTGAATATTTAATGATGCATAAGGAGACCATATCTGGGCTTTTAGGAGCGGTGAGGGGAGTGTCTAACTGTAACTTCATTAAATTGGAATGGGCTTATAAAATGAAAAATATGTTCCAATTATTATGTGCTCAACTATCATTGATGTGCACAGCATGGTCCAGGGATCCCAATGAGACAGTCTCCGCACAAGGAGGGGATGGAATTGGGTTTTATCAAGTTTTGCTTTAAAAATACTCATTTGTGAGCACATGCAGAATAGATCTGAGCTGCCAACCTGTCCTTGGAGCAATAAACAGTTGGAGAAGTTGGATTTTGGGTTTGCCCTAAATCAAAGTATATTTCTCCCATTGAATGATCACAGATTCTTAGCCCATCTTTTGGAGAGAGGTGTTTTGGGCACCAGCTCTTGGGAGACCTGGATTCAAGTCCCAGCCTGTCACAAACTTCCTGTGTGACCTTGGGCAAGTTGCTTAGCATCTCGGTGCTCCAGCTCCCTATATGTAAAATGGAGATAACAGCACTTCCTGCTCTCCCAAGAGTGTTGAGGATAAATGCCTTCAAGGTGTGGAGGCACTCAGAAAGTACTATAACGAATGCAATATAAATGTGTGGACGGGAAGAAGGAGAGAGCGCTTTTACAGTGGAGAAAGTACTGTAGTTTGACTCAATGATCTTTCAAGACACACAGATTTTTGCTCCTGTTTAAAACTCCTAGGGGAGAGCATCCTTTTCATTATCTTTCCAAAGCCCACTCATTTTATTGACCACCATTTCCTGGCTCCAGCTGCTTTCAGAAAACTTCTCTTGTGTCTCTGTGCTTAAGCCATGGATAGACCTTTTGTGCTGCTACCCCTTTACCTTTGTCCAATGGAGTTCAAACAGAGGTGCCTCTGGTTTATAGTATATGCTGCCAATCTGCTGATGTATCCTAAAAGCCTCATCAGATAGGAAATAGAGGTCTTCAGGCTCTTTTTAAAGAGAGCAGAATGGGGTGTCACTCCTCAGGGCTGGAGGGAAGGGCAGTCTAAAGAGACAAGGATTTGGAGATAATGATGGCTTAGCGACATAAGAATCAGGATTGGCGATAACTAGGCTCCTTAGAACCAGGGGTTCGGCACCCATGTGTGGATCAACTCAACTTCCTCTGTTTGAGGCTAATAAATTGAAATCCATGTAACTTGCTGGATGGGGAAACCTGTGTGATGAGACCTTTGGCCGTGGCTACATTCAAAAATTTAAAGCGCTCCCGCAGCAGCGCTTTGAAGTGTGAGTGTAATCGCCACACCAATGCTGGGAGAGAGCTCTCCCAGCCCTGCAGGTACTCCACCTCCCCGAGGGGATTAGTTTACAGTGCTGGGAGCACAGCTCCCAGCGCTGGGGCACTGTTTACACTGGCGCTTTACAGCGCTGTATCTTGCAGCGCCCAGGGGGGTGTTTTTTTCTCCCCCTCTGAGCGAGAAAGTTGCAGAGCTATAAAGCGCCAGTGTAGCCATAGCCTTAGAAATTGAGGGGGATGAATATTCAGCTGTGGTGAAGGAGCAGTTGAGAGGAATGGGAATGGTTACCGTACCTCTGAGTCTGCCTGATCTTGGGAGTGCTCTGTCCTGGGCTGCTTCCTGCCAGCACTAGTTTAAAGAGCCTGCAGGCTGTTGGTGGTGCCTGGGGTCACTAGGACACAGGAAAGCGTGGGTTGTGCTTTGTCCCCTGTGCCAGCTGCTCGGAGCGGTGGTGATATAGGTGTTGTGCCACCTGAAGGTTTCCCTGTGCTGGGGTGATTTCCCTGTGAGCAGCTCTGCTGGCTTCAGGGCAGCTTGTGCCGGTAATACACTGCAAAGTTGCCCTAACATCTACCCCAATGTCCTATACCCGTCTGGTCTGCGTAGACGCTAATGATCTTGTTAAATATCAGGGAGTAGCCGTGTTAGTCTGTATCCACAAAAACAACGAGGAGTCCGGTGGCACCTTAGAAACTAACGGATTTATTTGGGCATAAGCTTTCATAGGTAAAAAACCCCTACTTCTTCAGATGATCTTGTCCTTTGCGAAGAGAAGAGTTTGCTATGTAGATGCGATTACTAATCGCATTTGGGACATACACCTAATCATGCTGTTACTCCCACAGGGGACCTACTTAAGTAAGGGAGTTATTAATATTTTCAGTAATTTGGTGTGTCCATCACTGCAGCATCAGGCACAACACAGGGAAAGCAAATGTAACCCACACACCTCCGGAGTGTGGTGTTCTGTCCTGTCTAGTGGCACCAAGACCACTCAGAGAGAGAGAGAGAGATTAATGAGTTTGTTCTACAGTCTTAGCTAACAGCCAGTTGGCTTTTAGCGCGTGTGGCAGAGGCTCATACACTAAGCTGCAGAGGTCCCAGGTTCGATCCCGCCTGCCGACAACCAGGGTCTGTCAGCGTTTCACAAACATCGCCCACTAACTAGGAATTGGAAAAGAGACCCTGCCTTAGTTCCCCACACTACCGCAAAGGCTTGGCCGAAAGATTGCACCTCTCATTGGTTTCTGAAAAAGCAAGTATCGGAGGGTAGCCGTGTTAGTCTGGATCTGTAAAAAGCAACACAGAGTCCTGTGGCACCTTATAGACTAATGGAGGTATTGGAGCATAAGCTTTCGTGGGTGAATACCCACTTCGTCAGAACCATTCACATCTCAACTGCTAGAAGAGGGCCTCACCCTCTCTGATTGAACTAACCTCGTTATCTCCAGACTGATTCTCGCCTGCATACTTATACCTGCCTCTGGAAATTTCCATTACATGCGTCTGACAAAGTGGGTGTTCACCCACGAAAGCTTATGCTGGAAAAGCAAGGAAATTCCACCACTTGGATCGAATGAAAAGGAGACAGAGCTGAGTGGCATCAGCCATACTGATGGCCCTGCAGGACCAAACTTCCTTGCGGGACTCATGCACACTGAACAGATCATGGGGCAACCGGATGAAAGGCTGCATGAGAGAAGGCCATTGGGCTAGATGATCAGATATCCAGTGCCAAACTCGGAAAGGCACAAAGCCAGCAAAGAATGACATCATTCTCTTCTTCTGGAGCCTGCTTGTCAGGCAGCAGTGCCTCACAGTCAGTGGGATCAAAGGCTAAAATTAGTTGGGTGCCTGAATGGTGTCCTTTGCCAGAAGGAGATTGGCCAAGTGTGCAGCTTTGGTGGTTTGCTCGCACCTTGTGTGTGATTTCCTGCCCCCCCCACCTTGTAGGCTCAATCCTTTTAACTTGAAAATGGTTTTGTGTGACCTTGTTGTCCTTGGGCTTATCCTCATGCACAGCAGGGACCTGCTGCATTGCTCTGGTGTCCTTTATGGTGTTGGCCAAGTCCTGTATCACCAGCCAAAAAGCCACCGCTGTGCCTGGCAGTCTCAGATGCCAGCTAACATTGGGTTTTTTGCTCTTGAAGAATTACTTTTTGACATTTGTGTCTCAGGACACAGGACTCCAGTATGCCATTTGAACTCACTAAAAAAATATGCTTTGCCTGAGAGGTGGCACTTCTGAGGTCATTCAGGCCCATCTAAACCCTTCTCTTATTCTGTTCCGAAGTGAAGTTGGCATATCGCCTTGTGAGTTGGGCGTCTCATGCAGGCATATCTGGATGGCCAAACAATCTTCTCTGTGCCTCAGTTGTGGATGGGAATCCCTGCTATGCATGGCCACCCTGTCCTTCTGCATGCAGGAAATACCCTGTTGACTGAAGCAACAAAGAGTCCTGTGGCACCTTATTGACTAACTGTCAATACCCTGTTCAGGGCCACCCAGAGGATTCAGGGGGCCTGGGGCAAAGCAATTTCGGGGGCTCCTTCCATAAAAAAATGTTGAAATACTATAGAATACTATATTCTCACAGGGCCCCTATGGGGCCTGGCAAATTGCCCCACTTCCGCCTCCCCCTTCCCCCCCCGGGTGACCCTGACCCTGTTGACTGAAGATTTGGTCGGGCTTAATTGTGAAAACCTGGTGAAGATTCCATAATCTTGTGGAGGAAGGTCTGAGAGTCTAGGGAATCATCTTTTCTGTATTCAGAGGGGTTTAACTGGTGCATAGGTAACTGTTTGTTTGTTTTTTATAATCTCGTGGAACCAACAAAAACAAATAAATAAATAAAAGGTCTCCTAGGTGTCCACACTCTTCTAAAGGCCAAGGAAACCTCTGGCAAATGTTTCCACTCATTATAACCCTCTGAATAGTGAGGTGATATTCTTTTAGATGGAGTGGCCTTGTTGCAATTTTGAAATTATGATCACTATATTTTATTCACCATGTTCTTATAGTCCGGTGACTGGGCCTTCTACCTGTGTTTTCCTCCCATGACGCTATGTCTCTCACGAGCTGGTGACAGGGAGAGTTAATAGTCTCTGTAGCATCCTTCTAGAAAAGGCAGCATTGCTCAGCTTGTAACGAGAGAGATTAAGGGATGTCTCCAAAGAGTAATTGGAAACTGGAGTGTGGTTGTGTTTTGAACTGGACAGTGAAGCTCCAGTTACTGTTGAGGTGCTGTTCGTTCTGCTGGTGTTTAAGCTGTGTCAGCATTTCCATTATGACAACCTGCACTATGAAATATTTGTGAATGAACTGTAAAAACATTTAGTCTGAATGGGAAGAGCAGGGAGATTTGGAGTTTGAAGGGCAGCCAGTAGCCTATATGGTATTAGAGTCCCAGAGATGGAGACAAGAGGGGAGTGAAGACCCTCCTACCCCACCAGCTCATCTGTGGTGACACTTTGCACCCAAGAGGAAGGGGTTGGAAAAGGAAGCTGTGGTCTATGGAGAGCAAAGTGCTTGTAACTCCCTGGAGAAAGGTAAGATGGACAGCCCTCAAGGGAGAAGTGGGACCCTATAAAAAGGCTGGATAGAGAGAGATTTTTGTGTCTCATTTATTTTTGTTTGGGTCTTCTGAGAAGATTTGGCCAGTGGATCAAGTGTCCAGCTCACACATTAATCAAGCAGATCACAAACATTATCTTTATTTTACAGATGGGAGAAACTGAGTCACAGAGTGCTCATAATCATCCAGCAGACTAGTGGCAGAGCTGGAAAAAGAACCTAGGTCTCCTGAATTCCAGTCTATGTATTATCCTCTAGGCCAGTCATGCTTGAAATGTCATGTCTGGACAGTTTGAGCATCTAGCTGCCTTGTAGCCAGTAAAGAAATTAGCATCAGGACAACAGGAGGAATTAAGTCACCTGAGCTAGCATCTTAGTAATCAACTAGACATTAAGCATCACTTGTAGGGAATGAAAGATGCTGAATTTAAAGCCATTATAGATCTTATTAAGCAAAGTGTCTTACATCTACAACAAAGGAAAGCCTTCCAGCCCGTTCCAGTCCATCTTTGTGTTCCCAGATGATGGTGAGTGGGGGCTGCTGGTGGGATGAGAAATCACACGGCAGATATTGAGAGGTGAAGTAGCATGTACACAGAGGCAAAAAGATGTAGCGCCAATTTGTAGTTATGTAACCAATAGAGTCTCTAATCCCTTCTTAATGTGCACGTCGCCAACAAGTGGGGAATCGTACTGCCTGGAGGCTTTTTCAGGCTGGTCCGAATGTGTTTTCCTGTGAAAATCTAGTCAGCGTGTGATGTATCTTGTAATGCAGCAGCAGCCAGCAAAGGAACAATGAGACGAGTTATTTCTTCTCTCCCATTTTTTGCTGTTAAACTGCTGGACGTTTCAGGCTCTGCTTCTCTCTGGCTTCTGACTGTCAGTTTTCTCATATACAAAGGCCCAGACTTGTTCTAAGGGAGAATCTTGTTTCTTTGTTATAATCAGTATTTCACAATGACATGAAGTATGTTTGATTTCCAGAAACAGACATTTGAAAACTATGTAGTAAATAGACATAAAAAGGGAAATTTACAAAGGCCAGTTAGTCAACCAACTCTCATTGACAGTCCAGTCGGAGTTGGGCAAATTACTCCCAGTAGTGCCTTTGAAAATCTCCCCCAAATGTCTGATAGATTAGATTAAATTAGTTTAGGCCCAGTGTTTAGGATTTGCCATATAAGACAGAAAAATTTTTTACAGGGCCTATTAACAGAACTATGCTTATGAGATCTATAACCAGACCTTCGAGGAAAACAACTCTTTGTTTGGATTTAAATATACCTCCAGGATATTTGCAATGGAAAGGATTCAGTATTGTGTTAGTGCAGCAGAATCAGAAGGAGAAACTGACCAGTGTAGTCTCACCACCTGATTACGCAGTGCCCTGTGCCTTGCGTAGGCACTTACGCCAGTGCCAAATAGCACCAGTCTGACTTGGTAGCATTTTACACACGTTGCCCCAGCGTGAATCACTGCTCCAGGTGGAGAGGAGTGGGCTTGAGCTCTGTAACCTGAGTGATATCCAGAAAGGAAATACAGAATAAATAGAGAAAAGCAAATTAGATTTTCTGGTTTTTAGGATCACTGTTTTGAAAATTTTGCTCTAACGCAGGGATTTCAATCTACACATTACTTGGTTTGAACGGGAGAGATTTCTTTGTACAAATATTGAATGCACCATATTAAGAAACATCTGTTTTTATTAGCAAACAGACAACTCCCTTTCCCACCCTAATATCAGAGCGCTGGAAAGTCCCAGCTGGTTCAGGGTGCTGCTACTTTTTCCTTAGACAAACTTCCTGCCCTTTCACAGCTGCTTTAACGATTATACCACATGCTCTCGGACATTACTGCTACTGTAATAACTGGCCAGCTGAGGGCACCAGCTGGTACAAGTGGCATCTCAGTAAGCCCCTGAGATGAAGAAACGTAGCTCCTGTAAGAAGCCACTGTCCCAGGAAGTGGGAGTCTTGAACACGCTCTGACACATGCTTTCTCCTGTAAGCGGTAGCTTAATATCATCTGCATCTCGGCAGGACTATGGCATCCTGTCAAAGTTTGCCACTTCTTCTGTGGGTTCTTGCTGCGACACGTTACGCTGTTTTGTTTTTTTTTGTTCCTGTGGTTTGTGTCATAGGCCTGGTCCACACTACAGCGTTAAATCGATTTAAACAGCGTTAAATCGATTTAACGCTGTACCCGTCCACACTACAAGGCACTTAAAATAGATTTTAAGGGGTCTTAAAATCGATTTCTGTAATCCTGCTCAACCAGAGGAGTAACCCTAAAATCGATATTACTATATCGATTTAGGGTTAGTGTGGACGGAAATCGAAGTTATTGGTCCCATTCTTTTACTGAGCTACCCAGAGTGCACCGCTCCGGAAATCGATGGTAGCCTGGGACCATGGACGCACACCACCGAAGTAATGTGCCCTAGTGTGGATGCGTAAAATCGATTTTATAAAACCTATTTTATAAAATCGATTTTATTAATTTCGATTTTACTCTGTAGTGTGGACGTGGCCATAGAAGTGTCTCCGATGCAGCTTCCGGTGGTTGCTTTAGGCCAGTAGTTCCCAACCTTTTTCGTCTGGCAGGCACCAGACAATGAGCCACGGAGGACGGTGGCGGTGGACGGGCATCCGTCGAAATTCTGCTGACAAGCGGCAATGTCAACAGGCGTCGCCGCTGAAATGCTACCGACAAGCTGCATCATCCAGAGGCATCACTGCCAAAATACCGCTGAAAATCAGCGGTATTTCGGTGGCGACGCCTCTGGATGACGCACTTGTTGGCGGCATTTTGGCGGATGCTTGTTCGCCGGCCAGTATGCAGGCGTGCTTAGATGCCCCGGCGGGCACCATGGCTCCCGCGGGCGCGCGCGGGCACCGCGTTGGGGACCCCTGCTTTAGGCGCTTGTTCCATAAAGGCCAAGGCATGTTCTGAGGGAGAGTCTTGTTTTAATGTTTGGGGCTGACATGAAGTCTTCAGTCACTGAACAAGGTTTACCCAGGGCTTGAAATCTCAGGAATTTGTTAGAAGTGCTGCTTAAAACTTCTGTCAGACCAGGGATTGAGTGTCTGTTCAAGGTCTACAGTGCAATGTGAGCCTAGGGTTCAAACTCAGGCTCAGGCCTAACCACCCTTCCATCTAAACACAAATTGTGCTAACCCACAGCTCAGACCCCAGACACTCTGGAGGAAGAGGGTCTGAGCCTGAGTCCAGCCGGGACCCAGGGTTCAAGCCCTATTGCTTTGCAGTATAGACACAGCACCACTGGACTTGTGCTGTGGGACTCCATTGAAAGTATCACACGTGCCAATTTTCTTTGTCCTCTGGACGATCAAGTTTGGTGGACAGTCAAGTTTTCCCACACTGCACTGCCAACAAAGGACTAGAGTGGCCACATATTGGGGGAGTGCTTGTGGGTGGTTGGACTCAGGTCTGCATGGTGCAGTATAGATGCTGGAGTCCCTGGTTGGGATCCAGGGTTCAACAATTCCTAAACTGGGGTTACAAGAGTGTAGACACTGAAGCCCTATGTTAACAAATCCTGGGTCTGCTAACTCAAGTTCTACTAACCCTGGGCTTACATTGCAGGGTAGATATATCCTGACAGGCTACTAGCGCCTGGAGAAGTCGAGACTCTTGTTTGAAGGGATGGCTACATTTTGGAAGACTTGTGTTGGTCAGAAGATGATGGATGGTCTCCTTCAGGTGAACTGAGGTTTCATCTGATTGGGGGCCACCAGGAAAGCAGAATGGTGTTGCTTTCATTTGGCTAAGCTGGTTATTATGTCGTCTTGTGAATAATAATTAAATGACATTACGCTATTTATCTTGAGGGGTTTTCAACCAACATGCAACCAGACACTGAGGACAGCTGCCTATGTGGAGCACTTTCCTTCTTTTCATGAAATCCACTTAGAAACTTGAGAATTGTTTTTCCTATTGACTTTGGGTAACGTTGTCCCATTGGTTTTGCAAGGAGAGGGTACATGGTGTGTGGAAGGGACACCACTGCTTTATACTCCTGCTGATCCCACAGAAGCCCATCTACTTGGGTTCCCTGAGATCTGCAGGGGCAAGTGGAGGTGGCACTGTTCCTTTTTCTAATCACCTCCGTGCGTCAGGACCTTCCTTCCGCCAAGAAGTGTTCTGGGTCCAGCTGTCACTGAGGGAGATGGGAATGTGCGGGCAGAGTGTGGCCGAGAGTCAGCATGGAAGTGTAATGCTGACAGATCCCAGTTGTCGGTGGGTGGGATCGAACCTGGGACCTCTGGAGCTTAGTGCATGAGCCTCTACCGCCTGAGCTAAAAGCCAACCGGCTCTTACCTAAGGCTGTAGAGCAGACTCATTTTAACTCTCTCTAAGTGGTCTTGGTGCCACTCGACGGGACAGAACACCCCACCCAGAAGGTGTGTGGGTTACGGAAGCACAACTCCTCTGTGCAGGTGGTTGCAGGACTCTCACAACCCAATAAGATCTGGCACTGAGGTATTTGGTGTAATGCCCTGATTCTTTTGCAAACCAAAGCTCTGGATCTGG
Organism: Gopherus flavomarginatus; assembly: GCF_025201925.1. NCBI lineage: Eukaryota > Metazoa > Chordata > Testudines > Testudinidae > Gopherus > Gopherus flavomarginatus. The sequence continues at coordinate 20,290,539 of NC_066631.1, read as the reverse complement.
ATATCCCTGAAGTTTGGATCCGAACTCTTGTACCTTGGTCAAGAGAAGGCTTTTCTAGTTGGCTAGCGTGAGTCTTAATTAGGGCTGAATTTGGAGTATGCTGGGCCTGGATCCACCAAAACACTGAAAAATGCCCTCCAGGATGGCGAGTGGAGTCTGTTATGTGACTTCCAGCTGCTCTCTGCTTTCCACCCCCCACATAAGCTCTTTTGCTTCCTGGAGTATATGAGGTGATATGAGTATGTCTCCTCCTCCCAGTGTAGGACTTCTGCAAGAAGCAGGTGGCAGCCTTACTGCCTGCTGCATGCTTGGTGGTGCATTGCTGGTCCACTCCAGCTGCAGAGCCTGGGTCACAAAGGTCCTTCCTGAAACTTGCCTGCTGTTGATATGTCTTTAAAGCTGTGTGTGGTTGCAGTGGCACTGTCATGTTACCATATATCTATCTGTGCAGAGAGAATGTTGCATTCTTGTAAACCAGTTAATATTAACTTACTGATTTCTCCGCTTTGTGTCTCCCCTCCCCCCCACGTTTGTTTGTTTTGCATCTAAATGAATGTTTGCCTTCCCAATAGCTTGTCTAAAAATATTCCTCAATTCTTTACTGTCAGGGAAATGAAGGAGGTGCATGGTAGGAGCAAGGTGCGGGTGGGAGCCATGTGGACCAACGGGGTAGCATGGTCACTCTCCATGGTGTTGCTGCATGTTAGACCAAAAGTCCTGTGAATGTTCTCCAGCTGTGTTTATTTTACAGCTACTTAGAGAAAGATGGTTATTGATAAGTGCTCCTGCTATTCAGATCAATGTGGCTATTCTCTTATCTTGCTTCAGTCCAAATGCTTGCATCAAGATAGAGCAACAACACCAGCCTTCCCTCCTCTTTCTAGAGGGTAGTCTATTCAGTCCCAGCTCAGAGGGTGGGAGGAGCGAGGTTTAACCATTTAGAGACATTCCCTCCTGTCTAAGGATGTAGCAGGTGCAGCTGCCAGGTTCCATTACCCAAATCAATCCAGCTGGTAACAGGGACCTACATACTAGCTGCAGGCTTTTCAGGCAGCCAGGAGACAGGACCTGCTAAGTGAGGGTTCCTTTCTCTATCTACAGATGATTTAGATTCGCTCCCACAATCTTCCTGACACTGAACCAGCTGCTGAGTGGAAGGAGAAAGATGAAAACACTATGGGTTTGTCTATGCTACAGTTACACCCCTGCTTCTGGCCCATATCAGGTGACTTGAGCTCGTGGGGCCGCGGGGCTGTAATATTTCAGTGTAGACGCTCGGGCTGGAGCCTGAGCTCTGTGACCATGCCCCCCTTGCATCTACACGGCACTTCCGCAGCCTGACACAGGCCAGCCATGGGTGTTTACCCACATACTTACTGTGTTCCAGAGGCAGCCACGGCACCAGGGTCCACTGATTACACCAACAAAAGAAAAAGGTGCGGTGTGGTGCAGGGCCCATCCACAGGGTCCCTGCAGAGAGCTGGGGGGGAGGGGTGGTGGTAATGTTAGGTGGTGGTTTTTTGTTTTGAAATTCAGCTTGTATCGAAGGTTATCTTTCCCCACACCCATTTAGTAACCCTCAGGCTGGGCTCTGAACTATATTGTAGGCTTCTCCTTTTGTTGGTGCAATCAGTGGGCCCTCATGTGAATCTCATTCATAATAGATGGCCTATATATCCCTGGCTATCTTTACTCAGCAGCTGTCTCCAGATAGTTTGGGAGGCCAGGGCAAGCAGCACATTCTGCATCTGTTGTAAGAGGCAGGAGCCTTCGCAGTGAGAGGAAAAGCTCCCAAGCCAGGAGGTCCTTTGTATCTGGGTTTGTCTGTTGGAGCTGATGGGGTGTTGGCTGCACGATCCATCTCCATAAGATTCCTTTCCACACATGAGTAGAAGTATTCCTGTTAGCAAGGCTACTTTCAGTGCTCTGGGCTGACTGTGGAACTGTATTTGTCCTGTAAAAGAGACTGTATCAATAGGAAAAGTTTCCAGAAACTATACTTCATGGCCAATAAAGTGACAACCTCTCAGTGACTGTTTTATTAGCTAGACGGTTTTTGATGTGGACTGTGCTTTGTCATTCATCAATTCTCGTCTATGGGAACTGCTTTGTCAAACGTTTGGTTATGTACAGTAATGGTAGCTGTTCTGCCTGTGTGATCTTTTCTAGGCAGAGGTGGGTGGTTCGGGTAATTTCCAGGATAGGTTGTGTCTCCATTTGTTACTGACTCCATCCTGAATAGACTATCTCTGTAAATATAGGTCCTGATCCAAGCCCATTGAAGTCAATGGAAAGGCACTCATTGAGTTCAGTGGAAGTTGGATCAGGTGCCGAATGCTTTTGTGAGGTACTTGATTGACAGCTCTGGAAGCTGAAGTATTCTAGGTCATCTCCACCAGCCTACATAAATGTCTCGCCTAGAGGCGTTGTTGTTTTGCAGTGTGAAAGGAGTTTACACTGGAATCATGTCATAAGGTTGTTTTGAACGTGAAGGTCTTTGTAGTCCACATTTAGTGACAACATTCATGTGTGAATTTTGCATATTGGGGTCGGTTGTGAGATTTGGTCACTGCCAGACTGGTGTAGAGTTCTGTAAGCTGTTACTGTTTTGGTGGTCTCCATGGAATGATTTTAGAGTCTGTGCACACCTGAATTGACTGTTGTCCACATTGTCAAACCATCCTCACGATGGGCCACTGGTGAGTGTGTGTTACTGGTCCCCGCTCTGTGCCTGATGCGCAGAGGATGCAAGTCTGTTAAGGCTCCAGCCACCAGAAGGGATGTCTTGGCTGTCTAGCTCAAACTGTAGCATCTCCTGCTATTAGCTCTGGAGGCCCTGTGTTCAGTCCCTGCTGTGTCAACCAAGATGGTGGCCATCATGCTGGGCATCTCTGAGGGGAGACTAAGGATATGCTTGGCATCAGTCTGACCTACCCCCTCATTTCCCCACAGTAGTCTGTTCAAGTCAGTGCTGAGACCCATTAATGGCAGATTTTTCTCTCCTTTGACTTCTAGTTTGTGTCTGAGAAAGAGGAAGTTTTAACAATAGGCCCCATACAGCAATCCCTGGTGACTTTCAAGATCTGGACTTTGTAGCTGTCAAATGTTTTAAATTCCTGATGACAAAGTTTTTTAATACAGGATTCAAAAGGCATTTACACAAAGGCACTGAGCGTGTGAACTTCCTTGTCCATGCTGCTGCTTTGTATTTCTTTTCTACTCTGTTCAAACTTACTAAGGTCTTTCTATGAAAGGAAAGGTGGGCCGTATATTTTTTCTTGTCTCCTGTTATCACCAGTCCCATACAGACCAGTGGAAATAGTACATTATTGAATGGGGTTGTCATAGTTGTAAGAAAAAAGACACCTCTACCTTTTGTCTCCTAACCATTGTGTTAAATTTGGCTGTAGGCAGGCACCAGGATAGAGGCAGGAGAATGATGGCATTATGAGAGCAAACATCCTTGATAGTTGTTTTTTTTTTTTTTTTTTTTTTAAAGTAGTGGTATGAGGATTACAAACTAGGTCAGGAAAAACTAATTTTGATACGTCTACTTCACTTCTGATATGCCTCCTTCCAATCTGTCTGGAAGGGGAATTTAAAGGGTCATGATATTGTTAGGCCTTAGATGTTGTAACAAATTGAACCATCCTTGATAGTTTCCATAACTGTACCACATTACTTTAAGGATTCCAGCACAGTGCTGGTCTACAGCAACTTCTGCTGCACTGCTTAATTAAAATCCTATTTCCTTAACTATTGGTTTGTCTCTCCCAGTGCATGTGTGTTGGTTTGCAGACAGTAGATGGTCTGTCAGTAACTATTTCCCTCCCCTTTCCTTATTTTTAACACCAATTAAAGAGAAACTTCACTGCTAGAGTCTCTAATGGCAGAACTACAAATTGGGCCACAATCCAGGGTGATTCATAGTCCTGCTGAACGCCTTTGGCGGTATCCTTCTGACACGACACCTGTACGCATATGGCGTGGAAGTGGATTACAGTCAGTGAGCTGCTGTTGCCTGAGAAGAGGGCAGAAGCGAAGGTGCTGTCTCCATGTATTTTTTTTCCTCAACTAGTGGCAAAATTAGCTGCTGCTACAGAAACTGGCAAACGTGAGCAAGAGGCCGTAAGCAGAGCACCCTCAGTGGCTTTTTTACACTAGCTCTGCAATGGAATAATGACCTGGAATAATATTCTCGGGATTAACATGCAAGTGAATGTTCTGGGCACTTCAATTTGCCTCAAAGGGCCCATAGCGGTTGGTAGGCCCGAAGTCTGGCCTGCCATATTTTTCCTTCTTTTGTTTCTTAATGAACAAAACCAACCTGCACTGGAGGGATGACAAGTGAAAGGAAACTGGTTTTTGTTCTGAACGTCGAAGGGAGTTTGTAAATGAGTTTTAGAGGAGAGAATATTAAGAGTCAAACTATCCATCTACTACAATCCCAGTGAGTTTTCCCCAAGCAGACTGTATGACTGTAGTTTGGCAATGGGGATCTTCGGCATGATACCCCACATCTGCCTGACGTAAATAATGCTGTCTAAGGTGGCTAAAAGTAAGGAAGGCCTCCCAGTATCTACTTGCAAACCCCCTCTAGATAACTAAATTTCAAATGCCACTCTGCCCGAAGCCCCATTCAGTTTATTCCCTGACCCCAGACACAGCCCTGCTGCAGAGGAGCTGGGAGCTATGCTCACACAAAATGTTTGCATCATAAGTGGAAGAGTGACATACACACAGCACATTTTGGATTATGAATCTGTAGCTTTTTAAAAAATGGGAACGAGGGGAGACAATTCAACTTTCCATCAGAAATAATGAATGATTGCGCACAATCTTGGCAGGAATTTTGCATCAAACCTGATCTACAGCAGACGTGTCATACTGCTTCCTAACGAGGTTGGAAACACACTGACAATGCTTTCGCTGGAGGAGGGACACTGTATCTCTTAATTAGAGCAGCTAGAAGCTTGCTGTCTGACGAGTGACTTTCAGGTATTTCTTTGCTGCTTCTGCCTCCTAGGCTGAAATGGTAAAACCTGAAGCATAAAGGTCACACTCTGTTGCTAGGCAAGTTGATTGGAGTCTTTCTCCTATCTATCCAGGCACTTATATAGCATCTGAGCTGTATTTAAGTGTCATGTATGCACACCAACTACCGAACCAAATCCCTTTCTGTTACATTTCCACTGACTTGAAAACAAATTACAAAGGTAGAAGACGAAACTGTACAATAACCTAATGGATCTGTCCCATCCATACTAGCTCCTGTCTGTGATCAATTGTAAGAGGGTTTTGCAAGCATATATGGTGCTTAACTTGCATAAACTAGAATATGACTCCATCAGAGGATCTTGGTGTGCTACACTGGTAAAGAATTTATCCTCCCACCACCCTCGCTCATTAAGTAAGCAGCGTTGTTTTACAGGCAGAGAGATTAAGTCACAAAGAGGTTAAAAGGGCCTTGATTCTTTTTTTTTTTTTCAAATGTTCTGGTCTCTCACAGTTTCAGCTGAAGTTCCTGACTGTTGCTGAGTGTTCACACACGGTGTTCAGCATTTCTGAAAATTGGGTGCTGAGTGACTTCTCTGGCTATTCAGGAAGCTTGTATTACACTGGGAATAATCCCCAGACCATCCGACTCCCAGTCAATGCTGGAAGCACAGACCGTTATGAATAGTGTGTGAAAGCAGGTCGGGTTGAAGAGTGCGCTTCTTTTAAATGCATGGGTTGGAATCCAAGCCCTGTCTCGTGCAGTTCTTGTCTTACACAGAAATGCAACAAAGGCGCTCTTGAAAGTATCACAGTAAATTGCTCATGGGCCGAACACAAGAGACCTTTTAAAATTCAGCTTGGCCTGGTAACTGGAGCAGTTGTGAAAGCCGTGAACTGCCAGCCATTGGGTCTGGGGAGCACTTTGGACTTGGGGGGCTGTAGGAACATACACTGCCAGGGTGCTGATCATTTGCATCCCCTCTTAATGCACTGTTGGGGGAAGGCCACTTACTTTGCATGCTTCTGTTTCTTGGCTTCTATGCATGCCAGGTAGTTAAAGGTCAACAAAAATATATTTAACTCTTTCTTGCAGCCCTTGAAACTCTAAATGTCATTTCCACTACACATCTGAACCAGAACTACTAAGAGGTGGGCGAGGCCTTGACAAAAGGAGCTGTTATGATACAGACTGCAGAGTCCTTTGAGCAGGCAGGGATGAAAAGAGCAATGGGGAGGGGCTGAGTCTGCTTTTAAAGCTCAAATTTTGAGGGGGCCGGGGGTGAAGATTGATGCCTTTTGAAGCTGAAGCCCTGCAGAGAGAGGGGAACAGTATAGCAGATGCTGAATGATTTGGTAGCTAAGGCTTTGGCCTGGGACAAGGTAGAGGGGCTTAGTTCCTTACTCTGCCCCAGATGTCAAAGCACTTCCAGGTAGATAAGTCATTGTTTTCAGTGCCCGGTCTTACTGGAGCTGAGAGTGGCTTTTAGGATGTGGACAGATACTTCCTCTGCTTGATTTAAGAGATACCTAGCAAGATCCATTTAAGGAGTCTGTAAATAGATTAGAGATGGGGACCCAGAGGCTGGGATGGTGCAGAAGAGCCTCTGGCTGATGATTATTTAAGGTAATTTTCGGAAGTGACTTTGGTGGCTAAGGCTAATTGAAAGTCAGTGGGACTGATGCCACTAAATTAGGCACTTCTGAAAAATGTTACCCTTAAATTAATAACATTTGTGGGTGTGTTCTTGTACAGGTGCCCAGAGCTTAAAATAGGCATGTTTTTAGCAACTGAATGCCACTGGCTACTCTCATAGTTAGCTTGTCCTGTCCCCACCCTGTGCTGTGTCTTGTCATAGACCTAGACTGTGAGCTCTCAGGGGCAGGGACAGTCTGTGTTTTAGTTGTTTGTACAATTTCTAGCACAATGGAGCTCTGATCGGGGTCCAGAGGCAGTACCTCAATAATCATATGTTAAAGGAGACACAGGAGTGACAAGGAAAAACTAGGGCCATTGTTAAAGAATGAATGTCACATCTACCTTGATAATTGTCCCATTTTTGAAGACCACATTGCTGGTTCCATAGAGGCCTGAGCAGGATTTGAACTCCTCCGGGAATTTGGAAAAGCATGTGTCTTTGGTTCAGTCTGGGTTGCCCGACTCTGATAGAAAATACTAGTGTACCTACTATTATCATGGTTCTTCTGAATCTGTTACTTCCTTCATAATGCCTGTCTGGCTTTTGCTGGGGAAAGGAGGTTGAGAATAACCCATTCATCAGAGGGTAGTAAGGATAACACCTTTGGCCTACCTGCTCATGGTAATTCCATGTACACCGCTACCTCGATATAACACCACCCGATATAACACGAATTCGGATATAACGCGGTAAAGCAGTACTCCGGGGGGGGCGGGGCTGCACACTCCAGTGGATCAAAGCAAGTTCAATATAACATGGTTTCACCTATAACGCGGTAAGATTTTTTGTCTCCCAAGGACAGTGTTATATCGAGGTAGAGGTGTAATTAGGAGTGAGAAGCTGCTAGCACTGAATTACTGTGTAAATAGCTGCTCCCTTCAAGGTATTCTTCTTAACAGCCTTCTCCGGTCTTAACACTGCTCCAGAGGGCCCCATACTTGTATGCAGTGTACAAAGCCAAGACAGGAGACTGATGAAGATGGCATTTTTAAGGCGGGAGAGAGCATTCCAAGGCAGTGCACATACCAAACTTTAGAAGAACAGCTGTCCATTTGGGATTTGATGCCTCACTTGGCTCTCACAAAGTTCCACATTTGGAGAGAACCTTAGCCACATGCAGACATCAAGCGTTTTAATGTGTTGGTGTCTTTAAATATTGCTCTATGTTCATGTTTATTTAGAAATAAGGCAAAAAAGCTACACTGCTGAAGCAAGATTACGATTTGAACTTGCAATCTGTGTGAACCAGGATTCCCTGGTGCCTTGCTTACATTGTAAGGCCTCAAAGGAAAGGCCAAATGCCATCAGCAGTCTGGGAAGTGCTGGTTTTCTGTATGTCCTTGATTACTGAGTCATGTTAGCCAGGATGGGAAAGGAATGGTGTCCCTAGCTTCTGTTTGTCAGAGGGTGATGATGGACAGCAGGAGAGAGATGACTTGATCATTACCTGTTAGGTTCACTCCTGGGGCACCTGGCATTGGCCATTGTCAGTAGATAGGATACTGGGCTGGATGGACCTTTGGTCTGACCCAGTATGGCCATTCTTATGTTCTTATGTTGTTTTTAGAATGAAATGTGTCTCAGAATCTTACCTGCATCTTAGCTACTGGTTCAGGGGCTGATTCTTTAGTAGCTCCTGGAATCCTTTATCTCGCCCCCTCCCCCCCCACGAACTCCTTTAAGATAAATTTTAATTAGAACTGTCTCCAACCAAAAGCCCAAGATTTGAACACTTTGAACTTGATAGGAGTTTAGATCAACATTTGCGTTCTGCCCTCCAACCTCCACAATTGGCAAAACCGAGACTTTTCCTTCAAACACACCTGAGCTGGGGGGGTTTGCAGTGCAGATCCCAATTCTGTGTCTCAGCAGCACCTCCAATTCTGAGCTAAGTGCACGTTTCCTTACCCCTTCCTCTTCCCTCATATAGGTGCTCCTTGTATGGAAATAGCTGCTGGTAATCCCTGGGAGCCCTAAAGGAGTACCAGGACCAAAGCTGGAAGAAGAGACTTGCATTGTTAAAGGGATGTGCTCTCAGAAATGGATAACTTGCTCAAATCTGTGTGAAGTACTTGGCACTTACATAGCGTTTTCATTATCACATGTCATCTTCATGAATTAATCCTCATAACACCCATTGCAAGGAAGATATGTGATAGTTTCCCATCCCTGGTTTGGGGATTATGAGGCAGAGATGAGGTTTTACCCCCCAAAACTACTAACTTACTTTTTTCCTTCAGGTGCACAATGGCTTTAACTTTTCTGATCTTCAAATGCTTAAATCTTCTTTTGTTTTTTTCCTTTTCCCCCAGGAAATGGCAAACTCTGTCTACTTGGTTATGGAGGTGAGCTATTCTGATACACTGACAAAGTGGACAGACCTTTTATTTGGATAGGGTTTCTCCTGTTTCGTGGTCTAGTTGGAGTGCCTCTTGCTATCGATCTGCAGGTGCACGTCCGTGAGGCTGAAGGGGGTGTGTGAAGTGCGCTAAGTGTGACGGGTTGGATCATGGAAACCCCCTTCGGGCTGCCAACTGATGTGCCAAGGCTACTTCTGCCCCTACTTTCCCTGCAGGCCTGGGACTCCAGCACCCTGTCTTGTTGAGCCAGACATGCCAGTCTGCTCCAACACAGACCCAGGGTCTGAACCTCGTGTCCCAAAGCTGCAGACTTAACTGAAAGCAGCTTAAGAAGTGTACCTATCTTTAACACTCAGATGCCCAACTCCCAATGGGGTCCAAACCCGAAATAAATCCATTTTACCCTGTATAAAATTATACAGGGTAACTCATAAATTGTTTGCTCTCTAAAACACTGATAGAGAGGTATGCACAGCTGTTCGCCCCCTCCCCCAGGTATTAATACATACTCTGAGTTGATTAATAAGTAAAAAGTGATTTTATTAAAAACAGAAAGTAGGATTTATGTAGTTCAAGTAATAGCAGACAGAACAAAGTGAATTACCAAGCAAAATAAAATAGAATGCGCAAGTCTGTCTAATATAGTAAGAAAACTGAATACAGATAAAAACCTCACCTCAGAGGAATTCCAATAAGCTTCCTTTTACAGACTAGTCTCCTTCTCGTCTGGTTTCAGCAATCACTCGCACCCCAGTAGTTACTGTCCTTTGTTCCAGTTTCTTTCAGGTATCTTTGCGGGATGGAGGCAAAATGGAGGGGTCTCCCAGGGGTCTAAGTAGACTTTCTCTTGGGCGTGGAGACCCCCTCCTCTCTCTTATTCAAAGTCCAGCTCCAAGATGGAGTTTTGGAGTCACGTGGGCAAGTCACATGTCCAGACATGACTCAGTTTTTACAGGAAGCAGCTATTGTTTACATGCTACATCCTCAGGTAGACTTCTTATGTGGATTGGAGCCTTCTGAGATTTGTTGTCCTTTAAGTGTTTCTTGACTGGGCACTAATATGCACATTCCTTTCTCAAGAAGCTGACCAAATGCTTTGCTTAGGCTACTTAGAAATCAAGCAAGTACAGAGCCAGTATTCATAACTTTGAATACAACAATGACACGTGCGTACAAATAGGATGAATAGATTCCGTAGATCATAATCTTTGCAGAGAGATATTACATGGCGTATGTAGCATAAAACATTTTCCAGTTATGTCATATATACATTCATAAGCATATTTCCAGGAAGGCTTATGGGGTGCATCGTCACACTAATTTCAAGCACAGCAGAGCTCAAGCACTAGGCTGTTTTTAATCTCCCTATTGCTGGAATGCCTGTTTAGCGCAGGCTTGATGGGGAAGACTTTTTATCTTGAAGGGGAATATATGTTACCACCTACTATTCACTAATGAGCAATTTCGTGGAAAGAACAACTTCTCCACGTGTTATAGTTGTAGAGCTACCAAACCTTATATATACGTTCTTATGTTCTCTTCAAACTGAGATCTCATTGGATGTTTCCTTACTAGCGGGGGAGCATAATTGAGTGAGCTTTGAATACTTACTCGTAGTCACTCCCAGGTTCCTTTCCTGATCCCATGATATAAGCATCATTGTGGAGTTCCCATCTTACTTAATTTTGCTTCCTCTATTCTTTAAATTTTGCCACCCTGCCCAATGCTAACTAAACTTTTGTTGTTCCCTTCTCTTTCCAGTACTGCAATGGTGGTGACCTGGCTGATTACCTGCACAGTAAGTAGACCAAAGGGGAGGACATCCTTTGTTTCAAAGGAAACATTTTGAATTTTTATTTGTTAGAGTTGTTGGAATTTGTGAAAGATAAGAACTTAAGAATGACCATACCGGGTCAGACCAATGGTCCATCTAGTCTAGTACCTGTCTTCCAACAGTGGCCAATGCCAGACACTTCAGAGGAAGGAACAGACAGGGCAATCATCAAGTGATCCATCCCCTGTCATCCAGTCCCAGCATCTGGCACCCAGAATTTGGTTTTGCGTCCTGACCTTTTTGGTTAATAGCCATTGATGGACTTATCCTCCATGAAGTTATCTAATTCTTTTTTGAATCCAGTTATAGTTTTGGCCTTCACAACGTCCCCTGGCAATGAATTCCACAGGTTGACTGCACTGTGTGAAGAAGTACTTTCTTATGTTTGTTTTAAACCTGCTGCAAATAATTTCATTGGGTGACCCCTGACTCTTGTGTTATGTGAAGAGTGCAGAGCTGATCCTTTCCCCTATGAAACAAATACAGCATCATTGCTCTTCTTTTCCCTTTGCCAAGTGCTTCTTCATTGGTGAATGTACATGTGCTTTGCAAATACTAAGTCCATGGAAGCCAACTAGGATTGCTTGCATGCTCTACAATGTAGGTCAATAATGACTATTGGGAATAGGCTGCTGTCCGCAGTTACCCAGTTTAATCTATAAGGTCATTGTAATTAGACTGTTTATTTGAATTCCACCAGTGACTACAAGCTGCTTTAGGCACATCTGGCATCTTGCTCATCAGCTGAAAAAAAAAATTGCGAACTTGTTTATACTGATGCCTTGCCTTTGTATAGTGTTTCATCTTCAAGGATCCCAAAGAAAGTTGGATGTTTCTTTTTTAAACAAACGCAGGCAAAATGCAGCCACCTCTGGGATGTAACACCCCATGTATTTAACAGCATATGGAACTACTACCCAACAGTACAGGGTCGAAAGTTAAGAACAGTGTGCATCCAATTGAAATGCGAGGGGAAATTTTGAGCCTGCGTAGTGTAAAGTGGTGATAAGTACGAACATTTAGAACCTTGTCCAGCACAATAGTGATAGTCAGATGTTTTTGACCTATATGTGTTAATTAGCGTCAGGATAGTGGTAGCGGCTGTGTCCTCTTCTTACTTTCAGCTTAAACTAATGAAACTTGTGATGCAGGGACTAAGACACTGATCCTACAAGCTGCTCTGCCAGTCCAGAGACCCGCTGAGCAGCTTGCAGGATCATGACCTAAATAAACAACATCTAGAACTCAAGGCTCCTCTTGAAAGACAGACTGGAATGGAGTCTGAATGGAGAGAAGAGAGCCTGTTTTCCTGGACGCTTAACTAGTAGCTTTGCTGGAGCTATGCTGGATTTAAAACTTATTGTCATTTTAAGTGTTTTGTTTTTGTCTTGCAGGCTAACTGAAAGATTAAAGCTCTCAGTATTTATTAATGTCTCTTCCTGTGTGGCTTTTGGGTCATGTTTAAACAAACAGTGCCAGTCGAGGGTGGCTTCTCCATTTGTTGTTAACGTTATGAGACTGTATTAAAATAATAGTAATAATAATTTTACTGGAGGCTTTTTATTTAAATGAGATGATGACTGGATACTGTGGAAATTGAAGGATTAAAAGATGAATTCACATTTGCCTTGGAGCTAACTTTAGTGTCTCATGAATGATGAATTCAGGACTCAATCTAATGTACTCCAGCTCATTCATATGGGATAGCATTAGCAAATGGCATTTAACTTGATTTTAGTCTATGGAATGGTATTGGTAGCTGAAGGAATGTAAAGCATCATTTTACTCTCTACATAATTTTTGTAGAGATGAGTCAGAGGCGAGCTAGACTTGCATTTTAGTTCTGAGTTTTGCATGCTTGGTGTTAGTTCTGTGTGATGCTTTCACATCCACTAGGTAATGATGTGCAGAAATGGAACACCTTTCCTGGAGTAGGGACAAATTAATGTGCTTGTACTCTGGAGCTTTTTGGCTGAATATAATTGGAATTTTTAATAATGGAGCACTTTAAAAATAGCCAACCTAAGGCTAGGTCTACACTACGGGTGGGAGTCGACCTATGATACGCAACTTCAGCTATGCGTAGCTGAAGTTGGCGTATCTTAGGTCGATTTACCTGGCCGTGAGGACAGTGGCGAGTTGACTGCTGCGCTGCTGCTCCCCCGTCGACTCTGCTTCCACCTCTCGCTGCGGTGGCTTTCCGGAGTTGACGGCACAGCGATCGGGGATCGATTTTTATCGCGTCTGCACTAGATGCGATAAAAAATCGATCCCCAATAGATCGATTACTACCAGCCAATCCGGCGGGTAGTGTAGACATACCCTTAGTTGCTTTACTATGGCATTAAAATTGTGGAACTAGATTAACTACAACTTGTGATCGGTAGCAATGAAATGGGGGCGCAGTTGAGGAGACGAGGTGAGGAATGTCATAAAAATGTAGGAGTCCATAGTTTCAAGCAGTCTCCTGCAGGGTGTACACAAGGCTTTGCTTGTATGCACAATTACAAAGTGTTGTGTGCACAGATGGCTGCTTCTGCCCATTCTGAAAATTTGACTTGTAGGGTGGGATTTTTTTTTGCAGAAACCTGGGTGAGTTAGGAGCACAAGTCCCATTGTAAGCCAATGGGATTTGCACTTCTACATCAGTAGGCAAATTGCACCCATGGTATCTAACTTTTGTCAGCATAGCTGACCTGAGCTCTAGAGCAACGGTTCTCAACCTCTGTGGACCCAGCTGTAAACCTTGATGGCCTGTTATGACTTAGTAAATAGCACAAAAAACATCTGGCTTACTAAATATTTCTTACCCATGAAGCATAATATACACCATCCTGGCAGCTCCTGTGGTTCTAGTCCCACAGGGCTGGCTGGGCTCAGCTCAGCTCCCTGCACTGGGCATTGCAACCTGGTATATGGGGTTGCAGTGCCACTCACTCAGATTTGGCCTAGCCATGCCCCTTCCCTCCCCGCTGCCCCCCCCAGGCCTTCCACACAACTCTTTGACACGTTCTGGTGACCCAATTTTGGATCATGACCCAAGGGCTGAGAAACCCTGCTCTAGAGCAGTGGCTCCTAAACTTCAGCAACCTGTGAACCCTTTCACTAGAATATCAAGTCTTGTGAACCCTCTCCTAAAAATGAATATTTCCAGGGATTTTCTCCTTTTATCTGAGTATAAATTATAAAAGCAGTGATCTGGGAAATATAAATTTTATTTTTATGACATGCATATTACACACTATTATTATTGCAGTATTTTTATTACATTAGGAAAATGGCAACACTCTCTTCCAATATCTCACTTTCATAGCGTGTATCACTTTGAATAAGACTCTTATAAGACAAGGCTCCTATGTTTCACCAAGGAGTATCAGATGTGAAACATCATGAAGGTATTTAAGAAGCCAACTCAAAAAGTTCCTCCTACACAAGCCTTCAGAAGTCTTGAGCAGTCCAGACAAACAAGGCACATTACAACAAAGCTTAAACTTTGTTCTTCATAATAATTAAAAAAAACAATACTAGCTGCCTATTTAATTTTAAAAACAGCAAAAAATATCCACTTCCATTTCCGTTTCTTATAAGGAGTCTTGAATGTTAAATCTCCTCAGTGTGATAGATATGTTTGCTTTGATCTGCTTAATCTTGGAAGTCCAGGGGCTCCGGACTGCTGGCCCTGTGCTGCCCAGGATGCCTAGGGCCACCTCTGTCTGCCATTAGAGAATTTTTTTCTGAGAACCCCCTGTAACATTTCATGAAGCCCCAGGAGTTCACGAACCCGAGTTTGAGAACCACTGCTCTAGAGGGTAAAGCACTGAGCTATGCGTCCATGACTCAGAACCGCGCACGTGTATACAGACACACACTCCTCCCCATTTGAACGTTAAGCTTCCAGACGTGGTTTATAGAACATGCTCTTGCTTGTATTGCCACTGGTACGTGCACACCATGGCAGCACAAAAGTGGAGCACACTATGCAATTAGGTTAGGCTGCTAATTAAACTCATTTGCTTGCTGTCATGACTTGCTTTCTTTAAATCCAAAACTGACTATAATAAGGAGGTTAGTAGTCACTTCTAGAAGGTGGCGTTTAATTTTAGTTGCCATTCAACTTCTTTGTTTTGGGGGCTTTAATGTCCAATGGGCTGCTGGTTGCTGCTTTGATCCCTGGGTTACTCAAAGGTGGTTATGTTAGGCTTTTTCCTTCCCTAAAATTACTTTACTTTACAGTTGTGAGGAGTAGCTACCAGGTAAGAATAAATTTAAAGGACGTGTAGTCTTGCTTCTGACTCTTAAAATCTAGGCGACAATTATGAATAACAGTGGCTAATAAAACCTAATTGAGCTGTATGCACCGAAGGGAAAACCTCATCAGATGAACTCCATATGTTTTAAAAAAAAACCCACTGATCCTTATCAACATCTATTTTTAGAGAATTTTTTACCAGCAGATCCTTTCTCCAAATCACATAGGAGACATCTTTTAGGGATGTATTCAAGCAATGCAGTGCTTGTACCTCTGTAGTATCAGCGAACAGAAGTTTCCGATTACTAGTTTTGCTCTTTAAGATTATTCAGGCAACTTTAGCTTTCTTTAATTTTATTATTTTATTTTTTTAAACCTCTGTGTCTCCTGCCACCTTCTCCCAAGCTCCTCTGCTTGGTTTGGCATCCAGCCTTCAACGAACTTCCAGAATGAGTTTGCTAACAAGGAAATGAGGCATGGAATGTTCATATCTGTTGCCTCAGCAACATCTGGCTGGGCCCCGGTCCTATATCATGCTGGTTTGCCTGTTTCCTGCGAGGCTGTTTGACTGGGTGTTCTCTTATTGCCCGGGTACAGTCACCTGTCGTGTGCAGGCCCTTCGCGGCCCTTCTTAGATTTAGAATTTCTTTTTTTTAAAGCTCGTCCCCCTGTTAAACATTTCAGAAAGTTCATGTTTCTTCCAACATGTTTCACTGAAGTGCAGAAACCCAAGCAAATTTCTGCTCTCTAGCCTGAATTCCCTGCTGGACGGAGCTGTTACTTGACTGCTCTTTAATTGTGGCATCTCTTTTTCCCATCCATTCATGGAGTATTTCAGCAGGTAATTCCTGTTAATGGTAACGTGAGCTACGCAAGCAAATCCCCTTATCATTGGGAGAATAGGCTTTTAAGCCTACTCATCCATTCTGCCCTCTAATTAAAAATGTTAGGCAATATTTTAATTCTCCATTGCACCCAAAGCAACTGTAATTGTCCATCCCATCATAAAGCAAAAGACGTGTGTGTGTTCTTCAGTGTGAAATGCGTTGGTTTGTCTTTCCCCTCATCTTCAGTCCTATCCCTTGGCTATGTGGCCTATTGCTTCCAGTGAATAGGAATTTGATTTCACTGTATGATGTATCTTTCCTTTTGGCAGTTCTGTTGACTTTTGTCTTCCATTGTAGCTCTTCTGGTGTCATGTATCAAAGTGAGAGAGTACAGTACAGCTCTGCGTTGCCTGGTAGGTGAGCAGAGCAGTGGAAAGTGTCACCCAAGTGATTGGTCTCAGCTCAGGAGTAACCGGATGAAATTTTATGGCTTTTGTTATGCAGAACGTCAGACTAAGTGATCTAATGGTCTCTTTTGGCCGCCAGCTCTGGGCAGCTATTGGTAGTAAGGCAGGTAGATGGAGTAGCCATCTCTGTGAAGAGAATTTCTCACCGCAGCAACATGTACCTTTTTTTTTTTTTCAGATAGACCATGATGTGTGAGAGCATGCAGGTTGAAAGGGGCGTGTAATAAGTACTGTAGGTTGAATTCTAACGAGTTAGGAAAGCTGCAAGAAGGACGCCCCTGAGCTCTTGGGCGCCCCTTTGCAAAAGGGAGTGAGGCATTTCTCACCCAGGACTGAGAATGGGGCTCCCACTGTCGGCCTCCCGGCGCTCCCACTGTCAAAATTGCGGTGGAAGCAATTTCTGCAATATCACAAGTTAAGTAGGTCCTGACCCAAAGCCCACTCAGTCTCATTGACTTTAATGGCCTTTGGATCAGGCCCATATTGAGGACAGACCCAGCTGATACTTGTGGGTAAGATGAGATGTTACTCTTGCCGCCCCTCCCCCAATCCTAAATATCCTGTCCATAAAGTGTCATGTGTAGTTCAGTATGTCTGAGCTAGGGTCATCTGATACAGGTCCCTGTGTTTGCTCTAGCTCACCTGCAGCCTCAGGGCAGGTAAAGCACTCCTCCCCTGTCCACAGAGTGCTGACCAGGGTGTTTTTAGGTGTTTTCAGCTTTTTACAGCACTCCGGGAGCTTGGAGCCATGCGGGCCTCTGACTGACCTGCTGTAAATATTTGCTCTGTTCTACTGACCTGTCTAGCATTCCCTGAGGCATGCTTGTCGAGCCCACAAAAATAAACACATGGATATTGTTACTCCTTAGGTATGGCAGAGCAAGGCTTGTGAAGCCATAACATGGCCTTGCAGGGAACGCAGGTTAACAGCGCTCAGGTTGGGGGGTACCCAATCCCCATTGCATGTTTTTAATACCTTGCCAGCTATGCCATGGTTAGGGCCCTACCAAATTCAGGGCCATGAAAAACACGTCACGGACCATGAAATCTGACCTTTTGAGTGCTTTTACCCTACACTGTACAGATTTCACAGAGGAGACCAGCGTTTCTCAAATTGGGGGTCCTGACCCAAAAGGGAGTTGCCAGGGGGTCACAAGGATATTTTAGGGGGGGTTGCGGCATTGCCACCCTTACTTCTGTGTTGACTTCAGAGCTGGGCAGCCGGAGAGCGGCGGCTGTTGGCCAGGTGCCCAGCTCTGAAGGCAGTGCCGCACCAGCACAGACGTAAGGTTGGCAATACCATACCAGGCCACCCTTACTTCTGCGCTGCTGCTGACGGCGGCTCTGCCTTCAGATCTGGGCTCCTGGCCAGCAGACGCCGTTCTCCAGCTGCCCAGCTCTGAAGGCAGCGCTGCCACCAGCAGCAGTGCAGAAGTAAGGGTAGCAGTACTGCAACCCCCACTACAATAACATTGTGCCCCGCAACTCTTTTTTGGGGCAGGACCCCTACAATTTCCAACACCATGAAATTTCCGATTAAAATAGCTGAAATAATGAAATTTATGATTTAAAAAATCCCATGACCGTGAAATTGACCTAAACGGGCAGTGAATTTGGTAGGGCTCTAGCTATGGTGAAGATGAGCTAATGCTCCCTCTTTTTGTAGGGACACTGGCACAAGTTCCTTGCTCAGGATGAGGATTTAACAGCGGAGAAATGTTAAATTGGATCATGCTCTACTTTGCTTGAATGGCCAATGCACTGGACATGTCTGCTCTGCTGTATCTTCTCCCTCCCTCTACTTATGGGATACTGCCCTGGAGATCAGCCACCAGCTAACCTCAGCACATGACTGCTCTTCAGAAACCTTTCTGGTGGAACAGGGACAGTCCCAGTTTCCCTGATATGTTAGCCCAGAAGGGCAAGAAAATCTTACTAGACAGCTAGCGTAGGGACTAAACCAACTAGCCGGAGGGTAAATAGGGAAGTTACAATTGGGAAAACTACCAACGAGATCCAGGGGCTATGCACTTGCATCAAGCATAGCTGCTGGGAGGTGGGAAGTTGCCAGGACTTAAGCCGTGTATTGTTTCTGCCTCTGGCTAGTGGGGTTCTGGAGTCCCTTGCTGTACGGGAAAAGGAGCTCTCTCTTCCCTCCTTCCAGCGACTCCTAAGAGAAGAGTGGAGCCAGCAATGCAGCAAATAGGGCCTTTGCCATTCTACCCCTCCAGAGCCAGCTGGGTGCTGTAGGGCGGGATTGGGGTGAGAAGTGAATGAGAGCTAGGAAAACTGTTTTTCTTTTTTCTTTCTCTCTCTCTCTCTTTTTTTTTTTTTTTTTTAATTGCAGTGAGGAATGCAGCTTTTTTCCTTCGCAGCATTCCCCATATTGCAACATGTTCCCAACTGAGAGCAGCCGCATGAAACTGACTTCACCCTTTTGTTTTGTTGCTGCCCACAGGGTTCTGAGTAGCAGCATCTGTGCAACGGACCTCAGTCTTGTATCAGTTTTATTCTGCTACTGCTTCGTAGCTTTGCAGAGCACTGGAGCAGCCTGGCTGCCAGTTCAAGGCAACAGCCATGCATTGGTTTACATACTTCCCATGTTTTGGAGGTTATATCTTCACAAGCTTAAGAACTTGGTGCTTAACTTTTAAGTGAAAGCTTGAATTCTGCACTACTTTCTCCACAATTAGTGGATTTTTGTAAATCCCCATATTAATCTATTTTTGCCGTGTAAAGCAGTAGAAGACTAGCTCCAGGTTATGTATTCTTAACATGTGCAGAGTGGGGAGATTGTATGGTATTGTGTGGAGATTAGCTGGTAAATTGTGTGGAAACAGCTCAGAAAGGGTAATGCCTTGAAAGCAGTTGTGGCTTGCTGGCAGAACTGCAGGTCAGAACAAGACTTTTACAAGACTGTTTAACTGCTAGAGGCAAAGGGTATTTAGCTGAAGGAATCTATGATAGCCTGCTAGCTTGACAGCGTAAGTACTGCTGAGTTTAGAGTCCTACATTTTTTGTTAGGCAGATATTGAGACAGTTGGGCCCATTAGATTTGTGGGTTCAAAATTAATCTTGAAAGAGATTATTTGTGGAGTGGGGAGGGGCTGTCGTACTCTTTTAGTGATGATGGCCCCTGTTCCAACGGTTCTGGAGCAGATTATTGGGGTCAGTGTTGCCTGTTCAGAAGACCTGATGCTGTGGTTGTAGACATGTTAATCATGACATCTAATCAGCTAAGGTGTTGGGAGGAAGGATGGTCCAGTGACTAACCTGGCACTTGGGAGACCTGGGTTGAACTCTCAGCTCCCCCACAGACGTTCTGTATGATCCTGGGCAAGTCACCCAGTTTCTTTGGGTCTCTGTTCCCTCATCTGTTAAACTGAGGTAATAGCACAGGATGTTGTGTTTATTAAAGATTGTGAGGTGATCAGATACCGTGGTGATGGGAGCCATATAAAAGTACCATGGATGGATGGATAGATACCACGAGGAACAGTCTATTCAAGAGAATTGGCATACAGGAGAATGTAACCAGTCTTGCTGGACATACTAGACCTGTCTTTATGCTGGTCTAAATCAACATGGTTCCATTGAAATGAACGGAGTATTACCCTAGCATATACCAGGTGCAGCCCCACTTCATGCTTCTGAGAGTGTGATGTTAAAGGTGAGGTCATGCTTTTGATGTAAGATACCGTCAGGATTACTCGGACTAAAATTTCAAGATGCCTTTGTAACAATTCGTATATTCCATTCACCAAGACTCCACGTCAAGAGCAGGTGTCTTGTAAATTCCAGTAGAGTGCTGGCTCATGAGAACAGAATTCAGTGGGGGAAGAGAAGCTCTGCATGTCTGTATGTTGGCGTTACATGTATGAAGCAATGAGCCGCTGGTTGACTGAGTGACATTTTAGGTCTGCTAGTTGTGAGCCTCCCTGTGAAGATTTGGGAGTTGGGATGGGAGTTTGTTTTCTATTCTAAACGCAGTTCAGTCAGCCCACGTTTCATGCTGTTTTAAAGTAAAATATTTAATTTCCTGTGTCGGGCTAAAACTGCTTATGCCCTGCTCTTTGTTTTCTTAAGGATTCCTCCACTTTAGCTGAGAAGGTAGAATAGTGTTTTGGTGCTCTTGCCAGTATGGTTTAAGACCTTACCAGAGAACAGCTGGAGCAACATGAAAATGGAGCCTCCTATAATTACTGGGGCATTTACGAGAGAGATGATTTTATTCAAGTGAAATGTATTTCTTTGAACCTTATTTGTCCTTGAATGTTAGCATCCGCCCAAGAAGGCATCACACAGTATTGCTATTGAGGCTTCTTCTGTGTTCAGTGGGCCGGATCCCGCCTCTGGTAGGCGTGTCTTACAGATGTGCTTGTAAAGGTGTGGGGAAAGATGGTTCATAAAATTGCTGGGGTTAATTTTGGATCAGCCTCATTACATGTGGGTTTCCGTTTAGCTTCTTGATCCTTTCAGTATTTCTTTGTTTTAAAATCAAAAGAAAGCCTGCGTCCCAGGAGAATGCAGTTAGCTGCATGCACATTTACAGAACTTTATTAATTTAAAAAAAAAACCTTTTGTTTATGAGAGCTATTTATATTCAGTCTCATCCCTGTTGGTACATACTGTTACAGGGCCAGATCCTCCACTGGTGTAAATTGGTGTATCTTCACCATAGTCAGTAATGTTATGCTGATTTATAGTAGCTGAGGATCTGATGCACGGTTCTTTGCATCATTTCAGATTTGGAGGAGAATGCAGTCTAGTCACAAATACTTTAAGGGATGCTCCTCAAGAACCAATTTTAAAAAAGTCACATGTAGTTACTTTCTAACTGGGTAGCTTGAGGGAGCGTTGGGAGTGCTCAGTCCAGGGTTATCCTTGTTCATCTCTGTGGAGAAGCTGCCTTCTGCTTTGCTTAGTGATGGCTGGTGTTACAATCGTTCTGTCTGTTTTTCCTTCCAGCCATGCGGACACTTAGCGAAGATACCATCAGGCTCTTTCTCCAGCAAATAGCAGGTGCCATGAAAATGCTACACAGCAAAGGTATCATCCACCGAGATTTGAAACCACAGAATATCCTCCTTTCTTATGCTGGAGGCAAGAAATCAAATCCTAACAACATTCGTATAAAGATTGGTAAGAACCTTTCCTTATATCCTGCTTTTAAGAAACACTTTCCCTGGAATGATCAACATGGCTTTGGAAATGGCTAACTAGCCAATCCAGACGGCTGCAACTGGATAAGAAACAAATGAACTGATCATAGGGGAATTAGGATTAGTTTTTCACCATTGCAGTGGAATGTCTTGAAAGCTCTCCAGGTCAGATCCTCAGCTGGTATGTATCAGTGTAGTGCTATTGACGTCAGTGGAGCTATGCTAGCTCACACCAACTGAATGTCTGTCCCTCTTCTCCCCCCTGCCACCGTATCCATTTGTTTTGTTTCTTACACTTGTTCCAAAAGAAGTGGATGCTGATTGGCACTGTGCTCCGCTGGATAACTATTGTGGCTAAGTTAAATTCTAGTGCATCAGCTGCCTTCACCCAGTCTCCCCATGATGTTTAAATGAAATCATGGGTAGTCATGTGAATTATATATAGTTTGACTTCCTGGCCTAAGGGTGGGTATTCAGATATGGAGCCTTTCATCTCCATGGCTCTGTCTAGACTAGGAGAATAGCTAGCATGTTTTTAAACATGACCTAACCTGTTTTAACTAGCAAGTCTTTGTTTTTATACATGATCTATTTTGCTACTCTAGTGATGACCTGGATCGTTAGTTCTAATCCATCCCTAGTAGTTAGTGAGTGACAGAGTTCTTATGCTCTGGCTGTTCTGTGACATATGCAAAATGAATGGGTGGACTCAGTCGAGTTACAAGTTGAGAGGTGTCTTTCTCAGAAAAAACAGTCATTCAGTTTCCTCCCTGGGCAACAGTTGTTTAGACCGTGATATTGATTTGTCCCAACCTTTTAAAACAGAGGTGGGGCGGGAATTTTGGTGTCCCAAGACTGCGATCCCTACATACTTGGTGAACGCTGAGCTCTGATTTAGAAAACAGCACATGCGATGACTGCCATCTTGGCTGACACCAGGGATTGAATCAGAAACCTCCAGAGCTAAAAATGTCAGTTTACAGCTTGAGCTAAAGAACCAGGTTGGATGTGATGGACCCACATCCTCTGTGGATCAAGCACAGAGGGGGACATGTAACATATGCTGGTCAATGGGTTATATGAACACACGCCAGAAACCCAGTTATTAAACCCAAGGTTTCTCTTAAAGGAGAGCTGTGTAGTCACATCTTGATTCATGGACATTTGTTGGACTGTACTATAAGTTGACCAAGTTGATTTTAACACCAATTAAATTACACCATGCTCGGTTTCAACTCTGTCCTGTGGAGAAAGCATGAGTGCCTTTTGGCTGAAAAATGAAGTCTGCTGGAGAATGAGGTCTGCTGCAGGTGTGTGAGAAATTTTGCAGCCGCTCAGCTGTAGCTGAAGCCTTTCTCCAGAATTCAAGCATGGATGGAAAGTAGAAGTGTCTAATGACCCACAGGCACGTAAAAAGGGAGGGCCATCTAAACAGCACTCCTAGCTAATGTGTGCTGCCTTAGTCTCAGTTCGTCATACCCTTCACACACACACTGCTGTTTAACCACCCCTTTTCCTTAAGGAGAATACTGTGTGGTCCAGGAATGGGACTAGACAGACATAATATCATTCTAATGACAGATGGCAATATAAGCAGCCGTGTCAAATATTGCTTGAAATATCTGGTAACCTTAAGGGAACCTCTAAGCATCATATGATCAGATGCTGAGTAACCTGAGTAACCTGCAGCTGTAAATACTTTCAGCACTGATAGACCCTGACTTTTCTAGGGTGAATCATAGAATGTCAGTTTGGAAGGGACCTCAGGAGGTCATCTAGTCCAACCTTCTGCTCAAAGCAGGACCAATCCCCAACTAAATCATCCCAGCCAGGGCTTTGTCAAGCCTGACCTTAAAAACCTCTGAGGAAGGAGATTCCAGCTCCACCCATTCCAGTGCTTCACCACCCTCCTAGTGAAAAAGTTTTTCCTAATATCCAACCTAAACCTCCCCCACTGCAACAGTCCTTTTTCTGTCATCTGCTACCACTGAGAACAGTCTAAATCCATCCTCTTTGGAACCCCCTTTCAGGTAGTTGAAAACAGCTATCAGATCCCCCCTCATGCTTCTGTTCTGCAGACTAAACAATCCCAATTCCCTCAGCCTCTCCTCATAAGTCATGATACATATATAGTGCCATGCAGCTTCAGATGAGCATCTTCCAAAGATACAGGTGGTGGTGGGTCCCTGCTGATGTTTGTTATGTTGTGGTCCAACCCTGCCTCCTGTTCTATGTCATGGAGTGTAACTACCACTTCCCCAAATCTGAAGTAGCAGCAAGTAACAAGGGAAAAGCTATCAAGCTTTGCTGGACCTTCACTGCATTCATAAATCTCGGACTAGATGCTCAGCTAATGTAAAGAGGCATAGCTCCATTGCAGTCAATAGAGGCTTCCCAGTTTCCACCAGCTGAGAATCTGGCAACTGGAGTCCACCTGGAAAGAACAAACCGTGAACAACAGACACTGGAAAAATAGTGACTGCAGGCACCTTTACGTGATTTGGGATTCATTCCTTTTCACGTAGAGTGCTTTTTATAGCTGCATTTTCTCAACCCTTTCTATTGTATGGAACATGTAGTAATAGTGAGAGAAACTTGCGTTAGCTTGGGGATAGAACACAAGTTCTGTATTCAAAATGGGGGATGTCCCTTGTACTGAGGGACTACGGAGAAACAGGAGGGCCCATGCTGGGGATTGAGGCAACTGAAGAAAGGTTGGGCTTCTCTAGATCTAGTGAATGAACTTCTTCTTTTCTTTGTATTTGTAGCTGATTTTGGATTTGCCCGGTACCTGCAAAGCAACATGATGGCAGCAACGCTGTGTGGCTCCCCTATGTACATGGTGAGTGCACTCTGCTTATGTATCTTTTTGTGGTCAAACTGCTGTATCATGTAGGCTTGCAAAAAACAGGCCCTTCCTGACATGTGGAACCTGCAATGGTTATTTAGATTATGCCAGGGGTCGGCAGCCTTTCAGAAGTGCTGTGCCGAGTCTTCATTTAGTCACTCTAACTGAAGGTTTCGCTTGCCGGTAATACATTTTAACATTTTTAGAAGGTCTCTTTCTATAAGTCTATAATATAGAACTAAACTATTGTTGTATGTAAAGTAAATAAGATTTTCAAAATGTTTAAGAAGCTTCATTTAAAATTAAATTGAAATGCAGAGCCTCCCAGACCGGTGGCCAGGACCCAGGCAGTGTGAGTGCCACTGAAAATCAGCTTGAGTGCCGCCTTCGGCACGCGTGCCATAGGTTGCCTAACCCGGGATTATACCATTCAAAGTGCTGTGCAACCCTTAAGCCTAGTTCTTCTTTTCCTCCTAGACCTCCCCCCAAGACCTGGATTTTGTGTTCTTAAAGCTGCTGTTGTAAGTGGAAACCCTAATGGGAGACTGATAAAGATTCTCCGAGCGGCAAGATGGCAAACATCTATGCTGCTGTGCTGACATCTGCCTTTCAGGCAACCGTTGGTAAATAATAATAGACTATTGATTGACCCCACTCAGAAATTGCCTCTTCCAGATAGGAAGCAGGGCCCTTCAGCTAAGGCGTTGGGACCTAAAATCCAGAGTTATCCCTTGACTGCAGGTGGAATAGCAAACATGCAAACTAGGAATAGGAATGACTTTGCAGCCATAAGGCCTTTTCCAAAGTGCTGCCTTGATGAAGGGCCTCTTGGACAAAGTGTCTTCTCTTCCATTGCTCTCTGTTCCCAGTGTTGAGAGACAGTGGCCCTGTGTTTGTAATTCAGCCAGCCCATTGTGTACTTGGTCTATATCTTGATTGGGCTATATGAATACATTTTTTTTCTAGTGTGATACATGAACATAGAATCATAGAAATGCGGGGCTGGAAGGGTCCTTGAGAAGTCATCAAGTCCAGCCCTCGGCACTGTGGGAGGACCAAGTAAACCTAGACCATCCCTGACAGGTGTTCATCCAATCTGCTTTTAAAAACCTCTTGATGATGGAGATTCCACAACCTTGGTAGCCTATTCCAGGGCTAGCTGCTCTTACAGTTAGAAAGTTTAATCATTTGTTTCAGTATCTTTCCTATCGAAGTTAGGCTGATTGGTCTGTATTTCCATGTGTCCTCTTCGTTCTCCCTTTTTAAAGACAGGTACTATGTTTGCCCAGCCCCAGTCTTGTGGGACCTCACCCATCCTCCATGAGTTCCCGAAGATAATTGCTAATGGTTCTGAGATTGCTTCAGCTAGGTCCTTAAGTACCCTCAGATGAATTTAATCAGGCCCTGCCAACTTGAATATATCTAACTTATCTAAATATTCTTTAACCTGTTCTTTCCCTTTTTGGGCTTGGATTCCTTCCCCCTTGTTGTTAATATTAATCGTGCTGAGTAATTGTTACTATTAACTTTTTTAGAGAAGACTGTAGCAAAATAGCCATTAAACACCTCAGGGTTCTTTGTCATCGGTTTTTAGCTCTGCTTCCTGCCCCCCCCCAAGTAGAGGACCTACACTTTCCTTCATCTTTCTCTGGCTCCTGATGTATTGGAAGAATCTTTTTTTATGTCCCTTGCTAGGAGTAATTCATTTTGTGCCTTAGTCTATCTGATTTTGTTCCTACATGCATGTACTATTTGTTTGTTTCTTCTTAGCAATTTGTCCATGTTTTCACTTTTTTTAGGATTCCTTTTTTATGTTTTGAGTCATTAAAGATCTCCTGATGGAGCCGTATTGCCTCTTATGATTCTTTCTATCTTTCCTTAGTGTCAGGATAGTTTGCAGTGCCTTTAACATTGTCTCCTTGAGAAACTGCCAGCTCTCCTGAACTCCTTTTTCTTTTAGATGTTCTTCCCACAGGATATTTCCTACCAGTTTTTGAGTTTGTCAAAGTTTGCTTTGTCTTTTATTCTGCCAATCTCGCTCCTTCCTTTCCTTAGAATTGTGAAATCTATCGTTTCATAGTCACTTTCACCCAAATTGCCTTCCACCTGCATACTTGTTATCAATTCTTCCCTATTAGTCAGAATCAAGTCTAAAATGGCTGTTTCTCTGGTTACTTCCTCCACTTTTCAGAACAAAAAGTTGTGGCCAATACATTCCACGAACTTACTGGAAATTTTGTGTTTTGCCGTATTACTTTTCCAACAGATGACTGGGTAGTTAAGTCTCTCATTACTACCAGATCTTGTGTTTTGGATATTTGTTATTCTAGAAATGCCTCATTCGTCTTCTCCTCCTGATTTGGTAGTTCATAGTAGATCCATACCGTGCTGGCACCCCTGTCTTTTACCCTATTGTCTTTACCAAGAGACACTCAATGATCTGCCTCTCACCACTTTCTGGGCCTCAGAACAAGTATATATATTCTTGATGTATAATGAAACACCTCCTCCCTTTTTATACCCTGCCTGCCCTTTCTGATCAAATATCTCCCTCTATACAAGTATTCCAGTCGTGAGACTTATCCCACCAAGTCCTGTGATGCCAGTTAAGTCATAATTGGACTTATGTACTATTACTTCCAGTTCTTCCTGTTTGTTCCCTGTACATTTGTATATAGACATCTCCTCGCTGTCAGTAAGAGTTGCACCCCATTAGTAGAGGGATACAGTGGGACTGATGGAAGAATTGTAGCCTACAAATCTTGATTAGAAAACCTCTCCTACATCAGGTTGAGCTTCAGAGCAGGCTACTGAGATAGAAGGTGACACCTGCTTTCAAACAAAGGAGACCTTGCTAATATGTGTTTACAGCACGCTCCGAAGGAGGTTGTAGGATAGCAGAGAGGCTTGTGACTAGTCCAGAATGTAGGGCTATGTTAGGAAGTTGGCATGATGCCTGCACCTCACTGCTCTCCAAATCACCCTCGCTGTTGTCACGAGCACTAAAATTAAACTTCAAACTAGAGAGATTTTGGGTTATAAATATCTGGATATCTGCTCTTGTGACCCATCTCTCAAAGAGAGAGGTGAATTCTCAGCTTTCCATATGTGACCTGAACAATATACCCCTACAGTCTTTAAACCTGCTGCTGAATATATTTCACAGCCTAACCTAATTCTGAAACAATGGCTGTAAATGGAGTCTACCTGGCTTCTGCTGTGATCCACGTCTACTTCGTGCCTTGGTCAAGCCAGTTGCCTGAAGGATATTTGCTCAGATTGCAACCAGACATGCTAAAAAAACCACCCCACCCACAACCCATAGCGATGAAATGTAGAGTGGTAATTGCTTGTTCATGTGCATGGAGTCAACTGGTATAAAATAACCTTGGTGTATCGCTCACACCAGGGCACCAAAATAAAAAATGATCAAACCAGTCCTTCGATCTGGTCCGTGTGACTGCTCTGCAAGATGAGTGTGTTTTGATTAATTGAAAAGTCAATGCTCTTCCATTAATTCAGACTGGGGTTTTCAAAGGTGAGATGGAGAATTAGACCTGGTGTGCACTCCAAAAGTAGGTTGGCTTAACTAAGTCGCTCAGGGCCGTGCGATGTAGTGAAGCCGAGCTAAGCCCATCGGTGACACCGCTAGGTTGAGGGAAGAATTATTCTGCTAACTTAGTTTCTGCCTCAGGGAGAGGTGGATTTACTGCAGGGATAGAAAAACCCCTTCCGTCATTGTAGTATCTATGGTGCAGCTGGGCTGCTGCTGTGGTTTTTATCATAGATATTGTCTGAGATGGCCAACTCATTGAATTTCAATGTGGTTTGAGTGCCTGCTTTCCTTAAGCTCCTTTTAAAACCCCCAGCCTGAGCCTTCAACTTGGCACAGGACTTGGCTGCATAACACAGTGGCCTTTAGCTCCACTGTGTTTAAAACTGTATCTGTCGGTGCAAACCAAAGCAAGCCTGACTTCCTCTTGCTTTATTGTTGAAGCCAGTTGTTTACTGACGTGCTGTACATAAGGGTCATGTAACCTCTTTCCTCTTGAGAAACTTTCCTGAACTGTCTATTTTTAGTGACGCTTTATCTTTTACATTCTCTTGAAAGTAGATCAGATATCTGGCTCACTTTTAAAGTGAGAGAGACTATTTCTTTTTGTAAGTACTCTGGGAATTCCTTTTTGGGTTCTTGATTTAAAGGTGATTTTTTGGGGGGAAGGTGTCTGGGTGTGTTCTGATTTCTGGGAGGCATTCAGGGGTTTACTCTCCTGCTGTTGTGGGTCCCTGTGTGTGCATGGTGTGTGACAGATAGCAGGGGTGGCCTCTGCATTCCCTATCCACATGTCCTCATGCATGCACATAGCCAGCCCTGTTTTCGTGCCTTGCCACAGTGGGAGGAATGCTGTGTCAGTGTGAGAGTGCGGCATAGGGGGCCGTGTGTCTGATCCCTCGCGAAATCTGGGTCCTCACCCAGAATGGTTCTGAGCATCCACGTCTGCCATTGACAACTGTTTCCTTGACTCTGTTTATTTGGTGCTGAGGCAGAGTTAAGCAGCTCTTGTCGGTGCGTTGTTCAGAGTGGGATGTTTTTGTTTTTTTCCCCTCTCCTCCCAATGCCACCCTCAGTCCAAATGAAACAAATCTGTTCTTGGCCTTTGCTTGTGGCACAGCTAGAAAACTGATCCCCTTTCAGTCCTGTCTCCTGTGAGCATTAGAGGAAGTCTCTTTTATAAATATAGGTTTTAAGCTAGCCTGTCATTCTCCCACCTTCACCTCCACACGGATCCAGAGGCACATTGCATTCTGAGCTATTGATCATTCTGAATCTGTGCTATCTCTAGCTTCTGGAGCAAACATGCAGTGAGGAGTGGTGCATTTTGTTCCAGACCACAGAGGTTGTGGGGAAGCAAGGTGGGGACTGACCTCTTTTTGGATAAACACATGGGCCTGCTTTTGAACTCATGTCCCGTCCACTGACATGACTGCTGCCACATGTCACAGCTGCCTGCTTGCATTAGCCTCTTAAGAAATCCATGGAGCGGGAAGGGCTGAATTACCTGTACCAACTTGATCCTTTGTCGTGGCTATAACTGGTAAAGTTGGGACTTGAACTGGAGAGTGCGTGCAGTTGCTTTGTTTTAGAAGGGATGCTTGTGATGTTCTAAAGGGACTCCTTTGTTTGCAAGTTGATTTAGTAGAGATCGTAATGCCTGAGAAGGGATTGCACTGTTTTGCCTACAATGCATCAAGCAAAAGTTAAGCGGGCAGTGCCGAAGGTAAAACCATGCCTCAAGTAACCAGATTAGTGTTATGAAACTGCCTCCTTGCTAGTATGAACGCAGCACTTTAAAGCAGGTGAAGAAATCTTTAATCCCTTTTCTTTTGTGGAATCTTGGCTCGGTGCTTTTTAAAAAAAATTAGAGGCTTCTGTTTCTCTGGTAGCTGCCAAGAAAAGAGCCAAGTCTTTTTTAAACAAAACTCTATTCTCTCTCCATGCAGGCCCCAGAAGTCATTATGTCCCAACACTATGATGCTAAAGCTGACCTTTGGAGTATAGGCACCATCATTTACCAGTGTCTGACAGGAAAGGCTCCCTTCCAGGTGAGTGGCTCTGTGGCTATTAATGCTTGACATGAGTTTCTTGCTGTTTTTTCATCCGTTTCACCCACGCCAGGGGTCACATGCAATACTGAGCCCGAGGAACCCAGTCTCCAGTCAAGTCAGCCTGTCTGTCTGTCCATCCCACAGAGCAAGATAAGCTCTTTAGTTCTCAAGTCAATGGGAGGCTCCCATCTTTTTCAATGCTGCAAATATGGGTGGAGGCCGATGCTTCTTCTCCAGAGTCTGCCTCAGGGCAGCGGCAGAATTATATCCGCATGTGCGTGTGTTCTTGTGAAAGGCCATCTTTTCAGAAGGTTGTCTTGGACCCTGAAAGCAACGATATCCACAGCAGCTTGTTTTAAAATCATTTTCCCTTTATGACCGTTCACAGGGAATAATATGTTTTGAGTTGGACTTGAGGGTGTAGGGACAATAAGGAAGATCAACTAATCGGAAGGGAAATATTATGGCTGATTGGTATGACTCTGGTTTGAAACGGTGCATTGTAACTGAAATAGCCTGGCTTCTGGAGTAGAGTAGGAAGGTCTTTTTGGAGAAGTCTTCTGTGTAAATATTGTTTTTTTTCAAGGCCAGAAAGGGACCATTAAGATCTAGTCTGACCATTTGCATCTAACCGAGGCCTTAGAAGTCTGCCTAACATGCCCATAACTTCTGGTTAAACTAAAGCCTATCTTTAAGAGAGACACCCACGCTTGATTTAAAGATGTCAAGCGATGAAGAATCTAGCACATCCCTAGGTGAATTGTACCAGTAGTTAATTACCCACACTGTTCACCTTGTTTCCGTTCTGAATGTATCTAACTTCAGCTAACAGTGTTCTCCTCCCAAGCACCAGTTGCTCACCTATGGTCATGCTCACCTTATTTTGTTCCTCCTATGCCAAACCGCGAGGGTCCATGGTTTCCTCCATCTACCTGATGAACGCCCCAAATCCTCCCGTTCCATACCCCTTTCCATGACGTTCATACAGCCTTAAAACCTTTCTCTAGCATGATCGCTGCCTTTCTAGCCAGGGGAGCACTGACAAGGGACTTCCTTTTGGAGCCTATCCATCCAAGTTGAGGGGTGCATTGGCAGAGTGATGTGCAACTTGCTTCCTACTTTTCAGAGGATATTTCTACACTCCAGTGTGTGTAGGCATAGCCTCAGAGTGCACAGAAATATGGTATGTACTCAGTCCCTACCTCTGTGGTCAGACTGCTATTTTTAGCAAGGTCTGCCTACATGTGCGGAAACTACACCTCCCAACTGCAGTGTAGACCTACCCAGAGGCTCAGTGTGTGGGCTCCCGTCTCTTTTTAACCCAGGAAGCAAGATGCCAAGAATCAACCAGGGTTTTCTGCGTATCAATACAGAGTGACGTGGGGACGCCTGACATGAAAACTTCAGTTCGTCTCCTCAGATATGAATTGATCTGAAGCCTTTTCTGGCTAAATTTTGAAACCTTGATCACTGTTGCAGCGGCCATTGAAATCTGATTCTCCTCCCCTCCTCCAAATCCGTCCTAATGACCGACTTACTGAAAATGAAGATAACTAGAAGAAAATTCTGCAGTGACATAAGCCCAGCTTTACGAGCTGTTGGATTGTCCCTGGTTTAGTTCAGAGCTTTCATAATTTAAAGTGAGATCTCGAATATTTATGAAGCTGTGTAACTGGGAAAGATAAGGTGATATACAAGCCTGTTAGAAATCTTACAGGAAGGAGTGGTTGGGTCTGGCAGTAAACTGAGGCTTTTATTTTGATGTGGTCTCAGTGCTGAGGGCATATGTTCCTTTCTAGATGCCAGGGTTATTTTTTCATCTCAGTTTAGGGATCTTCTCTGACAATACTTTCTGGTCTGCCCACCTTGCTCTGTAACGAAAGTGATCCTTCATCTTCCCTGCGTGTGTAATTTTTGGTTTTACAGTATCTCCTATGGTCTGCGTGAATTTTTTGACTGTTTCATAGTTGCTAGTTACATTTTCTTGTTCTCAGTCTCAACAGCTTTGTTTAATGGGGAAGGGGGAAGAAATAACTGTTAGGAGAAAAGAACAGGAAGATTGTGTGTTTATTTAAAATAAAGCTGTGTGTATATACACACAAAGCTTTGACTCACACGCATAAATGAGCTCCTTGCCCATTAGTAAAGTATCTCAAAGCTCCACACGAACTACTGATTTAAATTCCCCTGACTTTGTGGGCCAAAGCAGGCATTGTAGGCATTCTGCGCTCACATGCAACCTTGGGACAGCTGACTTCTTTGAAAAGCCTGAGGTATGACCATTATTATTATTCAGTGACAAATGCCTTTTTAACTATGTGGAAATTTTCCTGTGACGATGTTCTTTTGAGAAAATTGTCATGGAAAATATGTTTCCCAGCCTGCTGTACTCAACTCTGCCAGCCTGGAGCTCTGGGTAGGGGGAAGGGCAGAGTCCAAGCTCTTTCTATTGTTCTGCCGTCTTTCTTATGTGAAGATGAGGCAGCCCCACCGTGCTGTGTGATCAGCGATCTGGGTAGCTTGCATAGGGAAATAAGGGGTCACCTAACGCCTTGGCATGAGAAGAGTGACTTCAGATCTTGATTGTAATGAGTGTTTATCTTTGCTGGGTACAAGTTGCACATCTGTCTTGATTTCCTTGCCTCTGTCTTTTGGGGGTTGTGCTTTGGCAACAAAATAGTGAGCCCTGTTTTGTTGCTACAGTAACCATTACGAATCTGTTTGATCTGGGAGAAAGCAAAGCCCAGTCCAGATGGTCCTCTGAGTAGGTGTGTGTGTTGAGATCGTGTGTTTACACTTAAGACAGAGGTTACCAACCGCTTTTCCCGGGTTGTAAGTTCTAGGCAAATGAAGCCTGCCTGTTGGCAGATGCTGGGAGAGTTAGTTAAACGTTAAAGGAGTTTGTCCTCATTTGCACCAGTGGAGGCTTTGCAAGAGGTGCTGCAACAGCTGAAGGTCTTGGAGTTGATTATAATCAATTGTGCAAAGAGGCTGGGAGAGTGGGGAGTGCATGGAATGCAAACGTTGGTAGGTGCGGACTGGACAAAGCAGGGTTCAGGTTTGACATTTCTGAGCGGATTGCAGAGCAGCAAAATTTGCACAGAGAGGGGAGATGGCTAGGGTGCCCAGACTCACCTGGACAGATCGGCCAAGGAAAGAAGGTAAAGAGGCAGCTGCATCCCTCCAGCACTCATAAAGGTGCCTGCTTTCTACTGTCCATCGGAGACCTCTTGGGGTGTGCCTTGAGTGCAGCTTGACATAACCCAGATGCAGAACAGAGACACTGACTGGATGAGCCTGTTAGTCCAGTGTCCTTCCTGTGGCAATTGCCAGCGCCTGATGTTTCAGAGGAATGCAACCCCCTCTTCCTGTCCCAGACCTGGCTGGGTCCAGTGTGGGATGGTGGCTGGCTCTCAGCAGTGATCCATTTCCTGTTGATTTTCCTGTCTCAGAGAGCAAGGTCCCTTTGCGTTTCACCCTTCTGGGTGGAAGTTTGTCAGCCAAGGTAGCTTATTTAGCCAGTACCTGGGAAGGAGGACACTTGCACATCTGGTTAAGATTTAGTTAGATTCCTCAAGCCAAGCCAGAGAATGACTGACTGCCATTTCCCCCGGTGCAATGGAATACGGGATCCATTGCCTCCCACTTCTGCCTGCCTGCCTTTCACCTGTTATGAGCATCCATTGCTACATCTGGAGAGGCTCACAGGTGTGCAGTACATGCAGAAGGCTGTCCTCAGCAAGAAGATGAGTCTTTAAATGTACAATAGACTTCAAGGGACTTGAGTGGATGGATAAGGAGTTAGCACATCTGGAAAGACTGGGTCCAACTGCCTTGCTTTTCTGCTAGGGAAATGTAACCTGCCAAATCAAGGCAGAAGAGAGTGGGTGGGTTTTCTTCTTCTTTATTGTAGAAATGAAAATGAACAGCAGCCAGGTCACCTGAGCCAACTTCTCTGACTTCACCATTCCTCTCCCCACCCAACACACACACCACGTCTGATTGTCAGACCTGGACAGTTGGTAGCGTGCCTGTCCAAGCTGTCCCAAGGAGCTGTGTCTATTAAACATGTCCATAAACAAAACAAGAAGCCTGCCAGAGGGGTGAGATTAAGAGGATGCATAAGCCCTATCGGCACGTTTGCTGAGCATTGTATTAATGTTGAATTGTTGATAGGCCTGGCCTAACAAATGAGGTGGCAGTTAAGAGTTGTGGCTTTTCTGCTTTATATGACTGAGGGCTTGCACTTTGTGTTCCCTGCTCTTGCTGTTTTGTTTTGTGTGTGTTACAGCAACATCTAGAAATTCCAACAGAGATCAGAACCCTTTTGTGCTGCGCCCCGGACAAATACATAGACACAGTCTCTTCCTAAAGACCTTACAGACCGAATAGGCAAGGCAGACTGGGAGGAGGGGAGAACAGGCACAGAGTGGAAGAGATTTGCCTAGAGACATGGCAGGTCATCGACGGAGCTAGGAATAGAATCCCAAACTCCTGAGTCCCAGTCCAGTGGCTTGTCTGTTAGACTGGGGATGGAGCTCGAACCAGGCACAAGAGTTAAAAATCACTCGATTCCTTATGGTCTTGATTTATTTGTAAGACGTGGTCAGGTCATAAAGTCTTGATTTAATTTTTCAGAGGAACAAGTACCACTGATGTTCGATGTTCCTGGGAGTTCCCGGTGCAGGGCGCCTCGAAAAATCAGGGTGCAGTTTTATGTGTGTGTGCGCCCGGGGCGTGTGGGGTGTTTGTAGGGAGGTTTAAGGTTTGTGATGCAACTCTTTTAAAGCTTTCAGTGGTACCATGTGCATCCAGCCGATGTAAGATCTTTCCAGGGGAGCCCAGTACCTGTCTATTCATTGTGCCAGGTATTGTCAAGAATCCTCTGTGTGACAGTGGAATGTGCCTATGAGAGAGAAATGTCAGACAATGGCAGTAGTTCAAACACTTAAGTGCTGGTCTGCCAGCTCTGAAAGAGTTAAGTGTGTGTGTGTGTGTTCTCATCCCAGCTAGCTGAAAAATTAATTTCCAAGCCTGATGCACTGAGCCTGCTGCGCTATTCTTTCCCAGTTAATTCTCCTAGATAAGTACTAGGATTATGTGCCATTTAAAACAACCATAAGGAATTTACACTGTGAAATGAGCCTTCAGTGTAACTGATGAAGGTTTTTAGACCTGGAACTTAAACAAGACTTTTGTTTGGAAAGCAGGCTGGTTTTTTATAGCCCCAAACTGAGTTAGCCAGAGCTAGTCCTGTATTGTTAGGGATGAGAAATTCCTCTTCTAGACTTGCAGCTGGTTTCTGCAGGATTTGGGGGAACTGTGCTGATTTAAACGCACACCAGCAGCAGGTTGTGGCTAGTCAGCTAGGGGAAGAGAGTGAGAATGACGCGGTAGGCTGGTGCTTAGCATGCTCACGTAGGCTGTGGGAGATACAGATTTAAGTACCTGCTCCAATGACTAATTATTTATATACAGTAGAACAGGAGAGCTTGAGAGAGCTGCTGAAATGTAGGAGACCCAAGTTGAGATCTCTTCTCCATTGAATTGAACCTGGGGCTAAAGGTGATCTGCCTGCTTCCCTCCCCCAGTGTTTTGTGAATCTAGTCCTCTCTGGTTTTTGTCAAGGTGCCTGAAATCCAAACAAAATGGGTTAGTCGAAATGAAAGGTTCAGACTCTTATTTTTTTAACTTTTGAGTTCGTCACGACTTTTTGGTTTTGGTTTGACCTGAAACAGAACTTATTTTCAGTTTTTCAGAATTTCCAGCAAATGGAAACAGCCATTATTTGCCCAGCTGTACCTGTGAATTTCTATTCTTGTGGGGGCGGGAAGGGCAGTATATTAGCCCAAAAAAGCATGGGATGGTTAGTGCAGTCAATAGGCTGTTGACATCTGAGTGCTCCCAACAGCCTTGATGAGCACTGCCTGTGCAGCCAGATGGTTATTGTAGGTCTAGTCTTAGCTTACTCCTAGGAGTGGGGCTGGATGGCTCAGTTGCTTAGTAATGGGGTTACACTAAGATGAAGGCCTGTCTGGGCCCATTAGTGAT
The DNA here is from genome assembly GCF_025201925.1 of Gopherus flavomarginatus. Taxonomy (NCBI): domain Eukaryota; kingdom Metazoa; phylum Chordata; order Testudines; family Testudinidae; genus Gopherus; species Gopherus flavomarginatus. The sequence continues at coordinate 20,254,439 of NC_066631.1, read as the reverse complement.
CAGAAGTGTTATCTGAGGGGGTTTGGTGGCCAATCTGAACTGGGTTTGGTAATGTCAGTCCATTTCCCAGCAGACACATGGTTACATCGTAGTTACCAATGCTGCAGTAAGGACCATCTTGGGCAGCTTCAGCTAAGGGACCAAGGTTTAGTTGGGCAGGGATTAAACCACCCTTCCACTTCTAGATGTGCTGCCTCCAGAACAGGTGAGAAGCACATCGCTAAGCCAGTGTGGGGGAAACTTGCAGTAAAACCTGTTCAGGAAATAAATGCAAGACTCCCTTCTCCAAACCTATCCGTCCAAACTTTTCATAATCCCTAAACTGCCTTTTTACATTTTAAAACGGGGGAGTTGTGTTAAAGGGTTTTATTTGTGCTCAGAAAACATGCTCCCAATTAACTTACACTTTAAAGATGTGCTCCTTTTGATATACTGCATCTGTTACTTCTAGGAAGCTTCTGACAAAATGTTTGTTTGAAATAGATCAGAGATTCATTGTATGTCTAAAACAATTGAGCTGTTGAACCAGGGAGTGAATAAAGAAGACAGCCAATCCTTGTATCTCTTGCTGACATGAATAAGCACTTAACCTGATCACTGTGGAACTGTATTCCTACTTGTAGGGTTCTGTGTGTGCGTGTCCCCATCGCACTGCTGCCAGCCTCCTCTGTGCCTTGTGTGCCCTGGCTTGTTTGAAATTGGACGAACAATAGATGCGAATTGCAGAGTGGAATCCATGTGGGGAAGAATAAAAAAAAAAAAAGGCAGATTTATACTGAAGTAAATCAGGTTAGACTGCCGGGCTTGGGAACGCCGTCACATGGATTGTCTTCTGCGAAGCAACCACCTCTGCTGAACAGGGGGTTGCTTAACATTTTTGTGAAACTGGAAAACTGAGCATATCGCTGCTCCCCAGTTTTGTCCTACCTCTTTCCATGAAATAATGAGGGATAGGCTGCCGCAGAAAGGAAATCTAGGACAGCTTTCTTGTTCCACTGAAGGAGAAGCTCTGCTTCCCTTTAGGAAGCTGTGTGTGTACATGAGCGCATGTGTGAGCTTAGAAACAATAGCTTTGTCACGAACTCTGATCAGCTGAAGTTTTGCAGCCCCCTAAGGGCCAGAAGTCAACTTGTCTCCCATTGGCTTCACTCAGCTTTCGATTTGTCCCAGTAGCTGTTGATTTGTCCCAGTAGCTGTTGTTAGCTGAGTTTTCACCTTCAGGCCTGCAGGTGCCGTTTGAAACAGGGGTGGCATGCTGTGAAGTGCTGGCTAAACACAATGGCAAAACAACCATGCCACTGCTTGTCCGACCTCTAAGCGTGCTGCAGCAGTGACCATTCACACCTGTCCATGGTCCGGTTTGTCTGCATTGCTCCCGCTGGTTCCTTAAGCATCTTAGCTGACCTGAAATGCTTCCAGTGCAGAAATGGAACTGGATGGGAGGAAGGGCTCAAGGTCTTTTGGTAAATCTGCCTGGTTCTCTGCTGATCCCCCGGGTCAGGACAAACTGCCTGTGACCTCCCAGTGCCTCCTGCAGCAATGATCGGGCCAGAGCATGACTCTTTCCCTTCTCTCTTCCCCGTTCCCCCTCTCCTCCATGTCTGTGGTTTGCATGCCCAGCCAGCCCCCACTGCGTTCCGTTAGAGACTGTTGGTCTAGGCTGAAAGCTTCTGCACACTACCAACGCTCTGGGGGCAATGTACAGGTCCTGTGTTATTTAGTTCATAAAAAAACAAACACAAGCGGAACAGCATGAGGAGGCTGTATGGGACTTTGCTTATTTCCTGGAGACTTTATTTTTAACGTTGGACGCTAACCTCTCGTCGTGGGTTGCTTCATTTTTTTGATTCTCATCTCTCCCAGAATTTGGTTTCTTTATGATCATGACCAGAAACTGTCTCCCTTCAGTGATAACAGCTGGAGCTTGAGAACTGCTGGCAAAGGACTCTAGGATCTGGTTGTCTTGATGTTTCCCTGTTTCTCAAGAGAACTGGAGTTCTCCACTGTTGCCTTTCACATCAACAATCTCCCCTGCCCCCTTTTTTAAGACCCTGAAGCACTAATCCACGTTCTCTGCAGGAGCTGCCATTCATCATGTGGGACTCCTGGCATCTGCAATTATATAGCCTCCTGGGAGAGGCTATTAGGGCAGCTTAGAACTGAGCTGCAGAACTCATGGAAATGAAGCTGAGCCTTCAGGAAAGGAGAAGCAAATAGAATCAGGTCAGGGACAAAAATACAGGAGGCTGAAATACTATATTTTCAGTCCACGCTGCAGTCTGGGTATTGCTATCTGTAGGGTCTCCTGAAATCGAAACTGCTTTCAGTGCTAGTTCAGCAGGAGGAAAGCAACCGCAGTACACTTCAAAGCAATTGTGAAATAGGTTAAAATCCTAATAATTCGCCTCCCTGTGTTGTTGCAAGCTGCTCTAGACACATTTTCTTTCTTCTTCATAGGCCAGCAGCCCTCAAGATCTTCGTCTCTTCTATGAGAAAAACAAGATGCTGATGCCCAAGTAAGCATTCTTCCAGCATTACTATTTTTTTCCACTTGCTTACTCTGTCTGTATTTACACCTGTCCTCTTGTGCCATCAGCTCATCATATTGGGGATATGACTTAAATGTTTGGCCACCTGCCTCTACATTCCTTAACCAGCAGCAATGTGGTCCAGAGAGTGTCAGGCTGCTGCTAGATTGCCCGAATTGGCTCCGTCTCCTCCACATACACCCATTTCGCTGCTGCATGCACCCTAGAACATGCTTGTTATGGAAGCTGCCCTGCTGAATAGAGGCTTTTTGCAAGTGATTTCCAAGGGCCTTGTTCCCTGTGTGCAAGTTCGCCTTCCCCTGTCAGGTACTACCTCTGGGGTTTGAGAGCAGCCATGGTTTTCCCCCTTGCAAGCTCTTCCCAACACAGCATCCAATACTGCAGGCTCTCCCAGCAGCACTAGTCCTGTAACACACTTACTGCATGTAGGTTACATACCCAGTTTCCCACATGCCAGGAAAGCCACTTCCCCAGCCTGTAGCCCTTTCAGAGGGAAACACAGAGGTGGGTGAGTGCCCCTGGCATGTGGAAATTGCTCCAATTCCCAGGGTGTGTGTCAGGAGAGCAGCGCTTTCATCCCGGAGTGGTATGAACTCACTGCTGGAATAACGAAGTCGCTGATTCAGAGTGCCTTTTTTTTTTTAAATGAGTGGGAGCTTTTATTTTGTTGCTGTGCTCTTAAATGAGAGCCATGCTGTCTCCTCTAGAAACCTCCCTCAGTCTTTCTAGAGATGGACTTAAACCCACGCTCCAGATCCTCTGAACCTTGGGAAGCTCAAGGATGACATTTAACTGAGGTGGGGGACAAAAGAAAAGTGACTGCCCATAAACTGTCCTATGGGACCTGACGACATACCCCAAGCTGCTAGATGGAATTGGTGCAGAGGGTGTATAGTTTAATAGTGTGTATAACTTTGTAGGGCATGAGTTTGTTGTGTCAGGGTGCGTATGGTTAGCTTATCTCTTAAAGTAGCCACAAAAGGTAGTGTATTGGGAAGTCAAGAAATGAAAACTTTATAAATCCAGAACGATGGCCAACATGCGTGAATTACTTAGTTTCGCTTTCTTTTCTTGTGATGAAAATGATGATTATGATCAAAGCATTGAATGTTGTGAGCCCTGCCCCCTCCTTGTGCTCAGAGCCCAAGGGATGATGGGAGTCAGAACAGCCTTATGGTGGGAGGAGCCCGTGGCAGAAAGTGAAGCAGATGTGCCCTCCCGCTCACCCTTAAAAATAAATCCATGTTCCCCTATGAGTCTGTACACTTTTAATGGCTGGGAAATATAATCACTTCCAGGAAAAGCCTTTTTCCACCAGTAGAGCCATTCTGCCCTGGCAGCATTGTGAATTGCTGAGCACTCCGAAGGAGGCAGTCAGTGATTAAAAATGAAACCGGGTGATGATACAGTGAGAGACAGAGGTTGGCCATCCTTATTTATCAGCGCTGCATTTGAATTAAGAAGGCCCCGCAAAAAAACAGACCCACAGTCTTTTTTGTGTTACCATTTTTCTTCCAACTCATGGATTTTGGAGAGTGTCTTCATAATGTGTGCCACAGTCTGTGCCGTTTCTTGAGTAAACCTGGATAAAACAGCCTTCTCGGCCTGGCTAATGAAACCCAAAACCACCCGAGAGCCCTCGTCCTCATCTGCCTGGGCAGTGCCAGCCTCTGGTTATGTTCTCCTCGGGGCTAATCAGCCTGGCACACCTGTTCCCCACCCACTGGCATAGTCACCAGAGAAGAAATGTAGTTTGGTTGGGGTGGGGGAGAGGGGGGAGAAGACTCATTAAACTCTCAGTAGAAATCTCTGTTCCTCATGAGCTGACATGACTGCGGATGGGTAAAATGCCACTCTGGGGCGGTAAGCTCGCACCAGGCGCAGCAAGCCAGACGGCCTCGTTATTTTATTGTAATTTAGTACTGGTCAAAATAACTTCTGGGTGGGGTATGGAGGAGGAATTGTTTTTATTGTTCATATTAAATAGCTTGGCCTAGGCCTTGGGGAAACAGTGCTGTAGGGTAGCCAAGCTTTTAACTTCTGAGAGACAGGGCATAAGGCAGCAGAGGGGAAAGCCACACGTGAAGTGGGGGGGTGATTCCCAAGGGGAGGAGCCATGCCCACCCTGGCTCTGATCCAGCTAGCACACTGAGAACGGAGCGTAGCCCACAGCAGGGCAAGTGGGACACGTGCCTAACATCCTGAACAGATATGTACTTGGGGCAGCAGCTAGCCCTTTGTGCCACTGCAGCTACGGTCTGTTTTTAGCCCGGTGCCTCTATCAGAGCTAGTGTGGGCATGTCTTCTCCAGCTGGTTGTTATGCTCTCAGCTCAAAGTGAGCATGCATTCTGCCATCTGACCTTAGGCATTGCACTTAACCTGCCTGATTTTTTTTGACTGTAAAACTGCAAAAAAGCTGAACCTTGCTAGAAAAAGGAAGCTGTGTCTTAGAGGAGCTATTTCTGTTTCCCATCGTGTGTGCAATGGATAAATAAATTACCACCACAGTTCTCGGGGACTGCAGTCCATAAGCACTGGCGTATCGTCCAGGACAGCTCGCATAGCTATGGTTCTTGGGCTACTTCTATTGTGTGTTTCTAGGGGTACCACCTTCTGACAACTACCTTGAACACCACATCTTGGCTGCGACCACGTGTAGCCTCAGTTTAATATTAGGGTCTGTCTATGCTGCAGTTGTGGGCTGTGATTGCAGCTCGTGTAGATGTACCTGAGCTAGCTGAATATAGCTACGTTGGGTCAAGGAGCTGTGAAGTCATGGCAGCATAGGCTTTTACTGCAGGCTTTGCAAGCCTACCCAGGATTCAGGGTAACTACTCGTGGGACTAGCCTGTGCTGAAGTTCTCTCTGCTGCAGCTTTGCTGGTCTGGGACCTGTGCTGGCTACCTTAAAATTAGATCAGCTGTGCTACATCTTTTGCAATCATACCCCGGGATTGCAGCATAAACATATCCTTAGATGCATCCTCTCTGGGGGTCCAGATACCCTCTCCTGGGTAATGTTTTGTGCCTGGAAGAGATTGCAAAACACTTCCTTCTGCACAAACAAGGCTGGTGTGATGCTTGCAAAGACTGTGTTCTAGGAATTGCTGGGTCCGAATTCCTCTGAGAGAGGCCCAGGGCTTTGCAGAAAAAATAACTGACTAGTTTCAAAGCCTTCCTAAATAGATCTTGCCTAATGGCTTCTGTTTCACTCTTGCCTGAGCAAGACAGTGTTAATGCTCGCCAGCACTCTCCCCTCTGGCCCCAGCCGCTCTCCTTTTACTTTGTTTTCATTCATATCTACGCCGGGGAGGGAGAAGGTGGAACTAATGCAGAATTGCCAGACGGGTAAATAGGTATCTGCTCCCCCTGTCAAAGTTAAGCTTGTTTCCTGCCTGTCATGGGGAGGGTCGACCCTGCTCTGCGGAGGTGGGCCGGAGCAAGCTGTGTGTTCCACGACAGTGGTTGGCTGTGGGCTCTGTGCAGTTACAATCCCTGTGCAGATGGCGCATGGCATTACCTTAGCTGACCCCCACGAAGGGAGGGAGGGGAGGCTGTTCGACTGCAGGGATGGTGCTCTGCCCAGCCGTGATAAACGGAGCTAATGCTGACAGAGCCTAGATCTGGCTACATCTCATTTGGAGAGCTCTGCTCTCTCTGGGGTCAGGTCTCAGCCATTATTCCCCAGCACTGGCCTTCCTAGTCGCTGAGGGAAATCAACAATGCTCTATCCATTCACGCAAAAGCTGAATTACCTGTTCCCCTCCCTCATACATACAGTGATTCTCTGCCCCTCCTGGTGCGGCTGTGTATCAACAACTTGGCCCCAGGCATCTAAGCTCAACTCCCACCACCTTGGGAGGTAGCAGGGGTCGATTGATTTGCTTCTGTGTGCTGTGACTGCCCTTAAAAAAATGGACACAACACACCTTCCCCCCCCCTCCAAGGCATTTGCCTTTATCCCACTTTTCTTTTTACATACTGTGGGGAAATACTGCATTAATTTTAACTCCTTGTGGGTGGCAAAGGGCCAAATTTTGGGGCACCCACTGAAAATACTATTGAACAGATAATTTTTTTAAGGGCAGATGCTGTTCTTATGTAAACTGTCTGTGTCTTTTAACATAAAAATGTAGTGAAATCAGTAGTAAATTGGTAATGCTGATCTCCAGGAACCATTGTGGGTTTTAACAGGAAGCTTCCATCCAATAAAGTGTTCCTTCTTGGTGAGCTGTTTCATTTACTCTGTGATACATGTCGTACATGAAATAGAAACCACTGAGAACCCAACCAGATCACTATAAAGTCATTCTCAAAAGCAAGGCTCTGCAGATGCTCATGGAAGAGGTCTTTAAACGTAGAGTAGCCAGAGCTTTAACACTAGCAAAACAGGGATTTGGGCATGAGAACCACTGGGACAAAAATAGTGGTTTCCTCATTCAGTTCCTCTGCAATGGACATGCATTCTGTTTCTAGCCCAGCAGGTGCAAGGTGATGTTTCTAGTTTGCATTCGCTCATATTTAAGAGCTGTTAAAGGTGTCTGTAAGTTTTAACTTTTGTTTTAAACTCTCTAAAAATCCTAGCATCCCCAGGGAGACATCCAGCCACCTGAGGCAGCTGCTGCTGGGTCTTCTGCAGCGCAATCATAAGGACCGCATGGACTTCGGTAAGAGAGTCACCTGTTCTAGGGATTGAGACAAAATGAAAGCAAATGGTGTCTGTGGTGGCTTCACCTTTTTAGTATCGTTACACTCCATGTCTCTGTGCGTTTGTTGACACTACATCATGCGGTGGATAGAATACCAGGGAGTTCCAGCTGCCCGAGGGTCAACATGATCCTTGGATTTTATTCCAACTGAATGTACGAACTGCAAAGTTCAGTGCTTACCCCAGTTGACTTTGAACTCTTGCATCAGATTTCCATTCCCCTTATTGGTGCTGAATGCCACCTGCCTTCCCTCGTGGACACCCACACCCGGCAGTCTGACCTTCAACTTTTGCAACCTGTTTTGTGTCTGCCAAAATGACATGACAGATGAACATCTGTCTGTGTCCTTGTCACAGTGTGTTACTCCCCCACTAGTCTGCATGCACCTCCTCACCTCTGGTTCCTCTCCTGTGCCTGCTGCTACTCACACACCACACACAATATGTATGATAAATGATCCATTATCCCCTCCACCCATGAAGCCAGCACAAGAAACCTCAACCTGTTTATCAGTTCCTTCCCTCGTCAGCAGGGTTTTCACAGAACTGTCCATCTTCCCTTCCCAGGGCTTTTATGACCTTTCCAGCCTTCACCCTCAGAGTGTCGCCTGGCACTTCCTACTCCCTGCAGATATCTCACCCAGGCTTTGTGCCCGGCTGGCTTGGAGAGGTCCCTGGGTAACCCCGATTACCCAGGGATCACAGGTGCCACTTCCAGCCAATCCTCCTCCTGTGATCTGTAATGCTTACTCCGATCAGGGCTTCACATGGGGCTCCTTGATTCCATTTTTCAGGGGAAAACAAGGCACAGGTACCCAAAGTCCCTGAAAGGGGCCAGCTCCCCTTGTGACAGTTCTGCTTGATCTGTTTCCACCCAGAGCACAGCTAAACCCTTTTCAATGGGGTAGAAGACAGAAGAAGAAAAACATACCTCAGAGAGGGGTTTGGACATTACAGAATTCATTCGTACACAGGGTGCGGAGCAAAGAATAAAATTAAAAGCTATGTTTTCATTGTCACAATGCCGGTAGCCAAATAGATCCATTTCATCTACCAGCCTCTTGGTCCTGGCCCTGTGCAAGCCTGTTCAAGTGGCATCCCTGAAACTAATTTCCTGGAATAGAAGCCATGTTGCATCTTTGTGCTAAATATGAATGTAGTGAGATGCAAAGTGAATGGCTGCATATGCCTTTGCCTAGCTAGCGGTAGTTGCCCTCGGAATGAAGTGGAATGTGTGGCTAACCACATGGGTGCACCTACTGTACGTGTCTGTGTTTCTGAAATGTTGTTGCTCTTTGTCTAGGCTTCAGATAGAAGTGCTTGATTTTAGAATTGGCCAAGTGGGTTTCCCTGGTGGACAGCATGCTGTCAGTCCTGGTTAATGCAAATCGGTTTGCTATCTCGGTTCTTCTCGGAGTGGAGCTATTGGTGAAACCTTTTCTTGAATCCCCTGATATCTGGATAAAATAAGTGAATGGATTAACCGGGACTGAATGTAATTACACCACCTTGGTTATAAAAGTTTTGATGTGGAGCAGGACGCATGGCTTAGAGGAAATTTGCATTTTCAAAGGAGTGCTAATCAATATTACAGATAGACTGCTCAGAGCCTGTTCAATGGTTGCGTATGGGTCTTCTGTTGAGAGTGGAATTCACCTGGTGCAGTGGGTCTCAACCTTTTCCAGCAACCTCATGTTACAAAAGAAATTAAGTGGGGAATCTCCTTCCCATCTAGTGATGAGCTGAATGGCCATAGGTGCCTGCCCCCAGACTGCTTCATTATCCGCTGGGGGTAGTGACCTTCAGCTCTAGAAAGCATGTGTTAGTAGCATCTAGTGCTGAGGAGATCTGGGACAATATGTTTAGATTGCATTGGGAATAATAGCCATGACAGTTGCAACAGATTCTACTGGTTTATGGTTGCTGCCTGGTTCTTACTACTGTGTGTGGGTTTTTTTTACTTAAGTGACACTCATATAAGATTCACCCCTTTCTGGGGTGGAGTTACCTATATTCTGTCCATAAGCCTTAGCCAAGCCACTCCTTTATCAACTGCTTTGTGTGACTATAATTCACACATCTCGATGCTACTGGCTATGCCAGAATGCTGCCAATCAGTCAGGAGAGAGCCAGGCCATGATTTATTGAGAACAGTGTATGTCTCTGCACCCAGGTCTGATTCTTTGTTCCTCTCCTCGCTGGCCTAGGTCTTCCCTCCCACTGAGAGCATTTGAGCTGCCTCCCTACCTGTGACAAAACTACCCGACCGTCTTCTCTTTCCAGGCTCTCCTTTCCATGTCCAAGCCTTGGACTCTTCTGTGGGTCTGGAGGCTGTTTTCTGTTGGACACATATGAACTGAAGGGGTCCATTGGCTCTGCTCTTTGCCTCTCCGATTTTGGTATTTAAAAAAAAAAAAAATCCCTGTTGCTTTCACAGCAAGTGGATACAAAAGCAGGTATTTTATAAGGGAAGGGCTGACATCTTCTAGTGCTCATAGAATTAGAATATATTTATATTCTGTGTACAGCCAGAATTAAGTGGTGAGGAGCTCTTCTGTGAGGACGGAGGTATATTGTTTCCCCTTTCTCCCTGAGGTTCTCAGTGAGGATCAGTTTGCTGATCCTGGTTTCTGTTAATCCCCCTTGAGGTGTGTGGATGGCCTTGTGAGCATATAGCCCCCCTGCACCGCAGAAGGTTCATGTAACAGCATTATGTGATAGTCTGAACGTCATTTAATTGGCGAGGAGAACAGCAGCTGGGAGGCTTAGAACCTGATCTCCATGGTTTGGTGCTTCTCTTAATTCCACGATCATTTAAAGGAAAACCACATGGGTCCCAAGTTTGTACATTTCCTGTTGTTAATTTGGCAGCTGTTTACATCGCCCTAACATTTATAAAATCCTGGATGTTGCAACAGGAAATCCTCACTGGGAAAACAAGCTGAACCCCCTGTGTTTAGCCAGGTGATCCGTCGTGGGCAGTGACTCAACGCTGCTGAACCCTGAAAGATAATAGTTGTTGACTAATAGAGGAGGGTGACAGTGTGGAGGCAGAAGAAGGTGAGAAATAGATGAGTCTAGGAGGGAGGGTTGGAAGTGAGGGATGGAAAAAGGTACAGAAAGTCTCTGCAGTGAGCTAGAACAGGAGCACTGTGGGGGATCAGAAGGGGTTCTACTGCCATCAATCAAGAGAGCAGATGCCTGCAGCTGGCATATAGGAAAGCCCAGGGCTCTCTGCTTGTGACCTGAGTGCTGGATGGACAGCCTCGGAAAAGGAAGCTCCTGCCTATCGTGGTTAGACTTTCCAGGCCTTGGGGCCCCCGAGACTGTTTGACTGCAAGTTATGGAGGTCCCAGCTCCCTTCGGGACTGGTTATAATTTAGCGTGATAAGTGTATAGGCTCCTCTGCTTTGTAGTGTACAGGAGAAAAAACTCTGAGTTGATTTGTTGCTCCTTGATGATGCCCCGATTACCCAGGGATCTCAAGTTATCTCCCTCTTAATTGTTTGGCTACATTAGGTTTTCTCCTGTGTAAGGTTAGGTTTTCTCTTGTGTAACAGAAACCTCCTTCACTTATCCCCTAAATCCTATCCACACTCATCCCAGTTTTCGGCATGTTCCCTGTTCTTCTCCTAGCATCTGGTGACCCTCCATCATTTTGGTACCCAGAATAAACGCTCCTGCCATTTCTAATGCAGTTAATAGGCTCTGAACATGTACTTGGGTGCATGCCAGGGTTGAAACTTGCCATGAAATTTGTCTTAGTCTTTTCTCCTGTCTGCACATGACAGTAAGGTCCACTGGAACTGGCTGACTGTCTACTTCTCCTCCAGTGCCATGGAGAAAGAGTTGCTCTGCGGTGACCTCTTGAGCCCCCAGAGGAATCAGGATAATTCTCCTTTTATGGTGTTTTGGCAAGGCGCGTTTTCTCCCCCTTATCACCTGCAATCTCCCTTACTTCCTTTACAAAAGCATCCAATCCAGACATGTCTAATCATGCCTTTACCCCTCTGATTCTCCAGGAAGCTGACTTAGCATAGGTGAATGGGAGAAGATCATGCACTGTATTTTCACGCCTTGCAACATGCACGCCCCTGTGACTTTCCAGGACACAACAGGCTTCCTTGAACTGACCCTCCATCCAGTCCCCAGCCTGTCTCCTTAGAACAATGCTAAGTATAATTGCAGCCTATGGATAGTCTAACTGGGACAAGCAGACTGTAGATCATAGAATGGAAAAATACCAAATAACTTTCCCAGCTTTGTAAATTGTTTGGACACATAGCATTTTACTTACACTGAACCGTTATTCCTCTGTTTTCAGATGAGTTTTTCCATCACCCTTTCTTGGATGCAAGTGCCTCTATGAAAAAATGTAAGTGTTAATATTTTTATTTAAACTTTAACAAGCCATGATTTACCTTCCCGTAATCACTAAGCCCCAAAAGAGAGAGCTGTCTCTTAGTCCTTTTGGTTATTTGAGCATTGACTTGGGCTTCATCACTGGGTTGAGTTCAAGCTCTCTGGATTTTGCAGCTGAAATATGTTTGAATCTGCTGAATTATCTTTAAAAGCTGGATTTCCTTGGTCTGTTTAAGGACCTAAAGTGGAACTAAATCTAGCTTTTGTGTGTATGTATGGATGGCTTTCTTCTTGGAAATGACTGAGCTTTCAAACGCTTATGGGTAAACAAGGTTATGCTGCTTATATCTCCCTCTCACCTGTGTGTATAAGACAATTAATAACAGTGGATGGTGGCCAGGATGTACACTAATAGTCTAATTGTGAAAATGCCCCAAGCCACGTATCCATTACCCATTTGTTGGGCTGCACTGAATAGCAGGTACTGGAGAGCAGTGCAGTCTTTTGGACCAAATCCAGGTTTTAACTCCAGGTTCTTCCAAGTTCTCTTGCTGTAGAGGGGTTTATTTTGGATACTTGTGACTGAAGCCAGTTGAAAAATTGTAAAACGTTTTCCACTGGCAATTCCTCCCCCCCCCCTCTTTTTTTTTTTAATCAAAATGTTTTGAATCTGTTGCAATTTTCCAACCCGCTTTACTCATCACCTTTTAAATTAAAAGTGGAATTCAGCGTCCAACCCAGAATCACTATCACGGTACTGGGTAATTTCCCCCCCGACCAAGATGCTCCCCCCTTATCAGAGCTCTATAAAGAGTGCTCGACCATTGTTTTTACAGAGGACTCTCATTAGGCCTCTTCTTAAGCTCCTGTTTAAATATTGAAGCCAAGACTTTCAGCAGTGGCTGTCGATTTTGGGTGGCCAACCTTGAACGATCTCAAAGAGGCCTGATTTTCAGAGGGTGAATGCGCAGTACTTTCTGAACATTAGGCCCCTTTCACGACTTTCAAGGTGGACTCCCAAAAAACGAGGTGTTGCTTGTCGCTCTTGACAGTCTTGCTCTGGGAAAACATGGTTCCAAGGCAGGAGTTCTGGTTTATCCCTGATGCACATTGTAAACACTCCCCCACCTTAACTGTGTGCTTAGGTGACCGTACCACGGGCAGGAAAAGATTCTTCTGGTTTAGGGCCACTTACAAGCCAGCCCGGCCCCTTCCGCCAGCTGCACCATCGCCGTGTGAGGTGAGCCCTGCAAAGCGGGGCTGCCCCACAGGCGGGAAAGGACTCTGTTTGCTTAAGGAAACTCCCAAGCCATCCGGGCGCACAGCACAAGCCACGCCGCCACTGTCGGGGACAAGCCCTTCAAAGCCTGACTGCCCTGCAGACAAGGAAGGACTCTGCCTGCCTAGGGAAGGTCCCAAGCCAGCTCGGCCCGCATCTCTCGCCATGCCACCACTCTGGGGGATGAGGCCCTCAGAGTCTGACCTTCCCACAGGCAGGCAACGATTCTTGCAACCCTGGCTTGCCCACCCACCAGCCCAGCTCTCATGTCCAGCTGCATTGTCTCCATGGAGGGCCAGCCCTGTACCGCAGGGAACCCCACACAGGCAGGAAAGGATTCTCCTTACTTGCCCTCCATTTCCAGCGTCACCCACACCCTCAGAGTGCGGAAAGCAGGCACACTGCCACAGGAAGGAGAGGGTTCTCCTGGCTCAGCCTTCAACTCCAACTGCACCTAGGCTACTGATGCGGGGCACTGGCCCTGTACAATGGCCACCTCTGCGGGCAGGTAAGGACCTTCCTTATTTGAAGCTGCCCACCAGCCTGCCTGGTCCCCGCCACTAGACATATGTGTAAAGCCTGGGACAGGGAAAGACTGATATTGCTTTAAACAAGAAGAGGGAAGGAATTCTCGTCATCGCCCTCAGAGGTGTTGGACTGTGGTCTTTTGTTGGGAGGCCTGTTGTTTGGGTAGATGGCTCTTGCGGCCTGCCCTGGAGGTCTGTACTCTGACAGTTGACTGTAGTGGAAGCACCCAATGGATGGAGGCCTCCAGGAGGTTGAAGGTTCATGGAGAGTGTGGCTTGGACTGCTAAGAGCTGAGATGAGGGAGGTTAGCTGTGGGAACTTGGCTCCTTTTGATCCCTGCATAGGGGAGGTAAGGCAGGAAGAGCCAGCTTGCGAGTGGTAGGCCAGGGGCAATGGGTATAATATCACTGTCACTTGAAGTCTCATCTGAAGCATGCAGAACATCGTCTGACAGGAATCTCCTTTGGGATCCATGCAGTTTAACGCGAGGACCGTGCCTGCAGTTACACTTTGACTTGCTCAGGGATGAAGCCCCCTGACTTCGGGTGCAGAACATGGATCTTGCTGGGTACTGCTGCAGGCCTCCTGTTAGTCCATCTAGCCCTTCCACTGGGCATGGGGGCATGAGAGAGGTCTGAATAGCTGCAGAATGTCACTCCCAGAATGGATTCATTTGTGAGAATCCCCATGCCAGGATCATAATGGGAACAATTTTAGAGATTGTCCTATTGCGTCTCAGATATCCTCTATCCACTGGATCTGATAAGAAAACTGCCACTGACTTCGACAGAAGCAGGATTGGGTCTCTGGCATTTCCATCTAAGAGTTTAGGACACCTGTAGCCCATAACCTGCTCTGGCTTCCAGTATTTCCAAGTAACAATTCTTTTTGTGAAATATTTGTATTGAGGTATCAGGTAGAGCAGGGTTGGACAACCTGAGCCTGAGAAGGAGCCAGAATTTACCAATATACATTGCCAAAGAGCCACAGTAATATGTCAGCAGTCCTCCATCAGCTCTCCTCCACCCCACTGCCAGGACCTCCCACCCACCAGCAGCCCCGCCGATCCTCCCTTCCTGCACCTCCTGATCAGCTGTTCCGTGGTGTGTAGGAGGCTCGGGAGGGCGAGGGAAGGTGTGAGGGCACAGCAGGCTCGGGAGGGGGTGGGAAGGGGTGGAGTGGGGGCAGGGCCTGTGGCAGAATCAGGGTTTGAGCAGTGACCACCCCCCGGCACATTGGAAAGTTGGCACCTGTAACGCCGGCCCCAGAGTTGATGCCTATACAAGGAGCTGCAGGTTGGCCGCCCCTGAGGCAGAGGCATCAGTTAAGATCAAGGCCCTATTGTGGGAGGCACAGCGCTTAGAGACATACGCTTAAAGACAGTCCCTGCCCTAAAGGGCTCACAGTTTACACAGCTAAGATAGACAAAGGGTGGGAGAGGAAACAGGCCTGTGTAGGCAAGGTGATTTGCAAGGTGATTCTGCTGCAGACTGCCACATGGCAGTCTGCAGCAGAGCTGGGAATGCAACCCAGGCCTCCTGAACCCATCTAATGGCCTCTCCTTTACAGTTCTGAGGTGTATTTCCCTCCCACATCCATCCTCCTCCATGGTGAGACAAGGGCCCCAAGGCTGGTGGCCTTCAGGGCATGCTGCAAGAGCTATTGACTTGCCACTGGCTTTAGCCTGAGTGGTGGCATTGGGGCCTTGGGTTTTATTAACTTGTGTTGTGTGTGTGTGTGTGTCTTTGTTGTTTATTTAACTTGTGGGTTTTGTACCTGTGATGAGAGATGTATCTTAGAAGTGTAAAAATATTAATAAAATCTTAAAATACAGCCTTCTAGTAAGAATGTCATTTGTCTGTAGATAGATGTGGCAGTGCCTTGGATAGGCGTGTGATATTGGTTACAGTGTATTATTGTAACTGAGCACGAGGAAGCATAATTAAGGTTGTTGTGACCAGTAAATACAATTGCATTAAGTGGAATATATACTGATCACCATATTTTGGGGTTGGGAAGGAATTTTCCCCCAGGTCAGATTAGCAGAGATCCTGGAGGTTTTTTGCCTTCCTCTGCAGCATGGGACATGGGTCACTTGCAGATTTAAACTAATGTAAATGTGAATTCTATGTAACTTGAAGTCTTTAAACCATGATTTCAGGACTTCAGTAACTCGATCAGAGGTTAGGGGTCTAATCAGGGTTTGGGTGGGTGAGGCTCTGTGTCCTGCAACATGAAAGAGGTCAAACTAGATTATCATGATGGTCCCTGATGACCTTAAAGTCTATGAGTCTATAATGTAATCTCTTTTTCCCCTGTTTATGACTAATGTATAACTTGATATCTCTTTGAACCTGGCTTGCAAGAGAGATGCAAGGTAGCATGAGCAAATATTATGCATTAATGTGATATATAATACTGGTGAGATGGTTCAATGTCTGGAACAATATGTTCAGTTTAGTACACTTGACATATAGCTCTGATACCAACTTTCAGATCTTACTGTGCATACTCACAAAGCAAAGAACAGCAAAATCATCTGTAAATCTAACTACCTGCACATGTTACAATAGCTACATTTCAAATACGGTATTTTCTGAAACTCAGAGGTTTAAAGGTAAATTTTTACTTACTTCATCTTTTGCTTCTGTACCTTGCAACCTCCAAAATATTGCCTCATCGGGAATTGATGCTGAGGCTTCAGCAGTTAAAAAAAAAAAATAACAAAAACAAAACAAGAGAGCTACAGCTTTTTACAAAATTCTATCCAGCTGGTTTATGTGACAAGTGGATGCCAGATGGAGACTTTTTACACCACATTTCAGCCCCAGATGACCTTTCAAGACAATTTATATAGCCCCTGGCAAAATAAAGGTTCTGCTGGAAATCATGGCACCCTAGTGGTTGCAACTGCTTTTACGTAGGCCTCGGTTCTGCAGTAAGAACTATGCAGGGCTGTGCCAACTTGCTTCTCAGAGCAAAACTGCCCCTTTGGGCTGTGCTCCATTTTGGAATCTGTTGGCATGAGAATATTGACGTTGCTACCATCCATAACTCCATTGTTGGGACAAGCTGGAGAAGATAATTACGAGAGCTAATTCCTTTATGTTACCATGATGCCTGGCAATTTTAGGATTTGGGGTGGGGAACATAATTGGTGTTACTATCTTTCTGTCCAGATTACAGATGAAAACATCATGTTCCAAAAGTGTATTCATTTTAAATGGAGAGTGAATGCCTTGAAGGCAGAAATCAGGAATGAGTGCATTTCTTTCAAGCGGTTGTGTATTGCTGTCATGTGCCTTTTTTGGGGTAAAGGGGGACTCAAACGTATAATTACAGTGGAACCTGACTAATTCACAGAGACTGAAAGCCCCTGTTGTAAGTGACCAGATCTTGTGAGTTAGTTAGTGTGTGAAGTCAATGAGGGGCCCGCATGAAATAATAAAATAACAATCAAGGAGGCTGCGTCCAAAGATGCATTTAGTTCATTTACTTTAGCAGCTGTAATTTAGTTTGAATTCAGCAAAAGTCTTTATTCCTGCCCTTAGATTTATGGAATACCTGTCCAGTGAAAATAGACAAAAATAGAAGGAAAAGCCCCAAATTCAGCCAAGTTCCCAAATAGTAAAAATGATCATCCAAGGGAAAAATAAACAGTAAAGCAGATACGGCAGTCGGTGTACAGTACACGGTGCAGTATATTTTGTATAAAAAAAAATGAAATCTTACTAGTGGGAGACCTCACTACAGTAATCGTCTTTGAGGCCTCTGCTAAGAGGTGAGGAAGGTTCCCAGTTTCTTTGTGCAGATTTGGCAGCTGCAGTTTTTGTACTTCCTGTTACAGTTTGCAGGCTAAAACTGGGGAGATTCTTTCAGGCTTCTTGTTTTCCAAGACTTTGAGAAGGCGGTTGGGACTGACCTGCAAGCTGTCTACATGTAGGAATCCCAGTGATTTCAAAGGAAGTGCTGCATGGGATTGGGCTCTCCACCTACATGTGAGTTCACCCAGACTTTTTGGTTTGTTCCTCAAGCATAGGGCACGAGAGCCAGCCATGCTATAAGATCTGGGAGGTGGAAGTGCATTCTGGGTATTTGATATTTAACTGAGCACCCCAAGCCTCCGACCTTTCTTCCAGAATTCCCATTTTGGGGATACTTTTCTTTCTCAACAGCGGCAGGGTAGTGTGTTTATAACAACACAGCCTACTGGAGGTGCAGTCAAACCCACCCTCAGAACAGACATGAGAGTTACAGAAAAGGAAGCTTTCCTCCCACAGAGATGTCCTGGTATATGGGCTTAACACTTAGAACCCTGAGGATGAATAGATGACATCCTTGGGGTTCCAGTACAAGGGACAGGAGACCCATCTCTCTCCTCTCTTCTGCCCCTGTCAATGATTCTGCTTTCTTTGTAGTATCCTCCCTTTATCTCTGGCTAGTGAGGAAGCCCTCCTACCCTCTCTTGGGACACCTCCTTCAGCTCTTGCTCCCTCACTTTGATCCTCACTCCCAGCCTCGATCATGGAGCCACTTCTTACTGGTATAAGCTGGGGTGGGGGAGTTACTGGTCAACTCTAAGTCAGACCATTCCCAGTAACGTGGGAGATGTTTTGGTATTTTAATGGTTTACATGAATCCAGAAGATAGTAATTTCACCTCTCTTCTCTCCCACCTGCACTGTCAGAAAATTACAGTCTTGCCTTAGTTTTATTAATCCACAGAACTAAGATGATATTGTAGGGGTACCGTAATAAAGATAACAGATGTCAAATGGTTGTGTGGGGGAGGCAAGTTTTTCTCATTTAAACTGGACCAAATGTTGGTTTTCCCTCCATTAAATGGCACCATCTGGTATGTGGACAAACCTGATGGGAAAGAAGACTAGAAAAGCCTTTTCAATCATTGCATTGTTGGCTGGTCAGAACGTTTTAACAATTTCTTTCTGTTCCCAGCTGCTTCTGTGCCAATGCCTTCTTATCCAAGCTCAGGCTCTGGTAGTTCCTCCAGCAGCTCTTCAACTTCCCACCTGGCCTCACCTCCAGTAAGTACAACCTGCAGATGTATGGGGGTTTTGTTAACGTTCCTGGCGGTGCCTTGACTGTCTTATCCTTTTCTGCTTCACCATCTCATTGGATTATATGAAATAGATCCTTTGCTTTCACTTTCTGAAGTTGCTGAAGATTGTAACACCTTAGTAATTCAGTCTGTGCCTGTTGCCAGCTCCTAGGCAATATGACTTGGGTTGGGGTCCTAAGTGACTTTATTTCTCCATGAGGAGTGCTTCAGTTTGTCTTTATCTATTCTGCAAAAAGCCTAGAGTGAGTGAGGCTTGCATTAATGACACCAGCTGGTGTCAGTAGAGCTGTAAGACTCCGAAGAACCAGAACAAGTCATTAATTCAGTATCTAGCGCTGGCTGCCAGCTCTCTGC
This sequence comes from Gopherus flavomarginatus, assembly GCF_025201925.1. NCBI lineage: Eukaryota > Metazoa > Chordata > Testudines > Testudinidae > Gopherus > Gopherus flavomarginatus. The sequence continues at coordinate 20,235,580 of NC_066631.1, read as the reverse complement.
CTTCAAGCCAAGTTTGACAGCATAATCCACCTTCTTTTGCAAGGTGAAGCTGCCCAGACGCACGTTCAACAAATCCATCTGCTCAGACCCAGACCTACCACAGTCAAGAGAGTGGATCTGAACTGATATCTGGTTCCGCCCCCCTTGTTACTTAACCAATAAAACTTTCCTCTGAAGGGCTGAATATTAACCTGCCAGCAAAGTGACATTCCCCCAGCTCACCCCGTGGATATCAGAGACTGTTGGTGAAAGTTGCGTTTGAACTTCTTTGTGCAGCGGAATATTGGTGGGGTGGGGGAAGAGGGAAATGGTTATGACTTTCCTTGTTCCTTCTTTGCAAGGTTGCTTTCCTATTAGGTATTTTGTTCTTCCTAATGTCCATGGACCAGGGGCTCTGAGCATGCAGTTACATGCCTCAAGTGGTGTTGCGAGCAGGTGTTATGAGATTATGATGGGAGTAGGATGCGCATTCCTGGGCTGGGAAATGTTGAGAATCCCTGCCCTAAGCTAACCCAGGAGTTCTGATGTGCAGGGTGATCTGGAAGAGGGGCTCTTTGCTCTCCATATCCTTTTGACTTCACTGAGTTGGGTCACCAGGGGCAAGAGTCTTATTCATTTCTCTCCTTCCTGCAATTGTCACCCCTCTTCTCTGGTCATGAGAATCTAGAACTCATGTCACACTTGGCTAGAGAACATTGTAGCAGTCTCTCCTGCCCCTGAGCATCAAGAATGCCTAGCCTGCTCTCTGGCTTGAGCAGCACATGAGTGGTACAAATTCCCTGTCAAGCCATTGCGTTAGCAAGAGGTTTCATATACTGGCCTTGGTCTAGGGACCCAGACATGATTGATATGCTTCCTGCCTAAGGGATGGCAGAAGGGATCCTTCTGAGCCACTCAAGTTTCCCCGTTCCCATCCTTAGTGTCAATGTCATGGCACTCGTCCCTTCTGGCTGAGAGGAGGGTATGATGCAGATCTCCCTGGAGCCTGTCCTGCCACTGAAAAGACCATTTGGTATTGACTGACCACTGTGAGATGCTCTTTATTCCCACAAGCCGTCTCCCCAGGCTTCACCTCCCACTCATTGCATCCCAGCCCTTGTGAAATATATTTGCACATATCAGGGCCTTGCTGATGAGCCTACATTCTATAAGCATTCCCCAAATCCAGCTACTGCCGTGGAGTGAGGAGCCGCCTACCAGCATCAAAACTACCCCCTCTCCTCTCTTCCCCCCACCCCGCATCTCTTCCTAGTTCTCCTTGTATTCCTTCTGTGGGGTGCTGGTGGTTTATCCATGAGGAAAATCTAAGCAAAGGATGGTGCCTCCCTCAAAGAAACTATTCTTATCTTGGATGCATTTGATGTACCAGTGCCATGTTTTGATGATCAAAAGAGGCACTGTTCTGACTTGGGTTTAGCTTGGAAAGATGCGGTTCTTTTGCACTCAGTAAAGGAAGAATCTGTTTGTGGCGAGTTGGTACCCCCCGTTTCTCAGCAGAAGTTTGGCTCTGGCTTTGCACAATTTAATTTAGAGAATCTAGCAGAATGAAGAACTAGCTGTATTAAAGCTGGTGTTTGTTTTCTTTGCTTTAAGCAGTCCTTAGGAGAGATGCAGCAGCTGCGGGAGAAGGCTCTGGTATCTCCTGCCCAGGATTCCCCTGGTTTTCTGCATGGGTCTAAGGACTCTGCTGGAAGCAGCAGCAAGAATTCCTCCTGCGACACTGACGACTTTGTGATGGTCCCAGCACAGTTCTCAAGTAAGCCACGCTATTTGTAATGTGTTTAGAGACAGCGCAGAAGTGAGGCTGTTTGTACACTGAGGACCGCTTCTGGAAAGCCAAAACACTGATAGAGCTGTACATTTTGACTGTAAAGTGGGAATGTTTTGGTTCCCCAGACTGAGGAAACATCTGGCGTGCTGATTGCTTTGAGGTCCATTCTGTAACTAAATAGCTTCAAAGAGAGGATTTGAGAATAAGGAATCTTTCAGGCCTTGGACCTGAATTAAGCATGAGAACTGAAAACCCAAGTGGGGGAGAAGCAGTGTAGGCTCACAGGTGAATGTGGTGCTTGCCCAGAAACTGTTCTCATTCCATCCAGTCTCAGGCCATCAATTTCATATTGCAGCACAGGATTGTACCCGGAGGCTGGATTTTATAGTTCAAAAAGTCCTAGCAACAAATTATTTCTTTGTTTATTCAGAAAGTTGGCCCTTTTAAAAATTCTGTCATAAAATGTCTTTGTGTGTGTGTGTGTGTGTGTACTCTGCTCACAAACTTCATGTACGTAGCAGTAAGTGTGTTCATATAAACACATGTACATAAAGAATAGGACCCCCATTCAGCAGTGCACCTAAGCATGTGGTTAAGTCCGCGCCTGTTCAGCAGAGCACTGAAGAACATTCTTACAAGTAAGCATGTGCTTATGGTGCTTTGCTGAATTGGGAATGAAGCCCTCCGTTACTCATCACTCTTGCAAACATTTGAACTTTCCTGTAGGCTTGGACGGGAGAATGGGCTCTGCTGTGTGTGTCGGTGCATGTAATTAGACTATGAGAGAAGAACTCAGCGTTGCTTTTACTCTCCCCAGTAACAGCAGTGGGAGCCGGGTCATAACGTCTGACACTGTTCACGTTTCCAGCATTTTGGGGGTTTGGCAGGGGTGAGCTCATCTGTGTATCCAGCTGCCACCTCACGTGGTCAGACTGGAATTTTGCCACTTGGAGCATAGATGTGTTTGAGCCCTACGTGCAAAGCATGCCACTGTGTTTGCAAAGCAGCTGACGGCTTGCACCAAGGGACGAGTGTCTATGCTCCAAAACACCTCTGTCGAGTCTCTGCCCCTTTCCAAAAATACCTTCTTTCAAACCAAATCCGTCAAAGCCTGAGGCTGTGGGGATCAGAACGAAACCAGCTGCTGACTGCACCGGTTCAGTGAAACAGAGATCTTAAAGGCTGCTTGGTATCCAAGTTCCTCTTGGTCTCGGAGAAGCAGGAGATTGAAATCAGTCACTCTGAACATGTAAAAGCTTTTAAGGACGTGACCAAGACCTAATCCATTTCTTCACTTTCTTGACACACAGGTGATATAACTGCTGAGGCAGCAGGAGGGAAACCCGTCCAGGACAGCCTGATGTACAGCGAGTAAGAGCGTTAGCCTGTTAAGCATTAGAATGGTCAGCCTCTGGCACAGACTCTGCATTCAACTCTGCTGGGCTTGGGGGGATGGAGAAGGGACTTGGCTTCAGAGATGACTCCGTCAGTGACCTTGTTGCAGCTTGCTTCCTGCTTGCACCATAGAGTCTCCTTAAGGAATAATGTGAAGGGCCTGCCTATACAGCAGCCTGGAGCTGTGTTGTAATGGGGCCCCCAGACATGGCCTGTATTTTTAGCATAGAGAAATCCTTATAATTTTTTTTGGCCTTTGGGATGGGGAATTTTAGTGACTCAGAGAGAGAGAGCAGGGAGACTGGGGAACTGCAGTGCTATCTGATTCCATTCCCAGCAGTATGCCAGCATTCACTGGAAGAGGTTTGGGTTGGAACCCAGCCCAGATTGCTGGCAAGCCGCTTTTCCATCTGCCAGGCAAAGTTCCCAAACCCTTTTCTCCTGCCCATACGCAAAGCCTTGCTGCAGACTTGCTGTAGCACTAGAATCCATGATGAGGTCAGTAATAGGAAGAACCCAGACCCTTCCCTTCTGTACCCCTCTGCCAGGGAGCGTTTTTTTTCTAGAGACACTGGAGAGGGAGGGAAAAGTCTTTATCCTAAGAAAACTGTCCTAACAAAACTTGTCCACAGTCCCTCAACTTTGTCTTGAGGAGGTGGTGGTGTGTCCGATCCGCTCTGCAGGCCTGGGAGTCAGGAGAACTGTGCAGTCTTCTGGACTTTGCCACTGACTTACTGAATGATCTTGAGCAAGTCCCTTAACCTCCCGATGGCTTGGTTATAGCAGCTGTAAAATGGAGGGGTTGGTATCCATACACCTTTGCAAAGCATTTTGAGATCCGTGTATGCAAGGAACTGCATAAGGGATAAAGGCTGACAATTTATTCCTAGAATGATGAATAATGCAGTGGGTTTGCAGCAGATGCTGTTGATACTATTTTTCTGTTGATTTAATCTAACCTCAGTCGACTCTCAACCAAATTCACAGCCTTCCTGAGAACTGGGTTGCAGTTTCTTGGGACAGAGCTGAGGGAGAAGTGGTAAAACCAGCCTCCAATTCCTATTTAAAAAAAAAAAAAAACCCTCTCTGAGGACCCCATCCTCATTTACACCGAGGCCCTTTTAAACTGGGTAGAAATTACATGTTCCCCCACATGAAGGCCCCCTGGCAAGGGCGGAACAGTGGAGAGGGGAGTGGGTTGCTTCCCACAGGCTGTGCAGGGAGTCAGTTGACTTGCATTCAGTCACATGTGAAAACAACACAAAGCCTTGGGTGGAAAAGCTAGGGGGAGCGGTCAGGAGCAGGGAAGTACTGTTGTGTCTTAGGCTCTAACAGATCAGCATGTCTCTCTCCCTTTCCAGGAGCTCCCTGGTGACTTCGGCAGGTGTGGAGAGCCAGGCAAGGACGCCATCCCCTTCGCCCCCTTACAACACTTCTCCCAGCCCAGCAGGGTAAGAGGGAAGCTGGTGAGATTGTTCACCCCAAAAACAAGTGTTAGGCCTTGATCTAACTCCTGCGTCTTTCCACTCCTGTTAATTTGGGAGTGGGGTCAGACCCTCCCGGTGAGGCTTGGCCTTGAGTTCAAGGGCAGCAGTTACAACAACAATTAAAAAAAAAAAAAAAAAAAACTAACCAGAAAAACTCTGCAGCTTTGGGTTCAGCCCCGTCCTGGATGTGGAGCCTGAACTCCTCAACGTCATTCCCCCTCCCCCCCGCCCCCCCAAGAAGGGCAAGAGGAGAAGGAATCTGAGCTGGCGTTAACCCCCTGTGCTCTGGAGACCAAGGAGTGCCTCCGCCCCCATCCTGAACTTTACTAATACTACAAAGGCGTGAGACTGAGTGAAAGTGTGACCCATTGGTGAGATCTCCTTCTGCCCAGCCCACAGAGAATATGAGAGTTACAACTAGAGAACCTGGCTCCTTAGCTCTAGCTATAACTGCTCACGCTTTTAGCACTGCAGAGCCCTAGTTCAGTTCCCAGTGTGCCAGCCAAAGTGTTTTGGCTGGGACTTTTCCAATACCACCATGTTTTTCGTAGGGTTCCTCATTTGCATCACCTGTTTGTGTAGCTTATTCCTTGCGATTGCAATTGGCAATGGGAGTGACTTTTGTTTCTTTGGGAGGCAGGAAAAAAAGGACATTGTATTTTAGGGGGAAAGGACCTCGCTGCTCACTGCAGTGCTGGAACCCATCACAGATATAGCCTCCTTGCTGTGAAGAGACTTCGAGATGGAGCTTGTCTGATCTTCTGAGGCCTCAATAGTAGTGCGGCCGTGAGTTGCTGGACTGGTGGGTAGGTGGCTGAATCTGTGGGAAGGTTGTCTCCTCATTTGATCCTCCTGTTGAAGGAGGCAGTTGGGCTGGCTCAGATATATTGAGTCTGCGTAAGGCCCCAAGCAGCTCTCTGCTCCACACCTGAGACAGGTCGCTCCAGCTGTTAGAGCTGTTTGGTTTATAGTGAGGAACTGCAGTGGGTATTGGTATAACTGCTTGGCTGAGGGGAGCAGCAGGGGTATAGAACCTTCCTCCTTTTGGTCACAGGTTCAAATCCAGCTAGGCCAGTGCTTACAACAGCCCATGTGAAATGAGTTTAGGGTCCAGCTGGCCACACACTGAAATCCGGCACCACCAGTGACTCTGCTTGGCTCTATTTGCTCGTAAAGATTGAATGCACATGATTGACTCCCACCCTTCAAGGTGGTCCATTGACATAAGGAATCTCGCACTGCCTCCGCTCTCTGAGTACAGGGGATGACTTGTGTGTCTGAACCTGTCGACCTGGCATCTCTTACGAGTGGGGAAATTCACCCTGAAAAAATTTAAAATGCTAAAGAAGTCCCAGCCTTGCTTTGTGAAAATGCTCCTCACCCAGAGAGAGCCCACAATTATGTGCCGTTGCTTAAACCCGTATAAACATAGGGAAGAAATACAGCTCAAAGCCTTGCTGACATGATCGGACTAATTGGCAGGCACGTACCACGGCTCAGAGTTTAACTGCATGAGGCTTCGCATGCCGTCACCTGCTAAGCTTTTTAACAGCTTGTTCTTTAACTGATATTCATGTGCAGCCATGGGATCAGTGCTCATTAGAGGATTCGGGCTCGCTCTAAAGAACGGAGGGTGGAAACACACGGAAGGTCATTGCAAATGCTGGCTCACATTTCGCCCTGCCCTCTCTCCACCAAATCAGGATGCCTGAGCCCCACCAGCGTGAAAAGTGGAAAATTACTTTTAGTTACATGAGGGTCAAACATGTCACTACCCTACACCCACACACTCATTCCCAATAACCTGTGTGGAACAGATCCCGAACCCTGCTCCAGAGGCCCCAAAGAGAAGCCTTCTACCCTTCCAGGAAGGGGAAGAGACCACTGTAATGTAGGACTGGAGCCACCAGTCCAGTCCAACAAAATGGAGTATGTGGGGGCCTCAGCCACCCCCTGAGGGTGCTTCTGAGCTGGTTCCTGCAGGGTGTCTTCACCATACTCAAGCATGGGATCTGCTGCCCTTTGACTGCGGGGTATGGCGCAGGCCTTCAGCGCTTTGCTGCGTGCCATTGGCATCAGGAGGCAACCTTGGCTTTTCACTCTCTCTTTGGCACCGCTTCTTAGCAGGCTGGAGCTCTCCCTTTGTTTGTGCCTTCTGTCTTCTAATCAGCATTTCACCTCCCTCTCCCACCCCTCTCTGCAGCGCTGGATGCAGCCCAAATGGGACAGATAGCAAAGGCTGCTTGAGATTGGCTGGTAGTGGAGTGTTTGCCTCTGGATGTCAGTGTGCTCTCTGGAACTATGCTCCTGAATGTTAACCAGAATGTCGCCTGACCAGGATTAACCCATATTAACTGCTCGGCTTTTTTTCAATCACTTCCCCATTGAAGATGTATCCTAAAATTTGTGTCTGTGTACCTCTTTGGATGTGTCTCAAAGTGATGGGTTTAATGCCACTTTCTGAGCACTTTTAGTTGCAACAAATTAGCTGAACTCTCTTTCCTTCTTGATCTATTGGGCTCTGAGAATTTCTGGACCGCTGTGGTTTGAAAGATCTCCAGATATTTCCAATGTCTAATGCATACTAGGCTCAGGTTTAGTTACCAGCTATTTGTTGTCTGAACCGATTGGTAAGTTTCCTACATGTCATCTAAAATTGACCTCCTCGTTTACAGCATACATGCAGTATGGAAAGTTGGCCGGTAGTGGGACTTGATGTACAGTAGCTTTTAAATGAGGCCAATCTTTGACTCAGTAACTTCTCTTCTTTGAAAGATGATGGCCTGGGTTAGAAGTTCAGTCAGTCAGGCAACGTGCAAGGTGAAAAGTCCTTCCTTTATCCCTTAAAACTTCAGGTGTTGTCCCCACACACAGCTCTGTTAGCTCCCAGATATCTCCGCCAAATCACTGTTCAGTTTATATCTTATTGTACCTGTATATCCATATGATATGCCCAGTAAATTCCCCTTACCAAGGTCTCACTGTTCTGCTGACAAACTCCTTGATAGCCTGGACCTTAAACCTATGTCGTCATTCCTGGTTTTTCCCCACTCTTTTTGCATGCACACGCACTAGCTTGTTGTTATGGGGCTGAGCTTATGGGACATTCCTCACCTGATTATTCCTTGATGCAAAGCAGTAGTTCGCATAGACTTGATTGGGAAGTGGGAGAGCTCAGCATCTCTGAAAACCATGCTCCGAAGTGATTGTCTTGATTCTGTAGTTGCTGTTTTCTGGAGCACTTGTGCTGACTTACCCAGGAGTTTGGAGAAAATGTGAACGCACAGAACAGAAGCTAGAACTGCATAGAATTAGCAAACTGCAGATGTTAAGGAGGAGAAGAGGAAAAGCCGGTCATTTCTATGTCTTCCTGTTGTGTGAGAGGGTCTTTTTCAGCCCACTGGTGCTGCTCCAGTGGTGAGTGACTTCTTCATGGGCTATGGGCCATGTCCTGGAAATCTACCAGTAAGCTAAAACATATAGACATTGTCACCAGCAACTGCAGAGTATAGCTGGCCTTTGCATGAAGCGCTTATGGTCTTTTCTTTTGGCAGCTGTATAAGACAACAGCTCTAGTCTCTCTCTCTTTACTACTTAGTTTATGTTTCTTCTTCTGCGTGTGTGAAGCATTTCTGCTCTTTGTTATGTACCAGTAGAACTATTGGCAGTGTAGCCTCTAAGAGGGGGACCCAGATTCCCGAAGGGCAATGATTTCTGTGTCCCAGACTGACGAAGAGAAGACTACAGAAACCTCCGTCACTGATAAGACCTTCCTATAGCTGTGCAACAGCTACCTGTTTGGGGTTGGCTGCAGTGAGTGACGCTGCCATGGCAATCAATCCTGGAATTTCCTGAAGACCGAAGGATTTTAGGAAGCCACTTAGTTGAATCACGCAGTGGTGCATTTTCATAGTTTTGTGTCGTATAGTATGCAGGCAAAGAATAATGGAGAAAACTGCCAGCTGAAGGGGATAGGTATTGGAGCCTGAGCCGAGTAGGCTGTTTGGACTTAACTGAAAAGCAGGCTGTAGTTTGCAGGATGAGTCTAAAACACTCAACTGCTCTTGACCTCAATGGCAATTCTGCTCAGTGTGTATAGCGGAGAGGCCCTGTATAATTTCCTCTCCAGTAGGCTGCCCTCCCCACACTTAGTTCACTTGCAGACATGCTCATAGTCCCAGAGTTGTGTGCCTTCCTTGGAATGCTGAGACTTGTGGAGATGCTGTCTCTTCGGTGATGACGCTGCATGAATCATAAGTATCTTTGGGCAACAGATGACTCTTCGCCAGTGTCCTTTGTGAGCAACAGCTGTTTAGCCTTCATTTAGTGATGTGCTTCTTGGCTGTTGATCCGAGGCTACTGGAAAGTAGGCTGGTTGCAGCTTGAAATAGCTGAGATCTGATTTTCCTGGCGGGTGTGGTGCATCATGTGTCTAACACAGTCTGTGGGTGAGAATCACCCTGAGGAAGGAGAAGTGAGTGGTTTTTGGAGATTGAGGTGACCCTTCCTTTAATGGCTTTGAACTCCCTTCTAATACAAACTCGCAACCTGAGGGGAGGAGCGAGGTGGATGTTGCCTTGCAAACAGTCACTTAAGCAAGTTAATAAATTAGATTACGTCATTAAACACTGTCTTCTCAGAAGAGTCTTTATTTCTCTTTGAATTCCACAGCCGGCAAGGCCAGTTTTCCAGCAGCAAGTACGAGCACTCTGTCCCCATCCCGGTCCCAACGCAAATCCACAACTACCGGCGGATCGAACAGAACCTACAGTCTCCCAATCAACACGCTTTGCCACAGTAAGTGCTGAGGTGCGGGGAGCAGGTAATGCCACCACATGCTCATTGCAGGAGTCTTCAGATCTGCACTGTATACGTCATAAGGAGGTTTTACCATCTGATCGGTCTCCATCCCTGTACACAATTTCCTGTATTGTGGGCCCTCTCCCTGGCAGTAGGTGGGCAGCCCAGCATGCCATGTGCTAACATTGTTTGTGGCATTTTGACACCAGTAATAGAATCTATTTGTGGCAGCATTTGTCCCTTCCCCACTGTCAGATCAGTCTCGCTGATGGAACATCCAAGGGAAAATGGTCTGTTATTTGGCAAATGGCTAAAACTTACAGACGTTTTTGGTCAAGCTACTGAAAATATGATTGAAACTCATTTTTATTAAAATCTGTTCACACACTTAGTCACTACACAAAGCGATGTGTCCTGTGTGACACTTCAGTGTTAATGTGATGATACAACATAATTAGTGCATGAGCAATTCATGCCTGCGAGGTAGAGCGCATATTGGGGAGCCAATCAGGATGAACCGGATATTAGTCTTGGACCATGGGAGTGATGCTTTGCATACTGCATAGATAGATCACACCTCTGAGGAGCACTTGGCTTCTGTCTGTTGAGATTGCCTCGCACACACGTTAGTCTTACAGACTTGTCCTGTGGCTTAACCATGGCACTCCCAGTCAAAGGCCAATTGAAAGGAGAGCCATACAAGAAGCATGAGACCTTAAAGAAGGCCCATGTACCAGTGGTGGAATACGTTCAAATTATTGACAAGTTGCAGCATGTAAGCAGCAAGCAAAGAACCAGATCTCAGCAGAGGTATGACTTATTGCCAAGGTGAGTTTTGTGTATATTTACATTCATTAGGGTTAATTTTCAGCAGGGGTTTGATATTCCTGTCAGACTGGTCTGCCGAGAGGCCTCAACCTGTTTTACAAAGGCTGATAACAGATCTTGGTGTGCCAGTGCTATTTGAGCAAATTCTTACATTCTGGATAAACCCCTTTCTACGCTTACATACCCCATATTTCCTGGAGCAGAGTTTGCTGCAGCTCTTGGGAGTTAAGCATGAGAAAAGAATTGACCATCACCCATAATAATCCTTGCTGCCTGCAAAGTCAAGGATCTGGAAAATTTGCAGATATAGAGAGTGTACCTGTGATATGGATACCAGGGACTGGAATTGCTGGTTCAGATTCACAAACTATAGCCTACCAATCTGGGATTAAAGTATCGTGTTCAGCTGCTTTATTCAGCATGAGTGCAACGATGAGACTAACATAACGTCTGAAATCTAAAGAAAACCCAGAGCATCTTCTAAAAATGATCAGCCTCATGCAGAGCAGCATCCTTATCTCCAGGAGGCCTTGTGCTCAGCAAATTTGTTTCTTCCTCCATGCAGCAGGTGCAGTACACATCCTCCAAGAAGAGAGGGAAAACCTTATCAAGCTAAAAGCTGTAGCTGGGATTCAGGTTACCTATCAAGAATACTTAGAAGGACAGTGACCATCATTCCTTATCAGTCATTTGACCAAATGTCTTAGTTTTAGACCCAAATTTGTGTCTCAGCTACTTGCCCACAGATCCCACAGAAGTCAAGGAAAGTTGAATGCTAAGTATCTGGGGGGGCGGGGAATTGACCATTGTACCAGATTACCTAGGACCACGTGATGCAGACCGACTAAAAGTTTTATCAGTTACCGAGATAATTTGGCAGTGTGACTGAAAGATCTGTACACGTGTGTACAGTTTGTTTGTGTCCAGTTGTGACGTGGTACTGTAGCCATGTGGTAATTTTGCATTTTTCTGTGGCCACCTCACCTATTCTCTGCTTGCTAATTCCATCTCTCTCACGGGACTGTTTGTCATGTCTCTGAGCAGTTTCAAGCAGTTATTTTTAAACTGTTTCCTTCTTACGGTCCAAAGATGGACTAGCCCCTTTAACATTACGCTGAAGCAAGTTCAGGACAGACTGCCTTCAGTCTTGAACCAATGATATTATTGAGATCTGATACCTAATAAACCATATGAAGTACAAACACTTTCTGCATCCCAATGAAGGGTCTAAGCATCTTTCCTCTGTGCTAGGCTTTTCTTTCGTGTTTGTGTGCAGTGCATACTTTTGGGGGTGGGGGGAGGGGTGATACATAATTTTATTTCATGCCCAGATAGCATGAGCTATAAATTTGGAACATCCTCACTTATATAAAAGCTTTTTTAGAGTGTTTTTATACACAGTTTGAGATCCAGGAAAGTACCAATAAATATTTTAAATCTTGTTCCACTTAAAGCATTGTTCCTGTAAAGCAAGTGGCATAATAAAATATATAATGGTGTTTCTTAAAGAACGTAATGGCATTTATTTGATAAGACCTGGATAGCTTCCTCTTGGCTGCATCATTCACAAGTAAAGTGTATATTCACACCAATAGAATCTTTGTCATCAGATTAGATATGCCAACATTCCTGCACCTTAATCTTACAAAGAGAGAAAGTATAGTGTGTATTCCTGATGGTATGATATATTGAGCTGAGTAGTTCTTTCAAATTACTCACCGATCCCTTTCCAAAAAAGCCACCTGTGGGTTGCGACCATCACATATTTTTTTGAAATGACTGATTGAAAATGAAATTTTTCGCAAGAGTTGACTGAGAGTGAAAATAGGGATTCATGTGAGAAAAGGATTTTTTTTTTTGGTTGTTTGGGGAGCCTGAATGCCATGCCCAATGGCTGCAGAAGGGAATCTTGGTGAAGGAGGTTGCCCTGGTAAAAAGACATTCTGTTCTTTGAAGTGTGTGTGTGTGTGTAATTATTTTTTCCTGGAAAGAAAAAATAGTGTGAGATACCAAAACAATATTCCTGTCTCTTTAAAGGATCAAGGTCCTGATGGATCCACTGTACTCCGTTTCCCCTTCTCTTTGTTTGCAGGATCTGGGCAATACTTTAGGAGGATGGATCAGTGTCATTTTTACTCTTTAAGGCTGAGGTTTTTCAAGGGAGCTTAAGGGAGTTAGTTAGCTCGGACTCTCTTTTGAAAATCTGAGCATAAAATGATTCCTCTGTGCGCTCAGTCACTCTAGTTGCAATGGCCACGCACCGCTATGTGTTGTACCCATTCCTGTTTTGTACCCATTCCTGACTTGACTCAAAGCCCTCTGAGGCAGTAACTCATTTGGCACAGCTCACCTGTTGTACAATGCCATGCGCGCCTAGGGAGCTATCTAATTAAAAGACTGCTGTAACCAGCAGCCCAACATTGATAGGCAACGACTAGGATAACAAATCACTAGGCGTTTTTTGATAGAGTTATTAAAACAAACTGGTAACATGAAAGATCTGAGTCTCTGGCTTCCAAGGGTCAGGGGTGTGTGTGTGTGCGTATGAGAGAGAGAGAGAGAGACTAAAAATGATGAGAATCCCCTAATGTCCCTTTTATAGTTAAGCTAACTGGAGTCTTTTTTTCAGTGTACATTGTAAGCTCCTTGTTCTGTTTGTATGGCACACAGCACAGTGGGGGCCTGGTCCTAGGCACTACTGCAATACAAATAATAAACAATTAATGAAGATTTGGCTTGGTGGAAAGTAGCTGGGGGAGCTCAGATGGCCGGCGATGTTGTTGTTTTTCTTGTCCCTCTTTAGTGGTATCTTGAATAACCTGTGCATTATTGCTGTTTCCAATTAGGTCTGGCACAGTCCGAAGATCAAGCAGTACAAGCCCTCTTGGGTTTGCTAAAATCGGTGCTTCCCCTCCTTTCTCTGGAGAGCATGGAGCTGTGCCATCCCCCAGACGGTTCTCCTTCGGCGGTGCTAAGCCTTACACCCCGTCCCCGCAAGGTAAGGTGCCAGCCAGCAGAGCCTGGCGTGTTACGACCATTGCAAAATCGGGCGCCTCATTTCCCTAGAAAAGGAAGATGATCTGATGGTTACAGTAAGGGGCAGGGACTGTTGGGTTGTATCCCTGGTCTTGGCACTGACTTGACAAGTGTGTGTACCTTAGTTTTCCCATCTGTAATACGGGGATAATAATACCCATTTGCTGCATGAGACATGAGGTTTGCTTAATGCTTGGGAACCACCTTGCAGTCCTATGGTGAAAGGCCTCATGCAAATCAGAATGTTCATGTTACATGTGAAAGCAAGCCAGATGAGTCCGGAATGAAAGGCTTCAACTGCTTCCTTGGGCCCTGCCAATCAGTCTTTCCTATGGTGGAGTGAACAGTGGATCTTCGCTCAGGGCCTGCTTATGAAAAGAACTGACATTCAGCCACTGCACTGAGTCTTTGTTTGGTCTGTTGTCATGCAGCAGCCTTATCCCGAACGAGGGACAAGGGCAGAGAAACGAAAGAAAGAAGGATCAGATTTTCAAAAGAACTCGGCAGCTCCCATTGCTATCAGGGGAAGGTGAGGGTGGATTTCCCCTTGTTCTCAATGAGACCTGCTGGCTTTTGAGCTCTTTAGAAAATCTGGCCCCAGTTGTGTGTCTTGGGAATCCAGAATCTTTTCCAGTGCTGATTTCAGTTAAAACAAATTTTACCCTAGAGAGTTGGGTCCCCATCACAATCATGATACATTCGGTCTTATCAGTGTTTAGTGTCGTTAATGATTAACGAACAGGGGGTGACGTTCTGGTCTCACTCAAGTCAATGGCAAAACTCTTGTTGACTTCAGTGGGGCCAGTATTTGGCAAGGTCAGTGGAATCCCCAGGTGTAGCCTTCTCGGTATCAGATAACCTGACCCAGACACTACAGGGCGATTCAAGGGCAGGGCATTTGGGGATAAGATTAGCCCTGTTCCGCATGTGTTGTGATATGGAGAACTAGGTAAAAGGGTGGACTTGGATTTTACTAGATCCTTTACATCTCTGAAGTCTCCAATCCCATGTTTACAGGACTCATATAGGTGGGGAGCCAATGTTTTCCTATTTGATTTCTCTAATTAGACCCCAGTCTGTTAGGATGAACTTCTGATCACGCTTCCTAAAACTCTCAGAATCCTTTCTCACACTTTCCCTGGAGCTTTTCAGTCCTTTTATCCTACACCAAGGGAGGAGAAGGGAAGAGGTAGCTGACTAAGTGCTTCTTGCTCTTAGATGGGTCTGCGGTGAAACTTACTTATCTAATGTGGTTGCAGCATCATCTGGGAAAACCTAGTACTGTGTAAACCTTTTGATTGTGTTCCCCTTAAAGTCGGAACAATTCCGGAGCAACCCGGCCAGACTGTTTTCTTCTCCCCACCTGGAGCAGAAACGAGAAGCAGGATCCCCATGCCTGGTATGTCCATATTGTATTTGTCTTCCTCTTCTCTTTCTGCCTCCCTCATATGAATAAGGGGCTGGACACATCAGAAATGTGCTCTCCAAAGGGCTTTGGGTACAATATTGTCCTTCTCTAGTGCTTGGCTCAGACAGGAAATCCTTTGTGATGAGAAGAGATTCTTTACCCATTGGCTCCTCCACCGCCACTCCCCAGCTGTTGCTGTCCTTATACCACCGTGGCATGAAATTAATATATTTAAATGGTGCTCGCGGGTTGCACACATGACACAAACTCTGGTTTGTGTCTTGGAAGTCACTGGTTTATGCAGTGTGGAAGTCCTGAATCCTTCTCCTCCCTATGCCCATGTTCTCCTAAATCCGCCTTGCTAGTTGCTGGGCCAGACAGCTCTGAGAATGTGCAGTGTCCCAGCAGGTGAACTCGAGCAATGACTGCCCCCACATTTCATGAGCCCCTGGAGTTTAGGCATCCATAGGTCAAAGCCTAAATCAGGCCTGAAAGTTTGGGGACACGTTGCTGAGAACAGAGTCTGAACTTGACCATGTGTTGAAGGATTTGATCTGTAGGTGCCTAGGACAAACTCACCTCCTCTGCTTTCTTAAGGCTTCCCTGTAGGTCCTGATATCAAACCAGCTCGCAGAGTTAGAACCAAAGAATGACTGTGTGTGTGTGTGGGGTGGGGGGGTGTTCGGATTCTCTAGGTGCCTCAGTACCTGAGCATTCTTCCCGAGGGATGGGCTGCCGGCTTCACAGCGCTCCCAACCTGTCAGACTTACATTCCTGCAGGCAGAAGATCACCAAGCAGCATTCTGACCCTCTCGTTGCTCACTTTGGACACGCTCCCATCAGCCAGCCCCTGCAGGTTCATGGCTTGCAGCCCTGCCGACAGCTGAGGTCCTCACCAAAGCTGTCTGAATTCATGCAGAGAAGTCCCTTGCCAACTATCTTGGGCTCCCCTACGAAGGTATTCTGTGGATTCTGCCTTGCAGCTCTGTCTGGCGAGTTATTCTGGAGTAACTAACTGTGTTTAGATGAAACTCATTCGGATTTGCCGTGGCTGATTAGTTGTTCCTCACGGGCTGTTTAATGATCTGTGTCCAATGAGTCAATGCTCCTGTTCCTAATGGACAGATCTCGCTTGGCATTAGTGTCTGAGCAGTGGGACGAAGGATCTGAGAGGGCCCTGGCAATGAGCTACCCTATCCCTACAGATTAGGACTGAGGCATAGCAGTGGGCTTCTATATGAGGCTGAGTTCCACAGTGCATCTGGGCTTGTAAAGCAAGGCTTTTCCCTGCAAGCATCCTGAGGGTGGTAGCTGTAGAGATGAGAGCCCTGATGTCCACCTGTGAAGCGGACGCGATAGCTTCACTTTGGTCTCCACTTGTATCAGAGAGTTCACAGAGTTCAAGGCCAGAAGGGACCACCAGATCCTCCAGGCTGCCCTCCTGTGTATCACAGGCTGTTAAACATCACCAATGTGCTCAGCCCAAGAAGTTGGATTAGACTAGAGCAATTTCAGTCTTCAGGAGACTAAGCTGGTCATGAGCCAAAGGTAGAGACCAGGAGAGAGTGAGGTGTCCCCAGTGTCCGAGGTCCCTGCAGTGGAGGGAACGGTCAGCCACAGCTCTGAAGTGGCATGTAACATTCAAAAATGTGTTAGGCAGCTGCCTTTCCTCTGGGGCTGGGGAGGGCTGAGATGTTTTCAGTCTCAGTTTCGTGTATACAGCTTCATTTACAAAAACCAGAACTGGCTTGAAGAGAATATTTACAAATAACTCACCAAGAAACCCCAACTCTCTCCTTTCTAGGCTATGTCCCCTTTTGAGTTCCCCAAAACTCCCAGCTCCCAGAACCTACTCACGCTCTTGGCCCAGCAGAGAGTCATGATGGCCCCAACGCGGAACAGGACTCTGCCAGACCTGAAGGAGATGGGACACTTCCATTGCCAGCAGACTGGCCTCGGCTTGCGCCCTGTGGAAGAGATTAAGGGCAGGTAAGATATCGGTGTGTTCTGTCATAAAGTATGTCGTATTGTGATGCTTGGTTGATAGACATGGGGGAAAAGCAATCCCCTGCCCTTTGACCAAGCACTTGTAACTACACTGCATTTTACAGTCATCAGCCAGTATTCACAATAGGCTTGTGTTGCAGGCACATACTACCCTGACTTCTATAGGCTTCCTAGGCAGAGGCAGGCCATGACCTAAATTCGTGATTTTGGGTGTCCTAATTTTTGGCTGTATAAAGGGGCCTGAGCTGGGATTGGGACCCCAGGCTTCACCTAGCTGGGATCCGGGCTGTCAGTTACACTAGGCTACCACCATTTGCACGAACACGCTGATTGCTCCATTTGGAAATGGTTCCGGCAGTGAGGAGGCCACCGCCCCTTGTAACAAAATACCCAGCTTCCTGAACGGAGATCCCTTTAAAAACCAGTCATCTACCACTGAGGCCATTTCAGGGCCTTAAGACTGCTGTGCTGTCATTAGTCTGCTCTAATTGTCGTCCTGATGCATGGTGTTCGTAGGGCGAGTTCAGCTCTCTCCTGGGTTCATCCTGAATAGCCCCATATCGAGTATTGCGGTTCTGTCCGTCGGGGGAGGGGACAGGGTTTGCTGCAGAAGAAGGAGTGAGGCCAGAAGGAAACCATTTCTATGGCAGAGCTCCATCAGTGAATGCTGACAGGAAGGAGAGATCAGCGAAAGGAAGGTGTTGATGCAAGTAGCTGGGCTATTAGCTGTTCCCTGTCCCAGCCAGAGATGCCCCCACGGCTCTGATATAGCGGAGTAAAGAGCATCGCAGGCTAACAGCCGCTTCAGCGTTGAGCCATTTGCCGTGCAATGTGCAGAACAAATGGGGAGGCGGAATGGCACAGATCACGGAGTGGAAGTTCACTGAAACCTCAGGCCTTTCTGAAACCATCTTTTTCTTCCTGCATCACATTTAATTTTCTCTCTAGATCTCTGAGCACCGGCCGCCTCACTGACCTGCTTCTCAAGGCTGCCTTTGGGGCTCAGATCTCAGAAGCTGGCAGCAACGACAGCCTGAACAATGAGAAGCCAATGGAGATCACAGGTATGAGGGAAGGCCATGCGGCCTTGGTAGCGTGTCTCAAGTTTGCCCGGTTCTTGCTTTCCAGGGCTTTGTGTGAATGAGAGGTCTCCGGTCTCCTTGCCTGGGAGCAGGAACTGACTTCTGTATCTGATATGGGGATAACAGTGCTTCTTCCTGTGTAAAGCACTTGGAGGCCTAGGGATGAAAAGCGCTGTGGAAGAGCTGGGTATCATTATTACTTTTTATCTCAGAGGTCCATTTTATGATGAATATTTTAATAGGAACAGTTGAATAAGCATCGGATGCTTTTCAAACGTTCCTTCACCCTCGCGTTGTTCCTGGGAGGTAGAGGGACATATGATCCCCACTGTGGCAGAGAGTCGTGTAGGAGGGAGCCCTCCTCTGAGGAGCTGCAGGAGTCGGTAATCTAGTTAGCAGTGAGGCCACCTAAGGCTGCTGGTGCTCTTTGGTTGTGCCCTGTTTGTATGCAAGCCTGTGTCATTTCCTTTGTCAGCGGGATGCTTGGAAAGGGAGCAGTGGAATCTGAAAAGAGTGGGTGGGAACATCTTGAGGTTGTGGGGAAAGGAATCCTGCCCTCTGAGTAGTAATCCTAGTAAAAGCTGCTCCTTTTCACTCTTCTTCTGTAGCTCCCCCTGCTGCTTATGGAGGAAACTTATACTGTGGGGCTAGAGCTGGGGGCTCTCTGAGCTCTTCCCCAGTGGTCTTCACGGTTGGATCCCCTCCCAGTGGGACAACGCCCCCACAAACCACTAGGACCAGGATGTTTTCAGGTAATGGCCCTACCCTTCTGCTCTGGTGGGTCTGTCTGGAAGGTGGTGAGGGCAGGCCTTCGTGCCACAGACTTTGCTTCCTGTTGTTGGAGCACTGGCAGCACAGAACGGTTTAGCAGAATGGCCTGAACGCCATTGAGATTATAACCGTGGCAAATACTAATCCAAGTTATTACTGAAAGCTCTTTCCGTTGCTTTGAGGATGAATGTGGATGATCAAGAGAGATACAAATATTTGTTACTTTATTTCGCTCTCTACTTCAGGAAAAGCCCTTTTCTAGTACTTTTCTATCAGAACAAATATCCATGTGAGTCAGTTCACTCTCTCTGAATAATGTTGTTCAATAGGAAATGACTGTGTGCTTAATAGTTAACTTGGGGAACTGCTGTGCTCATCATTATGAGTCTGCATTACTCCATCAAGCTGTACAGTTTAATTAAAGGACTAGCTTTAATACCTGATTAAGGAGACCACCCTGTGAGCCGTCTTTCTTTCTCCCTCAGTCCCTGTCCTAAATGTGGGCTTTTTGGCATTGAGCAGAAAATCCCCAGGATAGCGTGAAAATTCATTATAGAGACCAGAGGGTATGAAGATGAATCATTCCCTAACCTGCTGACAGCGTCCTGTACATCATACATAGGCTCCATTCCCCGTTCTCTTCAGAGTCCTCTGGAAAAGATGCCGAGCCACCCCTAAGCATTCCCAGGGCAAGCCGTGCAGTGGATATTAAGACAAGTTCACGAAGTGTTGCAACTGGATAAGAACTGAGCTTGAAGAGCTGTGACTGATCTTTATTACTCCTATTCTATTAACTACTGCCAGTTTTCTGGCTCATGTACTGAAATGGAACAGCAGGCTGTCATTGCTGGGAGGGAGGGGGCTCGGAGGCAGAGTGACACAAGCTGAAGCCTTACGCAGCCTCAGTGCTTAACAAGTTTGGAGTGACCATAAATAGGGTCATTAGACAAGTACAACAACAGAGCAATTGTACAGGCCAGATTAAGGCTGCTGGAAACAGTGGCCTGCAAATTTGGGGATACTCTGAGTTTGAGACTCCTTTCGTTTGCCTGTTCCGTTTGTCTCCCCTCAAAGAGCTGGAAATATTCAGACCTTCTTTGCGGGTCCCTGAAAGCTTTGGGGTGTAGTTCTCAAGCAGGGCGGTAAAGGAAAGAAAGCTGCGTATAACTCTGTCATAAGTAACTCATCAGGAAATTATGTGGCTGAGTCTTCTGAAGACTCTGTAGAGCAGCAGATGGAATCCAGAGGGGAAAGGCTGTGTCTTTTCCAACCGTGACGTTCAGTGACTGTAGGGAATCCCATCTTGGCCGAATTAACATAGCTGGATAGACATGCATTACAGCCTCTGTGTCTCAGAGAACGTTCCCCATCGACAACATGTGCTGCAATGCGGGTCATGGTGAATATATTTAATTCTCTTATTATGACTGCATGACTTTGGAGGGTCCTTTTGCTATTGATAAATCTTATAGTAAACAATGTATCTGTGGTGCTCTCTGGGCTTGAGTATGATTGGCCCAAGGGGACATGGTTGGTGGTGATCTAGTAGATGGGGCACTGGACTAGGACTCAGGAAATCAGAGTTCAGTTTCTGGCCCTGCCACAATGTGGAACCCTGGACAGCTTAATATGCTCCGTACCTCACTTCCCCATCTGTAAAATGGGGGAGGAGAACAGTTCCACCCAAATGAACCAGGAGCCTGGGAATTGACATGCTGTTGTCCATAGGGTCAGAACTACTAGACAAGGGCTTCTCTAGCTTTTTTGCCACCCCAAGCACGGCAGGCAGGCTGCCTACGGCAGCGCGACTGCGGGAGGTCCCCGGTCCCGCGGATTCGGCGGCATGCCTGTGGGAGATCTGCCAGTCCTGTGGCTTCAGCGTACCCGCCACCGAATCCGTGGGACTGGCGGACCTCCCACAGGCAAGCCACTGAAGGCAGCCTGACTGCCGCCCTCACAGCCACCGGCTGGGCGCCCCCCACGGCTTGCTGCCTCACGCACGTTCTTGGAGCGCTGGTGCCTGGAGCCACTGCTGCTACTAGAGATGGCAAAAAACGGGCTCCAAGCTTGTAGCACACATACTTACATTGCATGGGATCGACTGCTTTCTTTGTTAGGCATCTAATCAAGAACCCCAATACTCCACTTCCTAGCAGGGTGTCTGTGTGATAGAGCGGATTGTACATCATCTAAGCAATGGCTGTGCTGCAGTTCTGCCTGGTATTAATGTCTAAATCATTGCCATGTGTACTTTTCTTCTCAGTGGGTTCATCAAGCTCTCTGAGTTCAGGAGGTTCATTCAGCGGCAGACACTTGCTGGTGGGAGCTGGTGGGGATGCCATGGAAGCTCCATCTAGTCTCCGGTACACTCTTGTGGATCCTATTGCAGCTAATCTGGAAGGGGCAGTTACATTTGAGGCACCAGAACTGCCTGAAGAGACGCTCATGGAGGTGAGTACTTAAAACAAAAATGCGGGTGGGGGAAGGAGGTGAATCACCAAAAGCAAGTCCAAAAGGTTGACATATTGGATATTTACAGCAGATGTGGTCAGACCCTCAGCAAGGGAGCAAGGCCAGTTTACACCAGATCTGGCCCAAGTTCAATAAGTCAAAAATGCTTTCAGCATATTGGTCCTGTTTGTCTGTGAGGGAACAAAGTTACTGAACTTCTCAGTCCTTGTAGCTGGTTACTGGAATGACGGAGGGTAAATTTTGCCTTTTCTAAAGCTGAAATTGAAGGTTGGAAACAGCACTCAATATTGCACTTTCTTCTTTGACTGAAAATCAGCTGGTTGTGAAGGAAGTCTGGGTTGTTTCTTTTTAAAAGGGGGGGGGGGGAAGTATTACTGAGGTCTAGCCAAGTCCGGCCAGCGAGCTATTTAATGTATCCCATTACTATCTTCTGCATGCACTGGGGATTGTGTTAGCAATACAATCTCCGATGAAAGGACCTAAAAGAAAATAAACTGGATGCTTGTGTTGATAGCAGGAGAGAGAGACTCTGAACCAACAAAGTAGGCTGTTGAACCATCTTTGTCAAGTTGAAAGGCAGCCAGACACCCCCTTTTCCCCACAGTGAATGGAGCTGGAAGCATAGCAAATACTCCCACCGCCCAAGTGCATTTGATGTGTAAGTCAGGTTATCCATTTGCAGTGGAGCTGGAGAGGGAGGGGAAAAACTAAGGCCTGGTTTCATCTTTATTCATAATCTTACGGAAGCTCATCTAGGACTATGAAAGGTTTTTTACAATTAAGCCTTGACTCCAATATCAAAAAATCATCCTCTGGACAGGGCCGGCTTTAGCAAGTGCAGGGCAAGATTCGTACTCACCTGGCGGCGCTCCGGGTCTTCAGCGGCACTTTGGCAGCAGGTCCTTCACTCGCTCCGGGTCTTCGGTGGCACTCAAGGACCCGTCGCCGAAGACCCGGAGCTGCCGCTGGGTGAGTAAAAATTAAAAAGGTGCTGGCCGGACTCCTAAAGCCGGCTGTGCCTCTGGATACATGCAGAGACCTATGCACGTTGGTTTAAGAATTAAGGTTTGATCCATTTTTTAGAAAAATGAGATGAACTGTCAGGTGTGCGCTGAGTTGGTTTCATCTGCTAAGTTTTCTGCAGAGCCATGGGCCTGAGATTTTGTGTGGGAATTAACTGAACTTCCTGCCACCTTAAGAGCCCCAGAAGCATGGGAATGTGGCAGCCACTCCTCCTCTGTAGGCCCAAACAGAATCTTCCCAAGGAAATGTCAGCTTGATCTTGTTAATGCTGTGCAGTTCTGCATCAAATGTCCGCAGTGAGTCATTTTGGTTTGGTCCTCGTTTCTGTTGAATGCAGGCTTTAATAATCCATTCACATGTTGCAAAACCTCCCTGGCACCCAACTTTTTTTGGCTTATTTGTAACCCGTTTTATGCCCTGTGGATCTGTCCGGAATGCCAACCTGACAACTTTTCCACACAGATGCTTTCTGCTGATGTTTTCACAGCACACTGAAATGTTGGTATTTTGAAACCTATTATTTATCTCAGGGTTCATTGTAAAAAGTAAGTGAATGTTTTTTCTTTGAAAAGTTCCTTTAGGGGAAAACAAGACAAATTCAGGACTGTATTTAAAAGTCTGCTATGCAGTGCTAAAACAAAGTACATATTGGGGGACTGGAGCAGGAGAGGTTCTGAATGATTACTGATGGCAGGGCTGGAAAGTTCCATAGGCTCTTTATGGGTAGAGAGAAAGGAGAGTCCACTGAGTAGGGTGCTAACCTGGCTGTTGGGAGACTCGGTTTCAATTCCTGTTCCATCATATGTGACCTTGGGCAAGCCACTTAATCTCTCTGTGCCACAGTTCCCCATCTGTAAAATTGAGATAATAGCACTTACCTACTTCACAGGAGTATTGTGAGGGTAAAGACACTAGAGATTTTGAGGTGCTATGGAGGCCATGTACATATGAAACCCATGAACCAAGAAGCAGAACTGATGGGTGAATAAAGAAACCTATGTAATTGGTTGCTCAATATGAGGGATGTATTTCTCTCTTTGATGGCTGCCCATAACTCATAGACTAAAGGGCATTAACCTGCCACTTTGAGAGAAGGACTGACTCACTGTATGACTAGAGAGACAAGGTGGGTGAGGTAATGTCTTTTTATAGGCCCCTCCCCCATCTTGTCTCTCTAATATCCTGGGACCCACGTGACTACGACACTGCATGTATCCATTGAATGCATGACAGACCTGCTAGCTCTTCCGATCGTTTTGATCGAAAATACCAAAAGGAGTTCCACAAGAAGTTCCAGCAAGACGTTGTAACAGGTTTTATAGTCACCTCAAAGAGCCAGTCGTTCATAGATTCATATGATTCATAGATTCTAGGACTGGAAGGGACCTCGAGAGGCCATCGAGTCCAGTCCCCTGCCTTCATCTCAGGACCAAATACTGTCTAGACCATCCCGGATAGACATTTATTTAACCTACTCTTAAATATCTCCAGAGATGGAGATTCCACAACCTCCATGGGCAATTTATTCCAGTGTTTAACCATCCTGACAGTTAGGCACCTCCCTTGCTGCAGTTTAAGCTCATTGCTTCTTGTTCTATCCTTAGAGGCCAAGGTGAAAAAGTTTTCTCCCTTCTCCTTATGACATCCTTTTAGATACTTGAAAACTGCTATCATGTCCCCTCTGTCTTCTCTTTTCCAAACTAAAGAAACCCAGTTCTTTCAGCCTTCCTTCATAGGTCATGTTCTCAAGACCTTTAATCATTCTTGTTGCTCTTCTCTGGTTCCTCTAGAATTTCTCCACATCTTTCTTGAAATGTGGTGCCCTGAACTGGACACACTACTCCGGTTGAGGCAGGTCCTATGAGTAGTTAGCCTTCAGGCTATACTGGGTGGGGTTTATTCAGTAAAACTCCCCAAGAAATGGGGAAGTGCCCCTCTGAGCTGAGCCCATTACTGTGAGGTTTCTTCCCCCTATTAAATGAAGGTGCCTCATAGCTCAGGGTGCTGGATTGAGAGCCAAGAGGCCAAAGGCCACGGTTCACCCACAGAACAGATGCTCAAGCAGCAGCATGACAAGCTTGCCCTGTCAGCATACCTCACTCTTGTCCTGAAATAAGAATCAACTCTGGAGACATTGGTTCTGTGACAGTGTCGACTCAGACTGAAGACTCTAAGGAGTGGGGTGTTGTGTTGTATTGACAGCCTGGTGTGAGGCTTGTATTTGTTGGGTTTACATACATAGGAGTTCAAGCCAGTTACTTCTGGATGTGCCCAGCTCTGTCCTCAATCACTCCATTGCTTGCCTCATTGACAGCGAGAAGCATTAGGCCCGCGGCTCACAGAAACTCCCCTCAGCTTTGATGGATTCCTAAGCAGTCACACAGAAAGGAAAACTCCTGTTGGAAGGTTAGCCTGTTACTGGGAGCCTGGCTTACCAGCTTCTCTGGGGAACTGCTTGTAAACTTGTGGCCTGAAGCTGTGCTCCGTTAATCTGTGAAGGAGGAGGATTGGTGTCTGGGCTTGGGTCTGAGTGCAGGGATTTCATACCCAGACACAATAACAGCTTCTTCTTAGAGTTACATCCTCAGCTTCTGCTTTCATAAGCCAGTGATGAGTCCTCTGTGTGCTGGCACTATTGCCAATGTGTCCTGCCTCCCTCACACGCTGCATCCTACATGTAACCTCGGTGTTGGTGTTTCATTCTCCAGCAAGAGCACACGGACATCCTGCGCAGCCTGCGCTTCATGCTTGCCTTCGTCCACTACGTGATGGAAATTGCCACCATCAAAGGGAGCACCAGCGAGATGAGCAGCTCAGTGGCCTCTGAGTACCAGCTTCAGGAGAGCATGGTGGCTGACCAGATCAGCCTTCTCAGCAGGGAATGGAGGTAAGGCCTGGGAAGAAGCCAGGATTCCTTGACCTTTTCCCAAAACCACCCTAGCTGCTGTGCGTTGCTTCTCTCTGCCCACGTGCCTGGCGTGTGCATTTGGAAAGCACTCTGGGACAATTATTGTAGAGGTCATGCTATAAATACATCGACCAGCCCATTGATCTGCTTGCACTGAAATGTGCTTCCTTTACAGCTATGCAGAGCAGCTGGTACTGTACCTGAAAGTAGCAGAGCTGCTGTCCTCGGGCCTGCAGACAGCCATAGAACAGATCAAGGCAGGCAAACTGTGCCTCTCCTCCACTGTCAAACAAGGTAAGGGCCCCTGGGCACAAGTACAAGGGACCCGTCTGGAGTGCCAGAGCTGTGGAAAGGAGCTTGGAATGAGGATGTTGTTCCCCCCTCACAGACCCCGCCCCTCACTGCATTGCCCTGAGACTTCAGCAGTAAGAGCAGAGTGAGAAGCAGAGTGCTGAGTTCATCCTGCTAGCTAGTTCCGACCCTCTCTATTATATATTGAGTGCCTCAGGTGAACACAGTGCAGGCTGTCTGGGATCACTTGCGTGGATAACCAGCTGCCTCCTCTTTAGAGCTCCTGGAGGAGCAGCTTTTACACATGCATGCACACACCTGCCCCTTCCCCCATCCACATATATGAGCCATCGCCACTGAACTCGGCTAGTGGCCTCACACTCAATAGTGAGCACCACTTTTGCGTGTAGTCAGCCTTCCTCGCACTCCTCTGTGCTGGCAGTTTCCTTTCACGCTGCCACCCTCTGCCAGCGTGCACATGCACCCCCGCTCTGTGCCAGCAGCCTGCCTTGTCTCTCCCCCACCTTCTCCCAAGTATTACATTCCATTTGCAAAGTTATCGGCCCTCTGCCCGGTGGCATGGAAGAAGAGCACGTGAGCCTCCTGGCATTGCTGATATCCTCAGGGATGCTTTTCATACACCTCAAAGAACCTGTTCCTCAGGTGACATTCAGTTTATGCAAGAACCCAGGTTCTCGCTTGTGCCATTGTAGGAATCCTCACTGGCAGTTAGAGAGAAAGCAGCTGATCTGAATATCTCGGCATGTCTCTATACACAGGTGCTTAATTATACGTGATGGGGGTGCAACTTAGTTACATTATTCGGAATACGTGCTTACTTGGCAAGTTGAGTCACTTCTTGGCAATCGTGACTTTCAAGTGAAAGAAACAAAAAACAGGAAGTAACAATGCCCAATGGCAGTGTAGGAAGCCGTTTATTTATCAGTCTGTTACGGCCTTCCATTGGTTCTGACGTGTTGCGCGTCTCTGGCCATCCCACAAGACGGCCACTAGTCAGTACAAAGCTAGTGGCTGGATTTTTGTCTTAGCATCGGGACGCTATTGGGGGAGTCTTTCAAAGGCACCAAGGGCAATTAGACTCCCATCTCCCATTGGCTGCCATCTAAATGTGCTTTGTGTCTTTGAAAATCACCTCTCTGCATTGGGGAGGTGTTGTCAATAACAGCACAGCCTCTCTTTCTGCAGTGGCCAATGCAGGGACTTAGCCACACAATTTCCACTCGTGTAAATGGAAAGTCACGCTGCTACTTCTCCTCCTTGCCTCTTAAAACCTTTTCCTGGTCAGTGGCTGAAAGGTTCAGAAAGCCTCTGGGTGCAAATTAGTCTTTGCAGAGCAGTTTCCCCGCAGAGGCCATAGCGCTCAGCTCTCTCTGCTCAGTGACTCTAGCTGCACTGGGTTTTGTTCAGGCATTAGGCAGTGGCCAAAGGAAATGCTGTATCAGTAAATCCCGGGGGCTGGAATTTTACTCCGCTCCGTGGATTTTCTGTAACTGACTCTAACTTCCCCCTTGAAAGAGTAGATGGCAGAGGCTGAAACTTTCCGAGTCCTAAATCCGCTGTACGTTACTGTATATCATACACTACCTGGTGCCATTCAGGTCATCCACCGGGCTCTCTAAGAACCAAAGGTGAGCTTCTGAGCCTAGTCTCCGAACTCTGAAGTAGAGCATATTCAGGGAGAATTGGAATGAGTTTGCAGAAGCTGTGGCCAGGCACGGCTACAGCTGTCCTTGTAGCCTGAATAACAAATTATTCTGAGCATTTACAGAGAAGTCTTAACCTCTTTTTTCCCAGATGCTCGTTAGGTACCTTGCAGATTGTAGCCTCTAGATGTATAGCTGAGCTTTCACCAATAGGCTTTGGGCATTAGGCAATCTATTCCATTCTTCCTTCTCTCCCCACGAAGCACTGCTTAGAATTCCGGGTCTCAAAGTATATGAGGAAGCGAGAGCAGTTTGAAAGACGCTGACACTACTTTGTGATGAACAGTCCCTTTTTAACATGTAAAGTTGAATGTAGGCATTAGGGGGAAACCTTCAAAGGCACCAAGTCCCATTAGCTTGGCAGGCTGACCTGTGTGCCTTTGAAAAATCTCCTGGTAAGTCTAGGACGTGTATCTAAGCTACTAAAGAGGCTCAGTCTCTCGCTTTGTTGAACGCCCTTTTGGATTATTATTGCTGGCCACATACAGTAACGTTGAGATAAATTCTTCTTGCTCTTCTCCATCACGTAGTCCTGGAGCCTTAAAATCCTGGCTGCCCTGCAGGAAGGGAGGTCAGGTGCCTTTGTACGTCCACCTGGTAGGGCAGCAAATAATTGCTATATCCTTGCTCCACTCCATTGCTTCACCCACTCTTGGCATTGTAGGCTCCATTAGCTACCATAGGTGAGGCAAGTTTGCATCACGCCACCAGCCATCGGATCAGAGAGGCTCCGTTTGTGGAGTGTTTGCCGTTCCCAGTGGTGTGAGAGGCAAAGTGCACACGTTGAATTGCCTAAACTTTGTTGTTTCAGCTAAAAGAAATGAAACTAGATCTGGTGGCAGGGGAACTAGACGCATATGTGGGTATCTCCATATAAGAGCCTTGAAGCTACTGCACGAGGCTAAGTCAAAGCCCACGATAGTGACGGGTATTTCACAGTCTGTATGCTGCTGAACGGCTGAAGCTTTGCTTTAAACAAAGCACCTTGGAGACACTCCTTCAAGGTCTGGAGCGTGGAGAGTAGGTGAAAGAGACAAAGCAGGAAGTGGAGACAAACATTTTTGTTTCTTTTGCCCTAGTTGTGAAGAAGCTTAATGAACTTTATAAATCCAGTGTGTCGGCCTGCCATTCTCTGAACATGAGACTCCAGAGATTCTTCTTGGATAAACAGAAGCTTATGGATCGGATCAACAGCATCACGGCAGAGAAGCTCATTTTCAGCTACGCCGTGCAGATGGTAAAGATCTCGCAGCCCTAGAAGAGCAGTGTCCAGCATGCATCGTGGCTCAGCATGATTGGTCACAGCTCACATACAGGGTGCTGGCAGGTTGTTTTCACGCCGGGCTCGTTGTGCGTTGGAGGGCCGGGAAGGGACATACATACCGCTGGGTGAATAATGGATTTTTCACTTGCTAGCAAGTCAGAAAAATCAGACAAATGTTTCATTTTGGGGTAAACCAAAACCAAATGTTTAGCGAATTGAAAAATCAGAAAACATTTAGAGTTGAGTCGAATGAAACATTTTGTTTGACCCCAACTCGAAATTCTTCATTTTGATCTGGGACATTTTAACAAAAGCAAAAGAGGACTAGGCCTGGAGTGGTGAGGGAGCCCTGCTTTTAGCCCAATCGTTAGGGCACTCACCTGGGATGTGGGAAGACCTAGGATCAATTCCCCTCTCTGCCTGATGTGGAGAAGGGATCTGAACTTGCATCTCCCCCGTTCCAGGAGTACCACCCAAGCCACTGAACTATGGCGTATTCTGAGGCAGGCATCTCTCTCTCAGTGAAGCTGTTCCACTTTTTATTAAAAAAAACATTAAATAGTTATGGCAGCAGGAACTTGAATGTGGGTCTCCCACATCCTAGGTGGGTGCTGTAAGCACGAGGCTCTAGGGTCATTCTCACTCTCTTTTGCTGGCCCCGTGGCTGGCTGTTGTGGCTCTCAATTGCTACTGTGCTGTCCTCAGCCTCTGGCCATTTTGTAGCTCCAGCCCGAAATGTGTTGGTAACGTTGAAACAAAACATTTCCCTTCGACGCCATCAAGCCATTTCGATTTTTCGGTCCCCTCGAAACTATTGGGCAAACTCGGCACAAATTCATGGATGGGTTTGGATTGACCAAAGCAATGTTTTGGGGTAAATAAATGATTATGCAATGGCATCCAGCTCTCAGTGTGCGTGCTGCTGAGCGTGGCGTGATGGTGCAGCCTGAATACTGTCCCTCTGCCTGCTGCATAGAGTAACTCGGGGAGGGGGGCTTCTGCGCACAGGTGCAGTCTGCAGCGCTGGACGAGATGTTCCATCACAGGGAGGACTGCACACAGAGGTACCAGAAGGCTCTGCTGCTGATGGAGGGGCTCTTGAACATCATAACGGAGCAGGGGGACATCGAGAACATCAATAAATGTGAGCAGCTGGGCACTCAGTTTTGGGGGAGGGATAGCTCAGTGGTTTGAGCTTTGGCCTGCTAAACACAGGGTTGTGAGTTCAATCCTTGAGGAGACCATTTAGGGATCGGGGCAAAAATCTATCTGGGGATTGGTCCTACTTTGCATAGGGGTTGGACTAGATGACCTCCTGAGGTCCCTTCCAGCCCTGGTATTCTATGATTCTGTGTATTTTTCCATCGGAGGATCCAGAGTCTCAGTCTCCAGGGTTCCCTCCACTGGGGCTAAGTTCTTGTGGACACACCAAAAATGTCTTTGTTTGGAATAATTCCTTCAGTGCTCAGCCACCTGCCTCCCGCTTACAGAGCAGCAGGATGCTGCCGTAAGGACCTGCTGCCCTGGCACAGAGATTGCTCAGGCTGTAATGCAGCCTTTTGCTTATGAAGGAGCTGGCTCAAGGCCTGGGCCTGGCAGGAGCGAAGGTGTGGGTTTGGTTCCCAGCTGGGACTGTTAGTCTGGTCACTCAGGGAAGCAAACCGGCAGTAGCTGTTGCGTGAAGGTCGCTGCCTGACACAATCAGGGCTGCGGCAGCTCTTCCGAATGCACGTCGAAGGGTACGTCCCCCGCAGGCAGAGCTGTGATTGCAGCTCGTGTCGGTTACACTCAAGCTAGCTTTGATCACACTAGTGCCGCTAAAAGCAGCAGTAATGATGCTGCGATCAGACCTCTGACTGCAGTGTAGACACACCCCGTGTCAGCTTGTGAACCCTTTGCCAAATCCTCCCTCCTGATGCACCCCTCCCCGTCTCTTTGCACCCAGAGAACAAACCGGCCCTCTTAGTTTTCCCACCCCAAGACAAATAGACCCCTCCCAGTTAGCATCCTTCCTCTGTCCTTGTGAGCAGACGCTCCATCCCGCTGCTCTGACCCACGCTGGCTGGAGGGTTGAGTGTCATTCTGAGAGCACTGAGTTATCTTGGACACAGAGCCCATTCTCTCTGCCCTTGGTCAGTATGGCTCAGTTATGGAACCTGCCTCGGGCAGCAGGGAACATCTAATTAGCATCATGTCAAAAAGCAAGAGAGTGGGTTAAATTCAACTCTGGCTGTGCTTTCACCAGAGCTAAATCTGGCAACTTAACTGCAATGGCAAAACCATTATAGCTGGCTTCCCGGCGGGGGAATTGCACAGCCACCAACTACACTCTTCCCCTGGAGGCACAAAAATCGTCAGTTAGATTGCGCCTGTTCCTCAGCAGGGGCGGTGCCATTGTTGTAATCAGCACCTAGGTATTCAGTGACGCTAGATACCTTATGGAAGAAGAGAATTCCAGCCGCAAGCAATCAGTCAGTTAAATAATACCAGTAACGATCCAACTTTAATGGCTGATCTGAAGTGTTGTTAAAGGCAGAGGGGGACTGCTGCTTTAACAGTACATTGTAGGCACTGACTGGATTATTAAGGAACGCTATGGCGTTGCAGACACTTCTCATCAAGTCTCAAGCGTAGCACTTATTCAGAGATGTAGCTCGCTGGCTAATCCACCTGAAAAACACCTCTCTCCAACAGAGATCTAGTCACTAACATTTTTTTTTAACTGAGGCTATGTCAACACTATGTCCGTTACAGCAGGAGAAGCTCTCCCACCGACATAGCGCTGTCTACATTGGCACTTAGACTGGCATAACTCAGTGGTTTGCAAACTGCAAGTTGCAACCCAGGTCAGCACTGCCGACCAGGCCATTAAAAGTCCCGTCGGTAGTGCTGCCCAGCTAAGGGAGGCTAGTCCCTACTTGTTCTGACACCACGCTGCGCCCCAGCAGCAGGTCTGGCTCCTAGGCGAAGGGGCCACAGGGCTCCATGCTCTGCCTCTCCCCTGAGCACTGGCTCCACACTTGCCAGGAAAAAAAGTTGGAAAACCGCTAGTATAACTTACGTTGCTCAGAGAAGTGGATTATTCGCACTCCTGAGCAATGTAAGTTATACCGAAGTAATTTGTGATGTAGACATAGTCCCAGAAAGCTTGTTTCTCTCCCCAACAGAAGTTGGCCCAATAAAAGATATTACCTCACTCCTTGTCTCTCTGATATCCTGGGACCAACACGGCTGTGACAATATTGCATGTTCTTTAACCCAGTTTAGTTCACAGCTTCCTGAATGAGACAGTCTCTCTTGCGTGTCTCTTGTTAGATTGTGACAGGCTGTATTTTAGATCCAAATGTACAGCCCAGCTGCATGCACCTACCAATATTAATTATTTACATCAGGAATTCAGGTCCTTGAGCCTGAAGCTTTAGGAATTAATCCCACCTAACTTTGAACTTCCTGCCTCCATAAGGGTCTGATCAGACCCTGATTTCTTTGTGTCCCAGATTGGGCCTTGGCAAATATGGTTGAGATCTTGAGCCATCTTCGCTACTGGCGTAAACCACTTCATTGATTTAAAGAGTTACAACCCCGCTGATTTTAGAGCCAAATTAGGGCCCTTTCTTTCTGAGAACTCAACGTCCCTATAAGGAACAGTGGCCAAAGTACTGTTCTCTGGAGTCTCTAATGATTCGCACTTCTCATGCTCCTCTCTGCATGAGGACGTTTTGAGTCAGGTACTCAGCTGGTGTCAATGGGTGTAACTCCATTGCCTTAGCAGAGCTGCATCCATTAACACTGGCTCAGGAGCTGATCCTCTATATGTCTCCTTATCTTGTTATCTTTAATATTGCTGGAGGCCAAGCGACTGATTTCCTGTGTCCTTTCTCTCTGACAGGTAAGATGTGTATTGAACGCCGGTTGTCGGCTCTGTTATCGGGGATCTGTGCATGATTTTAAAAGTGCTGCTCGCTGCGAACCTCACGCCAGCCAATCACGTTCAGTTTCCGATCGCTGGCTGCAGTGGTGGAGAAGGAGCCTGGCTGCGGGGAACCTGGAAGACAAACTGCTTGATCTTATTTGTAGTCGTCAGGAAGGTTTTCCACAGTAGAGATTTGGATTCTCTTTTGGGAGACATGTGACAGCAGTGATCGCAAGCACTTCCCCACCATATAGACTTGGGGAAGATGGAGGAGAGAGTCAGGGTTTTTTCCCTTTCTTGGTGGAGGGGGTGAAGGATAGAATTTCCCTTCCTCCCACTTCCACTTCAAAGGACAAGACTGCTGCCTTGCCCTCCTGCTCAAAGCCGGAGTATTTTAGTGCTGCATCCATTGCTGGCGGTGGATGTGCTGAAACCATTAGCAGGAAGTTTCAGGTGAACTGTTCAGTGAATTGAGAAGGGTGGAATTTCAGGCCAGTTGCATACTTTCCCCATCCCTGCTGATAGCCAAGCACTCAGGAACTGGTTGTTGACCTGCAGCTGCTCCCTCTCCGCACTTGTCCTTGTGTATATCCTGCCACGGAGCACTTCCTGTGTGGTGGAGAGGAGTAAGGTGGGGAAGCTGGATCTCTTCCTGGAGCGTTGCTGAAGACAGCTGCAACCTTCCGAAAGACTTGCTGAGCAATGCTGGAACCACGTCGCCGCTGAGGAGGCTCCCCTGTACCAAGCATGAGGAGGCGGGTCACATCCCTACCTGGATGGGGAGCAACCAAGGACAAGAAAGTTGTGTGTATATATATTTAAAAACGACTCTAGCATTACAAGAAGCCCCGATGGTTATTCCCCCAGTAGGGTCAGTATCCTAGACCCTTGACTGCACAGCTTGGCCCATCAGTACATATCCAACAGGAGGTGGTGCCCATGCTGTCCTCCTTTCAGCTGTTGGTTAGCTAACCCTTTCCCCCACTGCCCCCCCAAAACACTAACTTTGTGACTCAAAGAAGCACTTTACACACTATGGGAACTTTGACA
The DNA here is from genome assembly GCF_025201925.1 of Gopherus flavomarginatus. Lineage (NCBI taxonomy): Eukaryota > Metazoa > Chordata > Testudines > Testudinidae > Gopherus > Gopherus flavomarginatus. The sequence continues at coordinate 20,202,350 of NC_066631.1, read as the reverse complement.
AGTTGACTTTGCATCACACGGTGACCCCGGAACTTCACGACTGCTGGGAATGCTGTTCTTTTGTTCCTCGTTGTTTTATTGCACTACGTGTGTGTATCTGTGTGAATACATATTCCTCGGGGCGAGTATGTATCGCTATATCGAGTGTGTGTCACTGTATGTATTTAACTGTACTGTATCTTGTGCATGTGCAGCAAACAGCAGTCACACGGTCCATGTGCTGTTCCCCTCCGTGCCAGGCAAAGCTGACTTGAAATCCTGCAGTACCAAGAGGTTTTTTTATTTAAATGTTCTTTTTAAGGACCGTCAGTACAAAGCTCTATGGTTTTTAAGAGCTCAAGAACAGACGTTGAGATCTTAAATATTTACAACCGAAAATGCATTTTTTTTATTGTTTTGCTGCTTAATTTTTATAAAACAAACCAACCAACCCTTTTAGTGTTCAGTTACCTTCAGCATTTCTTTTTAAGCGACTGTGTAGCCAAACCAGGCCTGTGGGTGTGGGCGGTTGAAGATCTGTTGAGGCTTGGATGCTGCGAGTGTGTGTGTGAGGGGAAAACTGGTTGGCTGTGAGTGTTCGTGTGTGTGTGTGGGCGTGTTTTTATTTATCAGAGTCATGGCAGTATTTTGTTAGCGCTGAGTGGAAAAAGTAACCTCTGTGGATGAAATGCGAACCGTGGGCTTAGCTTTTGGGATCTAATAACATTTTGCACATGGTGGTTAAATATTCATTACTTCTCTCTCTCTCTGCCACTGTAATTTTTTGCATGTTTTTGTATGACACTCTTTGGAAAAAATATTATGCAAGGAACAACTCTGACGTGTGAACCAGCTTCATCTGTGGTAAGATGGACGCTTCTCGTGGCAGAACACAAAAGCAAGTAAACCCCCGCCCCTTTCCAGGGGCGTTCGATTACATGATGTGTCACTTCAGTATCAGTCCTTCATTGCTTCGTTCATTCACAGCCTGCTGTAGCTGTGGCTATGTTTGCCTGTTCCTAAAATAAAAACAAACCTGTGGCTGGAGATGTTAAACAAGAAGCAGACCACTTCGGAAAGGATCACCACCAGTCCTGCAATAGGCTATGCTACGAGTGCAGTACGTTAACCTGGATGCAGTGTGGAAACGGTAAGCCAGGACAAACTTCCCAGCACACACGTGCTTTTCGCACTGAATGCCATGGATACCCCACAAACTTAATCGCTTATTGCCAGGTATTAGTCAGTTGCATCCCAGGATTCGTGTGTATGCCACAGGTGTACCGATCTGATCCGTATACATGACAAGCTCAGCACTAGCCTTCCAGCTGTATTTAATTACTTGAATGTATCAAATTTGTCCACATTCAACGTATATAAATATATATTGCTCCAAAAAAAAAGTGGTTTACAGATCTTCAACCAATATATAAATAAGTGTGTGTGTGTGTGTACATAGTATATATATTTTCTCAATACTTGAAACTTAGCCACTGTGCTTGGGTTTAAAAAATAAATAAACAATGAGAAAAAGACAAAACAAAAAAGACAGATTTCTTTTGCCATCACTTTGGTGACTTTATTTGTTATCTAAATGCATGTAGCGTGAATCCAAATTTTTTTTGGTAAAAAATAGTATTTATTGCTTTGTAGACAATAAGGAATGCAAAAAAGAAAAGAAAATTTGAAATTGCTAATCTAGTCGATTCACTATCGTCATGGGTTTGTTACTTGTTGCAGCGTTTGTATGTAGCATCTTAAATAGATTTCAAGAAACCTCAATCTAATACCACGTATCTTCAGGGTTGTGAGAAAGTGTATGATGTTATTCTTTAAAAGGTAATGCTCGATTGTCAACTTTTTTTTTTTTTAATTTGTGTTTTGTGACCTTTTTTTTTTTTTTTTTTGGCTTTAAATTGTATAACACCGATTTAAGAAAATAAAACTGATTTGAAATTGTCCGTGATTGCGTATCCGTTCTCCAGTATCACTTCGTTGGTAGCATTAATGCTAATAATACCTCGCTGTTATTGAACACGTCTCATCGGTAGAACTCAAAGTGGAGGTCAGTGTCAGTTTACAGCTGAGGAATCCCTGTGATAAGCAGATGATAGCTAGATCCCACCAGTCCTGCAAGCACTTAAACATGGGCTTAAGTTTCCCCCCATGCTTAAGTATTTGCAGCATTGGGATCCTGGAGTGATTTGGTGCACCTTGAGGCTAACGTTTTGTGTCGTGGTTCAGAGGCCTGAGGGCAGATTAGAAGCACATAGTCAGGTGATGTCCCAAATACTAGGGTTGTGTGTAGCGATTTATGTTTTGAATGTTTTTTTAAGAAATGTGGGTTTTGGTCGTTTACAAAACTTTATTTCATTGATATGGTAACAAATTCCCTTGATCTACCAGCTTTTCTATTCTGAGTGTCTGGCTTAGACTGGTTTTTTTGTTGTTGTTGGGGGCGGGGGCGGATGTAGAGGGAATTTCAGCCAAAAAAGTTCCACTGTTTCCAAGAAAAATTAATTGTCTTGCCCATGTTAAAACCACCTCTGGCGACATTTCCTTTTGAGAGGCTCTAGTGCCCCCATCCTTCGGAGCAGAGTCTTAACATTTGGCAGGGGGTAGCCTTTGTGCCAGGGGTGTGCCTCTTGCCTTTCCCATGAAAATCTGCCCACATTTGGCCAAGCTATAAGCTTTTTGAAAAATTGCAGCTTGCACATGCTCAGTAGAGACTTGCTAGAACTTTGCAGCTAAATTCATGGACGATTCCATCTATACTGGTCCTGTTCCAGCCCAGGGCTGAGCAGAACTTCCCTGTAGTTGGAGCTCTGAGCTGCTGCAAGGCCAGGCACCAGAACTGAGAGCAGGGAGCCCATGTCTCCTCTGTTCTAAATGAACACATGGAGGAGAACGCTGCCTGATTTGAATGCAGAGAGAGAATAGATTGGGACAAGGAGTCTGGTGGGAGGAGATACAAACTGGAGGCTGGCAGAGTGGGTGGGAGAGAAACTGAAGTTGAGGTGTGGGAGACTGGAACTGGCTGGGCAAGGAGACTGGGAACATGGAGCTGGGAGGAGAACGATCGGGAAATTGAGAGGGGGAGTCCTGATGGGTGAGAATAGACCTTGAGATGGGGACTGGGATGAGAATCTTGAGGAGTAGAGATTGGGATTAGCTACTTGAGAATTTGAGTGGGAGGAGGGGCCAGGGGTATGGAACTGGGACAAGATAGGTTGGAGAGGATGGGGTAGGAGAGGTCACACTTGGAAGGAATGGGTAAAAAAGTCTGTGCCCAGTGGAGCACATTCCCATCCAGACCCCAGAGCGCAATCCAAGATTCCTGAGTCTCGCCATTCCTTTGCTGTTGGCAAGTCTCTGGGAACCCCAGCAGCAAAGTGTGTTCTCCATCCCCTTCTCGTGCCAGCCCTCATCGGGGATGACAACATCCTGCTGCTATCAGTTACTCTGTTAACTCCAGTGACAGAGCTCTGTGTGGCAGAGCTAAACTTTCCACCCCTGCTGATGACCCACGTGGGTATCCCTCGGCGGCCACCTCAAGGAATTCCTGGGTTTTTTCCAGTTTGCCGTTTTAAAAAGTTGGAAAATGACACACAACGGTCTATTAAAAGAACCTTATTAAATGGCAGAGTTAAGCACTCAGAGCTAGGAAATGCCATCGGGGCAAATGAAGGTTGCACTGGCATCTTTAATTCTGGCACTTCCTAATTTTTTGAATGTTTTGGCTTTGCAACCTTACTCTGTAACCTAGTTCTTTGTATGGGCTGTGGTACACAGAAACTGTGGGAACAGTTTGATGAAATGTAATTCCAGAATATGCTGGTTCATCAAAGCTGAAACGTACGTGTCTGTGTATGTCTGAGCAAGAGTGCGCATGGCTGATCCTCAGTCTTTCATTCTGCAGTCAGTTGCTTAGAGCACGTGCCTGAGATGCGGGAGACCCTGGTTCAAGTCCCTGCTCTGCCTGATTTAGAGAGCTCTGTGATGGGAAAACGTTGCTACAGACCCACCCTTGAACCTGTCTCTCCGACATACGCGGTGAGTGACCCAACCACTTGGCTAGTCTGGATCTCTGAATTGTTTAATGAAAAAATACCGAAGGGGCTACTTTAAACCTTGAAATTCTCCATGGACCACAATTACTGTTTTCCAGACAGCCCTGCTTAATGCTATCCATTCCATCTCCCACCCCCGCCTTTCCCGCCGAAGGGAATTTGATTCATACCGGCTCTCGCTGAGAACGTTTTTTCCTCGAAATGCTGCTATCGAGTAAGTTATCATTTACGCTGACTCATTCAGGGACTTACTTTTCTCAGCAGAGTTGCCCCGTGTGCAGGATGGTCTTGAGAATGTGTAGTTAAGCCATTCTCAAACTGCAAGTCACAACCCTGTTTTAATGGGGTCGCCAGGGCTGGTGTTAGACTTGCTGGGGCCCGGGACTGAAGCCTGAGTGCCACCACCCCGTCCGAAGCTGAAGCCCAAGTCCCACTGCCCAGGGCCAAAGTCCGAGGGCTTTTACCCTGGGTGGCAGGGCTCAGGTTACAGGCCCCCTGCCTGGGGATGAAGCCCTTGGGGTTCAGCTTTGCCCCCTACCCTGGGGCAGCAGGACTTGGGCAGGCTCAGGCTTCGGTCCCCCCTTCTGGGGTCGTGTAGTTATTCTTATTGTCAGAAGGGGGTCACGGAGCAATGAAGTTTGAGAACTCTTGGTGTAGTTTAAAGAGATGGGGGAAAAAGTCCTCTTGGCACAGCTTTGATAAGCATTTTATAAGTGTGCCCGGTCAGCCTTCCACAATTCCAGCCAAAACAAAGCTTATGTAAACATTGAAATAACAGTTGGCTTAGCTGCTCTATACATTGCTGCCTAGTGTGTAAAGCCTGAGGCATGCTTGGAAGCCATGTATTTATTTTGAATGGGTATAAAACCTTGCTCTGTGGGATAGCTGAGATGTGCACCAGCTCCCTGTAGTATGGTCAGGGCACGAATTAGAGGAGTTGTAACTGTTGTAGCAGTCTTTGCATGCTGGAAAGGACCACAGGCTGGGGTGGGGCTTTTCTTTTGAAGCTTCCCTTTGGGGAGTTAAAGAACTGTGGGAAAAACTTCTAGCCGAGCAAACTTCAGAGAAGAACCATGTAAACAGCACTTTACACAGTAGGTTGACAACTTTCTGCTGAGTCTGTGGGACTCTGTGCGTAGGCAGCAAACCACAGGGGAAGGGGATGAACACAAGGGAAACCAGTCCTCTCTTCTGTTTTATAGAAGTGTTAAAAATGCGCTTGAGGGGCCCGTGGATTTTGGTGACACTAGTGTAAATTGCACCGCCTTTCAGGCAATCATGAGCTATTTTAGAGCTGTTGCTTTTTTAGTCTAAAAACTTAAGCCAAGACATTTCTCCAGCAAATTTGGCTTTGTTCTCATGTTTCTTAGCTGGTAAACGCGTGTTAGTCCACTGTCAAAGTTCAAAGGGAGGGTGGTGCCAGCGAGGAAGTGCTCAAGAGTTGGGTGTTTGAAAACCCAGAGGCCACAAAGCTCAAGTGTTCCAACTTTAGCTACATGTACAAATCCCTTCTTCTCTTTAAGCTCCGTTTTTTTAAATGGGGGAGTTAACGCAATCAAACCACATTTTAACCACACAGCCCCTCCTTCAAACTACCATTGAAAAGTGATAGTCTTCCTCCCTCCCCTTCAGCCATGCTTTGTGGCTAGTTTTATAGTGAGCTGACCTTAGAAGCGTACTGTTTAGGTCTGTGCTGATTGATGGCGCTCTTGGAACTGATCAGACTTAGTAGCTGAAGAACTTTGAACGACTGATGGATTTTGTGGTGGGGACCCAGAGGGGTGGTTCCAGCGGGTCGCAGGAGATTGTGCAGCAGAATGGCTAATGGGCTAAAATGGATTTTGTGGGTAGAGAATGAACACCATTCAGACAAACCCCACTGCTTGGATTTTAATGGACTCTGTGTGCCTTAAATATACTGCTGTGAATGGAGTGTGGACAATAGGTGCTGGCTTGACAGCCCTGGAAGTTAGCGTCTGTCATTCTCCAGCTGGGGCCGGTGTGTGTAGCAGGAGGATAAAACGTACTGTAGTGTTGTGAGGCAGTCTCCCTCGGGGCTGAACTGAAATCTCTCGGGTTAGTGTACGCACGTCAGAGCAGGGATTGTCACTGTCTCCTTACTGTGTGTGGGTCCAGCGCCCAGCACAACCATCCTCCAGACCTGACTAGGGCCTTTGGGCTCTACTGCAGTACAAATATGTATGGCTACTGTTCCTCACATGATCCAGCAAATATTAGAAATGAGGCTATCACAGTGAACCCCTCCAACCTCTAGCAGCTCAGTGCCCAGCTGGTGGATATGCTGTGCTGAATTCATCACTTGCTTCAGTGGGGTTGCAGCAGAGATGAATGTGGGACTGAAAGTTGGGTGTGGGCTGAGTGCTGGCCTGGAAACCAGGCCCTCCTGGGAGTTACAAATACTAGTTTTGCTCCAGGCTCTGTCTGTGACCAGTAACTTCACCCCTGTGGGACTCACCTGAGGCCAGTAACTTCACCCCTGTGGGACTCACTTTCTCCATCTGTAAAATGGGTTGCTTGGAGGCTTAATTAAGGGATCTTGGGTAAGTGTCTCTAATTGTGAAGCATGGAAAGATCCCCTGGAGTTACGGTAGCTCCAGTTGGAAGAAAAACTGGGTCAGTCAGGAGTCTTAAAGTTCCTAACACTTGGTGTTGGGAAGGTGAAACTTTCTCATTCCTTTTTTAAATATTTATGCTAAAATAGTGGGTTATGAACATCTGACTCAAAAGGCCTTTTAGCTCTAAATATTCATCACTTTAATGCCACTGAACTCGTTTTATTCACACATGGCTTGTTTTGTAGCCCTCATTAAAAAAGTTAAAGTAAATCCATTTACTCATGTCTGAATATCAGTGACATCATTGCAGACTTTTCAGAAGCCTTCCAGATGCATCGCTAACTTAAAGCTCTCAGCCCCTGACCTTCCAATGATCAGCCCCACACTATCCATCCATCTTCTCGCTGCTCAGCCCCAGCTATGATGATCCTCCACCATTCCTTCCATAATAACTTCCTCAAGGTTAAAAAAAAATCAAGCCAAGGCTGAAGACTTGAAATATTGAAACTTGCACTATTGTAGTCTATATTAAAAAAACAAGCTTTTATAGACTGATTTTCTCTTATGATAGGAGTCATATTTTAGTGCAAAGGGGTAGAGTTAAGGTTAAGTGTACAGCCTTAATACTAACGTTTCTGACTTCAGTGCTTGCTTGCTATTAATACTGGTCTTTGTAAGCATGGAGTTACAAGTATATTAAAATATTTGCTTTGTGGTATATATATTACTATTAAAAATAAAATAGCCACGTCTGTAACATTTAATATATAGTTCCTGTGGCTCTTTAATCAGCTGTGCCTCGGTTCCAGATGAGACCGGACAGGCTTCCTTTGTGGATCAAATGTGTCACCTAGAGGGAGTACTCAACTTGAAATGGTCTCTTAAAGCTTTAAGGCATCCAAGATAGTTAAAGAAGACATTAAACTTGAAAGTCCCACAGAGAGGCATGTGCTACATGTTTATAACCTACCCCTAGCCTTTCATGCAGAGCCTGAGGCCATTAAACGGGTCAGCCATTAATCTCTGTAATCATTTGGCATTTTTCTCTCAAAGATGGCAGCAGCTCCCTTACTGTCTAGCCCACATACAGCTGCTGAGCAGGGCTTCTACTTATCTCTTCTTGGACATCTGGTCTCCTCCTTATGGGCAGGGGATTTGGGACATCACTCCAGTCAGGCCTTTGCTGCAAAGTCAGCACGGGGCCTATCTTTCTCAGCAGGATGTGCCTTGGAATGCTGTATGACCACCTCCCTAACTAGCAGGTGTTGGGTAATGTGTAACCAGCAGCACTCCACTACTGAATGTGTGATTCTGAGCTGTAACAGTTGGTCACAGGAGAGGAGAAAGTGGCTTGGAGGGTAGTACGCAATTCACTTAGGATCCAGGCTGCAATGGATCAGCTGTCTGGGCATTGCAGTTGAAGACAGTATGTATAATCCTCAAGTCAGGCTAATTCGCTGGGCTGCTAGGCTATTAGGTTTGACAAGGATGCATGTTTCAGAGTGAAAGCTTAACTGTGCATATCAGAGATGGGCCCACGCCACACTTTCAGTTCTGGGTGAGCAGTTCCCGAGTTCCAGGGTGTTCAGGCCCACCTCCCACATATTGGCACATTTATGGATTAGACTAATTAATTATACTGGCTGGAAGTACAAATATGGATCTGTTGCTTCAGACCAGATCTGCCATCACTATCGTCCAGCACAAAAGGAAAGGACAGGGTTTAAATTCCACTAATCTTAGAGGGCCAAAGTATCAAAGGAAGGTGTAAGAAGGTACATGTGGCTATTAAACTGGAAACACTCCTAATCTGTGCAATGCAAATCGGCATTTGTAGGTGGAAATGATGTAGTTTTGTGTACAAAGGGTCCGTCAGATGTACAGCCTCTCCAGTGTGCTCCTAGAAAGGAGGATTGGGTGAGTGCACCAGAAATGCCCATCAGCAATATTTTGACCTGTTGATTGCAGGGATCTCCCTATATTTTTAATGTAACCTTTTTCTTTTTTCCAATGAGCAGAATTTTGTCCCTGTTGTTTGTATTACAGTAGTACATAGAGAACTAGGCCCCGTTGTGCTGGATAGAGCTGGCTGGAAAATTTGGCAACAATTTGTGTCAGAATAAATGTGTTGATTGTGACAATTTTTTTGATGGGGGGGAGTCAAAATGTTTTGTTTCAACAGTGTTGATTTGATTCATTTCTATTTTTATATTCTACTCCAATTAATGTAAATATTATGTATTTAATATTGTGTAATAGAATATATTTAATGTTTTAATATGGAAAAATGAAATCAAAACAACTCTGTATTGATTTTGTAAGTGATAGTGTAAGTGAAATTAAGTGATGATGTCAATTTTTTTTTCCAAATTTTCTGTTTGTAGAAAATGTTGCATTTTTATTCCAAATTGGACCTGTTGTTTTTTTTTTTTTTAAATACAGGAATTTCTTGTGGAAGGGAACTTCTGGTACTTGACCAGCTCTAGTGTTATGCACTGCAATATACAATTTCAATTAAGCTAAACCCCGGTAAGTCTGGTTTAACCCCAAATAAGAGTGTCGACTTTAGCTTTTTGCAGCTGTTCAGAATCAAGCTGTATGTTAAACTGGTGCACCCCTGCATCAGGGAAACACCCCCAGCTAATGTCTAACCCGCTTAGATAAGAGAGCAGTACTTCCCACTGCCAGTGTGTGTTAACTTCCTCCATGATGCAAACTTTCTCTCCGATAACATGAAGTCAAGACAAAGCTAAACACTTTGGGCTTGTCTACTCTGCAAAGAAAAACCCATGGCACTGAATCTCAGAGTGCTGGTCAATTAACTCAGGCTTGCAGGGCTAAAAATAGCAGTGTCTCCATTCCCATTTAGGCTGGAGCCCGGGCTCTGAGACCTTCCCCACTTGCTGGGTTTCAGAACCTGGGCCTCCAGTCCAAGCCCAAACATCTACACTGATATTTTTAGCCCCGCAGCCCCAGCCCTGCAAGTCTGAGTCAACTGACCTGGGCCCTTTGACAAGAGTATATAAAATCTGTCCTTACATCCTCAGTTGGGCCCCAATCAAAGTTCTTAAGCACATGCCTAAGTCCATCGCTACTTAGTACATTGTTTAAGTTTCCCCCCCAGCCCCTGCCATTTGAAGTCTACAGGACTCAAAGTTAGGTCCATGTTTATGTTGTTTAGTGAATCAGTGTCTGTTTCCTCTGACATTTAAAAAAAAAAATTCTGCCTTCTATATTAGTATTGTGGATGTTTGGTCTTTTATTTTTTCCTGGACAATTAGCCGTTAAAGGTCATGCAATATACAGTATACAAGAAAGGTAATTGTCCCTGGATTTAGTATAAGTCTCTGATCTGAGCTATGATCGTGATATACCAAGTTGTTCACTGCCGCCCAGAGGATTACAGGGGCCCAGGGCCTTCGGCGGCGGGGGGCCCCTGCTTCCGCAGTAGTTCTGCGGGGGAGTCCTTCCGCTCCGGGACCCGTGGCCGAATTACCGCCGAAGCGGGACCCGCCACCGAAGTACAGCCGGGTCTTTGGGGCACTTTGGTGGTGGGTCCCAGAGCAGAAGGACCCCCCGCTGCTGAATTACCGCCGAAGACCCGGCTGCACTTCGGCGGCGGGTCCCGCTTTGGCGGTAATTCAGCAGCGGGGGGGACCCCTCGCTGGTGAAGACCGGGGAGTGGAAGAAGCTCCATGGCCCGGGGCCCACGAGAGTTTTCTGGGGCCCTCGGAGTGAGTGAAGGACCCCGCTCCAGGGGTCCCAAAAAACTCTCTTGGGGGCCCCTGCAGGGCCCGGGGTCTGGGGCAAATTGCCCCACTTGCTCCCCCCCCCCCGGGTGGCCCTGAAGTTGTTAACCATCCCTGTATAGAGATTGCACAGGCAAAACAATTTTTGGGGGGTAGGATTGCAATAATGCACAAGGAAGAACTCTCCTACCAAAAGTCATTCCTTTCAGAAAGGTGAAGTGGTTATGGTTAAAGTGTGGGTGAAGTGGTAAATTTCCACAGCCTCTCCTTACTCCAGGACTAGGGGAGCTGCAGTAGGAGTAATCCCCTTGATCTCACATAAAATGCATTTTAAATATTAAAAACACTGTCCTTTGAAAAACCCCAAATAGACAAACTGAAGAGACAGGTGCTAAAGCGGAGAAGCCAGAGTCCACTCCTTGAAGTGTGTGAGGCTGAAGAGAGGTTTGGGGGAGGAGGGGACTTCACAACAAACTTGTAACCTTTATACAGTCTTTAAAAATCAAATAAATAATATTTCTCTAGCCAAATAAGATTAGAGCAAATTGCAGAAGCAAATAATTTGTTCCCTTCCACTGCTCTTCAGTTCACCCTGTCTGATGCATGATAAGTGGTTAGTAAGATTTCAGCCTTCTATTATCTAATTAAAATTAAGGCCCGTGAGGTGGTATGGGTTGCTGAGACCTATCTGGCAGAGGTGGCAGGGCTGTTTGGCTGGGTCCTCCATACAGTAGGAACAGATGGGCAAGGAGGTGATGAGAAGTGCTGTTTTTGCATCCATTCTGAAGTGGAGCACAGCTCCCACCTCAAAACAGTGAGTTCAGGATGCCGTGAACACGGGCTGAGTTTTGATGCCCGCTGTGGAGATTCTCTAAGGCCAACAAGGGAAAAGCTCCTGTTCTCTACCCCTTGTACCATTCTGTAGCCTCTGCTCCAGCTTTTGGGCATGTGTAGGTTTGTGCCCCTGCTGCTTCCGGCTGGAGAGGCCAGGGGGACTGTATAGTGGGAGATCAATAGGCTCTGCTTCCCCAAGCCCTACTGCAGGGTGGTTCTCAGGGAGACCCTGTGAAATTGGACTTTCTGATGCAATGGGGGTCCTCATCCCCCTATCTGGCTACCAGTGAAACTTGTCTCAGTGAAACTCATGAGCTGCCTCCCTTCATCTCAATGCGGTAACCAAAGCTTCCCTGGCTTGGTTTTATCTCAACACTGCAACGAAGGGCTTTCCATTGCCCGTGTAGCAACTCCCCTGATCTAAGAAAATCAAACCTTAACAAGTAGGAGCAACGGGATTTCTCTGGTGGCGCGCACACACACACACTATGTGAGGAAACAAGGTAGGTGTAATATCTTTTATTGCACCAACTTCTGTTTCCTGCCCAGATCTGAAGAAGAGCTTGGTGAAGCTTGAAAGCTTTTACTGCACCTTTCACCAAGAGAAGTTGATCCAGTAAAAGATATCAGAGGGGTAGCCATATTACTCTGACTGTAAAAAGCAACAAAGAAGCCTGTGGCACCTTATAGACTAACAGACGTATTGGAGGATGAGCTTTCGAGGGTGAATGCTTCTGACAAAGTGAATATTCACCCACGAAAGCTTATGCTCCAATACGTCTGTTAGTCTATAAGGTGCCATAGGACTCTGTTGCTTTTTACAGTAAAAGATATTACCTCACCCACTTTCTTTTTTTCTCCAGTCACATTCTGATCTTTTCTGTTGTAAAAGAGCACCACCTGCTGGTTCCCATCCTTGTTTTAGATTCGATTCAGGCTCATTACACAATTGCTATAGTATCCACTTCTGGACCCATTGATTGTGAGATGTATGTCTGTGTACTGGTGTGGGACTCACCCCTGCAGCGCCTCCTGCTGGTCTCTCAGGGAATTAGCTTGTCCAGCCTCCGGAGCGCCCTCTGCAGGCCAGTGTCCTGCTGCCGCTGGCCCCCATGTCCCTCCCAGGACCTAGTGCCCCTTGTCTTTGGGGTGCTTCCCCCTGGCAGTACCTCCACAGTCTCAGGGTCTCCCCACCCAGGGGAACCCTCAAGCCTCTATTCCCACCTTGCCTCAGTCATGGGCTACTGCCCATCACCATTTAGCCCCCCCAGACTCACTGGAGCAAACTGCAGTGTAAAAACCACTCATCATAGGCAAGGGGGTTCAGACCTGCTGCCTTCCTCTGCCACCCAGTACCTCTATGGGACTTGGACCAGGCCCCGCAGCCTAGGGAGTTGCCAGCCTGGTGCATCCCTTCTCCTCTGGCTTTCCCCAGCCCTGCTTCACTCCCAGTACCCTTTGCTACCAACAGCCAGGTCCTGCTCCCTCCAAGACCAGAGAGAGGTACTCTAGCTTCAAGCTAGCAGCCTTTTATAAGGACCTGCTGTGCTCTGTTTGGGGCTTGGCCCCAGCTGTGCCTGCTTTCCTAAGCAGGCTGGGTTTTTCCTTACAGCCCCAGCCCTCTCCCAGGCTGGCCTTAACCCTTTCAGGCTAGGAGCGGGTGACCACCCTGCTACACTCTGTTTCTGCCAAAATATTGTATCTGATATTTTGGGTGATATCCCCAAATTAGATGAGTCCTGGGCTAGTGGGGGAAAAGCAATCCAGATAGGCACCCACTATTAATACTGGGACGTTAAAGGGAAAAAAAATTCTAACATAAAAAAATCTCAAGTTACCTCTAAATTTTTTAAGTTCAATCCAGCAGCTCACCAGCTATGCTCTTGCTCCCAAGAACTGACCTTGGCAGCTTAAAATAACGAATGTTACGCAGCTAATGTGCTGAGACAACTACCTTTCATGCTGTCTATTGTTTCCTGGAGCTCCTCTGTCTGTCTGTATCCAGCAGCTGTTTCTTGTCCTGTACCGAGTCTGTCAACTCTTTGGGACCAGCGACTGTCTTTTCAGTCTGTGTTTGTACAGCACCTAGCACATTGGGATCTTGGCCCAAGATGGGGCTTTCACATGCTACAGTTATATAAATAATGCTGTTGAAGGCATTGCAACACTAGTAGGTGGGCAATGAATGAGGATATGGCAGGTGCCTGGTCTCTAAAATATGGCAGCTTTTTAAGCATGGTGACCATTTCCATTAGAGGGAGCCAGTGTGAGGGTCAGTTCAAGTCTGGAAATTGGAGAGTAAGTGAATGCAAAGCAGTGAGAGGGAGCCTGAGCTGGGGAACTCCAGGCCTTCTCTGAGGGTACCCTGGGAGCCAACAAGAAACCCGGAGATAAGGCAAATAGAGCAGAAAGTACCCATGTCTAATGAAAAGCCAAGACCAACAGAAGGGACGGTAGGCAAAGTAACTATTACGGTAAATATTGAGACCAGCATGTGGGCTTGCTTTCAAGACTGCTCTGATTAGCTGCAACAGCTTATACAGCAAAATATGTACAGATCAGTACAAGAACATATGGATTCTCAGAACAGCGCCTTAGACAATCCTTTTCTGTATCTTTTCCGTATCTCAGGTTAGTGAATGGTGTTGATATCTCAGTGGGAAATTTTGTGCCATTAGTTTTTGGACTGTGCCCAATGGACTGAGACAGAGGACCCTGTCTCTCGGCACTGAAAGGAGCAGGGAATGGGAGATTTCCAGTGTGCTAAGGTAAGTTGTGTTTTATTTTTAAATTGTTAAATTAGTAGTACCTGTTTGCTGTTTAATTTTAAACCCTCCAACCCTTACATTATACAACACAGCTGGCAAGATGGCTGTTTCCTGATTAATTATCATTATAGTTAAGCCTTAAAAAAAAATATTCTCTCCCCTCTGTAATTAGAGGATGTGACCAGCATGTCTCATTCACTGCATTGCAGTTTTTCTCAGAGAGGCATGACTGGCCTCAGTCGACAGCTATTTGTAGTGGTCAGATGTCCACACCACAAAACATCATCACAACTGGCCCCTTCCCATTTTCATCCTTCAAAGAGGTAGCCCTCTTGCAGGGCTGAGGCACGTTGGCTTGGGGAGGAGGGGAAGGCCAGTAGCTTTTGTTATATCCTTGGGGGCAGCCGGTTTAGGAAGAAATCACTTGAGGCCAGACAGCAGACAGCTAACAAAACTACTGTTTATTTACAGACACAGAGCTCACCTAACCCGCGGAAGCTGGCTGGGCTATCCCCTAATAATCTAACTCAGTTGCCATAGGAACAAAAACCATGACAACCAAATACACAAAAGCTTTCATTATCACTGGCTGTGCTGTACTTGTTTCATATTTAGACTCTCTGTATAACCAAATCTGCTCCATTACTTCCCTGTAATTTTGACCACAGCATCATACAAAGTTGCCACAGCCCCGTGTCACTTCCCCAGCAGAGCAATGCAAAGCTAACCATCAGTCACAGTCCGTAATGTCATGCTGCAATAATCCACACCCCACTGGGAATCCCTGCACTCCTGCCCCTCCCCCACTACTCCTCTTTCTGCCGATCTGAGAGGGCAAATCTTTTGATTTGCAGCCCCAGCAGTAGGGACTGTGGAGCCAGTACAGAGGGCAAGTGAACCATTAACTTCAGACATGTTCAGTGAAAAGCATGAATATGGGTGGGAGGAAAAAAAAGTGTTGTCAGAATGATTAATTAGCATTGTGGCAGCTGAGCTCTGCAGTGCCTTTGAGTAGCAATATCCAGGTAAACCTTCTGAGGGTCCCCACTGCAGAGACCACTGGCCCAATCCTGCATCCATTAAAGTCAATAGTAAAACTCCCTTTAGACTTAAAAAAAAAAAAAAAAAAAGAAAGAAAGACTAAGCCCACTGGACAGAGGCAGTCTGCTTGCCTAGGGTGCAGGTGGGTGCAAATTTAGCTCAGATGGAGTTTGGTTTCTCTGGTAGCTAGTGCCATGGGCAACAGGGTTTTAACTCTTGCTGGATCCATTAGACATCAGTGTCATGCAAGCTACCCACTGTTGTCCGAGATAAGGCAGCAGTTCAAATTCTGCTCTCGTTTACATTCCCAGTGGGGGACTGACGGCAGAATTCGGTGCACAGTATTGTATGCTGTAGCAGGGCTGCACCAGCGCAGGAAGCAGGTGCTTGGGGTGGCCAATGGTAAGGGGCTCCACATCTGGGTCTTTAGTAGCAATTCGGCGGTGGGTCCCTTGGTCCCGGCCGCCGAATTGCCACCAAAGAACGAAGCTGCGCAGTACAGCTGCCATCGATCGCGGCTTTTTTTTTCTTTTTCTTCGCTGCTTGGGGCAGCAAAAATAGCTGGAGCCAGCCCTGTGTTGGAGGCAGACGATACAGTACTTGCGACTAGGATTAGTTGAGTAATTAGTTCAGGAGGATGCACCCAGGGATTTTTCTCAGTGAGATTTTCAAGGGCTTGTGTGAACTAAATTCTTTTATAAACTGAATCTGAGAGCGAGGAATGACACTGACTACATTTAAGAAGCTTTTTCGCACTAGAAAAATAATCCATATGCACTAACCTCTCCCTCTGCTCCCATTGAGAAAGTCTAAGCTATTTGTCATGCTGTGCTGAATTGCTGTTTGACACAGGTGTAAATGTCCCGCAGTCCCTGGATTCACTGGAATCCATAGAAAGGTTTTAGGAGGTTGATTTCATAACTGAGTGAACGTGAGAGTAGCAATTGCAGTTCAGGGCAGGCAGATGCACCATTCAGCACACTTGAATGTAATCATTCCTACTAAACATACATGAAACATTATGCTGTTCTCATAAAAACAGCAGGGAACTTTATGATTTCCTGTACTGACTCCAATTTAGTTTTGGCTATGCAGCAGAAATGCACGTACAGGGAATTAAACCCCTCGTTAATTTAATTCCCAAAGATGCTAGGTAAGAGCTAGCTGTGTACTGCATATCAAATCCAAGCTACTGCACTGATTCTATGGCTGCATAGACTTCTTGATCATCACCAACAATCAAATGTGGGATAACAAGCCACCTCCACCACCTACTGCAATATTAAAGCGTCTATCCTTTGGGAGAGGCAGGAGGGGCAGGGGCACTTCCCAACTCTACCACAGACTTAGGGCTTGTCTACATCACAAAGTTGCAGCGCTGGTGAGGGTGTTACAGCGCTGCAACTTAGGAGGTGTACACATCTGCAGGGCACCACCAGCGCTGCAACTCCCTGTTTGCAGCGCTGGCCGTACTCCCGTTTTGTCTCGGGTGTAGAGGATCCAGCGCTGGTAATCAAGTGTAGACACTTACCAGCGCTTTTCTTGACCTCCGTGGAATAAGCAGGTATCCCAGCATACCTGAGGAAGCCTCTGGTAATCAAGCTGGTCTCCTTCCCCGGTTTGCTCTCGCGTTCCCCGAACCCCGAGCAAGCAGGTCTCCTTCCCTGCGGTTTGCTGGGTGGTTCCGGGAACGCGAGAGCAAACCGCGGCGAAGCTGGTCTCCTTTCCCGGTTTGCTCTCGCGTTCCCCGAACCCCCGAGCAAGCAGGTCTCCTTCCCTACGGTTTGCTGGGTGGTTCCGGGACCGCGAGAGCAAACCGCGGCGAAGCTGGTCTCCTTTCCCGGTTTGCTCTCGCGTTCCCCGAACCCCCGAGCAAGCAGGTCTCCTTCCCTACGGTTTGCTGGGTGGTTCCGGGACCGCGAGAGCAAACCGCGGCGAAGCTGGTCTCCTTTCCCGGTTTGCTCTCGCGTTCCCCGAACCCCCGAGCAAGCAGGTCTCCTTTCCCGGTTTGCTCTCGCGTTCCCCGAACCCCCGAGCAAGCAGGTCTCCTTCCCTGCGGTTTGCAGGGTGGTTCGGGGAACGCGAGAGCAAACCGCGGCGAAGCTGGTCTCCTTTCCCGGTTTGCTCTCGCGTTCCCCGAACCCGAGCAAGCAGGTCTCCTTTCCCGGTTTGCTCTCGCGTTCCCCGAACCCCCGAGCAAGCAGGTCTCCTTCCCTGCGGTTTGCAGGGTGGTTCGGGGAACGCGAGAGCAAACCGCGGCGAAGCTGGTCTCCTTTCCCGGTTTGCTCTCGCGTTCCCCGAACCCCCCTTGAAGCCGCCCAACAGCGCTGCAGTGTCGCCACATCTAACACCACTTGCAGCGCTGGTTGCTGTAAGTGTGGCCACTCTGCAGCGCTGGCCCTATACAGCTGTACTAATACAGCTGTAACAACCAGCGCTGCAAAATTGTAGATGTAGACATACCCTTACTGTGTGATCTTGGGCAAGTCACTTAGGCGCCTTGTGCCTCAGTTCTCCATGTTAAAAATCATCCAAATAGCCCCTTCCCCCACCCACAATGGAAACAGAGGAAAACGAATGATCCTTCCTTTAGAGGTTTTGTCTATTTGGTTTGCAAACTCCTTGGGGCTAGATGGGTTCTCTTACTACGTATTTGTGCCACATGTAGCAATAACAGGGCCTTAATCTAAATTGGGGCCTCTAGGCATTACCACAGTGATAACACCACTAATGCTGTTTTGATACTACAGAGATGGGCTCTATAGAAAACCCAGAGATAGACAGATTTTCTTAAATCCATGGGGCTGAGGCTGGGAAAAGAGGCCTCTGTGAACCGCAAATAGATTAGGAGAGGACTGTGCAACTATCAATTGCGGGGGAGGAGGGGGAGCCAAATGGATATTTGCCCATGAACCTGTGAATGGGAGGGTAAATAGGCCCATGTGCTGGTATTTGGCCATGAGACAATAGTCTATTACGGTGAGGTTGACTCCATGAAATAAAAAATGTTTTGAGAAGCCCTGGTCCAAGCAATGTATAAATTGCTATTAACGGTTCCATTGGCAGTGGATCTGCTTCATCTTATTTTGACCGGCTGGCTTTTATCACTTCTCTAAACAAAGTGTGGCTGGGATCAGGTGATCCCATCCCATGTTGCCTCTGAAATAAGTCAGATGTGTTGGTCCTGAAAGGAACATGCTGCATTTCTTTCCCTTATTAGCAGAAACAAGTCCATGGTTAATAATCTGGGATGCTTGTAAGTGCCAGCCATCCCAGTTTCTAACCGAATAAACAGACGTTGCTATTGATGTCAATTTGTAGACACGTCTTACTGATATGGGAAGAAACCAGAGTCCCATTCATGTGGTTCTGCCCTATAAAGAAGTGGTTCTCAACCAAGGGTACGCATACCCCTCCGAGTATGCAAAGGTCTTCCAGGGGTGCATCAACTCATCTAGATATTTGCTTGGTTTTACAACCAGCTACATATAAAGCACTAGCGAAGTCAGTACAAATTAAAATTTCATACAGACAATGACTTGTTTATACTGCTCTGTATACTATACAGTGAAATGTTTAAGTACAATATTTATATTCTAATTGATTTATTTTATAATTATATGGTAAAAATGAGAAAGTAAACAATTTTTCAGTAATAGTGTGCTGTGACACTATTATATTTTTATGTCTGATTTTATAAGCAAATAGTTTAAGTGAGGTGAAACTTGGGGTACATAAGACAAATCAGACTCCTGAAAGGGGTTCAGTAGTCTGGAAAGGTTGAGAGCCACTGCTATAAAGCACAGAGACTCAGAGCATGAGAAAGCAATTTCCAGATGCATTTTGCTTTTCAGGAGGTACATGCTGGTGCCTGATAAGGTGACACCTTACCGTATAATTGTCAAATCAATATAGATAAAGTTTGCTGCAGAATACATTGCCAGATAGTTTGTGTAAAGAATGATAAGCTAGGTGGGGAAAATAAAAGATGCAGAGTGCCAAGTAGATCAGGGCAAAAAAATTTTGATCCAAACTTTTTTCAGCAAAAATGCAGATTTGGTGACAACAACAAATTTTGAAAATGTGTGTTTAATTTTACCAAATTGTTTCCATTAGAAATAAACCCTTAAAATTTCCCAAAATTCAAAATCTTTAATTTTGATATTTTTGTAACAAAACTTTTGATTCAAAATGACATTTTGTTTAGACATTTCCTTTAATTTTATTTTGAAAATATTTTTAAAAAATGCTCTAAATTGAAATGAAACATTTTGTTTCAAGTCAAATGAAGCATTTCATTTGACCAGAAATGAAATGTTTTCAATTCACCAAAAGTTTAAAAAATCTCCATTTACCGTTGTCTGAAATGATTTGTTTTTAATTTTTTCAGCATCGCCAGCAAACCAAAAAATCCATTATTTGCCTAGTGCTAGTCCACTGGACAGCGATGGCATGTGAGCAGTGAGTAATACATTATCAAACTGCTGGTTCTTGAGTGATATATTAAGCTAATACATCATCAGACTCACAGAGCTGTCCTGCTCTGATAATAGATTAATGTAACATGTCATTGCAGGGGCAGCCCTCTGATGTATTATCAGCTGCTGCAGCATCAGCTGTTGCCTCCCATTCCACTGACACATTGTCCATTAGGCAAAGCTCTGCAGGCTGTGCAGTAAAATTAGACTTTTGTGGGTGAGGTCTAATCCCAACTCTGGCATTGATGCTGTCTGTGACTTTGGGTAAATTGCTTTATCTGCCTCTGTTTCCCCATCCCTAAAACAAGGATAGTAATAATACTTACTACCTCCTAGCAGGAGTCCTGGAACAATTTGTATAGTAGGGGTGTTGTGAGCCATTGAACCAAACTCTAACCCCTGTATATGATGGAAACCACTCCAAGCCTAGGGGTGCAGTAGCACCCCTGCCTCACAGAGATAGTGAGGATTAAAACACTCCTCAGGAAAATCTTGCATGACCAATGTTTCGCCTTCCTCTGCAGCGTGGGGCATGGCTCACTTGCTGGAAGGTTCTCTTCACCTTGAGGTCTTTAAACCACGATTTGAGGACTTCAATAGCTCAGACATAAGTTAGGGGTTTGTTACAGGAGTGGGAGGTGAGATTATGTGGCCTGCGTCGTGCAGGTCAGACTAGATGATCATAATGGTCCCTTCTGACCTTAAAGTCGATGATTACCTCAGGAGAAAAAGTGAGCTCTTTGCTCACTACTCCCTGAGTACAGGCATGGCATTCTCCTTCACTTCCTATTGTCACTACCCTAATATTCAAGGAGAAAGGCCTGATTTTGCTAGGAGGGCCATGTTTCCCGAGGCATGTAAACACATGCTTAAGTCCATCTTTATTCAATAAGGGCCTGATCCAAAGCCCACTGATGTCAATGGAAAAGCATCAATGGGCTTTAATTATAACTCCAAAATCAGTGAACCTTAAGCGTGTGCTTAAGTGCTTTGCTGAATTGTGTTCTTAATTAATGGTGAAATGATGATTTGAACAAAAATCCACTTCAAATAAAAACAAATATAATCAGCAAAGAAAAAAGCTTAGTAAATGGAGCTGACTATTTAAAACTATGCCTGGGAAGGTCACATATTTGTCAACAGAGAGAGCAGGGAAGGGTTTAAGGAGTGAGTCAAAGGCGGTGAAAAGGTGTTCGGGATTGCGGGTGTAGGATGAAATTCTGCTGGAAAAGTAGGATTAACTAACTAGAAAGAGGACAGACCTGAAGGAGGACAGAATGAATTAAAAGTCAGCCTGGTTGTGGGATTTCCATGAGGAGAGAGCGCAGTGTGACAGCAGCAGCAGAGGAAGGGGAGGCTGGGGGTGAGCTAGGACAGGGGTTGGCAGCCTGGACCTTGTGGAGACAAGGGCAAAAGAATCCAGGAGGAGAGTGAAACATGAAGAGAAGCAACAACCCTATCAATGGAAGAAAGGGGAGAGAGGGGCTGAAGGCAGACAAGAAGTCATGAGCACTGTTGGAACGGGAATTATGGAAAGGCCCAGGCATAGGGATGGCTGTGCAGGGGGAAGTTGATAGGTGATGCTCAAAGAGACCAGATGATGGTTGGAGAAGGGGAACTCAGCAAGAGAGAGAACTAGCCCAAGTCAAGTGAATGGCCATTTTGGAGGGTTGAACCAGGGCTGCAGGTTGAATGAAAAGGTAAGGAAGCATGCGGCGAAGGGGTCAGGTGGAGGATGAAGTCACTGAGGATGAGTGAGGAGAGGAAGAGAGGTGTAAGCTGAGAGGAAGGCTGAAGGGGAGGAGTTGGGTGGATGGTGGATGACAGCCCCATGGAAGGGGAGAGAAATGCTGGGCGGACTCAGAAAAGGAGAGAGCCAGGAGGTGGAGGGATGATATAGGACGAGATGGTGGAGGGCTGAGATCTGTTTAGAGATGAAGGGGGCATTCCAGAGACGGCCAGAGCAGGGCGGGGGCAGGAGGGAGGCAGGTGTGAGGTTGAGAAGGGCAGCACACAAGGGGTGGAGATCTGGATGTGGGGCAGGAGGGGGCAGTGACTGAGCATGGCAGCATACGAGGGGGGGAGATCTGGATGTGGGGCAGGAGGAGGCAGGTGTGAGGTTGAACGAGGGGGGGGATCTGGCTGTGGGGCAGGAGGGGGGCAGCACACAGGGGGGGATCTGGCTGCGGGGCCGGAGGGGGGCAGCACACGCGGGGGGGGGGATCTGGCTGCGGGGCCGGAGGGGGGCAGCACACGCGGGGGGGAGGATCTGGCTGCGGGGCCGGAGGGGGGCAGCACACGCGGGGGGGAGGATCTGGCTGCGGGGCCGGAGGGGGGCAGCACACGCGGGGGGGAGGATCTGGCTGCGGGGCCGGAGGGGGGCAGCACACGCGGGGGGGAGGATCTGGCTGCGGGGCCGGAGGGGGGCAGCACACGCGGGGGGGAGGATCTGGCTGCGGGGCCGGAGGGGGGCAGCACACGGGGGGGAGGATCTGGCTGCGGGGCCGGAGGGGGGCAGCACACGCGGGGGGAGGATCTGGCTGCGGGGCAGGAGGGGGCAGTGACTGAGCAGGGCAGCACACGCGGGGGGGATCTGGCTGCGGGGCAGGAGGGGGCAGTGACTGAGCAGGGCAGCACACGCGGGGGGGATCTGGCTGCGGGGCAGGAGGGGGCAGTGACTGAGCAGGGCAGCACACGGGGGGGGATCTGGCTGCGGGGCAGGAGGGGGGCAGCACACGGGGGGGATCTGGCTGCGGGGCAGGAGGGGGGCAGCACACGGGGGCGGAGATCTGGCTGCGGGGCAGGTGGGGGGCAGCACACGGGGGGAGATCTGGCTGCGGGGCAGGTGGGGGGCAGCACACGGGGGGAGATCTGGCTGCGGGGCAGGGGGGGATCTGGCTGCGGGGCAGGAGGGGGGCAGCACACGAGGGGGGGGGATCTGGCTGCGGGGCAGGAGGGGGGCAGCACACGAGGGGGGGGGATCTGGCTGCGGGGCAGGAGGGGGGGGCAGCACGCGGGGGGGGGGAGATCTGGCTGCGGGGCAGGAGGGGGGCAGCACACGCGGGGGGGGGGAGATCTGGCTGCGGGGCCGGAGGGGGGGGGCAGCACACGCGGGGGGGGGGGAGATCTGGCTGCGGGGCCGGAGGGGGGGGCAGCACACGCGGGGGGGGGGAGATCTGGCTGCGGGGCCGGAGGGGGGGGCAGCACACGCGGGGGGGGGGAGATCTGGCTGCGGGGCCGGAGGGGGGGGGCAGCACACGCGGGGGGGGGGGAGATCTGGCTGCGGGGCCGGAGGGGGGGGCAGCACACGCGGGGGGGGGGAGATCTGGCTGCGGGGCCGGAGGGGGGGGCAGCACACGCGGGGGGGGGGAGATCTGGCTGCGGGGCCGGAGGGGGGGGGCAGCACACGCGGGGGGGGGGAGATCTGGCTGCGGGGCCGGAGGGGGGGGCAGCACACGCGGGGGGGGGGAGATCTGGCTGCGGGGCCGGAGGGGGGGGGCAGCACACGCGGGGGGGGGGGAGATCTGGCTGCGGGGCCGGAGGGGGGGGCAGCACACGCGGGGGGGGGGAGATCTGGCTGCGGGGCCGGAGGGGGGGGGCAGCACACGCGGGGGGGGGGAGATCTGGCTGCGGGGCCGGAGGGGGGGGCAGCACACGCGGGGGGGGGGAGATCTGGCTGCGGGGCCGGAGGGGGGGGCAGCACACGCGGGGGGGGGGGAGATCTGGCTGCGGGGCCGGAGGGGGGGGGCAGCACACGCGGGGGGGGGGGAGATCTGGCTGCGGGGCCGGAGGGGGGGGGCAGCACACGCGGGGGGGGGGGGAGATCTGGCTGCGGGGCCGGAGGGGGGGGCAGCACACGCGGGGGGGGGGAGATCTGGCTGCGGGGCCGGAGGGGGGGGCAGCACACGCGGGGGGGGGGAGATCTGGCTGCGGGGCCGGAGGGTGGGGCAGCACACGCGGGGGGGGGGGGAGATCTGGCTGCGGGGCCGGAGGGGGGGGCAGCACACGCGGGGGGGGGGGAGATCTGGCTGCGGGGCCGGAGGGGGGGGCAGCCCACGCGGGGGGGGGGGAGATCTGGCTGCGGGGCCGGAGGGGGGGGCAGCACACGCGGGGGGGGGGGGAGATCTGGCTGCGGGGCCGGAGGGGGGGGCAGCACACGCGGTGGGGGGGGGAGATCTGGCTGCGGGGCCGGAGGGGGGGGGCAGCACACGCGGGGGGGGGGGAGATCTGGCTGCGGGGGCCGGAGGGGGGGGCAGCACACGCGGGGGGGGGGGGATCTGGCTGCGGGGCCGGAGGGGGGGGCAGCACACGCGGGGGGGGGGGGGATCTGGCTGCGGGGCCGGAGGGGGGGGCAGCACACGCGGGGGGGGGGGGGGATCTGGCTGCGGGGCCGGAGGGGGGGGCAGCACACGCGGGGGGGGGGGGATCTGGCTGCGGGGCCGGAGGGGGGGGCAGCACACGCGGGGGGGGGGGGGATCTGGCTGCGGGGCCGGAGGGGGGGCAGCACACGCGGGGGGGGGGGGGAATCTGGCTGCGGGGCCGGAGGGGGGGGCAGCACACGCGGGGGGGGGGGGGATCTGGCTGCGGGGCCGGAGGGGGGGGCAGCACACGCGGGGGGGGGGGGGGATCTGGCTGCGGGGCCGGGGGGGGGGGGCAGCACACGCGGGGGGGGGGGGATCTGGCTGCGGGGCCGGAGGGGGGGCAGCACACGCGGGGGGGGGGGGGATCTGGCTGCGGGGCCGGAGGGGGGGGCAGCACACGCGGGGGGGGGGGGGATCTGGCTGCGGGGCCGGAGGGGGGGGCAGCACACGCGGGGGGGGGGGGGATCTGGCTGCGGGGCCGGAGGGGGGGGCAGCACACGCGGGGGGGGGGGGGATCTGGCTGCGGGGCCGGAGGGGGGGGCAGCACACGCGGGGGGGGGGGGGATCTGGCTGCGGGGCCGGAGGGGGGGGCAGCACACGCGGGGGGGGGGGGGATCTGGCTGCGGGGCCGGAGGGGGGGGCAGCACACGCGGGGGGGGGGGGGATCTGGCTGCGGGGCCGGAGGGGGGGGCAGCACACGCGGGGGGGGGGGGATCTGGCTGCGGGGCCGGAGGGGGGGGCAGCACACGCGGGGGGGGGGGATCTGGCTGCGGGGCCGGAGGGGGGGGCAGCACACGCGGGGGGGGGGGATCTGGCTGCGGGGCCGGAGGGGGGGCAGCACACGCGGGGGGGGGGATCTGGCTGCGGGGCCGGAGGGGGGGGCAGCACACGCGGGGGGGGGGATCTGGCTGCGGGGCCGGAGGGGGGGGCAGCACACGCGGGGGGGGGGATCTGGCTGCGGGGCCGGAGGGGGGGGCAGCACACGCGGGGGGGGGGATCTGGCTGCGGGGCCGGAGGGGGGGGCAGCACACGCGGGGGGGGGGATCTGGCTGCGGGGCCGGAGGGGGGGGCAGCACACGCGGGGGGGGGGATCTGGCTGCGGGGCCGGAGGGGGGGGCAGCACACGCGGGGGGGGGGATCTGGCTGCGGGGCCGGAGGGGGGGGCAGCACACGCGGGGGGGGGGATCTGGCTGCGGGGCCGGAGGGGGGGGCAGCACACGCGGGGGGGGGGATCTGGCTGCGGGGCCGGAGGGGGGGGCAGCACACGCGGGGGGGGGGATCTGGCTGCGGGGCCGGAGGGGGGGGCAGCACACGCGGGGGGGGGGATCTGGCTGCGGGGCCGGAGGGGGGGGGCAGCACACGCGGGGGGGGGATCTGGCTGCGGGGCCGGAGGGGGGGGCAGCACACGCGGGGGGGGGATCTGGCTGCGGGGCCGGAGGAGGGGGCAGCACACGCGGGGGGGGGATCTGGCTGCGGGGCCGGAGGGGGGGGCAGCACACGCGGGGGGGGGGATCTGGCTGCGGGGCCGGAGGGGGGGGCAGCACACGCGGGGGGGGATCTGGCTGCGGGGCCGGAGGGGGGGGCAGCACACGCGGGGGGGGAGATCTGGCTGCGGGGCCGGAGGGGGGGGCAGCACACGCGGGGGGGGAGATCTGGCTGCGGGCCGGAGGGGGGGGCAGCACACGGGGGGGGGAGATCTGGCTGCGGGGCCGGAGGGGGGGGCAGCACACGGGGGGGGGGAGATCTGGCTGCGGGGCCGGAGGGGGGGCAGCACACGGGGGGGGGGAGATCTGGCTGCGGGGCCGGAGGGGGGGGCAGCACACGGGGGGGGGGAGATCTGGCTGCGGGGCCGGAGGGGGGGGCAGCACACGGGGGGGGGAGATCTGGCTGCGGGGCCGGAGGGGGGGGCAGCACACGGGGGGGGGAGATCTGGCTGCGGGGCAGGAGGGGGGCAGCACACGGGGGGGGATCTGGCTGCGGGGCAGGTGGGGGGCAGCACACGGGGGGGGATCTGGCTGCGGGGCAGGTGGGGGGCAGCACACGGGGGGGGATCTGGCTGCGGGGCAGGAGGGGGGCAGCACACGGGGGGGGATCTGGCTGCGGGGCAGGTGGGGGGCAGCACACGCGGGGAGATCTGGCTGCGGGGCAGGGGGGGATCTGGCTGCGGGGCGGGAGGGGGGCAGCACGCGGGGGGGGATCTGGCTGCGGGGCAGGTGGGGGGCAGCACACGGGGGGGGATCTGGCTGCGGGGCAGGAGGGGGCAGCACACGCGGGGGGATCTGGCTGCGGGGCAGGAGGGGGCAGCACACGGGGGGGGATCTGGCTGTGGGGCAGGGGCGAAGGCTAGGGACAGCCTTGGAGCGGATGTCAGCAGAGGTGAGGGGCTGGAGGTGGGGTCTCGCTGCCTGGCGCTAACCCAAACCTGGCTCGTTACACTGACCGAGCTCAGCTCCCGCCCGCAGGCCTGGAGAAGCCGGAATCCGAGCACCGCAGCCGGCTCCTGTCTGCAGGGACGGGTCCTGCGGAGCCCGGCGGCAGCCCGCGCTGCGCTCCCGGCCCGCCCCCGGGGGCTGAGGTAGGGAGCGGGCAGCCCCCCCGCAGCACGCCCCGGCCCTGGCCAGCGGCTGGAAAGGCGGGACGGCAGCGAGCTGGGCCGCGGGGCTTAGCTCCTCCCAGCCTGTGCCCCGCCCCCGCGCATTGCACTCCCCACTCCCGGTCCCGCCCCTCGCCCGCGCGCCGCTGCTGAGTGCTAGGAAGAGTGTCCTCACCCGGCGCCCGTAGGGGGCGGGCAGGGGCTGTGCCCACGTGGTGCCGGCCGCCGAGCCCCAGCTTGGCAAGAGCTGCGTAAGTGCCCGCGGCTGCTGCAGCCCCGGCGGCTCGTGCCGCAGGCGGGGGCGGGGGCCATGCCTGGGCGGTGGTTACTTCTCAGGGCGATGGTCCGGGGCCTCTCGGCGAGAGCGACCTGCGGCGGCGGGCGGCCGAAGAGAGCGCCCGGCGTATGTACCCGTGTCGGGCGGCCGGGCGGGCCCCCGGGCTCCTCCGGGCGCGGCTGCAAGATGGGAGCGGGAAGGGGGAAAGGGCCTGATCCTGATCGCGCAGCTTCCTTGCTTTTACAGTGCTAGATCCTCAGGGCATGTGTGTGTGGGCAAAGCCTCAGCTGGGGCCGGGTGTCCGGGCGTGGGCGGCAGGTTTCAGGAAAACGGAAGAAGTTGGAGAAAACGCAGAGGAGAGCAACACAAAGGATTAAAGGTCTGGGATACATGATCTATGAGGGAAGAGTGAGAGAGGCAGATTTGTTTAGTTTGGAGAGAAGACGGTACTGGAGGTTTTTAAGAACAGGTTAGACAGACATCTGTCAGGAATGGTCAGGTTGTTAGTTATTCCTGCCTTGAGTGCAGGGGATCGGTTTAGGTGACTTTTTGAGGTCCCGTCCAGTCCTACACTTCAGCGATTCTGTGTCTCTTATGCACTGCCCAGCCTCACTTGCTCAAGGTTGCCATTCTGAAGCATTCTGTATTCGATAACGTATGCTGAGGCATATGCCACCACTAAGGCTATGTTTTAGTCACAAGTATTTTTAGTAAAAGTCAGGTGCAGGTGGTGGCACGGGACCCCGCTAGTGCTGGGAAGGTGTGTGCGTAGTGAGCCGGCAGGCTCCCTACCTGGCTGTGCGCCTCCCCAGAAGTGGGGACATCCCCATCGCTTAGCTCTTAGGCAGAGGCATGGCCAAGCAGCTCCCTTTGGTCGCCCGGCTGACTGAAACTTTGTATGAGAATGTGGCCTAGTGGAGTGAGACAATAGAGGAGGGATCCAGGAGAAAGCTGGGATCCTTCCTGGCCCTGTCAGTGGCTTGTTGGGTGACCTTGGGCAAGTCCCTTCCCATATACCTTAGTTTCCTGATATGTAAAATGGGACTAAAGATGCTTGTAAAGTGATTTGTGTTTGGATGAAAAGCACTTTCAAAGAGCTAGGAATTACTATTAGTTCATTTATTAACAGGGGGAGCACATTGGGCACGTTGCTTAAGGAACAGCTATGCAATCCTGTTTCGACTAATGTTGGACAAGAGAGAGTGAGAACATGACCAGATTGCAAAATGCTGGCACAGGCTTGGTCTACTCTACGCTTAAAAGTTAGGTCGACATAGCTACGTTGATCAGGGATGAGAAAAAAACTAGTTACTGTAGCTCGGGGGATGAGGGCGTGGGTGATCCTATACTGACGGAAAAATCCCTTCCATGGGAGTAGACTTAATCTGTGCTACGGAGTTATGCCAAGGTAGCTATCCCAGCGTAGTCTCCATAGTGTAGACATAGCCTAAGTGGAAATGCTCTTAAATTACTTTCCCCGCAGTTTCTCCAACTCGCAAGCAAAAAGACTAAACTGCGGTCCAAGTGCTGGGTGTGGTACATTCACTGTTTGTTTTTTCCATTGATGGAAATGCCATTTTGTTGTTCCACTCCTTGCTGAAGCCTGCTTCCTGCTCTGTCCCTTTCAGTGGTTTGCAATGGCTGCCAGTCAGGCAAAAAGACTTAAGAGCAGCAGTGAGGAGACAGAAAACCAAGAGGAAAATGGACACCAAGACAAAAGATTCAAGAGAAGCCAAGATGATGTGGAGGATCAGAATAAAAAATTTCCCAAAAGGAAGATTGTGCTGTTGATGGCATATTCTGGGAAAGGCTACCATGGGATGCAAGTAGGTGGTTAGGCAATAAATGCTATTCAGCCTCTTGCATTTGTGGTGCATATCTGTCTGCATCAATATGCCCAAAGTGGTGCAGTATCTGAAATGAGGGGAGGGAGGTGGTAGCCAAGGACGAGCTGTTGTAGGCTCCAAAAATCCAAGAGGCTGGGGCACACATTGCTCAACCTCAGATTCAGATATATTAATGCCATTCAGAGAATATGATTTATGTTATGCTAGCAGCCGGTCCACACCAGCTTTTACACCAGTGCAGATCCTGGTAGAACTGTACTGGGCTTGTAGCAGTGATGGGAGATTTTTCAGAAAAACCTTGCTGTAGATAGTCTTCTTGTGTGGACTGAAAACACCATGCTGTGGCTTCACCAGTTCAGTTAATGATCCTAGTGCTATCTTATAAATTCCATGCCAGCTTTCCAATGAGATCTCTGATTGAGGCTCTGCAGTTGTGGCTGTTTCACAGCCCTGCTCATTTCACTTCTAAAATGTGTTTGGCCACTGTCGGAAGACATTTGTGGGCTAGATGGACCTTTGGTCTGACCCAGTATGGCCGTTCTTATGTTTAGATGTGTACAAGCAAAAATGGGCATAAGCATTACACTCCAGAATGTGTCCTCTAGTGTAGATGGGTATTCAGTGTAT
Organism: Gopherus flavomarginatus; assembly: GCF_025201925.1. Lineage (NCBI taxonomy): Eukaryota > Metazoa > Chordata > Testudines > Testudinidae > Gopherus > Gopherus flavomarginatus. The sequence goes on along the minus strand of NC_066631.1, from coordinate 20,173,150 downwards.
CATTGAAACACACACAGCACAAGGCCCCAAAACATGCAGATTACGTTTCTGCCTTCTTCTGTTGCATTTTTAGAACGTGTCTATACTGGGGATACTTGCCCTAATGCGGCCGCAGGGTTTTGATGCGCTGCACTGGAATGGCTTACTGCAGTTTGGAAACAGGCTAACCTGCCCTGCTGAAGCTAAATTACACTGTCAGGGTGGGTTTGCCTTGGTATAGCATCAGTATAACAGCACTGCTACAAAGTGTCTCCAGGATAGACAAGCCCACAGTACATGGCTGCTCTCTTAACCAAGCTGTGCAGAAAGTGACTTTTCCAATGCAATAGTGGCAACAAAGTTGTAGTCCTTAGATTTATACAATCTAAGAATGTATAAATCTAATTTTATGAATACAGTGACCCAGAATTCCAGTGTGCTGGCTTTGGGGTGACAGTGGCTGTACTGGAATAACATCTCCTTTGGTGCTGTGTTGCAGACTCACAGGTTGGTCACTTGTGGTGATCGCCACACAAATCCAGTTACTCATGGTTTGGGTAGAGGTTGAGGAATCATCTGAAATCACTTTCATCTGTTACCAGCTACATTTTCAGAATTTTTTTTGCTATTGTATCTGTCTCATTCATGACTCCAGGTAAAATATAATTGGTAGGGTTTGCTAGAGCGGGGCAGTGCTGTTTGTTTTGTGAAGAGATAACTTTGAAAATTAATTCGGGCTCCAATGGTTATTGGGTTCTGGGTAACGATTGATCTTCAAAGGAAGTATTAATTACAGATTTCTTCCTCTATTTTATCTTTCTCTTCAGCGAAACGTGGGGTCCTCGCAGTTCAAGACGATCGAGGATGACTTAGTATCTGCCCTCGTTCGGTCAGGGTGCATCCCAGAAAACCACGGTGAAGATATGAAAAAAATGTCTTTTCAGAGGTGTGCGCGAACAGACAAGGTGTTGAAGCTCTTTCTTTCATGCTCTAACAGATGCTGGTAGCACTGAGATTGTTGTGACTGTCTCTGATCGTGTGCATTTTGGATCACAGATGAGAAATAAGATCACTTTTATAATGTGGGGTTCTCATTTGATAGTGAATGTATAATTATATTAAAGATAAAATATTTGTAGTGTGTACTCTTCTACTAAATTAAAGTATAAATAAATACTAGTTAGCAAATACCAGGGTAGTGACTAGATATGTTATATTTGTAAAGCTGTCACTTTATCCTCTCAGTTGTGATCTCTGCGTTTCCACTTTAACTGTGTTGGTCCATTTGTTACTTCTTCTTCCTCCCAACCCATTCCTGCCCTGTTTGCTCCCTCCTGTTTGATATATAAGGAATTTTTGTGTTGGGGACTGTTTTTGTTTTTTGACTATGCCTAGCACAACGGGGGCCTAATTTGTAACTGAGATTCATAGATGCTCCAATGATGTACAAGCTTGCATACAGCACGAGTTTGGTTTTGTATGAGTCAAATACAGTGAAATAGCACAGAGGAGAGTGTCAGTATAATATATTTGCAACCTTATCCCTTCCTTCACATTAACCAAACTACCCTGCTAGCCTGTGAGTGTGCAGATGATTTTGTGGCTGAAGCACAGAGTTGGGAGATCTGGAATTCATTCCTGTGCTACAGTAGGCTTCTATGTGACTCTTGGAAAATCCTTTAAACTCTTATTCTCTGTTCTCGTTGTTTTTGTTTTCATAGGGCGTGTCTGCCGCTGGACAGATTGTGTCACTGAAGATCTGGCTGATAGATGATGTTTTAGAAAAGATCAATAACTGTCTTCCTTCTCATATCAGAATTCTGGGTAAGAATAATGGAAAAAGTGGGTATCCCAGCAGTGTGCACAAACACTGATTTTAATTTAAAGAGGAATTCTTGACCAATGGATCTGTACCATTCAGATTCCACCCCCTCATCCCCCCAATATTTCAATGTGAAAAGGTTTAGTTCCTCCTGTGCCCCCCTGCCCTCCCCCTTTCTATTTTATATAGGTTCTTCTTGGTGGGTGGAGATTGTAATGTGGCTGAAATTGGCTGATTCAAAAAGTTTTGTTAACAAAATGTCATTTTTTAAATGAGGACTGAAAAGAGTCACTGGGGGATTCAGCTCCAAGAACAAATGTGATGCCAGAACCTACTTCTACATGATGCCAACGTTTGCCTTTGCCCATAAAGACCATGATATCCAAGATGAAACTTACCGACTGAGCAAAGAGACTCTTGAGAGAGTCAACAAGCTTCTTGCTTGCTACAGAGGGACCCATAACTTCCACAACTTCACCTCTCAGAAGGGACCCAAAGACCCCAGTGCCAAACGGTACATCATGGAGATGGACTGTGAAGAGCCCTTTGTGAGGGAAGGCATGGAATTTGTAGTGATAAAGGTGAAAGGACAGAGTTTTATGATGCACCAGATAAGGAAGATGATCGGTTTGGTGATAGCTGTAGTGAAAGGCTATGCACCGGAGTCTATCATGGAGCGCAGCTGGGGAGAGGAAAAGGTGGATGTCCCCAAAGCTCCAGGGCTTGGGCTGGTCTTGGAAAAGGTGCATTTTGAAAAGTACAATAGACGTTTTGGAAATGACGGTTTACATGAGCCACTGGAATGGACGGAGGAGGAGGAGGAGATCACTGTTTTCAAAGAGCAACATATCTATCCCACTATTATCAACACGGAAAGGGAGGAGCAATCCATGATGAACTGGCTGAGCACCCTCTCCATCCATGACTTCAATGCCACTTCTTCAGGGGTACAAGTCAACGACAGAAACTCAAAGGTAATGGTTGAAACTTATCTTTTTAGAGGGATACTGTCAACTTAAAAAAAATAATTGCTCTTCTTCCTGAACACTTTTACCTGCTGTCACTACACCACCTAACATAACTATCACTTAGAGACTAGACTAAAATAATCATATCCAAGTATCAAGAAATACATGTGTATATATGACGGCATTTTGTGTATAGTCCCTTTCACTGTTTTTTGTTACTTTTGCACATGGCAAGTGGATAAAGGAAGAAATATTTTAAAGTGCAGGAAGATGTGATTGCTAAACCACATAAATTTGGGTTGGGAGCCAGGAGCAAATGTTACTTATCTGTAACTACCTTGAACTCGAGAGACTAGATTTCAAGTTGGTAGGTCCCTTTGAATACCAATTTGCATGGAGAAGTCTTGTCATTTTTCTAATTTTTTGTTTTGTTTAGTGGTCTGTTCATTTGCAAAGAAGCTTAAACTGAGAGGAAACTAAATTTAGTTACTCCACACCCAATCCTGCAAAGTAATGCACATTGGAAAGCACAATCTCAGCTATACATATACAATGATGGGGTCTAAGTTAGCTGTTACCACTCAAGAAAGAGATCTTGGAGTCGTGGATAGTTCTCTGAAAACATCCACTCAGTGTGCAGTGGCAATCAAAAAAGTGAACAGAATGCTGGGAATACTTAAGAAAGGGGTAGATAATAGGACAGAAAATATCATGTTGCCTCTATATAAATCCATGGTACACCCACATCTTGAATACTGTGTGCAGATGTGGTTGTTCCATCTCAGAAAAGATATATTGGAATTGGAAAAGGTCCAGAAAAGGGCAACAAAAATGATTAGGGGTAGGGAACGGCTTCCGTGTGAGGAGAGATTAATAAGACTGGGACTTTTCGGCTTGGGAAAAGAGACGGCTAAGGAGAGAGATGATTGAGGTCTATTAAATCATGACTGGTATAGAGAAAGTAGATAAGGAAGTGTTGTTTACTACTTCTCATAACACAAGAACTAGTGGTCACCAAATGAAATTAATAGGCAGCAGGTTTAAAACAAAAGGAAGTATTTCTTCACACAGTGCACAGTCAACCTGTGGAATTCCTTGCCAGAGGATGTTGTGAAGGTTAAGACCATAACAGGGTTCAAAAAAGAACTAGATATGTTCATGGAGGATAGGTCTACAATGGCTGTTAGCCGGGATGGGCAGGAATGGTGTCCCTAGCCTCTGTTTGCCAGAAGCTGGGAATGAGCGACGGGATGGATCACTTGATGATTACCTGTTCTCTTCATTCCCTATTGGGCACCTGGCACTGGCCACTGTCAGAAGACAGGATACTGGACTAGATGGACCTTTGGTCTGACCCAGTAGGGCCATTCTTATGTTCTAATCCACCAGGAGCCAAAACTCCCACTGAACTTAATAGGAAGTTGTAAGATCAAACTTTTAGTGCATGGAACTGCTATTGATTTGAATAGGTATAGCTAGGAGACATGGGATATAGAATCAAGAAAGGGAATTTGTAGACAGAAATTCATATCTTCCTGACAGATATGTTGGGCTGTGGAATAGTCTCCCAAGGGAGTAGTGGAAACATTGTTTGCTTGGGACCTGTTAAAACTAAGCTGGAGAGAGTACTAGAAAAACAACTCAGTGGAATCCCAATGTATTTTTTAATGAATGTTTCCCAGCACATCTGAAAACTTGGAGCGGCGATTGAATAATCTTTTAGTTAACAGGAGTTCTTTAAAGTAGAGTCTCAATATGTAGGGAACAATCCTGCACTGACAAGGATCGGACTAGGTCTCTTCTACCTCTTAACATTTTATGATTTGTTTTGGTGTGAGACAAAATTCTAATATTGAAATTAAAATCCACAGCCTGGGTGAACGGCACGAATAAGGACAACTAGAGACTTGTCAGGGTTATTTTTGTACTTCTGGTAATTATTTTGCTGTCATGAAGTTTGGATCCAGATTCACATTTTCCTAGACTTTGGAGCAGTTTCAATCCAGTCTTTTGATTTGGGTCTGTAATAAGGTGATGACAAACCATTATTTTTTTTTTCCATTCTCCTTTGCAGAGCAACGATCCTGAAGGCAGTGATGGTTGTGACAGTGACTCTGACTGAGTCAGTAAATAGCAGGAGCTGGGATCTTTGCTGCTTGTGATTCAGTTTGGGTAGAACTAAGTGGCCTTTCTAAATCCAGTAAAGCAGAGGTTTTCTTGCATGCTGAAAACAAGGAGTCACAGACAACCAAAAGGAACTGGCGGGGAATAATGCAGCAGGGGAATAATAACTGGCGGGGAATAATGACCCTGAAAGTGACTCCGTACACCACTAACTGATGCATTGGAACGTGGAATACTTGAAAACTAAAATAACAAAAAATGTACTTTATAAAGGAATCTTGTTGTGCAGGAATTGTTTTCATTATGTAATTTGAATTGTTTTTATTACAGTAAAAGTGCTTATATGAAACATACAGATATTTAAATGTGTAATCTCCACATTAAGGCAAGTGCAAAACATTTTTAAATAGATTTCTCTTTTCATTTTATAGATTGAAGACCTCTATGTACTACTTTAAAAACCTCTTTAGCTTACAGAGTTTCTTCATCTGTAGCTGCAGTGATTTTCCAAAACTTGAGACTTTTATTTTGTTTTTTTGCGTACTATCCATGACTTTCACATGCAATTTGTTTGGGATCAGAAATCTGTTTATACTGCTGGCCCTGGATTCTCTGGCTAGAGAGAGACTTAACTTTCTTTGCCATCTGTAAGCTTGAGAAACTGTTCCTTTCATGAATGAGATCTAATTTTGGAAAGTGGGCTGGTATGTGTATATCAGGGGATACGTTGATTTTTTTATTTTAAAGATGTTACTAACAACAGATGGTTCCAATGTGTTCTTATACTTGCACAATCCCAGAACATAGATTTATAGTTGCCTATGTATGCAGTGTATCTCCAGCCCAGGTAACTGTTTTACAAGCCCTTTAATTAAGGTTTGTTTAAACCACTTTGAACATATAAAGCACTGTTATCACAAACACAAAGTGTGAAACCTTAGAGGGGTTCAGTAATGCCTATGGTAGATAGCCAGTTATTTTGCAGTTAGTTTGCCATCCCTTGTACTTGCTAGGTAGCTGTCTGTTGCATTTTGGCCTAAATGTGTAAAATGTAAGGTTCAAATTTTCAGTAGGCTTCAACCTAGCATGCAGAAACTTTGCATATACAAATCCTCATTGTTCATCTGCCCATTCAGATGGGGGGTTGTTATGTGCAATAATGTGGGATTTGTATGTGCTGTCGAGTAGGTGTGCAGATATACACACATGGTTTCAGAGGTTGCAGCTGAAAATTTGGCCCATTTTCCCCTGGATCTGTGTGCAGAAGGAGAATATGCCCCTAACTTAGAATTTAGAGGGGGAGAATATGCAACACAGCTTAAGAGACAGCTGCTTTTAACCAAGGCCTGATGGCCTTTGTTCCTCCATGAGTAACATTTTAGTTTTCTCTGTTTTGGGCACATGAAGCTACTGAGGATTTTTTTGGGTCAGACTTTGGACTTAATTCTTAGGGGGTGGGAGAGAGAAGTAGCAGTTATGCAAGCCTCCCACAAGCCTCATACTTATGAGGCTAGCTGGTGCCTTAGGAATGGGATGCCTAAAGGCATCTCTACATTACGGGGACTATAAGGCATAGCTACAGCACCATAGCTATGGTAGCATAGCACCATAGTGTAAATACAAGTGACAGAAGGGGTTTTTCTGTCACTGTAGGGATGCTGTAGGTAGGTTGATGGAAGCATGCTTCTGTCAGTCTAGCTGCATCTACACCAGGACTTAGGTCAACATAGTTACAGCACTCAGGTGCAGATTTTTCACACCCCTGATCACCATAGCTATGTCAACCTGCATTTTAAGCAAAGACCAGGCCTAGGAAACATGCTGATTGAGCCCTTTTCAGCTAAACTTCACCAGGTGGGCTTCAAAGGAGGCTCAGAGCTGTGTAAATTAAAGCTCCCTTCCTGGGCAGGACCCTGGGGGAGGGCAGTGGTGTTGGTGGCAGTGGATGTAAATTGTCTACTGGCACAGCAGCCCCTGTGGGTTTGAAACACAAACTACAGCACCTGTGGATGTGAATTAAGCCTATGGTCTGCACTGAATGTAATACTGTTCTCTCTCTAAAGGGCTGTCTCCTCTGTTCAGTTCTGTGAAATGTGTTAAATGGTTTCTGTCTAAGGCCTTGGACTTACGATTCTGTCAGTGTAATTTGTTCTTTTATCTTTTTATCTTTATTAATTAATGTTGCTGCAGATATTATGCTCTTGTGTTTCTTAATGTTTTAATTAGGGGTTTTATTTTTATCCCCAGAATGTCTTGATCCATAATTTGTCTCATAGGTAAAGGCAGGATTGTGAGGGGTACGTCTCAGTATGCTTCAGGAGATGCTCTCTTCCCCTAGATTTTCTTGTACATCCCTCAATATTCTGTATAACCTATATCATCTCTTGCTTCTCCTTTTTTTTTTTTTTTTAAAACAACTTCAAACTGTGAGCAAAGTTTGGGTCATTCTTAATAAAATAACTATGGGAATATTGTCAACTCAGTGGGAACTTTCATTTGTAACCTTTAGAGGAAACTGCCCTAGATCATTAAAATGGAACATTTTTAATTTTTGTTCTATGTGTGCTCTTTTGTTTACTTTGTGCCCTTCACTTTCCCTGAAGAGGTTGCTCTCAGTTCCAGTTCTGGGTTCTCATTCACTGGCACAATACTGCTGGGCCTGGGTTGCAGATTCCACACAGAATGTTTGATTTGAAAGCAAATAAACACATTGTTTTTCATTGGGATACTTCTTCAAATTTAATGTAAAGATTTCTGGAGATAATTGTAGGTTTTTAAAAAATCTGCTTTTAGCACATGTACACTAGAAGATTTTTTTTGTTGTTGCTTTAACTATGCTAGTACAGTTCAAGTAGCAAGCTTCCCCGAACTGCAGTGTGGATTTGGTTGTTTATGCCAGTATCTTAAGTGATGTCTAAACTACAGAGTCTGTGCCAGCATACCCCCCTATTTAATGTGCAGATTTTCCACCAACATAGTAAAAACAATGGTAGGTAGCTAAATTGCCAAATAACTCTTTTGTCAGCATAGTTCCATCGACAATGGAGGTTCTGCAGGCATAGCTCTGTTGCCCAGAGCTTTGTGAATTTTTCTCACCCCTAGCAGACATAACTATACTGCCAGGACTTTGTAGTGTAGACCAAGTCATATTGTGGTTTGTGAAGTGAAATAGAATCATAGGACTGGAAGGGACCTTGAGTGGTCATCTAGTTCAGTCCCCTGCACTCATGGCACTGGCATCTAGACCATAAGTGATGTTCCCGTTAATACTGGATAACTGAGACTACACTAACGCTTGAACTCAAACTATAATGGTTTAAAAAAAAAAACTACCCCAAACTTACATGTTATACCAATGTAACACTTCATGTACAGACCAGGTCATCTACACTTAAAAACTTGTTACACACTTGTCTGAGCAGCTGCTTGTGTCCATGGGTACATCTATACTAGAAAAATAAGCAGCACTGTTACAGATGTGTTGCCCTAGCTGTCCACCTCTCCAAGAGATGGTAGCTAGGTCCATGTAAGAATTCTCCTATTGACTTAGTGGTAGGGTTAGGACTGGGATTTAGGCTTAATTACCTGCACAGTGCATGAATTTGAATTTGTTCACAGCCCTGAGCAATGCAGTTAAGCTGGTCCAACTTTCTAGCACAGACCAGCCATGTGTAATAAGTCTCATGTTGCCAAGCAGCATGAGTCAGACCCCCAGAACAAAGATGATTTAAAGAAAAGAGACAGTGTTTCTTATTTGCCTCATGTGCCTGCAGGTGGGTCCTGTTGTTAACCTTTCCCCCACTGCCCCCAGCTGGGCAGAAACTTACTGGTTTTTTAAATATGAAAGTGGTGATTCTTCCACAGTAAGTGACTCCAGGAGCTGGGGCTTACGGACATGCACCACTACCCCCTAGCCCGAAGGCAACACGGGGGGAGTTGGCAACCCTGCCCCATTGGAACGGAGCCCTGGAGAGGTGCAGGAGCCCTAGCAGCTTGTGTACGAAGGTGACGGTTGTCCCCTCCCCCCTTAGGCCTCCCCTGCCTCTTCTCTGACAACAGCGCCCCCTGGTGCGCACAGAGCAGAGGGGAAATGAACCCTCGCTGTTCTGTCCCTGCTGCGTGCCCGTAGCGGAGTCCTCCGCCATTTTCCGTGCTGCACCGCCCCCCCCCTCTCCGCTTGTGGACGGTCCTTGCTCGACAGCCTCGCTTTTCCTGGTGAGTCATTGCGCCGGAGCCTGCAGTGGTACAGCCCACCCGGCATTTCTCCCCCTCCAGGGTGAACTGGCAGTGGTATCCCCCGGGACGTCTCTGAGCTGGGCGGAAGGGCCTCTGGGAGGCGGGGCTAGGCCGGAGACACTCCCCCGGGGGGAGTTGAGAGGCGAGAAGGTCCCCGAGGGAGCAGAGAAGCTCGGAGGGGGCGGGGCTCGCTCGGATGAGAGGGAGAAGCTCGGAGCGGGCGGGGCGGGGCTCGCTCGGATGAGGGGGAGAAGCTCGGAGCGGGCGGGGCGGGGCTTGCTCTGGTGAAGGGGAGAAGCTCGGAGGGGGCGGGGCTCGCTCGGATGAGAGGGAGAAGCTCGGAGGGGGCGGGGCTTGCTCGGGTGAAGGAGAAGCTCGGAGGGGGCGGGGCTCGCTCGGATGAGGGAGAAGCTCGGAGGGGGCGGGGCTTGCTCGAGTGAAGGGGAGAAGCTCGGAGGGGGCGGGGCTCGCTCGGATGAGGGGGAGAAGCTCGGAGCGGGCGGGGCGGGGCTTGCTCGAGTGAAGGGGAGAAGCTCGGAGGGGGCGGGGCTCGCTCGGATGAGGGGGAGAAGCTCGGAGCGGGCGGGGCGGGGCTTGCTCGGGTGAAGGGGAGAAGCTCGGAGGGGGCGGGGCTCGCTCGGATGAGGGGGAGAAGCTCGGAGGGGGCGGGGCTTGCTCGAGTGAAGGGGAGAAGCTCGGAGGGGGCGGGGCTCGCTCGGATGAGGGGGAGAAGCTCGGAGCGGGCGGGGCGGGGCTTGCTCGGGTGAAGGGGAGAAGCTCGGAGGGGGCGGGGCTCGCTCGGATGAGGGGGAGAAGCTCGGAGGGGGCGGGGCTCGCTCGGATGAGGGAGAAGCTCGGAGGGGGCGGGGCTTGCTCGAGTGAAGGGGAGAAGCTCGGAGGGGGCGGGGCGGGGTCGGGTCTCATGGTTGAGAAGGTGAGAAGCTCGGAGGGGGCGGGGCTTGCTCGAGTGAAGGTGCGAAGCTCGGAGGGGGCGGGGCTGGCTCGGATGAGGGGGAGAAGCTCGGAGCGGGCGGGGAGGGGTCTCATGGTTGAGAAGGTGAGAAGCTCGGAGCGGGCGGGGCGGGGCTTGCTCTGGTGAAGGGGAGAAGCTCGGAGGGGGCGGGGCTGGCTCGGATGAGGGGGAGAAGCTCGGAGCGGGGCTTGCTCGAGTGAAGGGGAGAAGCTCGGAGGGGGCGGGGCTCGCTCGGATGAGGGGGAGAAGCTCGGAGCGGGCGGGGCGGGGTCTCATGGTTGAGAAGGTGAGAAGCTCGAAGGAGAGTTTGCTGCGGGGCGAGGGGAAGATGCTGCTGCCAGCTCCCGGTGGACGGCAGCCCGGTGCTTTCTGTCGCTCATCATCGGTGGCTGGCCCTGGGCGACCGGGCCGGCGGCCCCCGAGGCCCTGGCTGATCCGGGACCGTGTCACGCAGCTGCCAGCGCTGTGGTGGGTGCAGCTCCGTGCTGCCATTATCCGGGGTGGGGGGCGACCTGTCCCCTTGCACTGGCTTGAAAGCTTGCTGCCTCCACTCAGATGTCTGCCGTTCTGGGGCTTAAGGTTACCCCCAGAACAGGCTGCTTGACTCTCTGTGCTCCTTAACCAGCGGTTTGTTAAAAACCCAGCAGAACGTGGGCTGAGTTACAGCTTGGTGCTGCGTGGCCCCCTGGCTGGTTTTTAGGGCCCTGGAAGGCGCGAGGGGAGCCCTGAAAATCTGGGACATTGCTTGATACAAGACACACTGGGCAACCTTACTTCAGACCTGGATATATAGTAAGAACATTTACTGCTTGGCCTTTGCCTTGAAAATGTTGCCGCTTCCATGTTTGATGCTAGAAGCATCAAATAGATTGACAAGCACAGAATGACACACAATCATGGGAGGCAAGTTTGTAGAAATCTTGGTGGTGCCCAGAACCCGCCCCCTCCAACTCTGCCCCCTCAAACTCCGCTTCCACCTGCCTAAGGCTCTGAGCAGTGTTTCAGGGGGGAGGTCTGGGGTGCAGGTCCTGGGCTGGGGATTGGGGTGCAGGAGGGGTGCAGGCTTTGGGAAGGAGTTTGGGTGCTGGGTGCAGGCTCTGGGCTGGGGCAAGGGGTGGGTGTGCAGGAGGGAGTGAGGGCTGCAGGCTTTGGGATGGAGTTTGGGTGCAGGCTCTGGGCTGGTGGGGGTTTAGGAAGGGGGAGGCGGTGCATGCTGGGGCAGAGGATCAGGCTGCAGGGGAATGAGGGCTGGGGCTGAGGATGAGGGGTTCATGATTTGGGGGGCTCAGAGCTGGGGCAGAGGCTCAGGGTGCAGGAAAATGAGGGTTGGGGCTGAGGATGAGGGGTTTGTGCTGCGGGGGGGCTCAGGGCTGGGGCAGGGGATTAGGGTGCGGGGGGATGAGGGCTCTGGCTGGGATGAGGATTAGGGTGCAGGGGGATGAGGGCTCTGGCTGGGGATGAGGGGTTCATGATGCGGAGCTATGAGGGCTCTGGCTGGGGCAGAGGATTAGGGTGCAGGGGGCTGAGGGCTCTGGCTGGGGCAGAGGATTAGGGTGCAGGGGGCTGAGGGCTCTGGCTGGGGCAGAGGATTAGGGTGCAGGGGGATGAGGGCTCTGGCTGGGGATGAGGATTAGGGTGCAGGGGGATGAGGGCTCTGGCTGGGGCAGAGGATTAGGGTGCAGGGGGATGAGGGCTCTGGCTGGGGCAGAGGATTAGGGTGCAGGGGGCTGAGGGCTCTGGCTGGGGATGAGGATTAGGGTGCAGGGGGATGAGGGCTCTGGCTGGGGATGAGGATTAGGGTGCAGAGGGATGAGGGCTCTGGCTGGAGATGAGGATTAGGGTGGAGGGGGATGAGGGCTCTGGCTGGGGATGAGGATTAGGGTGCAGAGGGATGAGGGCTCTGGCTGGGGATGAGGATTAGGGTGCAGGGGGATGAGGGCTCTGGCTGGGGATGAGGATTAGGGTGCAGGGGGATGAGGGCTCTGGCTGGGGATGAGGATTAGGGTGCAGAGGGATGAGGGCTCTGGCTGGAGATGAGGATTAGGGTGCAGAGGGATGAGGGCTCTGGCTGGAGATGAGGATTAGGGTGCAGAGGGATGAGGGCTCTGGCTGCGAATGAGGGGTTTGGGGCACTGGAGAGGCTCAGGGCTAGGGCAGAAGAGCAGGGTAAGGGCAGCCTGCTTTGCCATTAGCGGATGGCAGGCGCTAGGACCCTGGGGCAGCAGACAGCAGTTCTGCCGGGAGCCGTTCTCCGGCATAACGAGTAGGCGGGGACGCAGAGGGAGGGGTGGAAGGCGGAGGCCGGGACCTGCTCCAGGCAGGGATGCGGCGGGGCGGGGCGGTCAGGGGAGACCCGTGGGGGCCAGGGCCGGGACCCGATTCAGGCAGGGCCGGGGGAGAGACCCAGCTACAAATATTGCTGGAGCAGGGCCCCCAGCCCTGAATATTCCTGGAGCCCGGGCACCTCGAGCCCATATAACCTGCCGCCTATGCACACAATCCTAAATATTTAACTTGCAATAGAAGACTAAAAGCAAGGAAACAAGATTCCTAGTCTAGACATGGCCAAAGCAGGTACGCAAATGAGGAGTATATGGCGTATACTGGATACATGTATGTTTTACTTTAAATAGGAACTTCCTTGCTTTTATGGATATTAGTTACTGTGTTAATGTTGTTTCCCTATGGACTTAGTCATCTCTATTGTTAAGGTAAATTGGGTGTGCATAGAAATATAGACGCTGCCGGTCAGATCTGTTTTGATGTATGATATCTAAGTTGTTGTGTTGCTTCCCTCTATTCCCTGCCCTTAAGAAACATATCCTCTAGAAGCCTGCCTGCACCACAGTTTCCAAATATAGCTATTTATAATGAGTTGAATTCCAGTAGCTGGGCAGAATGAGAACATGACACTGCAGTTGGACCAGTAGCTCTATGAATCCAGCAGATAGTGTTTATCCCATTGCTAATCCCAAATCCAACATTGTCAAGTTTTCAGTTTAGCCCTCTGCAAAGGAGGTTTGAACATGGATCTCTAGCACATATTCCAGTTATTTTGCCATTGCTCCAACAAGTTCAATCTCAAAGCCCTACACAATCCAGCTCTTTTCTGGTGCAGTTATTACCAAATGTTTAGGTAGACATTCTAGATCCTGGTTTTGGTATGTAACACCAAGATTTGCAAATGTTGGTGTGTTTGGGAGATTAATCAGTCTGAGGCCTTCAAATTGTGGACTTTTTTCGTGTATCAAGAAAGCTCAAACCGGGGAACAACTTCCATATTCTGGAGCAACTGCTGTTGTACGGGAATGCAGGCTTTTGACAACCTCATTCATAGATTGTTTCATTCAGCATCTTGGACCTGTATCTAGTGAAGCAAACATTGTCGGTGACTAGCCCATGTCATATGAAAACTACTAATATGCCAACAAGAATCAATACTTGTATCCAAGGGCAGCTTCTAACAGCATCAAGTGCTTCAAGAAAGGTAATTGAGCAGACCCATTGTATATGATAGGACATCAAGTGGATTAAAAATGAGCTAAAAGAGGCATGGTGAAAATGCTGAGGTTGGGTCTCCTGGAGAAGAAGGGGAGAAGTTCTGAGGAGACTGTCTTGGAGGGGCGAGGGAGAAGCTCTTGAGTTTGGGAGAAGGGCCGGCCTGGTGCTTTCTGTAGCTGATCTTCAGTGGCAACCTGTGGGCTGGCAGTGCAAGGACTGGCAGGCAGGCCCAGGGGACCGCTGAGGCCCTAGCTGACCATCGCCTCCTTTTTGAGCTACTCTTGCACAGGATTTGTTTAACCTTGTTTGCTTCATTACATTCTTGTTCTTAATTATGTCACTTAGCTATATTCCTATTTAGATTGCAGCCCTTTTGTGATCCGAAGCAAGTTTTCTAATCATGTAGTGTCCACTGCTGGTAATTTGAAGCCTATTTAATTTCAAAACTGAATTGTTTTCCTTCCTTTCCAAAGTTATTCATTAGTTTATCTCATCTTGATGTTTTAGAAAGTTGTCAAACAATAACAGAAATACAAATGGCTTAATTCTCTTTGTCACTTGTATAGGTTCTGACTCATTTTCTCTTTTCTTTCTCTCTTTGTTACACCTCTCTCAGCCACTTTCTGCTATATTGCTACACCTCAGTCACGATCCATAGCATCAGTAAAGGCTATGGTTGAGGTGCTTGTTGTTTATAAAATGTTATGGGTTTCTATCATGGGAAGCTTTGTAATTCTTAAATTCTTATATATTAGGAAGGAGGTTTTAAACTCTTTTGGTCTGAGTTGAATTTAATACAAGGGTTCCAATTGTGAGAGGCCTTCATAATTGCACATACTTCCACTGTGATAGAAATCTATTAGAAACAATACATGGTTCACAGTAAAATATCCTTTTTCCTCTTATGATTTCAGTGAAACAGCTGTATAATGGAGTATTATCAATAAAATGGTGCATAGTTCTGAGGAATTTTAAAAGGATAATTATTTTCTTTTTTCAAAATATTTTCTCCCGGGGAAAGATTGTGACAGAAAAAGGCAGATGGAGATATATTCTTGCAACTGCCCACCTATCTCTAGATACAAGTTAGAAATTGTTTTTATATCTTAGCAGCAACTATTTCAAATGCTGCTAAAAAATTCTAACTTATGTATCTTCCCAAGATTTTTCCCTTCATTGAATTTGATATGTTATGGAAGAATTCACTATTTTTGACTGCATCTCTCATCAATTAAAAACAATAAAACTTTGCCACTAAAATTTCATGGCTAGTTTTGATAACAGTACAGCACACAACTTAGTTCCTCTTGGTTTGTTGTTAATTTTGTCTAATTTATTTACTTCTGGACTCTGCACTGTTTGAATTTCCCTTGTCCTGGCATTTTAAGGGTGGATTTTGCATCCTGCTTGTTGCTGTACAGTTTTCAGAATACATCATACCTAGAATTTGTTCAAGTTGTGCAACTATGAGAGTATCCATTACAGAACTAAAGTAAAGATTAAGAGTTATGATCTACCTGTAAATTGCTGAGTGCCCTCAATTTTTTTTTAAATCAGTGGGACTTGAGGTGTTCCATTGTAGAAATGGGCCACTGTTGTTAATGAGGCCACTCTAGCAAGTAAGGATTTTGGTATTGGGGCCCACTGTACTACCGTAAAAATGACCAGAGTGATTCTGGTGAGGAGGAGTGTCTGGAAAAAAAATGACTGACTGTGAAAACAGTTATAATGGAAGTTTGTGGCTGCAGAAGTTCCTCTTCAACAGCTAATGCCAATGATACAAGATAAAAGTTTTAGAATAAAACTGATATACCCACTACTGATACCAAAGATTTATAGTAAATGTTTAATAATGCAAATGTCCATGACTAGTCTAGTTTTACCTTTCTAATTAAAGATAATTGCTTAAATTATTTTTTCTCTAATTGGAACATTACACCTAATACCAATTAATCTAACATAAAAATCCTCTGGGGTAAATTCCTGGTAACCTTGGTGAGAGTTGCACATCTCATTCTCAGAGCACTGGGTTGGATATTTTACCCCTCTGTGTCTAATTTGCTGTTTTTCTTAATTGTTGTTTTAGTGAAGTTGTGCCTTTGATCATTTGATACTCTGACTAATATGAAATTGATTGCCTGGTTCACACCTCTTTATCTTGCATGTTTATAAACAGAAAATTAGTTTATCATCAGCTTAAAGAGCAGCATTGCTATGCAGCACACTTTAAAACACTGATTGCTTTGCAGCTTGTTAGCTGTAGTTTTTCGGTATGTAATTATATTATAGTGATGGTGTCCTGTGATAAAGCAACTTGGTTAACAAAAATCTCCGTGTTTTCCCTTTTGCTATCTTAATATTTCAGTAGTTAAATTAGCAGAACGTCAACCCTTAAAACTGATATGTTGGATTTTCTTTTGCTTTGCAGGTAGAATGCCTCACTCTCCTCAAACAGTGCAACTTGCAGGACAGAAACAAAGCCAACAACAGTAAAATAATACATCCAAGCATCTGTTTCTGGAAAATGTGGCAAGTTCTCATACTCGTCCATCTCAGCTGCTTGGGAGGCAGCAACCTGCTGACGTCTTCACAGTGGCTTTCCCAGCTTCATTGTGGCTTTCACAGCACAACCACCTGTCGGAGAGTTTCCAGAACAGCTTCAGAAAATGGAGTCCCAGACACAAAGTATTTCCATCACTACTTCTCCATATAGCCAGCTCATGACATCTCTTCAACAGCAGGTACAGCTAGCACTCCATATCCAGACGCAGGTGCCACTGTTACCTGTTGCTGTGTTGGAGTTGGTATTCTGATTAAAACTCTTTTATACACGCATTGTCTTGTATGAAATGTTTAGAAAGTGTGGTTTTGTGTGTTATGCTCTGGGAAATGCATGCAGATTTTTCTCTATTATATTGTTTGTTTAGCACAACTGGGTAGTTCTGTTTGACTGTGATAGAGAGAGCATCCTAGGAACTAAGACATAATGTTGTAATCTTTTTGTCTAGTTCTGGGTCTCTTACCATGTCAAGTTTGAAGGTAGGCTAAACTCTGTTTCATAGCCTTTCTGCTGCTGTATTCTCTTAAGGATTTTTGGCCGAGGGCCACATATGGGTGGGGAAGTTGCATGCAGGGCCACGAATGTAGGGCTAGGGCGGGGAGTTGGGGTGTGGGAGGGGGTGTTGTGTGCAGGAAGGGGCTCAGGGCAGGGGGTTGGGGTGCAGGAGGGGTTCGGGGTGAGATCTCCAACCCGGCGCCACTTACATTGAGTGGCTCTGGGGTGGCAATGGCATGTATCAGGGCTAAGGCAGGCTCCCTGCCAGCCCTGCGCCGCTCCCAGAAGCGGCTGGCACCACATCCCTGTGGTCCCGGGGAAGGGCGGGGGCAGAGGGCTCTGCAAGCTGCCCTCACCTGCGGGTACCTCCCCTAAAGCACCCACTGGCCGCAGTTCCCTGGTAATGGAAGCTGTGAGGGGCGATGTTTGCAGGCGACGGCAGTGTGTGGAGCCCTCTGCCTCGCCCGTGGCCGCAGGGACGTAGTGCTGGCTGCTTCTGGGGGAGAGGCGCAGGGCCAGGGCAGACAATCTCCTCCTCTTCCCCCCGCACCACGGGCCTGGCAATCCTGTGGGCTGTAGTTTGCCCACCCCTGAACTATACACTGAAGAGACTAATAGAGTAGTCCTTTGTTGAAAAGGAAAGCAGTATTATGAATCTACTCAGTTTTGCATAGAGTTTCATGAAGTTTTGCATAAGTCTTATGCAGATCCTTTGCACTGGTGTGAATTTCACTCAGCATGTAGATATCATGCACCCACCTGCATACTACAGCAAGATGTGCTTTATAAAGTCTGATAGAGTATTATATTTAACTTCAGTGAGCGATATCATTCCTTTTCTAGAAAGGAAATGCTTTAAAAAGATTTTCTTGGAGGAAAAGAACTTGGGCCTCATGATATCAGTTATGCAGGAGACATCATTGAGACATTTATCGTTTTTATCTCTAGTAAGAAAAGGCATGAAAAGGTTTGATAGACACTCCTCCAAGGAAATAGAATCTGTTCCATATAATGATATCTGAGAGGTGGTATAACCTGTTTTGTAATCAGAAATGCAATTAAACAAAATAAATTATTTTGAATTTTCTCTTACCCAGTGTGTGAGCAGTGAGAGGGAAGAAATCCCAAACAGTAGTTGTATATGCACAAGAGCCAACTACAGAAATGCTTAAAAAGAATCCAGTAAATTGTGCAAGTTCAATCTTTGGCACTACCTTTGCAAAGCTTCCATCCATGAAATGATAGGATAAATGGAGGAACTCCACATGTAGTTTTCTGCTCTCTGTTTAAATGTTGTTCATCAAATTATTTGCTACTTGGTTCTCAGAATAAGAAAGGAAAATGAAATGGAAATCATATCTGAGCCAGCCATCATAGAATGTCAGGGTTGGAAGGGATCTCAGGAGGTCATCTAGTCCAATCCCTTGTGTAATAACCTTAGTCCCAGATTTGGACCTTAGCGTCCAAAATATGGGGGTTAGTATGAAAACCTCCAAGCTTAGTTACCAGCTTGGACCTGGTACCTGCTGCCACCACCCAAAAAATTAGAGTGTTTTGGGGCACTCTGGTCCCTCTGAAAAACCTTCCCTGGGGACCCCAAGACCCAAATCCCTTGAGTCTCACAACAAAGGGAAATAATCCTTTTTCCCTTCCCCCCTCCAGGTGCTCCTGGAGAGATACACAGACACAAGCTCTGTGAAACTACACAGAGACTCCCCCCTCTCTGTTCCCAATCCTGGAAACAAAAAGTACTTTCCTATTCCCCCAGAGGGAATGCAAAATTAGGCTAGCAATCCAACACACAGATCTCCCCGATTTCTTCCTCCCACCAATTCCCTGGTGAGTACAGACTCAATTTCCCTGAAGTAAAGAAAAACTTCAACCGGTCTTAAAAGAAAGCTTTATATAAAAAGAAAGAAAAATAAGTACAAATGTTCTCTCTGTATTAAGAGGATACAACACAGGGTCAATTGCTTAAAAGAATATTGAATAAACAGCCTTATTCAAAAAGAATACAAATCAAAGCACTCCAGCACTTATATTCATGCAAATACCAAAGAAAAGAAACCATAGAACTTACTATCTGATCTCTTTGTCCTTACACTTAGAAACAGAAGACTAGAAAATAGAAAGTACTTCTCCAAAGCTCAGAGAAAGCAGGCAGGCAGAAAACAAAGACTCAGACACAAACTCCCTCCACCTAGAGTTGAAAAAATCCGGTTTCCTGATTGGTCCTCTGGTCAGGTGCTTCAGGTGGAAGAGACATTAACCCTTAGCTATCTGTTTATGACACGCCCCCCAAATTGCAGACAGTGGGGAAGCTCACTGGCGGCGATTTCCTTCTAGAACTTGAAAATAAACAGATTACTACAACACATACACCTTTACATATACCCCTAAGTATATAACTAACAGACTTCTACATTTTAAGAACACTTTTTAACTACTGAATTCTGGGAAACTCTCACGGGAGAGTGCATCAGCTACTTTGTTAGAAGCTCCTGTGATGTGTTGAATTTCAAAATCAAAATCTTGGAGAGCTAAACTCCAACGAAGAAGTTTCTTGTTGTTCCCCTTGGCAGTATGAAGCCACTTTAGTGCAGCATGGTCAGTTTGTAGTTGGAACCGCCGTCCCCAAACATATGGGCGTAGCTTTTCCAGGGCGTACACAATGGCATAGCATTCCTTTTCACTGACTGACCAGTGACTTTCCCTCTCAGACAGTTTCTTGCTGAGAAACACGACAGGATGGAAGTTGTGATCTGTTGCTTCCTGCATGAGCACCGCTCCTACACCACGCTCAGATGCATCTGTGGTTACTAGGAATAGCTTGTCAAAGTCCGGGGCCCTGAGCACAGGGTCAGACATGAGCGTTGCCTTAAGTTGGGTAAAGGCCTTTTGACACTCATCAGTCCACTTAACTGCATTTGGCTGGGTCTTTTTGGTCAGGTCGGTCAGTGGGGCAGCGATTTGGCTGTAGTGTGGTACAAATCGCCTGTAGTATCCGGCCAAGCCTAAGAAGGATTGGACCTGCTTCTTGGACCGTGGGACAGGCCACTTTTGGATAGCATCTACCTTGGCCTGTAGGGGGTTTATGGTTCCTCGACCCACCTGGTGCCCCAGGTAAGTCACTCTGTTTTGGCCTATTTGACACTTTTTGGCCTTAACAGTTAGTCCTGCCTGCCTGATGCGCTCAAAGACCTTTTCCAGGTGTAGTAGGTGTTCGGGCCAGGAGTCTGAAAAAATGGCCACATCATCGAGGTAGGCAACTGCAAATTCTCCCAGTCCAGCTAGTAGACCATCTACCAGCCTCTGGAAGGTGGCGGGTGCATTTCGAAGGCCGAAAGGAAGGACATTGAATTCATACACCCCCGCATGGGTGACGAATGCTGACCTCTCCTTGGCAGGTTCATCTAGTGGTACTTGCCAGTACCCCTTGGTTAAGTCTATTGTAGAGATGAACTGGGCACGTCCCAACTTTTCCAATAGCTCATCGGTGCGTGGCATTGGATAGTTGTCCGGACGAGTTACAGCATTTAGCTTACGGTAGTCCACGCAAAAGCGTATTTCCCCATCTGGTTTGGGTACCAGAACCACTGGAGATGCCCACGCACTGGTAGATGAGCGGATTATACCCATCTGTAGCATGTTCTGGATCTCCCGTTCTATAGCAGCTTGGGCATGAGGAGACACTCGGTAGGGTGGGGTTCTGATTGGGTGAGCATTACCTGTATCAATGGAGTGGTATGCCCGTTCAGTCCGTCCTGGGGTGGCTGAGAACAATGGGGCGAAGCTAGTGCACAGCTCCTTGATTTGTTGCCGCTGCAGACGTTCCAGGGTGGTTGAGAGGTTCACCTCTTCCACGCCACCGTCTTTTTTCCCGTCGTAGTAGACACTGTCAGGCCACTCAGCATCATCTCCCTGGACTGTAAACTGACAAACCTGTAAGTCTCTGGAATAGAAAGGCTTGAGAGAATTAACATGGTACACTTTAGGCTTTAGTGAGGAATTGGGAAATGCTATGAGGTAGTTTACAGCTCCCAGGCGCTCTTGGACCGTGAAGGGCCCTTCCCATGATGCTTCCATCTTATGGGCCTGTTGCGCCTTCAAGACCATAACCTGGTCTCCTACCTTGAAGGACCGATCTCTGGCATGTCTGTCATACCAGGCCTTTTGCTCTTCTTGAGCATCTTTTAGGTTCTCTCTAGCAAGGGCTAAAGAGTGTCGGAGGGTGCTTTGTAGGTTGCTTACAAAGTCCAGAATGTTAGTTCCTGGAGAAGGCGTAAACCCCTCCCATTGCTGCTTCACCAACTGTAATGGCCCCTTAACCTCGTGACCATACACAAGTTCAAATGGTGAAAACCCTAAACTGGGATGTGGTACAGCCCTGTAGGCAAACAGCAACTGCTGCAACACTAGGTCCCAATTATTGGAGAATTCGTTGATGAATTTTCGTATCATAGCCCCCAAAGTTCCATTGAACCTTTCCACCAGGCCATTGGTTTGATGGTGGTACGGGGTGGCAACCAAGTGATTCACCCCATGAGTTTCCCACAGTTTTTGCATGGTCCCTGCCAGGAAATTAGACCCTGAATCTGTAAGGATGTCAGAGGGCCAACCTACCCTGGCAAAGATGTCTGTTAGGGCCAGGCACACAGTGTTAGCCCTAGTGTTGCTTAGAGCGACTGCTTCTGGCCATCGGGTAGCAAAGTCCACTAAAGTCAGTACGTACTGCTTTCCTCTGGGCGTCTTTTTTGGGAAAGGGCCCAGAATATCCACAGCTACTCGCTGAAATGGGACCTCAATTATGGGGAGTGGCTGGAGAGGGGCCTTGACCTGGTCTTGAGGCTTTCCCACTCTTTGGCATACCTCACAAGACCGGACATACTTGGCAACGTCCTTGCCCATCCCCTCCCAGTGGAAGGACTTCCCCAACCGGTCCTTGGTTCTGTTCACCCCAGCATGGCCACTGGGATGATCATGGGCTAAGCTTAAGAGCTTCTCCCGGTACTTAGTTGGAACCACCAACTGTTTTTGCGGCTGCCATTCTTCCCGGTGTCCACCAGAAAGAATTTCCTTGTATAAAAGTCCTTGGTCTATAACAAACCGGGATCGATTAGAAGAGCTGAGAGGCGGTGGGGTGCTCCGTGCCGCCGCCCAAGCTTTCTGAAGGCTGTCATCTGCTTCCTGCTCAGTCTGGAACTGTTCCCTTGAGGCTGGGGTCACCAGTTCTTCCTCAGACTGTGGACTTGGGCTTGGTCCCTCTGGAAGCGATGTAGGTGATGGGGTTGTTTCCGTTGCTGGTGAACCGCTCTCCGCTGGTGCACCTGAGGGTATTTCAGGCTCTGGCTGAGCCTTTTGGGTATGGCTGTCTGTTGCTTCTGCCAGTTGTGGCTCGCTGGCGCCCTCTGGCGTTGAGTTTGAAGATGGGGTTGCAATGGCTGGTGCTGGTTGCTGTTCCAGTTCCGGGCCTGGGACTGGAGGTGCTGTGGCTGTTTCAGTGGTTGGCATGGAATCCGGGTCCACTACCTCTGTCTGGGTCTGTGGTAACACAGACGGGGCCTCTGTGGACGGCTCAGGAACAGGAATGGGTCTGGAAGCTTGCCTGGTTTGGCTACGTGTAACCATTCCCACTCTCTTGGCCCGCCTCACCTGGTTGGCCAAGTCTTCCCCCAGTAGCATGGGGATAGGATAATTGTCATAGACTGCAAAAGTCCACATTCCTGACCAGCCTTTGTACTGGACAGGCAGTTGAGCTGTAGGCAAGTCTACAGCTTGTGACATGAAGGGGTAAATTGTAACTTTGGCCTTCGGGTTGATGAATTTGGGGTCAACGAAGGATTGGTGGATAGCTGACACTTGTGCCCCCGTGTCTCTCCACGCAGTAACCTTCTTTCCGCCCACTCTCAAATTTTCCCTTCGCTCCAAGGGTATTTGAGAGGCATCCGGGCCTGGGGATCTTTGGTGTGATGGTGGTGTAATGAATTGCACTCGCATGGTGTTCTTGGGACACTTGGCCTTGATATGTCCCAGTTCATTACACTTAAAGCATCTTCCATCTGATGGGTCACTGGGCCGAGGTGAGTTACTGGAGACTGGTGAGGTTGAAGGGTAGGGTATCTGTGGCTTTACTTGGGTGGTATGTGGGGTCTTTGGCTGTCCTCGGTTGTAGGGTTTATGGTCTGTGTGCCCCCTGGGGTAATCGTTCCCCTTGACAGTAGCTTTCTTGCTTTCTGCCAGTTCCATCCATTTGGCTCCAATCTCCCGCGCCTCAGCGATATCTTTGGGATTTCCATCTTGTATGTACCGTGTGATGTCTTCAGGAACACCATCCAAGAACTGCTCCATTTGTATGAGGAGGTTCAGTTCTTCCAAGGTTTGAATGTTGTTTCCTGTTATCCAGGCCTCATAGTTTTTTGCAATGCAGTAGGCGTGTTTGGGAAATGACACCTCGGGTTTCCACTTTTGGGTTCTGAAGCGCCGACGGGCATGATCTGGAGTTATCCCCATTCGGTATCTGGCCTTGGTTTGAAAAAGTTTATAGTCATTCATTTGCAGCTTAGGCATTTCAGCTGCCACCTCTGCTAAAGGTCCACTGAGCTGTGACCTCAATTCTACCATGTACTGGTCTTCGGGAATGCTGTACCCAAGACAAGCTCTTTCAAAATTTTCCAAGAAGGCCTCGGTGTCATCACCTGCCTTGTAGGTGGGAAATTTCCTGTGCTGTGGAGCAATATTTGGCGCCGGGTTGTTAGGGTTGGCTGGCACAGGCAGCCCAGCTTTTGCCATCTCCAGTTCATGTTTTCTCTGTTTTTCCTTCTCTTCATTCTCTTTTTGTTGTTTTTCCATTTCTTTTTGTTGTTTTTCCATTTCTTTTTGGTGTTTTTCCATGTCTCGGCGGTGGGCCAACTCTTCTTCTTCTAGTTTTCTTTTGTGTGCTGCCTCCTTGGCTGCCTCTTTGGCTGCCTGTTCTCTTTGGTAGGCTGCCTGTTCTCTTTGGTAGGCTGCCTCTTTGATCTGTTCTTCTCTTTCTTTCATCTCCATCTCTTTTTGTTTTATTTCCAGTTGTCGCCTGTGTTCAGCTTCTTTGATTTGTCCTTCGGCGTCAATTTTTGCCTTAGAAGTCATGGTTCCTGTTTTCTTGTGTTGGGGTGCCCTCCGGTGTTTATCTTCTGAACTGCAGGTTCTCTGTTGCCTCCTGAAGTCTGCCTAGCAACAGTGCTTTTTTCCCTTTCTCTCTCTAGCTAATGTTCAATGAAGGGAAACCAGAAAAACCACTTTATTTGCATGCCTATAAGTGCTGGTACTTGCCTCCTAATGGGAGGGCTATTGCATGACAAAAGACCCTTAACATGCAAGCCACAAACTGCGAGAGAGAGCAGAAAAAAAAAATTCTCTCTGGTTCCCTTTTAAAACCAACTGCTTCTCTCTCTGCTAAAAAGCCCTTAGCAGAGAAAAGAAAAATATAATATTCCTACTGGCTTCTGGATTCTGTCTATATCCCACCTCTGCCACCATGTAATAACCTTAGTCCCAGATTTGGACCTTAGCGTCCAAAATATGGGGGTTAGTATGAAAACCTCCAAGCTTAGTTACCAGCTTGGACCTGGTACCTGCTGCCACCACCCAAAAAATTAGAGTGTTTTGGGGCACTCTGGTCCCTCTGAAAAACCTTCCCTGGGGACCCCAAGACCCAAATCCCTTGAGTCTCACAACAAAGGGAAATAATCCTTTTTCCCTTCCCCCCTCCAGGTGCTCCTGGAGAGATACACAGACACAAGCTCTGTGAAACTACACAGAGACTCCCCCCTCTCTGTTCCCAATCCTGGAAACAAAAAGTACTTTCCTATTCCCCCAGAGGGAATGCAAAATTAGGCTAGCAATCCAACACACAGATCTCCCCGATTTCTTCCTCCCACCAATTCCCTGGTGAGTACAGACTCAATTTCCCTGAAGTAAAGAAAAACTTCAACCGGTCTTAAAAGAAAGCTTTATATAAAAAGAAAGAAAAATAAGTACAAATGTTCTCTCTGTATTAAGAGGATACAACACAGGGTCAATTGCTTAAAAGAATATTGAATAAACAGCCTTATTCAAAAAGAATACAAATCAAAGCACTCCAGCACTTATATTCATGCAAATACCAAAGAAAAGAAACCATAGAACTTACTATCTGATCTCTTTGTCCTTACACTTAGAAACAGAAGACTAGAAAATAGAAAGTACTTCTCCAAAGCTCAGAGAAAGCAGGCAGGCAGAAAACAAAGACTCAGACACAAACTCCCTCCACCTAGAGTTGAAAAAATCCGGTTTCCTGATTGGTCCTCTGGTCAGGTGCTTCAGGTGGAAGAGACATTAACCCTTAGCTATCTGTTTATGACACGCCCCCCAAATTGCAGACAGTGGGGAAGCTCACTGGCGGCGATTTCCTTCTAGAACTTGAAAATAAACAGATTACTACAACACATACACCTTTACATATACCCCTAAGTATATAACTAACAGACTTCTACATTTTAAGAACACTTTTTAACTACTGAATTCTGGGAAACTCTCACGGGAGAGTGCATCAGCTACTTTGTTAGAAGCTCCTGTGATGTGTTGAATTTCAAAATCAAAATCTTGGAGAGCTAAACTCCAACGAAGAAGTTTCTTGTTGTTCCCCTTGGCAGTATGAAGCCACTTTAGTGCAGCATGGTCAGTTTGTAGTTGGAACCGCCGTCCCCAAACATATGGGCGTAGCTTTTCCAGGGCGTACACAATGGCATAGCATTCCTTTTCACTGACTGACCAGTGACTTTCCCTCTCAGACAGTTTCTTGCTGAGAAACACGACAGGATGGAAGTTGTGATCTGTTGCTTCCTGCATGAGCACCGCTCCTACACCACGCTCAGATGCATCTGTGGTTACTAGGAATAGCTTGTCAAAGTCCGGGGCCCTGAGCACAGGGTCAGACATGAGCGTTGCCTTAAGTTGGGTAAAGGCCTTTTGACACTCATCAGTCCACTTAACTGCATTTGGCTGGGTCTTTTTGGTCAGGTCGGTCAGTGGGGCAGCGATTTGGCTGTAGTGTGGTACAAATCGCCTGTAGTATCCGGCCAAGCCTAAGAAGGATTGGACCTGCTTCTTGGACCGTGGGACAGGCCACTTTTGGATAGCATCTACCTTGGCCTGTAGGGGGTTTATGGTTCCTCGACCCACCTGGTGCCCCAGGTAAGTCACTCTGTTTTGGCCTATTTGACACTTTTTGGCCTTAACAGTTAGTCCTGCCTGCCTGATGCGCTCAAAGACCTTTTCCAGGTGTAGTAGGTGTTCGGGCCAGGAGTCTGAAAAAATGGCCACATCATCGAGGTAGGCAACTGCAAATTCTCCCAGTCCAGCTAGTAGACCATCTACCAGCCTCTGGAAGGTGGCGGGTGCATTTCGAAGGCCGAAAGGAAGGACATTGAATTCATACACCCCCGCATGGGTGACGAATGCTGACCTCTCCTTGGCAGGTTCATCTAGTGGTACTTGCCAGTACCCCTTGGTTAAGTCTATTGTAGAGATGAACTGGGCACGTCCCAACTTTTCCAATAGCTCATCGGTGCGTGGCATTGGATAGTTGTCCGGACGAGTTACAGCATTTAGCTTACGGTAGTCCACGCAAAAGCGTATTTCCCCATCTGGTTTGGGTACCAGAACCACTGGAGATGCCCACGCACTGGTAGATGAGCGGATTATACCCATCTGTAGCATGTTCTGGATCTCCCGTTCTATAGCAGCTTGGGCATGAGGAGACACTCGGTAGGGTGGGGTTCTGATTGGGTGAGCATTACCTGTATCAATGGAGTGGTATGCCCGTTCAGTCCGTCCTGGGGTGGCTGAGAACAATGGGGCGAAGCTAGTGCACAGCTCCTTGATTTGTTGCCGCTGCAGACGTTCCAGGGTGGTTGAGAGGTTCACCTCTTCCACGCCACCGTCTTTTTTTCCCGTCGTAGTAGACACTGTCAGGCCACTCAGCATCATCTCCCTGGACTGTAAACTGACAAACCTGTAAGTCTCTGGAATAGAAAGGCTTGAGAGAATTAACATGGTACACTTTAGGCTTTAGTGAGGAATTGGGAAATGCTATGAGGTAGTTTACAGCTCCCAGGCGCTCTTGGACCGTGAAGGGCCCTTCCCATGATGCTTCCATCTTATGGGCCTGTTGCGCCTTCAAGACCATAACCTGGTCTCCTACCTTGAAGGACCGATCTCTGGCATGTCTGTCATACCAGGCCTTTTGCTCTTCTTGAGCATCTTTTAGGTTCTCTCTAGCAAGGGCTAAAGAGTGTCGGAGGGTGCTTTGTAGGTTGCTTACAAAGTCCAGAATGTTAGTTCCTGGAGAAGGCGTAAACCCCTCCCATTGCTGCTTCACCAACTGTAATGGCCCCTTAACCTCGTGACCATACACAAGTTCAAATGGTGAAAACCCTAAACTGGGATGTGGTACAGCCCTGTAGGCAAACAGCAACTGCTGCAACACTAGGTCCCAATTATTGGAGAATTCGTTGATGAATTTTCGTATCATAGCCCCCAAAGTTCCATTGAACCTTTCCACCAGGCCATTGGTTTGATGGTGGTACGGGGTGGCAACCAAGTGATTCACCCCATGAGTTTCCCACAGTTTTTGCATGGTCCCTGCCAGGAAATTAGACCCTGAATCTGTAAGGATGTCAGAGGGCCAACCTACCCTGGCAAAGATGTCTGTTAGGGCCAGGCACACAGTGTTAGCCCTAGTGTTGCTTAGAGCGACTGCTTCTGGCCATCGGGTAGCAAAGTCCACTAAAGTCAGTACGTACTGCTTTCCTCTGGGCGTCTTTTTTGGGAAAGGGCCCAGAATATCCACAGCTACTCGCTGAAATGGGACCTCAATTATGGGGAGTGGCTGGAGAGGGGCCTTGACCTGGTCTTGAGGCTTTCCCACTCTTTGGCATACCTCACAAGACCGGACATACTTGGCAACGTCCTTGCCCATCCCCTCCCAGTGGAAGGACTTCCCCAACCGGTCCTTGGTTCTGTTCACCCCAGCATGGCCACTGGGATGATCATGGGCTAAGCTTAAGAGCTTCTCCCGGTACTTAGTTGGAACCACCAACTGTTTTTGCGGCTGCCATTCTTCCCGGTGTCCACCAGAAAGAATTTCCTTGTATAAAAGTCCTTGGTCTATAACAAACCGGGATCGATTAGAAGAGCTGAGAGGCGGTGGGGTGCTCCGTGCCGCCGCCCAAGCTTTCTGAAGGCTGTCATCTGCTTCCTGCTCAGTCTGGAACTGTTCCCTTGAGGCTGGGGTCACCAGTTCTTCCTCAGACTGTGGACTTGGGCTTGGTCCCTCTGGAAGCGATGTAGGTGATGGGGTTGTTTCCGTTGCTGGTGAACCGCTCTCCGCTGGTGCACCTGAGGGTATTTCAGGCTCTGGCTGAGCCTTTTGGGTATGGCTGTCTGTTGCTTCTGCCAGTTGTGGCTCGCTGGCGCCCTCTGGCGTTGAGTTTGAAGATGGGGTTGCAATGGCTGGTGCTGGTTGCTGTTCCAGTTCCGGGCCTGGGACTGGAGGTGCTGTGGCTGTTTCAGTGGTTGGCATGGAATCCGGGTCCACTACCTCTGTCTGGGTCTGTGGTAACACAGACGGGGCCTCTGTGGACGGCTCAGGAACAGGAATGGGTCTGGAAGCTTGCCTGGTTTGGCTACGTGTAACCATTCCCACTCTCTTGGCCCGCCTCACCTGGTTGGCCAAGTCTTCCCCCAGTAGCATGGGGATAGGATAATTGTCATAGACTGCAAAAGTCCACATTCCTGACCAGCCTTTGTACTGGACAGGCAGTTGAGCTGTAGGCAAGTCTACAGCTTGTGACATGAAGGGGTAAATTGTAACTTTGGCCTTCGGGTTGATGAATTTGGGGTCAACGAAGGATTGGTGGATAGCTGACACTTGTGCCCCCGTGTCTCTCCACGCAGTAACCTTCTTTCCGCCCACTCTCAAATTTTCCCTTCGCTCCAAGGGTATTTGAGAGGCATCCGGGCCTGGGGATCTTTGGTGTGATGGTGGTGTAATGAATTGCACTCGCATGGTGTTCTTGGGACACTTGGCCTTGATATGTCCCAGTTCATTACACTTAAAGCATCTTCCATCTGATGGGTCACTGGGCCGAGGTGAGTTACTGGAGACTGGTGAGGTTGAAGGGTAGGGTATCTGTGGCTTTACTTGGGTGGTATGTGGGGTCTTTGGCTGTCCTCGGTTGTAGGGTTTATGGTCTGTGTGCCCCCTGGGGTAATCGTTCCCCTTGACAGTAGCTTTCTTGCTTTCTGCCAGTTCCATCCATTTGGCTCCAATCTCCCGCGCCTCAGCGATATCTTTGGGATTTCCATCTTGTATGTACCGTGTGATGTCTTCAGGAACACCATCCAAGAACTGCTCCATTTGTATGAGGAGGTTCAGTTCTTCCAAGGTTTGAATGTTGTTTCCTGTTATCCAGGCCTCATAGTTTTTTGCAATGCAGTAGGCGTGTTTGGGAAATGACACCTCGGGTTTCCACTTTTGGGTTCTGAAGCGCCGACGGGCATGATCTGGAGTTATCCCCATTCGGTATCTGGCCTTGGTTTGAAAAAGTTTATAGTCATTCATTTGCAGCTTAGGCATTTCAGCTGCCACCTCTGCTAAAGGTCCACTGAGCTGTGACCTCAATTCTACCATGTACTGGTCTTCGGGAATGCTGTACCCAAGACAAGCTCTTTCAAAATTTTCCAAGAAGGCCTCGGTGTCATCACCTGCCTTGTAGGTGGGAAATTTCCTGTGCTGTGGAGCAATATTTGGCGCCGGGTTGTTAGGGTTGGCTGGCACAGGCAGCCCAGCTTTTGCCATCTCCAGTTCATGTTTTCTCTGTTTTTCCTTCTCTTCATTCTCTTTTTGTTGTTTTTCCATTTCTTTTTGTTGTTTTTCCATTTCTTTTTGGTGTTTTTCCATGTCTCGGCGGTGGGCCAACTCTTCTTCTTCTAGTTTTCTTTTGTGTGCTGCCTCCTTGGCTGCCTCTTTGGCTGCCTGTTCTCTTTGGTAGGCTGCCTGTTCTCTTTGGTAGGCTGCCTCTTTGATCTGTTCTTCTCTTTCTTTCATCTCCATCTCTTTTTGTTTTATTTCCAGTTGTCGCCTGTGTTCAGCTTCTTTGATTTGTCCTTCGGCGTCAATTTTTGCCTTAGAAGTCATGGTTCCTGTTTTCTTGTGTTGGGGTGCCCTCCGGTGTTTATCTTCTGAACTGCAGGTTCTCTGTTGCCTCCTGAAGTCTGCCTAGCAACAGTGCTTTTTTCCCTTTCTCTCTCTAGCTAATGTTCAATGAAGGGAAACCAGAAAAACCACTTTATTTGCATGCCTATAAGTGCTGGTACTTGCCTCCTAATGGGAGGGCTATTGCATGACAAAAGACCCTTAACATGCAAGCCACAAACTGCGAGAGAGAGCAGAAAAAAAAAATTCTCTCTGGTTCCCTTTTAAAACCAACTGCTTCTCTCTCTGCTAAAAAGCCCTTAGCAGAGAAAAGAAAAATATAATATTCCTACTGGCTTCTGGATTCTGTCTATATCCCACCTCTGCCACCATGTAATAACCTTAGTCCCAGATTTGGACCTTAGCGTCCAAAATATGGGGGTTAGTATGAAAACCTCCAAGCTTAGTTACCAGCTTGGACCTGGTACCTGCTGCCACCACCCAAAAAATTAGAGTGTTTTGGGGCACTCTGGTCCCTCTGAAAAACCTTCCCTGGGGACCCCAAGACCCAAATCCCTTGAGTCTCACAACAAAGGGAAATAATCCTTTTTCCCTTCCCCCCTCCAGGTGCTCCTGGAGAGATACACAGACACAAGCTCTGTGAAACTACACAGAGACTCCCCCCTCTCTGTTCCCAATCCTGGAAACAAAAAGTACTTTCCTATTCCCCCAGAGGGAATGCAAAATTAGGCTAGCAATCCAACACACAGATCTCCCCGATTTCTTCCTCCCACCAATTCCCTGGTGAGTACAGACTCAATTTCCCTGAAGTAAAGAAAAACTTCAACCGGTCTTAAAAGAAAGCTTTATATAAAAAGAAAGAAAAATAAGTACAAATGTTCTCTCTGTATTAAGAGGATACAACACAGGGTCAATTGCTTAAAAGAATATTGAATAAACAGCCTTATTCAAAAAGAATACAAATCAAAGCACTCCAGCACTTATATTCATGCAAATACCAAAGAAAAGAAACCATAGAACTTACTATCTGATCTCTTTGTCCTTACACTTAGAAACAGAAGACTAGAAAATAGAAAGTACTTCTCCAAAGCTCAGAGAAAGCAGGCAGGCAGAAAACAAAGACTCAGACACAAACTCCCTCCACCCAGAGTTGAAAAAATCCGGTTTCCTGATTGGTCCTCTGGTCAGGTGCTTCAGGTGGAAGAGACATTAACCCTTAGCTATCTGTTTATGACACCTTGCTCAAAGCAGGACAATCCCCAGAAAGATTTTTGCCCCCGTTTCCCTAAATGGCCCTCTCAAGGATTGAACTGACAGCCTTGGGTTTAGTAGGCCAATGCTCAAACCACTGAGCTATCCCTCCCCTCAATAATCAGTAGTCAGATGTGTAGGCTTTGAAAATTCTTTTTAAAAATGTGATATAGACTCATAGACTTTAAGGTCAGAAGGGACCATTATGATCATCTAGTCTGACCACCTGCATTGAGGGGGGAAAAACTTCTGTACTGATAATTATTTTCACCTTTTCAAAACATCTATTCTGAAGTCTTCGAGAGAGCACCACTCCATCCTGTGTTCCTCTCCATTTGAGGATTTATGCAAACAATTAATGTTTCTTGAACAGTTATTCATATTTTTTTTAAATAAAATGTGATGTAAAATGCATGAAGTGTTTCTGCAGATGGAGTTATACTTTCTTTCCATCATTCATTTCAGTCAAAAAATCATGTTTTCTTTCTGTGACCATCCTTTTTTGTTTATGCAGCAAGAGAACTAAGTATAGTTTTGCATATTTTTAAGGAAAACCAAGTACATCAACGAATAGCAGACCTCAGGAAAGAAGGTTTATGGTCCCTAAGGCGATTGCCCAAACTTCAAGAGGCTGCAAGACCCAAATCTCACCAGGATTTTCTACTGGAAGAAATGCAATGGATGGCAACCGATTTTGTTCAAGAGAGAAGGTGGAAAACAGCAACTGCTAAGAAGGTAATATGGATATGATTCTTTCTAACACACAGCACGGAAGAATGAGCTGCATTCTTATGGTTAGAACCTGGATACTGAGAATCAGAATGCAAGAGTTTTATTTCTGGCTCTGCCACTGACATTGGGCCATTTTCAGTCTCCCCGAGGAAAACAAGCATATTTGTAAACTTGTAATATTTGTGTAAAGCACTTCATAAAACACTTATATTTTCAGAGAATTCTAAAGTTCTAAAAATAGTGACCTTTTGTCTTCAGTATAGGAACTTAGGTCTCTCAAAAGCACTGGTGCTAGGTGATTATATATTGGGGCACTAGGTTATTCTTGTAGGTGAAGTGAATGTATACTGGGTTATTATTGTAGGTGAAATGAATGTAGATTAGAACATAAGAAATCTCTTCTCTGTGTCTTGAATTAGCTTTCATTTAAATGATGAAAGTCTGCAAAGACAGTTCAATCCATGAGCATTTAAATTATTGAGCATTGTTCTCTCCTCACCAAGAGATCAGTTAATGGTTGCCTATAATTATATATTAGGGTATGTCTACACTGCAAAGAAAAGCCCGCAACACTGAGTGTCAGAGCCGAAGTCAGTTGACTTTGGCTTGCAGAGCTCAGTCTCCTGGACTAAAAATAGCAGCATAGATGTTGCATCTCAGACTGGAGCCCAGGCTCTGGACCCGGGCAAGTGGGGAGAATTACACCCTCTCCATCCCCCAGGTTTTCACCAAGTTGCCTGGGCTCCAGCCTGAACCTGAATGTCTATACTGCTGTTTTTAGCCCTGCAGCCCAGACTCCATGAACCCAAAGTCAATGTCCTGGGCTCTGAAACTTGGCGATGGGGTTTTTCTTTATGGTATAAACAGACCCTTAGAGTGTGTGTATTCCTGGCGTGCTTTGCTTAAAGTAGGCCTAGGGTTTTTTTAGTTGTATATCTTTTCAGGATATATTCTTTTGTTTTCTTCTCCAGTGTGAGGCACAAAGTGAGAAGCATAGAGCTAGTTGGTGTTACACTTTAAAACAAAACTAATGCTTTTGTCCAGCTGATCAGAAATGCGGTGCGCTATCATGAAGATAAGAGACTTCATAAGGAGAGAAGCAAGAAAGCAGAACAAAATCGACTGAGGCGCATTGCTGCTTCTACTGCTAGAGAAATTGAACATTTCTGGTCCAGCATTAAACAGGTAAATGTATTGTGAAAGTATAAATGCAAAAATGTTTAAAGAGGTACAGTGGTGCTATTGAAAAGTTATTGGGCCATCTCCTCAAATGTGGCTGGTTTGTTTGCTTTGTCCTGCACTGGCAGAGTAGTATGGTGCAGGGATGATCTTGCAGTGTACTAGAGCCAAGGCAAGGTCTCATGTAGTGTTGGAGAAAAGGGGCATGGTTGAGACACTGTCTTAGGCCAGGCAGATCCTGGGCTGCATGTTTGGCCCCCTATAAACATTAAAACTTGACATAATTTGGATCATTCCTTAGGCAGCTTTAATGCAGAGCAAGGGAGCTGGCATGCATAAAACAGCATCAGGATCTGGGCAGTGCCGAGGAGACCTTTGAAGCCATTTTGGCACTCTTCCCCATTAATTGAACTCTGCATTATGGCCATAGCTGAGGATCTGGCCCAATATTATTATTGTTTCTAACGTGCCTATCATTGTAATATCTGGTTATTCTTCAAGATTAAAGATTCATTAGTTTTCTGGAAGGAAGAGCCACCCTTTCCTCAGGATCTCATTTAAAAATGAATATCTGTAAAATTTCAGCATTCCACACTGGTTTAAAATTTTCTATATTTGAAGGCTTCTTAAAATGACAAAAAGCAGCAGTTAAGTGACCTGATTGGAAGGAGGAGTGCATGTAAAGGGTGCCTGTCCTGTTGATGAAGGATTATAAGGAAATTCATAGTTCTCTTTAAGATTAAATGCATTTAACTTCATTAATGTTTATTGCTTTCCTTTCACCTCACACTTCCTCTTCTAGGTGGTAGAATTAAAACTGCAAGTAGAAGAAGAAAGAATGAAAAAAACCTCAAATGTACAAGAAATTTCAAAAAGAGGTACATGGCTGTTTTATCAAGATATTTTTCAGAAGATTCTCACAAGATGGAAATGGTGAAAGGCTATCAAAATACAATTTAAAAACAAATGCCTTGGTCCTAGTTTTGTATCCTTATTAACTTTTATCTTTCCCAGTTTAACTAGAACTTTACTTGTGCTGCTTTTAGAGTAGATATATTTGAACATAATACCCAGAAGTAGTAAAGCTCTCACTGAGAGTTTATTAGCCTGCAGCCTTTGTTGCTAAACTCTCATTCCTATGTGGGTTTAATTTGGCACATCTCATGGTTTTCTGAGAGATGGGATGCGCTAATACCGCGCCCGCCCGCTTCAGAGGAGTTGTACTTGCTTATGCCAGAGCTGAATTTGGCCCGAGAATTAAATTTGAACATTAGTTAAAGCTACAGGGCTCATTGATTTTAGTTCTTCATGCTTTTTTATAACTTTTTACTTGGCACATAATCATGAATGATCTCATACATTCTTGAAGAAATTGATTTAAAAAATGAAGAAACATGTTGAATAATTTTCAGTAAGATGTGCTTTATGTTAATCAATATAAAAACAGTGTCTAATGTGTTATCTTTCAGGTCAAGATATGAGAATTCAGGTAACTACTGTTAAATCAGAATGAATTAGTGAGCTTACTTTCTTATTTTATTTGTGTTAATTTTACAGTCCTGAAATGAGTGCTAATTACAGTGAGATGATTTTTTGTTTTCATGTGGTCAGCGTAAGACATGTAGATAGTTAATGGTGGTTGTTTTTAGTTCATTGTTAAAAATCTAACTTAGTCTCGGTAAAAACATACTTAAACCTCAGTCTGAAAACTAGATACGTTAGTATAGTATCCTGTCCCCACACGGTTTCATTTAAATCTCAGTATGGACTTTAGAGGTGTATAGTTGTCCAGATTAATGCCTGTGTTTGTGGGATTGGGGCCTTGTACTATTGTATAATTATATTTGGGAGGGAGTCTGGGCAGGGAGGGAAAGTAACATGCGGTTTGTCTTTGTAAGTTTTGAAATGGTTGTATGGAATTACAGCTGCTTACTAATTATTTTGCGTCTTGCATGTTGAAGGTTTGGGATTTATAATTTGTGTAAAATAAACTCTATTTTCTATTGTTTAGGATTCAGCAATATCTGGGAGAAAAAGAAAAGCAACCACATTGCTTACTGATCATGAAGGTCTGTTGTTTTTTCTTTTTTTCAGTTGTAGTTACAGGGTTTGCTGTGAAGCTATCGGTAAGAAATAATTAACTTAGAAATTTAAGAACATAAACTCACTCGCTTAAAGACAAAATTTCCCCAATTGTATATATTGTTTTGAAATGGGGCTTTCAAAGCCTAATGATTGTTTAATCATATGCATGTTCCTTTTGTCTTAAATTTTGAAGAAGCTTTTAAGAAAACACATTGTGGAGCATGGAAATAATTAGTAAGGAATATCTTCTGCTAAAATGCCCTTATGATTAAGAGTGTAAGAAAATCCTGGGCCTTTGTTTTGCAAACTGCATCTTTTAGCAGACAAAACAAGCTTTTAAAGTTGTCACAAATTTCAGTGCCTCCAGCCCTTGGATGCTGCTGCCAGCAGCAAGGACCAGCCTCTCTGCGGCTGGCTATGTGTACCTCTACTCCTTGCCAACAAGGAGAACAGTCTGGTTTGAAATGTCATCCCTGTGTTTCAACCTTGTGCATTAGGTTGCCACACCACTTGCTTAAATTTGGTCTGGCTGCCTGTTCACCATGTCAAGCCAAGCTGTTCTCCTTGTTGGACAGGCAGGGAACAGAGATGCCTAGAGCCAGCGAGGAAGAGTTTAGTCCCTGTTGCTGGCAGCAGTGTCCAGGGACTGGCAGTGCTGAAATGAGCCCCTGGCAGCCTGGCCTGGTAGGAATCTGCACTGTGAGGGGAGGGATTGAAAGGGGGAATTTGTGCTGCTGTTACTGGGGCAGGGTTGCTCAGTCTGTGCGCTCCTACCTGCTCCATTCTGCAATGGAAATTTCTTTCCAGTCTCCCCATGATGGGGTGGAGCAAGGCTGGGTATGGGGCAAAGTTGCCTTTTTAGTGTGACCACGCCGAAACTGAAGCTTTAACAAACTATGGCCACAACTTTTGAACAAAAATATCACAACTTTCTTACAGCTTTACTTATGATGTGAAAAGCAGCTTATCTTTAATTTCATTTAGGGGAAAGTGGGTGAAATTCACCTATTCCTTATTCAGTAATAAATCTGACACACATCATTTTAAAATGACAGTTCTCAGCCTTCTTGGCTATCTTTGGAGCTATTGCAGGTACAACACAACTGTAAATGCATATTATGTCCCTTAATGACAGTAATGCTAAGTTGCATTACATGAGGGACAAATTTGGCTCACTGCTGGTAGAAAATTCTTAGAGATTAAATAACAAGAAGTGACTTTGTAACTGTAAACAGAGAAATTAAATTTCTAGCCTTTTTTACTCACAATATCAATAATGCTTGGTTTTAGAGATAGATGAAGAGAATGCTGAAGTGCGAAATTCTGAAAAAGAAAACATGGGTCATCAAATTGAGTTGACTGATTTAGCCAAAGAAGATAGGAAGATTGAACCCACATTTGATAAACAATGTGTAGGACGGTTTTTTCTTTTGTAAAAAGTCTTTCTGGCATTGGTGTCTTTCCAGCATGTATATTGTAAGAGGCCTTTTATAAGACAATGCTGATCTCCTGAAATATACTTGATCTGGAGAAATGTCAAATTTATTTATATATGAAAAAATCTGGGTGCGTGCTTGTGTGCATATATTGTCCCAGTCCAGAATTCTTATATCCCAATGGTTAGCACAGCTGAAATGCAATATACAGACATGCCATTCAAAAATGTACATCAGTTGTTACTGAAACACGCATCACAGGTACAGGAAATTTCATGAATTTTATTACTTTTGTTCAGAAATGGAAGACTCTGTAAGTGAGAGAGCGAGCCCACTGAAGGAAGTAGTATTCATTGAGTCACTCCTCAGAATTGATCAGCATGAGGGTACAGAGAAAACAAGTGCTGCAATGAAACACATGAGAGACATAGTAGAGGTTGCTGCTGCTGCAGAAGTGCTGTTACCTAAAGATAGTGCTCAAATCACAACGGCAGTAAAAGGCGATATTCCATCCCTGTTGTATGGGACTCTTAGAGAGTATCAGAAGATTGGGCTGGACTGGTTAGTGAAGTTATATAAGAAGAATCTCAATGGTATTCTGGGAGATGAGGCAGGACTTGGCAAAACTACGCAAGTCATTGCCTTTTTCACACACCTGGCTTGTAATGAAGGTATGAAGTGTGAGGTTTTTAGTTTTTACTGTAAACCCATATACATAATGTCTTCATTGTCGAATATATGTCTAAAGGATAAAAAATAGTTTAAATCTGTTCTACTCATGAAAATTAAGGTAGAATAAATAAAGACTTCTGACTAAACTTTTTCTGTTTGTGCATTAGTTTTTAATGAATTGTGAAGCCATTCACATGTGTACATTTTTCTCTAATACATGTTGTATTTGTACCTCCTTGTAGGTAATTGGGGTCCTCATCTTGTTGTTGTACAGAGCCGTAACATACTAAAGTGGGAGACTGAACTGAAACACTGGTGCCCTGAGTTGAAACTTCTGCGTATTGGCAGCCAAAGAGAACTTATAGAAAACAAACAGGTAATGTAAGAAATCCATGCCCAAAACATGTTGTTTACAATAGCATAAACATGCCAAAAGAGACAGCAAATTATGACCAAGAAACAAATCTCAGAAGTGTCTGGATAGCTAATTTAGCCTGTTTGACAGGGGTCTTTCCATTGAGCTCAGTGGCTAGAAACACTACAATAATATGCAGATTTATAGGAAGCAGTTTGGAAAGAGTCAATTGTAAAGAAAGAGAAAAGATTTCTTAATGACTATCTGCTACCTCAAGAGAAAACACTTTGTATCTACAAGTTGTTTCCTGCTCCCTGGTTAATCCAATAATGTATCCAATTATAACTATATATAAGTTTTACAAAACTTAAAAGAACATATATCACTGTGAGTTAAATTAATCATCAAGAAATGAAAACACTACAATCCACGATCTTCTAAATATAGCTATGCAGCAACTTATTCTGAGATTTATATTCTAAAATCACAGAATGGTAAATTTATTCTAATACTTTAGTTTTTGAATACATGATTTTGGAATTATTGATCCTCATTATAGATGAGTGGTGCCTCTTGATGTAGGTGGGTAGAAGCTTTAATTCAGATACCCTTCTATAAGGTGGTCTTACATCTGCATTCTTTGTTGTTTTCTGATTATGCAGCAGTCTCCTTTCAGAGAGAGCGTGTGTGAGAGTGAGTGAGCAAAAGAGCACTAATCATGGTTTGCTTGCGACCTGCACTTCATAGTTACCAACAGGAGCTGCTTTACAGTGGCCAGCTGATGATGGTCTGCTTTCTTTTTAGGTTTCAAAGTTTACCAACTTTATGTGCAAAACAAATAATAGAGATTTCTCTGATTTTTATTTTTTGAAACTTTCACAGTAAGGAATGTTGAATATCTGCCAAGAGCATTCTGATTGTGCCATATGAGGCTTTTTGCAAAAGTCCCTTTGGGCCTTCTGTGGGGCTGTTGTCCATCTTTTTTAGTTGCTGTTGTTTGACTTCACTTCCTCTTCAAGTCAGAGGTCTTCATAGCAGGAAGTATTTTTGACTTTGTGTAGTTTTCCCATCCTCTCTGATGCATTTATACTCCACAGACTTCACATACTCATTTTGTCTTAGCTTCATGCAGTGCCAGAGCAGGAGACAGTTAATGAAATCGCAGGCCGTGACAGTTGTATGTCTCTTTACCTTTTGCATCTTTGTTGACTTTTTCTTTCAGTCATGTAGTTAAAATTATTTGTGCTTTTGGGTTTCTAAATAGGTTCCTTAGTTTGCATTTCCCAAAAATATCAAGTCTGTGGTTACTGAAGTGGCTAGCAACTTTTGCAGTCAAGTAGATAAGTCCTTGTGGCCCTCGTTGGTGGAATTTGCCTAAAGATTTTCACTTGGCTTTACAAAATGTTAGTTACTTGGCAGATTTCACTCCTATTAAAGTGAATACTATTGATATCTTTATTTTTAATCCCTTAAAAATATTGCAATACTTTAGTTCTTATTTAAACTAAAGGCTTGCTTCTGTATAATCAGAGCCTTGCAATTTCAGCAAATGATTTGAAAACATAATTTAAATGGGGGACTTCTTTTTACTATCAGGAGTTTTTGGCTGGCTAGGAAGCTATTTGTTTTTAACTTGTTTTAGCATTGCGTACAGAAGCAACTTTTGCTGAACAGAGAAAAACAGCCTCCATTACTTATGTCCAAGATTATATGATTCTCAGGGTTAGGCAGAAAATTATGCCCAGGCACTGACACGTTAAAAAATAATCACTGTTGTTTATTAATCAGTATTTATCTAGTCATATTGATTATATTTTATATTATGGTGTTCCCAATAACTTAGCCACAGTCTAAAATTAAATAAGGCTGTGTCAGCTGATTTCAGTACACTCTTTGAATGTAAAACTTTGCTCATAATATATTTGAATCCCAAAAGGAGACCCACTCACCAATCTTTATTCTTCATTCCAATAAAAAAGAGAATAAAGGTGAAATCTTTAAGATTTGTATGTTGCAGGAGTTGATGAAACCCAATAGCTTTAATGTATGTATCGCCTCATACAAGCAACTGTTTAAAGGCCACCAAACCTTGAGGAAAATGCGATGGAGGTACCTAGTTGTAGATGACATGCAGAAAATTAAAAATATGACTGAGAAGCACTGGGAGGCACTCTTCCATCTCCAGAGGTCTGGAACATTAATAAACTATTTCCTCTTGCATGTCTCTATCCATTATTTTGTTCACAAAATAACTGTTGTTTAAAACTTTTAATTTGTTTGCAATGGAAATTACTCTTTTAAAATTATTAAATTCATTTTTAATGCTAGAGTTGCATCTTTTTCTTATTGTTCACAGCCAGCATCGTTTGCTCCTGATAGACACTCCTTTGCCCAATGCCTTGAGGGAGTTGTGGACCATGCTGCATTTTCTAATTCCAGGAATTTCCATACCTTACCTGGATTTCCTGGTGAAAGCAGCCAATGAGGACACCCAAGATTATTGCCATAAAGTGGCTACAAGATTGCACAAAGTATGTCCACCTTTAAGATACTCTTTTAATCCTATTGTGAGTTGCCACAGGTAAATAATCACTTAATTATTACTTGCCTTTGTTCTTTTAGATAATTCAACCATTTATTTTGCGAAGAACCAAAAGACATGTTGAAAAACAATTACCAAAGAAATATGAATATGTGCTGAAATGTCATCTTTCTAATCGGCAGAAGGCTATGTATGAAGATGTGATATTACAACCAAGGTAAAGCAAACAAACAGTGAATCATAATGTTGCCTTTATTAGAGTGAGAGAATATTCAGGTTTTCTTACTGCAAATAGGAATGGAGATTGGTGGCAAGGAAGATTCTTTTGGTGTGAACTATCCAACCTAAACCTGATGACTAGAAGACATGTCGTAATTACAGTATGTTATCTGCTTACTAAATGCAATAATCATTTAGTTTAACATTAATTTACTTCTGTCTTTTATGTTCAAAATCACAAATGTTAAATATATTTTTAATAAACAAGTTGTTCATGAGCAGGAAAGAGTAAATTCAATTAACAAGGAAAACAGATGAGTTACACATAGTTACAGACAGTGGGATGATATGCAAAGTTTCCCATAAGCATAACATGTGCATACAAATATGTGCATACATACCACACCTCATATCTAGATTAAGTTCTCAAGTGATTTTAATAGTTGAAAGATATGCTAATAACTAGCATAAATATTATTTGAATATTTGTCTAAATTGTTTTCTGCAGCAAACTTTTCAAGTTCTTACTCTCAAGAAATTGAGATATTTGGTCAGGTATTAAAATCTAAGGCTTGATCTTGCGAACACTTACATTCATTCATAAATTCTGTCATATCAATAGTTCCATTTAAGGCAATAGGACTATATTGGAGAGAGTGAAGTTATGCTAATACTTAAGTGTTTGCAGGACCAGGACCTAAGCAGTTAAAGTTCTGCTAGCTTTGCATAGACATGAGAGGAATTGTGAAAAAGATTTTCCATAAAACTTTCCAGAAGTTTATGATCTTACAGTAACTCTAGAATCAGCAATTAATGAACATGCCACCGCCTCTATTATATGTGGAATGGTTCAGAGAGCTAGAAAGGCTAGGCTACTGGAAACTAACTTTTCTAAATCTAATTTTCATTTAAATTTATTTTCATTTAATGAATAGAATCCAAGAAACTCTTAAAAATGGAAACTTTGTCAGTGTCCTTCATGTTCTGATGCAGCTCCAGAGGATCTGTAATCATCCTGATCTGATAAAACCCAGGCTTTCTGGCTCCTCCTATGTATCAGACACACTGGAATATACAGCTGCTTCTCT
This sequence comes from Gopherus flavomarginatus, assembly GCF_025201925.1. Classification (NCBI taxonomy): domain Eukaryota; kingdom Metazoa; phylum Chordata; order Testudines; family Testudinidae; genus Gopherus; species Gopherus flavomarginatus. The sequence continues at coordinate 20,131,696 of NC_066631.1, read as the reverse complement.
TGTACTAAAGATACTAGAACGGGATCTTTGGAAGGTTAGTGGAAAAGTTAATGTTAAAGATAATCCTTGTGTACTTGGTTTGACACTTGAGATTGTTTTTCAAATCTAGCTGGAGATATTAAGTGTGTGCACCCGAGTGACTGCGCCCTGACTGCCCTAATCACTATACTATGGAATATTTTCATGTGGGCTCCTTCAGTCTCTTATTGAAGTTATTTCACTTTAATTAAATAGATGAATAATTAAATATTCATTGGGCCCAAGATAGTTAGAATGATTCTGTAGCCTATTGGTTAGGGCACTCACCTGAGAGGTGGCAGATCCCTGTTCAAATCCCTTCTTCTGCTCAACAAAAGGAGAGACTTGAACTGGGGATTTCCCATATCCTGGGTGAACACTCTATCCACTTGCCTAAAGGTTATAAGGGAGGTGTGTCATTACCCTTCCCTCCCCGACAGTTTTCTTTTGGGCCCAGTCAGCCAAATGCCTATCTTGCTCCTGGTTCGTGGATTGCTCGCAAAGATAGGCAGCTCCCTGCAGCCTCAATTTAGGAGCCTGAGTCCAAGAGAATGATGGGGCTTACCATACACCCCTTTGGTTGGCATTTCCAATTGGCTAGTTTAAGTGGCCCAGCTGCCTAGCCTGCTGGCTTTGTGGATCACAGTCAAAGGCGCCTATTTCTCCTTGTTAATTGTTTAGGTGCCTTAGGCGCCTAACTCGGGCTTTGTGGATAGTAATGTTGTTCCTGTGACCTTCCAGGTGCCTAGAAGTTAGCTGCCGTGCTGTGATGTTCGGTGGTGGAACACCTTAGTCCCTTTGTGGATCCCCTCTTAAGTTTTTATTGAGTAGTGAGTATAGATTCTCACATTCCAGTGAACCTAAAGAGAAAATGGGCATTGTCTGCTTGTTCGTTCACTTCCAAAATGGCCAATTGACCTGAGACTGATGTACTCAAAAGAAATTAACTCTGTGGTAGGCCAGACCATTTCTACATACTTATTAGCCTTATTTTCTGTTTTTTAAAGCTATATTAAAAGTGTCAATATATATCATTATAATAAGAAAGTGGCACGGGAAAAGCACAGAATAAAAACCATATGTATCTTTGGGTTGTAAGCAGTTACAAAATATCAAGCCTGATGGAGAATTGGGAAGGGCCGAACGCTTATGGAAGAACTGGAGTAGATAAGAGACAAAAAAGGAGAGGGATTGAGACCTGAGTTACCATGTTAGGAAGAGGGGACGACGAGAAACCAATTAGGGAAGACAGATGCTTTAAACACACATTACATTCAATTGAATGTTTTAAATGAAGACTGCTATCCTATCCCTGACTTTTGGTGACCTGAGCCTATCACTCTTTTGTCTTATTCTGCCAGAATCTTTTAAAGTAGCTGCTTTATGTAAAACCATATGATGCTTGATCTTTCTTCTTTTCCTTGCTTTGTCTTCCTACTGTTTCTTATCACACTTGATCTCTAAAAAATACAAAGAACCTGTATTTTAATTTTCTGGTTAGGAATTGTTAGAATTTTTCTCAATACTTTTTATTTTAAATTAAAACTAGGATTCAGACACTTGTCTCTTTGATCTGATTGGGATGGAAAACAAAATGACTGACTATGAGGCACAAGTGCTACCAAAACAAAAGGTGACTAGAAAGCTTATTGAAGAGATCTACAGCTCCCCTAATCCTTCACCCAGACCCAACCCAATGAAGCTCAAACCAAGCAGGTACACGCGGTTTTGGAAATGCCAGTCAAAAAGGGAACAGTAGTGGGGGAGAGGTTCAGAACGGTCACAGTTTGACTCCCTGTCTCTTGTTCCCAAACTGACAGCTACTTGAGATGATATGTTTGTCCCCTGAAAGAAAGGGGGCTGTCTTTTGCTGGTTAACAACTTTGTTTGTAACCTACATGGGTACATCTACACAGGGATAAAAGACCTGCAGCATTGCTGCACCTAGCCCAGGTCAGCTGACTTGAACTCGCGGGGCTTGGGCTGTGGGGCTAAAAAATAGCCATGTAGACATTTAGGCTCAGGTGAGCTCTGGCTTGTGGATGACTGTAAGACTATCCTATGCTGATTGTATTAGACATCTGTGTCATTGGAGGAACCTTAACAATTGAAAGGGCGGCTAAATTAGTATACAGAAAGTTTCACATAATTCTGGTGACAGGCAGTCTTATTCTCAGTGGAGAAATACACACTAAGATTAATTACAGATTATTCTGGAGACTGCTCTGTAGGTGCTCAAAGCATGTGTGATTACAGGGGTCCCTGTCCCACATGCCCCTGAGCTGCAGCCAGCCACAACTGAGACCATGTGCTCTGTAAAGCATAGATATTGGTCCTTGCTAACACCTCTGTGGGAGTTGGGAGCAGGAGAAGTGAAACACTCCAAAAGAGGTGGGAAGGATGCAGGCCCATGACCCTGATATCCCTCCGTACCAGCCTATGGAACTGACTGGGTACCTGGGGTATACTGCACCTTCTGAAGTGGTGTAGCAGAGAATGTGCCTCCTCTGCATGCTGGTAAACTCTGGGATAAAGAGTCAGATTCCTTCCTAGTGTGCCCTGTGGGGCTCCTTTAACCTCTAAGCCACTATAAAGAATAATTGGGCCTTTAACTTGAGTTTTGTATTTGGAGGAAAGGGTTAATAGCATTTCTTATTAATTCCTAATATACCTTTTCTGTGTGTGTGGTTTTTTGTTTTGTTTTGTTTTTTTAATATATCTAGGTTATTTCAACCAGTGGAATATGGACAGAAACCTGAAGGTAGGATTGTAGATTTCCCAACTCCTCCATCATGGCGTACAGGGAGTACAGTAACGGTTATGGCAACACATCATGTGAAAAGACAAGGAAGATTGCCTCTTGCCACATTTTCAGCAAATTGTAATAAGAAAGGTTTGATCTGTATACCAGTGCATTGTTGTTACTTTCTTTTCTCTCCAGAGCTTTTTCAGCACAAAATAAATATTCCTTGTAGTTTGAGAACTATCCATATCCCTTAAATGTAACTTGCTCAGGTTCTCTAGCCTGAATTCTCTCTCAAAGTCAAAACAGATAATTCATTTTTTTCTTCTGTGAGGAGATTAATGTTGCTATGCAAACTTGGAAATTTTAATGTTTGGGGATCTCTAGGGATTCCATGGATTTTCATCTTGATTAAATCAATTCCACATATTTCTCCTGCTATCCTTAGTGTCAGACATGTATCAACCTTTACTGTCTCTCTACATAGACTAACTAGACTTGCCTTTCTTAGTCTTACCCCCTGTCATAGTAACCACTAGAGTTGCTGAAAACTGACTTGTATCAGGTGACACAGCCTTCTGAAACCTTGACTCGTTTTAGGTGACTGAGAGCTGGAACTAAAGTCTTGCTTGTTACACCTTTATTAAATTCTCTATATGTTGATGGTTAGCCTATTTATGATGTAGGTCTGTGTAGTTACATAAATAGAAATCTGTTTGGAAAGTATCCATAGTCCAGTATTGAGTAGGACTGGAGATAGAGTAGAAGACCCTGTAAAATAATAATAATCAGATTCCATTTAAAAGCTTACTTAGTCAGCAAGAAAATAAATCTTGAATTGAAACAGAAGTTGGAGATGGAGAAGACCTATTAGATAATTTAGTCAATTTCCTAAGTACACTTACTGCCTAAAATATATCAAGCCATACTTTTTAAAGCCCTGCACAATATGGGAGAAATTTAAAATGCATGTGCACATTATTGCAAATACGACTTACAGTGCAAATGTGGAGTGTGTCCACACAGCTGTTGCCTTGTTGTTCCTGACTCTGTCTGTCAATCATTTAGATGTGGCTTCATACCTAACAAACTATTAGAGTTTATTTGCAACTTCTGAGGAGGGAAAGAAAACACTGAATTGTACTGAAGAAGCTATGATTGGAATAGGGAACCTCTACAGTAGCTCATGGCAAAGTGCAGCTCATGACCCAAATGTGGAGTTTAGCTGATCTGCTTTCCTATCTGGAAATGTGACACACAATGCATGTGTAGGGTCAGTCCTCAAGTTCTGGGGTGTTGAAAGAGAAACATCTCAATTTAAATGCTGTGCACCTTTTTCCTTCTGTTTTTGCCAGATGACAAGATAGTAAAACTAAGCCAGCCGGCCTCCACAGCGGGAGCACAAGGCAAAATTATTCAGCCAAACATGCCTGTAACACTGCAGTTTAAAGGGAAAACATTTACTTTATCTTATGGCCAACTCTGCCAGCTCACTGGAGGGCGTCTTCGGCAACTTCAAGGTACTGTACTGTTCAGCTTCAAGCAATTGCTTTTGCTAAGCCTATTGGAGAAAAACATCTGGCTGTTTATTGAAAATCTGGGTTTATAATCTTTTTGGGGGAAGAGAACATGTCTGCATATATGTTTGCACAGTGCCTGCCTGGCACAACAGGATCCCAATCCTTTATTACATAAAAAGTATTATATTAAAATGTATTTATAGCTTTTATAAATGATTATTTTTGTTGCAGTAATGGACAGATTTGTATTCTCTTTAACTTGCAAAATTCTACTGGCCCACTTACTTCAGTGATGGATGGGTAAAATTAATATTTCATTTTTTGCTATTATAAATCATCACAGCAGAAAGGAAAGGAGGCCTGTAACACTTGTGCTGGGATTGTGTCAAAATTGTTAGGTCTTTTTTTTGCAAAGCTGCTTGAGCTCTTGTTGCAAAATTATAATTGGGAGGCATTGAGAGCTGTGGACTGAAAGGTGGGATTCCTAGGTTCTACTCCCACCTCTGGTACTCACTTGTTTTATGGTGGATAACCTAAACAGTTTGTAAATGGGCAGAGGCAAGTGATCTTAACTGAGTACTTTCTTCAGTTTCACAGGCCATATTTCAGTTCAGTTCAACTGAAATAGCGAAGTTCCTTAAGCCCAACAATTCACTTTAAGGGGTGGTCTTGGGGTAGGTGAATAATGAATACTGAGAATCTTAAATTCAAATTAAATCCCACTATTTCTCTCTGTCTACCATTGTTATGGTAAGCCGCCTCCTCCAAAAGTACACAGTCTAAATAATCTGGTGTTTAACAAGAGAAGTTGTTAGTACCTTAAATTACAATAGCATTTCAACACACATTAAAATTATTACAAGAACAATTTAAGTCCAATCCCTTGGCAATGCTTTTGCAAACATCATTTTACCAACGGTGTTAATGGCTTGGTAATTTTATTGTGCTGCAGAAGCAATGCTGAACTGGAAGGTTACTGCTTGATACTGTGTGCTGCTTTGTCCACTTGCTTGAATGACATGAACAGACAATGCTGAGATGAGAGTGCTGAGATCTGGCATCTCATTTCAGGGAGATTTATCTCTTTCTCTTTCTGTAGTTTCACTAAATACAAACCTCTTTCAGAGTGTTAGCAGGATCCAAATATCAGCTGTTGTCACTTTTTTTTTTTTAATTGGTTCAGTACCTTCACGGGATGCTCTTGGGAGCATCTTCAGCTTGAGAACACCCAATCTACTAATGCACATGCTGCAGGATTGTAAGGTTTCAACTTTAAGCTCATTGCTTTTGTCTTTGTGCTTTCCTTAAAGTTAAATGAATGTATATAAAAGAAATCAGTTTAAATCAAAATATTTCAAGAATTCTTTGTATGGGTTTAAAACTGAAGTTTTTTCTCTTTGAAAAGAAGAGAGGGGTTATAAGAGGCTCTTGCCTTAGGCTTTGTGGCCTTGATAAACTAAGAGCTACATATCACAACTCTTGGTTGTTAGTAGCTTCACCCACAATTTACAATTATAGACTCCTACCAATCACACTATTCAAGGTAAAAATCACACTAAGTAACATGTAGATGTATCTGTCTAACATAAATACAATAAAACAATATATAATAACTAAGCAAAATAAAATTGTAAAGCTGCATTCTGGAACTTGTGCCATCAGCCCTTGAGGTGATTAGTACAGATGTATGGCCACCCAATATAACATGAATTCAGATATAATGCAGTAAAGCCGCGCTCCGGGGCGGCGGGGCTTCCTGCTGCGGCAGATCAAATCAAGTTCAATATAGTGCAGTTTCACCTATACCACCTATAATGTGGTAAGATTTTTTGGCTCCCGAGAACAGCATTATATCGAGGTAGAGGTGTATTTTCCTTGAAGCTTTCCATATTTGTCACTTGGGGAAAGCAAAGATTTCTTAGGAGTTTTTCAGATAGTCTGGACATTTCATTTAATAAAATAAGCAGCCAAAAACATAAATATGTGAGTTACGCTTCACATTCCATGGGTGATCTCTACCGGAATACTGTAAAGAATGGGAAAGCATGCCTTAAAGTGATAGACTCAAAGAGCTCAGTCTGTTTTGTTTAACAAAAAGAGGATTACTGGTGACTTGATTACAGTCCATAGGTACCTAAATTGGGAACAAAACTTTTATGAGCGCTTCAATCTAGCAGACAGGTATAACAAGATCCAGTGTCTTAGAAGCTAAAGCTTAACAAATTGAGCCTGGAAATAAGGTGCAAATTTTTAACAGGTGAGGGTAATTAACTATTAGAATAATTTATCAAAGGTTATGGTGGATTCTTTATCACTGGCTATTTTTAGATCAAGATTAGAAATTTTTAAAAAAGATGTACTCTAGTTCAAACAGGAATTAATTCAGGAAAGTCCTTTGGAGATCAGACTAGATAATCACAAATGTCCTTTCTGGCTTTGTAATCTCTGAATCTATATGTATGAAAGAAATTCTCTCTCCTAAAATTCAGTAAAGACATGTTTTCTAAAATTATTGTAAATTTTATAGTTGTACTAATAACCATTTTTTGCATTGGTACTGAGGTTTATGCCCTTCAGGGACACTAAGGGGAGTTGTAAGGCACAAATAACATTTGTAATGTGATTAGAAATCCTTAGATGAAATGCACTATGGAAGTCCAAGTATTAATAGGAGTAATGTGGAAAGGAGAAAGCATTTGATACCTAAATCAGTGACAGACTTGTTAGAACTAATTTACTCTATATAGTTAAAGTTTTAGAGAGCTGATGAGGCCTGGAAATCAACATATACAATATGGGAATGAGGGCTTTTCTTTGAAATTTGAATTCAGGTACTCCATGCTCCTATAAAGACTTCAGAAAAAGATTTAAATCTATACCCCAGAGTGGGAAGTTAATTGGAAAACCTAACCTCAATGATATATCTTTGACAAAGTTAAAGAAAGGGAAAGCTTTCAGGGAGGGGAAGAGTGATGACAATGCATATGCTGTCTTCTAGGGGTCTTTTTGGTGGGAATGAGGAACTGAAATTTATAACTTGGCTTTAAAAAACCAACGTAAACCTAAAATTATTCTGGCCTAGAAGCAGATATGCATATTACTCTGCAGAAGGGGAGTTTCTGGAGAACCATTACTTCCAAGATGCTAGAAGTAGGTATATTGAGGCAGAAAAATGTGCGAGCAGTGGGGAAAGTTGGCTTTGGGGGGGTTATACTATTGGAAGAAATAGCTCACCATTTTTAGGCCAGATGAAGAAATTGCAGGAATCCATTTAAGGTGTCTGATACCTGTCTGGTATTTAGAGTGATTGCTCTCTTGCGGACAGATTTTCATTGCATTCACTCTTACATAATTATTCATCAGGACCATGTAGGGGAAACTTACGCACAGGACATTTGTGAGGCATAAAAAACATTTATAGGAAGAATGGCCAGGTATCATTATACTGTTCTAATTGTATGGTTTCATTTTTTTATTGCATGAAGTGGCAAGTAGGTGTAGAATAGATTTGCCATTTTCAGAATTGACTCATTAAATTGTGCATTTACCGTTGCAGGAAGTGTTCTTCACATTGTTTCAGTGCCAGGCTTGCGGAATTTGCAATCTCAGTGGCCAGTTGCCTTGTTGCCCTTCTATCGTGCTGGGGCTGGGACTGTTGAAGATACTGGCTTCCCAAAGCATTTAAAGCATCAAGCAGATGTGCCAGTGTCTACAATAGTAACACAGCAAAGTAAGTACCTCTTTCGCCAGATAGCATACGGGAATCAGTTGTTTCAGCAGAATACTATTTATTCAGTTTGGAATACAGTTGAAGTATTAATATTGAGTCCTGACACTTCTAGTCAGAAACAAAGAAAGAAATTTAGTTCATGACTGATAACATCTGACATCTTTGGGGAGTGTTGCATGGGTCTACAGACTTTTTGTTATCTATTTGAGTACCTATAATACCTACCATACACCTTGGATCTCATTTTCTGGTTCTGGAGACAAAGGAAAGGAAAATTCGTCTATATAAAACTGCCAGTAGCTACATAATCTGCATGTTGTTGAAGTGTAACAGTTGATGTAAATTCCGATAAGGAGCTCTGTCAGAAGATGGCACCATGCCTTTCTGTTAGGTATATAATACATCTGTTCATACTAGACTATATTTTTGTACAGTATAATTGATCATCAGTTGTTTGAGTCTGCAGTATAATGTAATTGAGTACTATGGAACTGTCTAGTTGATCAATCTAAATGGACACTGTTGACAAGCAAAACATTCCATTAATCTGAAAAATATATTGATTTAAAAAATAAACACAGCCCTTGTAAATAAAGTTGGGAGGCATGTACATCATACTGTTGTGAACTCTGCCTCACAGCTCCATTCGTAAGAGCTGGAAAATACTGAGAGTTGACAGATGTGCTTTCTGAAACAGGCAGACAATGGGATCCTTGTTACTTTTAAATAGCAAACCCTTCATCAGAGCAGAACAGGTTCATGGCATATGAAGCATATATGTTTTTGTAGTGGTGTGACTTATGTAGTCTGAGCCTTGCTGTAATTTTGGTGAGATGCCCAGCTGAGCAGCTGAAATTTTAACTATTAGTACGCCTTTTGGAAAAATAATATATATTTTAAAATCTTTAATGCTTGCTCCTAAAAGTTTTTGAACTATTCAAAATGTCAGTTTATTTCAAAAAGACTTAAGTTTTGTCTTCAAAAATTGATCGAAGGGGATTACAGTGAATGATGCATGCAGGTATTTAGTATAGTTGGATATATTTTGACCACACCTAATTAATATATTATCTATGAGAGACTGGTCTTCTGTTGCTAATCAGACTTCCAATAGGCAAGAAAATATAACTCTGCCTTGTAATATAAGATAAATAATATTTCTTTTTTCAGTCCATTTAAAATTGAAATATAGTTTTTCCTTCAGATTATGCCGAAGAGTATTATTTCTTTTGTTTTATTAAAGTCACCAGTTACTCCCTCTGTATTATTAGAGATCTGTTATGTTCTTTGTGAAATTTGTCAAGCCTTCTGGGATCTTTGAATGAAAGATGGTATATACATGTCAATCTTTTTCTCTTTGCTGATATGTGTGGCGTTTTTAGAGAGCAGTAGATCCCTATATCAGAATATCATTTATATTCATCAAATGAAATTTTATATCGGTTATGAAATAAATACCTTCTTTTTGTCTGTCTGTTTTCTGGAAAAAATGCAGTTACCAATTTGGCAGTGGATGATCCAGAAACTGAATCAAAATCTGTATCTACCCTAGAATGTCCAACCCAGGTATAATACTAGATATGGTGGTGTGGGGGGGAAGGTAGGGGGGTGTGTGTGTGTGTGTGTGTGTACACCAAGTAGAACAGTATGTTAACAAAGCATGCAGCATATACCTCCTGCTGTAATTCACATATTGTGTAAGGTAGCAGAAAAGTTGGCATGACATGGGAAAGCTAATTTTGTTGTTTGCTTTAAAATGTCCTATCCCAGCATCTACATTTTCATTATCCTTGTACAATTCTTTACTGCATTTGTTTGTTACCTAATCTTACCACACTTTCATTATTGGAATTCACACTTAAGGTAAAGTTTCTCATGTGTGACTTATATTTATGTGTTCTTTTGTGTACATAAACTATATCTAGTCAATGTGTATTAATAACAGAATTTCATTATAAAAGACTATGTTTGAGGAAAGGAGCAGGCACCTAAAAGAGCGCCTGGACAGAATATTTTCTGGAAATGAGCGACGTTGCTCCAGAGTCCCATTGTATGGCAGAGACTTGTTGGGAATTTGTTCTTTGATTGGTGAAAAAAAGATTCCTCAGCAGAGTTCTACTAGGGACAACAAATGGATGTGGGCTGGTTTTGTGAACTGTTGCCTTTCGTCAAGTGCCTCAGGAGGCCAAAATGATCCATTGCAAGCCCTGATCCTGACATCCGATCAGCGACAGGAATCCCTAAAGGATTATATTAATAGGTAATTGTAGTTTAATATAAAACTGACACATTTATATTTTATCTGGTAGTAAAATCTGGGATTTTCTGAAGGCATTCCTCTCAGCTGTCCTATTAATAGACTTATTTACATTTGTCTTACACAAACTTTACCACAAAGCTTTCCCTTCTGTAAAATATATATATATTACAACTGCAGAATCATGAAAACTATTCTTTTTGCTAAAGAAAGTAAATCTGTTACATCAAGTTTCCTGCACTATTTCTTGTTTCCCTCATGGTTAATTGTTCTCCTGTGCTGTGTCTACATTTTGTATCTTGGCAGGTAACAAGGTACTATAGTTGTAAATTGCATGGTAATCCCAGGTTATCTACAAATATTAAACATTTTACATCCACACAAAAAAAAACCCATACAGACATTTCTGACTCTTTTTAAAAGAAGTTGAATCTATGGTCCATACTGAACAACAAATATTGATGAGTAAAAGATAAACTAAAGAGGAAATAAAAGGGGCAGAGGAATAGTGTGTATCTGGTTAGTTAGGATTTCTCTTACCCCACATTCATCTGTAGAGGTAGGTACACCAAGGAGTCCTTGGTTCTCCATGGCATGACATAAAGCTTTTTCCATCCATTCACGTTCAAGTGCCTTTTTCCACTCTCCAACCCATAAATCTTATTCTCTCACTTTCTTAGTGTAGAAGGTAAAATCACTGATTCAACCTACACGTAACAGGATGGGTTGCAGAATGATCAATTACTACTGTATATAAGACACCCTGGGAACAAGAATATAAAAAATTATGTCATAGTCAGAAAAGCACACATGAGGTTTAATAGTTATTAAATGTGAGGCTGATGATTGGATGAGGTATTATGCTGGCAGACACTTAATATTTTGAATATGTAGCTCAGTGTTCCATATAGACTGCGGATTTTTTAGCAGCTCAGGCTATTAAAGTTTTGCTTCATTTTACAGCACTCTCTGTGTGCTGCCGGCAGCAGTTGCTGCTCCCGCATATTTGCATGTCGGAAATCCTCCCCCTTCATATAGGCATGGAATGAAAATTTTCAAGCAGAATCTTAAAGAGCAGGCAGCTCCCTATTTACATCACATACAACAGATTACAACTCCACGTTTACTACAGTTCCCTGATCGCCGTCTGGTGCAGTTTGATTCAGGTAAAGGAGAATGGGTGGCTATATTATACAGACCTCCTTTCTCTGACACTTGAGTGCTGCATGAAAACCTTTATATTATTCTCTTTCAAAAACAGGCAAATTGGAAGCTCTTGCTGTCTTGCTTCAGAAGTTGAAATCTAAAGGACACCGTGCGCTGATTCTAACACAGATGATTCTAATGTTAGATATATTGGAGCTGTTCTTAAATGTCCGTTTTCTCACCTACATAAGAATTGATGAAAATGTCAACTGCGAGCAATATCTGGTGAGACGGGCCTCTCAAAATCTGTTTATTACTAATTCATATAACTGGAGGAAGAAAGCCCAAGTGGAGATTTATATGACAGCACTCTGTTTTTAAAAATTAAGTCTTCCTATTTGGCAGTGCCATAGGCCTACTATGTATTTGGCTAGAACAACTAAGTGGTAGTAGCACAGAAAACACATTTTGTAAAAACAGATCAATTAAATTGCTCGGTCTCAAGGAAGAGAGGAAGTTGCCAAGACCGCATATCCTGAGTTGTCCTGCTTCATGATTATTTCTTGTAGAGAGCCTTAAATCATTTTATCCAGAGATGAACAGTAGCTCTTATGTTTTAATAATATTCGTGACTTAATGCTTGTGATTATACTGTCTGTAAAGGCACGGTGAGAGATTTTAAGTTTTGTTGTCTTTTCCTCAGCCTTACTCCAGGGGCTTTTTTGCCTGTATAGTGCCCTGGCATTGCCTGAGGATAAATTAAAAATATGCTCATATCCCTCCCCAGTAGGACTCTGCATTTCCTTTGGGGTCTACAATTTGAGCAAACATTAACCTCCATAACATAATTAGTTCTTCTTTCTCATTTTTCATCTCATATATATCACTGTGCTTTAAGCCAGATACAGTGTAAAACATCAAGAAAAATATTTTGCCTTAAAGCAGCATAGCAATGTGCACAGTACTGGGGGGATTCAATTTAGCAAGTAAAAAGAGAAATCAAGAAGAAAGTATGCATAATGCAACAACAAAAGAAGATATTTGTGATGTGCTCTATGGAATGACTGCATAGACCTGTAGTATTTAAATTGGTCAACTAAAGCCTGATTCTCAAACATTTCAGAATAGTATGTAAATTAAATTTAGGATTATTTATTTGTGTCAGTTTATAAAACATTCACAGTCTTTTTGTTAACACTTCTACCTAGATCACAGAAATAAATAATAAAGTTAGCGGTTTAAGATCTTCTTGTTCTTAAGATGCAGTAAAACGTAGTTCAAAGATTTCATGTACAACAATTTGAAGTTGTAACACTAACTTTTTTCCATTCAGGAGCTGATAAAAAGATTCAACCGAGATAAGCGAATCTTCTGTGCCATTCTTTCCTCCCACAGTCCTTCCATGGGTGGCAGTCACATAGAGGCAAACACTGTTGTGTTCTGTGACACTGATTTAGATCCACTGATGCATGCAAAATCTCAGGAATGGTGTGATACAATTGGGAGAAACAAAGACATCCACATATACAGGTGACACTAGTATTTAGAAGCCAGTGTAGCTGCTGTAAAACTGAAAAGGGGAAAAATACTTAGACTGGCCGAAGTGCTCCTAGCAGTGGCTTTGGGGGGGGGAGGGGTTCAAAAGTGCTCAATGTTGGCTGAATTCTGCTTCTACTAAACTGAGTTCCACTATAAAACATTTGCATTCTGATGTTGGGATATTCTCCATCTGAAAACTTTTTCCCCCCCCTTAAGACTAACGGGAAGATTAAAACCTTGTTCTTTTCCATCATTATATCGCTGTCTTCCTCTTCCATTTTTCTGTTCTCATATTCTAAATCATCTATATTTCTCAGTATTCTGTTCTGACTGTTATAGTTAATATGCCTGACAATCTCTTGATGGTGATGGACAATAAATGTCCTTGCTGACTGAAGTCTATTGGTAGCTTTTGAAACCATTGACCAGCAGGTGTTGGTGATCATGAGACTCTAGTCTCACAGATTCATAAACTTACCACCAGAAGGGATCATCAGGATAATCTAGTCTTGACCTCCTGCACATTACAGAACCTCACCCGCCCACTCCTGTAATAGGCCCGTGACCTCTGGCTGAGTTTGTGAAGTTCTCAAAACTTGATTTAAAGACTTCAAGTTACAGAAGCTGTTCCAAAACTTTGCTCCTTTGATGGTTAGAAACCATCTAATTTCAAGCCTAAACTTGTGGATAGCCAGTTTATATGCATTTGTTCTTGTGCCAACATTGGCCTTTATCTTAAGTAACTCCCTCTTTCTTTCTTGTGTTGATCCCTCTGATGTATTTATAGAGAGCAATCATCTCCCGACACTACTAGTGATGGAGGGCTTCTCTTAGGTGACTCTGCTAATTCCTGAACAGAGGGCTAAGCATATGGACACTTGCTTAGCTTCTATGAAGTGCCACGTATAGTAGTTGTAGTCTGACAGTTGCCATTCTAAATGTTTGAAGCTATTGAGGGAGATCAACAGGAGGTATAAATTGTGGACTTTTTCATACTGGGGATATGCATTGCAAGTATTTTTATGCTTTGAAGTTTTTTTTACATAAAGTTGGTTTTTTTATTCCAAACTTTGTCCTGTATTTTGAAAATAACTGTGTTTTGAAAGTGATATTTGAACTTGTAAAAGAACTTTGAAGTTTTGCTTGAAAAAATCAAGGTTTCTAATGAAAATGCGTCACAGGCCCTGAACTAAATTTGTGCTATTAGACACTGCTATAATATAAAGAAAGTTAGTTGTTAAATGCTTAATTTCAGAAGAACATGTTTTTAATGTTGCTGTATTTACTGGGTGTTTTGTTCCACAGGCTTGTAAGTGGTAATTCAGTAGAAGAGATGCTGTTGAAAAATGGCACTAAATCTTTGATTAAAGTAGCTGCCACTCAGGGAAATAACTATCCTATGACATTTTTAACACAGGTACTTCAAAATGTTTAAGCATGTGAATAGTACTATTGAAGATGCATGAAAATTAAAGTTAAGTGCATATTTGAGAGCCTTACTGGATTGGCATCAGAGTGCTCAACACCTTGCAGCATTGCTGTCTTAAAGAGCAGCCTTTTGCCTGGGGCTAGTAATATCTTTCATAAGCACGTAACATTAAACTATTATTGTAACAGTACATTTTGTGCCCGCATAGGAAATTTTCATGATGATTTTACAAGGCTAGTTTAAAAGCTACATCGATTGGTCTGTAGCACTTAGTAACTATGAAATGAATGTAGAAACATTCCTTTACATTTAAAGTAAAATTTCATCCAGGAGAATTTTTCAGATTTGTGTGGGGTGATTTTTTTAAAATTAATTTCCTGGTAGTACACTGTTAGGCTAAATGAAAATAAGTTGTTTCAGCAATGACTCCTATTTCCCACTGTGGACAGGATGGGCTATAGAAAGAAATAGGATAACTCTTTTATGTCCTCTGCACTCCATAAGACAAAGTCTGTCATATGAGACCATTGTCAAGACAGGTCAAGTTGAGAATGACCTTAAGATCATCTTGTATTATGTGTTAAGAATTTTCATAGGTAATAGGTAATGCAATTATAATTCTCCCTGTTTACTGAAAGAACCAAGGATGTGGATTTAAGATAAAATCAGCCATTTCAAATTTTCTAATTATAATTGGGAATCCAAAACACCTTTTTGACTTTCAGCAAACTGCTCAGGAGTTATTTGAAGTCCATTCTTCATTAGAGGACCTTGATTTCAGAATCAGAGCTGGGGAGTTTGTGGTCCTTTCTGAGAAACCTTCTCTGGCAGAAACAATCTCGTCCAAAGTTGCACGACTTTTTGCAGAGGTAAGAGAGAGGAACAGAAATACTAATAGCCTGACTTCATTTCCACTGAAATGTTTTTGTTATCAGACAGGTTACTTGTACCCCAATATTTTAACTTTTGCATGGTATCAAGAATGAAAAAAGTTTAATTTAGACATAATCACTCAGGGATCAGTATGATGTCTTGGCATCATTCACGTGCATACAGATTCTGCCCAGATTTGCTGAAAAACATGCTTAGATTCTTCTTTGGGATGCACTGTGGCAGAGTTTTGGGGTGAAGCAAAAGTTTTTTATTGTTTTGGCATCAAAACCATGTAAATTCAGTGGGTTTGGCGGGGCTGTAACATGAAATCATTTGAAAGTCAGTGATTTGGGCTGAAGTTTTTTGCCTGAAACTCAAAACAAAACTTGGGATATAAATTTCACATGAATCACACCTAGAAAAGATTGTGGTCAACAAAATCATCATTTAAATACTATAATGATATATGCCTGAGTGTTACACACAGATCTATTGGTAATCCTTATAAGATTAAATTTAAAGAATGAACTAAATGATTACAGCAAGCGCTCCAGAGAATAAAGCTTTGGAACTGTTCATTCTGTAGCATGCCATAGATTTGTATTACTAAAATCTGGTCCCAATTCTTTGATGGTTAAAGTTTACTTCAGCTGAGACATTTTTTTCTTTGATGGATGAGGGGGCACATCATGTGTTCTCATTTTGTTTAATTTTAGCACATCTGCTGAAAAATTGTGTGGTGACTTTTGAAATCTGAGGTAATAAAAGAAAATAAAGAGAGGTCAATGATGAGAAAACTACCATTATTGTTTGTTTGTGCACATCATCAGTTCTTTATTTCCACAGTTGTGCTATTGCCCTATTCCTAGCTTTGTTCATTGAATCAAATGAAAAATGGCTTTATATTCAGCTAAGATTCTCATAAGTGTGTTTACTTTTCTAAAATTGAGAGTAGAGTCCAATTCCAATGTAACTTTTTACTACAATCACACTATTTTTTTCTTACAATGTTTTTAATATTTTCTAAAGACTCTTAGCGTTGAACAGAGAAAAGAGGATCTTGGAAAATATGCACAAGAGGCAAGAATTGAGTCAAGAACTGAAGTAACTTCAGAGTTACGCTGTCCAAGAAGTATTAAGGCTCCGTCACAGTTAAAGGAATTGGATGACATTATGGATCTGGTAGAATTATGCGTCTTATTTTTATATCTAGCCTTTGGAAACATTTGAAAATAACTTCCTGTGTGGTAATGAAACAGAATTTTATTGAAATACCCCAACATCACCTCACTGGCATCAAACAGCAATTAATTGCAAAGCCTTTGATTGGCATAACTAGCTCAGACTATTACTTGGGTCATCAACACAAACTTTTCAGTCAGCAAGTTTTCGCTTGAGAGAGTCAGTGCTCTGGGGTACAAGTAAATGGTTTTACATAACCAGAAAGCAACCCCAGCTTAGGTTACAGCCCAGCACCTTCCCAGATATATGTGCAACCCTCTATCTTCTTCCTAATGATCAAGTTAGCTATTTTTAGAGTTTCCTCTATTTCCTTAGTCTGATTAGACCTTCGTATCCCATCCCTGCCTCCTTCTTGCTCTATGGACACCCTGTGCAGAGACTAAACAGAGAGTTAATATCCTGCTTACTGGAAAGCAATTAAGGCTTCTTTACAGTGTTCAGGTGGTATTGTCTTCCTTTTTCAGATGGCAAAATGGAGACCAATACCTTCTGGCCTATCCCCGGCCATACTGTGAGTCAGTAACAGAGCTAGGATTAGAACTTGGGAATTTTTGGCCCTCAGGCTTGTGTTCTGACCATCAGACCATGCTATTTTTGTGTGTGTCAGAAATAAAGAATGCTCTTTTTCCTAAATAATTAGTAAACTAGGTTTGTATTTTAATTATAAACCTAAATAACTAGCAGTATTTGAAAATGTGTTTTCCTAAACAGCTGACTCCAATTGAAAAGTATGCTTTGAATTACTTGGAATTATTTCACGACTACAATGATCAGGGAAAGCAGAAAGTCAATGAGGTAAGGAAATACATTTTGCTACTGGCAATATACCATTTTAAAAAAATGGTAACCAGTATCGCTGAGGCTTTTGTGACAGCCCTTTGTGCAGCTGCGGCGCAATACAGACGATGACGCACGTTGTCAATGAATGCCTGCTGACTAGGTTCAGCAATGGCCTAGAAGAACTGCAGCACACCACTAAAGATGCCATTGGCTAGACAACTGTGCACACACTAAATAAATACATTAGAAAAATACTACTGAAGCTTTGTTCAAAATGGTTGTGCTCAACATTACATTTAAAAAACAAACTAAATAGGACAAAAAAGACTTAGTGAGCATTTATCCTCGCTAAAATAAGTTTTGTGTATATGGATGGAGTGGTAGGTTTGTTTCTGTGTCCTGGCATTTCCTGTCTTCCTGCATGAGAATTCAGGTTGCTCTTAGTGTGGTACAAAGAGTTTACTATGTTGTCATGTCAATAAATGCATCCATTCCTTGGTTATCATATCCACATATGTGACCATCCACTTCTAAATATTATTTAATTTTTTGTGAAAAGCTAGGCAGTTACTTTCTGAGATTTGCAATGCTGTAAGGCTTAATTTAATTTTACTGAATTTCCCTGTTGAAAGGAGTTGAAAACTGCAAACAGAGAGTGGGAAGTCAGTCATATCAAGAAGCTAAAGGAAAAGGAAGATAAAATGCAGTGGGAAGAGGAGGAAGAGCTCCTAACCTACACTAGGCAAGATGCATATAACATGGTAATTTCAAAGTAACCTTAGTCCTTGCCTTTCATGAAATTGTTTTGTGATGATCAGTGGTGCATTTAAGGGTGAGTTGGTGGTACCTATCACACTTTTTGTACCCTTTAACTCTCATTTGTAGTCTTGTCCACAGAAGTGACCCTAATCTTTTCTAATTTTGTAGGATTGATGGTTTCTGTTTGGGGAAAAAAACAGCAAGTCCATAGGCTGATTTGTCTTGACATCTGGCATTGTTGGCAAAGCAAACAAAAAATGGGAGGTCAAGAGAGATTAGGGATGAGGCTTGAGAGAAGGCAGAGGAGAAGCAGGTGGAAATGAAAGCACTGATGCAGCTGGGAGTGATAGTGTGCTGCACTTGAAGCTGATCTGCTTCATTAATGCACTTACATTTAATTTTGGAGTAAATGTAATTTATTTACTATAGTTACTGTAAATATACCTAATTATTGTTAGCTGCTTGTTTGTATATGTTGAGATCTCTTCACTGGTATCATTGCTATCATTAAGTTGTATCTTTCTTGTACAGGAATATGTCTATGAAGACCCAGATGGGCAAATAGAAAGAATGCCAGTAAGTCAGTAACTTTTTTTTTGAAGAGGAAATAAACCTATCTGCAGTTAGTTAACTAATCATGATGACATATAATCTGTTTTTTTTTTTTTCCAGATTTGGACTCCCCTTACTCTGCTTCCAGATCACAATAACGTCTACATTGATTCTGTCACGCGTCTGATGTATGATTCCACACCAATTTCAGAGTCTAAGCTGCCCCCTTTGTATGCCAGGAAGGAGAGTAAGCAATTCAGAATGGATCCATCTGGTAGCCTTTCCTTATTTATTTCTTTGTAAATAAAATGGAAAATTTCACAAACTCAAGTGGCCAAATTTTAAAACACATTTATATGTTCACACCTAAAGATTAGGGTGTTTTGTATACCATTTCTCTAAGCAAATTAGATTTTTTTTATTGATGTGAAGGATTTTGAGTGCTGTCTTAGAGACAGGGTGGAGTGCCTTTTGAAAATTGAGTGCCAAAAGTCTTAACCTTTATTCTCTGAACTAGAAATAGAAATGAATGAATGAAATTAACAGGGACTGAGCAGTGAAACCTGTGTTTATTCTCCTCTTGCCTCCACCCCCAATTAGGCTTATTTCCTATCTTGAGAATCACATTCAGTACATTATCTAAGCTACAGTAAAAACAAAAATGAAAAACTATAGTAGCTGTGGTTTAGTAATATTTAAAGGAAGTCAAAGCTATTATGATGGAAGAGTTAAGTTAGAAATCACTGGTCTTATTACATTTATTCAGAGCTGACAATAAAATGAAGGTAGACACCTTTTTACATGCAAGACACAGTATTGTGAACAGTTCTCTAGTAGAGTCAGATGACTGATATAGTCATTTTTTTGTTATGGATTTTTTGCTTTAACCAAGTTCCATCCATCCTTTCACTGAAAAGATCCTCTCTTTCCACTGATAGCTGCAGGTAGGAGGAATAAACATCGGCATGGAGAAGTGGCTATTCCTCAGTCACTTTTTCACCGAGCGACTCCAAGAATGTTGAAAATGCATCGAAAGGGTAGCCAACAGAAGACCATCCTGCTGAAACAGCAAACATATTTTGCAAAACCTTTGCCTGCTGTTGTCAAACCAGCTGCTGAGGCTGGACGGGCAGCAGCTGGACAAGACAATCCTGAGTGGCTGATCAGTGAAGACTGGGCACTGCTACAAGTAATAAAGTCCTTTTGTTTCATTATTGGGCTTTTTGAGTTTTTTTAATTTTTGCTTTTAACTATAGTTTGTTTATTGGCTCCAGAAATAACTTTTCTCTGACTTTCTCTCTACAAAGTTATTTTCAGTGTCTGTGAAATCTAATTAATTTGGTGACACACCCACACACACAACATTTACTTTACACTTTCTAGTATTAGTAGTGACATCCTGAGTCTTATACCTTCTTCTTTTCCAGGCAGTGAAGCAGTTACTGGAGCGTCCTTCAAATCTTGCCATTATGTCACCAGTGCACACACCCAATTGGGATCTTGTTAGTGACCTTGTTAACTCATACAACCAAGTTTATCGCTCACCAAAACACTGCCAAAATCGATATGAAAATGTTATTATTCCAAGAGAGGAAAGAAAGGTGAGTTTAAATTGAATTGTGCATTTCTTTAACACACTAGGGGCACCAATTTATTCAGTTTGCATTGTAGACTGTACAGCATTTTTCTTGATTTACTGAAAAGTTGCCCTACTGTTCAGCAAGCATATACTGTAAAACTCTGTATACCGTGGTCTATTGGCAAGCATTATACACATTTCTCACAACAGACAATCAATATTGAGTGTGTTTAATATATCACATTAAATAAATTTACAAAGTGTATTCCGCTAGTACTGGACAAAATTTTACATGCCTACTTTGACTGACTAGTTTGAATAAAATACAGTTGTGTAACAGAGAGTACAGAATATATAGATTAACAAAATAAATGATTGTGATTACACCTGATATTAAGGAAGAAATTAAAACATCTGAATTAACGTTCATACTATGGTGTAGATTATAACTTTCCCTTATTGACTGGGTACTTAAATTTGATCCAAGCAATGGTGGTTCAATCTTCACCAAAGCCTGATTCTCTGTCACTGATTAAGGATTGAAACAGACATCCTGGAATAAAATGAGAATAATTTATAGAGAAGAGCAGACTGATTTTAGTGTTTCAGTTAAACAAGTTACAGCACAGTAGTAAATTCTGTTTGAATATGTCTTAATTAGCTCTAAACGAATAATTTATTTTACATTTAGTAGTCAAACCAAAAAATCAGAAAAAAGATTTAGTTTCTAGCCAAAACTAAATTTTCACCTAAATGAAAAAACAAAAAAAAATTTTTTTTGTTTGAGCCAAATGAAATGTTTTAAATGTCAACTCAAATCAGTATTGTCGAAATGAGATGTTGATGTATCCAAATTTTATTTATTTATTTATTTATTAGCTGAAACTATTTGCTGAATTTGACCTGAATTCACAAATAGTTTGAGCTCCCTGTCCCCCAAATGCATTTTTTGGCAAATGTTTACTATTTGCCAAAAATATTTCACTCACCTCTTGCTTTTATACAGAGTAGAGGCAAAAGTGTTAGTGTTAAATAATTTAATTCTTTGGGTCAACTCTAATTGGTGCCTCCTGGATTAGTTGTGGTATCTTTTTGGAAGTGATTTTTTGGACTCAAATTATTATCGGACTTTATCACATACCAACACTGAATCATAAGTGAGGCTCCCTGAAATGTTGTCTGTGCAATTTAGAAGCATTACTGTTAATTGGCTATAACTATAGTGTGCAAAAATAAAACTAAAATACTGTAACAATATCTTCTCTTTTATGACTGATTTTTGAAGGTCATCTAAAGGAGAAAGCAAAAACTAGTTATGAGTGTGGTTTTCAGAGAGAGTTTACACCTGACGATATCAAATAAGACACATGTCAAACTTAATTTTGCACTATATAGTAAACAAGTTAAAATTAAGTTTCTAACTTTCTTTTGTCAATATAAAGGATTTACCTCTTTGCAATCAGGTCAGGGAGATAATCCAGTGATTATTATATGATTATTATAACCTTAACAGTTAAGAAAAGTTGAGTTACGAGAGAGACAGACAGACAATGCACACACCTATTATTATAAAAACATTTCTTGAGTCCTTAGAGTGAGAGATGAACCACAGATATGAGCTTATTATTTATGCAAATATGTTTCTGTCCCCAGAAAAAGAGAGAAACACGGTCTGATCATTGGAAAAAAAACTCATCTGTGTTATTCCTTGCTCTGACACTGATTTGATGAATAACCTTACACAAGTCACTTCATGTCTTTGACTCAGTTTTTTATCTATAAAGTTAGGAAATTACATGGTGTTTTCAGGTTTAACTGACATTTCCAAAATTCCCTGATGGTGAAAAACACTATAGAAGTGACTATTTAATAACTGATTAGTTTGTAAACTTTAAACAAAAATGACCAGGCAGTTATTTCTTTTTAGTATCTTCAAGTGGCAAAAAATTGAATTAGAATGTGTCAGTCCATTTTAATGTAAACATATATTTTTTGAGATATTACAGTGGTGACTTACGGCATTTATCATCTGATGCTATTTTTATTTCAGAACATCAGTAGTCACCCTGTTTGTACCAGGCAAATCTATGCTGAAGATCAGAATGCTGCACACACCCAACTTTACATGAGTCGCTTTGATTTAATGAAAAAGATAGCAAGAAAAAGAAGTCCCTCAGTTAAATCTCTGTATGTTTACTTAAAGCCCATATCATTTACATGTTTTAAATCTGATAAAAATGATGTTGAGAGTGTGTGTGTGTGTGTATGTGTGTCAGAGAGAGATGCAAACACACAGACAATTCCATTATACTTGTCAAAGGTGTTCTGATTCCACAGATATTCTTGTGAATTTCAGTTTTGGCATGATCACCTTCCTGAAGAATCCAAATCATGCTTCAGTACTTGCAGTACTCACATTACTTGTTGTAATGTCTCAATTGCACCGCCAGCTAGCTGTATGAATAGTGAGATGGGCATGTCCCACTGATCAGTTATCTTCCTTATGCCCCTCTTAATCCCAGCAATACGGCTACCATCCTTTTGAGTAATGAGAACTTCATAAAACTCTGCAACTATGGTCCAACCTTAAGAGTGACTCTTTAAAAATGGCATAGTGAAATTCATTGATTTGTCCATTTTTTAGAACCAACAACCTGCTAACTTACAATAAGCTTTTAGAGCCAAACTGGGTTCTTTACATGTCATGCATCATATCCAGTAAGAAGGTCTGCAGATTAAATTGTGCCCTC
Organism: Gopherus flavomarginatus; assembly: GCF_025201925.1. Classification (NCBI taxonomy): domain Eukaryota; kingdom Metazoa; phylum Chordata; order Testudines; family Testudinidae; genus Gopherus; species Gopherus flavomarginatus. The sequence continues at coordinate 20,108,779 of NC_066631.1, read as the reverse complement.
TACTACACCTGTGCCATCCCATTGTGGTATAATGGGGGTTGCTGTAACCTTACTGAGGCCAAAATCTGAACTATGGGGTACAACAGGTATAACTGAGGACAATGTAGAACAACAGTAAAAGGGGGAGTTGGAAGTTTTGTTAGATGGGTCAGGACCACTGGGTCTTTTGGCACATGCAGAGGTATGAGAGGCAATTTTAAGACTGTGGGATAAGCACTATAGTTTTGTTCAGCTAAAATGATCAGCAGTGAAATAGCTGACAGTTTAAACATCAACACAGTTATCTTCATATTTAAATGTTATTGATATAAACTGAGCACTTCACACATCTAGCTACTCTGAAAAGGATAACTAGCCATCAGAACTAGCCAGGCAGGGACTGGAGTGCATGTTGCATCTGTTGAAAGGGTGGCAGAACTGCTGTGGGTGTGCAGTGTGTTTTGGGTCAGACAGAACTCCTTCCAAGGATTTCCAGTACAACAGGGTGCCTCTGCACACACTATAGCATGACTGTTACTTGAGAGCCACAATCCTACAACTTCTGCTCATCAAGAGAGGAGGAGGTCTCAATTGCTGTAAAACAAGATTATTGGAGAAACCTCATTGTTCCATCCAGGCTGTATTTTGGCAACCTGGATCAATTATATTTAGGACATCCAGAAACAATGACTGCTTTTCACTTTTATGTTTGATAGGAAGGGAGAGTGGGAAGATGATGGGCAAGATATAGATCAGGATTAGAGTGTAAATCTGAACTCCAGTCCTTATCTAGTTTGCTGTCGTCGCTTTTGAACCTTGTAGACATCAAACAAAGGCCTAATCTTCACACACATGCACCAGTTTAACTAAAGGTGTGATTTTAAAAAAATCAGTTTAATTAAATCAATGTAACTTTGTGTATGGACACTCTTAAGGCATGTCTAGACAAACAGTGTGTGTCAAGCTGGTGTGTAAATCTATATTGCTCCAGCCTGCTGTGCACTGACCGCTTGGTCGCTGCACTCTAGATGATTCCTAGTACATTTCACCTATTGCTGTTTCAAACCACGTTATATAAAGGGCACCAGGGAACATCTAGCATCCATCAATAGGATAAGCAGCAGGGTCACACCAAGAGCTAGGCCTGGTCTCCACTAAAGAGTTAGGTTGACCCAGCTGCGTTGCTCAGAGTTGTGAAAAATCCACACCCCTGAGCTGTGTAGTTAAACTGACCTAGACCCTGCTGTAGCCAGCGCTAGCTTGACAGAAGAATTTTTCCATCAATTTAGCTACAGCCTCTCTGGGAGAGTGGGGTGGATTACTTTTGCTGATGGGAGAATCCTTCCCGTTAGGATCAGTAATGTATACGCTGAAGCACAACAGTGCACTTCAGTGCAACTGCTATGCCGCTCTAGGGTTTCAAGTGTAGACAAGCCTTTAGTGTGCAACAGGCTAGCATGCTGTAGTTTTACACCCCAGCTTGCAGCACACTAACTGTTCATCTAGACAAGCTCCTATGTAGATTTAAACCTCTTTTATATATGTTCAGGGCAAGGTAAACCGATGTAACCAGTTTTAAACCAATAGAGCAGTGGTGCCCAAACTTTTCAGGGTAATCCCCCCCTTACCCATGTCTGTGTCCCCCCAAAACCAGGAGGAGGGGAACATGGATGGGGTAAAGGGGCCGCAGCTGGGGGTGAGTCTGAGGCCAGGAGTGGGGCCGGGGCCAGATGCAGAGCCGCAGTCGGGGGCCATTGCTGGGATGGGGCCAGAGCTTAGAGTGGAGCAGGGCTGGGTGGTGCTCCCTCTCCACCCGTTGTGGGGGGTGGCCTAGCCCCATCCTCCACATCTCCCCCAAACATTCCTCTGGGCCCCCCTACAGGGGCACACCCCACAGTTTGGGGGCCTCTGCAATAGAGTATGTCTACTTGTGTTTGCACTGCTTTAACTAAACTTGTGCAAGTGTGCAGATAACCCCAAAGTCTAGGGCCCAAAAATTATAGAATTAAGTAATAAAGGGAGAGAGGATGTAATTCTCAGTTCTCAAATCTTTTCTTATTCACAAGCTATTAGTTATGATGCAAGATTTTCTGTTCTTGGACGTTTTTATAGAACCTTTCAAAAATCAACTATTTAAACTATATCATATTTACTTCCAGTAGAAATAACGGTGACAAGCCATCCTCCAGGATTCAGGCTGCATTCTGCTGTACAGTGTCTATGTCAAAAGAGCAAAAGGTACATTCGCTCTCTCTAGAAGTTTACTTTATTGTGTAATGTCGTCATATTCGTTACGTATGTATTATCTGTACAAGTAACATTTAAATGGGTTGAGGAAAATTAATATTTTTCATGGACGTTTCAAAATCATTCTATATCAGTGTAGAGTATTTAAACCCCATTTGCCAGTACATCAAAGCTATCAGCATTTCTTCTACCTATGTAAATTCCAGATCCATTTCTTTTTCAGACTTTGTGGCTTTTAAAATGTCCGCAAAATGATACCAGATCAGAAGCAGAAAGGCACCTTGTTGTATTGCAATATTTTTATGAAGTCATTCATACTCCTCTGACCCAATTTTTGGTACATACAGCTAATGGCCCATTTCAGGATACATCTTTTGCAGGCTTTAGCAGGAAAAAACAGGATTTTTACAGTGAAGAGCTGTAACAAATAAATAACACTATAATGCAAAAGAAAAAAAGGTAGCAACAATTAATATTCCCCCCCACCCCCCGCCTCCTATTGTTTTAGGCTTTGACTGAACAGCAGACAGGCCCACAGCTGTGTGCTTGCCAGCTCTAAATTCAGCAGCTAGCTATACAGGAAGCAGAAGCCCAGCTTCAGCCACAGTCAGTAAAGACTGTGATAGCCAACCTGGCAGGATTAATTAAAAAGCTGAAATTTCGATATTTCCACTAAATATTTATATGTGCAGAAATATGTATTCTTCTAGGTCCTGGTCCTACAACTGGATTAGCAAGCCTTGATCCCCGTGGCCTTAGAGTTCAATTAACTTCAGTGAAGCGCCACATAACTGCAGGAGTCTGTGCTAGCAAATCTGATTGCAGGATTGGGCCCTTTGTGTGGTGTTGCATGAGCAGGTTGGGCGAGAAAGGTGCTTTTGTCTTCACTTAAACTGAGAAAGCTGATGATGCTCTAAACTCAGATCAAATCAGTTAGATGTGCAGATGTGCCTACTGGACCATCCAGTCTAGTCCCTTGTGAGGTTTTAATCTCCACCAATCAGGGATACATCCAACATGATTGGAAAAGAGAGAAAGTCAATGAAACACTAATGTTAATTTAAAAACATGTACTTTATAAAACCCTTTAAATTTAGTTATTAGACACAGACCATGAACAGTACTCTTTAAGTGAAAATCTCAAATCTATGAAACAGTTTGGAAGCAATCCATTCTTACTGTGTGTATAGCAATATCATTTTGAAAAAGCTTTGAAATGCTCAGCTAATTGTTCGCAGCCTATCGGAGTACACAGTCTTGAATCTCTAAAATCCCCACGATTGGAAATGGTGTTCATTCTTTTAGTTAACGTTTGGCAGGGTCAGTCACAGGCCACCTGCACTAGAAAATTAACATTGAAAATTCTAATAAATATTGTCCTTCGCTTCTGAACTCTCAAATATTACAGGCGTACTGTTCAAGGATGTAAATTGGTGTCAAATAATGAATATGGACAAGATTCCTGTGTCTTTATCCTAGGCTATATTTTATTATATGGAAAATGTCATTCAGCACAAAGAACAGATCAAATGTACTTATTTATTAATTCATTCATACTTGTTCACTGTGTCTATCTCAGGCTCTTGTCAAACATCATGCGTTGTATTGTATATTTTAAAAAACACCTTATATTCTAGAATGAATTGACCGTGATACTTCGTTACTTTGTATAACACTTTCTAGGCTTCAGGAGGTACAAGTACAGCTGAGGTGGTACTTGGGCAGCAACAAACAGCTGCAGTACCCACTGCTCCAAGAGAATTAGTGACTGTAATATCTACTCACAGTTCTCAAGCAGGAATGTCTGTGGCAGCATCATCAATACTAACCACCGGTCTCACAACATGGCAGACCCAAACGCCATTAATGGCTCAGGTTATGTCAGGTAACCTGTTTTTTTCCACTTTTTATTTCATATTTTGCTGCTAAAAATAAAACCGCTAGAAACTTGCATTGTAAGTGTTAGTCATTTGGAAATTAATAAGTAAAAGAAGATGGGAGGTGAAGAATGTCAGTTTACATTCTGATGAGAGATTGTCTTCTATATTTTTCTTTTTACAGCCAAGCCAACAGGAGTTCAGCTTTCTACTAAAACAGTCACACCTGTCCATTTCCAGCTTCCTGGGCAGCAGGACACAGAAGCAGTTGAAGTGCAAGTCCCAAGGATTCAGTCCCAGGTACACACTTTGGGTACATCTTGACTACAAGCTAGGAGTGCTATTCCTGGGCTTGTACACATACTCATGAGCTCTCACTGAGCTAGTGAATGTAAATAGCAGTGTAGCTGCAGTAGCACTGGTAGCAGCAGTGGAAATACAGCTTAGCTGTGATGAGTGCAACCTACTAGATTTGTGCTAGACATATAGTACACTGCTATATATACACCATCTCTCATTCACCTAGTGCAAGTGTGAGTGCGTGTACACGAGTAGGGGAATCAGGCCCTTAGCTTGTGTAGATGTAGCCTTAATCTCCAGTCCAAATAAAAAGTGTAGGAAAGCTCTCACAAGGAAGGAGTGTTTTAAGAAAAACATTGGGGGTAGCCGTGTTAGTCTGTATCCACAAAAACAACAAGGAGTCTGGTGGCACCTTAAAGACTAACAGATTTATTTGGACATAAGCGTTCGTGGTGCTCATGAAAGCTTATGCCCAAATAAATCTGTTAGTCTTTAAGGTGCCACCAGACTCCTTGTTGTTTTTTAGAAAAACATGTCTCCAGCCCTTTTCTTAGGGTACGTCCAGACTACGCGCCATATCGGCAAGTAGCGATCGATTTTTCGGGGATCGCTATATTGTGTCTCATCTAGACGCGATATATCAATCCCCGAATGCACTCCCGTCGACTCCGGAACTCCACCGGAGCGAGCGGCGGTAGTGGAGTCGACACGGGGAGCCGCGGACATCGATCCCACGCTGCGAGGACCCGAGGTAAATCAATCTAAGATACTTTGACTTCAGCTACGCTATTCACGTAGCTGAAGTTGCATATCTTAGATCGATACCAGCCCCCCCAGTGTAGACCAGCCCTTAGTATTTCTTCACCAACAGAAAAGGAATTGGGGGGAGGGGGAGAATTTTTGTTGTACTGTTTATATGGTTTTAAACCACGACCATTTATGCCAGTTTGGTGCTTCTGGTGACCAGATTTTCAAGACCTCCCCCCCACTGTGAATGGCTTGCCAATTACAGAACCAGTTTCTCCTCTCTTGGTTTTCACACCTCAACTGCTAGAACAGGGCCTCATCCTCCCTGATTGAACTGACCTCGTTATCTCTAGCTTGCTTGCTAGCACACATATATATACCTGCCCCTGGATATTTCCATTACATGCATCTGAGGAAGTGGGTATTCACCCACGAAAGCTCATGCTCCAAAACCTCTGTTAGTCTATAAGGTGCCACAGGATTCTTTGCTGCTCCCCCCACATCGTGATTTTGCCTGAAAGGAGGTTTTGTTCTTCCCTGACTGAGCTTCTGAGAATGCCCATTGATTATTTTAATCTGCCCTCCTTTGCCTGCTTTCATGATGTGTCTACATAATGAACGTGATGCTTCTAAGTTTATCAACATTTCTTCCTACTTAGTCTGAAGGTTCACTGTTGACTGGCATTACACACTTTCTTTCAGTAAGTCCTCTGCTGTTCAGAAAATGTAGATGTACAGTGAAGATGTACAGTGTTTCAGTATAGCTCATTAAGTGTGCTCTAATGGTTGGAACAGGAGACAGATGCCCAGATTCCTTAGGTTCTCTTTGTAACTCAGCCCCTCACTGTGATATCTGGGGCAAGTCACCATAGCAATTTAGAATCTCAGTTTACCCATCCATGGCATGAGGATATTATTACTTATTTACCTTTAAGCAAGTGTACGTGAGTATTAACTGTAAAGAGCTTTGAGAACTTCTGATGGAAGGCACTATAGATGTGCAAAGTATTTTTTATTATTAACAAATTAAATAGGATATAGAACAATAATTGAATGAAATCTTTATCTCAGAACCTGGAAAGCTTTGCACAAATCATATATGCAGCAGAAATAATAATAATAAAAAAAGTTAAATGTTGTTAATACTAAAGAAACAACTAATCATCTTATGGAATAGAAATTGCAATTGACTCTAGCAGCTCACTGCAGTCACAACATTTGGGCCTGGAGCAGCCCTCACTGTTACCATGACTGGCACCACTGTTTCAAACCTCAAGTGTACCATTTTTTTTTTTTTTAAAAAAGGTCCCAAGCACAACAGAGCTAGGTGTAAAATTATTCCAGTGGATTAGATATAACTTGTATATTCAGTTTCTGAACATATAATTGTCATGTTGCAAAGATCTAATGAAAAACCACTAACCTTCTTTGTCTGTACCTGATCCTGATTCCTTACTGCTTAGACTCTTGTTTCTGCTTCCCAGCTTCAAGCACAAGGACAGATCCAGGTCCAAATACCTCAGGCAGCACAAGTTCCTCAGGAAAATCTTCCAGTGGTGTCTGTTTTACCACCAATTGTACCATTTGCAGGAGTTGAAACGCTCCCTTTTACTGAGATCTCTGTCACTGAGATTAGCGTTGCCACTGGGCATCCACAGAAAGCAGCAGGTACAAAGAAATCTCACTCAGAGGCAATCTTATAAATTTATTCCAATTTATTAAATTAATTGGACTTCAGAACCACTTTGACACTTAAATTTTAAAGGTTTTTAAATGAGGTTACTAAATTTATAGCATAGACTAATATTTTTCCTACTTTTTGGGTGCTTTTAGAAGACTTATTGAAAGCACCCTTCTAAACAATATATTTGGTTGCAACATTACTTTGTAACTTGTAGTAATATCCATGATGCACAATAATTGATTCTTTCCATTTATTTTTATATGTCTAGAATGTGTCTAATTTTGAATACTGGAATTTGTAGGCAAGACTAGAAAAATGTCCTGTTTGCCGTTGGAAGTGGACTTTTGTTAAATCCTCTCTGAAACTAAATTTTATATCACAATGTATATGGTTAGATAGAAATATAATTTGAACAGTTAGACATTTTTACGATATTCTTAGAGGAAATGTGTTACATTCTGAATACTAACATTTGCACCTTATTTTACTGCTGATTTGCAGGAGCCCAGACATTAGATGTACATGTCCATCAGTTTCCAAAACTTGCACATCAAGTAACTCAGCAACAGAGCCATTCATTCCCAGATTGTTCAAGGCCAAGCGACTGTGTAGAAAAGGTAAGCAGCTTTGTTTGCTGTCTCATTCAAATGATATATGCTTTTTGGTGGTGTTTTGACAGTTTTGCATGACTACTTTTTTTTCCTCATCGGTAGGCCAGATACTAGAGATGATCTTCTCCTTTAAGTGACCTGCCAAGGATTTTTAAAAAACTGGGTTTTCCAAGGTTCTGCTGTCAGCACTGCCACTGATCAGTTCTGTAACCTGGAGCAAATCAATCTTTCTATGAGTATCTTCCTATCTGTAAAATGAAAGCACTACTCACTTCACAGGCATTTTCTGAGAAATAATGTTTGTAAGGTGATTTTTTAAATCCCCGGATAGGTGCTACATAAGGGCAAAATATTATCTTTATTAACGCCAGGAATCTTAGTCTCATTTCTCTCATTTTATAAATGGCAAAACTAATTACTGAGAAATTAAGTGATCTGCCCAAAACCACACAGTATCACGTTTTGGAATAGCATTTCATTCTCCTGACTTCCGGTCATGTTCTTGGTCTCAGGCTTCTCCAGAGTTTCTGCCATTTCTTACTTTTGTTTCACATTTTTGACTATGTAAAATGTACAATCAGCTAGTAACTTATCTTCATCTATAATTTAGGTTCAGGCTCAGTCACAGACTGCAGTAGTGTCCCAGTCACCACCTGCTGGTCACCATGCCTGAATGATTTCTGCAGCAATGGCTACAGCTCAGGTGATACCCCAGTCAATAGAGGAACAGGTCCTGACAATAGTCCCGCTCCAAACACTGACTCCAGGTGTACAGAACTCAGCAGCCTCAACCAAAATTAGCAAGTAAAAGTACACATGAGGTTACCTACTTTCATACTGTGAAAGCATCTATGAAACCGTGCTGAACTAATGATTACATTAGAATAAGCAGAAAAGTACAGTATATTGTTTGCTAAACTATGACAATAAAATCTGCAGGTTGTCCACATTTTATTTTCCAAATGAAGACTGAGCTCTTGCATTTATGTCTGTAAAAAAGTGAAGTTATTACTGAAATCTGAAAAAAGAAATCTATTCAACATTGAAAATATATTAATTGTAATGCACAGATAAAAGGTCTGTTAAAATGAAATACTTTCTGCTGACAGAAAATGACTATCCTTCTGTACCGAAGCAGTGAATGACTAAATTACAGAGACAGAGGTGTAATCAACATGTTCATCATTGTGCTAGGCTATTGTCTCCAGAGCAATATTGAATAATAGCCAGTTATTCTTTAAACAGAACTACATTTTACTAGTGGAGCCTTGCACTAAATGGAATGCGTAACAATGAAAACTGCTGACTTTTTTGTTAGATCTACTATAACTGAATAGCTGTCCTGTTAGGTGTATGGAAACAAATGCAAACTGTAAATTTTTAGATGAATCTTTAGCACTGTAAAGTAGGAATTCAGTGAACACTGACCTACTGCCTAAACTGAGTGTAAGTTGAACAATAAAGTGTCTTTTCTTTTCATATTAATTGCTTTCTTTCTGTCCTGTTCCTCTGTGCATGTCCAGGGGTGAAAGTAACTTAAAGGACTTACCGGTAAGCCGGAGTCCTGAGTAGGGGGATGGCCTCAACCAGAAGAGGGGATTTAAAGGCCCTAGGGCTCCGGCCGCTGCTACCTGTAGTGGCAGCAGGACTTGGGAGGTGCTTCAAAGGGCCCGGGGCTCCCCACAGTGGCAGGCGCACTGTGCCCTTTAAATCCCCACCTGAGCCTGGCTCTGGCAGCGCTTTAAAGGGCCCAGAGCTCCTGCCACTGCGGGGACCCCTGGGCCCTTTAAAGTGCCACCCGAGCCACGCTGCAGGAGCTCCGGCAGCACCTTAAAGGGCCCGGGGCTCCCCACAGCGGCTGGAGTCCCAGGCCTTTTAAATCCCCGCTGGAGCCCTGCTGCTGCCACCAGTGGTTGGCATATCTCAGGATTGAGCCCCACGAGTCAGCTGTTTAACTTGGCCAAAAAATTGCTCAGAATCAAAATGTAGAATAAAAAAATCACAACCCACGTGCAAATTTCAGCTCCACTTCTCTGAATCCCAGACGTAAATTTATTTTATTCCAGCTTGCTACTAGACATAAGCAGCTGACTACTAGAACGTAATGGCACAGCTAGTGAAATGGATATTGGAATTTTGAAGTATCAGAGGGGTAGCCATGTTAGTCTGGATCTGTAAAAGCAGCAAAGAGTCCTGTGGCACCGTATAGACTAACAGACGTATTGGACCATGAGCTTTCTGGGTGAATACCTACTTTGTTGGATGCATGTGACATGCATCTGAGGAAGTGGGTATTCACCCATGAAAGCTCATGCTCCAATACATCTGTTAGTCTATACGGTGCCACGGGACTCTTTGCTGGAATTTTGAAGTAAAGCAGGTTGTCTGTATGATCATTTGCACGCTCTTTTGGCCCTCAGCTATTCCACAGCATTGCTGGTGAGGGCTTAAAGTCTAGGAGAGTTTATGGGTGCACAGTTTTTTTGTGCAAATTTCCAAACCAGATTGTTAGCACGGTTGCTAAAAGTGAAGACCTATCACCACGTATTCTATTATGAGATTAACGATGCAAAAAATAAAGGTTACCCAAAGAAAGCTTCTTAACTGCTTGCTTTCTTTCTAAAATGAGGAAATTATGCTAGCCCTTAAAAAGGAATTAATTTACCATTCTGAAGTTCTCTAACTGCAATTGGCTGTTGAAAGTGGCAACAACTACACAAATGCATATTAAGCACTTCCCAAAGGATTTATCACAACAAATCATAACGCACCTTTTGTCTATCTAAATACATCTATACTGAAGACAGTAATTTCTCAAATGGTACATTCACTCTATTCACAACTCCAGTGCTCTAAGGGATTCCTCCTTTCTCCCCTTTTTTTTTTTTTTTTAATAGAAAGCCATACCCCTTTCAATAAGGCACAGGAAAGTGAACACAAAACGATACTGAAATATCGACGGAGCAGGGCGGAGGGGAGCTCGGCACCCCCGGCGGGGACCCACTTACCCCAGGAGCCGGGGCCGCACTTTCCATTCCCCCCTCCTAGGAAGCTGGGGACCGTCACCGGGCGTGGGGGCGTGCGGGGGGGACGACACATCCGCTACGTTGCCCCTTACCCCAGCGCAATCCTGCTGCTCCCGCTGTCTGGTTCGAGCCATTGCGCATACTCAGTGAGGGAGTCGGTACAGGAACGGAATTCGCGGTTTGTCTCCTATCAGCGCCCGTAGCGGATGTGTCTCTCTCCCCCCCTCCCCGGTGACGGTCCCCAGCTTCCTGTGAGGAGGGAATGGAAAGTGCGGCCCCGGCTCCTGGGGTAAGTGGGTTCCCACCGGGGGTGCCGGAGCGGGGGGTGCCGGGCTCTCCTCCGCCCTGCTCCGTCCGCAGAGCCGAGCAGGCCCGAGGCCTGGCCCTGGCTCCGGGGCACCCGTCCCACGCGCGGGGGGAGACTACGGAGCGGGCCTTGGTCTCTGCTCCCCTCCGCGCAGCGCAGCGCAGCGGGCACCCAGGAGCCTGCCCCGCCGCGGGGGACCGGGGAGGAGGGTTACTGGGAATTGCCGTGGCCGTTAGGAGTTAAGTGCAAAGGGAAATTCACCCCCCCACACACTCCGCCCATGGCTCCCCGCTGAGCAGCATCCTCCCGCTTTGCACTGGCGGCGGCTGCTGCTGCGAGCGCTGTGATTGAAGCGGGGGGCGTGTGTACCCACTCGCCTGCTCTGCTCTGCTCGGGGACGTCCAGGACCGATCTCTACAGACACATCTTGGGTTTTGGACGGGCGTGGGGCCGCATGCAACCTGTTAAAATTAGGAGTTTTGAACAATCAGGATTCACTTGCCCAAAGTAATTCATGTTACAGGAGCACCGCTAATGCACATACTTCAAAGGGAAATCGCCCTTCCCGCTTTCCAGCCAGGAGGTTAATAGTGGGGTGTGCTGATGAGGTCTCATTATCAAGGGTTGAGTATGCATTTTCAGTTATTTGTAGATTACCATACATGATTAGTGTTTGACAGACAAATTAATATAACAACTCCTTGTTCCTAGGAGTTTAGATTTAAAATAGCCAGCAGCCATGACAAGAAATGGGGAGTGAAGAGGTATGGCATACTATAGACGCACATATTTGTGTGCAGTGAAGTATTAGAAATGGAACTGCAGTTTTCAAAATAAATGAGCAAGGTAGGTTTTTTAAAATATTAGCTTTCTTTTGATTCTCCTGCTTGTTTGCAGTCCCCAGTCTTGGGTGATCGGTCTCCGGTCTCCCTGTCAGTGCACATTAGTGAGATTGTACTACACTAGAATGCCAAATAACTTGAAAACCAGAACATTTTTCACTTTAGATATTGTTGTTGAGCCAAAACATATGTTTTAAAAATGCAGGCTACATTTCTTGTGGATATTCCACAGCAAATGGAAGGAGAAAGCAGTCTTTTTAACTTTGATCTCAGCTTTGTTGGTCAAAAGAGGAACGTATCACTCATAATACCATCTTGGTATGAGTTATTCCAGAATGTCTTACTTGGCTAGAGAAGTGTATCAGAGGTTTAGATAGTAAATATATTTGTGGTGTTTGTATTTCAGACCATCCATATTTTGAATAATTGCATGAAGGTTACTGTTTTAATTAACTATAAAGGTAGAATGTGTTCCTAATTTTGAGGCACAAAAACTTCTAAATTCTTACTCAAATGTATATCTTCTAACATTCAGTTACCAAAAAAATCTTTACCTTCACTAAATTTCTGTTTTTATGTATTTCTTTAGAATTTACTTTAAAAAACAAAAAAGGTGAAAATGCACCATGGCAACGGTCCTCAGAATGCTCAGCGTCAGCTCCAGAGGTCCAGATCCTTCACAGGTAGTGAGGGAGAAGAGCAGCAGACAAACTTACCGCAATCCCCTGCAACTTCATTTGCTCCTTCTGCAAGCCCATCTGCACCACAGTCACCCAGTTACCAAATACAGCAATTTATAATGAGTAGAAGTCCAGTAGCTGGGCAGAATGTGAACATCACACTGCAGAATGTTGGACCAGTAGCATCAGGAAACCAACAGATAACACTTACCCCTTTGCCAATACCAAATCCAGCATCACCAAATTTTCAGTTTAGCCCTCAGCAAAGGAGGTTTGAGCATGGATCTCCATCGTATATTCAAGTTACTTCACCATTGCCCCAGCAGGTTCAGTCTCAAAGCCCTACGCAACCCAGTCCTGTACCAGTGCAGTCACTACCAAATGTTCGGGCAGGCACTCCAGGTTCTGGCTTGGGTATGTGCAGCCAGAGCCCTACTAGAGGATTTGTAGATGCTAGTTTGCTTGTGCGACAGATCAGTCTGAGCCCTTCAAATGGTGGACACTTTGTATATCAAGAAGGATCTGGAATTGCACAAATTGCTCAAGGAACTACAGCACAGGTACAAATTCCATCTTCTGGGGCACCTGCAACTGTACGAGAACGCAGGCTTTCACAACCTCATTCGCAGACTGGTGGCACCATTCATCATCTTGGACCTCAAAGTCCTGTAGCTAGTGGAGCAAATATGCAACCCTTGACTAGCCCAGGTCATATTACAACTACTAGCTTGCCACCGCAAATCAGCAATATTATTCAAGGGCAGCTCATGCAGCAGCAGCAAGCACTTCAAGGGCAGCAGTTGAGCAGACCCATAGGATTTGATAGGGCTTCTGGTGGATTAATAGCTGGAGTTGGAGGACCACCTGCTTTTGGAATGACATCACCACCCCCTCCTACAAGCCCTTCACGAGCTACTGTACCACAGGGTCTGTCTAATCTTCCTCTTACTCCTACAGTAAGTACAGGACTGAAAAAACAACCTAAAAAATTGGAGGAGATTCCACCTGCCACCCAAGAAGCTGCTCAGATGAGAAAGCAGTGTTTGGATCATCATCACAAACAGATGGAGATTCTGAGGGAGACTTTTAAGGAATATTTGATTGAACTGTTTTTCTTGCAACATCTTCAAGGGAATATGATGGACTTCTTAGCTTTTAAGAAGAAACACTGTGTTCCATTACAAGCATACCTTAGGCAAAATGACTTGGACCTTGAGGAGGAGGAAGAGGAAGAACAATCTGAGGTTATCAATGATGAGGTAAGAAATCTATAGTTTAATAGTTTGGAATAAAACACTAAATGAAATTATGGCAATTGGATACTAGAGTATTAGATTATACCTTAAATTATACCTTAGAAATACTTTAAATTTTATTTCTGATTGAAGTAATAGAGCAGACTTTTTAATGATGATTCTGAGTGAATTATAGTTTTGCTATGTGAAGATTAAAACTGCAGGTTGGTTTGAGCATGCAATTGGAAGCATATATTTTAAGAACAGAGGTAATTTAATAGAGGGAAAAAGAATTAGGGCTTTGAAGGAAAATACACTTGTTTACTCACTGATCAAGTTCATGTCAGTATTCAAGCCCCCTCCCCCCCCCAATAGTTAAACTCTATCCTAAACCCACAGAAGATTGGAATTGTTGCTGGAAGCATGTTCGCTTATCAAAAATGATTATGTATCATAGAGTAATTTTAATTTATAAGTTGTTATCATGTAATACCTACACTCAAAAAAATAATGAGATGAAAAACAACTTTAACTTGAGACTTGGCTTTTCTCCAAAGAATTTATAGTTTGTGCATAAAAAAAAAGTTTACGTTTTTAATTAAACAAAATATTAAAGTTCTTTGAATGAATTCCATGCTTAATAATGGCAAGTGACTTGAACCAAATATGGGAACCAAACATGATGTGCAACTTTTCCTGAATAGTTATATCAGTGCATTTTAATTCTGATCTGCGATATCCCCTCTTTTCCATTTTGGTGGCCTAAGCAAAACCTATCTTGAGCAGAGTCTGACAGTTGTCTAGCAAGTAGTTGTGATGTCATGTTTGACACAATGAGTGAATTGATACCGCTTGAAACTCTTAAATACCCTTTTAACAAATTATGTATTGAAAATAGGGAAGGGTACGTATTTGCCAGTTTGCAAAAAGATTCCATTAAAAAAGACTTAAGTATGTTTATAATTTCTATAACAGTTCCATATATCTTCAATGAAAAGTTGATGAACCTTTAAACTAAAGGATTACTAGTGACACCAGCTTTGGTTTGAATTTGCAGGTGGGGCAGAAGTTGTAGCATAATATGTAGCATTTAGTATGTTTGATGGGAGAAGAAATTTAACTGTGACTAAGATCAGAAACTGATAATTTTGAAGAAATAATTTGTTTCTGCACACAGTAGCTTAAATTGTGGTAACAGGATGTCTTTTTTGTTTTTGTTTTTGTTTTTTTTGTAATCTGCAATGGGTGTCCATGAATTATTCCTTGTGGTTTGAAATTTATAGTCAAATTGTTTGCCTGTTCTTGTTGGTCTATTTATTTGTCGCTAGCTGAAATGGCCAGGTATGTTGAGCTCTTTGTACAAATTCAGGGGCAAATCCTCACCTGATAAATTGACATAGGTCCACTGAAGTCACTAGAGCTTTGACAGTGTACACCAGCTGAGGATCTGCCACTCTGTTTTTTTGGGTTCAAGTTTGCTCACTCTTTTTTCAGTTCTAAGGCACAGTTTAATTTATACAGTTACATTTATGTTATGTGAACAGCTAATTGCTCATGAAAGTTGTAATCATTTTAACTATTGTAGGATTTTGCAAATGGTGCCAATAAACTTGTTTGACTGTTCTAACAAATTAAGATAGCTTTTGCAAATCAAGGCACCTTTTGAGTATGTTCTTTCTTTGTATTTTTGGTCTTCCTCTCTTTTATTTCCCCCCCTCTTTATCACCTTCTGCTAAAGTAATGCACCTCATCCCTTGCCTGGAAGGGCTGATCACTTTGGAAATTAATGGGAGAGAGAGTGGTGGCTATGCTCATTGCTTAAATAAATGTTCAGCTCTCTTGAGTTCAGACTGTCTGTCATGCTAATTTGTTGTCAACTAGGAACTGAGATAATTAAATTTAACCCACACTGTTACTTAATCTGGATTTAAGACAGTTTTTCAGTGGTGAGAGTCATTGTAGGTAGTCTGTCCCTCACTCACTCTGTTCTGCTATTAAAAGTGAAACAGAACTATTCAAAAATTGTCTATATTCAAACCAAACTGCACTGATGGTCATTTAGTTATAATCCCCTCTTCAGTGAGGTACCATCAGTACAGTGTAAAAGAAGTGTGTTGATCAGTTTTAAGAACTTTTAAAAAGAAAATGATTCTCCCTTTTTTTTTTCCCCCACCCCAAAATATTTTCTCTCAGGTAAAGGTTGTGACAGGAAAGGATGGGCAGACTGGTACTCCTGTTGCTATAGCAACCCAGCTTCCTCCAAATGTTTCTGCTGCTTTTTCATCCCAGCAGCAACCGTTTCAGGTACTTTTCAATGGTTCTAAAATGTAGTCTCATCCCAGATTTTTTTTCTTCATTCAGATTTGATATTTCTTAGCAGAATTCGTATTTTCCCAAGAGCCCATCCGTTGTCATCTAAAACAAACAAAAATAACTTTAAATCTTGAAACGCATGAATGTTTATTGGGCGTTGAGGAAGTTAAATCTGTCTTGTCTCAAAGTTGCTGGCTTTTTTCATCAACTTTCAGCTTGAATGTTTTTCACTTTGGTTTGTTTGTTGTTTGTTTCCTTAAAGCATTTGGTTTATTTGTGCATTCTGCATAGTAGTAGTTTGGATTTCTCTGTGTGTGGCATTGTAACTGTGGATTTCTTTTCAATTTCTTTTCTTTTCTTCTTGATCGGTTGAAGGTTTTTGTATATGTCTGCAGAAGGTATTATATTTTCTTTTCTTGCTGTAGATTGTATGATGCATTTTTCTGCCAAAAAAACTTCAAAATGAGAGTCATCATAAGTTATCTCACTTAGATTTATCACGGATATCAGGTAGAAGAAATAAAAGTGTTTAGAGGATCCCATTTTAGACAGAAGTTTGTTTTTGGATGGGAGCACATTGAAGAAGGTATCTAAAGAGAGGAATGACATCTATAAAGAGAACTAATTTTATGGGTCAATGGAGATTCACTTTTAACACAGGCTAGCTTGTGTGTACATCACTGCTATCTGCTGGGTATTTCAGACCTACTTCAGTGTATCCAGCTGTTGCCCTCTTGCAATTGGCACACAAAGGATAAGCCCTAATTCTGTAGTTGAAATATTCTTTCAGCTCAAATGCTATGCACTTCTATTTTGGTGAAGATGATCTTTAACGGCAAATTGTACTTGATGGGCTATATATCCCACCTTACCTTACAACTTGTGCAACCCCACTAACTTCATTCAGATTGCCCTGGGGCTTTAAGTGAAGACAGTATTATTGACTGTATTCACAAATATAATTAATACTATGTAAATTTAAAAAAAAATTAAATTGTTTAGCGAAGATGTGCTTGTTTACAGTGCTTTTTAATGTGGCCAGTAATTACGTAGGTTTGAAAAGTTTTTGAAAGTTAGTCATATATCCTCTTTTTTGTTCAATCCATTTAAAATATATGCATTTGAAAACATTCTATCAATTGACTTTGTATAGCACTTTTGGATGTCAGTAATCTCCGACCATACTAATGACATCATATTTTCCATAGGAACTAAGTTACTTGAAAATGAAAATAGCAGACACACTAAAAATATACAAAGTGCTGTTAGTAATCTGATTATTCCCAAGCTTTTAGCAGAAAAACGATAGTACACCTTACATCCTTACATCTTCTCTCTGCTGCTGTTTATAAAACATAATAGGTATCTTGATCAGTTCTGTCATTGAATTTGGAGAGTTGTAAGTACAGTAAGTTAAGATTATTATGGTGGACATCCTGCCTGATAACCATATAGTACCCAGAACTTTTCATTATTTTTAAGAAGATTCAGAACAATTTATTTTCTAGTGCTTGTGGTGTACAGTTGCATTTCATATAAAACATAGTGTTTGCACTCAAAAGCTTATGTTCTAAATTCAGTAAAAACAATGCAAATAAGTTGGAGGCATTCAGATACTAAATATCAGTCCAGAAACCTAAAGCAAATAGACCTGGAAGTCGAAGCCTGGAGCAGTCAGGCACTAGTAGAGGTGAAATACATGGGTTTAAAATGGCCTTTGGAGGAGAAGGGTTGCTTAAGTTGTTGCTCAGAAAGACATTTGGTACAAATAGTGTCTGAGTTGGATATGTTAATTAATTCTGTGCAGTTCTACGGTTGTATAAAAAGTGTACATTGTTTATTATAACACATTATTTGAAACCAGTCCTATTGTACACGTCTAAATTTGTCATACTTTGCCAAACTTAACTGTTTGGGCCAGGTGTCGGCTTCAGACTAACACTTCTTTGACAGTTTTTCATATTGAATGTGGCATAACATTATGATGTATGTTAATATAAATAAAAGTAGTGAATTAAAAAGGAAACAATGAAGGCAGACAGGTAATCCTTAATCATTTGAGTACCATATTGGATGACCATATATGCCATATAGTTCTGGACAGTGTCCACCGTGTTTACCTAAAAATACTTAACTCGAATGAACATCATAATATCATAAACATACCACTAGTGGTCATAAATGTCCATCTGTTATTCCTAGACTTGGACAGGGTCTTCATATGTGAGGCTGAGCAGAATACATGGTACAGTACTTAAGTACAATGGGATGCTATGCATGTAAAATGTGTGTGTGAGTGTTAGTTTATACTGCACAATAGGTCACTAAAGATTTTTGGATACCTACAATTTATTTCAATATCGTTTTGTGTTCACTTTCTTGTGCTTTATTTAAACGGGTATGGCTTTCTATAAAAAAAAAAAAAGGGGAGGGAGGAGAAAGGAGGAATCCCTTAGAGCACTGGAGTTGTGAATAGAGTGAATGTACCATCTGAGAAATTACTGTCTTCAGTATAGATGTATTTAGATAGACAAAAGGTGCGTTATGATTTGTTGTGATAAATCCTTTGGGAAGTGCTTTGTATGCATTTGTGTAGTTGTTGCCACTTTCAACAGCCAATTGCAGTTAGAGAACTTCAGAATGGTAAATTAATTCCTTTTTAAGGGCTAGCATAATTTCCTCATTTTAGAAAGAAAGAAAGTAGTTAAGAGCTTTCTTTGGGTAATCTTTATTTTTTGCATCATTAGTCTCATAATAGAGTACGTGGTGATAGCGCGGTTGCTAAAAGTGAAGACCTAACAATCTGGTTTGGAAATTTGCACAGAAAAACTGTGCACCCATAAACTCTCCTAGACTTTAAGCCCTCACCAGCAATGCTGTGGAATAGCCGAGGGCCAAAAGAGCGTGCAAATGATCATACAGACAACCTGCTTTACTTCAAAATTCCAATATTCGTTTCACTAGCTGTGCCATTGTGTTCTAGTAGTCAGCTGCTTATGACTAGTAGCAAGCTGTAATAAAATAAATTTAAGTCTGGGATCCAGAGAAGTGGAGCTGAAATTTGCACCTGGGTTGAGATTTTTTTATTCCACATTTTGATTCTGAGCAATTTTTTGGCCAAGTTAAACAGCTGACTCGTGGGGCTCAATCCTGAGGCATGCCAATCCCCAGCTTCTGTGGAAGCCCACAATGATGTTGGTGGCCTCTTGGTAAGCTTAAACTCTCTTCAAGATCCAAATTAACTTCATTCATATGCAGAATTAAAGTTAGCCCTGCATACTGAATTTTTTTAAAAAATAAATAAATTGTCTTTGTTATATTTTACCATATTTGCTGGTTACTGATACTAGTAGTATGCAAGGGCTGTTTCTCCCAGTCTAACTTGCCATATATTTAATTCTGTATTGAGGTAAAAATATTCAGTTTTTGACATGACTGTTATTTTTTGATGCAATAACCGTGTGATGATACATTCACTTAGGCCTGGTCTACACTTTGGGGGGTGGAGGCAGAAACGATCTAAGATACGCAACTTCAGCTCATGGCGCGGGATCAATGGCCGCAGCTCACCCATCAACTCCGCTTCCGCCTCTCGCCCTGGTGGAGTTCTGGAGTCGACGGCAGAGCGTTCAGGAATAGATTTATCACTTCTAGACCAGATGCAATAAGTCTATCTCCGATAGATCGATCGCTACCCGCTGATCCGGCGGGTAGTGTGGACATACCGCTTGTTGTAACATCATTGCAGCATGAGGCAGATGGTGGGAGGAGAGAGGTCTTGTATAAATGTAAATCCTTAATAGCAAAAGGAACCCAGAAAAATAATGGCCAAGTATATTTCTTCTCCCACCCCATATCCTAGTTTTAATAGCACTTTCCTTGAAACACAAAGTTTATAACACACGCAACTGATTTTCTCTTCTTAATTAACATAATTATACTTGAAAGATGCTCAGGGTCACTTGATATAGCTTTGTTTTAGGAGTATTTAAAAATTGCCAGAAGATACTGAACAAATCTTACTTTTTCGAGTATACAATCATTTTGAAGAGCTAATAATACAAATAGGTTTTCTTTGGATTCACTGTAACGTCATGTGTTGTTGTAAGGGAAACTAATGAAGTAGCTCAACTTTTATGATTTTTGATTTTTTTTAATAGCAAACGCACACAGGGACTCCAGTAACGGGGACTGTGAATACCATAGAAATTGAAGCTTTTAAGAGACAGCAAGCACTTACTCCAGCAGGTATGTACTTCTTCAACAATTTAATTTTATTTGGAAGGAAAATTACTGCATAATTATTGAAATGTATCTTTGCCTCACTCTGGCAATTGCCAGATCCTTTGGCATATTTGTTGTAACTGGTATGGTGCAGTGTGTTCCACCTACAACAAATGGAACTGGATTTGGTAAGTGTAGAAATACTAACAAATCTGTCATTTGGGTGGGGAAAGTGAAGTTGGCCGCCTTGAAATATAAAGGAACTCTGCCCTTGGAGCATATTCCTCATGAATGCTGCACATGTGTAGTAGAGTTGTAGCTTTCCGAGCTAATGTTGAAACCATGTGTAGTACTTTTGCTTTGTAAACTGAAACCATTCCATTATACGATGCCATAAATGGAATTTGAATATCACAGATTCGTCTAAGAGACCACGAATTGAAGTGGGCCGTCATGGGATGGTTTTTCAGCATCCAGGTGTGGCTTCAGGAGTTCCTCTACAACAGCTAATGCCAACGGCACAAGGTACTGTCACCACATGCCAATTGCAAATTAATTTAACAAGGAGATGTAAGTAATGGGACTAGAAACTTAGGCTCCTAGTCTTCTAAGATCCTAGTTCCACCATAGCCTTCTCCTTGTAAATTAATTCTTGATATGCAAGGCCTGGTTTGTTTAAGGAGCTGAGTGATGTGCTCCAGTGGTGCATGTGGGCATGGAAGTATGTCGCAAGTGCTGGTGCAAAATGGTTAGCTTAGGAGCTCTGGATCTAAACCAAGGGTTTGTGAAAAAAGTAGCTCCTACTTTGCCATATATGTGATAAATGTCATTTGTACATCATTGCTGGTGTTAGTTCACTGACGGTCATTTTTGGTCTAAGTGTGTTAATGTACAGCATCCTCCGTATACAACATTCAATGACTTTTGAGCGCCTGCTAACTCATAAATAGTTGAAAAAACAATTAGGCAATCCAGAAGACAATTTAGTAAAGATAATGCATTTTATTGTAATTGATTCTTATTCAAAAATTGCTTGCTGCATTCCTTTGAATGATAGATTGTTTATTGTAACGGTGATTTATTTTTGTGATTGTGATGGGGTATTTTCAAAGTGATGGTATCTTATCACCAAGTAAGTAACAAGTCAAAACGTGTTGGCTGTCTAACCGTTTTCTAGTTAAAGTAGTAAAAAACACTGACACTTAAAATTCATCTGTGCTGATTTCCTCTTGCTTTGCAGGTGGAATGCCTCCAACTCCTCAAGCAGTACAGCTCACTGGACAGAAACAAAGCCAGCAACAGTATGACCCATCCAAAGGTCCTCCTGTGCAGAATGCAGCAAGTTTACACACTCCTCCACCTCAACTGCCGGGAAGGCTGCAACCTGCTAATGTCCCCATAACGTCTCTCCCCGCTGCACTGCAGCTTTCACAGCAACAGTCACAGATAGAGTCTCCAGCCCATCCCCAGATTCAGGTGAAGACCCAGCCCCAAAGTGTACCCATCACTTCTGCTCCACATAGCCAGCTCCCAACACCACTTCAACAGCAGGTACAGCCAGCACTCCATATACAAGGACAGACACCAACACAAGTGTCCCAGCCGCAAGCTGCAATACAGCAACAGGTATATAAATATAAATGTTTGCCTAATATGAAAAGCTTACTTCTAAAACAACTCTTGTTGCAATAACTGGGAGAATGACAGCAATCTGTTCTTATAAATATGTGACAGATGTTAAATGGCTGAAATTTTTAAACTCTACAAGACAAAGTAAACTTATGTAGATGTAGCTTGTTGAGTAAAGCATTTGTAAAGCATTTTAAATGTAGTATATGGCTGAGGAGTGAAAACATTTTCTAGTGGATTAAAGTTAGGTCAGTATTTGGCCAGCTAACACATTTTTCTGTAATGCAGTGTTAGATAGTATCTGATTATAAAGTTCCTTATCTCTCCACAGACTGTAACGCTAACGCGACCATCTGCAGATGCTACCCAAACTTCTCAGCGTCTTACGGCAAATTCATTGCCACCTACCTCCTCTGTTCCACCAGCAGCTCTCTCAGGCACAGCACCGCTTTCTTCGTATCCAGTACAGACAAACAGAACCTCTCCAGCAACTAACAAGTCACTGTCTCCTATTGCATCAAAACCCCCAGGCTTAGCCGTAACTACAGCACCTAAAACACAGAGCCCAGCTCAGAATGCAGCAGTGTTACCGCAGGATAGCTCTCAAGACAAGCTTGCTGAGCAAGTAAAACTGGTAAGATACTTTCTTTCAGAACCTAAAGACCACTAACATGAAGAAAGATTACATTGTTAAGCTGATGATATGCACAGGAGAGTTCCAATTTTTATTTCTCACATTTTTTGGTGGTTATATTTTATGTACTTCCAAAGAAGCTGGAGATAAAACTGCTAATGAAAGCAGTCTCCTTTGCTACATGCATTTTTCTTTTTTGTATTTCCATAATATTGATCACACCTGATCCCTCAAGATGTACTGTTGTGGTAAGATAACTTTTCTAGTAAAATTGAGCCAGGTCATTTGCCTCTTTAACAGGACCCTTGTAGATTTTGTTTCTCCTAACAGCTGAGGAGGATTTGTAGTGAAGTAATCTTATCCTTTCCTATATTTTCCTTATATAGTAAAGCTCTAATTTCAGTAAAAAAGGATAGTTCAGTGTAGTTTCCATAGGTCTTGTAAGTTGATTGCTATGCTTTCATACCAAGTGTCTGTCTGTCTTGTACAACTGTAATTCTTATTACAATTGAATCTCATGTAGTCTGTTAATTTTGGCACTTCAGTGCTATGTGCAGACTTGATTTGTTTCCCATGGTGTAGCAGTAAATTTAAATGTATCTGTCATTGAAATGTATTTGTACGTGACATATTTGTGGAGAGATTTATTTTTGCTGTTGTTTTTTGTAGGAAAATCAAATCCATCAACGAATAGCAGAGCTGAGGAAGGAAGGCTTGTGGTCCCTGAGACGATTGCCCAAACTCCAGGAGGCCCCGAGACCCAAATCTCACTGGGATTATCTGCTAGAAGAAATGCAGTGGATGGCAACTGATTTTGCTCAAGAGAGAAGGTGGAAGTTGGTTACTGCTAAGAAGGTACTTTGAAATATGTTTTTGAAGAGAAATAACTGGTCTTGCTGTCAGCCATCTTTGTAACAATGTTATTGAAACACGTATTTTGTCTAGTTATAGTAAAATATGTATGTTTTTAGATGGAAGGGAGTGCCAGGAGTGTAAAGTATTGGCATTCCACCTAAATAATTGGCCTGATTTTCAGAAGTGTTGAGCACCTAGCATCTACCATTGACTTTAGTGGCAAACGCTGCGTTCTCAGCAGTTCTGAAAATCGGACCACTCGTTTAGGTGCATGAGTAAGGATTTAGGATCCTAACGTTAGACAAGTTTGAAAATTGTGGCCATAGTGCATGTGTCTCACATCAGCCACTCCCTCCCATCCAAAAATAAATATATAGCACTTTTATTGCAAATAGATATATGTATTCTTTTGGGTGGTTAATACTTTGTTCAGTTCTGATCAACCCATCTCATAAAAAATATAGCAGAAATTGAAGGAATTCAGAGACAGGCAATGAAAATGAGGCATGAAGAGGTTTCTGTGTGAGGAGAGTGACAAAGCTTTTAATTTAGGAGATTAATGAGAGGGAACCAGAATGAAGGGTATAAAATAATAAATAGTACAGAGTAGGTAAAACAGGTACTACTGTTTATCTGTACTCATAATACAAAAGTAAGGGAATTGTCGATACTGAAAGATAAATTTGAAACTGATAAGGAAATGCATTAGTTATATATATATTTTTAAAGTATGCTTCAGCCTTTAGAACATGCTGCCAAAAGATATTTTTGAGTAGAAGCATGTAGTAAAAGTTGAAAAAAGAAAAAAGAAAAAAGAAAAAAAAAAAAAGAAAAAATTAGATACTTCTATAGAAGAGAACATCCAAAATTGTGACCATTGGTAAGTGCTTTTTTTTTGTTTTTTTGTTTTCCCCCCCTCTTTTTAAAGGACTGTAACCCTTAATACCTCACTACATAAACCAACCACTTAGCGTGTGTGTACACATCAAAGAAAACCTGTGGCTGGCTGGTGCCTGCCAACTTATGCTCATGTTACAAGGATATTTCATTGCTGAGTAGACTTCTGGGCTTGGGCTGGAGCCTGAGCTCTGGGGTCCTCCTACCCCCACAAGTCTACGCAGCAGTGAAACAGCCCCAGAGCCCAAGCTCTGTGATCCCGAGTTGGCTGGCACGGGCCAACCGTGAACTTTTCTTTGCTGTGTTAGATATAACCTCAGTGCCTGGGGATAGGAAGAAACTTTCTGTCGGGGAATGTTATTTCTTGATTATCCATTGTGTTGATTCTTGAACCTTCCTTTGAAGTATCTAGAGCTGGCCTCTTTTGGGGTCAAAGGTATAGGATTATTAAGGACCACTGGTTTAATTCAGTATGTCATTTCCTATTCTGTATTTTAAATTGTTGTGAATTCAGATCCCTTCTCCTTACAGGCGATACCCTAATGCAGTGCACCACTTATCTTGTCGTTCACAAATTTTAAATTGTTTTAGTTTATATTTGAAATACTTATTTCACTAGGAAATTCTAAAATACGTCTTATAAATTATTCCAATAACCCATTAGGACTTAATTTTGCATTAGTAAAGTAGCATTTATGTAAATAAGACCATAATCTAGTAGACTTTTCTGTCTTTTTTAATTTCATACCAGTTACTTTTCTGACATAGAAATATTATAGAAATATTGAAGATTAATTACATCACAGGTGCACTGAAACTATGCTATAGTTAACATCTAGTTGATGGGTAAAAAGTCTAATTTTAAGAAATATGGTGATGAATGTTTTGAGGCAACCTCATTCAGAATCTAATGGTTTTTATTAGATGGTCAGAACTGTGGCTCGCTACCATGAGGAAAAGAAACTTGATGAAGAGAGAGCCAGAAAAGAGGAACAAAACAAGTTAAGGCGCATTGCTGCCTCAATTGCTAGAGAAATAGAATACTTCTGGTCAAATATTGAACAGGTAAACTGTCCACTTCCTTTAAAAAAAAAAAAATTGTGACTGCAAGATTGTTTTAAAGTCTTTTTAAAATCTAGAGGCTCTAATCACATTTTTGTTGCAATTTTATATATTAGGTTGTTGAAATAAAACTGCAAATTGAATTTCAAGAGAAAAGGAAAAAAGCATTGAATTTAAGGAAAAGTTCAAATAAAGGTAATTTTGTTTCAGTTTATTAAAACTGGGGTATAAATTCATGGCCCACCCTACAGTTTTTACATATTTGCATCCACTTACTCAAGTATGGGGTCTCATCTTTTTGACAGTAGAAATCCAAATTGTGAATCATGGTATTTGTTGTGTTTTACTGTTAGACCTTATTTATCTGATGGTTTTTTCTCATGGATGCAATTAAATGTTAACGTAAGAAACACAAAGTTGCTGAGTGACTGTTGGATGTCTGTAATAATTTTTTAGGGAAAGGTACAAAACCTACAGAAGACATTTCATTGGAAAAAGAAAGTGAGATGGTAAGTCTCTTTTTTTTACTTGTTACTTAGAGTCTCAGATTTATTCTAAATTTTACTGCTTCTTATGAAAAAACACTTTTTTTTGTCTGTTTCAAATAAACATTAAAGCTGCTTTTTTAGACTAACACACAAACTGACACTAAACAGATTTTTGGAAGATTAATTCTGAATTTTTGGCCTTAAACAATTCATCATTGTGGGTGCAGGGGGGAAAACACAGTATATTGTTAGGAACCATAAACCTTTGACATTTGAATGTTCTGAATTTTGTGTGTGTCTGAGATTGATAATATAATACCTTTTTGAAAAGAGAGTTAATGTTTATCCAGGAACCTATAAGGGCTTTGAAGTGGCTATTCTAGTGTTTAGAGATGAAAAAGATGTCTGGACGTTTTTAAAGGGTGTATTATTTACCCAGTTACACATACAGGCTCTGATCCTACAAAGTGATGTCTGCATCTGGACCTTTATATCTGCATAGAGTCCCATTGACATCAGTGGAATTCCACTCATGTGGGTGCCTTTGATTGACTTTGATCAACCTATTATACAAATGTTGGTATGGATAGCTAGATTTAAAGAGGAACTGAATGGAGATTTAGCCTCCTCCTGTTCTAGAAGTCTTGTTTATGTGTTGGCTTTATATTCCATGGGTTTGAACATTTAAATTATTTAATGCTAGGGTTCAGTGTCATCTGGAAGGAAAAGAAAGGCAAGCACATCATTGACTGATGAGGAAGGTTAGTCACTTTTTAAAATTCTGTCTACAGTGCTTGGTGCATTTGTCTTTGGAAGTGTGGGTATGTATTTTATATATTTAAAAACTGAACGCTAATTTTCAATCTGCTGATCCAGATACCCTGTATTTTTGCAACATACTTGCCAACCTTATCCATTTTGCAGCAAAGATTAAATAGCAGCGTGAGGGAAGGTACTTCAGTGAGGTTTTATTGCCAAGACTTCACTCTTGTTACCTATTATACCCAATCTCTCACTAAATGCCCAAGGAAAGAGATGAATAAACATTTTGTGGTATTGGCTTCTTCCATCGTCTGCTCCTTATTTGTAAAAATACCAGCTGAATTGAGTTACAGTTTTCACTTTAAGAACAAAATAATAATAATAAAGAGACCTTTTTAGAAGCATGGATGCTGGTATTGCTAGAACTTGGGAGTGGAAGAAAATCTTCTCTTCTGGGTCAGTATATTTGATTATAATTTTATCTCCTCCTCCTCCTCTTCCCAGCCTCCAGGGCGATTGCTATACTGGATCAGACTAGTGGTTCATCTAGTTCAATATCCGGTTTGACAGCATACAGACTGCTTGAGAGGAAAAATTCCAGCAGTTGTGGGATAACCTGGCCCCAGGGAAAGTTTCCTACTAACACTCAAAAGTTCAAGGTTGACTTATGCCGTGAAGCATGAAGGATTCTATCCCTTCCAAACTTCTTTTGTTAAAAAGAAGGTAGTATCGTAATTCTGGATATTCTTGTTGTTCATATAAATATCTAATCCTTTTTGGAATCCTGCTAAGGTTCTCAGTGATATCCGGTTATAGTGAGATTCAGAGATACCTGAATAGTGACTTGCATAGCTTCTTGAGCTGGTGAGATCTTATGAACCTGTACACCTCAGTAGATCACAGATACAAAGGAATGGAGATGCTGCAGTCTGTATGACCACTATCCAAAGTTCAGCAATTACACCAAGACGAGGCTAGCTTAATGACCGTTCTCTCTTGCAAAATTCCATTGTGATATCCAATGCCTTTGACTTGGGAACAATCTCCAAAGCAGGCTTAAACTGGCAGATCTCTCAGTCATATTCTGATTTTTTATAGTTTTTTTAACTAAGCTGCCTTTATAAATGTGTGTTTTGGTGATAGTTGAAGATGAAGAGGAGACAATTGAAGAGCAGGAGGCTAAAGAAGGAAATATAAACCATCAAACCGAACTTTCTAACTTAGCCAAAGAAGGTAGGTATGTGGATTGCCTGTGGACACAAGTTTGCTACATATTGGTGGGGTTTGGAGTGAAATGTGAAAATGTATAGCAGTTACTATGTTTTACAAATATGGTAGCCATCAAATGAATGTTTTTCTGAATGCATTCAACTTTCAAGTCATGTATAGTTTGTATTCCTGTGTGTGTTTTTTGTTGTTTTTAATAGTGGACTGTGATGAATGTTAGTGTTTATGGAGCGGTATATATAATGATTAGCTAATTCTTGAGTATTTGGTTTGAAAAAGAGTTTGTATAAATGTTTTTATTTAAATGTTGCTCCTATACAAACTCTACACTAAAAGGGTCTCATCCAAATCTCCAAGTGCCCTTGATATACACTGAAAACACAAGCTCATTGGAGATGCAAATTAAAAATTGACTAACATGGCAGCACTTCTCCTTCTTCCCAGCTACCATGATCACTGGTCATCTGAGCAATGCTGCTTAAAACCCTCCACAGCACTTTCCCATTAGATAGAAATTCCACCAGCCTCAATTGCCTTGGCTCTTCACCAGAGCCTGCTGAGGACGCTGTGCCAGTAACCACTTCCGTTTTGTAAAACTGTTCAGAGCAGGTGCATGTCGCTGCTGCACAAAGTACCCCACAGAGATTTCCAGTGTACTTCAGTTTTGATATCTAACAAGCCTGCTGTTTTTTAGTGCTGTGATTCTCCTAAGCAGTAACTGATTATCAGATTATATAGTGGGTTTGTACTGTGGTAAGAACCTTCTGGGTTGAGCCTACTGACTTTAAAAATGTCTCTTTTCTTCCATCTGTTAATTATCTTTAAAGTCAGTTTCTCAATTGAGTACATATATCAAAGTATCCTTAATTATTAAAAAGTAATGTTATTGATAACTGCTAGTTTTTAGTACTAATACCTTGTATTTGTTCTTTAAAAACCTTCAGCGGAATTGCCTTTGGATGACTTAGTAAAGATGTATGAAGGTGCCTTTTCAGAGAATTTTCACTGGCCCCAGCCTAAACCTGACAGCAAAGAGGACACCAGTGAAGAAGGTAAATTATTTTTATTTTATTTTTGTTAGAAGAAACTACTAATATTAATTTTGAAATCAATTGATTGTTCAGTGGGCTCATTTTATCAAGATGGTTCATGCTATGGGAGAACAAACATAAGGTAAGTCACATCTGAAATTAATAAAAAGTGCAGTACTGGTGTCTATGGGATTGTATGAAAGGAGGAAATGTCTTGTGGTTAAAGATCTGGAAAGGTGCTTGGGAACCATGGGTTATTATATTCCAGGCACTGCAAAACATTTTCTATATGATCTTGCACAAAGCATTTAATTTCTGTATATCAGTTCCCAATGTGTAAAATGAGGATAATACTTCTTAACCTACCTAACAGGAGTGTTGTGTGGATAAATCCAGTAACATTTGAAGATGGTCAGAAACTATAGTGAGGGTAGCCATAGAAAAACTTATAAATGAAGTATATACGGTTGCATGCAGAGTGGTTACTTTTCTTATCATTGTGTGTCATAGATATCATTGATCACAGAATTATGCATTCTGGGTTCAGTTTTAGGAAATTGGGAAATGCCAGAGGATTTCTTAGAGGAAGTATAAAAATGTATTTCTGTGCCAATGGCCCCTACAAGTTAGTTAATGTGAGCGTTTAGAACGTGGCACTGTGCTTAACTTGATTTTCATTTTAGCTAGGCCAAATAGAAGATAATAGAAACAGTTAAAACAATTTAGTAACTTACTTCTGATGTTTTATGTCTGTGTGTAAAATAATCATCAACTTACATCTTATGTAGAATTGGAAGACCATACAGGAGACCAGGAAAGCCTTCAGAAGGAAGTGGTACTCATAGATTCACTTCTCAGCATTGATCAACATAAGGGGGTAGAAAGAACAAATGCTGCGAAGAAACACACAAAAGACATAACAGAAGTTGCTGCAGCTGCGGAAGCACTGTTACCTAAAGGGAGTGCTCGTATCTTGACCGCGGTAAAGCTTCTCATTTTCCATTACAGCTTGTGTTTGTGCATAAAGATTATTTTTTAAAAGTGTAGCTTTAAAATTCTAAATACTACATAAAGGAATGTCTTTTGTTGTTCGCCTTTTAGCTAACATAATATTGGATGCAGCTTTGTACTGTGACTTAATGAGGGAAATAGGAATTGAAAGTATTGGGATTCCATTCCCCATTCTTCCAATGACTGGATCTTGGTCTTAGGCAATTTACTTAATTCCTCATTACTCAGTTTCTCCATCTGTAAAAGTGTATAGTACTTCATAGAGAGTGTTGTGAGGCTTAATTAATTATGGGTGGGTCAGGATCTTCTAAAAGGAATGCTAGAAGTAGAAAGCAAGTAGGGTTGCTGTTTCCTCAAGAAATTTTGCACTATTTTTAATGGATTTTATTTTTTTAACAATCAGTGAATAGTAAAATATCTTCATAATTGTGTCGTTAGAGAAGGCAATGTTTGTTTACTTGCTTCCTTGAACTTAATCATACTCAAACCTTTGATCAAAAGCAGCAACATAAATACATATATTCTTTTGGCACAGGTAAAATATAATACTCCATCTTTATTGTGTGGGACTCTCAGAGAATATCAGAAGATTGGGCTGGACTGGTTAGCAAAGCTATATAAAAAGAATCTGAATGGTATTCTGGCAGATGAGGCTGGGCTTGGCAAAACTGTGCAAGTCATTGCCTTTTTTGCACACCTGGCTAGTAATGAAGGTAAGCTGATTCTGCTGTTTCATGCAACTTTAATTTAAGGTTTACCGGCACTACCATTATAAATCACTCTTTCGCTTCTTTACAGCTGTCCTGCCAATTTCTTGAAACTTTGCCGACAATTGTGGTGATTCCTTTTAAGAATATTGGCAAAAAGCTGGCAGTTTTAGTCACTTCTTGAGTAGCTACTAGAAGTGCTGTTCTCAAGCACTCTTAAGCTATCTCCTTTTGGTTAAGAAAAATGGTCAAGACACTCAAAACACTCATCAGTGTTTGATAATAAGCTGCATTACTTTATATAAGGGATTGTTGTTTCCTGGCTTCCTCTAAAATCTGTGTCTTTGTTTGCTGTGGTTTGCAAGAGGTAGTATTTATCTCCAGAAGTGGTGAAGGATGAGGTATTTATAAAGCTCTTTTGATGCCTGATTAAAGGTGCTGCAGATCTGCAAACTGTTATCTGTACTTTAATACATAACTTACAAACCAAAAAGGATGCAAACTTCCCAAAGACTGCATCTGACATGTGCTGACCACATGCCTCAGATCTGTACAAGTCATTTCTAATATAGCTGCAATCTGGGTTTTTCCAATTATAATCTGGGTTTTTTGTTTTAAGATGTACTGACACATCCCAGTTGAAAAACTGTTGAGTTCATCAGGGCAGAACTGTATATGCAGCACACCTAGTGTTCTGGCAGCAAAACGCACTATTCAGATATACTGAATCATAGATTATTAGGGTTGGAAGGGACCTCAGGAGGTATGGCTCAGGTATTAGATTAGATTTGCTACTGTTGATAAAGGGGATGAGGAGGGGTTAGGAGCCAGCTGCCAGCAACACCAGAAGCTGACAAATAAGTGTACTCTGGACAAAATGAGAGAGAGAGAGAAACAGAGATTCAGTCTTACATCATAATCTCTTTGATTCTATGGGTTCAAATCAGACTTTGGTAGCATATGGACAAGGACAATTATTTTAGTAAAAATCTATTTATATTGGAATATGACATTCAGTGCCTTTGTGTTTTAAGTGGACAGTTTTAGCAGTTGACAACCTGCTGCTCAATCTAACATTCCCATGCCTTGGATTTTGGGGGCCAAATTTTTTAAAAATCTCCAGTTTAACAGTATTTTAAAAAAAACCAAACCAATATTGTTTAATGAACAAATGACTCAGTTCACTCAACCATTGATAAACAATTGCAGTTACAGAACTGCAACCTTGAATTACAGTTTTGTATTTTCTCAGACTAGTTAACAGTTGTTAATACAGGACTACTATAAGAACATTACTATTGGCTCACACAATGAATTCAGTACATAGAGTTTTTAACTTTAAAAGCAGAAGGGAGAAAATGAGTTTTCAATATTTATCCCATGTCTGTATTGTCCTCTGCTGTATTTTTCCTCCTGTAGGTAATTGGGGTCCTCATCTTGTTGTTGTACGAAGTTGTAACATACTGAAGTGGGAGCTTGAATTGAAACGTTGGTGCCCTGGATTGAAAATTCTTCTGTACTTTGGCAGTCAAAGAGAACTTAGAGCAAAGAGACAGGTATTCTATTTTGCAGGGTTTATTTTTAATGATGAGACTAGATCACTGTTTAGGTACACAGACATATGCATCTTGTTGAGCTATATCAAGAAGTGAACAATGAAATAGTGTAATGTGGGCTTCTTGCATTTACCAAGAGCTTCTTATCCATAAGTTTCTTTGAAAATGCAAGTGAAGCGATCAGGTGTCCTAAGTATTGAACATTACGTGCAGCACCTTTACTGGTACCTTCAGCATTTGAAGTGCCTCAGGCCAGTCACCAGCTGCACTATCAGCCCATTCCTAGAAGGGAGAAGGCAGTCTGTTGTACCCTTTAGTTTGTAGTTTGAAGACCAGGATTAGCTTATAAATCAATTGGGGTGCATTTTTTTAATAGCTGTAAAGTGGATAGCTTGTAATCATAATCACTGGAATTCTGCCATCACTTTTCTATCCTACTAGTATTAACAGTTGGAGATTGCCTGTATGGATCATTATTCATTTTGTTTTTTGTAGGAATGGATGGAACCCAACAGCTTTAATGTGTGTATCACTTCGTACAAACAACTGTTTAAAGGCAACCATGCCTTCATGAAAATACGATGGAAGTACTTAGTTGTAGATGAAATGCAGCAAATTAAAAACATGACTGAGAAACACTGGGAGGCACTCTTCAATCTCCGAAGGTGTGGAGCATATCAACAATTTTTCTTTGGTGTTTCTTTTAGATCAGTTTTTCTGTTCACAAATTCAAGAATTCTGTTCCAGAATTTTGTAGAACTTATTTTTCTATCTGCCTCAGTTCTTACTTGGATAGTATGTTAGTTGCACACTGTAGAGTTCCCTTTACTTGAGCATTCAAGGTTCAGAGACCTGCTCAGCACCAAATGGTAGCAGCTCACATAGCGCTGTAGCTCCTCTGTTCTGGACCTTGACTTGCTCAAGCAGAAATATTTCCTACAATTTTTTTTTTTTATATTGTGGAAATGAGAAACTAATTTGATGAATAGCTGCTTGATTTTGGATGATTCACAAATTTTGCATGAAAGTTCCAATGACTGTGTCAGAAGGCTTAAGTTAATAAAACTTTTTTTTTAAATTCTTTTTATTAAAACAGTCAAGCAGATAGGAAGCTCTGTAATTTAATGTTATAACTATAAAGATAACTGTCCTAAATGTTAGTATAACACACTCATTTTGTCTTTAATTTCCAATTTAATAATTAGTAGTATGTCTTAATCATTATGGTTGTGACTTTCAGGCAAACTGATTGTTTACTGAAGAAGCAAATATTGTTGGACCCAATGCTTAGGGAAAATATAGAGTTAGTTTTATTTTTGTGTTAATTTGGTTTATTGTGGTTACTTGGTGGTATTGTATGCTATGGGGTTGCTGGTTTTATTTATTAATTTATTTATTGTGTTTTAAGTATTTGTCAGATACCCAGAGTGTTCAGATAAGTGTCTCATGATTTTATTAAAAACTACTTAACTGTTGAACCTCATTACTGAGTTTCTTTTTCTTATTGTTCACAGCCAGCATCGTTTGCTCCTGATAGACACACCTTTGCATAACACTTTGATGGAGTTGTGGACCATGGTGCATTTTCTAATTCCAGGAATTTCCAGATCTTATCTAGATTTCCCAGTGAAGGCAGCCAATGAGGAGAATCAGGATTATTGCCATAAACTTGTTATAAGATTACACAGAGTATGTCATTTAATTATTTTCTCGTTTTTACTTCAGTATCCAAAACACAGTTGACTCAGGCATGGAGAGTTCAGATTGATGAATTCTCTGTCTTTTCTTAACATTTGGATCAGCTGATACAGGAACTCCTCCTATAATCATTGTGTTATACCATGATCAAAGCATTGTGTCTTATGTGGAACACTGGGCCTAATGCCTGGAGCCCAGAATTTATGCAGCAGGGATCTTCCCAAGCCACCTGCTCCTGGGAATCCAGTACAGGCATTAGTAAAACCGTAAGAAAGATTTGCATGTTAAATTTGGCTTTTTATATGATGTACACAAATTTTCAATGTGTGCCACAGAATTTTATACTGAGAGAAGGGCATTTTACAAATTGTTGGGGGAGAAGCTGGAAGTGTCTGCTAAAATGATAATCACTGAAAAAATTAGCAATCTTTAGCATCTCTTTACTATGAATACAAGCAGTTCACACCTCTCTCAAAGCTGCTGTTTCAGACTCAGGGGAGGGTTGATTTACATTCATTTTACAGCTTCTAGGGTGGGTTTTGATTCATGTGTCCCCCTTTCTCCTCCAACCCAATACGGGCTACAAGCGTCTTTAACAAAAAGCAAAATAAAACCAAAAGCTTAGATTTTAGAGCACCTTTATGCAAAAATTTAAAAAAACCAACAAGCAGCAGTTTTGCAGCCAGTTTTGTAGTAGCATGATTGCATTATACACAAATGGCTGCATAACTGCTGTTTGTGTGTGCATTATATCTGGTAATCTTAGCTTCAAGTTGTCAACGTATCTTTAATGTGAAGGAAGATTATTTAATATATTATGACATTTTTCAGATGATTCAACCATTTATTTTGCGAAGATCAAAGAGAGATGTTGAAAAGCAACTAACAAAAAAATATGAACATGTGCTAAAGTGTCGTCTTTCTAATCGACAAAAGGCTATGTATGAAGATGTCATATTGCAGCCAGGGTAAGAAATTCCAATAGCAAAGTAAAAACTGTTATGATTCTACTCTTTGGATAAGAAGATTAAAAAACTACTTATGTCCTGGGTAGTTGCATTTAATATTTTTCCTAATCTTTTCATCATG
The DNA here is from genome assembly GCF_025201925.1 of Gopherus flavomarginatus. Lineage (NCBI taxonomy): Eukaryota > Metazoa > Chordata > Testudines > Testudinidae > Gopherus > Gopherus flavomarginatus. Next base: position 20,074,061 of record NC_066631.1, on the reverse strand, counting down.
ACCAAAGAATATGACATAACTACCCTGAAACTACTAATGTTAGAGCCAAATGATATCATGGGCTTTGAAAAAAGCAACCATTTACCTCTGGAAGACTAAAATCAATGATGGTCAGTTAAAAACTGTTTTGGAATAATTCTTATCCTTTGTGGATGTTTCTTCAAACCACAAAACCACCAGAGCTGAGGGTGCGAGCTCCAGGATGGGGCTGGAAATGAGGAGTTCAGGGTGCAGGAGGGGGCTCTGGTCTAGGGCGGTGGGGGATGAGGGCTTTGGCTGGGGATGTGGGCTGTGGGGTGGGGCTGGGGGTGAGGAGTTTGGGGTGTAGGAGTGTGCTCTGGGTTGGGACCCAAGGGTTCAGAGAGCGGGAGGGGTTTATGGTTTGGGGCGCGGGGGGAGGCTCAGGAGTGTAGGCTCCGGGCAGTGCTTACCTCAAGTGGCTCCCAGAAGCAGTGGCACATCCCCGCTCTGGCTCCTACGCAGAGGCACAGCCAGGCAGCTCTGCTGCGCGCTGCCCCGTCCGCAGGCATCACCCCTGCAACTCCCAGTGGCGGCGGTTCCCGGCCCATGGGAGCTGTGGGGGCGATGCTTGGGGTGGGGGCAGCATGTGGAGCGGAGCCTTCTGGCTGCCCCTACACGTAGGAGCCAGGGTGGGGGCCATGCCGTTGCTTCTGGGAGCCAGGCAGACCGTTCTCCAACCCTGCTCCCTGGCTGGAGTGCCGGAGCGAGGCAAGCCCCAGGTTCCGCTCCCGAGCGGGAGCTTGAGGACCAGATTGACTTGCGGGCCATAGTTTGCCCACACTGTTTCTGACATTTAGGCAGTGTCTTTTGTTCCTCAGTTTCATGATAATTCCAAAATCACATGCACATATTTTGAAATGATATTGTGTTATACTAAATACTCCTGGAACATCTCTCCATTTAAAACCTAAGTATATATTAAGATTGCTATGTAGCACATTAAACTTCAGATTCTAGCCCTATGAGTTCAATGACATCTCCTTCAGGCTTTATACAAACTATGCTTAAACTAAGAAATGTACAATATATATATATATTTTTTATTTGATAGAACCCAGGATGCTCTTAAAAGTGGACATTTTGTCAGTGTCCTTTACGTTCTGATGCAGCTGCAAAGAATTTGTAATCACCCTGACCTGATAAATCCCAGGCTTTCCAGCTCCTCGTATGTATCAGAGGCACTAGAATATGGAACTGCTTCTTTGGTACTAAAAGCACTGGAACGGGATATTTGGGAGGTGAGTGGAAAAGTGAACTGTTTAAAAATTGTCCTTGCAGAATGTTGGTGGTTAGTGAACACAGCGTCAGCCTCTCATTCATGGGACTGTGCTGTAAGCCCAACTATAGATTGTAAGTGGAATGAATTTGCTATTTGGAGTCCACCACCTAACTGAACACTTGTTTACTACATTTCTCTTTCTCCCTGCCATATGAGTTTTAAGAAACGGTTGAGTAATAAGTTTGCATTCATGTTCCAGTTGTGCGAAGAAAAATTGGCTTCATTTTGCATCACTGTTTTGTATTTCTTGTCTTCAGGAGCTTTCCTATGCCCAAAAATACACTCTTAAATAAGAAGAAAATCTGGATAGGCTGTGGCAGTATATTTAATTACAGGGTTCCAATTAATTTTCCTGCTTTCAGGATTTATAATAGCCAAGGGACAGTATGACTTTCTTTTTTTAACACAAGGGTGAGAACTTTCTGGATTCAATGCACTATTGTTCTTGTGTTAGCATAAATGGTGATGTTTGGGATGGCTTATTGACAAAGAAATAGTGTCGCTCTAGACGAACAAGGGAAAACAACCTCTTCACCTTAAGAAAGCAGGCTAAAAGGTGAAGGCATGGTCCCTTTGCTGGGTTTGTTGCTGTCTTTAAAGCGTATGTACTAAGCCTACGTAATGATGGGCATGTTAAAAAGATAGTTGAACATTTTTTCCACACTGTTAAAAATCTGTGTATGCCCTGTAGTCTGATTTTATATTTACAAATTGTATTTGCTGGTATTTAGCTCAGTTGATGACATTTGAAATATCAGGAAAACTGCAACTCTGTTTTATCTAAATCCTGATTTCCTTAACTCTAGCCGTTTAATTCCTCTCCTGGCCAATTTATAACTAAAGATGGGACTGTCAACTGTAGTTATAGCCAAAAAAATACCTGGAGATTTGGCATTTTCAGTTTAACTTTTATTAGCTAAAAAAAAATCCTGATTTCTCTGCCCCTCTTCTCCCCTCCTCCCTTGAAATATATGCTGTAAATGAGAGAAGCCAGCAATGTTAGTTTTACTTTAAACAGCCAAAAGATGAGAGTCCAGTTATTCTGTATCATTTATGTTGAACTTTATTATTTTTATGTGCTGACTTATAAACTTTATTGTTTCACAATAACCCTAGGATACAGACATGTGTCTTTTTGATCTGATTGGGGTAGAAAATAAAATGACTCACTACGAAGCACAAGTGCTGCCAAAACAAAAGGTGACCAGAAAGTTTATTGAAGAGATTTACAGCTCCCCTCATCATCCAGCCAGACCCAACCCAGTGAAGCTCAAACCAAGCAGGTATACCCAGCTTCATATGAAAATGCTCTTGCGTTGAGCTAGAATTTTAAAAAAGGAATGCATTTCCTCTTAAACTTCTCTGAAGTCATCTATCACTGAGTTTTACCTGTATTTATAAGTATTTATAAGTTTACCTGTATCTATAAGTATCTATAAGTATCTGTATTTATAAGTTCATTGTATTTTCAAAATGTTACCCGTGAAACTGAACGTTAGATTTTAAGATCCCTTCTGGTAATGCATTACATTCGTCAGAACACATCATACTCTGTATTTTGTTAGTATTGTATGGCACGCTTTCAGCTTGTTTGCCCTCAAAACTAGGATTTTGGTTTAGTAAAGCACATTTAGGGTGCTATAAACTGATAATAGGGGAGTTAGTTTAGCAGACTTGGGCTCTAGATCAACAACTAAATATCATTATGACATGACAGCTAAGTGATTGGGCAACAAAATGGCAAATGAAATTTAATGTGGATAAATGTAAAGTAATGCGCATTGGAAAAAATAACCCCAACTATACATACACTATGATGGGGGCTAATTTAGCTACAACGAGTCAGGAAAAAGATCTTGGTGTCATCGTGGATAGTTCTCTGAAGATGTCCACGCAGTGCGCAGAGGCGGTCAAAAAAGCAAACAGGATGTTAGGAATCATTAAAAAAGGGATAGAGAGTAAGACTGAGAATATATTATTGCCCTTATATAAATCCATGATATGCCCACATCTCGAATACTGTGTACAGATGTGGTCTCCTCACCTCAAAAAAGATATTCTAGCGCTAGAAAAGGTTCAGAAAAGGGCAACTAAAATGATTAGGGATTTGGAGAGGGTCCCATATGAGGAAGGATTAAAGAGGCTAGGCCTCTTCAGCTTGGAAAAGAGGAGACTAAGGGGGGATATGATAGAGGTATATAAAATCATGAGTGCTGTGGAGAAAGTGGATGAGGAAAAATTATTTACTTATTCCCATAATACAGGAACCTAAGGGTCACCAAATGAAATTAATAGGTAGCAGGTTTAAAACAAATAAAAGGAAGTTCTTCTGTACAGAGCGCATAGTCAACTTGTGGAACTCCTTACCTGAGGAGGTTGTGAAGGCTGGGACTATAACAATGTTTAAAAGGGAACTCGATGAATTCATGGTGGCTAAGTCCATAAATGGCTATTAGCCAGGAAGGGTAAAGAATGGTGTCCCTAGCCTCTGTTCATCAGAGGATGGAGATGGATGGCAGGAGAGAGATCACTTGATCATTGCCTGTTAGCTTCACTCCCTCTGGGGCACCTGGCATTGGCCACTGTCGATGGACAGATACTGGGCTAGATGGACCTTTGGTCTGACCTGGTACGGCTGTTCTTATGTTCTTATGACACGCTTTCACAACAAGCATGTAATATGGAGCTGCTTTGTGAAACACGACACAGGCTACTTCTGTGCTGTGCTGCGCTGCAGTGTTGGCTGTGGAGATGTGAATTGCAGAGGGCACCAAAATGTTGCAGCCTAGCGGCCTTCTGTGGGTGATGCTGGCACAACTAAAAGGTACCTAGTTTGTGTTAATGTATGTTAACGCTTGGTAGGTACCTTTTACTTTGTGCCAGCAGCATCCATGTGAGGCAGTTACAGCGCAACATTTTACCACATTCTGCAATTCAGACTCCCATAGTCCTCAGTGCAGCACAGTGTAGACAAGCCGTGAGATCCACTTTGAGTCAATCTATAGGGTAGCTGAATTTTTACTTTGGCTAGTGTGGTGTTATGGTTCACACTAATATAGAAGTAAATAACCTTTGATTCTAGGAATCCTAGAGTACTGAAAGCAAATCTTGCAGAATTAGTGACTGTTTTGCAGGTAGTTCTTCAGGCATTTAGCTGTGTCTGCAGTAGCATAGGAACAAACAGTGTTTCTCTTGTAAGGAACCAATGTACTGCGGAGTCTGGAAGTTGTAGAGGTTCTCTTTGTAGAGATGCCATAGGGCTGTGCCCTACTTTCCTTTGACCTCCTTCTTTCTCCTGCTTTCTGCCCTGATTCTTGCAGCCCATCATAGTTGTTTTAATTTGTCTGCATGTGTACTACACAAGTATACACTGGAACCTATCACTTGGAGTTGCTGTTGAAAGAAATGTGGCAGTGCATCCCCTTGTACAGATTTTGCAGCACTTCTGCATACATGTAGGTTTTCGAGTATGTAATAACAAGACTTGCAAACTTTATCAGATATTTACCAGCCAGAGTCTGGTATCGAATATGATTAGATAAGAGACTGATCAGTGAAGGCAGAAGTGGGATGCTGTTGAGTTCTGTTCAGATGCTCCCTTGTAGATGCAAACATCTGCAAAGAAGAAGGAACTTCCCCTCTCCTCTTCCGTCCTTCTGCTTAGCTGTGTAGAGTGGCAGGATATCTTTGCTGCTTTCCTCCTTATGACTTCTCCTTTCCTCATACAACTCCACACCTGTGTGGTGCAGGTCATAGCTTTCCAAGCAACAGTGTCAGCAGTTTCTAGTTGGTTTCACTGCTGTTCATAAGGTTTTTGAATAGTAGTAAGTGAAGCCAATCCAATTCTTTTTCAGTGTCATGCTGTTGCTGCTCTTGGAAAAGCTGTGAGCAGCAGCAGAGGCAATGTAGCTCTTGGTCAGCAGATTCAAGAAATCAGCATTGCATCAGTGGAATTTTTTTTTTTTTTTTTTAAAGGAAAGCTTAAATTTAGCAGGCATAGATGGGCTTGGTCTCCCTGTTCCCCTGGGAAAGTTGAGTGGATTTTTAAAGGCCTGGTTAATAATTTTCTCTTAAGCTTTTATTTTGCGTGTACTTTGCAGGTTGTTTCAGCCAGTTCAGTATGGGCAGAAGCCTGAGGGCAGGACTGTAGTTTTTCCAAGTACTCAAGTGCAGCGGACAGTGACCACAGCAACACTAACTCAGCAGGGACAAGTGCGAGGAAGATCACCCATTGCTACAGTATCTGCGAATCAAGGTAAGAAAGGTATTGCTACCTTAATTAATTAAACCTCTGAAATTACTGACGTGCTAGTTTGTTAATAGAACTCTTCTTTCCTCTAGCTTGGTGGTCTAGATTACTAATGGCTTTTAAAAAAAATAAAATAAAATAAAAAACTAATAGCCAGTAAATTTCCTCCACTAGTTGCTACAGTGTGACCTACCATTGTAGTGCAAAGCTAATCTGGTGTAGCCTAACTGATAATGCATGAAATATACTGTGACACAATTGGTATTTAAACCCCCAACTGTATATAATGTTCTGTTGAATTTAGGGATTTACAATGCTTTTGTGTATATACACTTAGTCTTTTAAAAAATGCTTACCAATTATATACTGTTGTAAAAATAGGATGGAGTGATAGGTATGGGTAGAAATCCCAGTCTGCAAGGAAAGCCATTCCTTTAGCCATTTTAATATCCTATTGGAAGGTTTCTTTTTAATGCAGGTTGTTTAAAACAATGGAGTTAAAACCTCTAACAACTTGCACAAACAAACCTTATTGATTGCAGCTGCAGCAGCACAGTTTCAGACAACTCAGGCTTCTACCAGTGCTCCAAGACACCAGCCAGCAGCGACCTTCACCACAGCAACTAGCACAGCCAATCCTGTGAAACAGCGGGGTCAGACCACTGCACAGGCCTCACAGCTAGGCCAGACCCAGCCACAGGCCCCCTCGCACACCATCCAACAAAGTGTGCTGCCTCAGAGGCTGGTACTGACCTCTCAGGCCCAGGCACGGTTGCCTAGTAAGTGGCCTCCCCTTTCAAGGTTTCTCCCACCTTTTTACTACAATGAGGTTAAGTTACTAGGCACCCTAAAATGTGTACAGAATCTTTGTGTTTTTTTTCACTCTTCTGATTAGCCTTGCTCACTACGCTGCTTATGACCAAGGAAAATCAAAAATTGGATAAGAAACAATAGAATTGCTGTGGACATACATTAGTGGTGTCAACTTAATCTCCTATTTCTGCATGTTTCCTCTGCTGGCAAGACTTCCTTCAGACCAAATGTTTTAGCTCTATCCTAATTATTCTTTTCATATTAAACACTAATCCATCTGCTTGAAGACCTCTCTCACAGAGACAAAAGTCACAACTGTTAGGCAGAGAAAAGCAGTGAGGCTTTGCTTTTAGGTTGTATGTGCCCTGCCTGTGTATAGAATACTGTTCACTGATGTATTAATTTTCTCTTTGGGGTAATGCACTGCCTTTACAAAAGCTAAGTTTCATGCCACTATTTTGTAACTATACTTGATGCTTTTTGCTTGTAAACTTTCTGCATTTAAATCAGAAAAATCTTGATGGTTGATGATTTTAGAGCTTTTTGACTTGTCTAAAAGTGCCGCTCACTTAATATAAATCTTGCTTACGCAGCACATTTCAATCTTCTATCTTTTTAAAATGTGTTTTTTCTCATTTTATTTTGAGTGAATATTTTGTCTCTTTTTTTTTTTTTAAACCTTTCTTAGTGCTCTTGAAAAGGCAGTGGAGATCACTTTAATATGTATACTTATTCTGTTATAAAGTGTCACATGAGTTTCCAGGTAGCTCTTACACTTTTTGCTACTAAAAGTGAAAGGATAACTTCTCAAAAGTTGATTAATTTTAAATGATCGGGTTTTTCCAGTCTGTCCAACAAATACAGAAAGCAATACCTGCTGAACTTTTATATGACACTTTTGAAGCACTTTATATAATTATGCATGGAAGGCGCTTCAGCACCAGTTTACTAACCAACATTTAGAATTCTGGGAATAGAAGGGCGTTTATTAATGTATGTTTCCCTCCTTAACAGGTGGTGAGGTAGTAAAAATAGCCCACCTGGCCTCTATAGCATCAGCACAAGGCAGAATCGCACAGCCAGAGACGCCTGTAACACTGCAGTTTCAAGGGAATAAATTTACTTTATCACACAGCCAGCTCCGCCAGCTGACGGCAGGGCAGCCTCTGCAGCTGCAAGGTATTCTTCTGTCCAGCTTCAGTCAGTGGGTTTTCTAATGCTGATACGCTGGATCATTGGGACGGGGAAGACTTTCCTCATTGCTGTACTTCAAGCATATTAAAAAAGGAGGTTTTTTTTTTTTTCCGTTGATAATACCATTTGTTGTGTCTGTTCTCTGTGTGTGCTGTGAGGGGCAGGAAGGTAGATCTCTCTAGAAAAAAATTACACCTGTTAGAGGAAATGTGGTTACAGCATTTTTATAAATTTTATTTGAATATTTCATTCATGAATATATTCTTATATGTATATTGTGCAAATAAAGTAAAATAATGCTTTAATTAAAAATTAAATACATAGTCATGTGAAGCAAAATTCAAGTAATCTTTAACCTTGTTTCTGCAACATTGCTTTTTAACCTTTCCATAATAAACTAATGTGTGTCTATTTTAACCCAGCCACTGCCATGTGCAGAGTACATGGCATACAATATTCTTGCTCTGAAACAGTACCTCTTGGCTCTGATTATGGAGGTTCTGTGGTTTGTGACCTCCCAAATTCTGGGGAAATTTGCTTAACTGCAAAAGAAGAGGCTTTAATTAGGCCCATGAAGTAGATGTAATTGGAGAGGGAAAGTGATGGGTTTTTCCTAGTTTTAGAATGATTTAACCTATGAGGATATTTCTACATGTAACTTTGAGAAAATGTAGGTGGCTGTCCTTACAGCAGAAAATCATAAATTTTGAATCCAGTAAGTAAATTAGATGTACAGCAAAATTAAAATTAAAATATTGTATATTTGGGGAAAGATATTACATAATTGGGAATAAATTTAAAAACAAATACTTACATAGATTCCTGATACCTTGCTGCCTTTTCCTTCTGGCGTGTAAGGAAATGAGGTAATTTTAAGAACGTCCTTTGATTAGTTTCAGATGAATAATTCTTGCATTAGATGAACAGTA